>NW_026622897.1:54719843-55975200 GCF_023065955.2 Ursus arctos | reverse complement strand
AAAAAAAAAAAAAAAAAAAAGTCTTAAAAATAAATAAATAAATAAATAAATAAATGTAAAAAGCCCTGTATGGACCGTATAAGCACATTTGCAGTATAAATTAATCACTCAGATTGCTAATTTGTCACTTCTGCCTAAGCCAACTTGCCTATTCACTCATTTGTCTAAGAGAACACCCTAGAAAAAAAGAAAGTAAAACATGTTTAACCTCCTTTAAACTTGACTGCATTATGTCTCTTAGCTACCACATGATTTTTTGAGGAGTATGGGTGCATAACCCATTTGATACAAAAAGCCTGGGTCTTGAAGGCAGGAAGTGAAGGTCTGTTACCAATTCACACCAAGAACTTGAACCTGTCGAAGCATGTTGCTTTTCCTGTGAGGCGAAAATGGTGGCTGGGAACTAATAATAGAATTAGCATATGAGGTGCCTGGCTGGCTCAGTCAGTAGAGCATGCCACTCTTGATCTGTGGGTCCTGAGTTCAAGCCCCACATTGGGTGTGGAGCCTACTTAATGAAAGGAAGAGAAAGAAAGAAAGAAAGAAAGAAAGAAAGAAAGAAAGAAAGAAAGAAAGAAAGAAAGAAAGAAAGAAAGAAAGAGAAAGAAAGGATTAGCATATGATCCAGCAATTCTACTTCTGAATATATACTCAAAAAAATTTAAAACAGGGTCTCAAAGAGATATTTGTACACCCATGTTCATAGCAGCATTATTCACAACAGCCAAAAGGCAGAATCCGAATGGACAAATGAATAAACAAAATGTGGTATATACATACAGTGGAATATTATTCAGCCTTAAAAAGGAAGAAAATTCTACATGCTACAACATGGATGAACCTTGAGGATGTTATGTTAAGTAAAATAATCTGGTCACGGAAGATAAATACTATACAATTCTACTTATATGAGGTCCCTAAAGTAGTCAAATTCAGAGAGACAGAAAAGAGGATAGCGGTTGCCAGGAGAGGATAGGGAATTGTTTAATGGATATACTTCAGAATTTCAAGATTGCTGGCAAAACAACGTGAATGTACCTAATATTACTGAAGTGTACACTTAAAAATGGTGAAGGAGGGGCACCTGGGTAGCTCCGTCGGCTAAGCATCTGCCTTTGGCTCAGGTCATGATCCCAGGGTCCTGGGATGAGCCGCAAGTCAGTTTCCTGCTCAGCGGGGAGCCGGCTTCTCCCTCTGCCTCTGCCCCTCCCCCCCCAGTTCGTGCTCGTTCTCTTCCTCTCTCTCAAAATAAATAAATAAAATCTTTTAAAAAATGGTGAAGAAGATAAACTTTATGTTCTGTGTATTTTACCACAATTAAAACAAAAATAAAAATAAACGGTATCTGGGAACCAAAGCCCTAGATAACAGGAGGAACATTTTGGTTTCCTCTTTCTGCCTCCAAGATCATGATTAACATCAGAAAAGTCAGTTCCCAGGGCTCCTGGGTGGCTCAGCCGGTTAGGTGTCGCCTTTGGCTGAGGTCTGGATCCCAGGACCGTGGGATCGAGACCCCTTTGGGCTCCCTGCTCAGAAGGGGAGCCTGCTTCTCCCTCTCTCTCTGCTTCTCCCTCTCTCTCTGCCTCTCCCTCTGCTCATGCATTCTCTCTCTCTCAAATAAATAAATAAAATCTTTAGGGAAAAAAAAAGCCAGTTCCCCTCTGAATCTCAGTCTCCCCAACTATAGAAAGTATAAGTACCAGATTATTAATTCAGTTGGGCTTTAATATTCTACAAAACAGGAAAATCCTGAGACCTCATGAATCTTCCTGGATCTGAAGCCGTGACTCTCACTTCAATAGTCTTTATGTTGGGTCCTCATGTGAGTGTAGCCTCTGTAAGAACTCCTCATCACATTAGGGGTCTCAAGAGGAAAGAGAGAGCTTCCCCCCCCCCATCTGTCTTTTTTAGACTTATACACCAAGACTTTACCATACACCAAGTATATCTCTCTTCAATTGCTCTTAGGGTCTTGCTCCTGATATTCTGTAGATATTGGTTAAATCTTGCCTCTATTCCACTCTTTTTCAGAACTTTCACATCAAACATCTTCTCTCTCCTTCACAAGAGCTCTGCTAGATAAGACAGAGGCTATATTCATTATAGATAAAGAAACTAAGGCTGAGCCCACTGCACCAAGCTCTTTCCTCTGGAATGTTGTCTCTATCCTGCAAGTCTCAGCTCCAGTGAAAGAAAAGCATCCATGCCTTGACCAATGATGACAGCATAGCATGAACCAAAAGTTGTGATTAGTCAAAAAAGAAAAAGACCCAGCTCAAAAGTTACCCTTTCTTTCCTTTGCCACCTTGAGTAATTTGCCCGACTTGCCCTGTGTCTCCAGTATTCTGCTATCTATATCTTACTTATACAACTGGATTACGATTATCTCATAAGTATCTGTCTTCCCCATTAGCTTCTGCGTTCATCAGGGACTGAATTTCATTCATCTTCATACTCTTCCAGGCTAGAACTTGATCCAGTACAAAGCTGGTATTCAGTAAAAGTGAGTGAATGAATGATGTGGGTTCTCTATGAACTGGCTGTCATGTCTCTAGCTGTCATTCCACTGCACCACAGGGTTTCTGGTTACCAATAGCCTTCATTTGGAAAATGACAGTATCTTCAGTAGAAGTGCAATGAACAGTCCTAAATCCACTCACAGAAGTTTAGTTTAGAATCCCTGAGTTTGGGCTGTGTTATCAGTCGCGCCCCCTGGTGTCCAAAAGTGGCAAGTATGGCCATCACTGAGAAACTGGCTGGGGTCTGGCTGGGTAGGAATGAGTAAAGAGATTTTCGCTTCTAGCAATTCTTCCCACACTAGTTTCACAAAGAAAATCACCTCCTCTTCCAAAACCAGGTGTAGGATCTTAGTGCCAATATTCATTTATTGATTTAGTATATACTGAGAACCTGTACATAACAACCCAGTTCCTATCCTCGAAGAGCTCCATTTTGGGGGGAAATCTGTATATGAACAGTAATTAGCACTTGCTGATAATATCTTGAGAGGAACTGGTATAGGGTCAGGTGAGGGAGCACAGAGGAGGAACAAGTAACTGCCTAAAGCAATCGGAGTGTGTGCAGAGGCACACAGCTGGGGGGAGGTGGAGGGGGAGGGGTTCTGGAATTAGATTGCAGAGATTCACATCCAGGTACTGTTGCAGGACTGCACAAACTGTATTGTTCCTGGAACACACCAGGGCTGAAGAAGGAGGAATTCCCAGAGGGGATTATGCCAAATGAGGTGGGTACCACCCAGTTTGGAGAACCCCAAAGATGCAAAGTTGTCCTGGAGGCAAACAGGGCAACTATTGTTCTGCCTGCCTGGGAGGAGGGACCCTTCTAGAAGGTAAGGCAGGGCCCTAGCCCCTCCTCCCCCCCATCTAGTTAGTTCCTCAGAGGGAATCAGGAACAATGGATCAGAGGACGCAACTCAAGAACTCTGTTTCATTTGTCACTTCCCCTGTTAGTTCTTTTGGCTATTTCCTGTCTTGCTCATCATCTTCCCATGTCATGAAATGGGACATCAGTCTCTGGGGGTAGCAATGAAGAAGAGTAATGAAGGGGAGACTCCTACTTCTCCTCCTAAGGCAGATTGAGAGAGGGAACACCAGGGAATCGAGAGGAGCCCCATCAGAGACAAAGGAAAACTCAGATTTTGGGTTAGTCTGAAGAGGCTGCGACTGAGACCGAGCAGAAGACCCTCGTGAGCCACTGGTGAGCTCTAGGAGATGGAGCTCATACAGACTAGGCTGGGGAGACCTGTTTGCAAGACACCAGCGCAGAGGTGAAATCAAGGCTTTTTTCCTCCTCCTTTCTGTCTCCGCCCTGCTCATTTAGGGGAACCAAGTCAGGGGCATATAGAGAAATTAATGTTTGTTGTACCCTGGGCAATCTGCTAGGCATTCTGCTTGCATTCTCTCATTTAATCCTCACAATCCCACAAAGCACTTAGTGTGGTCGTTCCCATTTTAAATGGAACTAAATGGCTCTGTTCTATGCTGTTACAGGACACAATCACCTGTTTAAGATCCATCTCCCTTGCTAGTTACATCAGAATAGGGACTTATCTCTGTTTTCACCACTGCATCATTAGCATGTGACATTATACCTAGCCCAGAGAAGGTTTTCAATAAATACAAGTTCAAAGAATGAATGAGAGTTCATGTGACTTGTCAAAGGCCACGACGAAAGTGATACAATGAGGATTTGAATCCTGGACTGTCTGGCTTCAGAACCTGTCTCCGATCTCTCTCTTTTACCCCCTACCAGGTACTTTCATACATTGTCTCTCTTCTGAATGCCCCGGCCGGTGTCCTTGCTTCTCAGCCGCTTGTCAGCACAAACATACACCACCTACCAAGACCTCACCTATTCAGAGAAAGCAAGTGAGAGAGTAGGAAGAAGAAACAGCCCTTTGGGGCCTATGCCCTCTTCCTATACTCTTCAGCTAAGTATCTTCCTCCTCCGAGAAACCTTTGTAGACAGCCCCACCCCATTACCTGTCTCCTGTTCCTGTGGCCTTATTGGCCCATCCTATAGCTGTGCCCTAAAAGTGGCTCTAAGTCACCTGGCGTCTGATGGTTCTGTACAGATCAGTGCTTTATTACGGCAATTTTATTCCACACATGTATACGGAGGACAAATGTGTGCTCAGGCCTGCCTGTGCCAAGCCCAGTGGGTGAACACAAAGATGAATCAGACGCAACCTCAAAGGACTTACAGTCAGTGGGGGAGACAGACATTAGGCACAGATACAATTAACTAGAGCACAAAGCAAGATGACCTAAATGGTATTAAAGAACTATGAGCAATAAGCTACACACATAAACCTTAATTACTTAATTATTATTCTAAAGAGTGTCTCATAGAAAGTCAGAGTTCAAAGGTATCATCTGATTTAACCCCTTGTTTTCCATTGGAGGAGTCTGAGACCCAGAGAAGGGTGAGGCCTAGCATAAAGTCTCAGTAGCCAGTCTGGCTGAGCCAACACTAGACTTCAGGCCCACTGAAACCCAGGCCAGGGCTCTTTCTTCTTCCTCCGGTATCTTCATATGCAGCAGCCCCATATCCCACCAGACCATGAAATCCTCAAGGTCAAGTCACTTTCTCCCACCTAAGCAAGCTGAACCAGGGCCAGGCATGCCCATGACCAAGGGCTCTGGAAATTCAGTCTGACCCAAGGCTGCCAATCCAGCCTTTTGATCTGCTGCATGTAATGTGCACCGTATTCTTACTACTATGCTTCTAAAATTGATTTTCAAATATTTTTTGCAGGAGATTTTTAAAAAATAAGATCTTAGGGCCCCTGAGTGGCTCTGCAGTTAAGGCCCCACCTCTTGGCTAATGTCATGATCTCAGGCTCTGTGCTCAGCGCAGAGTCTGCTTGGGATTGTCTGTCCCCCTCTCTCTGTCCCTCCCCCTTGTGCTCTCTCTCAAATAAATAAATAAATCTTTAAAAAAAATCTCTTTATCCAGAGCACTAGTATATAAATCAGATAAAAGCAAACTAACTCTGGTTGAAGGGAAGGGAGGCCAGAGCCCCAGTACTTCCCTGCCTTCAAGTCCTGGGAAGGGAACTCTAGGAACTCAGCTCAAAAACCTTTGTTCTGGGACACAATTTTTAGTGGCTTCATAGAAGCAGCTTTAGTATGTAGTCCTCCACTGAACCCTGTCTTTTATGGAAACTCACAATCCTTTCTTCATCATCAAATGCCAAGCACCAGCCATGTGCTCCCAGTAGGGTATAGAGGGGAATCAGATTTTCCTTTTGTCTTTCCTGCTCTCCTTTTCTCCGCAGAGAGTAGTCTGTCCCAAGTGCTATGGGGAGGGAGAAGACAGACCCAAAGTCCACCTAGGAGTATCAGGACAAGCTCCCCCAGAAGGCTCATAGAGAGAGAATTCACCTACTCAGGCATCTACCAGCCTGAATCTGACAGAGGCTCTCCTTCCTTGTCCTATACCATATCTACTAGCTGTATGTCCTATCGAGCACATGTGAAATACGTCTTCCCGAAATTCAGATGTACTGTGAGTGTAAAACACATACCAGATTTCAAAGCCTTAGTACAAGAAAAGAATGTAAAATATCCCATTCATTTGTGTAGTCAATAATTTTTATATTGGTTACAGATTGAATATACTATTTTGGATATATTGGGCTAAGTAAAACATGTCCTTAAAATTAATTTTACTTGTTTCTTTTTACTTTTTAAAAATGTCATCACTAGAATATTTTAAGTTACGTATGTGGCTTACATTATTTGCACTAGACAGCAGTGGGAGAGACTGTCAACCGCATGGCAGAGGTGGGGTGTGTGTGCACGTGTGTTGTGGGAGGAGGGATGATGGCAACCGGGGAGGGAGTAGTCCATTAGGGCCAAATTGTGAAAGTCTGAGTGGATTTCGCCTGGCAATCGATACAGAAAAGAAGGCAAGGCAGAGGGAATAGAATCGGCAAAGACCCAAAGATGTGGGCAGGCATGTTGTGTTTAGGAAACTCATCCTTATAGCATGATTTTTTTAAGGCATTTGTTGAATGTTTACTTTGAGCCAGGCCTTGACAGCAGCCCTTTCACATCCATTCTCCTGTTATCTCCACAACTACAGGGTGGAGGAGAGGTTATCCTATTTTACCAAAGATAGAACTGAGGCTCAGAAAGGTTAACCTATTTATTCTCGGAGTGTTCTACCTCTTTATCTGGAAAGCCTCTTGGAGACAGGGAGCCTGTCTTAAACGCCTCTCAGTTTTCCACCGCAGCACCCAGCACCCAGCACGGAGTTGTGCACGTGGTAGGCGCGCAGAAAGTTTGTGTTGAACGAAGGAAGGATATCCATTCTGGAGTCAGAGCTCCACGAGCAAGACCTGGGTGCAGAAGCACCAGAGGGCGCCCACGAGCCCGCCCACCCATTGGTCCCCAGGGCGCCGGCAGGATCTCGGGCCTGTGTGCGGCCCTGCAGCCCTAAGCAGTTGCGCGCCCCGACGAGAAGAGCGGGCAAGGGGAGCCCTAAGTCCTGCGCCCGCCCCGCCCCCTCCCCAGAGCCCAGGCGCACGGAGCAGCCGGTTGCGGAACGACGACACGACATCCTGTTTTTGGGGCCCGCGGCTCCGCTGGCGCCTCTGCTGATCTTGTCTTTCCCCGGGTGCTGACGCCAGCTCCCCTTCCCCCAGTCTCCGCACCCTCCCCAGGGGTCTGGGGCCTTCCCACTGCTGAATCACCACCACTCCGCACTCCCCTGGGGCTCGGGGCAGGGGTGGGGACTGCCCCAGCCGGACCCACTGTGGCCAACCCCCAGCCTTGGCCAGCGCTCGATCCCGGGGGTTGACTGAGGCACCCAGCCTTGGGGCGCCTGTTCTCAGCATCCTCCCTCAGGGGTTGGTGGGGGCGAGATAAGGGGAGGGGGACAAAAGCCTAGCGCCCAGGCTAGGGCCTCTACTGGGGTTGGGGTGGCAAGGAGAAGACGGGGAGGGCTGACTTTAGGAGGCCTGAGTTAAGGGCCTCCGAGGCCGAGGACTGAGGGGTGGGGGGCAGGACCCGACCGGGGCAGGGCAGGCGCGGGGCGGGGGGCGGTGGAGACCCGGACTGGGGGCCCAGGCCCCGCGCACTTCCTGGTCGGGCCCCGCCCCGGCCCGCCCCCGCGCCCCGCCCCGGCGGGCCCGCCCCCCCCACTTCCTCCGGCCTCCCGCTCTCACTTCCTTCTCGATCCCCGAGCCGCTGCCGCCGCCCCCAGCTCCCCCGCGGCGGGGAGGGCACCAGGTGAGGCCCGGCGCGGGCAGGCGGACTGGGGGTCCGGGGGAGGGGAGCCCGGCCGGCGGGGACTGCGCGCCGGCGCGGGCCGGGGAAGTTTGCTTGCGGGAAGCCGCGGGCGGGAGCTTCTCGGCTCTCTGCAAGTTGGGCGGGCGCGGCCGGGCGGGCGGGGCGGGGAGCCGGCCACTGCGAGCGGGCGGCGGTTCTGGGAGGGTGGGTTTCTGTGCCGAGGGAGCCTGCTCCGGCTCCCGGGAGCCGCGAGGGACCGCTGAGGTGGGAGGGTCTCCCGCTCCGAGAGAAAAGTCTCTGAAGTGGAAGAGCTCAGAGCTGGGAGATGGGACTCAGGGGTGGGGTGACCTCAGAAGTTGGGGGGGTTCCGAAGCGTGTGACGGCAGGGGGCCCTCTGGGCTGGAGAAGGCGCTCTCCGTCCACTCGGGCAGTTGTGACATTTGGGAGGTTGGAGGGGGGCGGTGTCTGTGGCCTGAGAAGCCCTAGACTACAGAGAAAGAGCTCCCTCCCTGGAAGATCGGTGCCAATCCGGACCCACTTTCGCAGGCTGCAGTCCAAGGTCGTGTGCACTCAGGGGAGGGCAGGGAGGGGGGAGCCGCGCCAGCCCCAGTCCCGCTCTCTGTATGCCTGTTTTTCTGACGCCCAACCTCTCCATCCCTGGAATGAAGCAACAGGTATTTAGTTAGCAAACATCTCTGTGCTTAGCTGACCTGGGCCTGGCCTTGCACTTGGGAGGGTAAACTGAGGAAGGAGAGGACCTGGTCTCATCCGATGACTAGAGGTGGAATGACTCTCATTCAGAGGTACTGATGGTCCTTGACAAGATGCATCACTGAGAGCAGTAGTGTTTTGAGAAGATAGAGAGAATAGAGCTTCTGGGGAGGCAACAGGGTCTCTGGCTTTGAGAAATGGTTGGAAGCATCTCCTACCCCCCCCCCCCCGCCCCATTGTTAGTCCCTGAATTCTATACATTCTCATTTCTCTTCCTCCATTCCTTCCTCAGACCCTATCCACAAACTCTCCATCACCCTCTTCTTGCATCCTCTGTAGTCTTTCACCTAAACACACAGTCATGCTTATGCCCTGTCCTGTCACCTGCCCTGCCCCTCTGTCCACCTCCTGTTCCCTGCAGCCTCCCCCTCTCCCTTCCCTGCCCAGCTTCTGGCTCCCAAACACATATCCACTCTCTTGCTTCTTCCACCTTTCCTCACTCCTCTTGATCCCCCCCCCCCACCCCATCTCCTTCCCTTTCAGCCATTTATCTCCAGCTTTGGGCTCCAGATCTTTGGTGAGTTTGAGAGCCTTTTCAGATCTCCCTACCTCGGAGAGACAGACTACAACCTCCCATTGATAAAGATGATTAAAGGGCTGGAAAACCTCTCGATATGTATTTGCATGGTATTGTCCATGTGTCTATATCTTTATCTCTTGGAGACAAAATAACTGCCCTCAGCCTTGAGAGGGCCCAGAGCAGGGGAAGCCAGCCGAATGAAGGGAACCTGCAGTGGGCGAGGTTGTGGTTAGGCAGGAGGAAGCAGTCTATAGCAGTCAGGGTAGAGCAACACAGGAATAAGACTGGTAAGAGAGGCCGTGGGAAATCAAAATCACCCAGACCCTTGGATGCTTAACCAAGAGGCCAGGTCTGGAGGCTGGGGGTGAGCCTGAAGGCCCCTGACTCCAGCGCTTACTGGTTCCAACACCACCTGTTAGGGAGAATGGGACGAGGTAGCTAGGCGCGGTGGAAGGAAAGGGAGAGGGCAAAGGTAGGATTCTGGAGGGAAGACTATATCACTGGTCTAACTTAGGTCTTAACTGTTTTAGTTCCAGTTCAAGAAAAGAAGAGGAATGTGAGGCAAAGGTGTCTGCTCCCTCTTCCCTGCTTCCTTACAGGATCTGCCCAGGCTGGGAACCCACGTGCCCTGGGCTGCATCAGGGCCTTGGTGACCAGGAAGCCCCCTGCTGACCCCTCTGCCTTCAGGCATCGTTAATATTCCCCCTCTCATCCAGGAGCCTAACTCCCTCTGTTTCAGGAATTTCTCTCAAGTTTAATTCAGCCTGGCCTTGCTCTGTAAGCTCCTGTCCCCATTCTAAAGCTCCTTCCTCAAGTCTTTGGGAAGCACGCTGAGACATCCCGCCTCTCACCTCCTCAAGTCTACTGTATTCATTTCTCTCCGTTAGAAGAAAAAGAGAAGTGGAGGGGAACTTTTGTGGGATTCCCAAGCACAACTAGATTTAAGAGCTAATCCGGTTCCTCATTCTGTCCTTTTCCCTCATCACAGTTGTCCTTCGCCCATGAGTTGGCCCTTCTTCTACCCGCCCGTATCTCCTACTGTCATTCTGGGAGATATAGGGGGTTCCACTCCAGGAGGAAATCCAGAACCTGCAAAAAAAATTCTAGCTTAAAGAAGGATGTGCATGCAAGGCATTTTTTCAGTATCAGGGCTCATTAAAAAACCATCCAGGAGATCTGACTCCCCACCTGCTAAACTAGTACTTATTTTTGGAAGAAATGTGAGATTGTCACAGACCCTGGTTGGGAATCTAGGATATGGAGAGTTGTTTCTGGCCAAATGTGTTAGGTCGGATGAGGTGGCTGAGGTGAACTTTTAGGAGGTCATAGCAGGAAGATATGAGAAGTTGTTGCTGTAGTGAGATAGTTGGGAAGATAATTAGAATGGGGGTAGCTGGGCAGGTGATGGGCCTGGGCCCAGAACGAAGACCCCTCCCTCCATACACAGTGTAGAACCATTAGTGGTGAGGCAGGAAAGGGGTCTGTGAGGAGGGAAACCAAAGACAAAGCCTGGGCCACCTCCTCAGAACAGATTGGTTTTCCTGTCTAGGGTCTAGCTTCCTCTTTTGTCCTCATGTCATGGGCGGAGGACATCTCCCCAGGAGCTAGAGCTTACAGGAGAAGCGACTCAGTTGGGTCAGGCGAGGGTGGCTGTCTGTCCAGTAGTGTCAGTTCTAGATCATGGACAGCCTAGTATTGGCTAGACATGAGAGCCAGGGAACTTGGAAGCAAAAAAGTTTCAAGCATCAACCTGATCCCTTTGGCCTGTTTCCTGAAGGAACAAAACCATTGTTGGGTCATCCTAAATGAGGCCAGAAACATGGGCCCATTCCCAGGCTGGTGTAACAGTCCTCACCTTTTCCTTTGTGGAAGTGACATCAGGCTGGTGGTTAGGAGCCCCAGGTCCTTGTCCTGGATTTGCTCCCAAATCTGTATAACCCTGGTCAGCTTTGTCTCTTGTCGCTCAGTTTCAACATTAACGAGTTGCCCGTTAATACCTCCGGTGAGCATAGAGAATACTGAGAGCTCTAACTGTCCTTCCCCTCAGAAGCTCCTCGTAGTCGTATCCCCCACTCTGGGCCCTCCTGTCTCACGCCAGCCTTGATCTGACAGGCCTCAGTAGTCTCTAAGTATCTGTCCAGGGATGGGATATGGGGCTCCTTCCCCCAAAGCACAAGGATTCTTACAGGTTGAGAGAAGAGAATTAGAGTACTGGGGATTATGCCAGGGGGCAGCAATATGGGGGAGCACCCTCTGCCCTGCTCCCGCTCTGCCCCACTGACAGTGGAAAATTGGTGCCGGAGTTTCCTCCCTGATGTGTTTTTCCCTTGTGGAAACCCCCTCAGAGCTGGGGCGGGGCTGAAGGGATAGGGCGGCCCTGGGTCTCTCTGTGGGTATTTTCAGGTGGGGGAGGCAGGATTGGGAGGATGGCATTTCTGTACAGCGTTGTGTGAAATGAGCAAAGGCAGAGGAAGTGCCACTTCACAGGCCTTTCATGGGGCCCCGGGACTGCTAGCTGCTGTTAGGCGGGGAGGAGGAAGGGAGGAGGAAGCAAGTGTTGGAGCCTTCCTCTGTGCTGCCTGGTGGGGGAGGGGCAGCCTCCTTAGCTCCCCCAGCCACAGCTGCCCTGGCCCTGGGGCGCACCCTTTGTGGAGCACCCAAGGTGCTGGGATGGTGGGAGAAGAAAGGGACTGGGACTTAGTGAAAGGGTTCCAGCCCCTCAGAGCCTTCCCGGCTACAACTGTCTTGTTTCCCCTCCTCCTAGCCCCTACCAGGTAGAGTCATCTCTCTGCCACTTACCCTGCCTGCTGTGGTACAGGATCCGCTGTAGGGGTGAAGGGTGGAGAATAGCAAGAAGTGTACATTCTTTTTTTTAAGGCTGGGAACTAGGCTCTCTTGGGCTCTGTCCCTGCTGATGGGGAGAAGAGGGAAGAACGAGAGAGACTCAACCCTTGGCCTGGTCCCAGCCCCACACTGACCTCATGTTTCCCCCAGCTTCCTCCTCCTGGCCCAGCTGCAGCCAGCTGCAGCCCCTTTGAGCCTTTTCGTATCACCTCTCCTTCAAAACAAACAGCCTTGCAGAGTTTCTGAAGCCATTTCCAATACTAACCCTGACCCTCACCTCATCCTTGACCAAGGGTCTTCTGATGTGACCAGTTCTTAGCCTTACCGGGATGACTTTTCCTACCCGTCTCCCTCATTACCTCTGGGCTTGCTATGCCTGCATCCTCCCTCTCACCCTTCCAGCCGAGGAGAGGGCAATCTAGCCTGTGTGTTCATTACTCTCAGTTGCACTCCACAGAGGAAGGAGGAAGTTGGTTACCCTTGTCTTATGTCTCCTGGGCATGGAGGCTCTTCCTTGTTCCCAGAATCAAAGTCTGGATTGATGGGGGAGGAGATGTGATGTCAGTCTGCAGCTTTTGCTCAGCCCTCTGCTGGGCTTCTGGAAGTAAGCAGGACGGACTTCCCACCTCATGAGGCATCGAGTTCAGTGCAGTGAATACATAGTGCAGACAGTGCCGGGGAAGGTAAGGCAGGAGAGGGGGTTGCTGTGGTGTCCTGGAGAAGGTGGGGAACAGAATTGGACCCTGGAGGACTGGGAGGCTCTGAGGCAGGGAAGCAGAATTCTGGGAAGAGGACTCCCATATGCAAAGACATGGGGGATGGATTGAGTTCATTTAGTTATTTACTGACAGCCCCTGTGTGCTGTGCTCAGCCTAGGGAGACAGATCAGCTAGGACCTTGCCCTCTAGACCCTGCCCGTCTAGTGACAAGAGATAAGATTCAGATCAGCCTCCACGTGATGTAAGATAGAATGTACCTGTGAGAGAAATGGGGACCAGATCTGGGATGGGATAAGTCATTTGGGATTTGGGTGATTTACAAGAGTACTTGGGCTCTGGAGGACCAAGGTTAGAGAGACACACAGGAGTAAGGAGGGGTTGGAGGATGGAAATGGGGAAGAAATGCTGGATTCCCACAGGGACCGGAAATATTGCTGCTTGATGGGTTTTGGGGAAGAGTGTGTGGAGGCTGCATGTGGCGGATCAGGGTGGTGTGGCCAGAGCTCGGGAACAGAATGCCCACGGATGGATTGTAGTTAGAATGAATTTCAGGAAGGGCTGTAGAAGGGGAGCCCCATGCCAGGGAGGCAGGTTAGAAAGCTATTTTTAAGTTCCCATTGCCCCCACACTCTCCCATTTCTTACAGCCCATTCCTCCCCTCCCCCACTCCCAGTTGGGACACTTCCCCTGCTCTAACGGCCACCAAGATCTGGCAATCAGGCAATCTGCTGCTTCCTTTCCCTCCCCCATTCTGGGCCTGCCTGGGCCACACCCCAAGACCAGGTCCCACTGGGTGCAGGCTGGGCTCCAGAAATCACACTCAGCAGGATTAGCTCCCCATGAGCTGTGCTCCTTGCAGGAGCCTGGTCAAGCTGGTAGCGGGAGGAGAGACTTTTGCCTATTTCAGTCAGAGCTTTTGGCTGTGGGGTTATTATCCAGTTCTGGGCTTCTGAGGTATCTCTCCGGATCTCAGTAATGCAGGCAGAAGCAAGCCGATCAGAAGGCAGTGGCTGTACACTGTGCTTAGCTTTTCTGTGGGGGCAGTCAGGAGAAGCTCAAGCTTCAGTATTGGGGTGGGGGGGATCCACAAGCTAGGAAACTTATGTATAATTATTGGAGGAGAATTACACAGAGCCAAAGAAGGGTTAAAAGAGGTGGCCATGCTATGGACTTTTGGGACCGTCAGACTGAAGCTAGGCCTGGAGGCAGGAAGATATGAGGGGGTGAGGGGAACAGCATACAGAAGAGCAAGAGGAAAAGTTCAGAAGCAAGAATGGGCCTGGCTTGTTTGCAAAGGACAGTGGAGATCCCCCTGGACCAGGGAGTTGGAAGCTCACATTTGCAAAGTACCTACTCTGGATACATATCTTGCACTTAACCCTTCTAACAACCTGGTAAGATTGGTACTGTTACTGAGCTCATTAAGTGGCAGAACTAGGATTTAAACCCTGAGTCCAAAATCCCTACCAGATTATGAAGAACCCTGAATGCCAAGGTGAGGGACCAGGCAGGATCTGAATTAAATTCAGAATATGAAGCCAGAATAAGTCATTGTAATTTGGCTGATACTATACAGATTTGCAAACATTAACTTATTTACTAAACAAAAGTCCTTTAAAAAAAAAAAAGTCACCTGGTGAAAAAGTCACAGATGATCCCCGACCCCAGGCAGGCCAGGCCTCTCTGTTTGGCCTCCGCAGCACTGACTGTCCCTTCTTACGTGGCACAGGTTAGACTCCCACCTTCTAGCACGTGCCTCCATAAATGAGCTGTGGGAACTTACTTGACCCAGCTCAGGCCATAGGATTTCAGAGAAAAGAGTTGTCCTGGGAGAGAGGATAAAAGTCCTAGCTAGACCTGAGTGGAGAGAATTGGGCTAATGCCACCACTCAGACACCTGCCTCCTCAGTGCTTTCTGCATTTTGGGATGAAAGGCAGTGCTTTTGTAACCTCTTAAACGCACAGCACAACTTACAAAGCACACATTCCCATGCTCAGGGATCCTTCCTGCTGCCCTTTGAGGCAGGGAGGGCAAGTATTATCCTTCCTGTTGTACAGATGAAGAAACTGAGGCTCCAGGGAGGGAAGTGGCTTACTTCTTAAGGTCTCTAAGACAGCTGGTAAGTAAGGGGTAACTTGGAGGCTGTGTGACACCTTGAGGAAGATGTGGGAGTGGGACTTGGGATCACAAAACGGGGGTTATGTCCTGGCTTCCAGGCTAACTAGTTGTGTGAAGTTGGGTTACTTTAACTGCCCTGAGTTTTTTTCCTAATCTGTGAGTTAGGAATATTACCAGTAGGTAGTCATAAGGACCAAATAACATCATCACGTGACCTAGAAAAGGTTGTACCACGTGAGGGTTTTTGATCAAGGGGCAGAGTCAGCAGGTGAGCCCCAGAGGTCAAACTCAGGTATCTGGTGCTCCGGCTCTATAACACACTGCTTCTGTTTTGCCTGGTTTCTGGACACTACCCACTCATGATCCTTTTCCGGTGTCAGTCCCTGTTCCCTGGCCAGCCCGGAAGCTACCCCGTCCCTCCCAGCTTCTTTGAGGGCTGATTTACTGATTGCTGGTTGATAACCCCTCCCTAGAGAGCTGCCTGGAGCCTGTTATACTTTCAGTCTCGTGGGCCTTGTGACTGCCGGCCAGAGTTCCCTCCTCGCCTTCCTGCCTGGGCCAGCCCAGTGTTGGGCTCGTAGGGGAAGAGTTCCCAGTCACGCTGCCACACCCACTCCCCAGCTCTGTGTGGAACTGAAGATTTACAAGTCCAAGAGTCCTCTCAAAATGCCAGTGTCTCCCAGATAATCCTGTGGACACAAGTAATGGCCCATTTCCCCGTCCCCAAAAAACTGGTTCCTCCTTTCCCTGGGGAAGGAGTCACAGAATCCTGAGAATGAATGTGCCCCAACTTGCCCCAGTGTGCCCAGGCCTTATGCATTTCCTGACTCAGCCCTCCCACCCCCACCTGGGGGCCTTTCCTGCCCCCATCATCCTATCCTCTGCTCCTACGGCTCTTGAGTCTCATTTCATCTACCTGGTGCCCTTGTCACAGGCATTTTTTTCTCCCCATTTCATGGATTGGGAAACTGAGCCCCAGAGAGGGTAAGTACCTCATGCTTGCTTGCAGTGAATCAGCACCAGAGCAGAGCCGGGGCTAAGACTTAGGTTAGGTCTCTTGACTTCCAGTCTAAGGTTCTCTCCACTGCCCTAGGGGACCCTTATTTCCTTCCCAGACCTGTTCCCAAGGTTCTCTATCCTCTCTCCTAAGATTGAACACATACTTATTCATGCAAATAAGATGGAAATATTTTTAGTGCCCAGAGAGGCAACCTTACCTCCATTTCCCTCCAAGCTGGTCCCAGGGGAAGTGGGGACCTGGGAAGGAGCTGGGACCATCCCTGGGTCCTGTGCAGATCCCATACCCCCAGAATTCTGTTTCCAAAGGGGGATTCCTTCCCCCTCCCCCATTTGATTTTTGAGGCTTCTGAATCAATGATTGAGAGGTCCAGCTCAGGGATATGGGGTTCTCAGACCGGGGTATAGTTTGTATAAAGTGAAATAGGGAAAATGGGCCAGTGGTGATGGTGCTTGGGTAAAAAAAAGGGATACTTAAGAGATCTCCCGTGTGTCTAAAATAGGGCTCTCTCCACCCAGGGAGTAGGGACCTGGTTGTGGGAGAGAGTCAGGGAAAGGAAGTCACATACTGACTAGAAAAAGCCCCCCATGGCTGAGAGGAAGTAGCCAATGAGAGGAGGAATCTTGCCACAGCAGTATAAATAATCACAGGGTTTCCGGAAGCTCTGCTCTGTTCCAGAACTCAGAAGAGCAATTCCTCACCCCAAAGCCCTGTGAACTGGAGAGGGGATCAGGGTGATGGGTGCAGCTGGGACTTCTCTTATACTTACCCCACTAATAATTACAGCAGCCTCTTTGGCACTTCCTGTGTGCCACACCTCATGCCACTTGCTTCATGTTCGCTCATTTCATACTCTTGGCAATTCTAACACAATAGGCAAGATCATTCCCATTTTACAGATGAGAAACTTAAGACTCAGGAAACTTAAATATGTTGCCCAAGATCAAACATGACTGGTTGGTGGAACTATGATTAGATCCCTGGCCAGGGGGCGCCTGGGTGGCTCAGTTGTTAAGCGTCTGCCTTTGGCTCAGGGCGTGATCCTGGCGTTCTGGGATCGCGCCCCACATCAGGCTCCTCCACTGGGAGCCTGCTTCTTCCTCTCCCACTCCCCCTGCTTGTGTTCCCTCTCTCGCTGGCTGTCTCTAGCTCTGTCAAATAAATAAATAAAATCTTAAAAAAAAAAAAAAAAAAAAAGAATCCCTGGCCAGTCTGACTTCAGCATGGATTCTCAGTGATAGTGCTTTAATGGCACTATATTCTCTATCGAAGAGTCGAGAAGCTTCCAGAATTGTTCAGAGGCACATGCCATGATCTCAGGAAAAGGACAGAACATGAAGGGGGAAATCAAATGTTTGTTTTCCTCTTCTGTCCATCCTTCTTGGCTGGGCTTGGAGGCTCTACCTTACCCCAGCAGGGCCTTGAGAGAAGATGCTGATGTCTGGGAGCCACAGCCTTTGACTCATTCATCATTACATACCAGAATCCAGACAAAACCCCAAGCCCTGGCTCAGTCTCCGGGATTCTCCTGCACTGAGTTGCCAGATAGGGTTTACTGTGCTTACAAGAGTTATGAGGTCAGCTTTCCCGCCTTCTCCCCACCCCTTGGGCACCCTGGATTGCAATAGGGCAGCTGTCTTGAGAATTTTGCTCCTTGTGCAGCCGGTTTCTCATTGTGCCTTTTGGTTTGCACTCAGTAGCCAAGATGTCAGGTTTGGAGTTAAAACATCAGTGCACTGGCAGGGTGGGCCCTGAGTTGGTAGAAGCTCTACCCATGGCTGCATCTCAGAGTGACCTGGGACAGCTGCTGTGTGCCAGAACCCCTCTCCAGTCTACTCAGTGGGAGGGGTCCCCATCTGGTAGAGGGTCTGGTAGATACCCTACTTAGGTACCTCACTTTTTGTGTCTCTACTGCCTGGAGGGGAAAAAAAAAAGTAGCTAATACTGATTGAATACTTATTAGGACCCAAGGTACTGTTCTAAATGCCTTAGATGTTTAATTTACATAATCCTCACAACAACCCAATGAGGTGGGTATTATTTTATGCTCATTTTACAGATAAGAATGGGGAGGCATACAGAGGTTAAGTAATTTGTCCAGGGTCACACAGGTAAGAAATAGAACCAGGATTTGACCCTACTCAGTCTGGTACCAGAACATTTGCTTCCCATAATCCATTACATGTTATACTGCCGTCATCCTCACGCCTGAGCATCTTGGCTGGGTCTCAAGGCCTCTCTCTCATTGTGTCTCTCTCTCTCACTCTGAGATCTGTCTTCATGGGATTGCAGGATGGTGTCAGGTTAAGAGAACAGGAGCTGGTTTGGCTCTGTGAGTTCCCATTCTTTCTCCCCAGCGGGTGGAGGCCTCCCTAACCATGCATGTCCCTTTAATCTGTCCATAGGTCACTGCATCCGGAGGGGCCCGGAAGGGGAAGGAGGCCTTGCCTCCACCGTAGCAGCTGCACCCACGATGCAGAGTATAAAGTGTGTGGTGGTGGGCGATGGGGCTGTGGGCAAGACGTGCCTGCTCATCTGCTACACCACTAACGCCTTCCCCAAGGAGTACATCCCCACGGTGTTCGACAACTACAGCGCCCAGAGCGCGGTGGATGGGCGCACCGTGAACCTGAACCTGTGGGACACAGCGGGCCAGGAGGAGTACGACCGGCTGCGCACGCTCTCCTACCCTCAGACCAACGTCTTTGTCATCTGTTTCTCCATTGCCAGTCCGCCCTCCTACGAGAACGTGCGGCACAAGTGGCATCCGGAGGTGTGCCACCACTGCCCCGACGTGCCCATCCTCCTGGTGGGCACCAAGAAGGACCTGAGAGCCCAGCCTGACACCCTACGGCGCCTTAAGGAGCAGGGCCAGGCGCCCATCACACCGCAGCAGGGCCAGGCCCTGGCCAAGCAGATCCATGCTGTGCGCTACCTCGAGTGCTCGGCCCTGCAGCAGGACGGCGTCAAGGAAGTATTTGCCGAGGCTGTCCGGGCTGTGCTCAACCCCACGCCCATCAAGCGTGGGCGGTCCTGTGTCCTCTTGTGACCCTGGCACTCGGCTTGGAGGCTGCCCCTGCCCCCCCACCAGTTGTGCCTTGGCGCCTTGTCTGCCCCCAGCTGTGCCTTAAGGACTAATTCTGGCACCCCTTGCCAGGGGGCTCCCTGAAGGCCCTTTTCTCTGAATGCCTGTTTCTCCTTAATGCGGCCCACAGGGAAAGGGGCTTTGGGCCCTGCCCCACTCTGCTTGGGAACAGCAGGTATTCCCGAGAGCTCACCCAGGCCAAGGTTGGACCCCTCCGCAAGAAGCCAGCCCAAGTGCCCCGCCCCCATCTCCCCTACTGACCAGTTGATCCAGCTTTCCACACAGATGTTGCTGCCTATTGTGGTGCCTTCTCTCAGGTTAGGAGCTCTCGGCTGGCCCTAACCTCTCCCTCGCTGCTCTTTGAATTGCTTCCCCCTCAAGATGCTCTCTCCCATTCCCAAAGAAGGAGCCACAGAATCCTGAGAAGATGAATGTGCCCTAACCTACCCCCATGTGCCCAGGCCTTATGCATCTGCTGACTGACTCAGCCCCCCCTTCCCCAGGCTCCTGGGGGCCTTGCCTACCCCCATCAGCATCAATAAAACCTCCTGTCTCCAGTGGCCCTGGCTCCTCCCTGTGTGCTAGGCATTGGGGGTTGGGCAGGGGATGGGCATGGGCTAGGGCTCCCCAGAGACTGGGAGCCTTTTGTTTCCTGTAAAAGGGGACAGGAGACAATAGGCTTCATTGTGGTCCCCCCCCCACCCCCCAATTTCCCTAACAAAGCTCTGGGCTCCCTTGGAGGGACCAGTCTTAACTGGGGCCCAGCCACAGATTCTGTAGTTGACTGGGATGCAAAGCCTAAAGAAAAAACTCTCATCTAAGGCTCAGAAAGGGAGATGCTAAGAGCCACGGGCCTTCAGGCAGGTGCACACAGTCATGGATTTGAGAGCTGTTCCCTTACACCCCCCCAAGGAGGTAGGTCTTTACCGACAGAGCTGGGGCTGGAAGAGGCTTTGCCTCAACCCAAGACTCCCAGTTATCCCAGCTACCCAGCCTAGAGTCATTACAGGGATAGCTCAGTCACTCCTACACACCAAAACTGGGGCTTAGACCAGCCTTAGGAGACTCCAGGCCTAAGGTGGGAAGCCGCTTGGAATCATATGCTGCCATGGACTTACTCCATCCTGGAGCCTGTCCCTCACCTCAGTGCCGTGAAACAAAGATGAGCAAGCCTAGCCCAGGCTGTTGGGTGGGTGGGGGGGAGGGGATTTATTTGAAATAAAATGTACAACCCAAAGAGGTCAGGGCGTGGGGCAGAAGGGAGGATAGGGGGACACCAAAGAGCCCATTTTGGAGCAGGAATCTGACTCTGACTCCACCCCACACCTTTGCCAAGGAGGAAGTCTGTGAGCCAGAGATTTCAGCAGGGAAGGAAGACAGGTGCCGTGCCAGTGCTTTTTCTGGAGCAGGTCACCCTCCAGGTACAGACCACCACCTCCACAAGGCAGTGTCAGGACCACTGGCCAAGCCCATGTCCATCCTACAGCCCTCCTACCACCATCTCCCACACGGACACCCTCGAGGCTTGGATAGGGAAGTGTACACACTAATGGGGGGTGAAGTCAGGGCTAGAACACCTAAGCAAACTTAGCAGGGGGCAGTGGCCCTAGGCCTGGGTGTGCACAGGAGATGATCAGACACGTCAGTCAAGTGAATGACCCGGTGGAGAGAGATGGCTGTGGTTCTCAGGTAGCAGCCACTGCTCAGTGGTCCCTGACCTCAGCAAGAGGTAAAGGCCAAGAACCGACGGTGGTTATGAACCTCAGGACTTTTTTTAGCACCAGATGGTGGAGCTCTCCTGCCAGCTCAGCCTCTTGGGGCCTCTCAGATAGGGTGATGCTGCTTGGAAGGTTCCCGTGCCTTCAAGGGGGGTGAGGGAAAGGAGAAGCCAGCAGGGCCGCCGGAAGCCCTGTCCTATGCCCTTCCTCCTTTCTCCCCCCGCACTCCCCCCCCCCCCGCCACTCCGCTTGAGCAGGGCCCACAGAGGACACAGGGTGGGGAAGGCCAGGGTGTAGTGTCTTGTTTCTAGTTTCTGGGCAGTGGACCGCCTCCTTCCTAGCAGAAGAGAAAGGGTTTAGAATCGCTTTTCCTCAGGCTGGGAGGTAATGAGCAGCTCCTTGTTCCCGAAGTCCCACCAGGCCGTCATGTGGAACGCCATGTTGGTTAGGACAACAGTGTACTCCAGGATGGCAAAAATGGTGTACACTGTCATGAGAACACAAGAACAGGGCATGGTGAGCCTTCTGCCCCCCACCCCCTGGGGCCTCTTTCTAAATCACCACCACCACACCTCTACACAGGGGACACAGTGGCAGCAAGCCCCCAAGACCACTGCCGTATCACACACTACAGAAAACATCCCTTAGCCACTGTGACCACCTGTGGATCCCAGCCTGGCCTCACCTCCAGCCTCACAATACATGTTGTGGCGAAAGTAGACAGCCAGCGCCGTGAAGAAGGAGATGAAGTTGATGATGAAAAGCCGCTGTTTCCAGTTGTAGGACTTGCGGTCCTAGGGGACAGGCTATCTGATCACTCTGTAGCCTGTTGGATGTGTGGCCAGCCTCCCCTCTTGGCCCCAGTTCCTAAGGGCTGTGTCTTACCTCCCTTGGTTATGGAAGGGGGCAGGGGCAAGGGCAGCAGGAATGATGGGCACGGTCCCCTCCCTGCATTTGGGAGTATAATGAGGCCGAGGAGCAGAGATGTCCCTGCCCCTCCCACTTCAGCAGGATTTCAAAGTCACTTGGAGTCCCCCACCAACCCAACAGCTGCACATACCGTGGGGAGAAGTGTGTGTGTGTGTGTGTGTGTGTGTGTGTGTGTGTGTGTGTGTGTTGGGGGAGGGGCACTGGAGTTATTACAGACCACAGACCCCTGACACTGCTCCTAACCCACAGCAGCCTGGGGACTGTCCCTCATTCTACCCCCACTTGGAGCCTCCCTCTCTTCCATTTTCCAGTCTCCCATACTATCCGAACACAGCCCTAGATTCTGACCCATCGATCGCCCTCCACCCGCCCGCAAGCCCCAGCCCGGATTCCCGCGTCACCGTTCCCGCATCCTGAGGACAGGCGTCCCTGACTTCCCTCCGGGCCGCTTGGCGCCCCACTAGGGCTAGGCCGTACCTCCGGACTTACTGCGTGCTTCTTGGTCAGCCGCCAGAGAATGCAGGTGAGCAGCATGTGGCTGAGGGACGAGGCGATGAACACAATGAAAGCATTTTCGTGGATGGCTGGAGGGAGAGAGGAGGGTTGGGAGCACGCTCCGCAGGGAGCATCCGGACCCCTCCGGCGCAGGTCCAAGGGAGGGTGGGTGCGGGGGCGACCCTCCCCACCCCTTCCCTGCTCCTCCTTCCCTCACGTGGGCACCCACTGAAGTCCTCGGAAGAGGAGACGTAGGTGAGCACGAGCAGCGCGAGGTTCTCCACGACGTTGAGGCCGAAGTTGAGGCGGCAAAGCGGGCGGTAGCCGGGACACGGGGACGCGCAGCTGAGGTAGTGGTTCCAGTAGGCGAAGGCCACCAGGAAGCGCGGCGCCGAGTGCAGGCCGATGCAGAAGCGCCACACGTAGCGCTGGGGCACCTCCCCGCCGATGGCCGAGCTCACCGAAGGCAGGTAATTGGGCACCTAGAGAGTTGTGACCCGTCTGGTGGCCGGCCTCCGCTGGCCCCACCCACCTGGAGATCCTTCTCTCCGGCCATCAAAATCCCCCTGGCCCCCGGAAGGCTCCACTGCAACCCCTCCCTTTCCAGGAAGTCCTCCTGCAGGCACCCCCAGAGCTCTCCTGGGAGACGTCCCCTGCCACGTCCCAGCCCCCAGGGTGCTGGTTCTCATTCCCCAGGCAGCCCGGGCTGTGTGTAGGGACCTGATGGAACCTGTACATGGCTGCGGAAGCTGGAAGCAGATTGGGATGCTTTCTGAGCCCGTAGCACAGAGCTGTGCCTTTGCTAGGGCCTGGTGGGAGGTTCCATGAGCCCAGGACCCTAGATACAGCCTTGAGGACAGACCACCTGAGCTTCCTTGGGACAGTGCTGGATTCCCTGGGCAGCTGAGTTGTTCTTCCGACTGCTCCCTGCTTCACTTATTCTTCTGGGTAGATGTGCCAGGGTGGTAAAGGGTACCGCGAGATCCTGGGGGGAGCTGGGTCAGAAGGGTACCCCCACCCTGATCATGCTTAAGAAAGTGGGTGCTCTTAACCTGGGATAATCTAAGAAAATGACCCAATTCTTGTGCATCTCTCCCATTCATCTCTCTCAAAGGCTGGAATTCCTCAATCCTTAAGGAATTGGAGCACTATTCTTTAAAGTGGAGGAAGCAGGAGGAGGTAACACACAGAGCTGTGAGGATTGGTGTGTTGTTTGCATGAAAGAGGGAGAGGATGTGGGACGAACGAACAACGGTATAGATGCTGACAGGAGAGCCAGGGCTAGGAGGACGACCTCTCTGACTCCAGGGCCTAGAGCAGTGCTTCTACCTTCAATGTGCACCGAACTCACTAGGGATTGTGTGAGAATGTAGCCAGTCTGGAATGTGGGAATCTGCATTTCTAAAGGATTCCAGGACCGGAAGCTACCTGTCTGTTGCACACAGTCTCTGTGGACTGTGTTTAGACTTTCAGCAAGAGCCAGACTAGTGCCAGAGCCCAGTGACCCAGCGAGGGAACGGCCCCGCTGCGACTAGAGCAGGGCCAGTCTTCAGAGATGCGGTCCTGGAAGAGCCTTCCTTTCTCTTAATGGGGATGCTGACTGGGTCTCCATCGAGGCTGGGAAGGTGGGCAGTGATGGAGGCAGCTCACAGAGCAGGGGTCAGCCTGGGGGATCACCAGCCAGGGGCTTCGAAGCCTTCACAGAGAAGGAGGTAGATTCCCCTCAGCGCTATCAGAGGAAGCTAAGTGCGGGGCTCTTGGAGACAGGGTGCTGCTCTCGTGGCGATGGCGTGAGGTACCGTAGCTTGAGACCAGGCTCAGATGCTCACTCCAAGCTGTCAGTAAAGAGGTAGCATGGAGGCTTTGGAGCCACACAAACCCAGGTCCACATCCCATCTCTGCCCTTCTTAGCTGAGTGACCTTGAGCAGGTCACTTCACCTCTCAGAGCTTCCATTTCCTCATTGGCAAAATAGGGAAACTACCACCTACCTTGCAGGATGATGGCAAATACTAAATACAACGTATGCAGAGTGTCTGCAGTGTTCGGCACATAATGGCTACGGTGATGGCTTTCAGAAGACCGACTTCCCTGAAAAGTCTGCAAGTAGCTGGTGAGCTATGTGGTTCTTGAACATGGGAAGACTGCATACGAGTGAGAGGTGAGAATCATATCTTCGCCAGAGACTTCTGAGACCTCCAAGCCTCCTTACTGTTCTGCCCCTCTGAGTTAGGTCCTCTAAGTAAGGTTAGTAAGAGTGTTGCCTCCACCTCCTAGAATATTCATTCTGAAAACTCCTGCCCCAACCCCAGCTACTTTAAGGGGAGCAGAACCAGCATGAGGTTTTTTTTTCCTCCCACCATGAGCTTCTAAAGCTTGGCGCAGAGAGCCCAGAGCCCTAACTGACACTGGGAAACAGGTAAAGGGTAGTGATGGCAAAGAGCTGGGGGGACGCCTCAGGAGGAAGGGAGATTTAGGGCCCTGTGGCTACTCGTGCCATCCTCATAAGCTCCTCTCAGATTAGGGGTGGAGGCAGGATGCTGAGAGCAGGCCTTTCCTCTTCTCTCTCTCTCTCTCTCTCTTTCTCTCATGCATACAACACACACACACACGCACACACACACACGCATGCATAATAAGGTATAGATATTCACATAAGTCCCCCCATCTCAAGCACACACCCTAAATCTCCCCATGAGTCCAGAGCTAAAGGTACTGAGATAGGAACATAACCACTTTTCCCCAAGAACAGAAACCCTCCACTGGCATGGAAGATGTGGCTCAGTGGATCTGTGGCAAGGCAGTAGATCAGAAATTCACATGGTAAAAAGGGTGAGGGTCCAAAAAATTCCCTACCATAGAATCTAAGATTTCACCATTAGAGATTCATTCCTTTGATAAAGTCCCCCAAAGTTATGGATGACTTTTCTGTCTAGTGCCCCCATCCCTTGCCAACTGGACACAACTCTCATCCCTATCAATTCAACCTGCTACCCTTCTCTGGACTCCATCTCCACCTCTCTATCCTCATAATCCCTATTTTAGCTCTGGTCTCCCCAGAAGTGTGAACTACTACACTTGCCTCTTCACTGATCTCCCTATTCTTGCCCCCTTACAACTGTTCTCTACTCAGGAGCCAAATGGTCTTCTAAAGCATAAATCTGATCATGTCCCTTTCCTGCTTAAAATTGTTCCAAAGCTCACCACTGCCCTCTGGATAAAATCAAAAGTTGCCAGCCTGGGATTCACAAAATCTTTCTTCACCCCCATAGCTGCAATGCCCCCTGCTTCAAGATGGAAGTCTTCTCCAACATCCAGGCTAGACTAAGTGCTTGCTCTGGGCCCCATGATCCCTGTGCTCCCCTTTACCAAGGTGCCTCCCATCTCACTGTGCCTGACCGTCTGTGTCTAGGACTGTCTCTTGTAGGATGAGACGCTAAGGGCAAGTGAATATTGAGTTCCATGCGCCTGACCCAGAACCTCTACCCCTGGGCCCTCAGGAAAGGCCTGGTGGACTGCTCGTAGAGGCAGGAAGTCCACCTAGGTTTCTAGCTAACAGAGCCCTGAGTGGACACAGGTTGTGGGGACCGAGGCCGCCAGAGGAAGAAACCAAACTAGAAGATTCCAGGGCAGGGCTGGGGGTCCTCTCAGGACGGGCCCCCAATCTGGGCTAAAGCCACCTATGACCTCTCCTGGCTCTTGGCTGCATCTAACTCTCCAGTCCTGGCTTCCTTCCCAGTCTGGTCTTTCTTCAGCCTCCTCCTCCCTCTCATGACCTCTCTTGCCTATTCCCCTCCCTTCCCTTCCCCTCTCCCCTCTGCTCCCTGGCACTCTCTGTTATCTTCTACCCTCAGAGGACTGTGACTCCACTCTCACTGAGTCTCTCCCCACAAATTCCCCCTCAACTCTGACGTGGCCCCCCACCATCCTTTCATCCCCTTCCCCTCTCTCTGACCCTCCACCTTCTCTCCTACTCTCTGATTCCACTCTTATGGCCATCTCCCAACCGGGCCCTGACCTGGCCCTGACCCAGGTGCGGGGGAGCATGGCACTCACCCCACAGTCAGTAGCCACCGTGTACTCAAAGTGGAACACCAGGGACCAGATGATGCAGAAGAAGAAGCCGAACATGGGGAAAGTGATGACCCACCAGATCATGGCCGTGAAGCGGAGCCGGAACACAGTCCCATCTGGGTCCAAGGGCTGGGAGGCTGCAGAGAACATCCTGTAGGGAGTGGTGCCCAAGCAGGGTGAGGGACATGACTTGGGGCCTGGTGGGACACCTGGGCCTCGGGAAGTGAGGCCTTCTCCAGAGCTGGCTCCTCTGGGTAGAGGGGAGAGCCCGAGTAGAAAGAATGTAAGGGGAGAAGGAAAGCGGTGCAGAGACCAGGGGGTGCAGAGAGAGATGGGGTGGGAGCCGCCGAGTCAGGCAAGGTCAGCTCTTAGCAATCCCTGTGGCACTTGAAGAGTCTGGAGAATAGAGGCTTCCCTGGCCTGGACATGGGGAGTTCTGCTGGGCCACCTCATTCTCAAGACTCTCATACCCACTCAGAAGGGTCAGAGGTAGAAAAGTTGTTATTTCTGTTCCATAGAAGGGGAGAACTATGCCAGGATCAAACATTAGGACTAAGGTCTCGGCCACCTGACAGCCTTATGCTCCCAAGCCAAGGCTTTCTTCAGGCCAAATAACCGAGATAAAGGACCTTGGCTCGGACTCAGCCCTCCCACTGACTCCGTCTGACCACATTCCTGCTCTTCACCCAAGTTCAACTAGGAACAGCGGGAGTGCCCAGAACATTTCACCGGGGACTACAGGCTGCCAACCAGCCCACCCCCAGGCTCAGAATGATCCAAGCCTCAGGCCAGCAGTACTGTCATCTCAAGATACCAGGGTCCCTGCAGAGGCCCAGACCTCCATCTCCTTCCTCTCTGAAAAGACTCTGTCACCCAATCCAGAGGTTATGGGAATCTGAGGGTCACAGGAATCTTCTCCACTCGCCTTGAGCCTGTGTGCTGGGCCAGACCCAGCAAGGACAGACCCAGACCAAGGGAGCTGAACTTCTTCCACTCTCCTCTCCCTCTGGGCAGAGAACTCCCTCCTCCCACCTCCCACTGCCCCAACCACCATGACTTGCAAGCTGGGTTCCCTTCTGGGGGACAGACAGAAATGGCTTTGTATTAAAAGGCCTAGGACCAAACCTCCCTTGGGACTCATACCTCCCTCTATTAAGGGAACCCCAGTCCACTAGTCCATCTAGTCAGGGAAATGGGGGAGGGGGCGCGCATTGGGAAACACTCACACTGGGTGCTGACGGATCCGGGGCTTAGGTTGAGGCCTCTAGCCAGACTGAGACTATTCTAAGACTGGAGGGTCCCACCCCTAGCTCCCCAGGGCCTGCCCTCCCACCCACAGAGCCCAGATCTCCACGCCTGCCCAAGCACACAGCCCTCCCAGGACCAACAAAGCCATATCATAAACCCTGGAACACTCTGCCAAGATAAGAGTGATAGTGGCCAAGGTCAGCCTACGGTAGCTTCCTTGCCAGGGATGGGTGTAGGGACGTTTCCGAGGGCTGTATCCTGGGATACAGGCAGGTTTCTGGGAGGGAAAGGGAGAAAGAATAGGACTTCACCCCTTTTTGTTGTCTGTTGGGCCTCATTGGAGAGCTTGCTAATCTTATGACAATAGATTCAGAATGCAAAAGAGATCTAGACGGGCCTGAATATGAGGTTATCAGTGCCCAGCCTGCTGTGCAGAAACAGCTAACATCAGCTCAAGATGCCCTCACAGGGGTCTAACAGCCTAATAGGAATCCAACAGTACTGCTTTTGCCTCTACTGCCCAGGCGATATGAAGTCCTATGCCCACATCAGGGCCTCATATGGAGAGAACAGTGACTAACTGGGCCAAGTCTAGGGGTGCATGTCCTGTGAGGGTTGCCCCAAAAAACTGGAGCTATGCTACCCAGTAAGAGTAAACTCAGGGACCCCCCATTACTGCCATTCCATCTCTGTAGGACTGACTTGACGCCAGGAGGAGAAAGTAGCTCTCAGGTTCCCAAAGCAGAACCAGTGCAAAAGCAGAGATTCACCAGAAAGAGAACATATGCTTGCTACGAGAGAGCTCACTGATTGTTAGCTACTAGGCCTCCTTGGAATAGGCTGCCTGGAGAGGAAGGAGGCCCCCATCACTGGGGATATGCAAGCAAAGGCCAAGTCATCTAATTATAGATGCGTTAGATTAAGGTTACTTCTTTTATCCCTAGGGTTGGCCATTCCTAGAATACTCTAGGTGAGAAATTCAGAGCAGACATCTACCTGGACTGCCCCTAGGTGGCTCTAACATAGTCATCCCAGGGAGTGGGGACAAAATCACCCCCGGGGTCACTGAGCTCAGTCTTGCCCCCGACTGGCCAGGTACCTGTGCCACTCTGCCTATGCCCTAGCTCCCTAACTAGTGTGCCAAGAACGGGTATAGGTATGGCAGGCATGCTGAGTTACTGATCCCGTTAGCCCTCAGGAGCCAGCCATGAGGGGCAGAGCAAACAGCCTACTCCATTTCACTCCATACGCCATACAAATATTATAATCTTCTGTATGGACTATGACTACATGGTACCAGGCCTTCTTTTTCCCAGGGCACTGGGCTGGTGGGGAGACGGCGTGTCCTATTTATTTATTCAACAAATTCTTTCTGATTCAGCTGTAGTGCCCACCTTGAAGGAGCTCCCGGGCTGGTAGGAAACAGAGAGACAAATAAGATGTGCTAGAACTGTAGGAAAGATAAAACAGGGAACTCCCAGAGGAGGGAGTGATTAAGTTTGCCCCCAAGGAGGCTAGGGAAGACTTTTTAAAGAGGGGGACACTTGAGAAGGGTTTTGCAAGATACAAAGGAGTTGACAAGGGTGGGAGAAACACTTGAGGTATTACCTGAGGTGAAAACTAGGTTGTGAAAGGGCATTGGTTGGACCTTTCTGATCCGCCCCCCTCCCAGATCACCTGGCCACGCCCTTTTCTTCTAGTTCTGTTCTTTTGGATAGCTCCCAGCCCCGGGTCTCATCAGACTGGCTGCCCACAGCTCAAGGCCAACATCTGTCCATTGACAATCAAGGAGAGGGAAAACTTCAAGTCATATGAACAAAAGAAGTAGGCCCTACTCCCTACTGCCAGCCAGACCCCAGTTCCAGTCATAGCCCTATTTCTGGAGCAGATAATCTTTATAGGGAGACAGGAAGCTGAGCTGAGTGGGGGCCTATGGAGCTCTCTCTGATGCTACTCCAAGGGTCCATGTCCAGGCCCTGCCTCTTCTCCCCCTACAGCCTCTAAGCTCTTCTTCTCCTGCCCTGCCTTCCAACCTGACAATCTCCTTTTCCTCCTCTTCCTTCTGCCCCTCACCCTTCACATTTCCCAAACCACCTTCCTATTCTTCCTCTATCTGGAGCTCTACTCTAGCCCTGAGAAGGAAGATGGGAATTATCAACTCCATTTTAGATATGGGGAAGCTGAGGCTCAGTCTCTGTGTCTCAGGAAAAACAGAGTCAAATGGATGAGCTAGGAGTGTAACAGAGGTCAACACAAGTCTCACCCTCTTTACTCTGATATACTACAGAGAAAACTCACATCTTTCCTCCTGGTCTGGCATGCCCTATCCCAGTCTAGAGGGTGCATGGCTGCCTATGGGAACATAGCCCATATAAATATCTGGAACACGTACATACACACATCATCAGGCCCCCATCCAGACACGCACAGATACGGTCTCTCCCACACACATACAGTCACACACAAGCATACATAATCACATTCCCACAGAGACGGGCACAGCCTACAGTGCCACACTCCAGAGCCTTCTAGCTCAGGCCTGTTCTCTCTCCATCCCTCACAAAACCCTGGGGCTCCTGAATCTGCCCCACTATGAAGTAAGGATTGGGTTCTGGGTCCTGGAGCTGCCCAACTTCAGTGACTCCAGGCCCTAGTGACCTCCACGCACAGTGGCAAGAAGGCTAATTCCTGAGACCTTGATTGGCAGGCACCCTAACCCCCAGCAGCCCAATTTGTTTGATGGACCCCACTGGAGAGCTCACTAATCCTGTTACAATAGAATCAGGATCCAAAAAAGATCCAATTGGGCCTGAAGATGAAATATCATTCCCCGACCCCTCCCTTTGCAAGCCCTACCCCACAGTGTGTGGCCGTAGTCTCCTTGAAGTGGAAGAGCAGGGACCAGAGGATGCAGAAGAGGAAGGCGACAAGTGGACAGCAGACTGTGACCAGGGCCACCAGGGTGAAGCGGAGCCGGACCAAGGTCCCATCCCGGTCCAGCGGCAGTGGAACCTGGTACATCTTGTCAGACCTGGGGATGAAGTAATGTGCTGTCAAGACCCAAGGCAGCAAGGCTGGGACTCGGTGGCAAAGCCAGCCCTTGTGCTCAGTCCTCAGTTTAGCTGTGCTATGGGGTGAAGAGTCTAAGAAGAAAGCCATCTAGCCCCTAAGCTTGGACAGCTCCTGCCCTGAAGATGGCTGACTCAGAATCCCAAGAGAATATTCATCCTCAATTTCAGAGGAAAGACAACCAACCCAATCTGTGCTAAAATGAAGCTTGAATAGATTGGGAGAACTTCTCCCTTATAGCTGGCTTTACTACAGGAGCTGGTTTAACTGGTCTCTCTTGTTTCAGGAACCAACCCTAAAACCTCCCAGTGGACAGAATGGCCCATCTCCTCCCACAGGCCTTTGAGCGTCCAGGCTTCAGGGCCTCCCATCAGCTTTCGCTGCTTCACCCACTGGCCCAGGGCCTTCTGTACCTTCAGTCCCTTCCCAGGCTCTGTGTGCCTACCCCACAGCGCACAGCAGCAAGGACCCATGGAAGCCCATAGAGCCCTGACCCCCTGCTCGTCCCCGCCTGCCGCCTCACGTGCTCTGAGGGTGAAAGGCTTTGCAGAATCAGGCCTAGCACTAGCCTGGGCTTGCTGTTTGCTGGAAAGAGCTGCCTTGTCAGCTTCTGGAGGCTTCCCAGTACCCATGGGGCCTGTCCATCCCCCTCCAGAGATGAAGTAAAGGCTCCGGAGGACTGTGACCCCCCCCCCCTCGGATGAGGACAGGAAGGTCAGGAACTATAATAACTAAGTACACACCAACAATCCCAGCCTCCCTCAGTGCACGGAAGGCGAAATTGAGGCCCAGAGATGAGCAGGAACCTGCTCAGGGTCACACAACAACTTGAAGGAAGAGCCAGCAGTGGGGAGATGTGGGGCCCACAGGGTCACAAACTACGACCCTCGCCTTCTTTGACGCCCTCCCCTCTGGGCAGAAAGGTCAGGTTAGGTGAGATTAGGAGGAGGACAAGAGAAAGGGTCCCTGTCCATAAGAAAAAGAAAGGTAAATCAAATCCTTATAGATGAGTCAGTGAGCCCTGTCCCCACTGCAAAGACAGAGAAACCAAGATGCAGAGAGAGAAAGGTCCTTCCTCAAAGCCTGATGCTGAGCCTGAGGGAGAGCCATCCTTGGAACTTAGGCTTCTTGGGGCCAAACTAGGGCTAGCTCCAGATTCATGAAGAACCCGCCCTTCTGGACTCAAAGTTCTTGTCAGATCAAGCGCTTTCTGGTCTCACCCTCAGGAAGCACCTCCTGGCATTCCAGAACCAGGTGAATACGCCTCTGTGTTCTCCTCTAGCTTCCCCCACCCGCCTCTCTGCCAGGCCCAATTAGGCAGCCTGCTCCAGTTGCCCAAGCTCCTTTCTCCCTTCAGGGGCCAGGGATCTCCCAGGGGAGTTGGAAGTGGCTCTGGTGACCGCCCAAATCAAACACATTTCTTGGGTCATCCCCAAATGGACGGTAAGTCCCCGGAGGCCCTAGTAGGGGCTCAACTTCCCCACCCAGTCCAAAACCTGATTCTGTGCTTGTAGCAGCACTAGCCCCCCTCCCCGAAGCCAGCGGCTCTAGATCCCTCAGGAACCACTGAGATGCCCAAACTGAAGACCGGCTCCTCAGGGAATGAACAGGCAGGGGGTGGATAAAGAGGCCGGAGGAATGGTCTGTTCCACAGCTTGGAGGTATGCCCAGCTTCTCTTTTAGCTGTGTGACCTTGGACAAGTCATTTAACCACTCTGGGCCTTTTCCCACAGCTGAGCAACATGAAGATCATGTGGTTTAGATTACCAATAAGGCCATTCCAACATGGCCATTTTATGCCTCCGGGCCTCAGGACAGGGAGCTCACTACCTGAAGAGCAGCTGTTCAGTCCCAGTCAGCTCTTAACTTCTTCACAGGGACTACTCAGCTGGATACCACTTTCTTAGGAGTACCCCTACCTTATCTCCAAAGGTCCCAGAGATTTTCTCAGCCTCCAGCAGGAATCCATACTTACCCGCCACCTTCTGAGTATGAGGCGCTCTGATTAGCACTTGATACACTTGATATACATTGTTTCTTGTAACCCTCACGATAATTCTATGAGGCAGGCCCCGAAGTCTGTGTATTTCCATTTTTAAGTAGAGGAAATTGAGGCTCAGGGAGGTTTAAAACACTTGCCCAAGGTCACCGGCTAATAACTGGCAGAGGTGGGATTTGAAACTATTTTATGGGGTTCCTGGGCCCCCCACACACCTCCACCCCCGGCACCTAAAGAGAAATCCCAACTAGCAGTCCCTGTGAAGTGAAGGGAGAGCTCAACCAATGCACACGGAGCACCATGTGGAGGAGCAGAGGGGGAGAAGGGTTGGTTCCGAAGTCGGGACAGCAGCAGATCCTGGGCAAGCAAAGCACCAGCACCGTCAGAGCTTGGGGCTGGGCCGTGAGGAGGCCGGACCGCGTGGCGGAGCTCCCCCAAGTGGGGTTGCCCGGCAGTCCGGCACACCCATCCCCATACTCACCCAGGATGTGGCGGCGAGGAGGCCGCGCCGGCGCAGGCCGGGCGCTGGGGGAACCCGAGGGGAGCCCAGGCCCGGCCTGGGGCAAGCGGCGGGGGGCGGGCTGGAGCGCGAACGGCGGGGGCGGGGCCAGCGCGCTTGGGGAGGAAACTGCGCCCAGATCCTCCGTTGGCCCCTCCCCGCTTCTGCGGACCTAGACCCTTGGCTCTCCCGCCTTGATCGGGCGTGTCCCGGTGCCTTGCATCTCCAGTTCTGGTCTGCCCCACTAATTCCCGCTGCGTGGGGGTAGCCGGAAAAGCCCTGGACCCCTGGGTTTGACACGTTGGATAAGCCACCTTGTCACCTTACCTCTCAGCTGTGTTCCATCACCTGTTGAAAGAACATAAAATTAATTCAACAGGGCCCCGAATTCTCTCATTTCCTAACCTCAGTCCCTGCCCACGCCCCCATTCTAGCCGAATTATCCAGCCTCGCCCTTCTGAAACATTACAACAGTTTTGCCCCAGCCGCAGCGCCCCTGCCCCTAACTTTGCTCCCCAGAGCAGTTTCGAGCAAAGGGAAGAGCACCTTACGAGAGATCAGCGAGGCCCACCGCAAAAGCTCTGGGCCAGAGCTGTTCCCGCTCTTGATCAGGAGAGGGCGCCTTCTCTGGTCCGACATAACAGAGCAAGGCTCTCCTTTCCCCTCCCTGCCCTCTCCCCCCCCCCAAGAGACGGTTGATCCCCAGAAACCAGCCCCCAGGGGTCCCTCTCCACTCTGACTGACCCATAAAGGAAACTGAGGAGGATTCTTGGGGTTGTCAGAGCACCTGCAGGGGGTGAAGGACCTCTGAGCTAGACATGGTTACCATCATATTTCCCCATTTAAATCCCCACAGTAATAATTAGAACATTTTGAGCACCCTCTGTCTTCCACAGACTTTACTTTTTATGCATTATCCCATTGAATCCTCATAAAAACCCCATGAAGTAAATACTATTAATATCCCCGTTTTACCAACGTAAAACCCGAAAAGGTATGTTACCTATTCACACAGTTATAAATGTCAGCACCAGGATTGGGGTCTGGCACCTGAGGCTGTTCTCTTAATCCCTATATGGTTGACCCTGGAAGAACAGGAGTTTGAACAGCACAGGTCCACTTACATGTGGATTTTTTTTTTATGCAGCACAGTATTGTAAATATATTTTCTCTTCCTTATGACTTTCTTTTAAATATATATATATGTATTTTAAAGTAGGCTCCACACCCAACGTGGGGCTCAAACTCAAGACCCCAAGATCAAGAGTCACATGCTCTACCAACTGCACCAGCTGGGCACCCCTCTCTTCCTTATGATTTTCTTAATAATGGTTCTTTTCTCTAGCTTACTTTATTGTAAGAATACAGATTATGAAACATATAACATACAAAATATGTGTGAATTGACAGTTTGTTATCGGTAAGGCTTCGGTCAACAGTAGGCTATTTGTAGTTAAGTTGTGCGGGAGTCAAAAGTTATACATGGGTTTTTGACTGTGCCAGAGTTCAGCAACCCTCACCCCTGTGTTGTTCAAGGGGCATCTGGGTGTCTCAGTCGGTTGGGCATCTGCCTTCGGCTCAGGTCATGGTCTCAGGGTCCTGGGATCTGGCCCCGCATTGTGAGGAGTCTCTGCTCAGTGAGGAGTCTCCTTCTCCCTCTCACCCTCCCCCTGTGCTCAGTGAGGAGTCTCCTTCTCCCTCTCACCCTCCCCCTGTGCTCTCTCCCTCTCTTGTTCTCTCAAATAAATGAATAAAATCTTAAAAAAAAAAAAGTCAACTGTATAATGTTAACTCCACAAGGTAGCTATAATCACCATCTTGCAGGTGGGGATACAGAGACTCAGATTTGACGAACTTACTAGAGCTCTTTTTCATGCATTCACTCTTGTTCATTCACTCAGCCTAGGCCCTCTCTGAGGAGGGATGCCTTTTCTTTTTTTTTTTTTTTTTTTTAATTTTATTTATTTATTTGTCAGGGGCAGGGCGCACAAGCAGGGGGAGTGGCAGGCAGAGGGAGAGGAAGAAGCAGGCTCCCTGCTGAGCGGAATTCAATCCCAGGACCCTGGGGATCATGACCTGAGCCAAAGGCAGATGCTTAACCAACCGAGCCACCCAGGCATCCCTGGAGGGGCAATGCCTTATTCTAAAATCTATTTTTGTTGACCTTGAACTCTCCTCCACCCTGTCCTTTAAGGTCCCAGGACAAATGAACAATTAGCAAAACTTTACTGAAAGAACCACCTCCTTTTAGTTACATTAACTAGATGTAGGTTTCCTATCTTAGGTCTTCGTGTCATCCCTTTTTGTTTAGCTCCAACCCACAGATGCCTGCTCCTGGCCTTTATTCCCTGTCTTGACACCTTGTCTGTTCCTTTGGCTCTAAATATCATTCCCTGAGCCTGGGTCCCTTCTCTCTGCCTCTAGAAGACTCGAGGTGCATTAATCTTGCCTTTAACTCTTTGGTTACTGGGGCAATTCACCATACAGTCCTGAATCTCGGTTTCTTCATCTGTAAGATGGTTTTAGGAATATCCACAGCACACAGTTGCTGTGAGAATTAAATGACATAAAATAGCACTGTGCCAGGCATGCAGAAGATAGTCACTACATCGTGGCTCCTAAGACCTGATGTGGAAGCTACAGCCTGAACACGTCCTGACTGAGCCTTTTCTGAACCGCGTGACCGCAGCTGTCACCGACCCTCTCTGTATCTGTTTCTTCCACTGCCATTTCGAAACCCTATCACCTACCTTGATTTATGTAAGGAAAAGTAGAAGAGAAGAATGAGTTCTTACTAGGTGCGACGAACTTTCTGTACACTTTCTAATTTGATCCTTTTAATAATCCGGTGAGATAAACTTGAGGGAATCTATCGTACAAAGAAGTTGAACAAACATCTGAGCCTCCAGTTTCGCCTTCATTCGGCGGGCACTCAGTGTTCGCCAAATGGGCATTTGCCCATCGTCCAAGTAGTTGCTGCTGTTGTTGAAGCCTTCCGTCTCCTGTCCTCCTGGTTGCTTTTGCCTGGTGCCTGGATATACCCCAGAGAGGGCTGTGCCTGAGACAGCACCACCACTTTCCAGCTTTGGCCACCATCACTGCTCCGCTCACCCTGTACACACACACACACACACACACACACACACACACACACACCCCAGATACCTAAAGCTGATCAACGATTTATTTACAGGGATGTTCCAGCTCCCAGTAGACAGGGATGGTGTAGAGGTGGGATGCGGTTGTCAAAGAAAGCTTCCCAGAAAGATCTCCTTCACTGGCCTCCTTGCCCTTCTAGCTCTTCATCATCCTCCACTTACAGCCACATTGGCTCTTCTTAAAACACAGATCTGATCATGTGCCTGCTTGCTGCAAACTGTTTAGTAACTCCCTATGGCTTTTAGGCTCAAGAGCAAATTCCTTAGTGTGGTATTCATCATCCTTCATAATCTGGTCAACCTCTACTCTAGCAAACACATATCTTACATTCTAGTTATACTCACTTCTTCTATGAGCTTTGTGCAACTTCCTCCTTTCTCCCTAAGCACCATGATTTGCCCACCTCCCCACTCCAAAGGAAGCATTGGAAGTCCATCACACCTTTATTAGCATTGACCGCAATGTAGTGAAATCGTTTGTCACGTTGTTTGTTTCCCCCACCTTCCTGGCAGCTCATTGAAGGATGGAACCCTCACCTGTTCCATTTATTTCTGAATCTCTCAGCTTAGGCCAGGGACAGACACAGTAGGAGCCCAGAAAATATTTATTGGGTTGATTTACTTGAACTGGGTTTTGAAGGATGGGCAGGATTTAGATGGATCAAGCACAGATTTAGGAACTGTAAGAAAAGTCTTGGAGGAAAGACTACTGTTGTAGGGGGTAGAGGCAGAATGAGCATGGCTGGGGGTAGGTAAAGAGGGAAGGACACAGTGCTAAAGACATCCAGTTACAGGCCAAATTCTGCTCCTGCCTCCTGGGTAGCCTCAGGAAAGTCTTCCAAAGTTGAGGTGGAATTGTTCTTTGTTCTTCCTAGAAATCTTTTTCACTGCAGAGACATCTTTCTTGGATGGCTTTGAACCACCTACCCCAGGCTCACCCATCTTGCCCTAGGCCCATTCTCCCTCAAATTGTAATAATCTTCACTGTTTATTTTGTTCTTCATTGTTTCTTTGGCTCCCCATCACGTCTAGGATGAAGTTCCAGTTAGCACCCCTGGATATACTGAGCTCTTTCCTGGTCCTACATTTTTGTTCTTTCTGTTCATTTGGTCTGGGATGTTTCTTTTTCTCCATCTCAGTAATCTGTACTTCACCTATAACGGTATTAATTAGCATCGTGCTTAGGAATATATGTGGTAACTTCTAGGGAGATGACTAAACTAATATAAGAAGATAATTTAATTTCTAAACTGGTACAGGAGGAAAAACGAAATAATCCAAAAGAATGTTAAGAAAGCAGAGATTTAACTGGAAAATAAGCAATTGAAAAGATGGTCAACATCATTAGTCATTAGGGAAATGTTTATGAAAACCACTTTGAGATGTCACTTCATAGCCCCTAGGATGGCTATCATAAGAACAACAATAATAATAATGTGAAAATAGCAAGTGTTGGCAAGGATGTGGAGAAATTGTAACCCTCATCTACTGTTAGGAGGAATGTAAAATAGTGCAGCTGCAGCCACTTTGGGCAACAGTCTGGCAGTTCCTCAAAAAGTTAAACATAGAGTTACTATAGGACCCCATAAATCCACTCCTAGGTATAAACACGAGAAAAATGAGAACATATGTCCACAAAAAACTCATACACAAGTATCCATAGCAGCATTATTCATAGTAGCCACAAGGCAGAAACTCAATTGTCATTCCACTTTTGAATGTATACATGAAATATGGCTTATCCATAAAATGGGAAGTTGTTCTACCATAAAATGGAATGAAGTTCTGATAAGTGCTACAACATGGATGAACCTTGAAAACATTACATTAAGTGAAAGAAGTCAGACACAAAGGCCAAAAAAAATCATTTGTATGATTCCATTTATAGGAAATGTCCAGATAGGCAAATTCATTGAGACAGAGTAGATTAATAGTTGCCAGGGACTGGGGGAAGGAGGAGATGGGGAACGACTGCTAATGGTCTGGGGTTTCTTTCTTGGGGTTATGAAAACCTTCTGGAATTAGATAGTAGTGATAGTTGCCCAACTTTATGAATATAGTTGACTCTTGAACAATACAGGTATTAGGGGTGCTAACCCCCCACAGTCCAAAATCCAAGTATAACTTTTGAGTCCCCAAAACCTTAACTCCTAAGAGCCTACTGTTGACCAGAAGCCTTACTGATAACATTAAGCGATAGATTAACACATATTTTATATGTCATATGTATTATATACTGTATTCTTACAATAAAATAAGCTGGAGAAAAGAATACAGTTATTAAGAAAATCATAAAGAAGAGAAAACACATTTACAGTACTGTACTGTATTTATTGAAAATAATTCTCTTATAAGTGGACCTACCCAGGGGTGCCTGGGTGGCTCAGTCGGTTGAGTGTCTGACTCAGGTCATGATCTCAGGGTCCTGAGTTGGAGCCCTGTGTCAGGCTCCCCACTCAGCAGGGAGTCTACTTGAGATTCTCTCCCTCTGCCCCTCCCACCGCTCATGCTCTTTCTCTCTCTCTAAAATAAATAAATAAATAAATAAATAAATAAATAAATCCTAAAAAAAAAAATAAGTGGACCTGCTCGGTTCAAATCCATGTTTTTCAAGAGTCAACTGTACTAAAACCCTCTGAATTGTATGCTTTAAATGGGTAAATATTATATTATGTGAGTTATATCTCAATTTTATCTTTAAAAAAATTTTTTTAAGATTTTATTTTATTTATTTGACAGAGAGAGAGAGAGAGCGAGCGAGAGAGGGCACAAGCAGGGGGAGCAGCAGAGGGAGAGGGAGAAGCAGGCTTCATGCTGAGCAAGGAGCTCTATGCGGGGCTTGATCCCAGGACCCTGGATCATGACCTGAGCCGAAGGCAGACGCTTAACCAACTGAGCCACTCATGTGCCCCTGTATCTCAATTTTTAAAAAATCTGGCAGGACTGGGCCTCAAAAAAAAATGGAAGTTATTATTACAAAAGAACCAAAATGAAAAAAAGAATAAAGGAAAGAAACAGAACAGGTAGGACAAATAGAAAATGTTAGATAAAATCCTGAATATGCCAGTAAATTCTTTAAATGCTCTAGTTCAAAGTCAAATGTATCCACTCAAGATTTATGAAAGTCTAATTATATGCTATTTATAAATATCGTCCTTCCTTATCAAGCTGTAGGAAAAGAAGAAAAATATCAATATTTATCGGGTGCTTACTATGTATCAAACATGTGCCCAGTTCTTTGCAAATTCCTTTATTTGACCTTTAGAACCGCCTTACAACATGGGAATTTTTGTGCCCATTTTATAGACAAGGAAGCTGGGTCATAGGACAGTTAAATAATTTGTGCAAGGTCTAAAAAGTAATGAGACTGGTTCTCGAACTTAGCTGTTTAATTTCAATTCTGCCACTCTTTCTTTTTTTTTTTTTTTTTTAGATTTATTTATTTGACAGAGACACAATGAGAGAGGGAACACAAGCAAGGGGAGTGGGAAAGGGAGAAGCAGGCTTCCCACCCAGCAGGGAGCCCGAAGTGAGGCTCAATCCCAGAACGCTGGGATCACGGCCTGATCTGAAGGCAGACACTTAACAACTGAGCCACCCAGGCGCCCCTCTGCTACTCTTTCCGATGCACCACAGAAGAAATCTAGACCATCACTCTGAAAGGAAGTCTCTTGCCTTTCCCTGATTCTGTGGTCCTTATGGGTCCTGTCTCCTCCCTGAGCACCAATGCTTCAAAGCTGCATAGGGGAGTTCTCAGAGTATGTATGTGAAAGACTGAGGGTTCCTGACAGAGCTAGACTTTCCTTTGCTTTGTCTCTCTTGGCCAGAGCAGAGTGTTGAGTTGTGGACCTCTCTGGGCTCCTTTTCTTTATAGGGGAAGAAGGAAGATGGTGATAATCAAAGGGGTATTATGAGAATTAGGCAGAGTAAGAGTATGTGGCCCACAAAGTCCTTCCTAGGGCAGAAGTACCTGGGAACGACAAGCTTGTGGGCCACATGCCTACCAGAGAACCTAATGAGAGGTCCTCCTATGTAGAAATCACCAGAGTTATAGGAAATTTCTCCTTGTGGCACCCCTCATCCAATGTCTCTCCCTCCAGTCTTTCCACAAGTATGCACTATTTAAGGATCCCAGCTCCTATATACCTGCTAGTACTTTGGTCTGACTGTATTTACTCACCCACTCAAAACATACTTCTGAGCCCCATTTCTATGTCAGAATCAATGTCTTAGAATATTTAGAATGGGAATTCTTTGATATTTATTTATTTATTTATATTTATATTTTGAGACAGTGTGCATGCGTGTGCGTGAGCCAGGGGAAGGGGAAGGACAGAGGGAGAGAGAGAATGTCAAGCAGGTTGTACCTTCAGTGTGGAGCCTGATGCAGGACTCGATCTCACAACCCTGAGATCATGACCTGAGCTGAAATCAAGAGTTGAAAGCTTAAATGACGGAGCTACCCAGGCGCCCCAGAAATTCCTTGATATTTTTAAAAAATAGGAAAACTTATCATTTATTGAGGGCTCACTGTATACTGGGTACCATCCTAAATGCTTTATCTCATTTCTCTCAACAACCCTAAAATTACAGTTGTTACCGTCATTTTATAGACAAGGAATCTGAGGTTCAGGTGTTAAGAAATTTGCCCAAGTTCACACAGCTAATAAATGGTTGGGCTCAGATTGAAACCCAGGGTTTACTGACTCAAAAGACTCACACTTGTACTGCTATTGTACTTAAGACTAAATAATTCACTCATTCATGGGTCAAACATTTAATGTGGACCTATACTGTGTGCCTGGCTTTAGGGACACCAGAATAAATAAGTAGCGGAGAGGCTTAATTATAGTTGTGTTTCAGGACTGGAGGGTGAGAAATCGAAGTTTCAGTAGGGCAGTGAGGAAGCTACAGTAAACTATCCAGGGGGGAGCTAATGACTTTCTAATGTAGAACACAGGCATGGAGGGTGGAGAAAAGGAAGGGATGTTTGGATGCAGAAGTGGGGGAAGAGTGGCTGGAATCAGATGTTTAAACTAGCTTCACTATTTGACCATCCATATATATTTTTTCCTTTGAGCATCTACTGAGCACAACGTACCAGATTTCTCCTATCCATTATCTTATTTCAGCTTTACAACCATTCCACTTTTTGACAGATTAGTCAATTATTTCTAATCCCTTGCTACCACCCAACACTCAGAGGGATTTAAGTTCATCTACTTTCGGGCAGAGCCCATTTCAGTTTTGTATTGATGTTCCAGGAGAAGGTGGTGGTGGAGAGGTAGCCTGAATAGATTCTGCTTCCTGAGCACAGTTCCTGCTATTCTGTGTGGGACCCTCAGTCCCTAGGTCTAGTTTCTAGAACATGCTCAACCTTCTCCCCCTGTAATATCAAGTGGGGGAGGGCGGGGAAGAAAACCAAATGAGTAAAACGCAGCTCTGACCTCTAAGAGCCTGGGCACAGAAGACAGAAAAGTAAATAACAGGTTACAAAGTGACAAGGCTGTAACAGAAGCTTGCCCAAGCATTAGCCCAACTCTCTGAGAGAGATCTGGGAACGTATCCCAGAGAAGGTGGGAGCATTTGAACCAGGCCTTTAAGAACAAATAGGAGTTCCTAAAGTGCAGGTGGTTAAGAAGTTCCAAGAATCCTCATTTGTAACATTTCCTGTGCTGAGCCATTTTCTTAGGGCACGCTTATAGCGTCTATTCTAGGGATTCAGAGATGGAAAGGCTGTGATGGGGCCAGCATGGGTTGGGAAACTAGGAGGCCAGGTTTTGGGGCCTCAGAGCAGCTGCAGTCCAAGCTACTCAGAGACACGGACCTCCCAGGAGAACCCTCCAGCTCCGCACGTGGTCTGGCCAGGAAGTGCGGGCAGGACTACGGGGAAGCCTTCCCATCACCGCCCGCGGACTGGGGCAAGGAAAGGGTAGAATAGTTACCATGCCATCCTGGAGCCTCCCTTCTGATTGGCCCGAGTTTCAGCAGCCCGACTGTCTCGGCTCCAAGACAGGGGGCGGAGCCTCGGTATAGCGTCACCACCTTCTCCCACACCCCGCCCAGTGCACCCCAACGCAGCCACTCACAAGCCCACTTCGAGGGGTCCTTGTATGACATCACGACTCTCCCCCAGCCAATCGCGGCAGGGAGGGGCGGGACCCCCCCATGTCCCTCCCACCGCCCCTCCCCTTTCCTCTCCGTAACTCCTCAGGTCCCTCCTCTTCCCCCCCTCTCCCCTTCTCCCAAAGACCGCCCTCACGTTCGCTTTCAAAAGACTCGTTGCCCAATGACTAACAGGGCAGGCTTAGAGTGGCGGTGGCGTCTGCCAATGTGCAGACAGCGAGGGCGGAGCGCCCGGAGCGAGACTCTGACGGCGGGCGGCGTGTGACGCAGTCGGGCCCTCTGCGCGCTGCGCCCGAAGCGGCGGTCGGTGGCGGTGGTGGTAGCGGCGGCGACGGTTTCGTGGCGGCCGCGCGCTGCTCTCTGAGCGGCGGGTGGCGGACGAGCCTAGGCCTTCACTCCTGACACTTCCCTTCCCCCGCCGCACCGCGGTAAGTCGGGAACCCGGGCGGTGGCGGCCCCGGACCAACAGGCTCCTCCTCCCCTCAGGGCGGGCGGGTGCGCGGGGCGTCCCAGGCCCTCCGCGCGGAAGTCTCGCGCCCCGGCGCGCACCTTCTGCCTTGAGGGAGGGGGCGGGGCCCGCGACCCCGCGGCCCCGAGGCCGGGCTCTTCGGGCGCTGGGAGGGAATCGAGATCGGTGGAGTCTGGGCCCCGGGGTCTCCCGTTGCAGCCTACGCGGAGGGAGCGTCCATGTATCTGGTGGTACTCATTCATTTGCCCGGCGGTGATTAGGTGGGCGGGCCCTTTGCGGGGGCAGCGTCTTAGGACCCTGAATAGGGTCTCCCCAGCATTTCCTTGACCGTCGTGCTGGATGGGCTTTAATTTGCCTTTGGCGTCTCCCTGGGGGAAATTTGCAGCCCGAGGTTGAGGGTGGGTGGCTCGGGAGTTTGTTAGCTTTTTAAAATAATATCTGAGAATTAAGGTCGGTTTAGTGGAGTAAAAGGTTATTTTCTGTCCTCACGCGTTCCGTGTAAAACTAGATGAGGAGAAAGACGAGATTTCTGGATTACTATAGCCGTAGAGACCTTAGAAGTTAAGCCAATCCCCTTACCGTCCATCACGTGCAAGTTTTATGGATGGAGAAACTGAGGTCCAGAGAAGGGACAGGTTTAGCTAGTACCTGATCTGACTCAGTCTAGAAATTTTTCTTCTGTATCATTCTCCCTGGGTGTTCCAGCCTCCCATTATTGAAAGTTCCCTTTGGGGGTCCGGGGGGGGGCATTCGGTAGTTAGAAACAGTCTTTCCGATCTGGTTGCTACCACTTCTGTTTGTGTAAGGCAGAAACTTCATTTGCGATACCCTAACCTAAACCATGAGAACTAAAAAGAAGTTGGTTTAAAAATGTCAGTGGTGTAAATGTATTGGAAACGAATCGATAAGACTACATGTCTGGCTAATTTCCAATTCCAAATCTGAAATTTTTATTTGTGTCAGCTGCTGGGGGACTCAGAAGAAAGAATCCAATTAGTGTCTCATAACAGTATTGGACTAGAAAGCAGGAAATACAGACAAGACTTAGAAAGATAGGTGTTGGTAATTTTGTGGTTCTTGTACCTTGAAACTTATGGCTCCTTTGGTACAGAATTCAAAGTATTGTAGTAGGATAAGGTGAGAAAATGAAACTGTTTGGAAGAAGAAACTAACGGGAAGAAAGAAAAGAGGGTGATCATTCCTTGTGACAGTCTTATAAATTCAGAAAGAAGTGCTTGTTAACTGGGTGACATGATATGTTTACTTGGTGGAAGAAGTTAGGATATTTGAAAAACAAAGCCAGAACTTGGACAAATTGGAGGAACTGGGAAATACTTTGATAGAATTATTATTTCACTCTTCATAAAGATTTGAGGGAGTTGAATTAAAAGTTGCCACTTTGGTCTGTTCACACTGGTCAGATGGTCACTTTGTTCTTGTTTAGATGACAAAGCAAAAACTGAAAACTAGTGTGTAAGAGCAGAAGAGTACAGTAGTCTAAACACAGAGATGTGAACAGAGTATATTTTCTGTGACATTTTCTCAGTTCAAGCATCACCCTCTTCTGGGAAGCCTTTCCTGGCATTCTGTCTCCTGCAAGCTTCCATAACACTTATTTGATACTTCTATTTATAGCACAAATCATTTTGTATTTTAGCTGTTTATCTTATTAGACTGTGGTAAAATATATTTGTCTTATCTTTTTCTTTTTTTTTTAAGATTTATTTTTTTATTTTGGAGAGAGGGAAGGAGGGAGGGTGAGAGAGAGAGAGAGTCCAAGCAGACTCCCCACTGGTGCAGAGCCGTGTGGGGCTCAATCTCAAAACCCTGAGATGATGACCTGAGCCGAAATCAAGAGTTGGATGCTTAACTGACTGAGCCACCCAGGCGCCCCGTCTTGTCTTTGTATTCAGGTTGCTTGGCACATAGTAGGCGTTCAGTGTTTATTTGAAGGGATAAACAAATATGGAACAGCTAAACCTAAAAATAGTCTATCAAGAGACTGGGTATATGCGTGCTCCTGAAATATGGCGCCTAGATAAGAGGACTCGTACCGTTCATACATTACATGGTAGTTTGGTACCTGACTTTATTTGTGTCTACTAGCTCCTAGATAGCTAAGAGCAAATAGAACTTTTACGGAACCAAATTCACAGCCTGGAAGAAATTGGGTATATTATTTTATTGTGATATTTTTATTGCGGCAATTAACCTAGGAAGTAGGGGATAGTAGTTGTGATGTTTGATTTCTAACAGAGTGCACATCTGTAATTATGCAATTTGTTGAAAGGTTAAGGGACTGAGAAATTTTTGGAGATTTAACAATATAAGTGGTAGAGGCAAGGTGTGCAAACAGCGTTTCTTGACAATTTGGTGCATTTCTTTGGGTTTGGAACTGAACCTGAGTATTTGGCATAGCAAGTCTCTAGAGAAGATTTTTCAGCCTTTGTACTGCTTATGTTTGGGGCCAGATAATTCTTTTTGTCTGGGAGCAATGTTTTGTATTGTAGGGTATTCAGCAGTGTTCCCCACATCTACCTATTAGATATTCATAACACCTCCTCCCCAAGTTGTAACGATTAGGAAGGTCTCCAAACATTGTCACATGTCCACTGGGAGGCAAAATTGCCCTGATTGAGAGATCACTGCTTTTGAAAAATCATTACCAATATTTCAATAAAATCATACCTTTATCTTTCCTGGTGTATGCTTATAAAGTCAGATAATTAATTGCATCTTTTTTTTAAAGATTTTATTTATTTATTTATTTATTTGACAGAGAAGGAGGGGGAGAGCAAGCACAGGCGGGGGAAGCGGCAGGCAGAGAGAGAAGCAGGCTCCCTGCTGAGCAAGGAGCCCGATGTGGGGCCCTGGGGCTCGATCCCAGGACCCTGAGATCAGGACCTAAGCCAGAGGCAGCCGCCTAACCGACTGAGCCACCCAGGTGCCCCTGTTAATTGCGTCTTGTTAAAAGTGTCCTTGAAAAACCCTTTAAGTTGTCAAAATCTGGTATCAGGAAGCTGAAAAGCTAAGAGTCCTAGAGTCTCTATATTTCTGTGGTAGCCTCCCTTTCTCTAGGATAGAAATCAAGGTCTTGTTTGAAAGGGGATAGGCCATTAGGAAAATAAAGCAATATCTATTTCTCTTTTTGTGGAAGAGGGCAAAAAGAGCTTGTAGTTGAATTGATGTAATTAAATGTGGTGCCGTGGGATTCCATTATCTTTCCATTTCACTGATAGAGTTGTATGCCTTGATCGGAAGTCTTGTCCCATTGTACTGACACTGAGAATTGTCATATTGAAGAGTTTGTACTTAATTCAGCGTAATTGCAGTTTTGTAGTAGAGAAATAAAAATTATTAAAATATAGCTCTAATTATCTAAGTCTGATACTAAAGTGAGTGTAAGCTGGTGCGTAGTGGGGTAATTTGGAAGATGTGAAACTGGAGTCTGGCAGACGAATTAGAGGGAGGCTATAGGAAGTCTAGTATGGCAGTTTTCAAAATTTGAGGTCTTTGGACTCCTTTGTACTTTTAAAAATTACTGAAGATTCCAGGCAGCTTTTGTTACGTGCGTTATATCTACTCATATTTACTATATAAAGTTTTAAAAGATATATTGACTTAAAAAATAATAAACTCATTTGTTAACGTAACAATTTTATGAAAAATTACTAAAGACTTCAGTGACAGGGGTGGTGGCGTTTTACATGTTTGTAAATCTCTTTGATGTCTGGCGTAGTAGATCACTGGATTTGCAGATCTTTAGCGTTCACAGTTGATCAGTTGTTTTCGTTGAAGTACGGGAAGAAAATCCCAGCCTCTTACAGATAAGTAGATGGAAAAGAGGAATGTTTTAATAACCTTTTCAGATGATGATAGGTATTCTCCTTTGACACCACACAATGTTTCTAAAGATTTGTTGCGAAATGGAATCTGAAGCCATATTATTATTATTATTTTTTAAGATTTTATTTATTTGAGAGAGGGCGAGCACTCGGGCACGCGCACAGAGCTGGAGGGATGGAGGGGTAGAGAGAGAAGCAGATCTCCTGATGATCAGGAAGCTAGATACGGAACTGGATCCCGGGACTCTGGGATCATGACTGGCGCTGAAGCAGACACTAACTGAATGAGCCAACCAGGCTCCCTGAAGCCGTATTATTGAACTTTGTACAGTGTTACGTTAAAATTCATTGGTTTGTCTTGCACTTTGGATATTTACTCATGCATGATTTTATGACATCATGCACTGGTCATTTAGAAATCATTGGTTCACTGGGTTATGTAGCTCTTCCAAATGTTGACAAATTTAATTATACAGTTGTTAACATTTCCACCCATCTCATCAGGTAAGTCTTTTAAGAATGAGCTCATAGTGGCAGACACAATTCTAATTTTCATTTCAATCTGAATAACCATAGTTTGTCATTTATTCTCTGAAGTAAAAATGGTGTTCCATGAAAAATTAGCTGGTTCAGTTTTCTACTCAGGGAGTCACACACAGTATTTTTCTTTGAGGTAGCCCTTGTATTTCCATATACAGATGTGCTCTTGAGTATTTCCCATTTAATCTCAAAGACTAATCACAGAATATTAAAAAAGGTGTACTGAAATGTCAAGAATTAATACAATCGGTAATTTTTACATCTTCATCAAAGGCATTCACGTGAAAGTGTATTTTTTGTGTGTGCTGTGTTGCAGTGAAGAATTCAGTGACTGTTTTATAGTTTGGGTCATTGTCCTGATTCATGCTCAGGCTCCAGCAGTTTTATACACCATTGCTTTTGCACCCCAGTGCTGAGGTTAGTACAGTTTAAAAAAAAAAAAAGTAAATAACGTCTTAGTATTGTTATGAAAATAGTTTTGACTTCATGGACACCCTGGAAGAGGTCTCAAGGACTTTTAGGGGCCTTCAGACCTCACTTTCAGAATCACTAATCTAGGAAGGACAGTGATTATTCACATTGGTTCATACAGCCCTAAGCTTCTTTGAAAGCACTCCGCTGCTAGGGTTCTACTGCACGTATTTCTCTTTACTTCAGCCAGAGCAGCTTCTGCTTAGGTTTGTTTTATGTATTGGGTTCCATAGCTAAAAATATTTGAAAACCACTAATCAAGGGAAGAAAGAATTGACTGAATTAGGACTCTTGTTCAGGAAGGAAACGGTTGATTCTCTATGAATGCGTGTTGCACTCACTCATCACTTCATACCTTATTTATTTCCACATGCTCCTTTGACGTAGAGACTTCTGGTATTATACACCTAACCTTTCTTGGTGAATTAAGCTTCTCAGGAAGTAGGTGAATGGATTTGTAGATTAAAAGTGACTTGTTGGGAATGAGACTAGGGATGTGAGATGAGTGGAAGAGAGTATGAATGATCTGAGTGACCTCAGTGGTGTGTGGAGTGTGTTTGTTTTTGTTGTTTACAGTGGTATTTTATGGTTGTATTAAATGTCCAGTAGAGGACACCGAAGTATTGGGAAATCATTTTATGTATGGTATTCAAGCTAGAAATTGAGCCGTCAAGGCTTAGAGCGAGGGGAAATTAATTTACATTTTTCAGACTAAAAATATTTTTAAAATATTTGTTGGGGCGCCTGGGTGGCACAGCGGTTAAGCGTCTGCCTTCGGCTCAGGGCGTGATCCCGGCGTTATGGGATCGAGCCCCACATCAGGCTCCTCTGCTATGAGCCTGCTTCTTCCTCTCCCACTCCCCCTGCTTGTGTTCCCTCTCTCGCTGGCTGTCTCTATCTCTGTCGAATAAATAAATAAAATCTTAAAAAAAAAAAAAAAAAAAAAAAAAATATTTGTTGAAAAGGTAAACAAAAACCTTTTGGGTGTAGAGATTACTTTAAAAAATTAAAAATCTTTAAAAACAAACAAACAAACAAACCTGCTTTTGAGAAGCTGTAGTTTGAGACATCTTGGTCCTTCCGTGAAGGGCGATAATCCCTATTCAGTTGTAGACATAGAAGTCCAAGAGGTTGAATATCATGACAAGTACAGTTACACGGTAGCAAATGGCAGGGTTTTTTAAATTCCTTTTTTAACTTTTTATTTTGAGTTAATTTTAGATTTACAGAGAATTGCAAAGATAGTAAGCAGTGGAGAGTTTTAAATACAGATTTGTCTTACTCCAAAGCTGATGTACTCTTTTCACTACTGTTTGTCAAATGAAGGTTATGTTAAGGGGGTGAAAATGCTACTCAGCACTGTGAGGAAAGGAGCTCTATTAGAGAATATAGATTATTTTAAATTAATTTACACCCTAATAGAAGAAATCGAGCAAAATCCAGATGCTTTTTACTAGAGCAGCAAACAGCTCATACACTCAAGTGGCAGGTATGACAACAAATATATTGCATAACTAAAAGCAGCTGGGTGGCATTAGTTTACGTAATCAGGTTTGGAAAGGGGGAGGGGATGGGGATGTGTTTTTATACTGATAAGAGTCTGAAGGGTCTAATCTGGGACTGTGGAATAGGTGAGGCTTGAACAGCAATTTTTATTTTTTATGTTTATTTATTTTTTTATTTTAACTAATCTCTACATCCAGTGTAGGGCTCGAACTCACAACCCCGAGATCAAGAGTCGCATGTTCTACCCACTGACCCAGCCAGGCGCCCCAGCAATTTTTTTTCTTTTTTTAAAGATTTTATTTATTATTGGGGCCTCTGCGTGGCTCAGTCAGTTAAGCGTCTGCCTTCAGCTCAGGTTGTGATCCCAGGGTCCTGGGATTGAGCCCCACGTCGGGCTCCCTGCTCACAGGGAACCTGCTTCTCCCTCTCCTCCCTGCTCATGCTCTCTCTTGTTATCTCTCCCTCTTTCAGATAAATAAATAAATGAAATCTTAAAAAATATATTTTATTATTTTTTAAAGATTTTATTTATTTGACAGGGAGAAGTAGGGAGCCCGATGCATGGCTCGATCCCAGGACCCTAGGGTCATGCCCTGAGCCGAAGGCAGACACTTAACCGAGTGAGCCATCCAGGCGCCCCAAGATTTTATTTTTTTATGTAATTGCTACACCCACCTTGGAGCTCAGACTTAAAACTGCAAGATGTAAGAGTCTCACTCCACCAACGAGCCAGCCAGGTGCCCCTGAATAGCAGTTTTTAGAAAGAAAAAGTGAGGGGCACCTGGGTATCCCAGTTTAGCAGGGAGCCTGCTTCTCCTCCCTCTGCTGCTCTCCCTGCTTGTGCTCTCTCACTCTTTCTGTCAAATTAATAAAAACTCTTTAAACAAAAGAAAAAGAAAAAGGGACATCGTTTTTAGAGAGAAAAGCGAATGTTCTAACACAGCGAATGGCTTGATCTGGGATTGATCATAGGAAGGATACAGTAAAACAAGAGGATAGTGGGTGGTTTTGCTAGGATGTGATATTAGGTGATTAAGACTAAGCTAATTTCTTGGAATTCTACCTAACTCTTCCATCCCTCTTCTATTCAAGGCAAAAATCAGCAGTTATTTTTCCATTCGGTTTAACTGTGGATGATAATTCCTGCCTATTCTAGTATTTTTGCGAAGATTAGATGAGAGGATATGAAAAAGTACTTTGTAAACTGTGAAGTACTAGTTCATTCATCTAACAATTATTTATTGTTTTTGCTCTTTACTGAGTTTGATACAAAGGAACTCAGTGAAGTGGAGAGGAAAAATTACTTCCTGGTTGTGTAACTTTCTGTTGTCAGAGAGCAGCACGCTTGCTTAGTCATTCACATAGCCCTTAAAGTTGGCAGTTGCTGGGTTGTTACCATGTTTCAGGGTCCGTCCACTACTTTTCTGGAAGAAAACTAAGATTTGTCATCATTCCCAGAGTTCACAAAGTGCACAAAAGTTGGATGTATATCAGTTTATTAAGCTTCATTTGGGATAGTGGGGGAATACTGGACTACTGATGTCTGTTATTAAGGCTACCTCTTTCTTGTATGTGACCTTTTTTTGTTTGTTTTGTTTTAAGATTTTATCTTTCCATTTGAGAGAGTGAGATTGTGCAAGGTAGGGGGAGGGGCAAAGGGAGAGGGAAAAGTGGACTCCCTGGTGAGCTGGGAGCGGGTCGCGGGGCTCCATGCCAGGACCCCAAGATCATGGCCCGAGCCAAAGTCAGGTGCTCAACTGACTGAGCCACCCAGGTGGCCCCTCTTGTACCTGACTGTCTGAATTACTAATTAGAGGATCATGCGCAGAGGTACCTGGGTGGCTTAGTGGGTTAAGCACCTGACTTTTGATATGATCTCAGTTTAGGTCTTGATCTCAGGGTGGTGAGTTTAAGCCATATTGGGCTCCATGCTGGGTGTGGAGCCTACTTAAAAAGAAGATCAGCACAAAGAACAAAGTAAATTATTTAAGGGCATTGTCTCTTTCTGTATAGGATATTTCGTTTTAATTTTTTCTTTCTAAATATGTCTTACTAAAAAAAAAAATTGCAGTGAGTATAAGTACATCCGTCCATAAAGAAAGTGGTTAATCTTTGCAGGAAAGTTCATCTAGGACACGTAGATTGTCATTCCTTAAGAGTGAGCAGTTACCTTTCTGATGATTAGAACTGTCGTGTTTGCCAGAGAAGTATCTCTTTCCCCTCCCTGATAGTGCTGGATTAATACTGCCAAGTTTTGGTTTTATAGCTTCCTTATTTATAGTGAATGCAAAGTCATTTTTCCCTTTAGTTTAGTCAGTGTTCTTTCTTTAGGAGCTCTAGGCTCTATACGCACAGCTAATAGTCAAAAGTAGCTTTGTGATCATGCTCAATTTCACCATTTGTAAAATAGGGATAAAATTCCTACCTCTTTGGATTCTTGGGAGGTTTATATGAGATAATTTGTAAAATATACTTAGGCCAGTGCCTGGGATGTAGTAAGAATTCAAATGTTAGCTAGTATTTCAGTTTGGGCCAGGTTAATATATTTAAAAGGATAAAGACTTGAATGTATGATATGCCTTTGAACTTGAATGGATTTAGAAGTTCCACACATAGCAATCTCTAGGATTATTTCCTCCTTTTTTTTTTTTTTTAAGAGAGAGGGGGAGATTGCTAGCATGAGTGGGGAAGGGGCAGAGGGAGAGAGAATCTTGAGCAGGCTCTATGCCCAACACAGAGCCCAACACAGGCCCAGTCTCTCAACCCCAAGGGCATGACCTGAGCCAAAATCAAGAGTCATATGCTCTACCAACTGAGCTAGCCAGGCACCCCTACCTTTTTTTTTTTTTTAATGGAAGAACAGAGTTAGTCCAGATTATCTGCATCCTCTAGATCTTTTTTGTTGTTTTGTTGCTGGTAATAGAAGAAATAAACATGATGGAAAAGTTTGGGTCCTTTGAATTCTTTGTCCCATATATCATTTACCTTCCTTTCTCCAGAGGCGACCACTTTCATGTATTTTTTCTAGTCTCCCTCTTTACTCTTACTATGTATATACATATCCGTAAATAAGAGTGTATTGTCTTTTCTATTTTACATAATCTGCCAAATGTATCTTTTTGCAATTTGCTTTTTTTTCATTAAACATCTTTTACTTGAAATAACTCTCTAGGGTAACTTTGTCCAAATGTTCTGGTGGTGTCCTATTCTTGATACCATATCCTGGGTACATAAGTAGCAGAGTGCTCTGGTTTACTTCTTTAGTTGGATAATTTAAGGTTAATGATATCTACTTAATGAACTGGTAAGTACGTTTGTTATATACTTATCATATGAGGGAAGCTGGGTTTTGGTGGTAAAATACAAGGCCAGATAGGATAGGTACACAAATACCCATTCTTGCCTGTGTACTGTATTTATCCTGGTGGTCATTTCCTCTCTTGTCTTTCTAGTCCTCCAAGGACCAGTTCACATTCTAAATCCCCACAAATTTTTCCTCATATTTCCCGCTAACATTCTGACCTAATTTTGACTTCCTGTTGTGCTTCCTGGCACTTACTGCTCTTCCAGTTTTAAACATGTGGATCCTAGCTCTGATTATATCAGAAGGTACAAACTCAAAATCTGTTGGGGCCAGGCAGCTGATGGAAATGAGTGATGCTGGGTGGGTATTGTGGCACATTGGAGATTACATTTTACCAAAGGGCAGGGGGGGAGAGGGAGGAACACACAGTTGCTACTAAACTCCAGACTATCACTGAATGATTACAGTCCCTAGTTGGCTTAATCATTAGTTTTTTTATGAGAGGCCCAAAATCTGTTTTTCTGACATAGCCCTGTTTTAAATGTTATCAGCTAGTTTGCGATAATATATACACATACATAAACATTTCTACGTACATGCATACATATATATGTGAAATATACCATATATATAACAGACCAAACAACTGTTTGCTGGTTCTATCCAGCTATTTTGTGATCTCTTCCTTTTTACAACCTCTTAATTAAATGACAAATTCTACCAAGAATCTCCCCTTACACGGTTTCCTTTTGTTCTGAGATTTCATCACACTTGATTTTAAGTTAGAAGTTACTTTTTTTTTTTTAAGATTTTATTTATTTATTTGACAGAGAGATAGCCAGCGAGAGAGGGAACACAAGCAGGGGGAGTGGGAGAGGAAGAAGCAGGCTCCCAGCAGAGCAGGGAAGCCCAATGCGGGCTCGATCCCAGAACCCCGGTATCACGCCCTGAGCCGAAGGCAGACGCTTAACGACTGAGCCACCCAGGCGCCCCTGAAGTTACTTTTATAATAACCTGATCATACAGCCTTTGTTTAAAAAACACATTAGTGGTTATTGTCATTAGTTTAGAAAATGAATACACTTGACCAACAAGGGTTTGATCTGCACATGTCCACTTACTTGTGGAATTGTTTCAATAAATACGGTACAGTAGAATAAATGTATTTTCTTTATGACCTTCTTAATAACATTTCTGTAGCTCACTTTAATAATGCAGTACATAATGTACGTAACATACAAAATATGTGTTAATCAGCTATTTATGTTATTGGTAAGGCTTCTAGTCAACAGTGGGTTATTAGGTACTTAAGTTTTGGGGGCACCAGAAGTTCTAATACCTGCTGCATTGTTTAAAGGTCAACTGTATATGTTTCAGACCCTTTGTTAGTTTCTGGGATAGTAAACAAATGATACTGTCTCTATCCTGGAGAAGTTCATTGTGTATTGGGGAGGGTTGGAGGTTTCAAAGGTTGAGCGCCTTGGGAAGCAGACTCTGAATTAGAGATAGTCTTGCATGAGTTTTATTACAGAGTGCTTTGGGATCACCACCTTGGGAGAGAAGAGGAATGGGCTGAGGGAGAAATTGAGTTGTGATATTATCTTAATGAAGGGCTCAGCCAATCCCGAGGAGAATGTGAAGCTGGGAACAGCCTTTAGAATTAGCTTAAGTTGGAAGGAGTTGAAGGGGCCTGATTTTGCATATGGGCTATCCTAGGAAGAGGATATGACACTGGGTAAGGCACCTTTTCGGTGGAGGCAGTTCTGAAGAGGATCAACAGCTGAGGGTTATCTTTTGGTAGTACTTTCAGCAGCTGGGACTACAAATCCTTCTCTCTTAAAGGTAGATTTGTGTAGTTGGTATTAACACAGTGTCCACCATAAAGAATCAGAGTCAAGATGATTACTTATAAACAAGTCATCATGTGCTATGTAAGTTTAGAGGAATGACTAATTGCTAGAGAGAGTTATGAAAGCTTATGGAAGGGATGACATTTGAGCTTAAGCTAGGTTTTTGTTTTTTTGGTTTTTTTTTTTTAAGATTTTATTTGACAGAGAGCACACGTGCACACATGAGCAGGAAGGAGCAGAGGGAGAGGGAAAGAATCTCAGGCAGACTGCACTGAGTGTGGAGCCCGAGGCAGTGCTCGATTTCATGACCCTGAGATTAGGAGCGGAACCAAAATCAAGAGAGACGCTCAACTGACTGAACCATCCAGGCACCCCTTGAACTAGGTTTTGAAGAATGAATTAGTAGGTTTAGAAGGGGAAAGTATAGAGAATGGGGCATTTTTCATTGAGTCACCGACATTTCATAGCATAGTCAAGAAAGTGATCTGTTTGAAGGGCAAAGGGTTAACTGTATTAGCCATTCTTTAATTTCTAGCAATTATGATAAAAATCATGAGGCTGTTTCCAAAATCTTGGTTTGTTTTCATGGTAATATTAAAAAAAAAAAAAAAACCACTTAAATCCCAGTATGATCAGCCTTGAGACTAAGCCAAGCTCATCATGGCCAGAACCCCAAAAAGATAGGCTGAGCTTGCATGAGAAGCTTTTTTTCCAGGAGTCCAAATTGAATTTGGTCCTTGGCGTTGTCCCTTGTTCTTGGGTCTGGAACAGATGAAATGAATTTCCTTAATACTAAACGTGTTCTTGTTTGTTGCTTAGTATGTTCCCTCCTAGGATTGAGGGTGGCCATGGGAAGTCAGAAGATAGATTAAACTGGGGCTCTACCACTTATTACTTCTTTGACCTTGGGAAACTTGATAAACACTTGATCCTGTTTTCTCATCCTTAAAATACAGGTAGTGATGTATAATACCATCATTTTAGGATTGTTGAGATAATGTATAAGAGCTTATGAACTGTTAAGTGTTTCCTAGGATATTTTATTACTACTTAAAATCCCTTTGTGAAATATGTGTTATGTTAGGTTTTTATGTTAGGATAAGATTTTAAAACTTTTTTTAATTTTTAATTTTTTTAAAGATTTTATTTATTTGAGAAAGTGAGTGAGAGAGAATGAAAGAGGGAGAGACCACGAGTTGGGGAGGAGCAGAGGGAAAGAGACAAGCAGACTCCGTGATGAGCACGGAGCCTGATGGAGGGCTTGATCTCACAACCCTGAGATCATGACTTGAGCCAAAATCAAGAGTCAGACACTTAACCAACTGAGCCACCCAGGCGCTCCAGGATAAGATTTTTTTTTTTTTTTGAAGACTTATTTATGTATCTTAGTCTGTGCCCCAGAGAGAGCATGGGGAGGGGCAGAGGGAGAGGGAGAGAGAGAGAATCTAAAGCTGACTCCCCACTGACTGGGGAGCCTAGCGTGGGCCTTGATCTTACGACCCAGGAGATCATGACCTGAGCTGAAATCAGGAGTTGAACGCTCAATTGACTGAGCTGTCCAGGCGCCTCTGTTAGGATAAGAATATTAAAAAGCAAATTTTTATTGTTAAAAGCTATGGATTTGGTCTGTAGAACCTAGTGCCTAAATTAACACTAAAATCTTCAGTATAAGGATGAATGTCACAGAAAAAACTATTACCTCGCTTCTGAATCCTGACATGTCTGCTGTATAGATGTCAGATATATGAACAGATTGCTGGTTGTGAGGATGAATAAGAAAATGGGTGGCAAATTTAGTGTAATAACTATTACTACTCATAGTTTTTGCTGTGCTGATGGTGGGTCAAAAAATGTAGACAACAGAGTGAAGTGGATGTGATGGGGCAGTGACTCAAGACAGCAGTATGAAAGAGATTGCAGTCAAAATGAAATGGTCTAGACATCTAACTCCTAGCACAGCTGTCAATTCCAGACGAACTGTTGAAAACGAATATATAGATAGACCCATAGAGGTATAGATTTCTGCTAAGTACTTCCAAGGAAATTTTCCCTGGAAAGGAGAGTCATCAGTTAATAGGGTAAAGGCTCAATCTGTACACACTGTGACACCTGTTAAATTGAGAAGGCAGGAAACTTCAAGCAGATGTCATGACTAAAAGAGAAATGATGGTTACACGAAATACAGCCTCTGGTTCCAAGAGAATGCGTTAAAGTCACTTGAGCCTTTCAAAATACAAATGTCAACATCCTAACCCTGGACATTTTGGTCCTCATTTCTAGAATGGAGCCTGGGGGCTTTTATTTAGAAAAGCTTGCTAGCTAATTCTGATGTGGCTGTCTTGAACCACTGGTTTCAGTGAGCTTTGTTTATTTGGAATTGTTAAATTCCCTGATGTTGGGACAATGAACAAAGTGCTGGAATTTTTTCTAGGGGACAGAATGTTGATTTTTGTAAAACCATTAGGTATTTAGGGACAGCTTCATCTTTTCCAATGTTGCACAAAATGTTTTGGTTATTAGAATAACCGGAAGTACTAAAGGGACACCAGAACATTGTGGGGAGTACCTGTAAGTGTTAATTCTATTATATGAATGAGGTATGATTTTACTAGAAGAAAAAATCTGTTCCATCATGTGTATATAATAGAAAAATCATTCTACCTGTCACAAAGTCCAGATAAGCATGATTGGCTTTTTCTGAGATTTTATATTAAAAGTACATAGTTTACTCAGTATTTTCTTGTCTGCTGGCTGGTAAGTGGTAGCAGATACCTTAAGTTTAAGGAAAATATATCAGAGGGACAGTATTTACTTTTGAATAGACTACCTCTAACTTGTTTTTTATGCAAATCTGGGGGGGAGCAGAAGCCAAACTTTTGTACTTGTTGGAACACTTTAGTCCATCTCATTAAGTGCATAGTTTGGATACTGGAGAGGAATCATTCATATGAGGTGGGGAATTTTCACCAAAGATTTTCTGTGATGTTCCCAGACAAAGATAAGTAGGGGACCGTGAAGAATGGTCTTAAGAAGTAATCTCAAAGAGAATGTCAGGGCACCAGAATCTCTGGGATTTGGAGATGGGAGGAGGGACATGCATAGTTTAAAGAACATTTAATATTACAACATTTTATATACCCCCCAAAATAGTGCAAAAAAACTTTTTAAAATGTAAAATACAGAAAATAAAGCCTGACAAAAATTTTAACTTCTCAGATAGTTGTGATAGCAGAGTATCATTGTAATTTTTAATGGGTATTGTGGATAACCTCCTGGATCTGGCAGAGTGGACCCAAAATCTTCATTAAAAGGGAACTTAAAAAAATAAGTCAGAAAACATTGTTTTAAAGGGGTGATTGTTGGTGGGATCTCAAGTTTAACCTTAAATTATGGTACTAATAATTCAGCTCAATTTTAGAAGGTCTTTTACTATATAGAGTTTTAGGATGTTGAACGAGAGTGAACATTGTGCTATAGTTTGGATGGGACTAAACTTGCACAATGACATTTTTTGAAAGAATTACATTGTATTCTGTGGTCCTTAAAAGGTGATAATTTTTTTCTTCTTTCAGCTGTCTGAAGCAAAGACTCATTTTGAAGATGTTTAATAAGTCATTTGGAACACCCTTTGGGGGTGGCACTGGTGGCTTTGGCACAACTTCAACATTTGGGCAGAGTAAGTTTTACAAAAGAACAAAAAAGAAGGGGAAAAACTTAAGCTATTCTTATTAAGAACAAATCCATTCTGATGGCTGAAATAAAAAAGACAAGAAATAACAAGTGCTGGCGAGGATGTGAAGAAAAAGGAACCCTTCCTTGCCCACTGTTGGTGGAAATGCAAACTGGTGCGGCCACTGTGGGAAACAGTGTGGAGGTTCCTCAGAAAATTAAAAATAGAATTACTGTGCAATCCAGTAATTCCACTACTGGGTATTTACCCAAAGAAGACCGAAGTGCTAATTCAAAAAAATGCATGCACCCCTATGTTTATTGCAGAATTATTTGCAATAGCCAAGATATGGGAACAACCCAAGTGTCCATGGACTGATGAATGAGTAAAGATGTGGTATATATACAGTGGAATATTACTCAATCATAAAGAGTGAGAGCTTGCCATTTGTGGCAGCATGGATGGGATCTAGAGGGTATAATGCTAAGTGAAATAATTCAGAGAAAGACAAATACCATATGATTCCACTCATATGTGGAATTTAAGAAACAAAACAAATGAACAAAGAAAAAAGAGACCAAAAAACAGACTCTTAAATACAGATTCTGAAACTAATGTAACACTGTGTGTTAATTATACTTGAATAAATAAATTTTTTAAAAAAACAAATCATTCTGATAGCTTTAGATAGGAATTTTATTCATACTGTGGTCTTATAACAAGTTCTCTTTGATAAATGACCAGATAAGATCTTGTTAGAATTTTCTAAGAAAATAGAATTAAGTTTGGAGTTTTCATGGTTTTTGATCATTCATGGAATATACTCGAAATACTTTTTCTTTTCTTTTTTTTTTTTTAAGATTTTATTTATTTGAGGGGGGTTCTCAAGGGGCAGGGGTGGGGGGAGAGGGAGAAGTAGACTCCCTGCTCTGACAAGGGCCTCGATCCCAGGATCCTGAGATCATGATCTGAGCTGAAGACAGACACTTAATGGACTGAGCCACCCAGGCACCCCTCACTTGAAATATTTTTATTAATTGGTTCTTGTAGCAAAAAGTTATAGTGTATTAATGATTTAGACCAGGAAATAATCTATTTATATTGCAATTTTAAAAATGCAGTTATTGAATAACCGCTCTGAGATTTGCTCTATGAATAATTTGTGACATTCAGAAACTAAACTGTTAAAATGTCAAAGTCCCCACCAGTCCTCCTAAGATCCACTTCCCCTTCCACTCAGTATTGTGCATGACACTAGTTGTCTGTAGCAATGCTTATTTACTCACTTTTAAACTTTTGGTTAAAAATTTTATACTTACACAAAAGTAGAAGGAATGTACCCTCATGTACTTATCTCCCAGCTTCAGCAGTCAGGATTTTTCCAGTCTTGTTTTTATTGCTTTTTAGGGGAAGAGGAACATTTGAACAGTGTTTTAATGCAAATCCCCAGAAACTTCTCTTAACTGGTGGGGATTTTTTTTAAAGTATAACTACCAAACCTCAATCATACATAATAAAAAGAAGAATAGAGGAAATTTTTTTTCAGCTCTCTTCTGACCTCTTTTTTTTTTTTTTTTTAAGATTTTTAAAATTTATTTATTGGAGAGAGAGAGCAAAAGCATGAGCATGAGCGGGCAGGGGAAGAGGCAGGAGAGGGAGAAGCAGACTCCCCACTGAGCAGGGAGCCTGATGTGATGTGGGTCTTGATCCCAGAACCCTGGGATCATGACCTGAGCCACCCAGGCACTCCTTTTCTGACCTCTTCTTAAAATACTCTATACATCTGTGTCCTTGGTTTTTAACAAAGATGCCCATCAGAGTCACTTTTGGAGGTGTTTTGTTTTGTTTTTTAAGAACATATTTCCTGTCATAGAACTATGGAGTTGGAACCTGAACATGTGTGTTCTGAAGAACCTTCCTAGATCATTCTGATGTGCTCCCCTAAATAAGGATCATTCATCCCCGTGACTATGGATATATGATATCTAGAGAGAATTTACCACATTAATTTTGATGACTTTACTTTTGTCTGTAGCTCACAGTCATTTAGTTACCTTGCCACTCCTTTTTTTTTTTCTTTTTTAACCCGTCGACACCTATAATTTTATTGAAAAGTCACACCTCCTCACTTTGTTTTTTCTCCTAGAACAATGAATAAAATGTCTGGCTTACAATTTAACTGTAATTTGTAGTCTGATGGAACTTTGAAAAAATCATTTGCAGATTAGACCGTTGATCCTATTCAAACACAGAATGTTAAAAAATATTAAAATCCATTTCTTTGGGTCACCTGATTTAGATTTTATTTTGACCCTGGATTTTGCTTTTTCAGACACTGGCTTTGGCACTACTAGTGGAGGAGCATTTGGAACATCTGCGTTTGGTTCTAGCAACAATACTGGGGGCCTCTTTGGAAATTCACAGACCAAACCAGGTAGGGGTTTTACTTGGAATATAGTTGGTTTATTCATAGCTGATATAGGACTTCATTTAGTGGTTCCAATCCATCTATTTAACTTTTTTCCCTCTCTGTCTCCCCAGGAGGATTATTTGGTACTAATTCATTTAGTCAGCCAGCTACTTCCACAAGCACTGGCTTTGGGTTTGGCACATCAACAGGAACATCAAATAGCTTGTTTGGAACTGCAAGTACAGGGACCAGTCTCTTTTCATCCCAAAACAATGCCTTTGCACAAAATAAACCAACTGGCTTTGGAAGTAAGTAGGACATCATGGGACTTTTGCATCTAATATTTGATTTGCTTATTGAATGTACTTTCTCTTCTTCTTTTCCCTGTGTTCATTTACCTCCTTTCTCCACCAGATGGCAAAAACATTGGGTAGAGAACTACTTTAAAATGTGTTGAAAAGTTTAATAGGCTGGAAAGAAGGGGGTTACATTGCTCCAGGTTGGGAAATCTAAGAAGCACTAGTATTGAAGGGATATGCAGAGAAAGAGGCTCCTGACATAGAATGACCTGAGAGTGGATGAAGAGCTAGGCCAGAGTAATGTCATAGGTGTTAAGACAGGAGAATTTCAAGGAGGAATGCATGTAGTCACCCATATTGTACTGCAAGGGCACCTTCTTCTTGCCTCTGTTTCACATTGGGTATAACAGACTAAAGCAGGAATAACAGATACTAGATGTGACATGGTTACTCTTCCATTCCTTATCCATGGCAGGTATTTTGTTGTTTTATTTAAGTGGGCTCGTGGAGCCCGACACAGGGCTTGAACTCACAACCCTGAGAGGAGGACCTGAGCTGAAGTCGAGAGTCAGACACTTAACTGACTGAGCTACCCAGGTGCCCCCATAGCAGATGTTTTTAACTGATGGTTTCTTTTTCTTTAAGTCTAAATGTGGCCTGGGGATACTTCTCCCCACAGTACTTTGAGGTAACCACTACTAGTTGAACAGATGTGCCCTGTGAGTTGTTGCATTCCCAGTACAAAAGTATAGCAGAATGAATAAGTTAGCCATCTATCAATATTTCACAAAGGAAACATTGTGGGGTATTGAAATATTTAACCGTGACAATGTAAAATGCTGTATAACATGCTAATTCAAAAGAGATGTGACTGTTTACTTGAAACCATATATTAGGACATGTTTTTAGAAAAGAAATAGCAGTTTGCTAGTGTGAAATCAGATTCCTCTTAAGTTGGTAATTAGGATGTCACTTACTATTAAATATTGGCAGATAACTTTATTGCTTACTGACATTTCTGCAACCTGTGTATAGCTTCTTGAGAAGTAATATCGTTCTTACTTTGAAAAATGTATTCCTTAGATTACAGTTAAATTTACTTTTATGTAATTTTTTGAAATTCAGCTTTTTGGAAAAGTAAAACAATCAGAGAATTTATTCTAGAAAATAATCAACATGCCTACTAATTTTCTAAATAATTTTACCGGGCAAAAAAAAAAATTTTTTTAAAGATTTTATTTATTTATTTAATAGAGATAGAGACGGCCAGCGAGAGAGGGAACACAAGCAGGGGGAGTGGGAGAGGAAGAAGCAGGCTCATAGCGGAGGAGCCTGATGTGGGGCTCGATCCCATAACGCCAGGATCAGGCCCTGAGCTGAAGGCAGACGCTTAACGACTGCGCCACCCAGGTGCCCCTGGGCAAAATTTTATAATAATCTGTTTGGTTGTCCTAAGAGGACCACTTGTATGTTTTGAACTTTTGGTTTTGTTTAGGTGTTTGTATTAATGTATGTAAATAAAATATACCGAGACCCCTTTTGAAGTCTGTTGTGATGTTTTCAGAAAGACAAGTTCATTCAGCATGTAGTCTTATCAAGAAAGGAGAAATGAGATAAAATTTATGATGAACGAGTACTATTTCTTTTCACTTGTCTTCCAGGTTTGCCCAACAAGAACTTTATAGACACTTAACTGACAAAGGGATTCAGATTTTGTTTCACTTCAAAGTTGAGGGAGATTTGAACGATAGAAAATTTGAGGATGTGAAAGTATTGCTGCTATGGCACCACAGCCCAATTCCAAAATATCCTACAGATTCTTAATTTCTTAACTGTTGCCATCTCATTTTTCTTTCTAATTTACAGATTTTGGAACAAGTACTAGCAGTGGGGGACTTTTTGGTACTACAAATACAACCTCCAATCCTTTTGGTAGCACATCTGGCTCCCTCTTTGGGCCAAGTAGTTTTACAGCTGCTCCTACTGGGACCACTATTAAGTTTAATGTAAGTATTTTCTTCCAGTCTTTGTGGAATATATCACTCTTCCATTTGTATATCTCTTTGCAGGATGAATTGTAAAATTTCTCCTCTTTCTAGTTATGCACGGTTTAGTCTCACTCTTCCTGAAAGATGTGTTAAGAACAAAATCTGTAAATATTTATGTAGCAGGTAGGAAAAGTCATGAAACATAAATCTTGATTATGTGTATTTGAATCATGCTCAACCGAATCAAATTTATATTCACAAGGTTGATTACAATAGGTAGTGTGGGGTCGAACTTGTATTTACTGCATTTATAACTTGGCTCTGAATGATCAGCATTCCTTATATATATATATATATATATATATATATATATATATATATATATATATATATATATATATATATATATAAAGGAATGAGGGGGCAAACAAAAAAATTATTGAAAATAGGGCCTCTTTCAAGACAAAATCAGAGAGGGAGACAAACCATAAGAGACTCTTAATGATAGGAAACAAACTGAGGGTTGCTGGAGGGGAGGGAGGTGGGGGGATAGGGTAACTGGGTGATGGACAGTAAGGAGAGCACATGATATAATGAGCACTGAGTATAACAGACTGATGAATCACTGAACTCTACCTCTGAAACTAATAATACACTATATGTTAATTGAATTTAAATTAAAAAATCAATAATCTTAAAGAATAGGACCCTTTTAAGGAGATACATGGAATAACTCATCAGTATTCCATGTTCCATTGAAAAATGAAACTTTTGTTGATGCAGTGGCAAAATGGGGCAATTGAGTTTGATGTTTTCTTCGGCTCTTTTGAGAGAACTTTGTAGAGGGTTAGAGTGGAAGATTTGTTCATGAAAACGTATGGAATACTACTTGATGTAGGATACCACTTGATGTGATTGGTTGGGAGATACTTAGGATAGGCTGGAGGTGTAACCTAAAGAAAATCTGGCACAAATAGGTCTTGGCTTAACTTCTCGTTAAAACTTAGTCTAGGAAATGAAGAATTTCTTAGGCAAGGTAGTGAAGTCATAATTTAGAAACTGAACTTTATTTTTATTTTTAAGATTTATTTATTTGAGATAGAGCAAGAGAGAGAGAACAAGCAGAGTGAAGGGGCAGAGGAAGAGGGAGAAACAAGCTCCTCACTGAGCAGGGAGCCTGATGGTGGGGCTCAATCCAGGACTCAGAGATCATGACCAGAGCCAAAGTCAGACACTTAACCAACTGAGCCACCCAGGCACCTCAAAACTGAAGTTTAGAATTTAGAAACGTACTGAATTTAGAACCCTAAATTTAATATAAAATTAAATATAAATGATAGTGAAAAATACTATGTGTTATCTCTTGGAAAGTACAATGATTGAGAAAACTGACAATAGGTGAAGAAATCTTTAGTTACATATTGTGCCTCTTTCCTCATAAAGTTATAGGGAAAAAGGCTTCCATATTTCTTAAATGCAACAAGTTATAAAGCAGACACTTCAAAAAATTTAAAAAATAAAGCGGACACTTCAGAGCAGGAGATAGAACTGAGAAATACAGGTTTAAATGTACATGTCGGGTAAATTGGATAAAGTTTTTCTTACGCATGTAATATTAAGGGTATTTCATTTATTTATTTTTAAGATTTTATTTATTTATTAGAGAAAGAGCATGAGCAGGGGGGAGAGGCAGAGGGAGAGGGAGAAGCAGGGTTCCTGCTGAGCAGGGAGCCAATGCAGGGCTCAATCCCAGGACCCTGGGATCATGACCTGAGCCACCTAGGCGCCCCTTATTTATTCATTTTAAAGATTTTATTTGTTCGAGAGCGAGTGCGTGTGCACGAATTGAGGGCGGGGCAGAGGGAGAGGGAAAAGCAGACCCCGCTGAGTAGGGAGCCCAATGTGGGGCTCAATCCCAGGAACCTGAGATCATGACCTGAGCCAAAGGCAGACATTTAACCGACTGAGCCACCCAGGTGCCTTAAGTGTATTTTAGTAGATAATTAGATGGCTTGGTTAAGGGCTTAATATCTGTGAAAACGATTACTGACATTGATTTATTTAGATAACCTTGATGTAAGGAGAGGAGAGATCAGAAATGCAGTATATTTATTATTAAGCACCCTTGAAACTATCTTGTTTAGCAGAAGACCTACAGGACTAGTTACTGTAGAGGTCAGTGGTTGAAGAATTGTGTCTGTGAGAACAGGAATTTAAAGTTTGGACTTAAACATTTGCTTCAGACTTTCAAATTTACCTTTATCTTCCTTTGCAGCCTCCCACTGGTACAGATACTATGGTTAAAGCTGGTGTTAGCACTAACATCAGTACCAAGCACCAGTGTATTACTGCTATGAAAGAATATGAAAGCAAGTCACTAGAGGTCAGTAAAATACAGAATATCAGCCTAACCTTTTGATTCTACTGGAAAGCAGGTTTTAGAAATGTTTTGATTATTTTTAGGATCAAGTGGTTCACATTGGGTTTATGTAAAAAACTAACAACCACATTTTTTTTTCGTAAGCTCTATGCGCAACGTGGGGCTTGAACTCACGACCCTGACCGAGAATAAGAGTGACACACTGTACTGACTGAGTCAGCCAGGCACCCCACAACCAAATTATTATTCTTTTAAAGATTTTATTTATTTATTTATTTAAGAGAGAGAGAACATGCAAGCACAGGCGGGCAGGGGAAGGGGAGGGGCAGGAGGGAGAGGGAGAAGTAGACTCCTGGTCAAACAGGGAAACCGGTGCAGGGCTCGATCCCAGGACCCTGAGGTCATGACTCGAGCCAAAGGCAGACGCCTAACTGACTGAGCCACCCAGGTGCCCCCAAAATTATTTTTATAATTAATGTAGTATTTATACATACCTTGTTTTAGAAAGGGCAATATTCAGCTTGTAGGTATGGTATAGTTATACTAGTCTGTTGTAATTTTATGTTGCTCACATTACACTGGGCAGTGTGTGTGTATATGGCATGCACATGTTTTTAATAAACTCATGCAGAGTCCTAAGTGTACCACATAGTAAGTTTGAACATACCCATGTAACCAGGATCCAGATCAAGTCACAGCATTACCAGCATTCCTGATGTCCCCCATATGCCCTGCCTCCCTAGTCACGATATCCCCCCCCTTCCCAAAGGTAACCACTATCATGACTGCCATGTTTTCCTCATTTCAAACTTTATATAGATGAAATCTTACGTTATATACTTTTTTAAATCTGTTTTTCCACATTATGGAATTTATCCATGGCGTTGCATGAAGTTACAGTTTGTTCCTTCTTATTGCTGTGTGATAGTGTGTTGTATATTTTGAGTGTTAACCCTCATTGTAGCTGTTGCTTCCTCTCCATCCCAAACTATACTTGCTTTACTGGAGTGTACAGAAACGCCCTGACTTGTGAGGCAAAACTGTTAATGTTAAACTTCATCCCTTCTTTCCCTAATTTTCTGAGACCCCTCACCCCGTCCCAGAATCCTTGATCTTCTCAGCTAACTTTTACATTTGGGGTGGGAGTAGATAAAATTATTATATAACATTCTACTAAAAGCAAGTGTTACTGTTTACAAGAGAAAATTAAAATTAAAATATGGTTGGTCTTTTGGCCTGTAGTGTTATTGATTGTTATGGATCTTAATGTCCACTCTACACTATTGAGTGTTTTTCTGTAATGATACTAAGTTAATGTCCTATAGTTTTCTGTTTTTTAATCATGGTTCCTATGTGAACGTGGAAATTGAATTCTAAATTTAAGTATTTAGTTTCCTAAATAATTTTTTTGGCTGCATGTGAAGATAGGAAATATGCTTTCTCTTTCTCTAGGAACTTCGTTTAGAAGATTATCAGGCTAACCGGAAAGGCCCGCAGAACCAAGTGGGAGCAGGTACCACAGCTGGCTTGTTTGGGTCTTCTCCAGCGACCTCCAGTGCGACAGGACTCTTCAGCTCCTCTACCACTAATTCAGGCTTTGCATATGGTCAGAACAAAACAGCCTTTGGAACTAGTAAGCACCTGGCATCATATTGAGCCATATTGAGGAGGCACAGACAACTAAAACCTAATTGTCATTTTGTGATAAACGCTATGGAGAAAAATAATTCAGAGATGTTGGAGGAATAGAGTGTCTGATAATGTATGTGGGGAAGGAGAGAAATAAGAGTTTTAAATGAAGATGGTTAAAAAGGGTCTCACTTTGATAAGGTGGCATTTGAACAGTGACCTCTCTGAGGAAGGCAAAGGATAAAACTATACAGGTTTCTGAGGAAGAACATTCCAGTCAGAGGAAGCTATAAGTCTAAAACCGCTGAGTTTTTTTCTGAAGAGATAAGGACCAAGGGGAAGTGTTGAGGGATATAAGGACTATATTTTATAGGACTTTGTGGGCCAGTGTCAAGATTTGAATTTTTATTCGAGTTGGGAAGCCATTAGAAGTTGTAGAAAGAGAAGTCATGTGATTATGAGTGAAGGATCATCTGGAGACTGTTCTATTAAGAGTAGATCGTGGTAGCTACATTTGTAAGCATAGCATAACCTAGACACTTGTGGAATCACTATGTTGTACACCTGAAACTAATGTAACATTGTGCATTAACTTCAAAAACTCAAAAAAAGAAAAAGTAGATTGAAAGGGGACAAGGATGAAAACAAATCAGGAAAGCTATTGCTTCATTCACATGACAGTTGATGGTGGGTTGGCTAAGGAGATGGAGTTGATAAAAATGTCAGATTCTGGACCCAGTTTGAATATAAAACTGATGGGATTTGCTAACAGACTGCATTGATGTGGAATGTGAAAGAGGGAAGTCTAGGATGATGACTAAATTATTCTAATACAGGTATTACTTTTGCACAGGTAACACATATATATGATAAAAAGTTCATGAGGCACAAAAAAGTCTGTAATCAAAGTTATCTTCTTTTCCTCCCCTAGCTACCATTTTCTTCCATAGAAATGAGCTAAAGTTAGACATTTTTGTGACCTTTTAGAGAGATACACACCTACAAATATACAGATAAATACATGTTTAAGTGGCATTGAACATTCATTTCAGTCTTGGTATTCTGTGATGTAGTTTAGCCATATATTCATTATCAAGTACAATGTATCCTGTGCTGGAATTATAAAGAAAGAGCCTCTGTTCTCAAGAAACATTTAGTCTGACAAGGTTTAAAATACAGAGATTTTGGGTGTAGTGTGGTATCTTGTAAAATAGGGGAAAGTTTTGGACTCACAAAGGAAAATTACTTAGCCTGTCCAAGGTTCTTGTGGTCAGAGTATAATTGTAGGAATTAAAGTGTGAACCAAATCCAAGTTAGGTGAAAAAGGATGGGAAGTGAAATGGTTACCTAGTGTGAGTAGTGAATGAAAGTAGGGTAATTTAGATATGTATTCAAGAATGTTAAGGCTGTTGCAGTTACTGAATAAGGTTCGAGGGTTTTTTCTTTCATTTATTTTTACTTTATTTTTTTCTGAAAGGTACCACTGGATTTGGAACAAATCCAGGTGGTCTCTTTGGACAACAGAATCAGCAGACTACCAGCCTCTTCAGCAAACCGTTCGGCCAGGCCACAACCACCCAGAACACTGGCTTTTCCTTTGGTAATACCAGCACTCTAGGACAGCCAAGCACCAACAGCATGGTAAGGAACCAGGCCCTTAGTTAACTCCACATCTTGTATTCATAGAGCTAAGTAATGAGGCTTTTTTTTTTTTTTTTTAAGATTTTATTTATTTATTTGACAGAGAGTCCAAGTAGGCAGAGCGGCAGAGGGAGAGGGAGAAGCAGGCTCCCCGCTGAGCAGAGAGCTGGATACGGGGCTCGATTCCAGGACCCTGGGATCATGACCTGAGCTGAAGGCAGACGTTTAACTGACTGAGCCACCCAGGTGCCCCAGTAATGAGGCTTCCAATCATGTCAAACTAGCAAGTTTTACCTCTTCTGTAGTTCTTAAGGGTTGATGGTATGTAGTAAAGGAAAGAGCAAAATGTAAATAAATAAAACCTAGATTCCTAGTACAAGCTCTACTCTTTACTCATTGAGAGGCTGTTGAGCAAGTTACTTATTCTTTCTGAGTATATTTCACTAGGAGCCGCTTAGTGTGCTAGAATTGGCCATCCTTGGGGCGCCTGAGTGGCTCAGTCGTTAAGCATCTGCCTTCAGCTCAGGGCGTGATCCCGGCGTTCTGGGATCGAGCCCCATGTCGGGCTCTTCCGCTGGGAGCCTGCTTCTTCCTCTCCCACTCCCCCTGCTTGTGTTCCCTCTCTCGCTGGCTGTCTCTCTGTCAAATAAATAAATAAAAATCTTTAAAAAAAAAAAAAAAAAGAATTGGCCATCCTGAAGGCTATACCTTAGGACATTGACTCTACCAATTCTATAGAGTAATAGGAGAAAATACTTATAAATTACTGGCTATATTTCAAAGTATTCTTTACCTTGTTCCCTTAAGTGGAGTCAGAAAAAGATGTGTAATTCATTAAAATAAATAAGGGAGCACTAAAACTCAGCCATATTCTGTGCAAAAAGCAAAAAAGGAAGTACTTAGAGTCATTACCGGTTTATTTCTAAGGACGCTTTTAGGGAAGAATAAAATTAAGCTTAATTAGAGGTATGATTTATTGATTCAAATTCTTGGAATTTAACTGGCCTTTAAGTTAAAAATACTTTACCTAATTAAAAAACAATTACAGCCAGACCCCAAAATTTTAAAAATACTGGCAAACAAAATTCAATAATATATTAAAAGGATTATATCCATGACCATGGGGGATTCATCTCAGAATGTTGATTCAACATAGGAAAATTAATAAACCAGAGAAATAAAAAAGGGATGCCTGGGTGACTCAGTTGGTTAAGCTTCTGACTTTTGATCTCAGCTTAGGTCTTGATCTCAGGGTCATGAGTTCAAGCCCACATGGGGGTGGGGGTGGCAGGCGTGGAGCCCACGTAAAAAAAAAAAGCATAAAAGAAAAGAAATAGAATAAAAAACAAAAACCACCTGATGACCTCAGTAGGTACAGAAAAAGCATTTTGACATCCTTTCATGATAAAAACACTCAACAAAGAATAGAAAGGAACCTAGAATAGCCAAAATAATCTTGAGAAAGAAGAAAGCTGGAAGACTCACATGTCTCAATTTTAAAGTTTACTATAAAGCAATGGTAGTCAAGACTGTGGTACTGACATAAAGCTAGACATTTAGATCAGTGGAATAGAGTCGAGAGTCCAGAAGTAAATCCTCAAATTTATAGACGAAGGATTTGCAACAATAAACCAAAACAATTCTCGGTGGGGAAAGAATAATCTTTTCAACAGGTGGTACTAGGACAATTGGTTCTTCTTTTTTTTTTTTTTTTTTTTTTTAATATTTATTTATTTTAGAGTGCATGAGCAGGAGGGAGGGGCATAGATGGAGGGGGAGAAGCAGATTCCCTGCTGAGCACGGAGCCCAACAAGGGGCTCTGTCCCACACCCCTGAGATCAGGACCTAAGCCGAAATCAAGATTTGGACGCTCAACTGACTGAGCCACTAGGTGCCCCTAGGACAATTGATTTTTCAATACATGAAAATGCAGTTGGAAAAAAAAAAAAATGCAGCTGAACCCTTTCTTCCCACCACTGTAGCATCTATACACATTAACTCAAAATGGATCAAATACTTAAATGTAAGAGCTGAAACTCTAAAATTCTGACAAGAGAAGAAATTAGATAATGGTTTCTTAGAAATGACACCAAAAGCAAAAGAAAAAAAAGTAGATTGGACTTTATCAAAATTAAAACTTGTGGGGCAAAGGAATACCATCAAGAAAGAGAAAAGAACACCCACAGATGGTAGACAATATTTGTAAGTTATATATTTTATGAAGGACTTGTAATCAGAATATATAAATAACTTTAATGATTCAGTAAGACAATAACCCATTAAAAATGGGCCAAAGATTTGAATAGGTATTTCTTCATAAAAGATAAACGAATGGCTAATGAGCACATGAGGAAATACTCAACTCTGGTAGTTACCGGGAATGTGCAAGTCAACCACAGTGAGACACTGCTTCATATCCGTGAGGAAGACAGTAGTAGTTTCAAAAATTTGGAGAAATTCGAAACCTTATACATTGCTGGTAGGAGTGTAAGATAATACAACTGCTTTGGAAAACAGTTTGGTGATTCCTCAAAGTGTTATACACAGAGTTACCATTTGACCCAGTAATTGCACACCTTGGTATTTCACCAACAGAAATGAAAACACAAAAATTTGTACACAAATGATTGTAACGTAGCCAAAATGTAGAAACATCTCAAATGTCCGTTAATAATGAATAAATTTAAAAAATGTGGTGTATTTGTACAGTGGAATATTATTCAGCCATAAATGGAATGATAAATGCTACAGCGTGGTTGGACCTTTTAAACATGCCAAATTTAAACAAGCCATTCACAAAGGACCACATTTTATAGGATTCCATTCATACAAAATATTCAGAATGGACAAATCCATGGAAACAAAAAGTAGATTAGTGATTGATTGCCTGGGAATAGGGATTTATTCTTAATGAGCCTGGGGTTTCTTTTTGGAGTGATGAAAATGTTCTAAATTTAGAGAGTAGGGAAATTGTATAAGCCTGAACATAGGAAAAAAACCTTAAATAGTGAACTTTAAAATGGGTAAATTTTATGGGATGTGAATTATGTCTCAGTAAAGCTGTTTAAAAACACTGTGTCTGGGTCACCTGGGTGGGCTCAGTCAGTTAAGCGTCCAACTCTTCGTTTGGGCTCAGGTCGTGATCTCAGGTACATTTGATAGAGCCCCACATCAAACTTCATGCTCAGTGGGGAGTCTGCTTGAGATTGTCTCTCCCACACCCTCTGCTCCTCCCCACCCCTCTACCCCTCACGTGGGCTTGGGCACTCTGTCTCTGTGTCTCTATCTCAAATAAATAAATCTTTAAAAACAAAAAAAACCCTGGGGCGCCTGGGTGGCACAGCGGTTAAGCGTCTGCCTTCGGCTCAGGGTGTGATCCCGGCGTTATGGGATCGAGCCCTGCATCAGGCTCTTCCGCTATGAGCCTGCTTCTTCCTTTCCCACTCCCCCTGCTTGTGTTCCCTCTCTCGCTGGCTGTCTCTATCTCTGTAGAATAAATAAATAAAAATCTTAAAAAAAAAACAAAACAAAAACAAAAAAACCCAACACTGTTGAATTCTCATTTCAGCAATTGTAGTCCATTAGTGCAGTATTTTTTTTTTGTTGTTAACTGATGCATAAATAAAATACCTTCTTAAACATTGGATAATATGAACTTTGGTTATTTGAAATGAGTGTAGTTTCTCATCTCAAATCAAGGAGACTTTGGGACGCCTGGGTGGCTCAGTCGGTTAAACGTCTACCTTCAGCTCAGGTCATGATTCCAGGGCTCTGGGATCAAGTTGCATCAGGCTCTTTGCTCAGCGGGGAGCCTGCTTCTTCTTCTGCTTGTGCACTCGTGCTCTCTCTCTCTCTGACAAATAAATAAAATCTTTAAAAAAAAAAAAAAAAAGAAGAAGACTTTAACTTTACACTCCTGCCTCTGTCCAGATGGATTATTTCTGCTGATTGTTTTCAGTTACTTGGTTCAAGAATCCATTCCCCAGCTCGGTATTGATTAGTTCTTTCGGCATAACTCTCTCAAAATGAAGCATTCTGTCATATCATTTTGTTTTCAGAGTTGCAACCCTGATGTTTCTTAGAGCACAAGAGTTAGTATAAAGTCTTATTAGCTGGGGCGTCTGGGTGGCGCAGTCATTAAGCGTCTGCCTTCGGCTCAGGGCGTGATCCCAGCGTTCTGGGATCGAGCCCCACATCAGGCTCTTCTGCTAAGAGCCTGCTTCTTCCTCTCCCACTCCCCCTGCTTGTGTTCCCTCTCTCGCTGGCTGTCTCTGTCAAATAAATAAATAAAATCTTAAAAAAAAAAAAAAAAAAGTCTTATTAGCTGCCCAGGACCTTGGAATTCATCGGGCTTAGAGTAGATATGAATTTCTGGTCTTGTCATGCAGGAGCCGTGACATCTTGGGCAAGTTCTTAACTGCCCCAAGGTGGGATTTTTTTTTGTTGTTTTATTTTGTTTTTTTTAATGGCCCTCCTCATTAGGGTTGTTGTGAAGAAACGAAATGCTGTATGTGTTTAGCATAATGTATATCAAATAAACTTTTTAAAAATGGCAACTATTAATCTAAGACTTTCTTAAAGAAAACGGACTGTTGTAAGATATCTTTTAACGTAGATTACTTTTTGCAGGGTTTATTTGGAGTAACCCAAGCCTCGCAGCCTGGAGGTCTTTTTGGGACAGCTACAAACACCAGCACTGGGACAGCATTTGGAACAGGAACAGGTCTCTTTGGGCAGCCCAACACTGGATTTGGTGCTGTTGGTTCGGTAGGTTTTTACAGTTGACTCTAATTTGAATATACGTATTTATTTGTTAAAGGAATTTCTAAGAAAGATTTAACTATCTTTCAAGTATTTTTACTGGATACATTATATGACTTGATACTGATATAACTAAAAGCTATGTGGTGCAAAAAAGAATAACCAGGTAACTTTAGTAGGTTAATTTTCAGGTAGTAAGTTCTTTTTTAAACTTCTTTGCCTCAATGTTTATGTACAGTTTACTTCTGATAGCAAAATATCACTCCAGTTGGTTAAATTGAGTCTAAATTGAAGTGCTTTCATTCTTAAAATCGGGTAATTTTTAACTCCTATCTAACCTCTTTTTGGAGTGATAAGTCGGTATGATATTTGAGAATCAAATATTCCAAGTTACTGAAATTCTTGGCGGTCTCATGGTTTTCATGCATTTCGAGACTTAACTGAAATGTGTTCCTTGTTAAGTCATTTAAGTAAAAAACTATTTAGGAGTGCACTTGACCTAAAAATAATAGTAAATTCTGTCTGCCTGCTTAAGTATATGAGAATCAGTATGAAACAGCCAATCTGTATTATGTACCCATTAAAAAAAGCTTCGAACGTGCTGTTGTGTCTAATTTAAAAAAAAAAAAGGAAAGAAAAGAAAAATTCCAAAATGAGATTATCATGGAAATTGAAATCTGTTATTTTCTAATTTTTCTTTGGGCAGCTAATTGAGGTGAGAAATTGAGAAAATTATATAATGCTTCAATAAGTTCTTTTTAATAACCATTTTATTGAGATATAATCCATATGCCATACAATTCACCCTTTCAGTGTTTATAATTCAGTGGTTTTTAGTATACCAACAGATTGTGGAGCTATCACCATAGTCAATTTTAGAACGTATTCATCATCTTAATAAAAAGAAACCTCATACTCATTAGTAGTCACTTTTCATTTCCCCCCAGTTACCTCAGCCCTGCTGTCTACAGATTTATCTATTCTGGACATTTCATGTAAGTGGAATCACATAATATGTGTAGCTTTATACTACTAAAAATTTTCCTGTATTTTATTCTTTTTAGACCCTGTTTGGCAATAACAAGCTTACTACATTTGGAACCAGCACAACCAGTGCTCCTTCATTTGGTACAACCAGTGGCGGGCTCTTTGGTAACAAACCAACCCTGACTTTAGGAACCAATACAAACACTTCCAATTTTGGTACATATAAAAAGCAGGTTTGGCTCTCTTAAAGTTACACTGACTATACCACACATCATTCTCCTGATTCATATGATTGGGAATATTTAAAAATTCTCAGGTAAGCTGTGGCTTGATGTGAAGTACCAGAGGGAGAGGTTTAAAATCACGGGCTCGGGCTGACATACTTAGAAGAGATGTAAATTGCCATACCTCATTATTAGTCTCTTAACTCCCTGCTTTGGATAAAATGGGCCATTCAACACATGCAGTGGTACCTTGTAGAAAGTTGCTTCCCTAATGGTGATAGATTTTTTCCAAAATAAGGAAATACACTTTCTTTGGATTACCTCACCAGTAGTTGAGAAACCAGAAATGAAATACATTTGGTTGAAAGTACACATTGTTTTAGGCCAGGTTTCAAACAGGGAGGTAGTGCACAAATGAGATTTGATGTTTTTTTTTAATGTTTCTTGTTTTGATTTTTTGTTGCTGTTTTTTGAGATTCTGTAACTTTTTTCTTGAGATTGCATGATTCTTACTGAAAACTGAAGCTTTCTCTCAAGGTGCAAAAGCATATTTTTGATTGCATGTTTATTTTTTTTAAATTTTATTTATTTTTTAAAGATTTTATTTATTGATTTGACAGAGAGAGACAGCCAGTGAGAGAGGGAACACAAGCGGGGGGAGTGGGAGAGGAAGAAGCAGGCTCATAGTGGAGGAGCCCGATGTGGGGCTCGATCCCATAACGCCAGGATCACGCCCTGAGCTGAAGGCAGATGCTTAACGACTGAGCGACCCAGGCGCCCCTGATTGCATGTTTATTTTTAAAAATTTGGAAGATACAGATAAGATTGAATAATAATTAAAAAATAACCATATGCTGGAAAAATTAAACTTGTTTAATAGAAACATTATATTATTTTAAATGTCTTCTGTAACTACCTAATTAAGTTCTTAATCAAATTTTAAACAAAATATTAACATAATTTGTGTTAAATCACATAAGGAAAGTTCATTTCATGACCAATATCTGTTAAGGAATTTATATGCCAGATACATTATTAGGCACTGGGGGTATTTAGTGTGAGATAAATGAAAAGACATGGTTATTGGAGTGCCTGGCTGGCTCAGTTACACAGTTTTACACAGTTTTTCAGTGTTTTTGAATGTTCTTATAGTGTACTGGAGAAAGAGACTACATTAAGCATCCATTAGAAGGTGATATGTTTTTACAGAAATATATATGTGAAGGAAATAGGTACCAATTCCTAAATTTTTGTATTTAATTTGATTTTTTTAAATAAAGATTTTATTTATTTGAGAGAGAGAGCGAGAGAGCACGAGCAGGGGGAGTGGCAGAGAGAGAGGGAGAAGGAGGCTCCCCACTGAGCACAGAGCCTTACGTGGGGCTCGATCCCAGGACCCCTAGGATCATGAACAGAGCCAAATGCAGGCACTTAACCAACTGAGCCATCCAGGCACCCCCAATTTGATTTTTTAAAAGATTTATTTATGTCAGAGAGCACGAGCACGGGGAGGTGGGTGTTGGAGAGAGAGAGAGTCCCAAGCAGACTCTGTGCTGAGTGACCCAGAGATCATCACCTGAACTGAACTGAACTGAACTGAATGAACTGAAACCAAGAGTTGGACACTTAACTGACTGCACCACCCAGGTGCCCCTTTAATTTGATTTTTTTAACCTTTTTTTTATTACGTTGCTCACTCCTCCTTGTAATGATTATCGTTTCAACTATAATTCTTTTTGATAAAGAGTGGTTTTGAGGCAGTGGGCTTGGTTAGCATGTGTATCTATTTTGAGTACTTATTTCTTATTTATAAAATTAAAATGGGAAAGATACTTAAGGGTTAAATTAGGGTTTTGCAGTCTTTTTCATCACTGTCACTCCTTCCCCCAAAAGCTTTGTAGACCATTTTTTTCTTAATCATCTTCTCACCCTGTGAAATTTTAATACCACATGTGTTCTGTTTATCTATTTACGTACGGTGGCCCTTTGGATGGCCGTAAGCCATTGTATAACTATGATTCATTTAGCCCTTCAAGAACCAATTTTCCCTTCCTTTGAGAATGCATGTTTTTTTTGTAGCGTCCTTCATGTTCAGGAAAAAAAACAAAAAATGCACATCGTTTTTATCTGGGTGCTTATACAGGCTAAAATGATAAAATGGGCTGGACTTCTGAAATATACTTGATGTTCTTCCATCATTGAAGATTTTGGATTTGTTTGGAGATTTTTTTGTTGTTGTTGTATAAATATATTTATACCCATGTTCTATGATTTCAGAGGGAGAGAGTTCATTTTTATCTAATAAGCCTCGCTAGCTTAGTGATGAATCTTAATTGTCCTAATTTTTTTTTCCTTTTTTAATCCCTAGCGTTGACCTAGTGCCTGGCATAGAATTAGGTGCTCACTAAAACTTGGTTAAATGAATTAATGAGTGAATAAATGGGGCCCTAAGAGTAAGGATTCCATCTAAGTCAGATGGGGGTTGCATGGTGGCAAGTTTTGTTCTACTCTTGGGTGAATTTAACATCCCATTACTATCCTTGAGGAATCCTATTTAAGCAAGGCTTTCTTTGATATTCTTGTTTTCTTGGGAAGCTGTCAACTTTGAGTTTGTGTACAGTCTTCTGATTTGGAAATAAACCATATAACAAATCTGGAAATGGAGTAAGATTATACAAAGATTCAGAGCATCATTATATTATCGTTAGTCACACATCTGTTACGGGATTTTGTTTCATTCAGCTGCTGATTAATTCACAGAGTTAAAGGTTGGGGTGCCTGCTGCTACAGTTGGTGTTGTGAAATCCTTAAGTCATTCTTCAGAGTCATCAACTCATTCTCTTAGTAAATAATTATTCCTGGGAGGGACGAGTTTAAGATTGAGTATAAGATAGTGTCTGAATTTCTGAATGAATGGAGGAGTAGAACTGTTTTGGGAGAGGAGTTACGGTATGTCAACATTTGTGAGCAACAGTTTAAGAAGGTTGATTCTTCGGGTATTGATAAGATGGTACTGGGTAATCAGTGATTCCTCCATACATATGGTTAAGTGGACAGTTCAGGAGCTATTTGTATATTTAAACATTTTTTTAAGCTCATTTTTCTAAATTGTGGTATAATTGAACTATAACATTAGTTTCAGGTGTAGGACATAATGATTTGGTATTTCTGTGTATTGTGAAGTGGTCACTACAATAAGACTAGTTAACATCTGTTGTCATACATAGTTATACTTTTGTGTGTGGGTGTGTGTGATGAGAACTTTTAGGATCTACTCTTTTAGCAACTTTCGAATATGCAGGACAGTATTAACTATGGTTACCATGGCTATGTATTACATCCCCATGACTTATTTATTTTATAACTGAAAGTTTGTACCTTTCAATCCCCTTTCACCCATCGCTCATCATCTTCTATCGTGTGTATCTATAAGCTGTTTTTTTTTTGTTTGTTTTATGAGATTGCAAATATAAATGAGATCATGCAGTATTTTTCTTTCTCTGTGTGGCTTGTTTCACTTAGCATAATACTTTCAAATTCCATCTGTGTTGTCAGAAATGGCAAGATTTCATTGTCCTTTATAGCTGAATAATATTCTATTATATATACATATACATCATTACCCGTTTATCCATCAATGGCTACTTAGGTTATTTTCTGTATTTTGGCTATTGTAAATAATGCTGCAGTGAATATTGTGGTGCATTTTTCTTCCTGGGTTAGTTTTTTTGTTTTCTTTGGATAAATACCCAGAAGTGGGATCTAGCAAGATCATATGGTGTTTATATTTTTAATTTTTTGAGGATTCTCCATACTGTTTCCCGCAGTGTACACCAGTTTACGTGCTCACGAACAGTGCACCAAGGGTTCCCTTTTCTCCACATTTCCACCAACACTTATTTGTCTTTTTGATAATAGCCATTTTAACAGGTGTGAGGTTATATCTCGTTGTGGTTTTGATTTGCATTTCCCTGATGATTAATGATGTTGAGCATCTTTGCATGTCTTTTCTTCATCTGTATGTCTTCTTTGTAAAGAGGTCTACTCCGATCCTCTGCCCATTTTTAATTAGATTGTGTTTTTGTTATTGGATTTTTTGAGTTCTTTATATATTTTGGATATTAACCTCTTTCTGATGTATGACTTCCAAATATTTTCCCCTATTCAGTAGGTTACCTTTTCATTTTGTTGATGGTTTCCTTTGCTGTACAGAAGCTTTTTAGTTTGATGTAGTCCCAGTTGTTTATTTCTGCTTTTGTTACCTTTGCTTTTGGTGTCACATCCAAAAAATCATTGTGAAGACAGATGTTCAGGAGCTTACTGCCTTATGTTTTCTTCTAGGGGTTGTATACTTTCAAAGGTCTTACAGCTCAAGTCTTTAATTTTTGTTTATGGTGTAAGATGGTGGTCTGGTTTCATTCTTTTGCTGTCCAGTTTCCCCAGCACCGTTAATTGGAGAGACTGTCCTTCCCTATCATATATTCTTGATTCCTTTGTTGTAAATTAATTGACTATTAAATAATCGTCCTTAATTTTAATTTAAAAATTGTTTTGAAATAACAGAGTTGATCAACTTTTGTCAGTAAGAATCGGAGGAAATGTGTGGTATAAACAGTGTAAGTTGGGACTTAATTCCCTCGTGTGGGTTTGAGGTAGTTCACAAGTATCTTATTTTCTGCTGTTTATGGGGCTAGAAGATCCTTTCTGGTTAAATTTTAACTCAAAAAGAAAAAGAGTATCTCCAAGTATATTTTTTCTGATTTTTTTTTTTCTTTAAAAAAAAAATTGTGCTTGAGTAGCAGTGCTCCCATTTTGTGGCATAGCTGTTAATTAGCACAGTTGAAGAAATTTTTAGTGAATGTATGAATGAAATGTATCAGATTATGTCAGAGTCCATGCCTTTTAAGTGACATTAGAAATACATTTTTTTTTAAGATTTTATTTATTTATTTGACAGAGGGAGAGAGAGACAGCCAGTGAAAGAGGGAACATAGGCAGGGGGAGTGGGAGAGGAAGAAGCAGGCTCACAGCAGAGGAGCCTGATGTGGGGCTCGATCCCAGGACCCTGGGGTCAGGTCCTGAGCCGAAGGCAGACGCTTAACTACTGAGCCACCCAGGCGCCCCTAGAAATACATTTTCAAACTGTTTAAATTCTTCAACTTTTTTTCTTGATTTTATTGAGATAATAATCCAGATATTGGCATGACTAAGTACAATATTCTTAGTTGGTGATAGTGTCCTATATTTCAGGTTACTCTCTTTATTGTTACCTTTTGTACTTGATCCCCTCCATGATACCTTTTAAAAAGACTTCCGAGTGTTCCATGAACAAGGTTTGCTGGCCAATGATTGATTCCCCCCCCCCTTATCAAAAGAGATCAATGATGGGACGCCTGGCTGGCTTAGGAGAACATCCAACTCTTTCTCTTTCTCTTTTTTATAGATTTATTTATTTTAGAGAGAGAGCGCATGTGCACTCGAGTGTTGGGGAAGGAGCAGAGGGAGAGAATGCTCAAGCAGACTCCCCACCAAGTGAGGAGCCCAACGCGGGCTTGATCCACAACCCATGAGATCATGACCTGAGACAAAGTGAAAGAGTCAGATGCTCAACTGAATGAGCCACCCAGGTGTCCCTGGAGCATGCAGCTCTTGATCTCGGGATCGTGAGTTCAAGCCCCATGTTTGGTGTAGAGATTACTTAACGATAAAATCTTTTATTTAAAACAAAAAAAGATTAATGATATGCTCGTTGGATGTTTTGTTGATATTTAGCTCCAAAAGGAGTGCAGAAACTTCGTGGACATATCTGAACAAAAGGGAAATAATAGCAATAATGCAGTATAGGTGTCTTTTGGTGAAACCTGTGGCTTTTCAAGGGGAATCATAGGATTTTTCTGTGGATGGGAGGTCATAGTGAAGGAGGATGATTTGTTTAACTGTCCATCATCTCTGATAATGAGACAGTTCAACGCAAGAAAAGTTACTTATAGATTATCTTCTCTTTTAATATCAGCTAGTTGAGTCCTTGAGTGCTCCTGTGAGCTGATTATGACACCATTGAAGTTCCTCCTGTGTGATCAGTTAGCCACACATTACTGCCCGTACAAAGTTCATCTGTTCAAAACCAAAGCTACTGTTAGAGATTTTTATAGGTAAATTTCTATTAGCAAGAACCTTTAGCTTCAGTAAAGTGTTTTTGAGATTATCTTATTTTTAATATATATATGTGTGTATATATATATATATATTTTTTTTTTTAAGATTTATTTAAGTAATCTCTGCCCATTGTGGGGCTCAAATTCACTGAGATAAAGAGCCACATGCTGTACTGACTGAGCCAGTTAGGCACCCCGACTGTCTTATTTTTAGTGGAAGTTTGAGGAAATTCATTTTTCTTCTGTTGAACATGAAAAGTAGGTTTGCGGCTTTGAGTCTTGCGAAGGGAATGTATGTGCTCAAGCACAATCACTTTGCTTTAATGGATACCGTCTTCTATTGAATATTTCAAGTCTGAAACATGAAGTAGGAAGACTTCTGGGTCTGCTTATAGGCATCAAAATTAAAATTTTTTTAAAAAGCTTATTTACGATTTCTAAATATTCGTAACTGGCAGGGTGCAAAGCTTAGAGTCAGACTGCCTTTTTAAAAATTCCCTTGTATAGGAAGTTGAGAGCTGTGTTAAAAGTACAGTCCACTCATTCTTTTGTCCTTCTAGGTTTTGGCACAAATACCAGTGGGAGTAGTATTTTTGGAAGTAAACCAGGACCTGGGACTCTGGGAACTGGGCTTGGTGCAGGATTTGGAACAGGTAAGGAACTGTACCGTGAGATTTAGGGAGTGACACAACTTAACTTTTTAATTGCCGGAACTTAAGACCTCTGTTTGATCATATACCTGGGAATAAGAGGCCTAGATTTGCGTTTTCACAAGTGGACTTATAAAACACTCCCAGCAGTTTTGATTTACCAGGTTTAAAACATTTGGACATTTTATCTTAAAGGTTATATGCTCCCTTTCTATAAAATGTTTGTCTTCTAATAGTTCCAGTCTGTCTGGGATTTTTAGTATTTAATGTGAGTACTTGTTAATATGATGGCATTATTAACTTTCAGTTCCCTTGTGCTACCTTTGTTAACAGGCAGGCATTTGAGACTTTGAACTGTTAACCAAGTAAACTTTATTACACTAATAGTAAGAGAACAGTAAGAGTGTCAGTTAGCAAATACTCTGAGGTTTTATAAGGTCTGTGCATACCTCTCAGTTCTTTCCACCTTGATATAGGGCTGTCACACCTTTGTCTCTGTTCCTGCTATTGGTAATTTATTTTTTAGTGGCTTTGAAGACACTGACTCTTCTGCCCGCCAGATTGTTTTAAGCAATATGAGAGTGGTAGTGCTCATAAAATGAACAAGTGCTTCAGCACGTACAGTTCCAGCAAGGTTGTTAAAGCATATAGTTTTGTCTCTTTCCCAAGTCATCTGACCATGGGTACGTGTGGTTATTTAGTTGCAAACCATTTCCACTGTCCAGTTATCTTTTGTCTTTGCTCCTATGCTCTGGTCATTTATCTGTCATCTTTTTTTTTTTTTTTTTAAGATTTTACTATTTAGCAATTTCAACACCCGGTGTGGGGCTTGAACCCACAACCCTGAGATCAAGAGTCACATGCTCCATCAACTCAGCCAGCCAGACACCCCTGTCTTTTCCTTTTTAATAGAACATTAAATTTTATACTCTATGAGCTATACTCATTTTATACTCTATGAACTGTTTCTTTCCATTTTCTTTTTTAAATAAAAGATAAAAGTGCTTCTAAAAAAATTCAACAATACAGAAGTATTATGATAGGTCAACATATTTCAGTTGTGAAGTAACAGCCATTGAAAGTTTGGCATATCCTTGTCAGACTCTTTTATGTACGTTTTATACATTTTTTTCATTTTATACATTTTTCAAACGTGTACACACATAACAGTTATACATGTGTGTGTTTTATGTATTTTTTATTATATTCTTAAATAGAAACCATATCCTACATAAGTGGTTTTTTAAACCAAAGACTGAGATATATTAGTTGGACGTAATATTTATATAATGGGCTACAAGCAGCATTTAAGGAAAAAAACTTTAGAATGGAAAAATCGTTCTACAAAGTAAGGTTAAATATCATTTAATTTTTGTTTTAGTTGTGTGTGTGTTACGGATCTCCGTGTATTTCATATTGTGTGCCACGGTCAAAAATGTTTCAAACTGAAAGCAGCTGCCTTACATGGTATTCTGTATTTCATTTTTTCATTTCCCATGACGTTTTGGGCATATATTTCTTTCTTTGGTCAGTATCTATAGATCTAACTTATTCTTTAAAGATAACTGTTTAGTATTCCATTGTGTATATATGTGTGTATATAAATGTGACACATAATACATACACATAACCATAATTCAGTTTCCCCTTTTAGTAGACATTTGAGTTATTTGATGTTATTAGCAATGCAATAATGAAGATCTTTGTTACATAATTTTGTATGTGTTAGTATTACTATGGGATTGATAGTTGGAATTGGGTCAGAAGATAGATAGATTTTGAATTTTGGTCAGTCTTGCTAATTTGCATTCTAAAAAGAATGCCAGTATGAATTTCTCCTCTCATTGTATAAAAGTGCTCATTTTTCCCATACCTTTCCATATCGTTGGACTTTATCATCTTTACGTGCATGATAGTGGAAATTGGTGTATTCTAATTTGCACTTCACTGATTACTGGTGAAGGATACCCTTATGTATGTTTATTGGCCATTTGAATCTTTTAATTCCCTATTCATAATATTTGATCATTATTTCTTAATCTGTTTTTGAGAGTGCTTTATATATTGTACATATTAACTCTTTTGGGTTGTATGGTAGAGTTTTAGTTGAACTTTTTAACTTATCCAAATTCTATCACATATATTTTACAAGAAATAAAAATTAAAAAGCTCCAGTTTTTTGTGTAGTGTGAGCCCTGAATTTAAGCAGAATATATCAATCAGTGTTCTCTTCTAATCCTGGAGGAAAAATTAGCTTTGACGTGGGCAAATTATGAGCTTTTTCAGGGGTAGTTTTGACACTAGACGGTTTGTGAACCATAAACCTAAAGCTCAGGTAAGATGCTACTCTAATGTCTGTTGTGGATATTTCCACCAAGTCTTTAAGTTTACCATTTAATTTTATGGTATCATCATGTACAAGTTTTATTTTTATGTGGTTAAAGTTGTCATTCTTTCCTGTTTGGCTTCTAGGTCTGCAGGTTATTAGCAGTGCCTTCTCCTGTAGTCCAAGTTACATAACGTCGTAAAACTTTTTCTAATGCTATCATCTTCTCTTCCACAGTAATATAATATCTCAGCCTTTTTATTTATTTGAATATGTTCAGTTTTCCTTAAATAGTTCCACCTCAGAGACAACAGATAACATTTTTACTGCTGTTATATAGCCCTCATTCATGCTTTGTATAAACTAAAACCCAAATACGATCAGTAAAGAATTTTACACCTCCAGCCTTAGCAGCAGTAGATCATGTAGGGAAATGAGAGTTCAGTGAACCACCATGCATACACTGTTGGAATTCTTTTGATGATCACCTCTGCTAAAGCAGACTTTAGGCTTTGAGAGCAGTGTGTCTGGAGACAGTTGTATGTGAATACCCATGTTTATGAACTCTATGTTTCATGGTATCACAAGTAGAATAGCGCTGTAGCTTTGGGTGATGTCTTTTTGGGGCATTAGCTTAGTGGGTACTCCTGTGCACCTTTTGTTTTGAGTGATGGGGATTCATACTCCTTTTGTTTTGAGTAATGGAGATTCAGACTCCTACCTCAGCAAAGGTAAAATTTCCTATAACAATTTCTTCTGTAAAACATTTATTCTTTGGTATGCGATATCTTCCCCCCTGATGTGCTCAGACTAAGGAACACTCATTAAATCATGGGAATGTAAGTTTCTGATTTGACAGTGATACTGTCATTGGCACTATCAGTAGTATGGCATTTTCTTGGTAGTTACTTGGTAATATTAAGAAATTTTAGTTCTTAAAAATTTTCTATAAAGTAATAAGTTTAAGGGTACATCTAGTAAAGCTCATTGTTATACTAAGGTATACACAGAAAAATTTACTCAAGGTAATAGATACCATAAATAAAATTAAATTTTAATGTTTATTAGGTCTCAAAAGGAATATAACCATTTTCACTTTTCTCTTGAGCATGCTTGTAGTTTCTAGGGCCACTATTACTATGGTGCCCCCCCATATATCTGCTTTATGATTCCTACAGCTAATTTTAAGTACACCACATTTCATAAATGGACATTATGTTCCATCAGCATGTCCCTTAACTTGTGAACTATTGGTAGGTCTTTTCATTAAGCAAAGAAATCCATTTGCATAATAGGAGATAGATCTGGATAAAATGCATGCTTTTCCATTAATAAATTGCAACAGTATGCAGGCAGATCACTTTATGACAGTCTCTTTCTGGGTCACCTGAACCTCCCAATGCCTTTTATATTCTTTTTTTGGGTTATTGAAGTAACACTGGTTTTTAGACTGTTTCATGGTTCTTCATCCAGGACTACTACAAAGGTGAGGGAAATACACATCCATCCAGATGACAGATTTTTGTTTATTTTTTTACTTTTTATTATTTTTTTAAGATTTTATTTATTTGTCAGAGCGCACAAGCAGAGGGAGTGGCAGGCAGAGGGAGAAGCAGGCTCCCCACTGAGCAAGTATCCCGATGCTGGCCTTGATCCCAGCACCCTGGGATCATGACCTGAGCTGAATGACTGAACCACCCAGGCATCCCTGTCTATTTTATATATTTGGGTTTCTTCTAAGTTTTTGTTCAGGGGGTAAGGAGGCATTTGTTATCTGGAAAAATAAAGAATTCTGAAATTTGTGCTGTAAACTGTGTCCTTCAAGGGAAGTAATTTCAGTTTTTCTTGAAATTTTCACCAATTTCTAATGGTTTGGAACGTTAAAAGGAGTAGTCTTTCCTGTTCCAAAGCTGGGCTTTGAGAGAAATAATCCGTTGGCTACGTTGTTGTCTTCTTGTTATTAATGAGGTTATAGGGTTAAGAAATGTTTTGTCCTTTCAGTAGTTACCCTCACTAATTTATATTGTATGGATTTTCTGAGTATAGACTTCCTGTCTTTTTTTTATTGCAATCTCAGAGCAGTTCATATTCAATATATATATGTATTTTTAAGATTTTACTTATTTTTTTAAAGATTTTATTTATTTGACAGAGAGAGACACAGCGAGAGAGGGAACACAAGTAGAGGGAGTGGGAAAGGGAGAAGCAAGCTTCCCACTGAGCAGGGAGCCTGATGCGGGGCTCGATCCCAGGACCCTGGGATCATGACCTGAGCCAAAGGCAGACTCTTAACTGACTGAGCCACCCAGGCACCCCAAATTTTACTTATTTTAGAGAGAGAGAGTGCGAGCGGGTGCAGAGGGAGGGGAAGAGAGAATCTCAAGCAGGCTCCACACTGAGCACAGAGCCCAACGGGGTGGCTCCATTTCACAACCCTGAGATCATGACCTGAGCTGAAATCAAGAGTTGGAAGCTTAACTGACTGAGCCACCCAGGTGTCCCTCGATATTTTTGACCTCTAAGTATTCTGTCTTTGAAGTGATTTTATCTCGCTCAAGATGCATTGTTGCGTTAAAAGGAACTTTTTTTTTTTTTAAGGATTTTATTTATTTATTTGACACAGAGAGGCAGCAAGAGAGGGAACACAATCGGGGGGGGGAGTGGGAGAGGGAGAAGCAGGCTTCCCACTGAGCAGGGAGCCCAATACGGGGCTCGATCCCAGAACGCTGGGATCATGACCTGAGCTGAAGGCAGACGCTTAACGACTGAGCCACCCAGGCACCCCTAAAAGGAGCTTTAGATCATCTAAATTGCCAGTAACTTTTTGAGGAGGAGAGGATGGAAATTTTAAAAAAATTTTTATGTCAATAATTTATTCTAAATAAATTCATCCCATTTTCACTGCCAACAAGATCCTTAAGCAAGATTCATTTAGGCTTTAAAACGTAAGTTTCTGTACTCGATTTCCCCTTGGTGAAAATAAGTTTGTATTCTATCCAGTCTGATTCATGATGAAACGTGAGTCTGCTTAGTAAGCACATCACAAGGCATTTCGCTTTTCTTTTTTAAAGTTTTACTTATTTAGGTAATCTCTGCACTCCAGGTGGGGCTCTAACTCACGACCCCAAGATCAAGAATCACACGTTCTTCCAACTAAGCCAACCAGGTGCCCCTATAGCTTTTTATGAAACAAAACGTTTGTCTTGGTATAGTTTGCATGAGATAGTATATTTGAAAGTATTACTTTTGCTATTCAAAGATGGTATTGGCTATGGTTTTCTATAGTTTAGTCTCTACGTTAGTCAAAAAGATGACATTGTGATTGGTTCAGGTGCATATTTTGATTTGCAAATACTGAAATTTAAGGAGACTTGATTATTTTTTAATTCTTTCTAACTCTATAGTACTGTAGTGTAGCAGTTAAGAACCCTAATTGTATTGTCCGATGCACCAAGGTTTGAACCTCATTTTCACCATTTACTATATTTTTGACATTGAGCTAATTACTAAACCCTCCGTTTTCTCATCTGTTAAATGTGGATATTTCCTACTTCAGGCTTATGAAGATTAAGTGGGATACTAGCTAATATTTAATGAATATTAGTATCTACCAGTCCTCTTGTAAATGCTTAATATATGTTTATTCATTTTAACCTTAGGATAAATATGTATGTATTACTATTTTATGTTATAGTTGAGGAAACTAAAGCACAGAGGGGTTTAAGTATTTTGCCTCTGATGTATGTAATGTACTCAGCACAGTGCCTGGCAATAGTTAGCATTTACTGTATTACCTCTTGTTGAAATGAGTAGTCATTATGAAGTTTCCAAATGTATTATATTTTTAAGTAACTGACCTCTGGCATAACATTCAAAGGATCTCCTGTGGCACTTTTTCTTTCCTCTTGTCTCCATAGCTCTTGGTGCTGGACAGGCATCTTTGTTTGGGAACAACCAACCTAAGATCGGAGGGCCTCTTGGTACAGGAGCCTTTGGGGCCCCTGGATTTAATACTACGACAGCCACTTTGGGCTTTGGAGCCCCCCAGGCCCCAGTAGGTAAGTGTCAGTCACTTTAGAAGGCTTTACTCAGTTTATTTCTTGCTAATACTTGACTTGGTGACCTGATTTTTTCCTCTCAATCCATCCCACCCCTACCAAAGCAGTACACAGACACACATCATAAAACAGTCCCAGGCTTGTGATGGATCCTGGCCTTTTCTGCTTCCCACTCCTGGGCCTAGTCCCCTAAAGAGACTGCTTTGTTACGACTACTTTGTTTCCTGGTACATAGTTAAGTTCCTATCCCTAAATGATGTGCTTGTGTTGCTGTGTTTTGCTTTATTTATTTAAGTCTTAAGTAAATTTAACTTGTTAATGGTAGATGAGAAATAGAGCTCACTTATCACCTACCTGTGTGTTCTTATTCACTTCTCCTAATATAGCTATGTTACTAAATACCTTAAGTTTAGTTTTATGTATTGGAGTGTTTTTCATACTTCATTCATTTGAATTACCCTTTCCTAGTTTTTGCCCTCTCTGCCTCCTACCTGTTGTTATTTTTAACTTAAAATTAACTTTTTAGCTTGAATATCTTTTTAAAAGAAATCTATTCTGTTGGAGATAAAAATAACTGATATCACCTGGCATAAATAGAGTAACTGAGTGAATGAGAGAGAGCAAGAGAAAATTAAGCTCGTCTCTGTACCATGAAGTCATCTCCCATACTGTCTGTCATGATCTGTGTACCACATTTGGATAAGCCTTTTGCAAATTTAAGCTATGTCCCTACATACTGTTTCTTATTCTATCAACTGAGAGACAGTATTTCTGAGTCCCCTTGATCAAGCAAGGGTGTTAGTGCCCTTTCTTACCTTTCTTTTTTTCCTGATTTCTTCTTTTGCCATCTTTTTATTTTCATATTGATAACAATGATAATATATTCTGTCCTGTAATTATTACCTTCATCTTTTCTCTGATTAAAGAATAATTTCAAAGTTGTAAATGTGAACACAGCATATTATTACAACTATGAAAACATTGCTGCCCAGCCACATACACCCTTTTTATACAGCTTTTTCTTTCTCCTGGAATTTCTGATTCTTTTTTCCCCCTTAGATTACCAGCCCTTATCACCTTCCTAAACTGGTCCGAATTCTTAAGGATGGTGTCAGAATTCTTTTACTCTGGATACATCATCATTGATCCCTCTGTCCTTCCTCCTGCAGCAGTAGGATCTCTGATTATTCCCTAGGCCTTCAGCATTGCTTCCAGTATTCCCTTCAAATCTACTCAGTGGGAACTGCTCTGTCTTGGGTGTAGGTTTTTCCCTTTTATTTATTTCTTGAATTATCCGGAATGTGTTTTTAAGTAAAGTGTATCTGAAGGGTAAACTTTGATCATTTATAGGTCTGAAAATACCTTTTTTTGTTCCTCATGCTTTAATGTTATGGAATTCTAGTGTGAAAATAATCTATCCTCAGAACTTGGACTATATTCCTTGCATTAGCCATTATTTGATGAGAAGTCTAATGCTTTCTGATTCTTGAGACTTGTTCAGCTCCTACCCCACAAGCATTTAGTATTGTCCCTTTGTCCTGAAATTTCACTAAATTGCTTATACCCTTTCCATCTTTTATTTTTAAGGTTTTTGGTGTGTTTTTTTTTTAGACTTGGGGGAGGGGCAGAAGGAGAGGGAGAGAAAATATTAAGCAGGCTCCACACCCAGCCCAGAGCCTGACATGGGGCTCGATCTTACAACCCTGAGATCATGACCTAAGGCAAAACCAAGAGTCAGACACCACCAGCTGAGCCACTCAGGTGCCCCCTTCCTGTCTTAATGCTTGATATTTAAGGTGCGTTTCTATTTTTTAGGAGATTTCTGAATACCTTCTCAATCATTTTGAATTTTTATTTTCAACTTACAAAAAATTCTTTCTCATTCTCTGAAAGTTCCTTTTGTCAGGCATCCAGTTCTTAGATGCAATTTTCTCTTGAAATTTTGTTAACTGGCATTAAAAAAATTTTTAAGGAATTTTCTGTGCCTTAAATCTTCAGATTATTTTTGCTTTGGTCCCACTCTTTAATGCTCTGTGATCTTTACCATTCATGTTCAAGAATAAACTAATAAAAAGCTCACTGGCAATTTATGTGTATGAGTAGAGCTTGTTTACCAGTAAGTTTCCCCTTAAGGTAAGTAGTCCAGGAACCAGCTATTATTCAAGGGTCCTCTGATGGTTAGAATGCCACATTCTTAGCTCTGGGATGATGCAAGTACTGAAACTAGTTGCCCTTGTTCTTTCCATGTGATAACTTGGTTTCATCAGAGGCACACTGGCTGATGTTTGGCTTATCTGTTGAGCATCAGTGATTAGGAGGATGAAGGTATGGGTGTTTTGTATATGTACTTTGCCTTGGTTCATCTCTCCTGCTTTCAGTCTCACTTCATCAAACTTGGTATCATTGAATCTCTAATCTTTCTGGGATTCTACAGGGCAGATATACTCCACTTTGGGCTGTAATCCCCTATGAATGTATTCTAAGCTATACTTCACTCTATCCTGCTTTGTCATTCCTCTGTCTACTTCTTTCCCCTAGAAATTTGTATTTTCTCTTCTGTTCATTTGTTACATCCCATTCTTTGTCATTGTGGGTTATATAGATATATTTCAATTTGTTCTAAACATAGATTTTACTTAGGGGCTCCTGGGTGGCTCAGTTGGTTAAACATCTGCCTTCGGCTCAGGTCATGATCCTGGGGTCCTGGGATTGAGCCCTGCATCGGGCTCCTTGCTCAGCGGGGAGTCTGCTTCTCCCTCTCCCTCTGCCCCTCCTTACCGTTAGTGCATGCACGTGCACGCTGTCTCTCTCTCTCTCTCTCACTCACTTTTTCCTCTCAAATAAATAAATAAAATCTTCTTTTAAAAAACAGATTTTACTGAGATCTTTGGTGTGGAGGTGAATTAGGATTCTAATTGATTTGTGTGAACGTTAGAACCAACTTTATCATTAAAAGTGAGATTTCCACTTTTATTTCTTTTTCTTAGTTTTAGTTGTTTTCAGTAGAAGGATGTATCATAAATATTGTAACCTGCCATTTTTACTTGGATAGTGTTCTGAATAGTTTGGGTTTTTAAAATTTTTTTAAAAAGTTTAGTTATTTAAGTAATCTCTACACCCAACATGGGGCTTGAACTCACAACCCCGAGATTAAGAGCAACTTGATCTTCTGACTGAGCTAGCCAAGTACCCCTTGAATGTTTTTTGATAATCCATCTTTTTCTAAAGTCAATTAAAAGTTCCTGACATGAGCATTTCATATTACAGCTACATAGGGTACTGTTACCACACATTTGAAAGTAGCTGTATTGCCTTTTAGAGCGTACATCTTTGCATCAGAGGATGGTAGTTGGAAGGTGCTTTAGAGCTTATGTGAGTGCTCTCTTACTGTGGGAGTTCCTCAGTTACAGTTTTCCAAATCAGTCTAGTCCATTGTTTTGTTCAGGTTGTTTAGAAACCAAAACATGCCTCCGTGGAATTTCCACTCAGTGGTTCTACTTTTACCTCCTAAGCTAAGCAAACCAGTCTGTTACAGTTTCCTTGCAGTAACCCTATTATCTTTCTTCCAGATAAAATGTCATCAGGTTTTTCTATTCTCAGACTTTATTTTTTATACTTTTTCCTATTCCTTTAATCATTTGATCATGATGTGGCTTTTCAGTATGTTTTCAAATTATTATGACTGAATTGACTGTGACACAAATGGTAGCTTAACTAGTGCTTATGCTTGCTTGTTCTCTTATTTTTGCTAACGTATCAGCTCTCTTACCTATATTCTTAAATAATACAGTTAACTTAGAGAATATTTCATATTTAAACATACAGATATAAAAACATCCTGTTCACACACTTTCCTAATTATGTTTGGATTCGTTAAAGGAGTTCTTACCCTTTTGAGTAAGCCCAGATGGGGTGACCTATTATACTTGTTAATGATGGGATCAGCTGGTGCAGGTCAGTGTTATTTTTAATGGATCGTTGCCTGTCAAGTAACAAACTGAGTAGTGAATATTAGAATTCTTATGAAAACATCCAGGTTTTCTTGGGTCTCCTTGAATAGTCCATAGAATAACATTATGCTGTTATTGTGTGGCACTCTGTACCGAAGCTACATTTTTATATTTTTTTCTCACTGATAGTCTTATAAATTGGCTTTTGGAATTGATTTGTTGTATGCTCTTTAAATTGACATCTCCTCTGGGTTTCACAGTCTTGAGCAAACTTGTACTTTCCCCTTACATATTAGCATATGGTGTTTTAGTATTTAATTAATACATCTGATTTTAAGAAAGCTTAATTTGACTAAGGTGGATTTACCACTTTTTCGTTAATTTAGCTTTAGATGTCTGTTCTGGGTTTTTTGTTGTTGCTGCTGCTGTTGGGGTTTTTTTTCCCCCCTGTTGTATTAAAATTTTCCAAATGTTTTGTTTGTGGGACTCGTTTAATGTGGATTATCGTATTATATTTTGGCATTAGCTTTGTTTTAAACACTTATAAAGGGCAAAAGTATTTTTCTTTCTAAAATGATTTAGGTATGATTTTATTTTATTTTTTTTTAATCAGTATTTTTGGAAATATTTTGGAAAGGTTTCTTCATCAATTGGTATAACACAGATAGTTGTGGGAGTTTTCTTGTTTTTGTTTTTTGTTTGTTTTTTACTGTGTGTGATTATAGATCATCATTCCTTGTCTGTTCCCTAAATTGCCTGTGACTGATGACGTGTTTTTACAATTTAAAAGAAAATTAGACTAACCAAGTGATATTTTTTCTTTCAATTTTTACTTGAATGTAATATGAATATTAAATGTAAATAATAAACATATAAGGACACCTTAACAGCCATTTTCATGGCTGTCATGTTTTGTATGCCACTTTCTTCCTCAATAGTCTTAGTATACTTAATATTGTTTATTCTGGAATTTTTACTTACTAAATTAAATCAAAAATATTTCCTTATTTCAACTGTGAAACACATTGTCATTATTTTTAATAACTATCTAACCTACCGTGTTGATGTATCATGATTTTTACAACTGTGAATGTTGAATATAGGTTGTTTCCAAGTCATAACAATTACAGATAATATTTATTTAATATTTACAAACATTTCTTTGTTTCTAGTTTAATTAAACCCTTGGGTTAAATTTCCATGATTGAAATGACTAGGTTAAAAAATATAAAAACAGGAGTTAAGATGGCAGAGGAGTAGGGGTCCCCTTTTTCAGCTGGTCCCCTGAGTCGAGCTGGTAGGTACCAGACCATCCTGAAAACCCACGGAATCAGCCTGAGACGCAGGAAGATACATCTGGATCTCTACAAATGAACATCTCCAGCGCTGAGTATTGAGATACGAAGCGGGGAGCCGTGAAACCTCGCACAGACATCGGAAGATGAACAGAAGGGGTAGGGAGCCTCCGCGCTCGGGTGCCGGGAAGCGGTAGCCACCTGCACTGGGGAACGGGCTGGACTCGTGGACCGGCACCCGCGAGAGAGCAGACTGAGACCGTGAGCCTGGGAACGCAAGCCCGTCCGAACTGAAAACCGGAGCTCCAGAGCGCTCTCTGGAACCGGACTGAGACCGGGAGCTCAGGAGCGTGCGCGCTTGCGACCAGACTGAAAACTGGAGCTCCGGAGTGCACACGAACCTCACTGAAACAGGGAGCTTGGGAGCGTGCGCGGGGGCGGCTGGCGGTGTTAGAAACACAAAGGACAGAGATGTGCCAGCCCTGGAAGTGAGGGCTGGGACGCCGGTTGCAGGATTTTTAGCAGCACCAACAGAAACAGAGTTAAAGAGGCCAGAAGAGCTCAGTGGAGAGCGGACTGCAATCTCTCTGTTCTGAGAGGCTAGGATACGGCCACTGCTGCTCTGACTCTCAGAAGAGTCACAGAAAACCTCCAGGGAAAGCCGCCAGAGAACAAAAGCCCGGAAATACCAGCTCACAGTGTGCCCCTCCCCATCCCCCCTCGCGGGGGGCAGGGAGACTCTGCCCAAACAGGGTTGCATGAGTATCAGCACGGCAGGCACCTCCCCCAGAAGGCAGGCTGAAAAATCAAGAAGCCCACATCCCTAAGGTCCCTATAAAACAAATGCACACTGCCTGTGTCCTGGTCAATAATTTGAGTTCTGGGCAACCCCGCAACGTCTCCTCATCAGAATGACAAGAAGGAGAAATCCCCTCCAGCAAAGAAAAGATAATGAGTCTGTGGCCTCTGCCACAGAACTGATGGATATGGATATAACCAAATTGTCAGAAATGGAGTTCAGGGTAACAATGGTCAAGATGATGTGTAGACTTGAAAAAAATATTAACGCAAATATTAACGAGAATATAGAATCTCTAAGGGTGGAAATGAGAGCTAATCTGGCAGAAATTAAAAATGCCATGAATCAAATGCAGTCAAAACTAGATACTCTGACGGCCAGGGTAAATGAGACAGAAGAATGAATTAGTGAATTGGAAGATGGGATGGTAGAAGAGAAAGCTAAAACAGACACTTGGCTCAAAAAAATCCAATCTCAAGAGTGTAGGTTATGGGAGATTACTGACTCAGTGAAACGTTCCAATGTCAGAATCATTGGCATTCCTGAGGGGAAGTGAAAACTTCCCCAGTCTAGCAAAGGAAACAAGCATTCGTGTCAAAGAGGCAGAGAAGACCCCTCCCAAATTCAACCACGACAAACCTATGCCTCGTCACGTCATAGTGCAATTCGCAAATATTAGATCCAAGGATACAGTATTGAGAGCGTCCAGGGCAAAGAAAGTTCTCACGTACAAAGGCAAAAATATTAGGATTACGTCAGACCTGTCTACACAGACCTGGAATGAGAGAAAGGGTTGGGGGGGCATTTTTAAAGCTCTTTCAGAGAAAAACATGCGGCCAAGGATCCTTTATCCAGCAAGGCTGTCATTCAGAATTGATGGCGAGATAAAGACCTTCCAGAATCTCCAGTCACTGACCAATTTCGTAACCACGAAACCAGTCCTACAGGAGATATTAAGGGGGGGTTCTATAAAAGTAAAAAGGCCCCAAGAGTGATACAGAACAGAAAGTCACAATCTATAGAAACAAAGTCTTTACAGGCAACATGGCATCATTAAAATCCTATCTCTCAATAATCAGTCTCAATGTAAATGGCCTAAATGCTCCCATAAAATACCACAGGGTTGCAGATTGGATAAAAAGACATGACCCATCTATTTGCTATCTACAAGAGACTCATTTTGAACCTAAAGATACATCCAGACTGAAAGTAAAGGGATGGAATACCATCTTTCATGCCAGTGGACCACAAAAGAAAGCTGGGGTAGCAATTATGTCAGACAGACTGGATTTTAAACTAAAGACTATAGTTAGAGATACAGAAGGGCACTATATTATTCTTAAAGGATGTATCCACCAAGTGGATATGACAATTATAAATTTATATGCCCCCAACAGGGGAGCAGCAAGATATACAAGCCAACTCTTAACCAGAATAAAGAGACCTATAGATAAAAATACGTTAATAGTAGGGGACCTCAACACTCCACTATCAGCAATAGACAGATCACCTAAGCAGAAAATCAAAGAAACAAGAGCTTTGAATGCCATACTAGATGAGTTGGACCTCATAGATATATATAGAACACTACACCCCAGAATAAAAGAATACTCATTCTATTCTAATGCACATGGAACATTCTCCAGAAGACATCAGGTTCTGGGTCACAAAACAGCTCTCAACCGATACCAAAAGACAAATTATTCCCTGCATATTCTCAGACCACAATGCTTTGAAATTGGAACTCAATCACAAGGAAAAATTTGGAAGAAACTCAAACACTTGGAAACTAAGAACCATCCTGCTCAAGAATGATTGGATAAACCATGAAATCAAAAATCAATTTAAACAATTTATGGAGACCAACGAGAATGAAAACACAACGGTCCAAAACCTATGGGACACTGCAAAGGCAGTCCTAAGGGGAAAATACATAGCCATCCAAACCTCACTCAAAAGAATAGAAAAATCTAAAATGCAGTTTTTATATTCTCACCTCAAGAAGCTGGAACAAGAGCAGAAGAACAGGCCTACCCTGTTGATCGAGAACGCAGTTGATCAAGATTAGAGCAGAGATCAGTGAATTAGAAACCAGGAGCACAGTAGAGCAGATCAACAGAACTAGAAGCTGGCTCTTTGAAAGAATAAATAATATTGATAAGCCACTGGCAAGACTTATTCAAAAGAATAGAGAAAGGACCCAGATTAATAAAATTATGAATGAAAAGGGAGAGGTTGCAACCAACACCAATGAAATAGGAAGGATCATTAGAAACTTTTATCAACAGCTTTATGCAAATAAATTAAACAACCTGGAGAAATGGATGCCTTCCTGGAAACCTATAAACTACCAAGACTGAAACAGGAAGAAATTGATTTTTTAAATAGATCAGTTAATTATGAAGAGATTGAAGGAGTGATCAAAAACCTTCCAAAAAACAAGACTCCAGGGTCTGATGGATTCCCTGGGGAATTCTACCAAACATTCAAAGAAGAAATAATACCTATTCTTCTGAAGCTGTTTTAAAAAATAGAAACACAAGGAAAACTACCAAACTCATTCTATGAGGCCCATATTACCTTGATTCCCAAACCAGGCTAAGACCCCATCCAAAAGGAGAATTACAGGCCTATATCCCTGATGAATATGGACGCCAAAATTCTCAACAAGATCCTAGCTAATAGGATCCAACAGTACATTAAAAGGATTATCCATCATGACCAAGTGGGATTCATCCCTGGGATGCAAGGGTGGTTCAACATTCGCAATCTATCAGTGTGATAGATCATATCAACGAGAAAAGAGTCAAGAACCATATGCTCCTCTTCAGAGTATAGGGATAGAAGGTACATTCCTCAATCTCACAAAAACCATCGATGAAAAGCCTACAGCAAATATCATTCTCAATGGGGAAAAGCTGGAAGCCTTTCCCTTAAGATCAGGAACACGACAAGGATGTCCATTCTCGCCATTGTTATTCAACATAGTACTAGAAGTCCTTGCATCAGCAATCAGACAACAAAAAGGGATAAAAGGTGTCCAAATCGGCAAAGAAGAAGTCCAACTGTCTCTCTCCGCAGATGACATGATACTCTATATGGAAAACCCAAAAGAATCCATCCCCAAACTACTAGAAGTTATAGAGCAATTCAGTGATGTGGCGGGATACAAAATCAGTGCTCAGAAATCAGTTGCATTTCTGTACACGAACAAAGAGACTGAAGAAAGAGAAATTAGGGAATCCATTCCATTTACAATAGCACCAAAAATCATACGTTATCTCGGAATTAACCAGAGACATAAAGGACCTATATTCTAGAAACTACAAATCACTCTTGAAAGACATTAAAGAAGACACAAAAAGATGGAAAAATATTCCATGCTCATGGATCGGAAGAATTAACATAGTTAAAATGTCCATGCTACCCAGAGCAATCTACACTTTCAATGCCATCCCAGTCAAAATACCAATGACATTTTTCAAAGAACTGGAACAAACAGCCCTTAAATTTGTGTGGAACCAGAAAAGGCCCCATGTCACCAAGGAATTGTTGAAAAGGAAAAAACAAAGCTGGGGGCATCATGTTGCTGGATTTCAAGCTGTACTACAAAGCTGTGATCACAAAGACAGCATGGTACTGGCACAAAAACAGAAACATAAGACCAATGGAACAGAATAGAGAACCCAGAAATGGACCCTTGGCTCTTTGGGCAACTAATGTTTGACAAAGTGGGAAAAAACATCCAGTGGAAAAAAGACAGTCTCTTCAGTAAATGGCGCTGGGAAAATTGGACAGCTACATGCAAAAGAATGAAACTTGAGCACTCTCTCACACCACACACAAAGATAAACTCCAAATGGATGAAAGACCTCGATGTGAGACAGGAATCCATCAAAATCCTAGAGGAGAACACAGGCAGCAATCTCTTTGACATTGGCCACAGCTACTTTTTTCATGACATCTCCAAAGGCAAGAGAAACAAAGGAAATAATGAACTTGTGGGACTTCATCAAGACAAAAAGCTTCTGCACAGCCAAGGAAACAGTCAAAAAAACTAAGAGGCAGCCCACAGAATGGGAGGAGATATTTGCAAATGACATTACAGATAAAAGACTGGTATCCAAGATCTACAAAGAACTTCTCAAACTCAATGCAAAAGAAACAAACAAATCAAAAAATGGGCAGAAGATATGAACAGACACTTTTCCAGTGAAGACATATAAATGGCTAACAGACACGTGAAAAAATGTTCAAAATCATTAGCCATCAGGGAAATTCAAATCAAAACCACACTGAGATACCACCTTACGCCAGTTAGAATGGCAAAAATTGACAAGGCAAGAAACAACAATTGTTGGAGAGGATGTGGGGAAAGGGGATCCCTCCTACATTATCGGTGGGAATGCAAGTTGGTACAGACACTTTGGAAAACAGTGTGGAGGTCCCTTAAAAAGTTAAAAATTGAGCTACCCTATGATCCAGCCATTGCACTACTGGGTATTTACCCCAAAGATACAGACGTAGTGAAGAGAAGGGCCATATGCACCCCAGTGTTCATAGCAGCTCTGTCCACAATAGCTAAATCGCTGAAGGAGCTGAGATGCCCTTCAACAGATGACTGGATTAAGAAGATGTTGTCCATATATACAATGGAATATTACTCAGCTATCAACAAGAACAAGTTCTCAACATTTGCTGCAACATGGATGGGACTGGAGGAGATAATGCTAAGCGAAATAAGTCAAGCAGAGAAAGACAATTATCATATGGTTTCACTCATTTATGGAACATAGGAAGTAGGAAGATCGGTAAAAGAAAGGGAAGAAGAAAGGGGCCGTAAACAGAAGGGGGAAGGAACTCTGGGAAACAAACTGAGGGCTTCAGAGGGGAGGGGGGGAAATGGAATAGGCTGGTGATGGGTAGTAAGGAGGTCATGTATTGCATGGTGCACTGGGTGTTATACACAAGTAATAAATCATGGAACTTTAAAAAAATAAATTTTAAAAATATATAAAAACAGTATTTGTTTTATGTACTGTTACGTTGTTTCTTTTAGAGTAAACCAATTTATAATGTTTCCGGAAGTCAAAGACTGTAATTCTTTTCATACAGCTGTGGCACTGATAGATAATGAGGTAGATATAAATATTTCTTCAATGTTGTTTAAATTGTATTTCATTGATTATTAGTGACAGTGAACACCTAAGTAAAATTTTTGTGTTGTCTCTTATGAAATGCCTCTTCATATCTTTTACCCATTAGTTTGTTGATTTTCTTCACAGTTTGCTCCTCTGCTCTCCACCAATAATGCCATTGAGTGAGTCTGAACATTTTGAAGACCTCGCCACAATGATTCTGTGCACTCTTGCTATAATTGCTTTGGATCCCTGGACTGACATGTTGCTTTCTCTTTTCTTTTTTCTCAAAAAGCTTTGACAGATCCCAATGCTTCTGCTGCCCAGCAAGCGGTTCTCCAACAGCACATCAATAGTTTAACGTACTCACCTTTTGGAGACTCTCCTCTCTTCCGAAATCCCATGTCAGACCCTAAGAAGAAAGAAGAGGTAAATTTAAGGATGCTTTTGTAAAGTTTATTCTCAGATCAAGAGAAACTAAAAGTGCAGAATATATTTTCTTACATATATAACCTAAGCAAAGTTAGGTGTAATTAAGTTTTTAAGACACATTATTTATGCTTTTCACTGAGCCAGGAGGTATATTATGTTTGCAGTATCTGGAAGGCAGCATGACTAAAGCAGTGACATGAATACTGGACTGGAGGTGAGGGCTGAGACTTTTCAGTAGCCCTGAAGTAAGGCAGATATTATTATTTCCATTTTATAGTTGAGCAAACTAAGGCTCAGAGAGGCTGATTTTTCTAAAATCATAATGTTCTTAAGTGGTATATCACTATCTTTTCTTCTGGCTTAGTTAACTTTGTCTTAATTTTTTATGCTCTAGTGTCAAATGATCTTCTGTTCCCGGTGGTGTGGGTTAAAAGTAGACTTTGGTCTGTTTAATCCTTGTGTTACCGTGTACAATCTGAGACCTTGAGCATGTCTTTTTGCCTCTGAATGTGTTTCTTCATCCGTAAAATGGGAATAGTAATACCGTTCAGTGTTGAGAATTAAATGAGATAATGCATACCTGGCTTATAATAAGTTGGTCAGTCTACAGATAATATTACTCAGTTATTTATGTCATCTCATTTCTCCCTCAGCTGGTTCTTGAATTAACCCTATAACTAGATATAAAGGGAAGTAAGATAGGAATTTAAAGTGCTTTTTAACATGCTTTGTGAATGTAAGTTGTGCTTAGATGAAAATTATGTGTGGGACTTCTGGGTGGCTCGATCAGTTAAGTGACTGACTCTTGATCTCAGCTCAGGTCTTGATCTCAGGGTCATGAGTTCAAGCCCTGCACTGGGCTCCATGCTGGGCGTTGAGCCTGCTTGAAAAGAGAAAAGAAAATAGAATTATGTGTTATTTGTGCAGCAGAATTATAGGTCTAAATATGTGCTAGTCAGTGTGTTCAGTAGTGAGGATACAAAATGAAAATAAGAACTTATCATCTAAGAGCTTGCTATTTATTTAGTGAGAAAGATTGGATCTGTTAATGTGTTTAAATTTACTCAAGTTCAATATAGTAAATACAGTAATAAAATAGCCTGTCAGCTGATGAGTGGATAAACAAACTGTATGTGTATATACATGATGAAATATCACATTTAGTCATAAAAAGGAATGAAGTACTGATACGTGCTACATACAACATGGATGAACCTTGAAAATATTATATTGGGTGAAAGAAGCCAGACACAAGAGGCTACGTGATTCCATTTATATAAAATGCCTTGACTAGGCAAATTTATTGAGACAAAGTAGATTCATGTTTGCCTAGGGTGGGGGGTGGAATTGGGAGGCATATCATTTGTTTTTGGAGTGAGAGAAGTGTTCTGGATTTAGTGGTGATTCTTGTGCAACTTAGTAGATATAGTAACCCCCCCAAGTAGTATGCATTAAAATGGTGAATATTATGTTAAGGAAGAGCGTAGATTTTTGGGTGAGTTTGATAAGGCTTTGCGAAAGAGATAACATTTAACTTTTTTTGAGTATTTATGGAGAAGTTGGTAGATCTAGGTCAAGACATTCCAAGCAATGGCACACCATTGTGAGAGATCACAAAAAAGGTCTAGGAAGGTTCATTGTTGCTGAAGTGTAAATAGTCTGCACTGTAAAGAGAAACGTAAACTGTGACAGGGTTTCATATTTTAGACATTGCTGTTTCAAGTGGTTATATAATCCCATGTATAATGTTAAGGAAAACAAATGTATAACACTCTGCAGATATTATAGAAATACAATAAAGGTGCCATCAAAATCAACCTGAAGTCTTATTTTAGTTGTATGTCTCTTCTATTAACTTGTAATTTTGTCAAAAATCAGGGAAAGTGATTTCATTATTTTTATTGCCAGTACTTAGTGTTTGACTCATGGCAGTTATCAACGTTTACTAAATGCTGAATAAATGCAAGCTAATACTGTTGTTTTCAGAGTGATTTGGATTGTATGGAGGTTGAATAGTAATTCATGGGTGCATCTCAGTTTATTCCGAAGGTTAAGATTTTGGGTTTCATTGAAAAAGAAACAGAGGTATCTAGTTGGGTAAATGGCAGAGATATTTGAACTTTGTTCTTATGATTTTTTTCTATAAGTCCAAATAATGTATTTGAGTTAAACTAGATCTTCCTTGATGCTTTTGTTTTTCAGAGATTGAAACCAACAAATCCAGCAGCCCAGAAGGCTCTCACTACACCTACTCATTATAAACTAACACCCCGCCCTGCCACCAGAGTTCGACCAAAGGCTTTACAGACAACAGGCACAGCCAAGTCACATCTCTTTGATGGGCTGGATGATGATGAGCCATCCTTAGCCAATGGAGCATTCATGCCCAAGTGAGTTTATTTTTGTTAACATAAATTAAATGTAAATATTAATTTAAACTCAGTACAAAATATGTAATTTACCTAAATGTAGTACAAATATTGTAGTTTAGGTTTTTTTGTTTGTTTGTTTAAAGATTTATCTATTTATTTTAGAGAGAGAGAGAGCACGGACACGCACGAGTAGGGGAAGGGGCAGAGGGAGAAAATCTTGAAGCAGATTCCCCACTGAGCGCAGAGCCCGAACCCCTGAAGGGGGTGGCTCGACCCAGGGTTCTATCTCATGACCCATGAGATCATAACCTGAGCCAAAACCAAGAGTCACATTTTACCAGCTGAGCCACCTAGGCGCCCCTGTTTTTAATTTGAAAAATAGAGAATATCACAAGTAATAAAAGTGGCCTGATCATTCTCAGGGATAACCATGGTTAATATAAAAATAGTTTTATTAATATGCTTCTAGTTTTGCATATGCAGGTTTTTTGTTTTATTTTGAGATTTTAGTGCTTACATAATTTTATTTTAAGCAGAAGACACTTTTTTCTTTAAACTTACATTGGCCAAACCAATTAAGAAGAACATCTCTACATATTTTTATATTCCCATACATACAGGTATTGAACCAGTAATAATTACACAGGAAAATGTACACAAAGTATGTAGAATGGTTGTTGGTAAACATTTAAAATTACACTTAAATAAATAAATAAAATTACTTAAATTATGCATTAGAGCATATATGCCCTAGAGTGTTGATATGTACATGGGGGAAAAATAAAGAAAAATACATGCCAAACTGTTAACAGTGGTTAACATTTGGAGATGTAATTTCAGAGCATTTCATTTCTGGGTTATTTTTCTAGATATATAGTTAGGCATATAAACACATAGGCTTTTTAAGAGCAGGTAATTTCTAGTCAGAAAAGTATGGTTTTTGTTTTGTTTAAGCTTTGGAGAAAGAATTGGGAATTCATCATTTGCAGCTCTTATTTATCAGTGTTACTAAGTTAAAAAATTATGACTCTTTTCTTTCCTTAAAAATATGGTGGGGGACACCTGGGTGGCTCAGTTGGTTAAGCGGCCACCTCTTGGTTTGGGCTCAGGTCATGATCTCATGGTCATGGGATCGAGCCCTGCATCAGGCTCTACACTCTGTGCAGAGCCTCTTTTCCTCTCCCTCCAGTTCACGCTCACTCTCTCTCTCTCAAATAAATAAATAAAATCTTTAAAATATATATACATTTATTATATTAATTCATCTCTTCATTCCTTCATTCAGCAAACATTTATCAAGTAACGGTTCGGTGCCAAGTGTGGTAGGCATTGAGAATGTAGGTATGAGCAAGACACATTGCTCCATCACTGAATTCACAGTCTGTGAGGGGAAAGAGATGTTGACAGTATTCACAAGTGACACAAGTGACAGAAAGGAGTAGTAGAGATTGCCACTGTAGGGGAGACTAACAGGAGAATGATGAAAGCTGTTTTGAGGAAGTGTTATTTAGACTGAAGAGGGTGGGGCACTTGGCTGGCTCAGTTGGTCAAGCATGTGACTTTTGATCTCCGGGTTGTGAGTTTGAGTCCCACCTTGAGCATAGAGATTACTTTAAAAATAAATTTAAAAAAGAGGGATAGGGAGGACTGTCGGGTAGAGGGAGTATTTTGCTGTGGTTTTAAATATGCCTATGCTTATGTAAGCGGATATAATTTTATTTTCCAGTATTCTTTTGAATGTTTGTTTCAAACATGACTTACTTGACTGAATGGTAGTCAGTCATGCATTTACCAAATTAGAGTTCTTTTCCATTTACTTAAAATACTAGAAAATGCAAGTCATTGTTTGGTGATGGTAGAAGGAAGGGAGAGATTCTGAAGGTTCATAAAGGAGTATGAGGAAACTTTTCTGATTTGTGATAATGGTTTCACTGGTGTATACAAATGTCAGGTTTGCAAGGTTTGTGGAATACAAGTTCAATATGTAAAAGTTTTATTCCTGTATACCTTTATAGCTATATTCCTATAAGCCGGGTGAGGGCAGTGACATAACTATGGCAAAATACATGAATCTATCATTTATTTTTACTTATGAAGTATTTCATTGTTGAAATAAATCTAGTCTTTGAAGTCACATAATTTTGCTTTCCCAGATTAGTGTTTCTGTACTTCTGTTCTTTGTACCTAACTTGATATTTCTGATCCCAGTCCTCTTCCCTTTTGCCTAGCACTTGTTCTTATGTTTTATGTTTGGTTCATTGTCTTCTAGTTCTAAGTATATTCTTCATGTGAAATTTGGGGGGGGGGAGCAAAGCAAGGTTTATTGAGCAGTTTATTGAGCGATAGCAAAAGTGATAGTACAAAGCTCCAAGGAGGGAGGGGAACCGAAAGGCTTGCCCCATGTGAAATATTTAATCAGTCCCCACCTTGGTTCCTGTGCTTCAGTCCGTTGGAGCTGGGTTTTTTTATGATTGCCAGGTTGTCCCATCTCTGGCTGGTGGAGGCCCTTTTAGGTTGCTCCTGAGTTCTTTCCACATAGGCTCTGATAGTATTTGATAACTTCCTTGCTTCTAGTAAGGATTCACTGTGTGAAATTTTGTCCAGGATTTTTTGCCATTGTGTTCATTACTTAGATTGGCCTCAATGTTCCTTTCTTACCTGGTTTTGGTATAAAATTCATGCTGTCCTTATAAACAAACTGGGCAGTATTTTCTCTTTCTATTTTCTGGAAGAGTTTATGTAAGGTAGGCCTTTTTGTGTGTGTGTGTGTGTGTGTTTTCATTTTCAATAAATGTAGGGTACCAGTGAAGATAGGTGGTCCTGAAGTAATATTTGTAGTAAGGCTTATTTTTAGTTTTGTTTTTTTCTTAATTATTAATTTATATAAAAGAAGGCTATTGAGCTTTTTTTTTTTTTTTTGCATTAACTTTTGGCAAGTTACTTTTTATATTGTTCAAACTAACTAAAATTTTAGATTTATTGGAACAAAGTTGTTAAAAAGTATCCTTACTGTCTTTTTCATTTCAGTAGAATCTGTGGAGTTACTATTTTCATTTCTGACGGGTTTTTTTTCTGCTTTCTCTTTTTCTCAGTCTGGTTTGGGATCTTCCATTTTATTGGTGATTTCACAGAACTAACATTTGGCTTTTATTGATGCTCCCATTTCTATGATTGTTTTCTATTTTATTAATTTTATTTATATTTTCACTAACAATTTCATTTTGTCTTTAGTTCCTTCCTTTCCGAACCCCTCCCCCTTTTTTGGTATTTAATTTTCTGTCCTTTTTCTAAGGGGATTTGTAGCTCTTTGATTTTCAACTTTCCTTCTTTACAGTTATACGCATTTAAAGATACAAATTTTCCTTTAGTTCAACTGTATTTGTATTCTCTAAGTTTTGATATGGAGTACTCTTATTCAGATAATAATTACATATGCTAGTAAAATTCTTTGATTTCTGTGGCCGGGGGTGTTGAGCCTTGGGTTATATAAGAGTGTAAATTCCTACCACAGGGATTTTTAAGTGATCATTTTGTTAATGATTTCTAGCTTACATGCAACAAAGGTATTCCAGGTGGTTTTGAGTCCTTGAAATTTGTGGTTTGCTTTAATGATCCAACATACGGCTGGCTTTCATAAATATTCATATGCACTTGAGTATGTATTTTATAGTTGTTGGGTATGGTGATCTTGAGTTAGACCAAACTTGCTAATCATTAGGTCTTCTATATTCATACTAATCCCCCCCCCCCTTTTTTTAAAGATTTTATTTATTTATGTGACAGAGAGAGGCAGCCAGCGAGAGAGGGAACACAAGCAGGGGGAGTGGGAGAGGAAGAAGCAGGCTCATAGCAGAGGAGCCTGATGTGGGGCTCGATCCCAGAACGCCGGGATCACGCCCTGAGCCGAAGGCAGACGCTTAACGACTGCGCCACCTAGGCGCCCCCCCCTTTTTTTGTTTGTTTGGATATTTTGGTTCTTTATTTCCTTAAATTCCAATATCATAAAACATGAACACATCTACAGTTTTCCTAAATTTATCCATTTTTTTTAAAGATTTTATTTATTTATTTGAGAGAGAGCATGAGAGGGGGGAGGGTCAGAGGGTGAAGCAGACTCCCCGCTGATCTGGGAGCCTAACTTGGGGCTCAGTACTGGGACTCCGGGATCATGACCTGAGCTGAAGGCAGACGCTTTACTGACTGAGCTACCCAGGCGCCCCTGTAGTTTGTTTTTTTAAAGAGGGAATGGAGCACATTAGTTAATCCAGGGAGTTTTTAAGTGGAGGTTGAGTAAGATAAGATCTTCTCTGTGGTTCTTCTGTTTGAAGCTTATATATATGATAGAGGTTCTTGCCTTTAAGTAAACCTGCTGTACGCACACCTGAAATTTTAAGATTATTTGTGACTATTTGCATCATTGGATGTCAGGGTTTTTTGCTCCTTTTTCTTTCTTGTCATCTTTAAAAAGAAATCTTACTTAATCAGCAAATGTCTCCTTCCTATTTTCTTCAAGGCAGCACGCCAAGTTCTGAGGAGACAGTCATGAATCCTGACTCTCAAAAAAGGAAGAAAATCTTTAAAGAGAAAGAAGATATTTAGAGAAGTAATTGAAATATAAGACTTAGTGTGATAGGTTAACTGTCTGGGTAAAGTGCTCAGGGTTCAGAGAAGGAGGACTGCTTTCAAGGAGATTTCCCACTTTGTTCTGAATGTGCTTAGCTTATTCTTCCAAACACCAGTGTGTAATATATTTAAGACCTTATACTCTGTTTATGTATGAGACATTGTGAATTGAACTTGTTAGGTCATTTTTAGGAATGTGAGAGCTGAACAAGAATGCTCTTTTTGACTAGTTTTTAAAGATAATGTTAATGATGCAATTATGTGTGCCTGAGTCCTTGTGGGGTTTTTTTTTTTTTTGGTTTTTGGTTTGTTTATTTTGGGTTTTTTTTTTCGGTCTCTTTATAGGAAGAGCATTAAGAAGTTGGTTTTGAAAAACCTTAACAACAGCAATCTCTTCTCTCCTGTTAATCGTGACTCAGAAGATCTAGCTTCACCATCTGATTATCCAGAAAATGGAGAGAGGTAAACTGAATTTTGTTTTGGGTTGTTTCTAGTAGACTGCCCTGTTCTCATTTTGAAGAGATTCTGACTTTGGAATTTATTCATTCTATGAAAATTTATGAAGTTTGATGAATGTGGCATAGTATTACAACGTATGAGCACCTGGAAATTAAGTCATGTTTTTGCTTTTTGAGTACTTTAGACCTTAAAATTATTTGAAGATTTTCTGACTCAGTTCTACATAATTATTTTGATATCCGTGTGTCATTTTGGACAGGATTCTCATACATTTGATACCCCTCACCGCCCTTTAAAATAAGGGATGTCTTATTTGTGGTAATTATCAAAGTGATATATGGTCATTGTAACCACACCAAAAAAATAAAAATAAGTATATAAGTGTATAAAGGAGGAAGTGGAAATATACACAGTAATCCTTAATAGTTTGATGTATATTCTTACAGTTTAGAAATTTATTTATTTATATAGATACGTTGTAGAAACTAGGCATGAATAATATTTTATAGCCTGCTTATTTCCACTGTTTTATTATAAATGCCTTTCTATATCAATATGAATATATCTTCCTTCTCTTTTTTAATGACTTTGATAGCCATCTTTTTGAATATATGGTAATTAGTTCCCCATAGGAGGTTATTTTGGTATTCTTATATTCAAAATAATGCCTCAGTGAAAAATTCTATATACATCTTTGCATTCCTGGGGTTTTTGTTCCCCTCTTTGGATAAAATTCTAATTTGATTTTTCACTAATGAAGCATTTTCTAATACCTTGCTGATAATAATATTAAAAATCTAAAATTTTTCGTTTGGAATTCACTCTTCTTTGACCTTATATAGTAGAGTGCCTTTTTCTTTTTCTTTTTTTAAAGCTAAAAATTGGGATGCTCAGATCCATTCATTCATGAAAATAGATCACTTGTAATCTGATCATGAAAATAAATCATGTAATCTACAGCCAGATTTCCTGTGTTAAAATCCTAACTCTAGCACTTAGAGTTTTTTTGAATTTGGGCAAGTTATTTTATTTTTCTCTGTCAGTTTAAATAAATTTTTAATACATAGAATTACCTAGAATGGTGCCACGAACTCAGTAAAGGTTCAGTAAGGGTTGGCGGTTATCATTGTTATAAAGGGCTAAGATATCATTTGTTTCTCTTCTGCCTTTTCAGATTCAGTTTCCTGAGCAAACCTGTTGATGAGAACCATCAGCAGGATGGAGATGATGATTCTCTTGTGTCACGTTTTTATACTAACCCAATTGCCAAACCCATTCCTCAAACCCCAGAGAGTGCTGGAAATAAACACAACAGCAGCAGCAGTGTGGATGATACCATTGTTGCGTTAAACATGCGTGCTGCATTGAGAAATGGGCTGGAAGGAAGCAGTGAAGAGACCTCTTTTCATGAGGAGTCACTGCAGGATGACCGAGAAGAAATAGAAAATAATACTTACCATATGCATCCGGCAGGTCAGATTCAGACTGATGCATGGGTAATCTTTTACCAGTCATTTGAGACCTCTTGCTTGTCACAGATTTTCAATTTAGTGGAAGTCAGCTACCTGAACTTTTAAATGTTTTTATTACATTTTATAGATGTTAACATTTAAACATTTTTCACTTACATTTTTTTTTTTTGATTCTTAATTCACATATTTTTTATACCTTTGGAGTAAAGTTCATGTCATTAATTATCCTGGTATAGTTTAGAGGTAGCAAATTTTATAGCCAGAGAGACTATCCTCATACTTTTCCTAGCTTTATAAACTCAGATAGATTGCTTATTAGTTTTTTTTTCTTTAAGATATTATTTATTTGACAGAGAGAGTGGCAGGGAGAGGGGAGAAGCAAGCTCCCTGCTCAGCAGAGAGCCCAACATGGGGCTCAATCCTAGGATCGCAGGATTGTGACCTGAGCCAAAGACAGGCACTTAACCGACTGAGCCACCCAGATGCCCCACTTAATTAGTTTTTAAATTAAAATAATAGTGATAGTTATAAAAGGTTTTTGAGGTTTGAATTAGATTAGTATATAAACCATTATGCCTGAAATGTATAGGCATTCAAATTGTATAGGTTGCTATGGTTAATTATTATCACTTCAGTTCTGTGCTTTTCTTTTTTTCCCCCAATAGTGAACTGATCAGTTTTTTCCCAATGAATCCATGAAACAAATAATATAAACTACAAGATTATAGTGTCTCTGTCGGTTACTTAAAGCGTGCCTTTTTTTCTATTTTATTTATTTATTTTTAGAGATTTTATTTTTAAGTAATCTCTGTATCCAGCATGGGGCTTCGAACTTACAACCCAAGATCAAGAGTCACATGCTCTACTGACTAAGCCCGCCAGGCACCCAGCTTGCTGTTTTTTCTGTGTTGACCTTTGGGTTTTGATGAACGTAATCACATTCCTTTTTTTTTTAACTGAGGTAACAATTTACATGTAGTGAAGTGCACAGATCTTAAGTGTTCATTTCAATGAATTTTGACATATATATTTGGTATATATAATGGAAACTGGAAAGTTTTTTTATGTCCCCATCCCCAGAAGTCGACAATAGTCTGCTTTCTTTCATGTAGACTAGTTTTGCTTATTCTTGAACTTTATATAAATGGAATCATACTATCTATACTCTTTTTGACTATATTTTTGATGTTTCATCCATGATATAGCAACAGTTCATTCTTTTTTATTGCTGAGTGATATTCCATTATTATATATATATGCCACACTTGGTTTATCTATTCTCTGTTAGTGAACATTTATAGTTATTCTTAAAGTGTCTTGGAAATTTTTCTGTATCTAATTATCTTATTGCCTTCATTTTTAGCTTCTGGTCACTTGGTGCCCTGAGGAAACAACTGTATATTTTCACATTAAGAATCCATGTATCTGGGGCGCCTGGGTGGCACAGCGGTTAAGCGCCTGCCTTCGGCTCAGGGCGTGATCCCAGCGTTCTGGGATCGAGCCCCACGTCAGGCTCCTCCACTATGAGCCTGCTTCTTCCTCTCCCACTCCCCCTGCTTGTATTCCCTCTCTCGCTGGCTAGCTCTGTTAAATAAATAAATAAAATCTTTAAAAAAAAAAAAAAAAAGAATCCATGTATCTATATTTGTGTGTATCTACATGAAGTTATTTTTTTTTTTAAGATTTTTTTTTTTTTTTTTTTTTTTTTAATGTGACAGAGAGACAGCCAGCGAGAGAGGGAACACAAGCAGGGAGAGTGGGAAAGGAAGAAGTAGGCTCCCAGCGGAGGAGCCCGATATGGGACTCGATCCTGGAACACTGGGATCACGCCCTGAGCCGAAGGCAGACGGTTAACGACTGCGCCACCCAGGCGCCCCTACATGAAGTTATTTTGATACTACATCTGTTTTTCAAATACCCAGTCTAAACTTTTCTATTCTTATTTTTCTCATTGACCTTGTTTGTCACCTTCCAATTTAAAATTCCTTTCCAGGGACACCTGGGTGGCTTAGTCAGTTAAGTGTCCAACTCTTGATTTCGGCTCAGGTCATGATCTCAGGGTCCTGGGATGGAGCCCTGTGTCTTCTCCCTGCTCAGGAGGGAGTCATCTGCCCCTCTCCCTTGGCCCCCATCTACCCTGCTTATGTGCGTTCTCTCAAATAAATAAAATCTTAAAAAAAAAAAAGTTTGGAAAAATGCTTTATTCCTATATAAAATATATATTTATTTATTTAATAATTTATTTACAGATTAGTTCAGATTATTTTAACAATTACTCTTTTTAAAAAGGAAAAAGTAAAATATTATGAAATTCCTCTGTGTAAGGATAATTACAATTAATATTATATTTTCTGTTTCTTTTGCCATAGGCATTATTCTCACTAAGGTTGGTTACTATACTATTCCATCTATGGATGACCTTGCTAAAATTACCAATGAAAAAGGAGAGTGCATTGTCTCTGACTTCACTATTGGTCGTAAAGGTGAGCGTGAACTTAGGAGTTGGTAGTATTTAAGCCAAAGATTTGCGTCTTATTTTTGTAATTAAGTAAAAGAAGCTCTTGATAGGTGAATCCATTTTTTTGCTGTTTAGACCCATCTTGACCTGCATAGTAGACACTTTGATTGACAAGTAACAAAATAAGACTAGAACCATATAACATTCTTTGGTAACTATTTGGCTCATTGCCGCTTTCTACAATTAAAGAAAATACTATAAACAGCAAGAAAATACTAGGTGAGAAAAAATAAGAGGTGAATAATATTTAGATTCAGCTTCTTAATAAGTTAATACAGATTCAATTTTCTTGGGGGGAAAAATCTTATCTTGCTATATTGTATTTTAGAAAGAGCTCTCCAGCATTTTAACTCATTCCGCCAGCTAGGCACTAAGTAAGGGTTGTTTATGTAGCAGTAGTACAGATACTTGGAAGAGATTTAAGATAACTATTTTGAGGCTAAGTGCAGTAGAAATGTAGATATTAAACTAGATAACTGGTTTTGATGTCATCCTCTGATACATATTATGGATGAAGTAACCCATTGATGGTATTACTGGATAATTTAAAAATATTGATGAATGTTTAGGGCGGCCTGGCTGGCTCAGTTGGTGGGACATGTGACTCTTAATTTTTGGGATTCTGAGTTCAAGCCCCATGTTCGATGTGTAGAGATCACTTAAAAATGAAATCTTTAAAAAAATTTTAAAAATAAAATATTGGTTAATGTTTAAAGTTGCTTGCTTCTTCTGATTATTTAGTCACTGGAAGTATAAAATAGGTTATTTGCCCTCTGTAAAGGATGAGTTTTTAACTGTTTGCTTTGACTTGTAGGTTATGGTTCAATCTATTTTGAAGGAGATGTGAATTTGACAAATCTAAATTTGGATGATATTGTGCATATTCGAAGAAAAGAAGTGATTGTCTACTTAGATGATAACCAAAAACCACCTGTGGGTGAAGGGCTAAATAGGTATGGATTTATTTACATATTTAGAAAATAATCTGCTAAATCACAAAATTCCTTTCACATTATATACATTTTTCTGTATCTTGTGGTTTTTTTTGACTTACTATACAGTATGTGATTATTTTTTCTCTATTTTGAAAGTATAAATGATAAATGCTACACTAGGACTTTTTGACTCCTTTTTCTTAATATTAGCAGGTCCAAGAATCATTTTCCAAAAATGTATATATTTTTTTAAAGATTTTATTTATTTCTTTGAGAGAGCACAAGAGGGGAGAGGGTCAAGAGGGAGAAGCAACTCCCCGCTAAGCGGGGAGCCTGATGCAGAACTCAGTCCTGGGACTCCAGGATCATGACCTGAACCGAAGGCAGTTGCTTAACCCACTGAGCCACCCAGGCACCCCAAAAATGTATTTGAATAATACTTTTTTTTTTCCTTATGTCTGCTGCGACCATTTTTAATTCTTTCTCTATATTTGTTTGAGAAAGTAGCTTCTGATACCTCTTTGGACAGATAAAAGGGCCATAGTTAAAATAATTTAGGTTCACAACCTACCAAGATTGAATCATGAAGAAATAGAAATTTAGAATAGCCCTATAATAAGGAAATTGAATTGTAATAACCCGCCCCCTCCACCTCCCCATCAAAAGCCTTTGACCAGATGATTTTAGTGGTAAATTCTACCAAACATTTGTAGAATTAGTGTCAGTTCTCAGACTCTTCAAAAGGAGTCAGCATTACCCTGATTCCAAAGCTAGAAAAAGAAATTACAAGAAAATAAAACTATAGACCAGTATCCTTGATGAGTACTGACGTAAATATCTTCAAAATACATTTGACCCTTGAACCACACAGGTTTGAACTATGTGGTCCACATACATGGATTTTTTATAGTACAATACCTTAAGTGTATTTTCCTTGGAATTTTCTTACATTTTCTTTTTTTCTAGCTTACTTTATTGTAAATACAATATATAATACATGTAATGTATTATTTGACTTATGTTATCCTTAAGGCTTCCAGTCTGCAGTAGGCTATTAGTAGTTAAGTTTTGTGGGAGTCCAAGATACACAGATTTTCAACTGCGCAGGGGGTGGTTTCCCTAACCCCTGCGTTGTTGAAAGGCTAACTGTTTCAGCAAGCAGATGTCAGCAGTACATTGAAAGGATTATACACCATGACCAAGTAGTATTTATCTCGGGAACACAGGGATGGTTTAACATATGAATATTGATCAATGTAATAAATCACATTTGTAGAATTAAAGAAAATCACACATCATGTCAACTGATGCAGAAACAGCATTTGCTAAAATACAGCACCCTTTCTAGAGATAGAAGGGAACTACTTCAGTGTGCCTGGCTGGCTTAGTTGGTAGAGTGCATGACTCTTGATCTTGTGGTTTTAAATTCAAGCCCCACATTGGGTGTAGAGATTAATTAAAAATAATAATAAAATTTAAAAAAAGGAAACTACCTCAACTTAATAGAGTCCATATTTTCAAAAGAATATCAGACTCAGTGGTGAAAGAAAGAAAGCTTTTCCTCCAAGATCACAAATAAGAGAAGGATGCCCACTTTGCCATTTTTTCCAGCATAACACTAGAAGCCCCAGTCAGAGCAATTAAGCAAGGAAAAGAAATAAAAGGCATCATCCAGATTGGAAGGGAAGAAGTAAAATATCTCTGTTCAGAGATGAAATGATTATGTGCAGAAAACCTAAAGATTCCACTAAAAATAGTTACAAATTCAGCAAGGTAGCAGGATACAAAATCAACACACAAAAATCAGTTGAGTTTCTGTATACTGACAATGAGCAATCTGAAAGGGAAGTTAAAAAAGTTCCATTTAAAATAGCATCAAAAAGAATAAAATACTTGGAAATAAATTGAACCAGGTAGGCAAAAGCTGGAAGTGAAAAAAGACAAATAAGTGGAAAGTTATCCCATGTTCATGGATTGGAAGACTTTAAATTATTAAAATGTCCATACTACCCCAAAGCAGTCTACACATTTAATGTAATCCTTATCAAGGTGCCAGCAGCAGTTTTTTGCAGAAATAGAAAAATCCATCCGGAATCTCAAGGGACCTCACATACATAGTTAAATGATTTTTGACAAGGAAGTCACGACCATACAGTGGGGAGAGGATAATCTCTTTATCAAATAGAGAAGAATGAAGTTGTACTCTTATGTCACAGAAAAATGAACTCAGAATGGACCAAACACTAATCATAAAACCTAAAACGTACAAAATTCTTAGAATAAAACGTAGGGGAAGTTCCATGGATATCGTGTGTGTGTGTATGTGTGTGTATGTATGTATATATGTATTTTTTTAAGGTTTTATTTAAATATAGAGTGTATTTTTAGTTTCAGGTGTACGGTATAGTGATTCAGCACTTTATACATCACCCAGTGTTCATCACAAGTGCACTCCTTAATCCCCATCACCTATTTCACCCATCCCCAACACACCTCCCTTCTGGTGAGCATCATTTTGTCCTCTATTAAGTCTGTTTCTTGGTTTTCCCCTTCCCCTCACCCCATTTGCTTGTTTGGTTTCTTGAATTCCACATATAAGTGAAATCATACAGTATTTGTCTTTCTCTGACTGACTGATATTGCTTAGCAGTATACTCTCTAGGTCCATATAGTTGCAAGTGGTAAGATTTCATTCTTTTTTATGGTTGAGTAATATTCCATGGTGTATGTGTTTGTGTACCACATCTTTATGGATTCATCAATCAATGGACACTTGGACTGTTTTCATAATTTGGCTATTGTGGATAATGCCTCTGTAAACATCGGGGTGCGTGTATCCCTTTGAATTAGTATTTTTGTATTCTTTGGGTAAATACCTGGTAGTGTGATTGCTGAATCAAAGGGTAGTTCTGTTTTTAACTTTTTTTTTTTTTTTTTAAGATTTTATTTATTTGACAGAGAGAGAGAGATAGCGAAAGAGGGAACACAAGCAGGGGGAGTGGGAGAGGAAGAAGCAGGCTTCCCGCGGAGGAGCCTGATGCGGGGCTCGATCCCAGACCTCCAGGATCATGCCCTGAGCCGAAGGCAGACGCTCAACGACTGAGCCACCCAGGCGCCCCAGTTCTGTTTTTAACTTTGAGGAACCTCTATACTGTTGTCCATAGTGGCTGTACCAGTTTTCATTCCCACCAACAGTGCACGAGATTTCCAGTTTCCATCCTTGCCAGTACCTGTTGTTTCTTGTGTTGTTGATTTTAGCCATATCTGATAGGTATGAGGTGATACCTCTTTGTAGTTTTGATTTGTATTTCCCCGATGATCAGTGATGTTGAGCATCTTTTTATGTGTCTGTTAGCCATTTGTATGTCCTCTCTGGAAAAATGTCTATTCACGTCTTCTGCCCGTTTCCTAACTGGAATATTTATTTGGGTGTTTAATAAATTCTTCATAGATTTTAGATACTATCTCCTTATCAGGTATAACTTTGCAGATATCTTCTCCCATTCTATAAGTTGCCTTTTAGTTTTGTTGATTGTTTCTTCGTTGTGCAGAAAGAAGCTTTTTATTTTGATGTCGCCCCAATAGTTTATTTTTTGTTTCCTTTGCGTCTGGAGACATACCTAGAAAGAAGTTGCGACAGCTCATGTCAAAGAAGTTATTGCTTGTGTTCTCGTCTAGGATTTTTATGGTTTCAGTTCCCACATTTAGTTCTTTAATCCATTCTGAATTCATTTTTGTGTATGGTGTAAGGAAGTGGTCCAATTTTATTCTTTTGCATGTGGCTGTCCAGTTTTCCCAACACCACTTGTTGAAGAGACATTATTTTTCCCATGTCATTATATTTTGATGAGGATTTCCTGGATACAGCACTAAAAGCATAGGCAACAATAGTAAAAGTGAACAAATTAGACTACATTGAAATCTAAGACATCTAAGAACACAGCAGAATGAAAAGCCAGCCTACAGAATGGGAGAAAATATTAACAAATCATATTTCCGATATGGGGTTAATATGAAGAACCACAGCTCAACAACAAAAATACAAAAAAAACAATTAAAAATTGGCAAAAGACTTCAATGCACATTTCTCCAGAGATAATATACAGATGGTCAACAAGCATATGAAAAGATGATCATGGTGCGTGGGTGGCTCCGTCAGTTAAGTGGCCAACTTTTGGTTTTGGCTCAGGTCATGATCTCAGGGTCCTGGGATCGAGCCCCGGCTCCAGCTCTACACTCAGGAGGGAGTCTGCTTGTGGATATTCTCTCTCCCTCTGTCCCTCCCCTTGCTGGTGCTTGCTCGCTCTCTCTCTCTCTCTAAAATCTTTAAAAAGAGAGAGAAAAGATACCCAACATCACTAATAATTAGGGAAATACAAATCAAAACCACAGTGAGCTCTCACACCCATTTGAAATTCAAAATTTCAAATTTCAAAAAAGACAAGTTTTTGCAAGAGTGTGAAGAAATCGAAACCTTTGTATATATTGTTGGTGGGAATGTAAAATGATAGTTACTATGGAAAAGAATGTGGTGTTTCCTCAGAAAATTAAAAATGATCCATCAATTCCAAAAGAATAGAAAGAAGGGTATGTATATAAATATCTCCATATATAGATATATATCCTGGGTATATATCCAAAGGAATTGGAGGCAGGATCTCAAAGAAATATGTACGCACCCATGTTCATACAACCGTTCATAATAGCCAAGAGGTAGAAGCAACCCAGATATCTATCCGTTGACAGATGAATGGATAAACAAAATATGTTTTTATACACAGTGGAATATTATATACCCGTAAAAAGGAAGTCCTGACATGTTAAAGCATGGCTGAACCTTGACGACATGCTAAGTGAAATAAGCTAGTCATAAAAAGTCGACTATGGTATGATTCCACTTATTTAAGGTCATTTGCAGAGTCAGAGTCACAGAAACAAATAGTAGAACAGTGGTTGCCAGTGGCTGGAAGTTAGGGAGTTTTTTAATGGGTATAGAGTTTTAATTTTAAAGATGAGTAAGTTTTGGAGGTTGGTTGTATAACAGTGTGAACATAAGTTAACACTGCTGAATGGTATAGTTAGAAATGGTTAAGATGGTAAGTTTTGATGGTAAGTCACTATTAGGGGCGCCTGGGTGGCTCAGTTGAGCATCTGCCTTTGGCTCACGTCATGGTCCCAGGGTCCCAGGATCAAGCCCTCCATCTGGCTCCCTGCTCGGTGGGGAGTCTGCTTCTCCCTCTCTCTCCACCTCTCCCCCTCAGCTCATGCTCTGTCTCTCACTTTCTCTCAAATAAATAAAATCTTTAAAAAAAAAAAAAGTCACTATTGAACATTGTATTTAAATTATGGTCAATTTTTTAAAACGCGATCTAGGGGCACTTGGCTGAGTCAGTTGGTGGAGCTCAGGATTGTGAGTTCAAGCCCCACATTGGGGGTAGAGATTACTTAATAAAAGTTAGAAGAAAAAAGTCATCTATTATTAAGTGCTAGTCACTGTACGAGGTGCGAGGCATACAGGATGAATAGAACACAGTCCTTGGGGGCGCCTGGGTGGCACAGCAGTTAAGCATCTGCCTTCGGCTCAGGGCGTGATCCCGGCGATCTGGGATCGAGCCCCACATCAGGCTCTTCTGCTATGAGCCTGCTTCTTCCTCTCCCACTCCCCCTGCTTGTGTTCCCTCTCTCGCTGGCTGTCTCTATCTCTGTCGAATAAATAAATAAAGTCTTTAAAAAAAAAAAAAAAGAACACAGTCCTTGAACTCACATATTGATATTAGAAGGTGTACATTACTGCTGTTATCATCATCTTCACACTCATTACTTAATGGTTAATATTATGGTGTTCCTGATATCTCATTCTGCAAGCATTTGTTGTTAATCAGTGGTAGTTGCTGCTATTATTAATGTTTTTAAGTACAATAGCACTTTAAGACCTTCACTAAGACTTAGGTCTTAGTATTGGACTATTAGCACTGAATTTGGTCAAGGCTGTATAGTGTAAGTGTTAACTAAAATTTCATTGGAAATAATTGATGTGCTATGGTAGTTTAAAATGAATGGAGTTTGACTCTTGAACCAGATACTGAGCTAGTTGATGGTGGGGGTAATTCCTTGCTTTTGAGATTATCTGCCCTGGGAGGCAAGACTCAAGTTTATGAAACACCTGCAAAGTAATTCCAGAGTAACACAGGTACCTTTATTTGCTATTTATATAGATGCTACTTGGCTTTCTGGTCTTAAATATGGAACATTTATACTTTATGTGGTTGTACATTACAGGAAGGCTGAAGTTACACTGGACGGAGTTTGGCCAACAGATAAAACATCTCGTTGTTTAATAAAGAGCCCAGATCGACTTGCTGATATCAACTACGAGGGCAGATTGGAAGCAGTTTCAAGGAAACAGGGAGCTCAATTCAAAGAGTACCGTCCTGAAACGGGTTCTTGGGTATTTAAGGTATAATAGTTACTTAACCTAGTTCTTATAAACTGTGGCTAGAGTGACAAAATGTGTTAGAAGAGGTCCTCTTTTAAATTCTTCCTTTTTTTTTTTTTTTAACAAATTAGGGAACAGACCAGATTACACATCTTTGTTAAACCCCAGAACAGTAAGAAGCTAGTAAAAACGTTACGCTCATGATTCATATCCTCTACTTCATCCTATGAGCATTTAGAGATACTTCTAAGGAGTGTTTTTTCAATGTATGGCATCATTAGAGGCATGAAGCAGAGTTTTTGTCTCTTGATATTAACTCTTCCTCAGTTGTCATTCATTTAAAGATTTCTGGGGATGAAGATGTTGACTTCCTCCCTTCCTTGATGGTTTAACCTAATGGTTTCTTTCTCTTCTAAGCCACTTGGATTATTTAAGTAGTTGAAGGTCTAACACAAGTCGGTAGGAAACAACTAGGCAATATATAGATGTGAAAATAGTAATGGCTTTTCTAGATTTGGTTTCCTATATTAATAAGTTAGTATTTATGTACAAGCAACTAGTACATGTACTAAACATTTAAATCTAAGGACAGTGGTAAACTTACATGTGATAGATGACATTTCATTATGCCTTAAATATTTTGATAGCTCTCTTTTTTACAAGCTAATTCTGCATGATTACAAGGGCAAGTATTATGGAAGCTCTTAGAAATATAATTGTTAAAATTGATTTTGTTGGATTCTGGGGCACCTGGCTGGTTCAGTTTGGTAGAGCATGCAACTCTTGATCTTGAGGTTTTAAGTTTGAGGCCCACGCTGGGTGTAGATATTACTTAAAAATAAAATCTTTAAAAAAAATTGATTTTGTTGGATTCTTCCTTCCCTTAGGTCTCCCATTTTTCTAAGTATGGCCTTCAGGATTCTGATGAAGAGGAGGAGGAACGGCCATCTAAAACTAGTACAAAGAAGTTGAAGACTGCCCCCTTGCCTCCTGCAGGCCAGGCCACCCCATTCCAGATGGCTCTTAATGGCAAGCCAGCACCTCCACCCCAGGTAGAGACAGAACAGTGAATTTGAATGGAATCCATGATACAGAAGTTGAAAGGAAGTCATTCAGCTAGTACAAAGCTGTTTATGACCCCTGGAACTTTGAAGAGTACAAATGTATTGGCAATCACATTGAGACAAGTACGAGGGAGGGCATGAGGTGGTCCTGGCATCTGTTTTTAAATTGAGAAATTTAAAGAATTCTCATGCTGTTTGGATCATTCCTTCTACAGATTGTCATTCTTAAACACCTCCCTCTCTTTCATTTGGACTTGCTGAATTCTCTGCTCAGTGATCAACTTAAGATAGCATTTTGCTTGTGTGGGTTGATACAAAGTAAATCTTACTTTCTTGCCTACCTGATGTGCAGTTTAATCTTGTTCTTTACCTCCTGTTTTTTTTAAAGTTCAATTAGCTTTCTGCAAGGGTTTTTTAACTCCATTTTTCTCAAGTTGTTTGCTTATACTTCAGGTAACCTCTTGATATTTGTATTTTAACAATACAATCTTTCTGAAAATAGATCAGGTTTTAGAATATAAAAGAATTATTTGGTTTGGGGAGAGAGGGCCTGTATTGTTTATTGCAATTACTTGTGTCATTCTCTTTCAGTATTATTAAGCCAGTATAAACCTTTTGTCCGTGTAGGGAAAGGTTTGCAATTAAAATATCAGGTAGTCTGCCAGCTCATGAAGAGTTTTACTTTCCTTTGGATGTTGTTTATAATCAATCAAGTTACAAAATCTTTTTTTCTTTGCTGCCATACTCCCTCAAGGAAGAGAACTTAATACAGAATTTCTTTGTAAAGCATCCTCTACCTCTCAGCTGCTAAAAGCAGGACCTTTGGAATTTTTTGTGCTACAATTCTTATGGCTGCTGAAATGTGCGATTTTTATGATTTATTAAATAATTTCTTGGGAGGCATTTTCTGAAGATTGTTGTGTATGTATGTTCATATTTGCGCGTATAAGGTGAGGGAGGGCATGATAAACGTGGGAAATGGGATATACATTGACTTCTATGTTTGTAATCTTTATGGCATAAAACCCCTAAGAAATCTCTTCTGAACTAAAGAAATGCTGTAAATGGATTTGGTTTTCCAGTTTTCCGTGTTCATTTTTTTCTGAATCATATACTTTGTATAATCCCTTTCTTTCCAGAGTGTTTTTTAATCTTACATTATATGTATTTCTTAGGATAAGAGTCAGATAGCCTTCATTCCTGCTAATAAATGTAATTGTTAGATCCTAAAGATGCAGCTGTGAAAGAAAAGCTTCATCTGTGACTAGAGCAAATTTATGTAATGTGTCTTGACAATCAGTGATTTTTTTTTAGGCTGTTTAATTTCCAGAATACAAACAGTAAGGGATAACTGTACATTTCTGTGATGACACTTCAGTAAGTGAGAACCCATTAAAAAACTTTTTGAAGAGCACCAAAATATTTCAGAAGAAACAGGTTGTAGGAAGAAGAGATGTGGTAAGGATCAAAATGGGCAAAGAGAATACAGTGATGAGTGGGATCTTTTTCAGATGTCTCCTTTGATTTAAGAAGAAGGTGGTCTTTGGCTGGGGAAAGCAGAAATGGGAGAAATGGGTAGAGTTGTTTAGGTATTAGGCTAATGTATTAGAGCAGTAATGAAGGAGTCTTCCTCCATATTGCCCAGTGACCTGAGTGAGACAGGTAGGAAATGCTAGTGGTTGCATAGCTTTTAGTTATAAGCACCAAAGACCTACATTTATTTTACTTGGCATGAGGAAAATACTTGAGCCATCTGAATGAACTATCTTTACACTGTCACCTGGCCCCCTGGGGAGCTTGATTTCGGGACATGATGTTCCTTCAGTCTGCTCTGGCATTTTTTTTTTCCTGTGCACAATCTCAGGTTCTTGGAGTATGAGAGTTGAGGGTTTTTTAAGCATTAGGAAGATTTATATTTTTGTTTAGTGGTCACTTTATCCCGCTGCCTTTTATGTAATATCCTCATTTCCCTCTTTGTAGTTCGTTCATAAGATTTGGTTTTTTCCTAAAGAGGTAAATCTAAGCAACCAGAAAACATCATGCCTTTCAAGTTAGAGAAAATGTTGGCAGGAAAACCTTCGTTACACAGGTGAATCAGAGCAGTTGCAGAAACATTTGGTAGTTAGAGCATTATTTCCAAAATACTGATCTGAGATCCAGTTTTCAGCTGACTGCAACACTACTTTGGTGACCTTTGGTTCCATAGATAACAGCATGGGGCTCAGGCATATTTATATTTTAAATGCTTTCCCCCAGGTGATTAAAATACATGGCCAGGCTTCAGAACCATTTGCTGAAAGACCTCAGATGGCATTCAGGCAGAGACTTTACCTATAGCTTTTTACCTCCTCCACCTCTTACTGAACTATAACTTATGTTCAGGATCATTGAGACAGATTAGTTGACTTGCTCAGAAACTTATCATTATTCACTCGGTGAGTACATTCAAATGAGTCAAAAATATTTTTAAAGGAAAAAGATTAGGATTTAAAAGAAAATTCCAATTTATCTTGGGTATACTTTTTAAAAGTAAAACGGCAGCTATCTAAATGTATCCAGTAAGTCAATATATATATGTTAAATATACATTTTATATTTTTATGTAATTAATATATGTTACACATATATATAAAATGTATACTACAAGCCTTTTTGCTTCAGGTATTAATGTTGCAGTGTCCTATACTACTTGTGATATCCCTGAATGTACGTGTAGAAACATACACAGTTTGGTGGTTCCTTGAAACCCTGGCATGAACTTTCTCCAGACAACATAGTAATGTTGACAGGGCTAATTTTTGAGCCAAATTAATATAAAACATTCTTTGCAGTTAGAAAACAAGTTATTTTGGAAGCAGGCAACAGTAATAGTTACTCTAGATTAAATTATTTGGAGGGAGGAACAGTATGAATTTAAATATTTGTTTGAGTGTGGATTGGGTGTTCACCCTTTGTTGAATAAAAGGTGTTATGATTTATCTACTTGAATTACTTCATGTAGTAGATTAAGAGATGCTTTATCTTTAGGGTATTGGCAGCTTGGTTTGTATGAGGAAGATTCTCTTCAGATGGAAAGTGAAGGTTTCTAAAATCATTGGAAGTTTCACTCATGAAACCTCACCCTCCATAAATCTAAAGAGATAGTCATTTTACAGATATTGTCTGTGTACTTAGGATTTGTAATGTACTGTGCTGGTTTTAAACATAAATAAGATCTACTTCAAGAGATTACAGTAAGGGATATTCTGTTTGGCTGTTTTTCCCAGTATTTGCCTTACTTTTCCATGGATTTCCCAAGGGCTTCCTTTTTGTTTTTTTTTTAAACTTGTTTGATTCCTTCTGAGCCACCTTTCTATTATTATTATTATTATTATTATTATTATTATTAGTCTATTTTTCTTTCCAGGACTGGCTTTGAAGAAGCACCTGATCTCCCAAGATTTCTCTGAAAATAAGTACACAGACATCTTTTGGGGGAATTTATTGCAATTGCTTAGATATACTTTAACACAATTCACTAATGGTGGTCTTAGGAGCTTACCAGCTCCTCATAGTTTCATAGTAATTCACTTCCCCCTTATCCACTTATTACATGATACCTCATAGCTTTAAAGTCTATGCATGAGGGTAGAGCGAATAAAACCTTGATTCCTAGCACACTTCTTAAAAATACACTGGGTCCCTTAGGTCTGTACTTGAGTTGTTTAAGGCAAAATGGGAGGATTTCATCAAAATGTGAACATCTCTTTCTGCTGTTATTTCTTTGTTGAGTAGTGTATGTTGAAACCATCCTCCCCTTTTTTCCTTTCCTTTCACCCATCCTCTCCTTGTTCCTTCATATTAATAGCGTGTGCCACGCACTACTCTAGGCAGTAGAATTGACAAAATGTTCGATGAATGTTGGCTTTAACAATGTGCTTGGTTATAGATACAGAGAATAGTAGGCCATAATCTCTGTTTTCAAGCCCTGACAATGTGGTGGGACAAATACATACTGCATATGCAAGAAATCATAATATATTATGATGAATCAAAAAACAGGTTTAGACAGGGTGTTATAGGAGCCCAACAGAGGGAGGGTATCCTGACTGATAAGTTGACACGGAGGATATGGGTCAGTTTGATAACTTTTCCTGAAAGTGAATTGGTTAAAAACTAACTTATGAGGGAGCTTTTGGAGTTAGAATGTTCCCATAATTCCTGTAATTAAAATGGGAGCATTGTGACCTCGGCTACTTTTTATTTTCTTTTTTTCCAGAATTAGCATAAAGGTAGCCTCTTCAGTAGATAAAAAGTAGTATCATTTTTGCCTTTCACTATTATCTAGCCTTCAATTTTGTTAGAGCAGTTCTTGGGGATTGTTCATGTCTTAAGTGGCAATTTGCTATGTATCCAACAGCTTAATTTTTCTAGTTACAAATGGGAGGAGTATTAATACCTTACTAAATGGTATTTTATAGTAAGGATATTTATTAAAGGAATGCAAGGGAATAATAGCTTAATATACTTAAAGTTGAAAAAGTTACACTAATGGATGTTTCTTTGGCCAAAGTAATCATGAAATTATTTTTAAAAACTACCTGTTACATAATAGCATCCATTTGAGGAGCAGCATGAAATAGGCCTCTTAGGAAGATAAGCCCCAAACTGTGGAAGATTAATAATCTACAGATGATACCATGATAAGAAAAATAATTAGTAAAACTTTTTGAGAATGTTTCATAAATTGGGTTCGCCACTCTTTAGCATTTTACCGGGTAATATGCAAGTTTAGGACATACTTAATTTGTACTGAACCAGTTATTTTACAGTGTGCTTCAGGTTGAGTTATTACCTTTTCAAATCATAAACTGTTAGTCATGGGTATGTCTTGAAAACCGCTTAAACGTAAATTTAACTCTTGGCACTTGAACATAAAGGAATTATTCCTAGATTAAAGTTGTTCCTGGGGAGCACCTGGCTGGCTCAGTCAGTAAAGCCTGCAACTCTTGATCTTAGGGTCGTGAGTTCAAGCCCCATGTTGGGTGTGGAGCTTATTTAAAAAAAAAAAAATGCTTCTAATATTACTTTGCTTTTCCTTTTGGGAAATTAGAGTAGACATTCCTCATGTCTTAGCCTACTACACATGTAGAGCCCAGCTAACCTTTAGGATTCAGTCACCCAAAAAATAAATTCCAGACCCCAAATTGTGTTAACTGGAAATTTATTTCTAGTTGTTTTTGTTAAAAAAAAAAAAAAGCAAAGTTACTGGAGACTTGATATTTGTACCTTTTACTCTCTTTTCCCGATGGCTTCTGGCTATAAGACAGTGTGAGGGCAGAGTCACCCTGTGTCTATCAGAACATTTTATTTGCTAGCTATATCAGGTAAGGCATAATCTGTCTGAAGACCACCATTTGTTCAGTATGGGGCTTAGGTTCCAGACACCAGACCTTAAGATATTACCAAAGGGTGATTTCATGAATCTGTATTTGGACCCCAAGTACGTATAGGAGGGATTTGGGGTAATTACTGTTAAATTCTTTTTAGCAAATATGCTACCTCACGTTGTCATAGAATTGGCAGGATCTAGTGTTGCTATATCATATTCTGAATAAATATGGTCTAGAAGCTCTGTGTCTATTTGGTGTAATTTAATGCTGCTTCCCTGATCTTTCTGCTGTCTACAGAGCCAGAGTCCAGAGGTGGAGCAGTTAGGGAGGGTTGTGGAACTGGACAGTGACATGGTAGATATCACCCAGGAGCCAGTTTTGGATTCCATGTTAGAAGAGAGCGTGCCTGAGGATCAGGAACCTGTGTCTGCCTCAACACACATTGCATCTTCACTGGGAATTAATCCACATGTCTTACAGGTGAAGTCCTAACCCACCCTTACTACAACAGGAAACCAAACTAATCTTTATCTCCCTTGTATAACCTGGGGCTTCTTCCTTGATTATTCACTGAAGAGCATTGTGTGGCGGTTACTGGAGTGAGGAAAAAAGAATATGACCCATGTTTGGGCCTCATTTTTCCATTCTGGCAAGGAAAGGAAAGGCTATATTGAGATTCAGAAGACCTGGATTCTAATCCTGGTTTTGCAACTATTACAATGTGACTTTAGGCAAGTCATTTAACATCTGCAAGCACTGATTTTTCTCTATAAAATATGCTTTGTTTCCTTCATAGGGTAATTTTGAGTCTCTAGAAAGTGCTCCATCAAAGTATTTTTAATAGCCTGGTAGATACAGGTTTCTTTAGACTCTGTCTCACCTTCCCCCTGCGCATATTATAAGTTTAGCCTTTGTCTTAACGTTTGAAGTTAATCACTCGGTAAACAGGTGAGCAATTGCTGTGTGCCAGACTTTAGCGAAACTCTAGAAACATAGAGGTGTATTCTATAATTTCTACCCTTCAGGCACATGCAGTGTAATTGAGTAAGCCACACAAATATTATACTAGCTCTGAACACAGCCTTCAGGCAGAGCAATTTATTAGTTATTGGAGACTGCATTTTTCTTTTATGGCCTTTGGATTTGGGGGGCACATTCATTCTATAGATAATTGCCTTTTTAGATCATGAAAGCATCATTGCTTGCTGATGAAGAAGATGTAGATATGGTCCTGGATCAACGCTTCAGTCACCTTCCTTCTAAAGCAGATACTTCTCAAGAAATCTGTTCTCCCAGACTCCCCATTTCAGCATCCCACTCATCAAAATCCCGTTCTTTAGGTACTGTACCCGATGCTATTTTACGAGAAAGCTGTAAAGTCCTGCTCTTCACCTGTCTTCTTCTAAGCTGGGTCAACTTCTCTAGCGAATATCCCCCTAAAGGCATGTGACATAGGATGCCAAGAGGAGATGTACTCTTATAAATATGTTAAGTGGGCCAGTTTTAAAAAACCATAATCAGCTTTATTGGTGTAGATGCAGAAGTTGTATGGAGAACAAAGCATTTGTGTTTTGTTGAGGTTATGTTTTTATTTGCTTATGAATGTGGATTAGATAGTAAGCTTAGATTTTCTAATTTTTATCACACTTTAGAGGAATGAGTGGGTTGTCCTGCACTGTACTCTTTGTGCAGTCCTCATGCTGTCCTTATTTTATAGCCTTCTGGGGGCAAATATTGCCTCTTAAAATGCACAAAACTTGTCAGATTTCTACCTTTTCCTAAACCTCCCCAGATTCTTAGGGAAGTAATATTTGATTTTAAAGCTTTCCCGTTTTTCTTCTTGTGGGATTAGGGATAGAGTATTGATGTCAACAAATCTCAAAACATCTTGAATGCCAGAGGAACTACCAGGAAGAGATTTGTTTATGTTACCTTAAAAACTTAAGTGTTTAGTTTTCAGTTCTTTCAGGTGCCCTTATTAACTTCCTTTTTAAAAATATTTTAACTAATGAGCCATCAATTAAACATTCACTACAACCTTTTCCGTAATGGACACTACATGAAAATCTCATACTTCAGTAACTGACTCCTTGTTTTAAACAGAATTAGACAACCGGCAGTAGTAATAAGAACTGTCCTTCTCAAGGGCTCAAGATGCCTCAGTGGGTTTTTGTTTCATTGAGTCTAGCATTGAGCATTTGAGTGGTAGCAATTTGAATTTTGATCTTACTAAGTTTTTTCTATGGACTAAGAAATGGTTACATTTGGCATTCTGATGAGGGCATGAGCATTGGTGTCAAGACTTCCCTAGAGGTATCTTTGTGGATTTGGACTAAACACTTTTCTGAGCCCAGTTTTCCCATCCATAAAATGAGGATAATAGTGTTGTTCGTTCTGAAGTTATTGCAGAGTGAAATGAAACCGTGTATACAAATGGCTTATACCGAATCACAGATAAGAGCTTAATTATTTTTTTAAAATAGTAAGTAGTATTTGTTATTAATGTTAATATTGTTGTTGGCATCATCATCACTAAAACTCCTGCCTTGATTTCCTGGTTGAAAGAGTATTCCACAGACTCAGATTTGCTTCTTGTCATCTATATCTGATTTAGTTGGTTTGGTAAAACTGTAATTTCAACCTCACTGATTGTTGCTGTTCAAGAAGCAGTAGAGACTGTATTTTCTAATAGTCTTTTTTTCCCCCTGTTTCAGTTGGTGGGTTACTACAATCAAAGTTTACTAGTGGAACTTTTCTTTCACCAAGTGCCTCTGTACAAGAATGTCGTACTCCCAGAGCAGCATCTTTGATGAATATCCCATCCACATCCCCTTGGTCTGTCCCTCCACCCCTGACCTCTGTGTTTACAGTGCCCAGCCCAGCCCCTGAAGTTCAGTTGAAAACCGTGGGTACACGCAGGCAACCAGGCCTAGTCCCTCTTGAAAAGTCTGTCACCTATGGCAAGGGGAAGCTCTTGATGGACATGGCCCTATTTATGGGACGCTCATTTCGAGTTGGTTGGGGCCCCAACTGGACTCTTGCTAATAGTGGAGAGCAGCTAAGTGGTTCTCATGAACTGGAAAATCATCAGATTGCCGATTCTATGGAATATGGATTCCTGCCTAATCCAGTAGCTGTTAAATCGTGAGTCATATTTTCCTTATGCTTTTTGAGAACGACAACTTGGTAGGTAAGAAAAACCTTTTCATTGTCAGGAGAACCAAAGTCAAGGCCCTGCTTTGTGATCTTTCTAGAAATGTTCTTAGTACAACTTTAGGTAGCAGAAGATCTTTGTATAATTAAAAACTAAACATTAATAAGATAACTCCATTTGTATCATCAAGGTATGAAGAGTATATAATACTCAGGGGTTCAACTTTATTTGGAAATGTAACAGACCCAAAGCTGATGCTGCAGCATTCCTTGGTTTTTTCATCCTTTTTGTTACATTCGTCTTTTTTTCTTATTTTCTCACTTAGATATTTGTGTGTGTGTGTGTGTGTGGTGTGTGTTTTCCTATATAAGGTATATTCTCAACTAAGCACATTTCCTGTATCTTGGGCCTGGTAAGGTGAATGTATAAACTATGTATAATCCATGCATAAGTATTTGGAAATAAGATGACATCTGATAGGGGCTCCTGGCTGGTTCAGTCAGTAGAGCATAAAACTCTTGATCTCGGCTTCATGAGTTCAAGCCCCACATTGGGTGTAGAGCTTACTTTAAAAAAAAAAAAGATGACCTCTGATAACTGTATTATGTTATATATTACTACATAATCCCCACCATTAACATTTATATATGTGTGGTTACAGTTCTGTATACTTTATGCATGTGTATGTGTATGAGTGTGCATATATATGTGTGTGTGTGTGTGTGTATGTGTATATATATATATCTCATGTAGATATATGTATAGTTTCTGGTAGTTGTTAGATAGTATGCATACAGTTGTTTTGCGCAAAATATATAACATTTTCCTATTTACTCTGTATAACAATTTTGTGCTATCTTTATTACAGATTAAATGACTGATTACCTATGATGCTTAGTTTTTAAAGTTGACTTTGAAACAAAACAACAGCATCTCTTGAACCTCACAATTAGTAATGTTGATTCTAAACCTAGGTTATGCATGATGTCATGATATTTTGAAAGTTGTTAATACCAGTCTTCAAATCGGATCAAGGCCAGATTGATTATGTACTCGTCTTAATTTAGAGTCAGTTCTATAGTATCTATAAGCTTAGCCTCACGACTTTTGATACCTTACTAAGTGTAATTTGAGAAATCAGTATCCCACAATGGCTTTTGGCCCTTGGATTTCATAGTGTCTAGATACATGTTGAAGCCAGTTCCAAGACGAACTGTATTGATTCACATGCTTTTTAAAACCTGGCTTTAAGAAGCCTTTGGATTCTGAATGCATGGACCAGATAACTTGCTTGCTCATTATATAGGAAATAAGTTCATTATAGTTTGACATTAGGAAACACAATTTCTGTAAAATCACAGGGTAATGTTTTGCACTCTCTGTGTAATCATAAAAAGGAACAAAGGTTTGTAGGAAAATTCCAGCACCTGTCTTGTCTTCATTTTCTGTCTTGTCATTTGCTCTTGTAGCCTAACTGAGTCTCCATTCAAAGTTCACTTGGAAAAACTCAGTTTGCGACAAAAGAAGCCAGATGAAGACTTGCAGTTATACCAGATACCTCTGGAGCTCAAATTAAAACATAGCACTGTCCATGTGGATGAGCTGTGTCCTCTCATTGTCCCTAATCCAGGAGTTGCTGTCATTCATGACTATGCAAATTGGGTTAAGAAAGCATCAGGAGACTTTTTGGAAGCACAAAGTGAGTATGGACTGTTTGTAGTCTAACCTTTGATGTTTCAGGAACTGCCGTAGAAGCATGTGTTCATAGGAGGACAGATTTCCTTAGGCCAATGTAGTGAGTGGATGCCTGAGCTCACCCTTGTCTGCAGTTGAGTTGGAATGGGCAAAATCTCAAGGAAGGAGAAATGATAACATTTTTACAATTACTCTTATGGCTTTTAACTTACAAGTCCTTGTTTACAGGAACTATAGCCAAATTCCTTGGATTTTTGAAATTGCATTCCTTTTGCCACCCAGAGAACATAGGGAGAAAAAGCTATTCCTTCTTGCTTTTCTAAATCCTTCGCATTCTTCCATACTTGGTCTTCCCAGCAGTTTATGTTCAAAACTTCCCTTCCTAACCTCTCCAATACCTTTCTATTACTATTGTGACATGGTTTTCTAAACTAGTAATTTGATGAAGGGCTTTTCTACTTTGGAAACTTAACTATTTTCAAATCGTAGAAAAATCACAATATTATACGTTTCATAATATTTCAACATTATTGAAGAATGGCGACTATTTTGAACTGTTCCATGCCACACATTTTGAGAGTTGTGTATATTCATTTCTCTGTGTTTGCTTCAGTTGTCTCATCTTCTTTTCAAACATGTGCGTCATTTTCCCAATGTATACTTGTTATTTGGCTTAGTGGTAAACAGTGCTTCTGTTTTGTTTTTCCTTCCTGAGGAGCAATATGAATAGAAGTTAGGAATGTAGAGTTGGACTCGGATTACTTGGGTTCAAGTCTTGGCTCTGCTACATGTTGCCTTTAACTTTGAGCAAGTTACTTAATGCTCTGTACTTCAGTTTCCTCATCTGTAAAATGAAGATGGTAACTACAGTATAGTTACATCGTGTAGTTTAGAGTCGGCTTTACTCTTAAGTGCTTTCAGCAGTGTTATTTAGGCTCACTAAACGTTAGGCTGTGCCTACCGCAGGAGAGAAGACTGCCTCACAAGTTTTTAGAGCACTTCATATTTCTTAAAGCATTTTGTAAACAGAATTAAATCAAATTGGAGGACTTTTCTCTGTCATTTGAGATTATATTAGCCATAATGCAACTAGAAGAACCTATTTTAAGGAGCACAGATACACATTTGTTATATAAGTACCACAAGAACATGGAATGAACAAGCAGTTATACTACATACCTCTGGAACTCGTAAGACACAGCAGAGTGAGCTGGTGACAGCTTAGGGGAAATCAACTTGAGTGGTTGTTTGGGGTATTTATTAATTTATGTATTTTTATGCCACAATTAGAGTGATGTCCTCTATGTACTTTGACTTCATGTCGGCATTATTTTCCTGTCCCTTCTTTAGTTGTGAAGCACTGGAGCTTAACATGGACATTATGTGAAGCCTTATGGGGCCATCTGAAGGAGCCTGACAGCCAGCCGGATGAGCCTAGTGAATACATTCAGATTCTGGAGCGAAGAAGAACTTTCTCTCGCTGGCTATCCCATACTGCCGCACCTCAAATTGAGGAGGAAGTCTCCTTAACCAGAAAAGACAGGCCTGTGGAGGCTGTCTTCAGCTACCTCACAGGCAAGAGGATCAGTGAGGCCTGCTCTCTGGCCCAGCAGTCAGGTAGGGCATATTGTCCTTCTCTGCACCCCCCTCTATATCCTACTCACTAGTTGTCCCTACCCGTTAATTGTAGATTTGCCTTTGTCTTCTAACCTGAATTAAGTATAGACTTCTCAGGAAGATTGCTGGTTCCTCAGAATAGGAACTGTGTTTTCTAGTTTTCTTTTTAGAACCTAAGCATTAGGTTTACTTAATTAAAATTATTTTAATTTTGTATGCTACATATGCGTTTGTAGTAAAACTAGAAGATACAGATAAGCAAAAAGCAATAAACCCAAATCACCTAAATCCTTTAGTATTTACTATATACATTTCAATGTACAGCTTGTATTTGGACTGTTTACTTTGTAAGGTACAAGGTATATTAAGATTTGTGTACACAAAGCAACAGATGCATGTAAACTTTTCAAAGATGGTACCCTGCTGTCTACCTACATATATATATTGAGAGAGAGAGAGAGTTCTTTTCATGTTCTCTAATATAGATATTATAGTCAAATGCTTCTTAGTATTCTTTTATCTACAAATGTACCATGTTAGTGAATTCCTTTTTTGACATTTAGACTTTTTTTCCTCCCACTATAAGCAATACTCTGAACCTTTTAAACATAGGTATTTTGCGTTAATTCACTTATTTCATTTAGGTAAGTTTATAAATTTAATTTCCAGGCTGAGATATTTACTTTTTTTTTTTTTTAAGGACTTCCCATTATATATTTGAGCTTTTTTTAGTTCCCCTTCCACTAATGAGAGGCATTCAGCAAGTACTTAATAACTGTCCAGACAGATCTTGATAAGAAAAAGATGGCATAGTCCAGTTTATGTGTGTATAATGAGATCCCTGATCAAACCTTGTTACTGAAACCTAACTTATCTGAAACCAACTAATTGGAGCTGTCAACTGAATTTATTTTTGGAGGACTTGGCCAGTTTGGATTGTAAGGAACAAATCATAGGAGAAGCTAGAATCAAGAACTTCTACACGTGGACAGTTGCATTCCACTGTCACTACATGGTTAGCCTTTTGTGATCTTCATATATTTTTGCACAGTGAGAATTTGTCTTCAGGATTGGCCTTTTATAAAGTTAAGAAGATTATGAATCATTAAATTAAAGAGATAAAGTTATGCTCACCAGCACATATATGTATAGCAGAAGATCTTAAGGAGTGCCAGAAGTCAGGTCCTTAGATTTATTTGTTCACAGACTCTACTCCCCCCCCTTTTTTTTCTTTTCTTTAAGATTAAACTTTTGGCAAGGCATTACCTTTCAGCTTACTAAAAACTTTTGCTTCGCTGTCTCCACTTTTTTTTTTTTTAAAGATTTTATTTATTTATTTGACAGAGATAGAGACAGCCAGCGAGAGAGGGAACACAAGCAGGGGGAGTGGGAGAGGAAGAAGCAGGCTCATAGCGGAGGAGCCTGATGTGGGGCTCGATCCCATAACGCCGGGATCACGCCCTGAGCCGAAGGCAGACGCTTAACCGCTGTGCCACCCAGGCGCCCCACTGTCTCCACTTTTAATAATTGATAGAACAACTAAACAATCAAGAATGTAAAATACTTAAACACTATCAGTGTTTCCTTATATCTATCCAGCAAGAAGAAAGACCTCAAATCAATAACCTAAGCTTCTACCTTAAGAAAATAGCAAAATGAGAACTAAACCTAAAGGTAGAAGAAGAGAAGAAATAGTAAAGACTAGAACAGAAATCAAGGAAAATGACAATGTATAAAAACAGTGATCAATTACACCAAACATTCATTCTTTGAAAAGAGTGAGAAAGTTTATAAACCTTTAACTACACGGATCATGGGGGTGGGGGGGGAAGACCACAAATTACAAAAAACAGGCATGAAAGAAAGAACATCACTACTAACCCTACAGAAAAGGGACTACTGTAAGAAATTCTGTGTCATCAGATTCAGCAACTTAGATAAAATTGACAAATTGCTAGGAAAATACAAATTACCAAAACCGACTCAAGAAAAAGTAGAAAATCTAAATAGATCTATAACAAGTAAAGAGGTTGAATTAGTAACTAAAAATCTTCACTCAGAAAAGCCAAGGTCCAGATGTCTTCACTGGTAACCAGCACTATTTTTGAAGAAGTAATACCAATCCTCTACAGCTCTTTCAGGAAATAGAGGGAGCACTTCCCATCTTGTTCTGTGATGACGTTATTACCCCGATGTCCAAGCAAATGTACAAAAAAACGCACAGCTAACATCATAATGTTGAAAGACTGAATAATTTCACCCTAAGATTGGGAACACCATTTCTATACAGCATTGTAATGGATGTTGTAGCCAGTGTAATCAGGAAAGGAAAAGAAGCAAAAGTCATACAGATTAAGAAGGAAGAAGTAAAATTGTCTCTATTCAAAGATGGCATGATTCTGTATGTCCATAGTTCAGTCCTAAAGAATCCACAGAAAAGGCAGTGGAACTAAATAAACTAGTTCAGCAGAGTCTCAGGATTCAAGATTAGCATACAAAATTCAGTCGTGTTTCTATGTCTTAGCAACAGGCAATCCAAAAATGAAATTAGAAAAATAATTGCATTCACAATAACATCAGAAAGAATAAAATACTTAAGGAATAAATGTCACAAAAATGAGACTTGTACTGTAACTGTAAAGCAGTGCTGAGGAAATAAAGATCTACATAAACGAAGAAACACATTTCACGTTCATGGAATACATCTCAGCTTTAGCACTATTGTCATTTTTGGCTGGTAATTTTTGTTGTGGAGGCTGTCCTGGGCATTGAAAGTTACTTAATAGCATCCCTGCCTTCTGCCCATAAGATGGCTTTACCCTCATTTGGGAGAACCAAAAAATACCTCTAGACATTGTCAGATGTTCCCTGGGGAACAAAACCATTCAGATTAAGAACTAATAGATTGGGAATTTCTGTGTTGTTAATTGATTTGTACATGAGTGCGTTTTCTATCAAAATGCCTACAATAAGCATTTTTGGAGAAATTAATAGGCTGATCCTTATTTGGAAATGTAAAAAACCTAAACGGTTTTGGAAAAGAGGAACTAAATCGGGGGACTCAACACTTACCTGATTTCAAAACTTCTGTAAAGCTGCAGCAGTCAAGACAATGTGGTACACTGGCATAAAGATGAACATAGAAAAATAGAATAGAAATGAGACTTCAAATATGAAACCCTTCCACTTGTAGTCAGTTGAGTTTTGACAAAAGTGCCAAGATAATTTAAATATGGAAAGGATAGTCTTTTCAGCAGATAATGCTGAGGTAGTTGAATATTCATATGCAAAAGATTAATTTATATACTTACCTTGTACCATACACTAAAATTAACTTGAGGAAGTACCCTAGAATCCTGCCATTTGCTCAGTATATGTCCTCATCAGTGGGAAAGTGTGAAAAATCAAGGTTTGGCAGAAGCCAATTGGTTGGTTGTGTAATCAAAGAGAGAATCTTTTTTTTTTTTTTTAAAGATTTTATTTATTTATTCGACAGAGATAGAGACAACCAGCGAGAGAGGGAACACAAGCAGGGGGAGTGGGAGAGGAAGAAGCAGGCTCATAGCGGAAGAGCCTGATGTGGGGCTCAATCCCAGATCGCCGGGATCACGCCCCGAGCCGAAGGCAGACGCTTAACCGCTGTGCCACCCAGGCGCCCCAGCAAAGAGAGAATCTTAATGAATGTATTATATCAAGCTCTGAACTCAACCATTTCTAGTGACCAGGATATTTAAACATCTTGGCCAATAAATCCTCTCTTTTGGGTTCTCTAGATACACTGAAATAGTCTTTTCTTTTTTCCTTTTAGTATCACTCACCTAGAATACTAGCAGCTCATGGTCAAGTGGGTTACAGCACTTACTGAATAAATCATAGTCCAGTCATGCTTTGATTACCTGTATACAGAGAGACCATTTGTCCTGCACATTTCCAGATGTATTCCTGATGCATGATTTCTTTCCTCTAGGCCTCTCTAGTTTGTGAAGGAAACTTTTGAGATGAGAGCCTCAGTTTTGGCAAGATGGTACTTTATATAGACTGACCCATATACAAAAATAAAAGAAGGACTTGACTTTTAGGAGGTTTGTAGTAAGGGCTGAAACAAAGCATTTTTCTCTTAACTTACAGCTTAACTGGAAGTTTGCATAAACTGGAATTTCTATGCCCTCACATTCTGGTTAATTAAAACCTTTTTATTGCCTCAGCCCTTTGTACTTAAAAATTTTTAGTAAAAGAGATGATTAGACCTGTGAGAGTAAAGAGTCAGTGACTCTCTTTGTAGCACACACATCCGTGTTTTGTCTAGGTTTCAGTTTGCCATTTCTCAGTGCCATTCTAGTGGGACATGTTTTCAATTATGTGATCTCAGTTTTCACTACAAACCTTTGAATCAGATAATACTTTGCTCCATTTTACAGATGAAGTACCTTATCTAGGGTCACAGAAGTAATAGTAGATCTATCATTGAGCCCTGTACACTATACAGTCTATATGTAATTTAGGTTAAACTACTTTGAACATTTTCTACCCAAGCAGAAAATGGTAAGTTCTTGGTCAGTATTTTGGCATCACTGCAGAAAGGAGTCACAGTGTAAAAGTTCTCCCTCCTGAGGACTAGAAGAAATAAGATAATGCCCCCAGGTGTTTGCCCAAGTCTGTTAATCCTTGTGATCACCAGAGAACTGTTTCTGTTGTAGGTGATCATCGTCTTGCCCTCCTTTTATCCCAGCTGGTGGGTAGCCAGTCAGTCCGGGAGCTGCTTACTATGCAGCTGGTGGACTGGCAGCAGCTCCAGGCTAACTGTTTCATCCAGGATGAGAGACTGCGCATCTTCGCCTTGTTGGCTGGAAAACCGGTACTTTCCTCTTTTCTCATACACTTGTATACATTTTCTCATAAATTCAAGATGGCTTGAGGTTAAGGGAAAGAGCTATCTTTGTAAATTGGGTACTGTGACACGTAGCCAAACAACTTGTTTTTAAATTTTAGTGGAAGTATTTTCAAATGACAGAGGTATAACAGGTACATTGTAAACGAAAACTGGTCATATAGAAATTAAAATATTAAAATTCACCATATCCCTTATCCTAGTGGTAAACAACGTAAATAATTTGTAGTCTCTTTCCAGACTTATTGTAAGTCTGTATCAACATGTATGTGTGCATATTTACACGTGTGTACATATTCCAATAAAGTCAGTTATACACAGCAGTTCTGCAAGTTAACTGACTGTATGTGGACATTTTTTCATGTCGTGTAGCACCACTCTTTAATAGCCACTTCTGTTCATTTTATGGGTGATATGCCACAATTATTTTAAGCCCGTTTTCTTTTGCTGCCTGCCTGATTGACATCTTGATATCACTTTCCAAAAATGAAATAGCTGGTCAGAATTTATGCACAGCTCAAAGTTTTAGAAGATGGCAAGTGTAGACAGTAAGAAGACCTCCTGTTCACTCTCTGTGGTTCTCATCTCTTCTCAGAGCACCCGTAGTCTAAATCCGCCCTCTCACCTGCCACCGGGGAGCTGCGTATTTTATATTTGGATCATTAACACTGCCGATCTAGTTCATTTAAAATGTTGTTTGAATAGGGGCACCTGGCTAGCTCAGTTGGTAGAGCGTGCAACTCTTGATCTTGAAGATCGGGAGTTTGAGCCCCGTGTTGGGTGTAGAGATTACTTTAAAAAAAGAAGTAAAATGTTACTTGAATAAGTGAGTAACTTGCAGATCTGGGCAGCAACAAGATAATGTGTAACACATAGCTGTGATGACGAGTTTTGTCTCCTGCAGGTATGGCAGCTCACAGAGCACAGGCAGATCAATGTGTGCTCATTTTTGGATTGGAAACGCGCCCTGGCTGTTCATCTTTGGTATTTGCTTCCACCAACAGCCTCCATTTCCAGGGCACTCAGCATGTATGAAGAAGCATTTCAGGTATTTATGTCCAGTAGAGCCAACCAAGAGTCACTGGGGGGAGTTCTGTTTTTGCCAGAAAAGTACTGCAGAAAAAAAAACATCAAGTCACACTTCATAATACTTTTTCGTAACTGCTTTTTTTGAAAGTACCATAAAATTGAAATGGACCCAGGAAATCTGATGGGAAACTTTTCTTTTCTCCTGCCTCTGGACAGGGCTATTCTTAAACTGCTCCAAGTGTCTGCTTCTGTTTTATTTAATATGATGTTTCCACAGTTGACTTTCTTAAAGCTGTTTTCCTGCCCCCAAACGAGAGGGTTTTTCTTTATTCCTAATGCTGTCTTATTCCTTTGGGAATTCCCTGAGATACAGCCCAACCTCAAGTCTGGTATAGTCCAAATTAGCAGGCCTGAAAAATTTGCCCCTAAATATCATATTCATATGCCTTGACAGTGTTGAGGTTAAAATACTATTATTGTGAGGGGCACCTGGGTGGCTCAGTTGGTTGAGCATCTGACTCTTGGTTTCAGTTCAGGTCGTGGTCTCAGGGTCGTGAGATGGAGCCACGCATCAGACTCTGGGTCAACGAGAAGTCTGCTTGAGATTCTCCCTCTGTCTCTGCTCCCCCCACCTCGCACTCATACTCTCCCTCTGCCCCCGTCTAATAAATAAATTCTTTTTTATTTTTATGCTTTTTAAAGATTTTATTTATTTGACAGAGAGAGAGGGAAAGAGAGCACAAGCAGAGAGAGTGGCAGGCAGAGGAAGAGGGAGAAGCAGGCTCCCCGCTGAGCAGGGAGCCTGATGTGTGGGGCTTGATCCTAGGACCCTGGGGTCATGACCTGAGCCCAAGGCAGACGCTCAACCGATTCAGCCATCCAGGTTCCCCCAAATAAGATCTTTTTTAAAAAAGTATTATTAATGTGGGGTTTTTTAATTTATTTTTTTCTTCAGAGAGAGAGAGTACGAGTAGTAGGGGGAGGGTCAGAGGGAGAGAGAGAACCCCAAGCAGGCTCCATGCCTCGTTTCCACAACCCTGAGACCATAACCTCAGATGAAACCAAGAGTCAGACGCTTAACGAACTGATCCACCCAGGCGCCACTATTAATGTTTTTAAAACCATCATTTTTTCAGTTCTTTTCTTACTGTCCACAGTCATTATCTTTGAAATCATTTGTCAGAATTATTTGTCAGGAGAAAGAGAACACTAAAGAAACTGAGTGTAATAAGAATTGTGACAAGAAAAAAAGAATGAATTGTAACAAGAAAGGTATGAGGTTTAATGACAGCTATCCAAACTCTTTGATAGTCCCTTGAAGACAGGTGGACCATGTCACCACAAAATACACTTAAGATCCTTGACACATTGCATTAGGATGTCATCATTCTTAATACATGTGTCTAAGTTATTAATACATGATCACATCTAGTGAAACATACTCACAGCTGGTATACTGTTTTATCAAATTCTTCCCTTCAGAATTCCTCTGAGGCTGACAGGTATGCCTGCTCCCCACTTCCTGCATACCTGGAGGACTCTGGCTGTGTGATAAAGGAGGAAGAAAACCCACAGAGACCACTTCAAGATGTCTGCTTTCACCTTCTAAAACTTTACAGTGACAGGTCAGTCAAAGCTATGCATGCTGGTCACTTGAGGGCTTAATCAGCCCTAGGGAGTCCTTTCCTGAGATTTTTTCCCTTTAATGTGAAGCCAAATTGCCAAAAGTTGTATAAATTAGCAAAGTATAATTTATAGTAGTTGAATGCAAGGAACATTGGAACTAGGGTTAGAGATCTAAAAAGTGATTAATAAGGTACAATTTACAAATAATGAAGTGTGCATTTTAATATAATGTAACTCCTCATAATGAACATAGCAGTTACCCCGCAGAAGTTTCCTCATGCCCCTTTGCAGTCAGTCCCCACCCCCAGACAAGTAACTAACTGGCTTTTTGTTACTATAGATTAATTTTACATAATTGGGATCATTCTGTTAAATTTTGTGCCTGGCTTTTCACTCACATAATGGTTCTGAGATTTATCCATGCTAATATGTGTATCAGAAAGTTTTTTATTGCATAATTTATTCATTTATTGATGAATAGTTTTTCTTGATTTTGGCTATTACAAATAAAGATGCCATGAACATTTATACCCAAATGTGTCTATATCATTGTACATTCCCACCTAGATCTCTAGGTGTTCCATATCCTCTTCAGAATTTGGTATTGTCAGTTTTTTAAATTTTGCCATTTTAATGGGCATATAGTGGCATCTCATTGTGTGTGCATTGTTGTTAAACAAGACACAGTGGTTTATTTATCCTACAGCAGTATATGAACACATACTGTTATTACAGATAATCAGTTAATTAAAACTGTCTCAGCAGAACTATTGCACATATTATAAGAAACAGTGAGGGACTTTTCCAGTTATAACTAAGCACTCCTATCTCATTTCAGTTCTTTAAATACTTTTAAGTATTAAATATGTAACTATGTTAGAGGATGATATAGTTTTTGTTTAAGATTTTATTTACTAGAGAACACGCACGAGGGGGAGGGGGATGAGGGGCAGCGGGAGAGGGACAAGCAGACTTTCAGACAAACAAAACTGGACAAGGGCCTTGATCTCAACTGAGTGAGCCACCCAGGCACCCCCAGATAATATAGTTTTATATTGTGGTAAAATATAAATAACTAAAGTAGTGCTTTAATTTGCATTTCCCTAATGACTAATAATGTTGAGCATTTTTCCATGTGCTTATTTACCATCGTCTCTATGCCATCGGTTTTTTGCCCATTTTTTAATAGAATTGTCTTGTGTTGCAGTAGTTCTTTGTATATTCTGGATATTAGTCCTTTATTATAAATGTGTTTTTGTAATAATCCTAGTATAAGGGCTTGTTTTTTTCAATTTTTTTTTTTTTAAGATTTTATTTATTTATTCAACAGAGATAGAGACAGCCAGCGAGAGAGGGAACACAAGCAGGGGGAGTGGGAGAGGGAGAAGCAGGCTCATAGCGGAGGAGCCTGACGTGGGGCTCGATCCCAGAATGCCAGGATCACGCCCTGAGCCGAAGGCAGACGCTTAACCACTGTGCCTCCCAGGCGCCCCTGTTTTTTTCAATTTCTTAATAAAGAAAATGAAGAGTAGAAGTTTTACATTAAGTTCAATTAAAGTTTTTAAACTATTAAATCAATTTCTTTACTAGTCTGTTGAGGTTTTCTGTTTGTTCTTGAGTCACATTCGAGCATTTGCTTTTTTTAAGGAATTTGTTTCCTCGAAGTCATCAGATTTATTGGCATAAAGTTATTCATAACATTTTCCTTATTATCCTTTTTAAATGTCTGTGTGATCTGTAACTATGTCTGTCTCCTTCTTGATATTGGTAATATGTGTCCTTTATCCTTTTTTTCTTGATTGTTCTATGTATAGCTTTTGGTTTTATTGTTTATCTCTATTATTTATCCAGTTTAAAATGGATCAGAAACCTAAATTTCAAACCTAAACCAGAAAATCTTTGCAACTGGGAGTTAGGCAAAGATTTTTTTGACACCAAATAATCTGTAGAAGACAAAATTGGTGAACTGGACTTCAAAAAAATTAAAAACTGTTAATCATTGAAAAACTGTGAGGAGAATGGAAAAACAAGCCACAGATTGGGGGAAGATACTCGCAATTCATATATCTGATAAAGACCTTGTATCCAGAACATATAAAGAACTCCTTTTTTTAAAAAAAATTTTGTTTATTTGAGAGAGAGAGAGAGAGAGTGCCACTCAAGCTGGTAGGGTGGGAGAGGTACAAGCAGACTCCGTGCTAAGCGTGGATACCGACATGGGGCTCCATCTCTCGACCCTGAGATCATGACCTAAGCTGAAATCAAGAATTGGATGCTTAACTGACTGAGCCACCCAGGTGTCCCCAGAACATTTAAAGAACTCTTAAAACTCAGTAATAATAAAACAACCCAATTTTTAAAAACGGGCAAAATAGGGGCACCTGGGTGGCTCAGTCGTTAAGCGTCTGCCTTCGGCTCAGGGCGTGTGATCCAGGAGTCCTGGGATCGAGCCCCGCATCAGGCTCCCTGCTCCGCTGGGAAGCCTGCTGCTTCCTCTCCCACTCCCCCTGCTTGTGATCCTTCTCTCGCTGGCTGTGTCTCTCTCTGGCAAATAAATAAATAAAATCTTAAAAAGGGGGGGCAAAATATTTAAACATTTACTCTACCAAAGAAGACCTAGATGTCAAGCACATGAAAAGGTGTTCAGCATCAATAGACAATAGGGAAATGCAAATTAAAGCCATCATGCGGTACCACTGTCCACCTATTAGAATGACTAGAAATTAAAGACCTGGGGCATCTGGGTGGCTCAGTCAGTTAAGCCTCCGACTCGTGATCTCAGCTCAGGTCTTATCTCAGGGTTATGAGTGTAAGCTCCTCCCAGCGTGGAACCTACTTGAAAAGAAAAGAAAAAAAGACCCGTACCACGTGTTGTCATAGATGTGGGGCAGCTTGAATTCTCATACACTGCTGGTGAAAAATGTAAAATGGTATGAGCACTTTGGTAAACAGTTTAGCAGATGGGAAAGTTAGACAACACCTGAATGCATATGATCCAGTCATGCTACTCCTAGGTATTTACCCAAAAGAATAAAAACATATGTCAGTATACAGATGTTTGTAACGGCTCTGTTTATAATGGTCCAAAACAAGAAACAAGCCAATTTCTATCAACAGGTGAATGGATAAGCAAATTGTTGTATATGTGTGTAATGGAATGCTACCCAGCAATAAAAGGGAATGAACTGTTTATACACACGATAAATAGTGAATCAGAAGATAATTTTACTTGGTTTTAAAAGAGGTGAGACAAAAAAGTACCCAGAAACATACATACTGTATGATTCCAGTATCCCTAAAATTCTGGAAAATGGAAACTGATTAATCACAGAAGACAGATCAGTGGTTGCCTGGGAAAGGTGGGTGTAAGGAGGGGCAGGAAGAGGGATTACAGAGGGGCATAAGGAAACTCTTGGAGGTGATGAAGTGTTTATCTTGACCTTGGTGGGAATTTCACATATGTGGTACATATGTTAAAACTTAATGATAATTGCACATTCTAAATATGTTCTGTTTACTGTGTGTCAGTTTTTTTAATATCAAAAAAAAAAAGAAAAAGAAAAAGGAATGTGTCAAGGTGCCAGTAATAGAGAAACTGGAGCCACAAGGAGAAAATAAACCTTGTTCTCATGAAAGGTAGAATTGCTATGACTAAAGCCTTACATAAAATCCACACTCTGTCCCATACAAATAGTCTAGAACTGCACTGTCCAACATACTAGCTGGTATTCACATATGACTATTTTAATTTAACTAAACTTTTAAAGTTAGTTACTCATTCACAATAGCCACATTTCAAGTGTCTAATAGCCACATGTGGCTGGCTATTGGCTATCTTTGGTCAGGGCAGGTTATAGAACATTTCCATCATCCCACAGAGTTCAGTTTGACAGCACTGGTCAAGAAAACATCTGTTCATTACTTGGGGAAGTGTTAGCAAGTTATAAAATAGGATCTTAGGTGAAAAGTTAAAGTTATTGGATGGTAATCTAAGCCCTAAAACTTGCAGGTGTGAGATCTTAATTTATACTATTCTTATGATCTGGGGAAATGCAAGCTAAGAACGTTACACATAAACTGGCCCAGGACCATTAAAATCTTTGGGATCCCAGCAGAAGAAAGAGCAAAAGTCTGTATAGGGACACTTTAAAAAACCAGGGCACCTGAGTTTCTTATATAAAGAATAATCCCCACTAGATAAAATCAGAGGTAGAAATTACAAGCCATAGAAGGAAGTAACCATCATGAAGACTAGTTAGCTATTCAAACAAACAGGAGAATCAGCACTCCAACTTCATATAATAGAACAGTCTGAAGATCCTAATATAACTACATGTTTTAAATGGTTAAGAAAAGTATCGGGGCGCCTGGGTGGCTCAGTTGGTTAACCATCTGAACTTCAGCTCAGGTCATGATCTCAGGGTCCTGGGATCCTGGTATCAAGGCCACGCTCAGCGGAAGATCTACTTCTCCCTCTTCCTCTTGCACTGTCACTCGCTCTGTCTCAAATAAATAAAATTTTTAAAATAAATTATTAAGTGAAGGAATGAAGACTAAGAGTTGTGAAGATTCCATGTACCAGGATGGTAAATATCTAAGCCAAACAAATACCAGCAAACCCGTCAGATCACACAACCACAGAAGAGGAGGTGCTTTCGTTTTTAGTAGGATCTGTAATCTGGCTGAACCTAGAAGTAGATTGATACAGCACAGTCTCAGAGGGAGACCATGTGGTCTATAATGCTTCTGTTCTCGGGTGCCTGCCTCTTCTAAACCGTAGCCAGAACAGTTGACCTATCCATTGCAGGTGGTCTACTGCCTTGATACGGTAACTCTCAGCACATTTTCCTTTGCAGACATTATGATCTCAACCAGCTCCTGGAGCCTCGAAGCATAACAGCCGATCCTTTGGACTATCGCCTAAGCTGGCACTTGTGGGAGGTGCTGCGGGCTCTTAACTATACCCATCTCTCAGAACAGTGTGAGGGTGTGCTACAGACCAGTTATGCTGGCCAACTGGAAAGTGAGGGGCTCTGGGAGTGGGCCATCTTTGTCCTCCTGCACATTGACAACTCAAGGTGAGTAAGAAGCTATGAACCCCCTCTACATTTAGTGCTACAGGGCCATGCCAACAGCATCAGTCTCCTCGGGTTTAATTCAGTAAGCATCTAGGATGTATTCTGGGTCCAGCCTTGTGATAAATCTTAAGACAGTTCAACCCACAGCTATCTCTATATTCATGTGAACAAGTTGGAAGTGAGACTGCCTTGAGTTAAGTGCCAAATTATGCTATTTATCATAAGACCTCTCAGTAGTCTGAGAAGTGAGAAGAGATCTCCATGAACTGCAGTGATCAGGGAAAACCCTGGACAGGAACAGGAAAAATTAACAGGAAACAGAAGGCTATGTCCACATGGGGCTCCCCCATTAACTTAGACACAGATGCACATGAATGTGGCATATTTAGGAATTCTGCAGAAACCATGCTTGCTGAGCTGCCTCAGTGGATCTGTGGAGTGATGTAATGAGTGGGCAGGGAGGGCCCCTTCTTTTTCTGTCTGCTGGCTTTCTCCCTCTCTGGCCTTCCCTTGCCATCCACCCTCACCTACACTTCTTTTGATAGTAGCGTATTTACCAGTATATCCTTGCTTAGATACCTAATGTTTTTGTTCTCTATCCTAAAAGAGCCTTTTCTCCATGGTATGAATAAGATAAAGTTGGAGACTTTTTCTTTTTTATTAATGGTAATAGCATGGTATTACACTAATAAAAACATTTATATAGTCCTCCGTCATATAGTACTTTTACATATATTTATCCTCTGTTGTAAACATTTTACAACTCAATTGTAATTAATCACCTCAGTGCTCAAAATGAGCCTATAAGCACTCTTACAATCTCTGTTTTATAGATGCACAGTCTAACGCACAGAGAGATTAAGTAATTTTTGCTCAAGGTCACATAGCTAGTAAATGGCAGAGTCTTCCAACTCAAGACACCCAGAGTCTGTGCTCTTAATCATTATGCTGCGCTCTCTGTCATGTTACATAGTGTGGAAAGGAGTTGAGTTTTGTAGTCAGACCTCCCTCAATTCTAGATCCACTCACTTTGACCTGGAGTAAAGCTTACTCACTTTTGATTTTTGGTTAAAGATACTCTCTTTTTATCTGTAAAATCATAATATTAATGCCTGCCCAGTCAAAGGTAGTTGTGGGATTAAAGGAGGAAAAGTAGGAGTGCCTGGCTGGCTCAGTTGGTGGAGTGTGTGACTCTTGATCCTGGGGTCATGAGTTCGAGCCCCACATTGGGCATTAAGATTACTTAATAAAAAAAATTTTTTAAGGGCCTCCTGGGTGGCTCAGTAGGTTAAACATTTGACTGAAACATTGGTTTCAGCTCAGGTCAGGACCTCTCAGGATCATGAGATCAAGCCCCACGCGAGGCTCTGTGCTCAGCACTGTCTGCTTGAGATTCTGTCCCTCTTCTCTCCCTCTCTGCCCCTCTCCCAGCTCTTTCTCTCTCTCTCTAAAATAAATAAAACCTTTTTAAAAAAAATTTTTTTTAAAGGGAGTAAAAGTATAAAGCGTCTAGCACAGCCTTATCTTTAAGGAATTTCTCCTCTTCTCCCTTACCAGGAAGCAAAATGACTTCATACTTTCCTTTGAGTTTATTTAAACAAATTCACAAGGGAATTTCGCATGGTAAAAGGCTGGCTAGTAAGATAACTGATGATTTAAGAGTAGGCTCTAGGGAAGCAAATCCTATTTCCTGATAAAGGATTTTTTTAAGTGAATTTTTTCAGTTTATTTTGTTTTTCTATGTATGTATGTACGTACGTGTGTATGTCATCTCTACACTCAACATTGGGCTCAAATTCAGGACCCTGAGATGAAGAGTCGCATGCTCTTCTGACTGACCCAGCCAGGCACTCCCCTGATAAAGAATTTTAGAAATGAAGCAGTTGAGATTAGGGGTCCATGGAAAGCCTTGAAAAGGTCCTTGAAAAGGTGTTCAGAAAAGATTCTAAGATGAGGAAACTAGTTTTTATTTGATATTTAAATTTGGTCCTTTGGGAGTCTCCTGGGTGGCTCAGTCGGTTAAGCATCTGCCTTCAGCTCAGGTCATGATCCCAGGGTCTCCCTCTCCCTCTGCCAGTCTCTCCACTTATGTTCTTTTGCTCTCTCTCAAATAAATGAATAAAATCTTTAAAAAAAAAAATAAATCTCGTCCTTTGTGGCACCTTGAGTGGCTAAGTCTGTTGAGTAGCCTACTCTTCATTTTGTTTTTTGTTGTTTTTTTTTTAAGATTTATTTATTTATTTATTTATTTATTCAACAGAGATAGAGACAGCCAGCGAGAGAGGGAACACAAGCAGGGGGAGTGGGAGAGGAAGAAGCAGGCTCATAGCGGAAGAGCCTGATGTGGGGCTCGATCCCACAACGCCGGGATCACGCCCTGAGCCGAAGGCAGACGCTTAACCGCTGTGCCACCCAGGCGCCCCCCTACTCTTTATTTTGGCTCAGATCATGATCTCAGGGTAGTGGGGTCGAAACCCACATTGGGCTCCATGCTGCTTGAGATTCTCCCTCTTCCTCTGCCCATCTCCCCCCCCCCCCGCACCCCACCCCAGCTCTCTCTCACTCTCTTTCTCTCTGAAATAAGTAACATCTTTTAAAAGAAAATAAATAAATAAATAAATGGCTGGTCCTTTGGCCCAGATAGGAAAAGACTCTCCTTAAGGGGCCTTGAGACCAAAAGGAGTGAGGGTAGCCTAAATCTAGAGGCAGAGAGAAAATGAAGGAAATCTGGTGGTTTTGAAGGGGGGAGGGGGAAGCAAACAAGGACCCGGAAGAGACTTTACCTTTAAAAACTACTTCATTTACTTGTACTGACCATACAGGAGAAAAGGAAGGGAGAAGATTGGAAATGAACTACAAAGAACTCCTCTGTGGAGAATAAGAGTCTCCTATCCTAGTCCTTGATATCCTGTTACTAGGAAGAAAATAAAAGAAAGGGAAAGCCTTTTCTTAGCACTGGACAACCTTCCCTAGAATATTAGTTTTCACTATTTTTTGATCATGAAAATATAACATGCTTAGATACTTCTATTTCATTTAAAAAATGCTGATATGGCTTTTGGTTTTTTTTTTTTAAGTGAAGTTGAAAGTGGTCCACTAAATGTTAAGACCTGCAGTTTGAGAGACTATCTCAGGGGGTCACTCTGCCCTATCTGAGGCAGCCTTCTCCATCAGTGAGGATGGGATTTATTCTCATTGTCCTTCTTCCTACAGCATGCGTGAGAAGGCGGTTCGAGAGCTGCTTACCCGGCACTGCCAACTATTAGAGACCCCTGAGTCTTGGGCTAAGGAGACTTTCCTGACCCAAAAGCTTTGTGTGCCTGCTGAGTGGATTAACGAGGCCAAAGCAGTGCGAGCACACATGGAATCTGACAAGCACTTGGAGGCCCTCTATTTATTTAAAGCTGGACACTGGAACCGCTGCCACAAATTCATCATCAAGCACTTAGCTTCTGGTAAGTGCTTCACACCAGGGCCTGTGTCTCCTGGAATCACCCCAAATTCTTCCAACCTCTAAACCCCATGATTAGTCAGACCAGAGATGATGTTCTCTATGGGTCTGTGCAGTCTTGAATCATATTACACTTCGCAAAAGTTCTCTGTGCAGAAGAAACTTGGCCAGGATGAGGGGCTAGAGGGGCAGGGTTTGACAGGTTGTTACTTTACCATTTGCCAAAGATATGCTTGATACACATGAATTATGTTAAACTCTTTGTGTATTTAGGGAATTTTATTTACCAAAATGAAAAGGAGACGTTATAACTGATACCACAGAAATACAAGGGATCACTAGAGACTACTATGAACAGTTTTATACCAAAAAATTGGACAACCTAGAAGAATTGGATAAATTCATAGAAACATACAGCCTTCCAGGACTGAATCATGAAGAAATAGAAAATCTGAACAGACCAATTAGTAGTAAAGCATATTGAATCAGTAATCAAAAAAACTCCCTACAAATAAAAGTCCAGGATCAGAAGGCTTCACTAGTGACTTTTACCAAACATTCAAAGAATTAATTCCAGTCCTTCTCAAGCTCTTCCAAAAAATAGAAGAGTTTTGTAAGACCAGCATTACCCTGATATCAAAACCAGACACAGATACCATAAGAAAAGGAAAGTAAGGACCAATATCCCTGGTGAACATGGATGCAGAAATTCTCAGCAAATTATTAGCAAACCGAATTCAGTAATACATTAAAAGGATTATACACCATGATCAAACGGGATTTATAACAGGGATGGTTTAACATTTACAAATCAATCAGTGTGAAACAGCACATTAACAAAAAGGAGGATAAAAATTGTGATCATCTCAATAGATGCAGAAAAAGCATTTGGTAAATTCAACATCCATTTATGATTAAAAAAAAAACAACAACTAGTTGGTATAGAAGGAACATACCTCAATAATAAAGGCCATATATGACAAGCCCATACCTAACATAGTGGTGAAAAGCTTTCAGCTTTTTCTCTAAGATCAGGAAGAAGATAAGGAAGGGTTCCCACTTTAACCACTTTTATTCAACATAGTATCAGAAGTCCTGACCAGAGCAGTTAGGCGAGAAAAAGAAATAAGAGGAGTCCAAATGGGAAAGAACGAAAACGGTCACTCTTTGCTGATGACATGATATTATATACAGAAAACCCTGAAGGCTCTACCAAAAAACTGTTAGAACTAATAAACAAATTCAGTAAATTGTTGGATACAAAATCAATATATAGAAATCTGTTGTATTTCCATACAGTAATAACGAATTCCCAGAGGAATTAAGAAAACAATCCCATTTTCAGTTGCATCAAAAAGAATAAAAATTTAACCAAGGCGGTCAAAGACCTATATCCTGAAAACTATGACATTGATCAAAGAAATTAAAGACAGAAAGAAATGGAAAGATACTCCGTGCTTGTAAATTGGAAGAATTCACGTTGTTAAAATGTCCTTACTGGGGCGCCTGGGTGGCTCAGTCGTTAGGTGTCTGCCTTTGGCTCAGGTCACGATCCCAGCGTTCTGGAATCGAGCCCCACATTGGGCTCCCTGCTCAGCGGGAAGCCTGCTTCTCCCTCTCCCTCTCCCCCTGCTTGTGTTCCCTCTCTCGCTGCCTGTTTCTCTGTCAAATAAATAAATAAAATCTTTAAAAAAAAAAAAAAAAGGAAAGCGAGATAAAAAGAAATGCAGAGCTTCAGGCCACACCTACTGGCTCAGGATGTGCATTTTAAAAAAACAAAATAATAAAATATCCTTACTACCTAAAACAATCTACAGATTCAGTGTAATTCCTGTCAAAATTCCAATGGCATTTTTCACAGAGATAGAACAAACAACTCTAAAATTTGTGTGGAACCACAAAAGACCCTCAATAGCCAAAGTGATCTTGAAAAAGAAGAACAAAACTGTGGAGACAATCACACTCTCTGATTTCAAACTCAGTTACAAAGCTATAGTAAATCAAAACAGTATGGTATAGGCCTGAAAACAGACACCTAGATCAGTGGAACAGAACAGAGAGCCCAGAAATAAACTCACACATATATGGTCAATTAATTTATGACAGAGGAACCAAGAATATACAGTCTCTTCAATAAATGGTGTTGGGAAGACTGCACAGCCACATGCAAAAGGAAAACTGGACCACTATCTAATTCCATGTACAAAAATTAACTCAAATGGGTAAAGGCTTAAACTGCAGCGCATCTGGGTGGTTCAGTCAGTTAGGAGTCTGCCTGCGGCTCAGGTCATGATCCTGGGGTCCTGGGATCGAGCCCAGCATTGGTCTCCCTGCTCAGTGGGGAGCCTGCTTCTCCTCCCTCTCCCTTTGCCTGCTGCTCCCCTTACTTAGGCACTCTCTCTGTCAAGTAAATAAAATCTTAAAAAAAAAAGACTTTAAGACCTGAAAACATAAAACTAGAAGAAAACACAGGCATAGGCAGTAAGCTCCTTGACATCCATTTTGGTGATGATTTTTTTTGGATGGGACACCAAAATGAAAGGCGACAAAAGGAGAAATAAGTGGGACTACATCAAACTAAAAAAGTTCCTGCACAGCTCCAATGGCAACCATCAACAAAACGAAAACGCAACTTAGGAATGGGAGAAAATGTTTGTAAATTATTTATCTGACAAAGAGTTAACATCCAAAATATTTAAAGAACTCATAAAAATAGCAGGAAAGAAATCTGTTAAAAAAATTAGGCAGAGGATCTGAGTGGACTTTTTTAAAGAAGACCTACAGATGGCCAGCAGCTAAAGGAGATGACGCTGTACATCATTAATCAGAAATGTGACTCAGAGCCACAATGAAATATCACTTCATCCCTGTTAGAATTACTATTGTCATAAAGATAAGAAATAACAAGGTTGGTGAGGATGTGGAGGAAAGGGAACCCTTATGTACTACTGGTGGGCATGGAAATTGGTGCAGCCACTATGGAAAATAATATGGAGGTTCCTCAAAAAATTAAAAGTAGAATTACCATATGATCTAGCCATTCCATTTCTGGGTAATTTTCTAAAGAAAATGAAAACACAACTCGAAAAGAAATATGCACCCCCATGTTCATTGCAACATTATTTACAATAGCCAAGATAGGGAAACAACATTGGTGGATGAATGGATAAAGGAAGTGTGTGTGTGTGTGTGTGTGTGTGTGTGTGTGTGTGTGTGCTGTATATATATACAACGGGATATTATTCAGCCATAAAAAAGAATGAAATCTTACCACTCGCAACAATATGGATGGACCTCAAGGCATTATACTAAGTGACATAAGTCAAAGAAAGACAAATACTGTATGATCTCACTTGTATATGAAATTTAAAAAAAAAACGGCTCATAGTTACGGAGAACAGATTGGTGGTTGCCAGAGGTGGGGGGTGGAGGTTGGCAAAATGAGTGAAGGGAGTCAAAAGGTACAACCTTCCAGTTACTAAGTAAATAAGTCATGAGGATGAAATACACATACATATACAGGTGTGTGTATATATACAAATATACATTAACCATAGTTCATAATAATGTATCGCACCAAAAGCGTGCAACTCTTGTTCTCAGGTTGTGAGTTCAAGCTCCACATTGGATGTAGAGATTGCTTTAAAACAAAATCTTTAAAAAACAGAAAGTTGCTAATAGAGTAAATCTTAAAAATTCTCATCACAAGAAAAAAATTCTATAATTATGTATGGTAACAGACTATACATTGTGGTGATCATTTTGCAATATATACAAGTATTGAATTGTTATTTTGTGTACCTGAAACTAACATAATATTATAGGTCAATTATGTCTCAATTAAAAAAAAAAAGAAAACAGAAACCCAGAAATCTCTGTTTGGGGAACTGAAGCAAGAAATTTTTCACATTTTCTTTGGAGAATTTCAAGATATCTACTTGTAATTCTCTAGTCTGACCGAACATTATTTCCCCTTTCTCCTCCTCCTGGATTTCTGCTATGTCCTCCATGTACTTTCGAGAACCATATATTTGGGCAGCCAGAATGCCTAATGATTTGTTTCTTCAGATGCCATCATTAATGAGAACTACGACTACCTGAAGGGGTTCCTGGAAGACCTGGCACCTCCAGAGCGCAGCAGTCTAATCCAGGACTGGGAAACGTCTGGGCTTGTTTACTTGGACTATATTCGGATCATTGACATGCTTCACCAGATACAGCAGGTACCTGAGCTCCGTAAACTACTGCTTGGTAGTTTTCCTTTTCCCTGGCCCTTAGAGTCACAGAGACCTCAAAAGGTCTGCGCAACCACTTGAAAACCTCATGGGCAGAGAGGGAACTGTCAGTGCAGGAGGGACGTTTTGATGAGGCCGATTTGCTATAGCCACTATGACAGCTGTATCAGAACTTAAAAAAAACTTCTTTGTTTTGTGCTTATTACCAAGTAGTATGTACAGTAGACATTCCTAAGGTTTGTTCACCTATAGTCTCCTCCCCTTGTCCAGCCCTCCTTTGAGTGACAAGCTCAAGGATGAGAGAGAGAGTAGGTCAGAGATTTGGTGAGGGTAGTAATTGTTTCACACATCATCTGGCATGTTTTAAAATTGCAAGTATTACAGGTTTTTTTAGTCTTCATCAAAATGTATTGGGGTCAGTCTCGATAGTCATAAGATAGGCCTCTATTGCTTATAGCACGGAGATCAGACTCTAAAACGTAGGATTCAAGCACACATAGAGGCTTCTTACCTGTCGCCCCTGCCTTCTACTAGCGTTACCCCACATTCCCGTTGCCAACCGGCTCTGCTCTCATCACACTAAATTACTCATGATGTTTCCAACAAAGCTTGTTTTATTTCACTCTTTAGCATACACACACATCCTTCAAGATCTACATTGCTGTTAAGCTCTACTTCATTCTCCTTTTCCCCTAAGAAATGTTAATTGCACTGTCTGTTTTACTGCCAAAGCACTTGGTACATTTGTTTACTGACCCTATTATGGTTACTTATCCACGTCTGTCTTCAGGTTATCATGAGCTCCTTTTGGGGAGATCTTCTTTATTTTTAGATTAAAGACAGTAGAGTATAGAGGGTAAGAATCAAGTTCTGGAGCCAAACGGTTAGGTTCAATTCATGGTTCCCTCACTAGCTATGTGACCTTAAAGCAAATAAATTAACCTCTCTTTTTCTCCTCTGAAAAGTGTATTGAGGGGAGCACAGATTATCATAGATATCTGACAGAGTTGTTACAGCGATTAAAATATACTTAAAGTGTTTTAGCAGACTACTTTACATGTATTAAGTGCTTAGTAATTGTTACTGTTACCCTTATCAAAATCCCTACTAACACAGTGCCTGTCATGTAATATGCATATTTATTATTTGCTATACTTTTATAGGATAAATTAAGAGCATCACCTCTATTATCACTGAAGAAAACTTTTTTCTAGTTGAACATTAATACATTTATACAACCTAGTTTTTGAGAACTTACTATGTCCCAAGCACTGGTGAATTTGGGGGATATAAAGGTAAGCAGTAGGATATGTTTTGCCCTTACCAAAGTAATAATTTTGGTGAGGAAGACATATATACATATGTAAACCAGCAGTTACTATAGAATGGTGAGTGTAGGGATTAAGCAAAGAGTGTTTTGTAGCAGCACATAAACGGAGTACCTAACCCAGAGTCAATAAGGCTTTCTAGAAGTGGCATCTAAGCTCCGAAGCCTGAAAAAGGAGGATGGGTGGAACAGAATGCTTCAGCAGACGGAATAGCATGAGTATTAGAGATCAAAGAGAGCATTGTGCTTCCAGGGGAGTTGGTTTTTGGGGGTTTTTTTGTTTAAGATTTTATCTGTCTGTCTATTTAGAGAGTGAATGAGTGGGGGAGGTGCAGAGGGAGAGAGAGAATATCCAGCAGACTCGTGCTGACATGGGGCTCAGTCCCACGACCCTGACATCATGACCTGAACCGAAATCAGCCAACTAAGCCACCCAGGCGCCCCTCCAGGGAACTTACTAATAAGGTGGTATTGGAGTGTAGAGTGGAAAGGGGAGCTGCGTTAGGCATAGTAAAGCCGCAGAATCTCCCACCTGGACTGCTGGAGGAGACACCTAATTATTCTCCCTGCTTCTGCACTTGTTCCTTTACAGTTTATTTCTACGCAGCAACCAGAGTGATCTTTCTAATACACAAATCATATCTCACTCTCGTCTAAAATTCGTAGTGGCTTCTCATTTCACTTACAATAAAGTGCTCCTTAGCAAGTCTTATAAAGCTCATAATTCTTACTTTTTTGTGCTATGGACCTCCTTGACAGTCTGGTGAAGCCCATGGGTGGCTGTCTAATGTGTTTTAATGCATAAAATTTAAATTCATGGAAAAAAAAAATTTAAATTCATGGGATTACAAAAGAAACCAATTATGTTAAAATACAGTTACAAAATATTAAGAACTTATGGTAATAAGTGGTTTATTTAACATCTTAAATAACAAGCGCAGCAGTGGATCTCCTAAATACTCGTAATTTTGAAGTACTATATTTAAAAATCACTAACAACTGTAATGTAATATGAAAATAGTGGTGATGTCTGTTGATGACAAAGTCTCGGTTATTGCTTGACATCTACATTAATAATTAAATGCTAATGTTTAGTAAAAAGTTAGTAAAAATAAAGATGTTCTTTTTCCCAGTCCAAGTTCACAGACTCTGAATTCCGAGGACCTCCTCTGGTGTATAAAACCTCTCCAGTTTTATCTTCTTCCGTTCTCCTCCTTTAACTGCGTTTTACCCACCTAAGCTTCCTTTGCATTCCCGTCTTGTAGTTTTAACTGTTCTCTTTGCCTGGACAGCTTGACCCTCTCCTTGTTATTCAGATCTCCACTAAGATCTGACCTTCCTCAGGAAAGCCTTTCCTGACCCCTCCATCTGAAGTAGCCATCCAGTTTTTCTGCCACATCACCCTGTTTGAATGGTCGACATAGCTTGTGATTCTTTAAGGTTTATCTCTGATAGTTTATTTTTTATTAGTTTCTTGAGAGCAAAGACCTCATCATATTTACCACTTTTAAAAGTCCAGTTAAAGACTGGATTCTTGTGGATAAAAAATGCTTGCAGAGGCTGGGGCGCCTGGGTGGCTCAGTCAGTTAAGCGTCTGCCTTCAGCTCAGGTCATGATCCCAGGGTCGTAGGATCAAGCCCCGGATTGGGCTCTCTACTCAGTGGGAGGCCTGCTTCTCCCTCTCCTGCTCCCCCTGCTTGTGCACCTGCCCCCCCCCCCGCCATCAAATAAGTAAATAAATCTTTAAAAAAAATACTTGCCGAGGCATTAAATGGTAGATTCTGCAAAGCCCCCCAGAAGTAGATTCAGTGAGAGAGATGCTTCGTGGAAGGGTTGGGTGAGCATTTAGAGGAGGAGGAGGTGATAGGACACTTAGCAAGTAGGGTGGTTTAATGTAAGAGTCTGAGAGAGGGGGGCCAACCAAGAGTCATGTGAGACAAACAGGAATAAGATGCTGCTGGAAAGTATTCAGAGCGTAAGTAAAGAATTAAAATACAAGGTTCCTGGCTGACTCAGTGAGAAGAGCATGTGATTCTTGATCTTGGGGTTGTGAGTTCAAGCCCCATATTGGGGGTAGAGATTACTTAAATAAACAAACTTTTAAAAATTAAAAAAAAAAATAAAAATACAGACTTGCTTTTTAGAAACATCACTCTGGCTACCATATGGTAGGGAAAAGGATGTAATGGGATGACACTGAAGATAGTGATCAAGGTCTTAAGATATTTCAAGTAAGAAATAATGGTAACCCAAGCTAGGGCAGTGGCCCTGGAAAGGGGAATGGAAGATTGGAACATTAGGCTAAAGATTTAGGAGTCACCAGCATATTGTCATGGGTGGGGGGCCTAGGTGGCTCAGTAGGCTAAGCATCCTACTCTTGGTTTCAGCGAAGGTTGTGATTTCAGGGTCATGGGATCCAAGCCTTGAGTTGGGTTCCACACTCAGTGCAGAATCCGCTTGGGGTCCTCTGCCTTTTGTCTTCCCATTCCTCCCCCTGCTTGCACATGCACTCTCTCTCTTTCTCTCTCTGTCTCAAATAAATTAATTTAAAATAATAATGGAGCCGTAGGAGTGGATAGCAACACATAGGAGAGGACATACAGTGAAAATAGGCCCCTGCAGTATTTTAGAAAGGGTTGTGAATTTGGGGTTAGGATACCTAAATTAAATGCTAGTTTGGGCTCCACTTCTTACTTACTCTCCACTCCTAAGAAGTCATACAATCTCTCTGAGCCCAGATTTATTTAGATTTTTGGTGCCATGTTAAAGCTTGCTAGTAACATGATTCATCAGTGCTGATCTCAAGACTTGCCCAGTTTAAGGCTTTGTATATACTCTGTTACTTTCCTCTTGCGGATTAACCGCTGAGGTTGTGTTTTGTCCTCAGTGATTAGGCTGGATAGTGGTGACATGACACTGCCGGCCAGCCTCCTGGGTTTTTTCCGTTGTTTCAGAGTTTTGCATAATCAGTCTGTGGATAGAATTGGGGTGAGGGGAGCTCTTCTTGACCTAATTGGTTTCTGTGCTGCTTTGTAGGCGGACTGCTCAGTTTATGAACTGGAGGAGCTACACGCCAGAGTGGTCTCACTGTGCAGTCGCATACAGCAGATGCAGTGTTACAATGCCAAGGATCTCCTGGCCCAGTCAGGTACGCCTCCAGCCTCTCCCTGCTTCCTGCCTTTATGATTATTATACCTCTGCCCTGATGCCCACCCTTAACCACCCCTCATCCTTGATGCCCACTTCGTTTTTTCTCTGCAGACATGGCCAAACGTGCAGCCAACCTGCTGCGGGTGGTATGGAGCCTTCAGCGTGCCCCTGAAACAACCTCCGACTCAACACCAGACCCTCAGCGAGTCCCTTTGGGCCTCTTGGCTCCCCACGTTGGCCAGCTCCCCATGCCTGAGGACTATGCCTTGGAGGAACTGCGCGGCCTCACACAGTCCTACCTGCGAGAATTGACTGTTGGGAGCCAGTGAACCCCAAGTTCCTCCCACCACACTCACATGCTCATTCACACTCAACACACAGAGATCCCCTGCATTGAGTTGATTGGCACCGTTTGCCATTCTCTTGGTTGGCTATGGAATCCATCCCCTTTTCCTGCTGCCCCAAGCAGCATCCTCGATTTGTTCAGGGCTTTTCTTAATACTGAACAAAGCATAAGGGCTTTTAGAACCCAAAAAGGAGCCAAGTCTCTTTTTTACCATCTTTAAGACCACTCCCCCCCTCCTTTTTAAAAATATGGTCAATAAAATACCTTTCACAGAATTCCCCCCAGAGAACCAGGGAATCCTTTCCACCCTCAGCTGTTCTGGATCTTGTGACCCTCCATGCCAGCCTGCTACCCTGCTCCTACCTCAGCCCTTTTATACTAGGACAATTGTGTTGATCAAGGACTGTCTTTCCTTAACAGATAAACTATCCACAGAAGGAAGGAGAATTTGTCTCAAGGAGGTTGATGAGTTAACACTGTTTTAGAGTCAAAAGAGGGTTGGACTGAGGAAGCAGAACAGTCTTTCTGACTCATTTAGGCAGAAGTGAGTGCCTGCCGTGGAGGGATGAATCTCCCAGGCTTGTTTGTTCCTGCCTCGAATGTCCCATGAGCATCAAACCTTTCCTCCTACCATGTGCGGGAACTCTTGGTCACAGACTCCATGTCTCCGGGAAGCTCCAGAACTCAGTTTGGTCCCTGGTTTTCAGTCATCTTGCTAGGCTTCCTGTCTGGATTTGCCTGAAGAGTTTGGATAAAACATGACAGGTTGGGTAGCCGTCCCTGTCCTTCCTATTCTAGCCCAGAGCATTTCCTACCCATTGTCTACAGTCCCAGAACATAAAACCATTACTGAGGCAGGCAAGGAGCTGGGCTTTATGGGCACGTGGAGGGCCTTTGCTACTTTGCTGTCAGCTATGGGGATTCCCAGATAAAGGCCTGCGACAGCTCGTATTAGGGCTGTCACAGACAACATGGCCACCTCTGGGTCTTTATGCATGAAGATTATGTAAAGGTTTTTATTAAAAAGTATATATATATATAAATAAATGACCTAGATTATTTTCCTCTTTTTCTGAAACTACTTTCTTAAAAAAAAAAATAAAATGTTTATAGCATTCCTGCTATTGGCTTTCCCTTTGTGTTTTTTGAGCCTTCTTACTCCAAGGATCTTTACAGTGGCCTCAGTTGATTTACAGTCTTAAAGGGAGATGGGCCATGGGTTAAAAGAAAGACAATCAAAGACTAAATTTATTAGGGCAAATTTAGGGTGAGGGGGTTGAGATTATTAATCCTGACTGCTTGTATTTTTTTTTTAAGATTTTATCCATGTATTTGAGAGAGTGAGAGAGCAGGGAGCAGCAGAGGGAGAGGGAGAAGCAGACTCCCCACTGAGCAGGGAGCCTGATGCAGGGCTTGATCCCAGGACCTGGGATCATGACCTGAGCCGAAGGCAGACGCTTAACCGACTGAGCCGCCCTGGCACCCCAAGAATTTGAATTGTATGTCATATGTAGATGAATCCCAAATGTGTTGTTTTGCAAATGAAGCTAAACAGATAAAAATGTTTAACTTTCTGGTCTGTTCTATATGTGCACTACTTCCTTGCTGTTCTGAAGCATTCTTGAAGTTAGCCTTTATTTTGCCCTTGAGGTATTGTGCAAAAAAACAATTTTTTTTTTTTTTTGTAAACTCTACCCCAAGCATGGAGCTCATGACCCCAAGATCAAGAGTTGCATGCTCTACCAACTGAGCCAGCCACGTGCCCCAGCAAAACATTTTAAAGTGTAATTTCTTATGGACCCAAAAAACTGAATAATTGCTGAAGAAAATGGTACAGGAAAAAATATCTTTCACCCTCACACCCATTCCTCCCAAATACCAACCACTCACTCTTATTTCTTTCTTCTTTGGCAGGTACAATAAACCTGCATTACATTAGTTACGAACCAACTAAATTGATTTTAATTATATATTTTACACTATTATATAGAAAAATTAACTTTTGGTGTGCATTTCTATTAATTTCAACACATACAGATTTGTATAACCACTCCACAGTCATAATATAAACTGTTCTGTCACCCAAAAAACTCCCACTTCCTATCCTTTTAAAGTCACATCCTACTCATCCCTAACTCCTGGCAACTATCCTCCTTCACTATAGTTTTGTGTTTGCTTGTTTGTTTTAAGATTTTATTTATTTGACAGCGAAAGAGAGAGCCAGAGAAAGCACAAGCAGAGGGACCAGCAGAGGGAGAGGGAGAAGCAGACTCCCCGCTGAGCAGGGAGCCTGATGTGGGGCTAGATCCCAGGACCCCAGGATCATGACCTGAGCAGAAGGCAGACGCTAAACCGACTGAGCCAGCCAGGCACCCCTATCTACAACCCATTAATGTATACAATTACCCTTATACCAAAGCTAGACAAAAGACACTACAAGAAAACTACAGACCAATATCTTATATGAACATTGGTCCATAAATCCTCAACAGAATACCAGCATAATAGAAGGATCATACACCAGGACCAAGTGGAATTTATTTCTGAAATGCAAGGATAGTTCAACATATGAAAATCAATCAATGTAATAGACCACATTAACAGAATGGGGAGAAAAGCACATGATCATCTCAATTGATACAGAAAAAGCATTTAACAGAATTCAATATTCTTTCATGATAAAGACACACAACAAACTAAGTAGAAGGAAGCTACCTCAACATAATAAAAGCCATAATGGGGGTGCCTGGGTGGCTCAGTTAGGCGTCCAACTCTTGGTGTCGGCTCAGGTCATGATCTCAGGGTCCTGGAATTGAGCCCTGTGTCGGGCTCTGCACTCACCAGGGAGTCTGCTTGAGGATTTTCTCTCTCCTTCTCCCTCTGCCCCTCTCCCTATTCCCACTCTCTCTTTCTTCCTCTCTCTCAAATAAATAAATCTTTAAAAATAAATAAAAGCCGTAAGTGAAAACCCACAACAAACATATTTTATGATGCTTTTCCTCTAAGATCAGGAAGAAGGCAAGGATATCTACCTTCACTTATATTCAACGTAATACTGGAAGTTCTAGCCAGAGCAATTAGCAAAGAAAGACAGATAAAAGACATCCAAATTGGAAAGGAAGAAGTAAAATCTGTTTCCAGATGATATGATCTTATACGTAGAGAACCCTAAAGATTACACCAAACAATGACAACAACAACGACACAGTTCAACAACACGGTTGGAGCTCAGAGACGATTCAAGTAGCAGCATACAAAATAACACGCACAAACCAGCTGCATTATATACACGAATAATGAACAATCCAAAAACGGAAGGTACAAAAGCAATTCCATCATCAATAGCATCAAAAAGAATAAAATCAGTAAGAATGAACATAACCAAGGAGGCCAAAGACAGGTACTCTGAAAACTGTAACACTGCTTAAAGAAATTAAGACACAAATGGAAAGACATCTCACTTTCATGAAATGGAAAACAAAATGTCCATACTAACCAAAGCGATCTATAGATTTAATGCAATCCCTCTCAAAATCTCAATGGCTTTTTTTTTTTCGGGAATAGAAAAGTCCATCCTAAAATTCATACGGAATCTCAAGGGACTCTAATAACCACAATAATCTTGAAAAAGCACAAAGCTGGAGGACTCACACTTCCTGACTTTAAAACTTACTACAAAGCTATAAGAATCAAACAGTGTGGTGTGGGCATAAAAACAGACATACAGACTAATGGACTAGAACAGAGAGCCCAGGAATAAACCCTCACAGATACGGTCAAGTGATTTTTTATAAGGGTGCCAAGACCATTCAGTGGGAGAAAGGACAGTCTTTTCAACAAATGGTGCTAGGAAAACTGGATATCCACAGGCAAAGAAATGAAGTTGGACCTTTATCTAAACACCATACACAAAAATTAAGGATAGGTCAAAGACTTAAATGTAAGAACTAAAACTACAAAACTCTTAGAAGAAAATATAGGGTCAAAGCTTCACAACATTGGATATGGCAATGATTTATTGGATATGACTTCAAAGTGCAGGCAAAAAAATAATATATAGACAAATTGGACTTTATAAAATATTTAAAGTTTTGTTCACCAAAAAAATAAATCAACTGAGTAAAAAAGCAACCCTTAGAATGGAAGAAAACATCTGCAAATTATATACCTCATAAGGGATTAATACCCAGAATACAGAGAGAACTCCTAGAACACAACAACAACAAAACCCAAAGCAATAAATGGACAAAGGACTTAAATAGACATTTCTCCAAAGAAGACATACAAATGGCCAATAAGCACGATATGAAGCTCAACTGCTAGTTATTAGGGAAACGTAAATAAAATACAGTGAGATATCACCTTATACCCATTAGGACGGCTAGTATAAAAACAAAACAAAATAACAGCTTTGGTGAGGTTGTGGAGAAATGGGAACTCTTGGACCCTGTTGGTGGGAAAAAAAGACATTATAGCCACTGTAGAAAGTGGTATGGCGATTCCTCAAAATATAAAAAACAACTATCATATGACCTAGCAATTCCATTTCTGGGCCCATAATCCGAAAGAACTGAAAGCAAAGTCTTGAAGAAATATTTCTACTTCCATACGCGGCAGCATTATTCACACTAGCTAAAACGTAGAAGCAACCTAAGTACTCCTCAGAGAACGAATGAATAAGCAAAATGTAGTATATACATAAAATAAAACATATACGGCCTGAAAATAAGAAGTTCTGACATGTAACAAAATGGGTGAATCTTGAGGATATTATGCAAAGTGAAATCAGCTGACCTCAAAAAGACAAATACATGATTTAGGAACACCTGGGTGGCTCAGCTGATTAAGCGTCTGCCTTTGGCTCAAGTCATCATCCCAGGGTCCTGGGATCGAGCCCCACGGCGGGCTCCCTGCTCAGCGGGGAGTCTACTTTTCCGTCTCTTCCTCCCCCTGCTCCTGTTCTCTCTTGCTGACGCACATGCACTCTCTCTAATAAAATCTTTTAAAAAATGACAAATACGTGGGGCGCCTGGGTGGCGCGGTCGTTAAGTGTCTGCCTTCGGCTCAGGGCGTGATCCCGGCGTTATGGGATCGAGCCCCACATCAGGCTCCTCTGCTATGAGCCTGCTTCTTCCTCTCCCACTCCCCCTGCTTGTGTTCCCTCTCTCCCTGACTATCTCTATCTCTGTCAAATAAACAAATAAATAATCTAAAAAAAAAAAAAAAAAAAGACAAATACGTGATTCCACTCACATGAGTTATTAAGTCGAAATCATGGAGATAGAAAGTGGAATAGTGGTTGCCAGGGGCTGGGGGCTTGTGAATCTAAGTGTGTGTTCCTGAAGATAGAATATTCTATCTAATTCATTGGGATTATAGTATAAATACTTTTGGTTGACGACTGTGCATCAGGCAATATGCTAGGCACTTGCCTTGTGTTACTGCTTGTCTCATTTAATCCTTAAAACTTCTGAAGTGAGGACTGTCAATCCCATTATCCTGTATAAGAAAACAAACCCAGAGAGTTTCAGTATCTTTCCCAGGTCAGACAGCTCATAAGACAGAGCTGAAAGTGACTCTAAAGCCTGTGGTTTCCCTGCTACCCAGTGTCAGCTATGGTGTCTGGGCATGGGGAGAGCACTGAGACTCAGAGAGGGATGGCTGTAGGGAGCTGGAGGTGAGGATGTGAGCTGCACTTCCTGCTTTGCGGGGCCACCCGGAGCAGCCTAAGGCTCAGCCCCATTCCCACCAGGAGGGGACAGCTTGCTTGGCACAAAGTGCCTAGCCTGGACAGATGTACTCCATCTCTCACTGGAGGCAGAGCTGACAGTCTAAAGGGAGCCTCAGGTGGGTGGGGAGATAGAGTAACTGGGTGATGGACATTAAGGAGGGCACGTGATGTAATGAGCACTGGGTGTTATAGGCAACTGATGAACCACTGAACTCTACCTCTGAAACTAATGATACACTATATGTTAATTAACTGAATTTAAACAAAATAAAACTTAAGAATAATAAAAATAAAGGGAGCCTCAAGAACTCAGCAATGGGGATGCCTGGGTGGCTCAGTCAGTTAAGCATCTGCCTTTGGCTCAGGTCATAATCCCAGGGTCCTCAGACTGAGTCCTGCATCGGGCTCCTTTCTCGTCAAGGAGGCTGCTTCTCCCTCTGCCTGCCTCTCCTCCTGCTTGTGCCCTCGTTCTCTCTGACAAATAAATAAATAAAATCTTAAAAAAAAAAAAAAAGAATCCAGCAATGGTGGCAGAGCTAGGAGGACAACACCATCCACGGCTCTGGCCCCTCACATCCTTAAGCCCAGGCTTTTGCAGATCCTGACCCCAGCATCTCTGTGCCCTCCAGCACCCCAGGCTGGGCTTGAGCTGAGCTTGGGTGCTGTGTTACAATTTGAATAATTCAGGTCCCAGTAACCTGAGGTGTCAGTTTCAGTTGCTCTGTTCCCGTGGGCACAGATGTCCCAATCCTGTAAATAAGCTAATGAAAAGGGCAAAGGGGAGGGGCCTGCAGCCCTGGGCCTCAGAGGGCTCAGAGCTGATGGAGAGTCCCTGCCCCTGTCCTGCTGAGAATGTGCCAGGCTCATCCGGAGTCCAGGTATGGGGGACAGAGAAAGGAAGTTAGGGGGCTGGAATAGAAGGAAAAAGGAAGGAAGAGAGGAAGAGGGGAAAAAAAAGAAAGAGAGAGTGGAAGGAGGAAGACCAAAGTCAAAGAGGCAGAGAGCAAGAAAGAGTCCCAGAGGAAAAGACAGAAGGAAATGGAGACAGCGAGGCTGAGTGAGAGGTAAGGGGGTGTGGGGAAGTAGAGACAATGGCAGGGGCAGAGGCCAGAAGAGGCAAGGACCAGTGGAGGAGAATGAGCAGATGCCAAGATCAAGTACTAAAACCCAAAGGCAGGTACAAATAGGAGGGTCAGAGAACTGGAAGGGCCGCAGAGCTCCCCAGCAAAGATCTCAGTCTTACTTCTGACTTCCAGGTATCGTCCACACCATCTTTGCCAGCAAAGCCTGATGCTGCCCTCAGTCAGGCCACGAGGGTCACACCCAGAGACCTGCCCTACTTCTTGCTGTGGCAGGGCCATGGGGCCCAGGAGCCACCACCCCAGCCTCGGCTTCTCTGTCTCCAGCCTGGGCCTTCTGTTTCTGTTCTCACTGCTTCCAGGTGTGACGTGCAGTAAACCAGCCCTGCCTCTCTGGGCCCTGCTACTGTTCTCTTCCTCCCCAAATCTCCCTGCACATCCGATTTCTCTTTACTCCTGTGCTGGGAACAAGCGCTCTATCTGGGTAGCGTGGAGGACAGAGGTGCTGAAGAGGGTGCAGGAGACCTGCCTGGCTGGGGTGGGAGCAGTGATGGAAAAGCCAGGGGGTGGGGGTGGCGCAGATCATGAAGGGCACTGAATGGCAGACTGAGTTTGGACTTGATCCAGCAGGCAATGTTTTAAGCAGCTACTGGCCTGGTCAGAATTGAGTGTTTAAAAGCCTGATCTCAGAAATGTAGGAGCCGTGAGGAGGCTACTGCTGGGTCCACTCAAGTTGCAGGGGCAACTAGACATTCAAAGGATGCCCAGCAGCCTGGCTGGCAGGACCTGGGTACTGGGTGGGTTGCAGGCAGAGGGGGGCAGAAAGGAAGGATAATTCCCAGATTTCTGGCTGAGAGCACGAAGGGATGGGTACTGTTGGCTGAGATGGGGAACGCAGAACAAGGAACAGGTTACAGAGCATGGGGGGAGGAAATGAGTTCCTATTTTGGACCCACAGAGTTTAAGGTGCCAGTAGGACATTCAGAAGTGAACTGTTGTATTTATGGGTCTGGAGCTTAGGAGAAAAATGAGGGCTTAAAAAAAAAAAAAAAGGACAATGACAGGATTCTGGGGAACAATACTTGGGTCAGGGGCTGAAGACAATGTGGTGTGTCACTGAAGCCTAGGGAAGAGAGTGTTTTCAGGATAGAATGGCCCATAGCATCAGAAGCTTTGAAGAAATCCACAGAAGTGCAGCTGGATAAGTGGAAATCGGTTTGAGAGACGGCAGGGGCTGGTGGCAATGGGGTTCACAACACCTGGGTGAGAGGCGGGACTCCTGTCGCCTATTTGGGCCCCTCTGGCATTTGCAGTAGGGCAGGCAGAACCCAGGTCCTTAGGAAGGCAAAGGGTGGGGAAGAAACCTGTCGGCCTTGCTCCAGAAGACAGAACCAATTCACGCCTTGGCCTCACTTCGGCGGAGGCACTCCTGGAAAGAACGGGAGCCACAGCTAGATGGACAGAGTGGATATCAGGAGGGCCAGTCAGATGGCTGTGAGGTAGCAGAGCAGGTGACAGGGCCCCAGCCTTGTGGGGGTGGAGGGTGTGAGCAGAGGCCCCTGGACAAGGGCCTCAGATGGACACCCTTCTTCCTGGTCCCCCAGAGTGCTTGGGAGCCGAGGGCAGGCTGGCTCACAAGCTGTTCCGTGACCTCTTCGCCAACTATACAAGTGCCCTGAGACCTGTGGCAGATACAGACCAGGCTCTGAACGTGACCCTGGAGGTGACATTGTCCCAGATCATTGACATGGTGTGTTGTGGTGATAGTGTCAAATCATGGGGTGGGAGTGGGGGGTAGTGAGAGACTGGGATTATTCTCCAAACAATTCTTTTCTATAAATGTTAGTATTAACAATAATAAAAGATACTAACTGTTGAATACTAACTGCCGGGTGCCCACAGTGTGCCCAGCACTTTGCACACTTGCATTCCTGCCTAGCAGGGATTATCACCCATGTAACTACTAAGGAAACTGAGGCCTAAAGAGGAAAAGAGACTGTCAAGGTCACATAGCAAGGTCGGGCCTGGCTAGGAACTGGACTGTGAGCCAGCCGGGTTTGTGGTTGTGTCCAGAGCTCTGTAGGTGAGCGTGTATACCCAGGGAAGGGTGTGCATATACATGTGTCCACGTCTGTGCCCACTCCCTGCCCCCCACTAGGATGAGCGGAACCAGGTGCTGACCCTGTACCTGTGGATCAGACAAGAGTGGACAGACGCCTACCTGCGATGGGACCCCCGATGCCTATGGTGGCCTGGATGCTATCCGCATCCCCAGCAGTCTAGTGTGGCGACCAGACATCGTGCTCTACAACAAGTACTGCCTGCCTGGGCCCCTCCCCTCGCCTCCCCCCTCCCTACAGTTGCCCTTGGCTCTAGGTATGCACTGATTCCGCATCCCCCCAACCTAACCTGGTTGCCCCACGGCCCCGGAAGCTTTTCCCCCAGGACCCTCCTAAGCTGCCAGGAGCTCACAGCCCCTCCATAACACCCCCACTTTAGTCTGTCCCAAGCCAACCCATGCTGAATGTCTCCTGAGAACCCACTGTGTGGTCCAGGGCTACTTCTGGATCTCTCACAGAGGGGGTTCTGGGGCACAAGTGCCTCCTGATGGCATACTCCACCCTTGCAGGCGGGCTCCAAGTGTCTCAGGACTCCCTGAGGGCCTGCCTAGGGACTTCCTCCAGGGCCTAACCCTCTGGAGCGTTCCTTTATGCCTCAACTGGTTTAGCAGTTGTTTCCCAGACAACATACGACTCTGCATATTTTCCCCGGGGGCCCTCTAGGAGATTCGCGGATGACACTACGCAGCCGGGTGCCAACTTTTACAGATGTGTTCTCACCCTGGCCTAGATCCGTGTCTCCTTTGGGCCCTTAGGTGCCACCCCTTCTAAGCCTCCAAAGGCTCACAGATCCCTCTGGGCCACCCCCTCCACCCTCTGCGCGACCCCTGGTAGTCCCAGGGCCCCGCTGGTCAGAGCGCAGCGGCAGGGATATGCCCCGGCCTCCGCGCGCGCAGCCGCCTCAGGGCGCACCCCCCCCCAACCACCTGCCCCCGCAGGGCGGACGCACAGCCGCCGGCCTCCGCCAGCACCAACGTGGTTCTGCGGCACGACGGCGCCGTGCGCTGGGACGCGCCGGCCATCACGCGCAGCTCGTGCCGCGTGGACGTGTCGGCCTTCCCGTTCGACGCGCAGCGCTGCGGCCTGACGTTCGGCTCGTGGACGCACGGCGGGCACCAGCTGGACGTGCGGCCGCACGGCGCCGCCGCCAGCCTGGCCGACTTCGTGGAGAACGTGGAGTGGCGCGTCCTGGGCATGCCGGCGCGGCGGCGCGTGCTCACCTACGGCTGCTGCTCCGAGCCCTACCCCGACGTGACGTTCACGCTGCTGCTGCGCCGCCGCGCCGCCGCCTACGTGTGCAACCTGCTGCTGCCCTGCGTGCTCATCTCGCTGCTCGCGCCGCTCGCCTTCCACCTGCCCGCCGACTCGGGCGAGAAGGTGTCGCTCGGCGTCACCGTGCTGCTGGCGCTCACCGTCTTTCAGCTGCTCCTGGCCGAGAGCATGCCGCCGGCCGAGAGCGTGCCCCTCATCGGTGAGCCGCGAGGGCGCGGTGGGGCGGGGGGCGGGCGGGGAGAGACTGTCCCCCTCCCCCGCCGGCAGAGGCTCGCGGGCCTGCACCGGGGCGGGGCCGGGAGCGGGACAGGGACGGGCGCCGCAGAGCAGCCCAATTCCGTGCGGGCGGGGGGCGCGCATGCCTCCATCAGAGATTGAGGGGAGAGGAGTAGGCCCCTCCAGGAAGGACACCCCACCCCTCACCTGTCATAACAGGCAAAACGCCTTGAGTCTGGCTGTGTGCCAGGCGCTCTCCTAAGCCCTTGCCATTTTTTGAATTAACTCAGAGAGGCGTCACCACAAACTTAGGAGGTAGGTTCTGTTATCCCGCTTGTGCCCGAAGGATCAGTAACTTGCTCCAGATGGTGCTTGTACCATTTGAGAGTCTGACTTCCATGGATTGCGGGGCAGTGCGGCGTCCAGCGGTGAGGAGAACGATTAGGGAGCAGAAGGCTTCTGCGAACCCACTTGTAAGAACAGGGGATGAGGAGATCTTGGCCCTTCCTTCCTTCCTGGCTCCATCCGTTGGGATTGGAGGGTCCTGAGAGCCTCACGGTGGGTGAGCTGCTGCCTGTTTGTGTTGAGACAGCGGGCAAGCTCAGGCCCCCTGAGTTTTTGTTTTAGGCTCCCCCTCACTCTCTCTCTTGCAGGGAAGTACTACATGGCCACCATGACCATGGTCACGTTCTCCACAGCGCTCACCATCCTTATCATGAGCCTGCACTACTGTGGTCCTAGTGCCCGACCAGTGCCAGCCTGGGCTCGGGCCCTCCTGCTGGGACGCCTGGCACGGGGCTTGTGTGTGCGGGAACGAGGGGAACCCTGTGGGCGGTCTAGACCACCTGAGTCACCCCCCAGTCCCCAGCCTCCTGACGGAGGGGCTCGCCCTCCACCAGTTGCTTGCCATGAACCACGGTGTCTGTGCCGTCAGGAAGCCCTACTGCACCACGTAGCTACCATCGCTCACACCTTCCACAGCCACCGGGCTGCCCAGCGCCGCCATGAGGACTGGAAGCGGCTGGCCCGTGTGATGGATCGCTTCTTCCTGGGCATCTTCTTCTCCATGGCCTTGGTCATGAGCCTCCTGGTGCTGGTGCAGGCCCTGTGAGTCCCCGGGGTCTGGTGCAGCCACAGCCCTTCCAGACAGGGATGGAAAGGCCAGGTGGTTGTTGACTCTCTGGTAGGCAACCCAGTCTCTCCCGCTGTGCCTGAGAGCCTGGGACACCCTCTCTCCAGAATCAGCACGTCTGACTTCACAAACCGCAGGGATCAGTCGTCTATATACCCTAAACTTTAAGGGAAATTCAGAGCTCGCCACTCCTCTAATTCCTACGGAAGAGGAACTCTAAGAAGGGCCGAGATCAAAACCGTCCTGGAGGGACCGAATTGACTTTTGACGCTGTGTGTTAGAGCTTTTTGTGGCGAGAGTGCAGGTTATATGAGAAACAGAACAACCATGTTTCCTTGTCTTTTCTTCCTTCCTTGGTGGCTGTTGTGTTAGGGACTTGATCTTGCCTGTTGCTGCCTAGGGACTCAGGGAAGGGGATTCAGGATTCATTCTCTCTTTTCCGGAGCAGGAGGCCGCACGTGGATTTGGCTCCAAAGCCCGAACTCATAATAAAGAAAGCGTGTGCTTAGCACCTCTTTAATGTCCTGTTTTACCCCTGGGGCCTGTGGTAGTGGAAGTTGTGGCAGAGCCAGGTTTGTCTCTCTAGAGACAGGAGCCTTAGGACGCATAGATCAGGGCAGAAATTATGTCTTTGCTGACAAGAATTCACCTGAGCACTCAGTTGAGACCCTGGCAGAGGCCCTAATGCTGTCTCTGCTGTCTCTCCTGCTCTCTACCCTCTGGAGCCGGAGCCAGTCCACATCATTCCCACACGCTGACATTCAGAGAGCTTGAAAGTGTCCAAGGTGGGGCAGTGCAGAGATGAGCCATTCACAGGTGTTTGTTCCTTTCTGACTTTCACACGTTGTCCGGGACCACCTCTGTGCTTTAGACCCCGTCCCTGCCCTCAGGAAGTTCACAGTCTGACATGGGAGACAAACACTGACACGTGGTGTAGGGAAGCACCCAGGGACCTGTGGGAACAAAGAGGCAGGGCCCCTAACCCAGCCAGGTGGGAGAGGTCAGAGAAGGCACCTGGAAGAGCTTTCCAGGTGCACATGTGAGGCATTTGAATAACAGCAAATACCGTGGCCCAGTGCTTTCCTCCCCAGTCCCCCCCGCAAACTAGTTTAATCTTCAGTCCAAGTGAGTTGTTGCCTGCCCTAGAGACCCCCACCCCTATTTAGTGTCTCACTCTTAGAGCCTTGGGTAAGGCTCAGTCCCGAGACTCCCTTAATTCTCCATCAGCAAACCTGGCAGCTGCCAGAGAAAGTCCCAGAGTTCCCTGCAGAAGGAGTCACCATGGCTCCTGGCTGCTCTTAGAGCACACACGAGGCCGCCATCCCCATGTCGGGTTGAGGCAGCATGTTGGGCAGGTGGGCTGTCGTTCAGTGTTGGATGGGTCGTGGAAAGGTTCCCCCGACAAGGACCCAGAGCGGGAGTAGGAGGGACCAGACTGCAGAAGCAGAGCCTTGACCCATGGCTGCAGGAAAAACAGAGGCAGAGAGAGAGGTTTCGGGGTAGAATGAGGTACACAAGCACGACAAAGAGGAATGAGCAGAATGGGCTGGAAACACCCACAAGGTGCGATGGGAGCCAGAGATGAAGAGCGAGAATTCAGGGAGGACGGCAGGCAGGTGAAAGAGCCCTAGGTCCCCTTCCAGAGGTCACTAGGAGGGTCTATGCCCTTGCCTCCTACTGACACAAATGAGCCATGGCAGGGTGGGATGAACAAGGGGAAGCCATGTGAATGGGCCCTACTGACGCTCATCATTGCCCTTCTGCCCAACCCCTGATTACTGGTGGACCTGGGGCGCGGGGCGGGGGGGGATCCTAACGTGGTCCAGTGCTTGAGATGACATTACCCACACTCACACGGGTTGGAGCCCGGAGATCTGGATTATGACCCTGGCTCTGCTCCTGACTCATTCTGTCCCCTTGGGCAGGTCCCTTCTGTCTCTGGGTCTCCCTTTATTATATAATGAGGGTCATACTCCCTGTTCTCCCCCCTTCCAATAGTTTCTTGTATGGTAAGGATAAAATGAGATGGTGTCTGGGGAGAAGTGGGGGCCAGGTAGTGTGGTGGTTGAGTTTGGTTGTCTGGACCCCACCCCTTACTAGCTGTGTGTGTAGGGCTGGTCGCTTCCCCTCTCTGCGCCTTATTTCTCTCATCTGTAGAACACGGGCGATGACAGTGCCTACACCACTGGGTTGTGCTGAGGATGCCTGGAACTCTGAGTGGTACTGTGTCATGAAGAATGGTGGGAACGAAATGCAGGCTGGGGCTTCTTCCCGCCCACTGTTCACAGAGCCCTGGGGGAGGGAGGAGGGACCCAAGGGAGAGTAGTGGCTGCAGTTTCATTCCTGGGAATGGCCTATTCCAGTCGGTTACCCTGGAAAAGCTCCTTCCCACCTGGAGAAATGAGGCCCAGGCAGGCCTGGGTACAGCAGGTATTCAAGGGAAGAAAAGAGTCACAGAAGGGACCTGGGGATCACCGTCGAATACGCTCATTATACGGGTAGGGAAACTGAGGCCCAGAGAGGGATTGATTGGTCACAGAGTTAGGATGAGAGCCCAGGTCTCCAGCACCCAGGGCCTGACCTTGACCTTGAAAGGTGGTCTAAGGGAGCCCTGAGGGCAGTAATAGAGACCGTGGGTTCTGCAGCTGAAGGAGAAGGCCCAGGGAGGACTGTGGGAGTGGCCCTTCCCTCCATCCCCTCAGTGCAGCTGGGATCTCTCTGAGGCCCAATCAGTGGCCTCCTGTGAGGGAGGGGGCATCCCCAGACTGGGGTGCACGTGTGTCAGCTTGCATGACCACTGCCCCGTACACACATGTATGTCCTCTTAAGAGAGGCTATCCACCCCCACAGGGGTGGTGATCAATAGGGGGTTGTTTTCCTTTCACGAGGGATATGCATCTTGGAGAAGAGGCCAACCCCAGGGCAGCCCGCTCATCCTTGAGCCGAGCCCCGTGGAAGCTTGCAGCTCTTACCTGAGTTACCCAGACGGCAGGGCCTAGACTTGCACTGCTTGTCTGTAGGGAAGAAACAGTAAAGAATCAAAGTCTCAGTAGCTCCCAGGACAGGAAGGAACCCAGAACCCTGTGGTCCATCCCCAGCTTGTTCCTGCAGAAGCTGGGACATTTTCCCCTAACTCTGCTTCCTTCTGGTGAGACCTCCCTTGCCTGCGTTTGACTTGACCCATGAGCCGCAGAGCTAGAAGGGAACCAGCCCTCAAAGCCAGGGTCTCTTCTGGGGGCTCCTCCCGCTTCCTTGCCTGTAACTTTGCCTCCCTGTGTAACCACCTCTCCCTTGTCTTGTCGCAGCCGAGGAGGCACTGGTTCGTGTACTTTGTGTGTCTTCCTCACCTTCTGTTGACTCATGCACCCCCATGATGCTGTTCAAGGTGGGAACGGAAGCCACACTGGACCTTCTCCCATTGTAAATGTGGTCCACAGGTTAGCCAACAACCTGCCTCTAATTATGCGAAGTGGGCCTCCCAAGGCCCTGGGCATCACTCAGCCAGGACCAGCAGCCCACAGCCCCTTCAGAGCTTAAGAACCTGGGCCTGTCCTCATGATTCCACCTCTGGCCGGTCCTGGGGGACAGACAGGAAGAGGATCCACGACCTTTGACAGCCTGGGCTGGGACTTTGGGGCACAGCACCCAACTGCTATCTCAGCACCCCATCTGCACCCCCACCCAGTCCACACGACAGCACAGGGTTTCCATTCAGCTGAATACACGTGCTCTTCTTGGAAACTGAATTTGGGGCTCTTACTCATACCTGGCAACAATGGTCTGGGTGTCAGTGTTGTCGCCAGAACTTAATTGCCTTCCAGCTTCCAGCTGGAAGAAAAGCCTGACCAGTTCTGTTTGGCCCTCAATGGGCACCTGGCTCGGTCAGGAAACCCTCTTCAGCCTCCCAGCAGGCAAGTGGCCAGCTCCGGCTTAGGTACCTCCAAGGACAAGTGGCATACTCCCTCAGAAGGCTGTTTCCCCTTAGGTGCACAGGGTGGGGGGACAGAGGTACAGGGTCCCCCTCACTGTTCATTTGATTGTGGTATTTGTACGTGTCCCCTGAGACCAAGGGGGAGCCCGTCCTGTGCACAGGTGCCGCCCGGCGTGAGCCCTGCCTACCTTTAATGTACTCGCAGTTGTACGTGCTGCGCTTGCCCAGGGCCCGGAGGTAGACGCGGGCGGGGCCCTGCGCCGGTCTGCTGGCATTGATCACCTGGAAGGTCTCGAAGGGGGGGATCAGCACCTCCTCCTCCCCGGGGAAGAAGGAGTAGCCCTTGATAGGTGCCCCAAGGCAAGTCCAGATGCCAAAGAAGGTGTCCTCCCCAAACTGCTGGGCTGCAACATTCTGCAGGGACGCGGAAGCAAACCCCCCCAGCCTTACGGTGGCCCCGGGCCCCGCCGGCCGGAAGCGCAGGCCGTGCACCCCTCGGAACACCTGGCGGCACTGGGGCGAACGCTGGCCCCTGCCCAGCAGCTGTAGGGCCTCGGTCAGCAGGAAATGGAGTGTCTTGAAGGAGAAGTGGTGGAGGTAGTAGGCTCTGGAGCGGCCTGCCTCGCGCACGGCAGCGTTGAACTGCTTGTGCAGGGGGTTGTTGGCGGTGTAGGCCAGGAGGGCCACCCCATGCTCATCGCGGAAGCCAGGGGGTGGCGGGGGCAGCTGAGTAGGCCTGGGGCCCCACTCTGGCCCCCAGGCCTGGCGTTCCCGCCATTGGCTGCTTGCCAGTGCCCAGCCGTCAGCATACACTTTGTTGGCCTGGAACTCGGTTTGGTTGAGATCTGGAAGGGCGGCTGTCATGGCTGCTGCACAGCCGTCATACTGGTCATCAAAGGAGGCTGGGGCCATGTCCAGGGGCACTTCTTGAGAGAAGAGCTCTCGTCGAGTGAGGGGGTGGCTCTGGGCCTGGTGGAGAGGGAGCAGTAAGGACTGAGAGGGTGAGCCTCAGGACAATGGGAGCCTATCATCCAATTTCTCCACTTAGAGGAGAAGGACACTGAAGGCCCCAGACACATCTGCACGGGAAGGGGGTTGGAACAACTAGCTGCACACTCTCAGAGACCGGGGTCTGGGGCTGTCCCCTCAGGCCGGGCGAGCACCACTGGAAACCTCAGTGTCTCTCCTCCCACGGCTGCTCCTCCCGGGGCTCAGAGGAAGCTAGTGGTGCAGCTCCCTGCTGGCGTGGGCACAGTGCAGGATGACCGTACCTGACGAGCTTCCATGAGGCCCAGGCACACAAGCAGCAGAGACATCATGGCAGGAGTCTGCATGTTGGACATAGGCCTGGACAAGTTACTGTCTCTCTTTGGGTCTCAGTTTCTTCATCTAGAAAATGAGAACATTAATCTACAGTTTAATAAACATTAACAGACACCTAGTCTGTGTCACTCCCAGTGCTTGGCACAGAGTCACGACATCAAAGTGAAGGCTCAGGGCACCTGGGGGGCTCCGTCGGTTAAGCGTCTGCCTTCAGCTGGGTCCTGGGAGTGAGCCCCACATCAGGCTCCCTGCTCAGCAGGGAGTCTGCTTCTCCTTCTGCCCCTCACTCTGTCAAATAAATAAATAATCTTTAAAAAAAAAGCAACCAAAAAACAAAAAGAAATGAAGGCTCAGAAGAGAAAGAGAGGACCCTTCTTGCTGGAAAGAACATGGGAGACTTCCTGGAGGAGGTGTTATCTGAACAGGGTCTTGCAGGAAGAATAGAAGAATAAGGCTTCAGTCAGTGGAGACTGGGATGGGAGTGGGATTTGGGGTGGGAAGGGGATCTAGGGCAGCAGAAAGGAGAAGAGCAAAGGTGTTGGAGTAAAAAGTGAAAGATATTTTGTCCTGCATGGCAGATCCTGCGGTGTCTGAGCACTGGAAAGATGGGCAGTCGTGAAAGGTCTTGACTGCCACGGTGAGAGGTCTGGGCTTCACCCCGTGGGGGATGTGAGGCTGGAACAGGTCCAGGACTGGCTGGCTGCTGGGGCCATGGCAGTACTCCAGGGACAGGATCCAGCCGTCCTCCTCTCCCACAGTCCTGCTGCAAACTGGGCCCTCCTCCCCTAAGCCCTTCACTGCTTCCAGGACAGGCACAGGTGTAGACCCTCAGGGGCTGAGGGACAGGGTCCAGGAGGTGGGGAGAGGACGGGGTGGGGAGTGAGGCTCCAAGAAGGCGGAGCTCCAGTAGTTTCTAAATCAGTGCTGCTGCTGCTTTGTTTCTTTCATTACAAAGTAATGCATGCTTGTAGTGACAAGAAGAAAGTATGAATGAATCTCAGAGTCCAAGCCCCCATCTTCTTTCTCTCCGTGTCCTCTCTCACTCGTACCCGTGCCTGCTGTTACTGTGACAATAGTGTCCTTTAGGACCACTTGTGGTGCCCGTGCAAATAATTTAATCTGCCCTGCCTGCCCCGATCTCCACTGTCACCCCTGTGGATCCACCCTCCACGGAGCAGGGCGAGCTAAAGAACAGCTGGTCAGGGTGCTCACCTGCTTAAAAATGCTCTGTGCCAAACCCAACTGGAAGAAATATCTCAACATACAGAGTAAAAATGCAGAGATGAAAATCATGAGGGAAGAGATGAGAACACATCTAGACAGGAAAAAAAAAAAAGTAGCAAAACACAACTTCCCTCCATGCCCTCAGGACAGAGCCCTCCTCATGCTGGCACTTGAGGTGCTCTGTGACCTAGCCCTCCATGACCTCTTCAGCCTTGTGCCCCCCCACCCCGGCTTCTACAGAACAGGACAAAGCTCTTAGAGAACAGGTGAGGCTCCACTGCTTGCCCCCTGTGGTGCTGGACACGTTGCCGTCTGCTGGGGATGCCCTTCTCCTGCTGTCCACTTTTCAACTTAGCTTAGGGGTGACCTTTTTCAGGGAGCCCTCTGATTTCTCTATGCTCTGCAGTCACCCTGTGCTTTCCTCTGTCACTGTCCTAATCATACTGTGTTGCCCTTATGTGTCTGTCTTCCCTCCTGGCCTGTGAGTTCCTTGAGGGCAGGGACGAAGTATGACCCATGCTGTGTCCCCAGAGCTCAGCCCAAGCCAGGCACAGATGAGGCCTCCTGGAATGTTTGCTGGGAGTCTGAGAGGCTTCCTGGGTGCAGCTAACACTGTAGACCCCTGCAGAGCAGGTAAATTGATGACTTCGGTGGGCAGTGTTGGGGGGAATGGGGTGGGGCCAGAGCAATGGGGTGGTTATGGGAGGCGAGGAAATGGAGGCACTGGGCAGCCCCTTATATTTTACCTGCCCTTCTGTTTTTCTTCTCATCCTGCTCAAGGCACTTGTCAGTTTCTCCTCATCCAGATCCTCACTGAACATTCCCTTCTGGGGATGTGACTCCAAATTCCTTCCCCAGGAACCCCCCAATTTCCCAATGTCCCCAAACCCTCCAGGTATCCTAAACCTCTCCATCAAAGGTGCTATGGTCTGAATGTTTGTGTCTCTCCAAAGTTCATATGTTGAAATCCTATGCCTGCTGTGATGGCTTTAGAAGGTGGGGCCTTTAGGACATAATTAGTTCATAAGGGCTCTGGGATTACTGTTCTCATAAAGGAGACCCCACAGAGCTCCCTAGCCCCTTCCACCACGTGAGGACATAGTGAGAAGGTGTCACTTATAAGCCAAAAAGAGGGCCTTCACCCAACCATGCTGGCACCCTGATTTCAGACTTTCACCCTCCAGAACTATGAGAAATAAATGTCTGCTGTTTATAGGTTTTCCAGTCTGTGGTATTTCATGGCAGCCTGAACAGACTAAAATAAAAGGTGCCCTGAAATTGTTCCTAATGACTCCTAGAACTCCACCATCAATACCCCAAATTTCCCCTTTAAAAAAGTTCTTTCCCTGCCCTGTACCCAGGAGGAGGGTGTTGTGCCCCTTACCTAGGCCTTCTCCAGGAAAGCTGGTGTCAGTCTCCAGTGATGGCCACAGGGGGAGGGGAAAGGCAGGTTTCTCCTTTATACTATCAGTCCCCCCACCCCTTGTACCCACACAGCTGCTCAGAAATGTGACACTCCCCCATCTATTTCTGGATGTTGAAGACTTGAGAACACTAGCCTGTGCCCTTTCTGCCCTGGGCCAGTGCACCTCCCATAAAGGAAGGAACCTCTGAAGCCGGAGAGAATGTGGGCTGAAGCATCAAGGGTCCAGTCTGGAACAACTGTGGGTTTGGTCCTGTGTGCAGCACTCCTGTCCTCAGTATCTTTTTACTTTGTGTTCCTTTTATGTGAGCATGGAAACTCACCTAACATGCAAGGAGAAATTCCCAGATTCAGGAGGCTGGGTCCGGCTGGCGCTGATTTGCTCTGTGATCTTGGAGGACTTTCTGCCTCACTCAGGGCCCCTGCTCAATGACGAAAGTTGACTCCATCTCTTGGGGACTTTCTTGGAGTTCCACATTTGGGGATGGGAGAAGCACTTCCATGTGGGGAGAGGACAAAACCCTGATCCCAGTGGATCTGGTCCCAGGGACTTGTTTCAGCAGGCCTGACTATCCCAGACTGCATCTTCTGTCCCAACAACTGCCCGTGCTCAGAGTCCTCCAGCATGAGAGGCAGTCAGGATAAACAGGCAAGATGTGGTTTTTCACAGTAATGGTAAACAATAGAGAAACTGATTTTCTGATCTAGGTGAGCTTTGGGATGGACCATCTCAGTGGAAGGGGACAAGAGGACTTGTCTAGAAGCTGTGTTTGCCTAACAAGTGCTCTGGTTTTTTGGGATGACACTTTTCCAACTCCCTCCGCACACTTCTCCAAGCCCAGACACATAGTTTGTCTTTTTTTTTTTTTTTTTTTTTTGGTCTATAGGGAAGGATTTTTGGAGAAAGGATTCTAGAAGAAGGAAATTCTGTATTTGGCTAGCAGCTTGATGGAATGGGGCAGTGGGGATGGTGCTGAATGAATGAGCCAGACCAGAATGGAGGCCCTGAGGTGAGTCTAACCTTCTATGCCCACCTCAGTCCTAGCAAGCAGCAGGAAGCATCCCTTAAATTCTGACATTTGGGATGCCCAACTGCCCTGACCACTTTGGGAGTAATCCTCCCACCCCCAGGGCTCAGGCAGCCAGAAAGCTGTCCCCAGAGCTGCTTACTGATTTCTCAGCTGGTCCCTTCTCCCGTTACCTCTGATTGAGCATCCAAAACTCAGAGCCAGGTTATTTATAGACAGGCCCACAGCAGGGGAGGGGAAAGGCTAGTGTTTATAAACATGGGGTCACCTGGGTCTAAGAGATCCAGAGAGAGAGGGTCTGTGGAGGGAGCGGGGCTGGCCCCTGAGGATGTGAGACAGAGAGCTGGTCCAACCCTACTGAAGGGAAGGGAGTGGGTGGGTGCCGCTCAGATGCTGGATCACGCGTGCCCCAATGCGTGGGCCATATGCAAATTGCATGCAAATCAGCGAGTGCACCAGCAGAGAATTCTTGGTGGGCGGGACCCTCGTGGGTCTCCCGGGTCTAGTGGTCTGAGAACTGGGGCTCGGCCAGGTCGGGGCCCACCTGAGGGAGAGGCCAAGTCTCACAAGTCCCTCCCCCAACCCTGGTCTCGCTCAGAGCCAAAGCGGATTCTGGAGAAAAAGCTCGCAGTCTAGGGAAGGGGTGGTACGCCCCTCGGCCCCTTTCCGCGCCACTCCCGCTCCCCCACCCCGTGTCCGTTGTTGCAGAAGAGAGGTGTCGGGTTACCGCCGCGGGGGCTATAGTTAGCCGCGGGACTTTGTTGATCCGTTAGACTCCCGGGACGGCGCAGCACCCGCCGGGACTTAAGCCCCCCGCCGGCCTGAGCAGTCAGTGTTCCTTCCCGCTGTCGCCCCTGCAACTTCAGGTGGGTCCCTGGCTCTCCGCCCCCTCCCCTCTCCAGGCAGAGCCAAATTATGGCTCCACCTTTACCATCGCAAGAAGGTCCCCGAGCAGAAGACGCTGCGCATGGGGGCTAGTGGGAATTTGGGGAGGGAGCCCTGGGGTTGAGCGGGGTACACAATAAAATCTAAAGCCCCGCCCACTCCCTTAGGCCCGCCCTTGGCCCCGCCCACACCCACTTGGGCCGGATCCTGGACGGAGACCCTTCACACCCCAGAGGAAAGGACCCTGGTCTCTGTCTCCCATCCCATCGCCAGTGGTGCCCTCTTCATCTGGACCTCGCCCTCCTGAGTCGCCCCCCAGGAAGGATGCTGGCGGCTCTGCTGATGGCTCTGAGCTACCTCGGCCTCCATGCCCTCTGGCAGGTAACTGGGAGAACCTACTCCTGCCACAAAGGGAACAGGTCAGGGGCAGACCCAGAAGAGGTAGACTGGGGGGCTGACTCCAGTCACTCCCAGGGACTCTTCTCTAGAATCTCGGTCATCTTAATCCTCTTCTTCTCAGGAACGTCTATCGCCACAGGGAGCCCCAAGTTCCCATTCTCTCTCCTAGAACCACCTCCACCCATTGGTCCTCTTTGGATCCTCCTTCCTTCACATCAGTCCTCCCCACGTCCTGTCTGCCACCACAGGCTCAGCCCCGGCAAACCGGCTTGGGCTACCTGTGTGCTGCCCTCCCGCAGCCCCTCCCAGACCAGGGCTTGACCTCCTCCACACCCCCCCACCCCCGCATGTTTCAGAATATGGGCTTCTAAAGCAGGAGTGGACTCAGGAGTCTCAGAGCTGACAGTGTCGTGGTGTGTGGCATGAAGGGGGAAGAGAATCTAAGGATGGGGACCAGGTCAGGTCATTGGACATTGGCTGTGTATTTGTATATCACCTGCATCCTGACTCTTAGAGCCAGAACAGCGCTTGGAAGTCATCTAGCCCCACTTCCTACCAGGGGTAGGAACTTCTCTAATGACAAAATGGCCCCTTCACGTTGTACAGAAGTGAAGATCTGTATGCTGTCCTCACAATATCCCTGTGAGGTTGGAAGTATCCTCAGTTTATATGTGGAGAACCTGAAGCTCAGAGAAGTTAAGAGACTTGCCCAAGAGCGCACAGCTAGTAGGTGGGGAAGTCACGATTTGAACCCATATCTGTCTCACTCCAGTGGCTGTGCTATTTAAGCCCTTGAGCTCTTGCCAAATTGCATACACAAGATATTTGGTCATAGAAACGAGATACTGTGTTTCTGGACTGATCTGCCACCAGGGCCCCTGTCCAGTGCTCTGAAGGTCTCCCCTTTCCTACATCCATAGGCCCAGGCTGTTCCCATCCTGCCCCTGGGACTGGCTCCAGACACCTTCGACGATGCTTATGTGGGCTGCACAGAGGAGATGGAAGAGAAGGCGGCCCCTCTGCTGAAGGAGGAGATGGCCCGCCATGCCCTGCTGCGGGAGTCCTGGGAGGCAGCCCGGGAGGCCTGGGAGCACAAGCGCCAGGGGCTCACCTTGCCGCCTGGCTTCAAAGCCCAGCACGGAATCGCCGTCATGGTCTATACCAACTCATCAAACACTTTGTACTGGGAGCTGAACCAGGCGGTGCGGACAGGCGGCGGCTCCCGGGAGTTCTACATGAGGCACTTCCCCTTCAAGGCCCTGCATTTCTACCTCACCCGAGCCCTGCAGCTGCTGCAGGGCAGTGGGGGCTGCAGCAAGGGACCTGGCGAGGTGGTGTTCCGAGGCGTGGGCACCCTTCACTTGGAACCCAAGAGACTGGGGGGCTCTGTCCGCTTGGGCCAGTTTGCTTCCAGCTCCCTGGATGAGGCGGTGGCCCGCAGATTTGGTAATGCCACCTTCTTCTCTCTAAGGACCTGCTTTGGGGCCCCTATCCAGGCCTTGTCTGTCTTCCCGGAGGAGCGTGAGGTGCTGATCCCCCCACATGAAGTCTTCTTGGTCACCAGGTTCTCCCAGGATGGAGCCCGGAGCCTGGTGACTCTCTGGAGCTATAATCAGACCTGCAGCCACTTTAACTGCGCCTATCTGGGTGGTGAGCCATGCATGAGGGGAGCAGGACTGGCAGGGCGGGGGAAATAAGCCAGGACGCCCCTTTGCGACACCCACTTGGTTAATGGGGAAGTCGAGGGCTCAAAGTCAGCTGGAATTTCTATTCTCTGTGACATGTTCAGCCAGTTCTTAGAGTCTTAGAAGTGTTTTCTGGATCTATGAACATTCTCAAGTGATTCTATAAATGTTCTTACAAGGTTCTATCCACTGTACAATCTAACTGACCAAAAGAGCCTGGTTAAGGAGGTTGATAAGCAGAGGAAAGTGACGGGGTGCTGCTTCAGATCTCAGGAGGCCCGGGCTTAATGGCACGGACGGGACATATGTACGCTGTCCCTAAGTGCCGAGACAGGGACAGATGGAGGAGCGGCTGGGGCCAGGCCGGGAGCAGCGATGGATCAGCGGGCTGGGGAGACTTCCCAGGGGCAGGAAGAGGAAAGAAAGTCAGAAGTCAGTGTTTAGGAGAAGGGAAAGCTGGATTGAGATTCCCTGGATTCCCACGCCGGGGTCTGGTGGGAACGGAAGCTTGGGGTTGTGAGGCTCTATCCACGTGGAGGCCTCACCGTGCTGTCTGTTGCAGGGGAGAAGAGGCGCGCCTGTGTGTCTGTACAAAGTGAGTACCCCTCTGCCCCCTCCCTCAGCTGCTTCAATGCCCCCCAGCCCTGCTGACCCCTCACCTTCTTTTCTTCTCTCCAGCAGGAGGGCAGCCAGATTCCGCCTCCAACGGGGACTTCTCTCTGCTTTCCTGGAAGACCCTGCTCTTGGCTCCAGGGGGCTTCCAGCTCTCAGAAGCTGGGCCCTGAATGCCCAGTGTATGCCACTAAGGAGTCCTGGGAACTCGTGATCTTCCTATGAAGAAGGGGGCTTTGAATGGCCTCGGAGCGGGAACGTGGTTTTGGACCCGCAGCCATTTCCCCAGGGATGGGGACCTACCCAGCCATCTCTCTATCCAGCCATCTTCCCTCCCAACCAGGATGTGGGGGGATCTGAGGCTCTGGCAGGGTGGAGGGAGCCCTGCTATGTGGTAGGGACTCCCTGGGACAAGCAAGGGTGGTATTACGATGGCCACTCAATTAAACAGTATTGCAGTGTGGTGACATGATATTTCCTGACTGGTTTATTCCATGAGACTAGACCACTTCCCCTGCTCTGGCCTTGTGAGACTCAGAGACTGAGGGACTGAAAGGATGACTTCTTGATCACTCCTAGACACGGTCCCTTGTGCAGACCCCTGTCACATACCAGAACTTACAAGCCCAGAAGCTTTCACAGCCAGCGATTCTTCACAACCTCCCGGAAGGAAGGAAGGAAGGAAGGAAGGAAGGAAGGAAGGAAGGAGGAAGGAAGGAAGGAAGGAAGGAAGGGGGGCAGAAGGATTCATTGGCCCATTTGTCAGATGAGGAATGTAAAGCCAAGGAAGGAAGCAACTTGCTCAAGGTCAAAGAGTATTGAAACCAGGCTCCCTGCCTCCCAGTCAAGAATTCTTTCCACGAAAGATTTGAAGGAACTCAAAGTAGGAGCCTAAGCCCCAGACACCTGGGACCCCAGAGCAAGACATTTCTCTCTGTCCTGCTCCCCCACAGGAGTCCATTTCAGGGGCGAAGGGGAGGGGGAATCTCAAAACCTGAAGAGACAGAGATTCTCACACACTCTGGAGGCATCTGACATTCAGAACAGAAGCTTTATTGAGGCAAGTAAAGCAGCAGAGTCTTCCAGTAAATTACACCTACCCTCACCCATCTAGCTGGCTCTACCTAGCAACAGAAGGAGGGACCCTCCCACTGCGTCAGGATCCCCTCTTGATCCCCAAATCTTCCTCCTGGGGCAGGTCCCCAGCTGCCTCTGATTCTTGCTCCCTGTGTACTAACACGTGAGCTGGGGAGGAAGGGCCAGGCTCCCCAGAAGCTGGAGTCCTAGCCCCTCCAGCATCCTGAAGCCCAGTTTCTGAACGTACCTGGGTCCCCACAATCCCTGACACTGTCAGCTCGGGGGTTTCAGGGATGGGAGGGCCCACAGTCTGGAAGCTGTTACGCACTCGGGTGATGTAGCGACTGAGGATGCTGGCACCTTCGGGTGGTCGGGGTGTCCCTCCCTCTGCCAGAGTCCGCTGCACACCAGCCACCTCACTTTGCAGGCGAGACACAGTCTTGGTCAGCTCCGTCAGTCTGTTGCCCAGGTCTGGGGCATGGGGGAAGGTGTTGATGGGGAGGTCTCTCAGAAGATGAGCCTGCCCCGAACCACTTTTCCCCTCACAACAGAACCCCAGGGACATTGTGCCTCTGGGTCCTGAGGGAGTAGAACTGGAGAAAGTGAGAGACTGACTCGCGGGCTGGGGGCAGATGAATCTGAGTGGGACTGAGGTGGTCATGAGTTTGGAAGATACAAAGAAGGAACGTCTTGTGGGCCAGAGAAGGGATCGGGAGTCACAGGGACGGGAAAGCTTTTAATGGATAGAGATTTGTGTCTCTGCCCTTGTCAGACTTATTCCTATCTACCCATTCTCAGGGCCCAGTCTGAGTTACACCTTTGCTTTCTCCAATTTCTGGTCCTCTATCCTTCTACCTTCCTGTGAGCCTCTCAAAATAATAGGTTCTCTATCTCCCCTGGGCTCCCGTTGCAATTTGGTTCTCTCCTAACTAAGCCCTATCTGCCTACAAAGATGGTTTCTCTGTCTCACCAGACCGAAAGCTTCCCCTGTGTCTCTGCTCTACACATTCCCCCCTCCCTCCAAGATGAGGCCGGAACAAAGGGGATGTGGCCATGAACGTTGATTGAATGAGTGAATTAGTGACTGAATGAACGAAAAATGAGTTAAGTGACTGAGCCAATGGGTAAGAGAGTGAATGAGTCAATGAACACAGGAACGAAGGATTGAATGAAATGAGTGGAGTAGATATCTGAATGGCTCAGAGAATCATTGAGTAGGAGAGCCACACTGCAGGGTGTAAGCCTGGGTGTGGTACTTATTCCTGCAATGCAATGGGGAAGGCTTGGGGGGGAGCCACTAACCTTTCCGACGGGTCTCCTCAAACTCCCGCTGGGCTGTCTCTATGTAGCGCCGTACCAGGGCCTTGATGACTCGGAGGCGGTAGGATACATGCTGTCCCTCCCCAGGCCCTGCTCCTGCCCCGGGATTGGCCTGGGATGGGAAGACCAGAGGGTGAGAGAGACTCTACGCCCGCAACCATTCTGTAATCATTGTGTCCTCCCCCAGATGATCAAGGATGGAGGCCAAGTCTGCAGACATTTCTGTCCCTGAAGGCCACATAGCTAGACCCTGGTGCAGTCCTGGGAGGCAGAAGGAGGCAGAAGCTGAGCAAGGGTGAGTGTAAGAGCTGGGGTGGGCGGGTGAGAGGTGGGGGGGGGGGCACAGAGGGGGGTGGAGGGCAGAGACAAAAATGTTGAGTTGAGTTCTTTCTCCTGCCACACCAACCCTGCCTTGGCTTCCTTGAGTTAGTCCAGGTTAGCCCTGCTGTTCAAATGCTGCAGTTGTGGGGAGGTGTCTGCATGGAAATCATCATGCAAATTGGAGTGATTGGTTTGGGGTCCAGGTGTAGGCCCCACAACAGTACCAAGAGGGCAGGCAGGACATGTGGATGGGCAGACAGTGGACAGACAACAGAGGTGTAACAGGCAGAGCGCTAGACTGGGAAGATAGAGGCCCAAATCCCAGCTCAGTCACTTAGCAGCTCTGCGCCTCAGGCAAGTTACTCGATTTCTTCAGGCCTGAGGGTCTCCGAATTTAAGACAGAAATGGTAGTAATGCCTACTTCCCTGGGAGGGAGTAAGGGCTCTCTAATTGCTTAGGAAACAGGTATTTTTATCTAGTTTTATTGTCTCTCTAAATATTTTATAGTTAACATATTTACTCATTAAAAAAACAAAGCATGTTATTAAATATTCTCAGGGGAAAGATGGGATCGACCAAGCTGGGGCAGGCAGAAGTGTGAGAGAGAATGATAGGCCTTTTACAGCTACAGTGTATATAAAGCATTTTCCTTGTATAAAATAAGGAATAGGAACTTAGGGAGGCCATTTCCTGAGGATGCAGGACAGGTGGGAAGGGACATCCGACTGATCACCAGAGAAGAGGCTAGTGAGGTGGGGGCAGCTGGGAGAAGGGTGGGACTCCAGTGGGGGGAGTCCAGCCGACTAGCGTGGGGAGATCCGGTGGGACACAGTGGCTCCGTCCGTCGAGGACAGGGCATAGGCTCAGCGAATTGGCTACAACCTCAGGTGAAAAAGTGCAGTCATCCTTGCGGGGAGCAGCCCTGGCAGACGGTCTGCATATAGGCACCCGGCAGCCTGGACAGGAACAGGAAGTGACCAGGGCAGAAGGGTGATAATTCCAGGATTTGGAGTCAGAGATCCATCAGGGTGAAGGCGGTGTCCATACGGGATCGTCCGGAGCCAGGGAGTGGTGGGAACTGGGAATCCTGGGCACTTCGTTTCTTGTAAGCGTCCCGTTCTCCCCATGCTGAGCGCGTGCAGTTTGGTGTGCCGGGAACTCCCCTCCCCACTATCTGCCCACCCACCTCCTGTTTACCCCTCCAGGCTTCTGTCCTGCTCTCACGGGCTTCCTGAGTCTGGCTCTGGGGCCTGTCCTCTGTGCTCCAGGAGCGCCCCGGGCTTCTGTCATGGGCTCGTTGTCCTGTGCAATTACTCTTTCCTTCTGCAGCGCTAGGCTGGCAGCACCGGGAGGGACCGCCGTTATGCAGATCTTTATTTCCAGCACAGGTGTTGGTAAGTGTTCGTGGAACAAACTGTGGACCAATCAGGGGATCCGGGGACCTCAGAACTCCCGAGGTGGCCTGTGGCCCCCACAGAGCTGGCCCAGAGTCCCTAGCTTAGAGAGATCCTCAGGTAACACGTTTTAAAGGGAACAGATAGGACCTCCTACAGACTTGGCCTGAACGCTGGTCTGAAATAGGATGGGGCTCCCAAGCCAAGCCTGGGTCAGGGAACAGATAACGAGAGGTAAGGGAGCCCCCTGGAGGCTCGGCTTTCTCTCTCAGGCCTCCATCGGCCATTTAATTTCCCAGTTTGTGGGGCATTTTCCCTTGGTTTCTTGAGGGTTTTTTTGTTTTGTTTTGTTTTTAAACATTCAACCGTGTCTTGGCTCAGTTTAGGGCAAAGACGTTTGTCTGAAGTCTGGACCTTTATTTTTTTTTCTTTTTGATGGCAAAAAGATTGTGTAATAAGTGTGATAAAAATTTAATACTGAAAAGGATTGCTCTAGGGCGTACGGGTTTCCCAATCCTTCTGTGGTTCAGCAAGGGCTCAAGCGGCTGCTTCAAGCTGCAGGACAGGTCTGAGCCAAATAGGGTGCCTGTGGCTTAGGGGCAGGGTGGTAGGGACTTCTGTTTAAGTCGGGTGACCCATGGTTGGAAATCTAGGAAACGGCCAGATCCAGGAACAGGGACAGGCAGCCAGGTGCGAGAGGAGGATGTAGGAAATGGCTTTGTGGGGAATGTACCAGAAAGACAGACAAGGGATGTGCAGACAAACAGGCGGTGTAGACAATACAGTTGGAGGCCTGGCGTGACCAAGACCGATGACAAGCAGAGGAGGTACTCACATAGGTGGGGATTGGCGGATAGTCCGGCTTCTTGGTTCGGCGGCAGGAGCAGCAACAGCAGACGAAGCGGAAAATTTTCCTGAGAGATTCGGAGGGGGTTAGTCAGCGGACAGGTCTAGGGAGCTGGGCGGGGGGTGCTGGGTGCTTGGGAGGAGGCGAGTGAGAGCTCTGAGGGCATCACCTGAGAAGGTAGAAGAGGCCCTTGGGGGAGGGCAGGATGTTGAAGGGCACAGGCAGCGTCAGGCCCTCCCGGAAGTAGGACAGGTAGAGCTTGGAGCGAGCGAACTTCCACTCCACATCCGCGTCGTCCTGGGGCCAGGAGGCAGGGGCTCTGCAAGGGCCACTTTGGAACCTAGCCCTCCCGCTCACCCCGTCTGCCTCACGCTCCCCCGGTCTCCACACCTCCTCTTCTGCAGTGTGCCCACCGCTGTCTTCTCCCCATTCCCATCTATCACCCACATTCCCCTGCCTGGCTCCCCCTTCTCTCTCTTCCTCCCCGTTGTCTTTCATCCTCTGACATCCAGTTCCTGCCCAGGCTGCTCTCCAGCCACAAACGCTAGCCCATCCATCTTCCCTCTCCCTTCTCATGTTCCCATCTACTTTTCCACAACGCACCCCTCCTCCCAACCATGAAAGGGAAAGAGCACCAGACTTGGGTCTGGAGAAAAGAAGAGCCATTACTAAGACCCTCATTTCAGAGATGAAGGAAATGAGGCCTGGAAAGGAACCCTTGCCCCAAACCACAAAACAAGACAAGAGTGGAGGCAGAGCAGAACCCGAGTGTTTGCACTCCTTGCAATCCTTTCCTCTCCATCGCTGGGTCCCTTCTCCCTGGCCTCAGCTGGCCTCAGCTCACCTCAATCTTCTGGAAGGAGTTGGTAATCATGGCAATGAGCATGTTGAGCAGCACAATGACCATGACGATGGTAAAGATGCCGTAGAGGGCCCGGCCCACGAATTCAGGCACCAGAAACTGAGGCATGTCTACGACGCTGTGCTCCTCCATGCCAAACATGGTCCAGAACAGAAACTGGAATGTCTCGTTGAAACTGGTGCGGAGGGCCGAGCAAAGGACAGGATGTGAGGGGTGGGAGGAGAGCCTGAGGGCCACGCAGACACACTCCTCCTCACCCTCCAGGACGCAGCCAAGCGCGTTCTGCTTCCATGAAGCCCTTTGGACCGCCCTGGCCTGTACTGACTCTTGTCATTTCTGAGTTCGCACTCTCATTCTTTCAGTAAACCACTATTTATTGAGCGTATAGTAGTGCCAAAGGTGCTAAGGATGCAGCCATGAGAGCGCGGGGGCATGAAGACCAGTTAAGAAACTTGTGGTGGGGGCACCCGGGTGGCTCAGTCGGTTGGGCGTCTGACTCGATTTCAGCTTAGGTCATGATCTCGGAGTTGTGGGATTGAGCTCCATGTGGGGCTCCACGCTAAGCGTGGAGCCTGCTTGGGATTCTCTCTCCCCCCCTTTGCCTGCAAGCCCTCCCCCCAGGCTTGTGCATGCTGTCTCTCTCTCTCTTAAAAAAAAAAAAAGAAAGAAACAAAGAAACTTGTCATGCTCTAGGTGAGAGAGGATGGTGATTTGGACCATAGCAGTAGCAACTCCAGTGCCACCTCTTCCAGGAAGCCCTTCTGAACTCCCTTTTCTACTCCCAGTCGAATGTGCATGTCTGGTAGTCACTCACAGACCTAACTACATTCTCCCTCCTTCCGCATTTATTTGTGAATCCGTCTTACTCCCTCCATCTCAGCACCAGTTCAGGCCTCGATTACTGCAACCGCCTCTGCGGCTGGTCTCTGATTTCAGTCTCTTGTCTCTTATTCCAACCTCCACAAGGCATCCAACGTATTCTTTCTAATTGCTGATTGGAGGTATCATACTTCTGCTTGTCAAACTTTAAACGCTCCTAATTGCTCTCAGTCCAGATGCCTACCATGCAACCTCCGTGAGATGGTTAGCAGAAATGTCTCTGACTTAATTAGGTGTCACCATGAATGAACAGCACGGGAGGGCTCATGTTGCCTGTGCCACTGGGGAGTGACTGGTAGCACCCGGACCCACGAAGCAGGCTGGCATGAATGGTTGCTGCATCTGGTGCTAAGATTCATGGTTTAAACTGTGTAAGCTCAGTTTCTTTAAGCTAGCATCCTGAAGGTGGGATGTGACCAAAGGTTCATAGTAAGAGGATTGGTCTGAATAAAGCCTCCATTTACGCTGGAACCAATGACAAAGCCTTGACAGATAGATAGCCCCAGCGTGGCTCCTTTAGCACCATCAATAAAACCATCACATAGTTGCACTCATGAAGAATCTATAATGGAATCATTGCTTGAAAGTCCACTGGGAACAACCTGGCCTGCTTGAGAAAGCCCAAGCTTCTCAGGAGGACATTCATGAGCTCCATGACCTGGCTCCTCAAGCGTCTCCAGCTTCCTCTCTCAGAATTGCCTCCACATGCCAACCATGGAAGACACCTTGGGATTCTCCAGCCATATGCCCCTGCTTTGGTGCATGTTTCCTTTCTGCCCCAGATGCCCTACACCTTCTCTGAAGCCCATAAGCTTTAGAGGTGGGGTCCAGATGCTCCCTTCTCTATGAAATCTTTCTTGATTACCTAAGGCGGAGGAAGGGGCTTTCCCCTCTGGGTATTCCCAACATAAGCCCTCCTTCCTCACAGCTCTTGGCACCCAGATCGAGCTTATTTGTGCACACCGGCTATCTTCTTCATGAGACTGGGTCCGCCTCACTTCCTCTGTCTCTGCTTCCAGTGCCGGGGACAGGACTTACTACAAAGGTGTCAGTAAATAGGTGTGAACTCAACAATAACAAAAAGCCCCTCACAACTGAATGACAAGGTGAATGGATATAAAAGGTGGGCAAATGAACAAATGGGCAACGAATGGGTGAAAAAACAAACACAAGAATTATTGGCCATATTTGGGGAGAACTGAGCATCAAGAAGAATAATGAACTGTAATGGATTCTTGTATTTTAAAAAAAGTCTTTGCATCTTTAGTGATTTTCAGAAAAGAAGAGAGCACTTCTTTATAAAAGGACATCACACATAAATGAAGAAAGAACGGCAGTAGAAGATCACCATCTTGAAGCCGCCATGGCGTTGACTGATTCATCTACGGTGCTAAAGCCACCCAGTCAGAGTCGCAAGGGAACAGGTTAGTCACACGGTCTCCACATATCTTTCCATTGGTAAAAGAGCATCCTTGGTAACTTCACAGTGAGGAGGTTTGCTAGACCAGGAGGCGGGCCAGTGGGCTACACTGACGTCTTCTGTCTCCTGACGTGACGCAATAGAAAACCCACATCATCAACTCGGTTGTGTTCGGCCAGAATTGCTTAACTTGAATCTTACCACGAGGAACTAGTGGTTCCTTGCTGTGAAATGAACTTTCACAACAAAGTTCATTTGTTGTGAAAGATGTAGGAAAGGTAGAGGGTAGGTTGCAGATCAAAGAAGACTAAAGAGGGAATGGCAACAAAATGTAACACATGACCCCAGATTGGATTTCAGATCTTTAAAAAGCTAGAAAGACTTTTTCCTGGGGGAGGGAGCAACTGGGGAAATTTGAATAAGAACTGTACAGTAAATAATAATTTGGGACATCAAAGTATTTGTTTATTTAAATTTTTTTAAAGTATACTCTATGCCCAGTGTGAGGTTTGAACTCATGACCCTGGGAGCAAGAGTCCCATGCTCTCCTGACCGAGCCAGCCAGGTGCCCCTTGATATTAAATTTTTTTAAGTGTGGGGGCATCTGGCTGGTTCAGTGGGTGGAGCATGGGACTCTTGCTCCCAGGGTCATGAGTTTAAGCCCCACATGGGTGTAGAGCCTACCTAAAAAAAAGAAAGGAAAAAAGAAAAAGAAAAGAAAAAATAAATTTAAAAATTTAAGATTTTATTTATTTGAGAGAGAGAGCGAGCGAGCTCACAAGCAGGGGAAGGGCAGAGGGAGAGGGAGAAGCAGGCCCCCCCCACTCAGCAGGGAGCCAGACGTGGAGCTTGATCCCAGGACCCTGAGATCATGACCTGAGCAGAAGGCAGATGCTTAACTGACTGAACCACCCAGGCGCCCCAAAATAAATAAATGTTTTGAGTATGATAATGGTTTTATGGTTATGCTCTTAGGAAGTCTCCTGAAATACTTAAGGATGAAATGTCGTGATGTTTGCAACTTACTTTTGAATGTTTCAAGGAAAAGAAAAAAGAAAAAGGAGAGCGATAGAGGGAGGAAAGTGTGGCAAAACGTCATCAATTGGTGGGGCTAGGTGAAGGGTATATGGGTGTCCACCGTGCTTTTAACTGTTTCATGGGATTGACATTTTTCAAAAGATTAAGTTTGGGAAGAAAGGGAGTGAGCAAATGAACGAGTTAACAAACGGATGAGTGGGGATCAATGAGAGAGTGAATTAATTATTGCCCCATCAAGCAACGAATTATGAGCGAATGGGTGAGGAAGGAGGGGAAGGCAGAGGTGATCACTAAGCTCCAGGCTACTGCGTCCCAGACCCCTAGCGGCCCATCCTGCCTCTGCCCAGCATACTTGCCCAGCCGCTCGGTCTCCTGGTAGGGCACGTAGATGTTGTTGAGGCCGCAGAGGAAGGCGGTCAGGATGATCATGAGGATGAACATGAACCTGGCCGCAGAGGGGATGGGGAGGGGTCTGAGAAAGCCTCCACCTTGGGAGAAGTCCTCCCAGACTCAGTGTCTCTTGGCAAGTATTCAATTTGGTGACTATTAAGAATAGAGAATGTAGGGATGGGGAAGGAGAAGTCATTTAAAAGGGTGCCGGGGGGCACCTGGCTGGCTCAGTTGGTTCAGTATCCAGCTCTTGATTTCGGCTCAGGTCATGATCGGAGGGTTCTGGGATCAAGCCCCTTGTTGGGCTCTATGCTCACAGGGGAGTCTGCCTAAGGATTCTCTCCCCTCGTCTCTGCTGAGATGCGGTTCAAGGATGAGTGAGTCAGAGTCCTACTGGACAGGATTCATCAGCAGCAGAGTTAGGGCCACACGTGAGGGGGGGTTAGGCTACAACAGGGGTGGGGGCCAGGGGTGGGTGGCAGAGGGCTGGGGGATTCTACAAGGAGATCTAGTGGGGTCTATGACAGGGGAGGATGCTCTGAGCAGGGAGAGTACGCACCGGATCATGTCGTCAATCATCTTGCCAATGGAGATCTGCAGAGTGCCCAGCGACTCATGGGCCGGCAGAATGTAGGCCAGGCGGGTGAAGCTGAGCATGCTGGTGACAGCAAACAGCACTTCCGCCAAGAACTGGGGGTCCTCGGTGTGCCACTCACTTCGCTCTGTGCGGGGTGGAATGGGGGATGAGGCTGAGAGCCAGGGGAGAGAAGGGACTGGGGGATTCAAGCTGGGGGAGGGCACTCACCAGCCGTGGTGAAATAGTGGCAGGCAGCCCCACTGGGGGCATCCCGGCAGTGCACGTGGGCCAGCCCGGCCAGAAGGAGGCGCAGCGCGAAGGCCGCCAGGTACAGGGACAGGATGACCATGTCCAGGAAGTTCCACCAGTCCAGGAGGTAACTGCGCAGGCCCTCGATCCACACCTCCTTGCACTCAAACCACAGGAAGCCTGAAGGAGGTGGTAGGGGGAGAGCTAGGTTAGGGTGGGGGCACCTACCCATGCAGGGTGGAGAGCTAAAATATCACGGGGACAGAGTTGATAAAGCATAAAGATGCAATCTACGTAAGAACAAGGTGGTCTTCCGTGAAAATAAAAAAGACTCCTGGGGCGCCTGGGTGGCTCAGTGGGTCAAGACTCGGACTTTTGATTTCAGCCCAGGTCATAATCTCAGGGTCGATCGAGCCCCATGACCGGCTCTGTGCTGGGCGTGAAGACTGCTTAAATGTCTCTCTCTCCCTCTCCCTCTGCCCTCCCCCACCTGGCTCGTGTGCTCTCTCTCAAAAAAATAACCGACCAACCAAACAAATAAATAAAACAAAAGCCTCCTGGCGGAGGCAGACTCGTCTGGGGTGTGTCCTGCCCTGAGGATCCCAGGCATCTGATCTGCATAAACTAACACCTGGGGGAGGCTGGTACTGGGGGAGAGCGATTTAAATCTGTTTCTCCCTGCCTTCCACCGAATAAATTCTGGACAAATAGTTCGAGAATATTGATTTGAAGGGGCTCCAAATTATCTGCCTGCTCTGAGTGCCAGACCCGGGGATGGGTGTGGTCACAGGAACTGGACCCCGTTAGCCAGGTAATCCTGCTGCATTGCACCCCTCTCCGTTCCCTGGATGCAAGTGTGTCCTTTTTCCGTCTGCCTAGAAGGCCCTTCTACACCTGAAGCCAAGCTCACATTCACGGCCCAGGTCAAATACTACCTCCTGCGAACACTTTCCTAAGCGGGTGGGGTGAGTTGCCCCCTGCATTCAGCTCTCACAGCTTCCTTCAGATCTCTGTGATGCCATCAACCACGGGGCACTGTGGGATATCTCTTCCTGGCTCTGTCTCCTCTACCTCCCCTGAACTTTGAACCTCTTAAGGTCAGGGACTGTGTCTGATTCATGTCCTTGTCCGCAGTGCCCAGCACAAGGCCTAGGACTCACTATTAAACCAACGCTCATTAAGCTCCTACCATGTGCCAGTGGGTCCCAGTGGTGAATAAGACAAATACAGTCCCTGGCCTCCCAGGATTCCAGCGAGGGAGACAGGCAAGTGGCCCACTGGTTACAATCTAGGGCGGTAAATGCTCAGACTAAGGAGCAGGGGAATAGAGAGGCTGTTTCGGGGGTGGTTAGGAATGGATCCTCACCCTGATTTGGGGGCCCAGGGAACGCTTCTCAAAGAAAGTGACCTTTAAGCTGAGATTAGAAGGAGGGGGGGCAGCCAGGTGACTGGGCAGTGTGGGCAGGGGCCAGGGCTGGGAGACTATCTTGTGAGCCTGGGGTAGATGTTGCACGGGTGGATGGAACCATATTTAACTGATCGGGCTTCACTCACAGTAGGGTAGCAGCAAGCACTTAGCGCATGAAGAAATGCAGAGTTTTGTTTCTTAACACGTTTCTTCCCCTATGGGCAGGAACAGAACCGGCTTTATCTCCACTTAGCATAGGTCTGTTGTGTTTAGTAAATCATTGGGTAAGAAACTTTTCCTCTTGGACAGCTCTTGTTTTCTTCCCCAGAGTTTCTTGGCCAGATTTCCTTTCGGGCATCATGGACTGGCTTGGAACAGGGTGGAGCAGTGGACCCGGTCTACTGGTGGCTTGGGGGGTTTCCTAACTAAGCTAGAGCTGAATGAGGGGAGGACGGCTGAGGAAGTGGCCAACAGCCCAGCCCGCTGAGCTGACCAGCCAGAGGCTAGGTAGAACTCTGGGGATTCTTGTAATTGCCTTTGCTGAATTATTTAAGAATACTTGATTCTTCGCTAGAAGAAAACTGATGGGACGGATGAAACTTACACACCGAGTATAGATAAGTTAGTTATTTGGGCGACATATTGAACAAATAAAATGAGTAGAGCATATGTGTGTGAACATACCCAGAAAGGGATGGGTAGACTCTATAAATATTTGCGATATACTGAACATACATGTGGCCGAGGAAGCCCTCAGGATTGCCCACTGGTTATACCCATTCTGGTCCTATGTGTCCTTTGCACAAGGGTTGTAAAGGAAACTCAGAGCTGCCCATGAGGATGGTTAGCGAGCTTCAGCTGTGGCCAGACATACTTGCCCCCACGTCTCTCCCATAGATGAAGTGTTGGGGCCAGGCAGCTTCTGGGTGTTGTCGCCCCTGCTCAGACCTCAACTCTGCTCCCCCTGACCACGCCATCCTAAGCATACCATTTAGGGGTTCAATAAACTGTATGACTCAGCCATCTCAGTTTGGTCCGTGAGCCTTTCTGTTCCTTGACTTTTGGGACTAGATTGCCTGGTGGTGTGCTCGCAGGCTACCATGACACCAGAGAAATTTCCCACCTGACACTATGGACCCGTGTCTTGTTTGTGAGAGGACAGGAATGTCCAGAGTGGAGCAAGTATGGCGCCCCTGCTCAGGGAGTCTTATCACAGGGCTAGATCCCCTAACTAGGGGTGAATGGAAAAGGTCCCTTGGTGTGGTAGAGCCCAGAAGGGTTTGGTTATATGTTCAGGGCACATCTACAGGGAGAGGGTCCCCCCCAATTGGAGTACTTATTTGAAGAACAGTGAGGAGGCCCACCAGGGGGACCGCTACAAATAAAAGGCCCACACGTGTACCTGTGACCCAAACCATGTGTAGGGAAGTCTCCCAGACGCTCTGGCTGCGGCCGCGGAAGGTACTCAGCTGTGCCTCCATGGCCAGGGACTCGCCCAGCAGGAAGATGAGGAACCACAGATAGGAGGCGGAGTGCAGCAGGAACTTCAGCACTGGGATCTTCAGCAGGCGGCCCAGCTGGGGGGCAAGGAAGGAAAGCGTGGCTCTCGGAGGCCTGTCAATCTCCGCCCTTGCTGGGAGAACTTCCAGACTCCTCCTTTCACTCACGCACGTATGTATTCAGGCATTTATGGAGAATGTACTACATTTCATATCGACTTCCTTCACAACTGTATGAGTATTAATACTCTCTGTTTTTTCAGCTAAGAAACTGAGGATCATAGAGGTAAAGTAACTTCCCCTTGGAGGCCCCATAGGCTCCTCGAGTTCAGTCTCAACCAGGTTAAAAAGTAAACTCATCATCTTCTGTCCCAAACTTGTTCCTTCTCCTCCTCTTGTGTCCCCATCTTAGACAAGGACCATCTCCCTAACTCCAGCACACCCCCACCCCATCCTCATGCCTCTCGTAGAGAGAACTTTCTCAAACACACAACTACTGGAGCACTCCCTTCAGTAACATCCTACAGTGGTTTCCATCTCTGCTTACAAGGCTCCGCTAGTTGTGGTCCTGCCCACGTCCCACCACTCGCTATTTCTGCTTATGCTTTAGCAACACAGACGTTCCTTCCGTTTCGCTGATCTTTCTGTTCTCCCTCCCCGGGCCTTCCAATATGCTGCTCCCGCTCCCCGGACTCCGCTCTCCCTGTGCCTCCCCTGGCTAACACCACTCGCTCTTCATTAAATCCCCAGCGCCGGGCCTAAGGCCCAGCTCACAGCGGGGTTTCAAGGAGAGACTTGTTGAGATGAAGGAATAAAAACATCTGGGTCCCTAAAGTCTTCTTTGTAGGCTGGGGCGGGGCTCTCTTTAGGAGAGTGTAGGGCTGCATATAGAGATCAGGCTTTGGAGGCTGAGAGAGCTCTGTTGAAACCGTGCTATTTCCTGTACCCCCTGGACAAAAAGAGCACTTCTGTTCTCTGTGCCTCTTCTGTGAATACGCGTCAGACCGACTTCCCAGGGCCACTTCAGGTGACTCAATGGGCATATTAGCAAAGGGCTCAATAAAGGGCAGTTATCATTAACTTTGTTCTTAGTACCCGGGACTTGGGCGCCAGCCAATAGCCAAGGCAGAGGAAGGGCATGGTGAGGAAGATGAGGAAGGCGACAAAGAGCTTCCAGATGGTGGTGCTTCCACGCCAGCCAGCCAGGTTCCCACACCAGATGGAGGACAGGACTTGCTGGCAGATGGGGTGCGCTACAAACTAAGCAGAGATGGCGCGTGAGCAGAGTAGGTGGTTACCAGGCCGGGAAGAGAGGCGGGGAGCCAGCTGGCGACATAGTCCTTCCTTCCCTGCCACGAAGATTGAGCCATATTTCTTTTCTTCTCAGGCCAGCCAACTCAGAAGACAGGCAACTCATTTGCTCTGTCACCTTGGGCAGACCCCAGACCCCACCTCTCTTTGGGCCTTGGTTTCCTAGTCTATGAAGGAGAAGCTGAACTCAAAGGTTTTTCTGGACTCTCCGGATCCCACATTCTTTTTTTTTTTTTTTTTTAGTAATGTCTGTACCCAACATGGGGCTCAAACTCACAACCCAGAAATCAAGAGTCCGATGCTCTACTGACTAAGCCAGCCAGGCATCCCCGGATCCCACATTCTTGAATTTAAGGCAGTGATGGGTGGAAATAGGTACCTACGTCCCAGAACCCTCGGGGCTTCCTGTCTTGTTAGAGATGTGGGGCACCAGTCTTGAGGAGGGGGAGGGGAGGAACAGGGAAAGTACGGTTTGGTGTCTTGGAGGGCAGGCCAGGGAAGCCATTATGAAGGAAGTTTTTTGGTTTAGCTCCTGGTGGGATAGGATATCTGAGGGTGGTGAGAGGGAGAATAAGGGGTGGGGAGACTAGAAAGGGAGCATGTCTTTAGCTTACAGGGTCAGGCATCTAACGAGGTGGGGAATAATGGAATCACTTGATATCTAAGCCCTCGGAGATCTAGTCTAATCTTGCTGAATAGAGAGAGACACTGAAGTCTAACAAGAGAAGACTGGACCAAACTTACTCCATAGGCCAGAGGCAGAGCTGAGTAAAACCCAGATGTCTGGGCTGAAGGTAGGGTCCTGGTGGGTCATGGGACTTCTAAGGGTTGGGGAGAGGTTAGAGGCTTAGACTAAACATAAGAAGGGAGGTGAGGAGACCCACAGGGCCAAGGGCCTAGATAGAAGGGTGCTCAGGATGAGTCTAGGAAGGCAGGGAGAGGACTTAGTTGGGCTGCACCGGGGGATACCTAGCCGTGGCTGGGCAGGGATCGGGGCAGGGGCACAGGAGGTGGGTAGGGCCCAGCTGACCCGCTTCTGGTTGTAGTTGACGGCCAGTCGCAGCCTCGCCAGGTTGGGGATGCCCTCCTCAAAGGCCTGGCCCAGGCCCTCAGCCTCAGGTTCAGTCTCGTTGTCCTCGCCCTGGTCATTGAGCACTGCAGTGACCTCGCTTTGGTTCCGGCACATGCCCAGCAGTTCAAAGCCGTAGTCCTGGCTCAGCGACTCCAGGGCGATGTACTCGGGCTGCAGGGGAGCAGGTGCGTGTGGCCACCCTGCGGGCCCAGCCCCACTAAGTCAGCCCCACCCTCCCAACAGTGGGCCTAGGCCTGCTCTGTCCTGCTGCGGGCCATCACTTCCCCACATGTGCTGTCACCCTGAGTCTTCTCTTCCTTTCTTCGCTGCCATCCCCGCTCTCCTCCTTGCTGTGAGGTGCCTCATGTGTCAGCTTTGTTCCTCTGGTGCTCCATCTGCCTCATCACTAGGTCATTACAGCCCAAACCCCTCTGCCACCTTTGCCCGTCCGTTGTACCGCCCCTTCTAGTCCCTGTTTCCTGTCCCACTTCTCATCCTGCTCTGCATGCCTCTCATGTTCGTTTCATTAATTTTTTTGAGCACCTGCCTTACGTGAGAAGCCGGCAGTTCTAGCAGCAGACACGGGTAGGGCAGTTCTTGCCTCTACTTTACCCAGCCTCGCCTCGGTTTTACTCAGGGCCCCAATCCCAGACAGAATCCGGGCAAGAATTCCAGGTGGCTAGGCCTGAGCCCAGCACTGTCCCTCAGGTGGTGTCACAGGGGGTAAGGGGCTTCCCCTTGCCAGGCCTGGAGAGTGGGGATGACCGTCTGTGCTGCCTCCTTCTGTGGGCTGCCATGAGCACGGAGGGAAAGTCCTTTGGAAGGACCCCCCTTTCCTGCTACTTGTGAAGTGGGGGCTCTGAGTCTCGCACAACTCTGGTGAAGCGGCATGCTCTTTCCCCGGCTCACCTGGCATGGACCACACCCTGCCTCCTTCGGCCTGTTTCAATAGCCTTGTCTGTGTCCCCGCCTAATGGTGATCTTGAGCATGGGGACCAAGTCTGCCTAGCACAGAGGGGATGTCGGTGGATGAGTGAGGGACGGAACGGGGCTGGTGGTATTCAAGGTTCCTGACGAGTCCCTGGGACCCTGCCCCTCCTCGGCTCCCCTTCACACGTTCTCTGTCCTGCACAGGCCCCGGCACTCATTGCCATGTCTACTTTTTCTATCCAACAGCCTTTGCTTACACTGCACCCCTACTGCAAATATCCTCCCGACTCCTCTTCACTTGTATTAAACCTCCTGGCTGTGCGGCCAAGATTAATTCTGCTTCTTCCAAGGAGTCTGCCCGGAACACAACTGCTGTAGCCTCCTGACCTCGCTTTTCTGGGTTTTAGAAGCCATGTAGCATTCTCCACAGAGGCACGAAGGGGAGCTGAGCGTCCTAGGCGTGTCCACCTCACTCTGCCCTTCCCTGCTTGGGATCACAAGCTTGGGCCCCTAACACACAGTGCTCGATGTGGGACCTCACAGGAGGTATTCAGAAAGGACAGGTTCCACTGAATGTCATCTCAGTCTCACTGCTTTTCTATCTGAGTTCTCCCTACTCCCTTAGACCCAGGGCATCCCTAGGTGCCATAAAACTAGGTGCCCCTAGAGTGATAGCTCTCTGCTATTAGAATGAGATCCCCCTTCAGAGTGGGATTCTGCAAGTCCCCATCAAAATGGAGAGTTACACAGATCATGACCTCAGGGTCCTGGGATCGAGCCCCGCATCAGGGCTCCCTGCTTAGCACGGAGTCTGCTTCTCCCTCTCCCTCTGCCCCTTCCTGCTTGTGCTCTCTCTCTGTATCATATAAATGAATAAAATCTTTAAAACAACAACAACAAAATGGAGGGTTACTGAGAACAGAACAAGGCCTCATCATCTTTCCATTGTTTTCCACTCCCCAGAACACCCACCACAAGCCCACCCCTGCCTGTGTAGAAGGACAGATATGGGGGACCAAGGGCAGGAGGAAGTACAAGAATCTGACCTTAAACTCAGGTTCCTTGCGTGCAAGACGCCTGAGCTCCCGGCTGAGCTGGAAGGCAGCCAGCATGGCATCCTCACTGGCCAGCGAGAGGTGGGCCCTGCTGGCCATGCCGCGGTAGGTGTTGATGCGGGACAGGGAGAACTTCAGCAGGTCGTAGCGGCGGGCATTGCTGCACTCGAGGCAGGCACAGGAGACCGGGTGGGGCCGGGCAATGGTGTGGCCCTGGTCCATGAGCAGCTGGGCGATCTCATACAAGTCCTTCTGGCAGGCCAGGGTGAGTGGAGTGACACCAGGGGCAAAGCGTGAGCCATCGATGGACGAGTCGAAGAAAGCCAGTGAGAAAGACCTAGTGTCCACTTTGCGGCCCTTCTCCCGTTCCAGCCGGGCCAGCAGGCGCTGCACCGCAGCTGGCTGGTTTGTGTCCACTGCCACCAGCAGGGCCTCGTGGATCTGCCGGAAGTCAAACTTGACATTGGCCAACAGCACATCAGTGATGGCCTCGTGGCCCAGCTGGATGGCCAGATTGAGAGCTTCCCTCCAGGAGCGGTCCTCGGCCTCCTCCACATTCCTCAGGGGCCCACTGGGCCCGCTGCCTGACGCCTCGACCCCCGACTCCAGCAACTGCTGCACCAGGCCCAGGCGCCCCTCCTGGATGGCGGCCAGGAGCGGAGGTGGGAACCTCAGCTTCTTGTTCACGATCTCTGTGCAGGTGGGCTGTGGCTGGATGAAGGATGGAGAGGGTGGGACATCCCCTCCCCCCGTGTCTAACCTCCTTTGCTTTGGGGCCTCCCTCACCCTTCCACCTTTAAGCCCTCAGCCCAGACACCGTACTATTTTGCTCTTGCCCAGATACTAACAATGTTGTTTCCGAAGTACACTTAATGTAGTGCTTATACATGCTTCTTTTCTGAACACGTCCCAAGTACAGTAACTCACTCACTCCTTACGAACACGATAACCCTGTGAGGTAGGAGCCATCACGCCCCCCTTCCACAGCAGAGGAAACTGAGGTAAAGATATGCTAAGCCACTCAGATGAGATGGGGACCCAGGCAGTCTGGCTGAGGAGCTGGTGTTCTTAACTCCCCTTTATGCCACTTCTCAACTCAAATAGGAATTGTTGTTACTAGTTTTGGATTTCTGGAATCTTTACTAGTTCAAAACATCCAAAATGTGGGACATAATAATGTATATTATTCCATTTTTTTCTTTTAAGAAGGAAAATAAGAATGCTACCACCTTTATCTATGTATTACTCTGAAATTAGTATCTACATCAAATATACATCCTATATTCTAGTATATATGGTTTATCTAATGTCATCGTCTTACATAATGACAATATGAATGTTCCCCAAAAGATTATGTCTGTGTAGGGGATAAACTTCATTTCCATATTTTCTAGGAAGCAATCATTTTGGAAACACCCTTTCATACCATAATAATAGCTTCTTGTATAGATTTGTTAAGCCGCTAATAAATACCCCTTTTGTTGAATTACTGATATTTAGAGAATTGGACTTGGTTGAAAAAAGCACCCTTTTCTTTTTAAAAAAATTGGCTTAAACCTATACACATTTATTCTTACAGTTCTAGAGATTAGAATTCAGAAATCAGTATCATTGAAGTCAAGGTGTCGGCAGGACAGGGTGGCTCTGATTCCAGCTTCTAGAGCTAGGTTCCCCACATTCCTGAGTTTATGGCCACCGCCTCCATCTTACAAGCCAGCAGCACAGAAGATTACAAATATCTCCTTTGTCACCATTTTACTGGGTAGATTCTCAGGTGAGGAAGGGCCAGGCCTGGGTCCGGCCAGGGGCCCCCTCCCTCAGCACAGCTGCCACCCTCAGAGGAACCCACAGTGGGCCAGCGTGGGAACCCTGAGGAAGGGTGGGTTACAGCGGGCGGACGGGGCTGCATGGGGAGTCTAACCGGGATCTGCCCAGGACCCAGTTCCCATTTTGTTGACTTCATCTCCCAGCTGCTCATCGCTCTGAGAGTCCCAGAGCCTCCGAAGGACAGGCCCAGACATGTCTACGCAGGAGGGTCTTTGAACGGGGCTTTCCCCCAGCCCCTCCGCTCTGTCTAGGCCTCCTAACAGATCCTAGTGCTCCTCCCCCACCAACCTTCCCCGGCTTTGCCCTCTCCTACTTTGGGTGGCATTTCTCCCTCAGTGCTGCCTCGTCCCTCTCTCATACCGGGCCTAGCCCCCCCTCACTGCTCTTCTCTCTGGGCCCAGGCTTGGGGCTCCAGGGGCTCTCCTCCACCAACATGGCAATATCCATCACCTGCATAGCAGCGAGGATGTCCTCTCCGCCCCTGTGGCTCAATCTGTTGTTTTAATCATGGCTGGAAATGGGACCAGGATGAGAGAAAAGTAGGAGAGCAGGTCTCTTACCGTGAGGAGGTCCATGGTTGCACCCACCTATGCTGTAGGGACTGAAGGACTCCTGCTCTGTCTGTTCCCGACTGTGCCCAGCCTCTTTCCTACCCTTGAGTTCAAAACCCCGCCCTGGGCCCTCCCTTTGCCAGGACCAGCTGCTCCCCCTCTGCCTTGTACCCTGGAGACCAGAGGAACTGGTGAGTACCACACAGTGGAAACTTCTGGGAAAGGGGAGAGGACATAGTTGCTCAAGAAAGGTGGGAATAGAATTGAGAATGTCACAGGTGGAGGGGACCTTAGAGACCCTCTGGTCCAACTGCCTCATGGTATAGATGGGGACTGGGATTTGCCCAAGGTTCCACAGCTGAGCCTAGACCCATTCCTTAGTCATCAACCCATCTGATCCCTAGAATAGCTCTGCAAGCAGGAGGACAGGGGTTTTCTGTTACTGAGGGTTAATTCTGGGTGCAAGATGAAGAACTTGCTTCAAGTCACACAGTACCACCATTACCTGATCATACCTAGGGAGGGAACCCACACAGGATACTGAGAGTTAAGGTCATGGGATGCTGGAGGTTAGTCTCATGCTCAAAAATCACTCTCAACTTCCAAGTATACCACAAGATCTTATCTGCCAGGCAGCGCTTTTGTTTCATCAGGTCTCAGTTTTCCTTTCAGGAAAATGGGCATGAGGATATGCATCACTCACTGAGAGGAAGACATTCTGGATTATGTCCCAAAGCCCTAGAGAGATCACCAGTTCTACCCCAGAAGCTCCAGAGGGGAAAAGGATGGAGCTGTCTTGGGAAAACAGGGTGCCATGGTGACAGAAGCCTTGACGACTGGGAGTTAGAGCAGGCTGGGCCCGAGGTGCCCTCAGGCAGAGTCCTGAGGGAATGAGTGGAGAGGAGAGAGGGCAGCTTGGCCTTATCAGCTCTCCTCACCTGTCACAAGATCCACTCCCCAGTTTTAGTCACAGAGGGCAGGGGGCCCAAAACCACAGCACCTCATGGCTCACGTCTGAGGGACCTCCCCACACATGCTGGCATGTTCTTCGACTTCTCCTGCCGAGAAGTACAGCTGGCATAGAGGGCACTGGACCCAGGAAGCGGGTGGTGAGCTCTCCGGGGAGGACACGTACAGTACAGACTGCGATGAAGATGGTGATGAGGAGCGAGAGGCTGGCTGAGGTGGGGAGATCTCTCCACAGGTCGCAGCGTGCCGGGGAAGAACCTCAATGCTGAAGGAGACTAAGAGGGAGAGAAGGAGGTTAGCAAAGTTGAGTCCGCTCCCAGGCACGATGCCACCCCAGCGTGGCTGTTTTTGCGGGAAATTTACTCTGGCTGGATATCTACACCTGACAATGTCCGGTCGTGAATCTACCAAACATTTATCAAGGGTTTACTGTAGGCCTTGCACCGGGCCAGGAGCTGAGGGGCGGAAACCTAGGCCTGTCCTTCTGGACTGTAGAGTTCAGGGGTAGAGATAAGCTATGGCCACAAGCAACTGTGATACAAAGCAGAAGTGAGAAGTGCTAAGTGCAAGGGAATCTGAGAATACTGCAGGGGCTCGGCTGGGAAAGATGAGCTGAGAAGATCGGAGAAGACCTTCTGAATAGGGACTCAGAGAATTGGGACACGGAGGAAATGGATGGGAAGGAAATGCTAGGCCCTCCCTGACAGTATTTCGTATTGTTTTGTTTCATGTTTCCCCTGGGGACAGGGCCTGTGTCCCTTCCTCGGCTCGGCCAACACAATGTAAGCATGTGCTCCATACACACTTGTATGTAACTGCAGAGAAGACTGGGAGTCCAAGCTCGAATGTTCCCTGGCAGTGTTCCCAGGTCTCCTAGTCGTCCTGCAAGCGATGCCTAGTAGTCCCACAATAACCCCCAGGCCCCAGCAGCAAACCTGCACAAATGGGGCACGGTGCACTCTCCTGGACCCCATTACTTTGGGCCTGGGGTCGGTGGTGTTGTCTCTGCCCTGCCTTTGCCATCCCCCTCTGGTTGGACCGCGAGTTCGAGCTGGATAAAGGCCTGTGAGAAAGAATAGTTAAAGACCAGCTATTAGTAAGAGGCTCCAAGGGCTGAAGGAGCCTCGAGTTAGGATGGAAGAGTGTGGACTCATTGATGTGGAGGCGGGAGCCCTGGCTGGAGTCCTGGTTTTCCCACTTGATGTTTCCAACCTGAGGGAAGTCATTTAACCTTGAACATCCGAGAACAGACGTTCTATCATTGCTTTCAGGTTTTAAAAATTATTCTTTTATTGAGATATAATGCACATTCAATAAAATTCATCCTATTATACTATTGAACAGTTTTAGGATATTCACAAGGTTGTGTAACCACCATGACTATCTAATTCCAGAACATTTTTACCACCGCAAAAGGAAACCCTAAATCCATTAGTATCACTACCCCTACCTCCTGTCTGCCTCAGACCCTGGCAATCACTAATCTACTTTCTGTCTCTGGATTGGTCTATCCTGGACATTTTGTATACATGCGATCATATACTGTGTGGTCTTTTCTGACTGGCTTCTGTCACTTAGCATGTTTCAAGGTTCATCCATATTGTAGCTTACATCAGTACTTCATTCTTGTTTCATGGCTGAACAATATTCTATGGTACGAATATACCACATTTTGTTTATCTGATCATCAGTTGATGGACATTTGGGCTGATTCCACTTTTTGGCGATCAGGAATGATGCTGCTATGAGCCTTTGTCTATATGTTTTTGTGTGAACACCTATTATTAGTCCTTTTTTTTTTTTAAGATTCTATTTATTTATTTGAGACAGAGAGAGAGAAGCACAAATGGGGGTGGGGAGGCAGAGGGAGAGGGAGAAGCAGGTTCCCTGCTAAGCAGGGAGCCCGATGTGGGGCTCAATCCCAAAACCTGAGATCATGACCCGAGCCGAAGGCAGTCACTGAACCGACTGAGCCACCTGGGCGTCCCTGTTATCAGTTCTTTGGGGTCTATTCCTAGGAGTGGAACTGCCATCCTCCTGGGGCCTAACCCTAACCCTAGGTCGGGTTCTGAGGGCCCCTCCCCGGGGGCCTGGCTCCAAAGCCCCAGGGACTGCGGACACCCGAGCCCAACCGCAGGACTCAGCCCGCCACCCAGAAGGAAATCGTGCCATTCAGGGCAGGAGAAATCAGAGGGAAATTGTCTATGTTTAGCTTTTTGAAGAACTGCCAGACTGTTTATCAGGTTGACTGCACCATTTTACGTTTTCACCAGCACTGTATGAGAGTTCCAATTTCTCCACATCTTTGCCAACATTTGTTATTGTCTTTTATTTTTTATTTTTAAAGTAAGCTCTACATCCCACATGGGGCTTGAACTCACGACCCTGAGATCAAGAGCTGCATGCTCTACCGACTGAGCCAGCCAGGTGCCCCTGCTACTGTCTTTTTGATTACAGCTGTCCTACTGAGTGTGATCACTGTGGTTCTGATGTGCTCTTCTCTGATGGCTACTGATATTAAGCATTCTTTTCATGTGCTTATTGGCCATTTGTATATCTTCTCTGGAGAAAAGTCTATTCAGATCTTTTGTCCGTTACAAATTAGGTTATCTTTTTATTGTTGAGTTGTAAGCATTCTCTATGTATTCTAGAAACAAGTCCCTTACCGAATATGATATGCAAATATTTTCTCACATATTCTGTGGGTTCTTTTTATTTTCTTGACAGTGTTTTTTGAAACAGAAAAAGATTTCAATTTTAATGAAGTACATGAGATACAGTATACTCAATTTCAGATTCTAATCCACTACAGAGCTCTCTCCTTGCCTAACTGGCAACCTGTGGACAAGGACATCTTTTCTCTATTTACCCTCTAGGTCCAGACCCTGAGATCAAGCACAGACACAAGGATACTCTCTGATCCAAATAAGACACAAGTGGGGGAAGTAGGACAGGTGTAGAAGGGCAACAAGGTTAGGGGTGATCTGGGTCTTTCAGGCTGACCTACTCACCTGCGGGCTTGTACTTTCCGTCTCTTCGTCCTGCTCGCATCATTCTCTGAGCTCTGCTCCTCTGGTCTGAGCTCTGTGTTAGAAATACTCGTTAAATCTAGCACATTAACAAAAAGGCCTTCACATATGATAGTCCTTCTTTTTCTTTTAAGACTTTATTTAAGAGAAGGAGAGAGAGCATGAGCAGAGGGAAAAAGGCAGAGGCAGAGGGAGAAGCAGGCTCCCCGCTGAGCAGGGAGCCCAATGTGGGGCTCAATTCCAGGACCCTGGGATCATGACCTGAGCTGAAGGCAGACGCTTAACCAACTGAGCCACTCAGGCACCCCTATGCTTTGCTTTTGAAGTACTTATCACAGTCTGAAGTTTTGGACCTACTTGTATGACATGGAGAAGTCTCTTCGTTAGGGTAGGAAGGGGCACGGGGCCTTGCACATAGAGATGTTCAATAAATATCTATCAAGGGGCGCCTGGGTGGCACAGCGGTTGGGCGTCTGCTTTCGGCTCAGGGCGTGATCCCAGCGTTATGGGATCGAGCCCCACATCAGGCTCCTCCTCTATGAGCCTGCTTCTTCCTCTCCCACTCCCCCTGCTTGTGTTCCCTCTCTCGCTGGCTGTCTCTATCTCTGTCGAATAAATAAATAAAATCTTTAAAAAATATATTTATCAAATGAGTGGCAACAAAACCCATTAACAACCATTTGTCTAGCTATTCAGAACTTCCGAAACACTTTATATAGAATTTAATATTTTTGAAGGTTCCAGTACCCAGCTGATCGGGTGTCCCCAAAAGGTTAGTTCCTTCCCATTTTCTGTCTTTTAAAATAATAAACTACATCCTTCCTTATGTGGTAGACAGCTTCTGAAATGACTCCTATCGATTCCTGCCTCCTGGTATTCGTGCCTCCCACTGAATTTAGACAGAATCTAATGACTTGCTTTGAATGAACAGAATACGACAAAAGTGATGGGGTGCCACTCCTGTGATTAGGTTATAAAAGACAGACTTCTTTCTTTCTTTCTTTTTTTTAAAAGCGTATTTATTTTTTAGTAATCTCTACACCCAAAATGGGTTTTGAACTCAAAACCCCGAGATTAAGAGTCTCATGCTCTCCTGACTGAGCCAGCCAGGCGCCCCAGACTGACTTCTTCCTTGCTAGTACTCTCTCTCTTGCTCTCTAGCTTGCTCACCTGATGAAGCAAGCTTCCACACTAGGAGATTCTCCAGGGAGAGGCTCTCATAGTGAAGAAAGTGAGGGAAGCCTCAGTCTAACAGCCCATGAGGAACTGGTTCCCACCAACAGCCATGGGAGTGAGCTGGGGAGCAGATCACATCCAGTGGAGCCTTCCAATGACTGTAGCTTTGTGTCAGATCTGATGCCAGAGGATGCTGTTAAGCCCGGCCCAGATTCCTAACTGTGAGAAACTGTGAAATCATAAATACTGTTGAAAGCTACCAAGTTTTGGGGAAATTTGTTTATGCAACCATAGATGACCAATGTACCCTATTTCTGCAATGAGATAACATACTTATTATTTCAGTAATTTGTTCAGTTCTTTAAAATGACAGATAAACTGTTTCCTTTTTTAAAAATTTTCCCGATAAAGCAATGAGCGAAACCAAAGGTTTTCAATGAGTACCCTACTTATTCTTTCTATTGCTGTCTAGACCAGTTAAAACCAAGAGCCCCAGGGTTCAAGTCCTGGTTTTGGGGGAGCCAGGGTGGCTCAGTTGGTTAGGTGACTGCCTTAGGCTCAGGTCATGATCCTGGAGTCCCAGGATCGAGTCCCACATCAGGCTCCCTGCTTAGCAGGGAGTCTGCTTCTCCCTCTGACCCTCCCCCCTCTTGTGCTCTCTCTCTCATTCTCTCTCTCAAATAAATAAAATCTAAAAAAAAAAAAACAAACCCAAATCCTGGTTTTGCCACATATTAGCTGTGTGACTCAGAATGTTTAACCTTTCTGAACCTCAGATTCTTTTGTAAAATGAGTATAACAGTATCTACTTCCTAAGTTTGTTATAAACATGAAATAGTAAAAGTGCCTTAGCCATATCTGGTGCAAAGTAGGAGCTCTGACATGTTTAATCCTTTCTTCTTTGTGATAAAACCATGCTATTCCCTTAATTTATTTCTCCAATAAGCTCCAAACACCACCACCCCGACTTAACTGTCCTACTAAATTGATCACAAAACACTAATACTGCAAGGGGCCTATATACTATGTGGTTTACTTCCTTCACTTTGAAGATGAGGGAATTGAGGCCCAAAGAAATAAGGATTCCTGACTTCAGGCCAGTGTTCTTTCAATTACTACTATACAATATTTGATTTCTCTTCCAGTAACAAGACACTGGCAATTGTCTTTTCTCCCACAGGAAGTCCCACTGGTAAGGTATCCTTGCATAGCAGCACTGGATTCAGGAAAAAGGGTGGTGCTAGGGAGAGCAAGGAACCAAAGGCAGGTGGTGGGGACTCACCTGTGGTGGCTGGCTGACTAGGACCTGGTTCCTCGGGGCTGGTTTTCGCGCCTGCCATGCTCGCGGGGGGCACCCTCCGGGCAGCTGAAAGCACCATGCGGGCTGAACGGCCCAAAGCCCCTGGCTGCAGCTGTTTCAGGATATTCTTAAGCTCTGAAATTTCCTTGGTGCTCCTGCAAGGAAACAGACAGCACTTGGTTTCATTCAGAACAGAAACTCCATTCTGCTCACCCAAGTCAGCGGCATCGAACCAAGAAAGCCCGTTTGGTCTACAGATAGGGTTTGGTCTAGAGGATGTGATTTAGTGGGGGCAAACCAGGGAGTGAGTGCCTGTGAGTGACTTGGCTGCCTTTCTTTTTTCAAGAGAAAGAACTGAGAAGTGAACAAGAGACCTCCATTCTGGTAGCTACGTACGTCTGGGGATCTGGGAAGAACGTCCTCCGAATGGAAGGATTAGCCAGCCACGGGCTAGGACCAGACTCCTGAGCATCAGAGCCCTGAGAAGAAGAAAATGGAGAAATATGAACTACAGACATTCACCACCAGGGGGCACTGCCACATAGTACCAGGGACAGTCCCAAACCTGAGGGCTTCGGCTTAATGAGTACGTATATTTGCTAATACCTTTATGTGGTACCTTTGCTTGTGTGCACTCTCACCCAGCTGTAAGATACGAGACTCAGAGATTTAGTAATTTTGTATACTTAGTTTCCCAATGCTAAGGGGTTTGTCATGATCCTGAAAGATCAAAGCATAACGTGGCTGGGAAAAAGGGGCCATGGGACTGATAACCACGTGCAAACTTTTGAGAGCATATATATATATATGGTTTCAAACAGTGCGTATATAAAATTGATTCATGTAGGTACAAAAATCATTTATCTCTCTTTATACACCTATGCGAGAGAAACTAAGTATACCCGTATGTATCTCTATATTTAAAAGTAGTTCTATTTTGAATTATTTGGGGGACATTCTTATAATTTTCTCTTCTAAATATTATTTAATAATATTGTTTCATTTCCAGTATGATTTCTTTTGTGAACTCTTTTGTTCACCTGCAACTACAAACCTACCAATTTCAGCCACCATTTCTAGCCACTGATAGGAAGAGATGTGTATGTATGTATGTGTATATAGATACCACAAGTATTAGCTTAGCCACTAGCCACTAGCCACTGTGTGTAGCCATCACAGGCATTTTATAAACCTCTCTACTGCTAACTCCAGAAATGTCTTCATGTGATAATCACACAATAGATCATTTCTACATAGATTTTATTTACGTGGTATGTGCCACAGTTTCCATCTTGTCAAAATTCAATTTCTCTGTGTCAATTCATCTGTACCTATTTCCTTTATTTTCCCAAATTTCCTTTTTCCCTTGAACTTAAAAGAACTAAAAAATTTTGTCTTTAATTTGCAGCTCTCATTCCTCTATCACAGATTCTTTTAATTAATTAATTAAGTTTTAAGTAGGCCCCGTGCCTAGCGTGGAGCCCAACGTGGGGCTTGAGCTCATGACCTTAAGATCAAGACCTGAGCTGAAATCAAGAGTTCAACGCTTAACCAACTGAGCCATCCAGGCGCCGCTATCACAGATTCTTTTAAAAGCAAACATCTTTCTTGTAAAGCATGATCTTGGCGTCATTCTGCAAGTATGAGAAGTAGTATTTTTCTTCACATCCACAGCTTGTTTTATTTATTCAAGTAATCACATTCACTGTTTAATACTTTGTAAGTGCCATCTCAGTCTCATCTTGGACCTAGCAGTAATTTTGAAATATTTTAATTTTCCAGGGCTTTAATTTTTCTTTACCTTGTCTCATAAATTTTAGAGTGAATGCTACTAGAAAGAACAACTGGATAGGTGTGGAGAGATGGTTTAACTTTAAGTGAGATTAGGAATTGGGCTCCCGAGCACATGTTAAGTGGAGTCAGGTGGCCTGGGTTCAAATCCACTCCAAGACTTATTTAGCCACGTGACCTGGGGCATCTCACTAAATTTCTCTGTGCTTCTGTTTCCTAACTGGAAAACCAGTGCCACAAAAGACCCTATTTCACAGGCCTAAAAGCCCTTATGTTTTGCTATCGCTACAATATACCATTACAATGACACAGTAGGAAAAAAGCCTACGCAATTTTAGACATCTTAAATCACAAAACTGAGTGCTACCAATCTGTTTCCCTGTGTCAACCCTCTCTTGTAGAAACATTTCGGGATCTCTTTCCCTGTGGTTTCATTGAGGTGGGTGCAATATTTCTGCACGTTGACGTTGACGTTCAACGCCTTTCTGACGTTATGGCTCTCAAGCTGCTGACTCCCCCCTCCATCCCATCAGGGTCTTAAAGGTGCAGAGTAATTAAATGGCTGACATGGAAAAGGCTCTAAGAAGCCCTTGTTCAGCCCATAATTAAGGTGACCACATGTCCTGGTTTGCCTGGGACGATGCTGTTGTCTTGATAAAATTCATAGCACTTTTTTTGCGCTCCAAGTGTCTCCGAGTTTGGATGGTAAATTTTATGGTGCTCCTATCTACAACTTGCCCCTGAACGGTAAGTTATTCTACAAGCCTACTTTGTTCTATGCTCTGTTCTAGTTGCCAGGAATCAGTGTGGAACAAGACAAACAGGTCCCTAATCTTGCAGAGCTTGCATTTTATTGGAGCCGTGGGGTTGTGGCTCCACTCCCTCAGCCCCGGGGCACCGTGCGGAGCTCTGGCAGGACATGGAACTGTGTCCACTGGTCCTGCGGCAGTTTTTAGCCTTTCCTGTGAAGGAGGAGGAAATCACAGAGCAGGCTTTACTCTGTCTCTGTCCTCTGGGTCTCTCCCGAGGCTGTACGACAGAAGCGTCTCCTCCTCCTCTTCCATTTTCTCTTCCCAATGCCCAGTCTCGTTTTTCTCAGTAACTGCGACAGGAATGACACCTGTGACATTCACTCCTGGGGCTGAACTTCTGGTTATGTCAGATGTTTGGAGCGTCTAAAGACGCACTGTGTGCATAGGAAGCGCTGTGGTACAATGATAGGAGACTTGGTTTCTAGTCCCTCTTCTGCTCGGATTCACGGTGTGAATTTGACTGTGGAAGTTTCCCTAGCTGAGCTGTAGAATGAAGTGCAGAATGTGGCTTGATGATCTCCATGTACTTTTTCACGTCTAGAATTCTATGACTCTAGCTTGTGTGGTTCTGTCTTTGTACTTGTTTGGAGGGAATTATGATGGAGGGTACTGGAAAGGTAAAGGAAGACACCAGGGACAAGAAAGCAGGAGTCCCAATGGGCTTAGAAGGAAAAAATAACTAGCAAACTGGCTGAGAAGAGGGGAGCTAAACTGACCAGATACCTATCCATTTTCTCTTAGCAGTATGTGTGTGCTGTACAGGGAGAGAAAGCAGGAAAACATGAAATCGCAGAGCACGTATCTAAGATTCTAATTGGCTCTCCTGGCAGGGGGGTCAGGCAACAACAATGACAGAGAGACAGTGAGTGAGCCCTGGGACGTGCAGGTGCCAGAAGGAAAAGTCTGATGAAAGCTATAGCCCGCAGGAACCTACACCCAAAGCATGAGATTAAGTTTAAATCCAAAAAGAGACTTCGTTCTTGCTAAACAACAAGGGGTCCAACAGCTTTGTGGACACTGTACTGAAGGCTCGCTCCCTTGACTCTCCCACGGGTGAGAGGGGAGAAGAGGCGTTCACTCTTACCTGTAAGAAAGGGTAGCAAGCCCGTTTATGTTTTTATTTGAGCAAGTGTGTGTATGTCCCTCAATCAAGCACCAGCTTTCTAATGAGAAACTGAAAAAAAGTGGGAAAATACCAAGTCCTTGTTCCACAATTGTACATACCTGGCTCAGTCTAGAGCTCTCGGGGGCCAAGGAACCCCTCACGGGGTCATCTAAGGAGTCCAGGGAGGAACACACCCGGAGGAAGGCCAGGCCAAAAGACTGCTGACGTGTGAAGGGTTGGGAGCAGGTCAGGCGAAGTCGATCCCATGACTCACCTGAGGCTGGCGCCAGGAAATCATCTCAAGGGAAAAAGAAAGAAAATGAAAGGGAAAGGAAATGCGTGAACGGAGAGGAGAAAGGAAGAGAAGGTCAATAGTGAGGAGAGGAAAGAAAAGACGGGACCATATAGTGTAAACTCCAATAAAAGGAAGAATGGAGGTCATCAGTAACTGGCCCCTTAGGCCTCGGTGCTCAGAGTCTGGCAGTGCCAAGCAGGCCAGTCAAGGTGTGCTCAGACCCGGTGCCCTGCCTTTCCACTTTCGCTCCACTGTCGGGGTTCCACACTGTGCCCAGCACGAGCACATCCTCATTCTACACCTCTCCAGGGACCTTCTCAATGTCTCATTTTGACAGGAGGTACCTGCAGTGCTGGGGTCTGAGCTGAACGCTTGCCCGGTGGGTTAACTGAGCTGCACCTACCCCTCCCGGACCATGAGACCTCAGCTTCCCCCACAGCACCCTATGACCTTCAGACTCACTTCCAGCGTGACATACCAGTACTGTAAACCCTTCTCATCTTTAATTCCCAGCACTATCTGGTAGGACCTTGTCTCTGCACCTCGGGTGCCCCTCCCATATCACACTTCCTTCACAACATTACAAACACCTCCGTGTCAACAGGGACAAATCTTACTAGACTGTAAATCCCCAGAGGCCAGGAATCAGGTCTCGTGTTTCTTCTGCAGTGCCTAGTGAACACAGAGATCTGCATAGACTGGAACTCAGGAAACACTGTATACTGCCTCATTATATCCATCCTATAGCTTTCCGTCACCTACATAAACATTTATTCTATACGAACACGTATACAGTGGTCCATCCTTATCTGCAAGGCACATGTTCCAAGACCTCCAGTGGATGCCTAAAAGCCACAGATAGTACCAAACACTGTATATACTGTTTTTTTCCTATATGTACATACCTATGATAAAGTTGAATTTATAAATTAGGCACAGGAAGAGATTAACAATAACTAATAGGGGCGCCTGGGTGGTGCAGTCGTTAAGCGTCTGCCTTCGGCTCAGGGCGTGATCCCGGCGTTATGGGATCGAGTCCCACATCAGGCTCCTCCGCTAGGAGCCTGCTTCTTCCTCTCCCACTCCCCCTGCTTGTGTTCCCTCTCGCTGGCTGTTTCTCTCTGTCAAATTAATAAATAAAATCTTTAAAAAAACCCCCAGTAATAACTAATAATAAAATAGAGCAATTATAACAATATACTTTAATAAAAGTTAGGTGAATGTGGTCTCTCTCTCTCAAAATATCTTACTGTACTCTACTTACCCTTTTTCTTTTTTTTTTTTAAAGATTTTTTATTTATTTATTTGACACAGATAGAGACAGCGAGAGAGGGAACACAAGCAGGGGGAGTGGGAGAGGAAGAAGCAGGCTCATAGCAGAGGAGCCTGATGTGGGGCTCGATCCCAGAACACCGGGATCACACCCTGAGCCGAAGGCAGACGCTTAACAATGCTGCCACCCAGGCGCCCCTACTTACCCTTTTTCTTGTGCTGCTGTGAGATGATAAAATGCCTACGTGATCATGATGAGATGCAATGAGGTGACTGATGTAGGCAGGCCCTGTGACAGTTAGGCTACTACCTGACCTTCTGACACTATGTCAGAAGGCGCATCATGGGCTTCTGGGCTGTGGTTGACTGTAGGTAACTGAAACCATGGAAAGTGAAACCATGGATGGCGTGCGGGGTGGGGGGACTTCTGTACTCACACTAAAGTACATTTATACAAATAAAAACACTACTCACAAAGAATTCTACCTCAGCCTCCACCAAATCACATTATGTGTCAATAGAAATCATAGCTCATAAACATTCCCAGCTATCACCTAATCTCACCACAGAGAACTCATACACAACCATACCACATGGCTGTTCACTCACTACCCACCCCGTGCCCCACAGACATAACCGAGCCCATGCACAGGCCCCTCCCACAAGCCCACCTACCAGCCCAGCACCACGGCTCTCTATAGTGGGTCATCTAGCTTCGCATCACTGCATCTTTCTCATAATCTCTCTCACTCAGTCTCTCTCCCATTTCTGCTTTTGCCTCCCTTACCATTTTTATTTTTAAAGATTTTATTAATTTATTTGAGAGAGAGAACAAGCATGAGCAGGGGGAGCAGAGGGAGGGGGAGAAGCAGACTCCTTGCTGAACGTGGAGCCCAACGCAGGGCTTGATCCCAGGACCCTGGGATCATGACCTGGCTGAAGGTAGACGCTTAACCAGCTGAGCCACCCAGGCGCCCCTCCTTACCATCTTTAAACATGCGGACGCCTGAGCGATTTTTCCCCTGCTTTGAATCAGCTAGGGACATTAGCATGGTTGCAGGAAGCAGGGTGACAAAAGGTCTGTCCAGGGACCAGGAAGAACGGCCCACATCAATTTGCAGGAAAGCACAGCCACAGTTACCTAGGGACAACAGGTTGAGAGAAGAATTTAAGGGTGATGGGAAGATGCTCCCAGACTGTGCATGAGGAATTGGGTGGGAAAAGGACATTCTTCTCTTCTAGAGCTAGTTGGAGGCCCAGAAAGGTCAAGGAACACACTGAGCCAGCAACTGAAGTGGATAAGACCTCAGTCCACAGAATGACAATATGAAGGTTCACGGTGGTCCCCCCAGCCGGAAACCTTCCCTGATTCAGTAGACTTGATGCTGTCTCTGTCCTCTGGCTCTGACAGACAGTGCTAATCTCTGTCTCTATTAACCGCTGCTAAGGAGCCTGACATCTCTCTGTCCTGACAGAGCTGAGACCCATGGTCTTTGTCAGTTCTCTACTCTAGAACATTCTAAGGCCAACCTTCTCAACCCATAAATTCCTATGGAGCCTTCCCAGATTAGTGTGCAGCACTCATCCCCCAGCATGCTCTTGACAATGATATTTACAGGTGTATACAGGTCCTATTTGTTGGCAGTTATAATTATGTCAGTGTCCTAAGGCTTCCACAGACCGCTCAGATCAAAGCAGGGCAGGTATGTTGCCTAATTCAGGGAATGCTATCCCCACTTCATTCTATGTGAACAGAACCCTCAGAGTCTGCCAACACCATACACCTGTCCCAAGGGCAAGGGCCACATCTCACTTCACACCAGGAAGGGTTTATTCCATGAAAGGTGCTCAGCCAGACCGAATTGAGACACTTTGGTGGAGCATTTGGAGGGCAATGTTACTCCTGTGTCTCCCGCAGAGGTTCCCAGAGCTCCGAGAACTCACTCACCCACATCAATGTAGCCAATGGGCACTGCCCTCTCCAGCTGGAGTTCTACTTTCAGTTGCCCACTCTTGTCCTGAGGACAGCTGAGCCAAGGTCCCCTCTGACTGTCTGGGTTCAGCAAGTTCTCCACAGGATACTTGGGATCCTAAGTCAGAGAGAGAAAGAGAACATCAGGACCCTCACTGAGCCGAAAGCTAAAGAGGATGCCCATGAAGGAGGGATCCCTGCATCCCCAAACCTTTCCAGGCATTTTAATATGATAGAAAGAGTACTGGATGCGAGTTACCATGCGCCAGGGGATTTACAGACCTTTTACCTCTCCTTCATTTACCTCATCCTCTTAACACTTGAGTTTAGTGTTTAGTTTACCTAACATTATTGCTTCTTAGTTTGTTAACTGATCAGTAAACTGAAGCCTAGGTTCAGAAACTTACCCAAGGCTACAGAAGCTAAATAACTGATCAAAGTCAGAACACCTGGGTCTCTGAGTCCAGAGCTCTTACCCACCACACTAGACTATTTTTTTTCATTTATAAGGTGCTTTCACAGACATCTATTTACCTTCAAAGTAACCCTATGAGAAAAGAAAGGCAAGGGTTTTTATTATAAGTTTATAACCGATGGTTAGGAATAAAGTGATTTGTTCACAGGCAACAACAGCGGTACCAAGAGAGACATTCTCTGTTTGAATCTAAAGTTAGATTTTTTTTTTTTTTTTTTTTTTTTGTGGAAAGTCCCTGAGCAAACTACTTTCCCTCTCTGGATCTAAATTTCTTCATCTCTAAGTAAAGGGGAGGGAGACTATATTCATGGTTTTTAATTTTGTTTGAGCAATAATATCCATCCTTTTAACTGAAATCTTACTGAAGTGTGTGTGTATTTTCAACAAATGAAAACAGAGTTCTGGTTAAAACACAGGTTGGGGAGCCTAGAGACGTACACTACCCCCCCCCACCTTCAATTTCCAGAAGGGGGTGCCCACAGAGTACAGTTTGAAAACCTCAGTATTAGGTGATAAGTAATGATCTCTAGCATTTTATAAGGCTCAGTGTATGAAGAAAACCATTTAGGCTGACTATGTAGGTAAGAAGGATATGAGTGATTTTTATTTTATTTCACTTAGAAGTTCATATAGTAGTTCCTAAAGACTCTCTTAAGAGTCTTTCCGAAATGAGTGGGGATGGTTTTGACTGTCATAATGACCAAGAAGCATCGTTGTCATTGGGGTCTGGAGGCCATGGATGCTAAATATCCCATCAGGCAAATGACACTGCAATAAATGCAGACGTGTCCCACCCAAAATGCCAAGGTACCCTCTGCAGAAGACCAGGGGGACAGGAAGGGAGGAGTGGCAAGAAAGGATAAATGGATAGAAATGACAGCAGAGGAAAGGTTGGCAAGTCCCTAAGAAACACCATATTGGATCAGTCCTGGGCCCAGGGCCTGGCATCTAGATCTAATTGGGATAATAGGGATTTCCTGAAAGTGAACTTTTAGGGAGGAGGCTGAGATCACTTTTCTTTTCTTTTTTTTTTTTTTAAGATTTTATTTATTTATTTGACAGAGATAGAGACAGCCAGCGAGAGAGGGAACACAAGCAGGGGGAGTGGGAGAGGAAGAAGCAGGCTCATAGCGGAGGAGCCTGATGTGGGGCTCGATCCCACAACGCCGGGATCACGCCCTGAGCCAAAGGCAGACGCTTAACTGCTGTGCCACCCAGGCGCCCCGTCTTTTTTTTTTTTTTTAAGATTTTATTTGTTTATTTGTGAGAGACAGAGAGAGAGAGAAAGAAAGAGAGTGTGCACGCACAAGCAAGGGGAGGTCAGAGGGAGAAACAGGCTCCCCGCTGAGTAGGGAGCCCGATGCGGGACTCGATCCCAGAACCCTGGGATAGTGACCTGAGCTGATGGCAGACGCTTAACTGACTGAGTCACCCAGACATCCCTGAGATCACCTTTGATGGCAGAGGTGGTATCCTCACAGCTCAGGATGACCTTGAGTGTCCTGGTCTGCTCTCATTGACAGAGTAACTTAATTGCCCTTCTAGGGACCCTGGTAAAGACTCTGGGCCTATGGTTTTGACAGTTATCTTCAAACTAAGGGTGGAATCCTGAGGCTGTTTCCTGCTTTACCTTTAATTCCTGGGAACACTTCTTTTATGCATCTTGCATTGCTCTGGAATAACCTGAGGGCAAGAGCTGTGTGTCTTCCTTTGCCTTTGGATCCCCAAAGAAGGCACATGTCTCTTCTATTAAACTGGGAGTTTCCTGAAAGTGCAGCCAAGTCTCCTATTTTTGTCACTCCTCTCAGCCACCAAGAAAACCATCATGCCTGCTAATTAACATACCTGAGAGGAAAATGATACCACGTGGCTAATCTTTACAGGAGCCATGGTGCGCCCAGCAGCAGTCCCAAGTACAAGGCAAAAATACTTTCTCCTAAGATTTCTTCTGTCACCACTTTGGGCACTGCCTATGTTTTGGTCCCGTCAGCTTCCAGAAGAGAAAGAATCCTCGTGTTACTCCTGAAGAAGAAAACAAAAGAAAAACAAACTAGCCATGGCTGGTTCTCTGGTAATTTTTGCAGCAGTCAGTCAGACTGTTTCTGGTGCCCATGAAGGGCTTGTGGGGGCAGTGGGCAGGGAACAGATCTGGACCAGGGGGTGAGATTCCAACAAACGTGAAATGACTGGAATGCAACCACAGGGCAACAGAGAGGCAAGGACAAAATATGTTAGCATGGTAACGTAGGTGAGCTCCCAAGGGCATGAATTATGTCTTAAATCATTCACCTTTATACCCCTAGAGCCTAGCACATCGCAAAGATGCAACAAATGTTCAACTATATATACAGATCTATCGATTTTTGTCTTCCCTTTAAAATCAATCTTCTTAAATCAATGTTCAACTATATATACAGGTCTATCGATTTTTGTCTTCCCTTTAAAATCAATCTTCTTAAATTTGTTTTTCATTGTTACTCCCCTACTAGGAATCTTCAATAGCTTGCTTATGTTTTCAAATCCCTTTTTACATGGTAGGTACTTGATAAATATTAATGCAGCTTGGCCCCTCGAAGCATCTACAATGTAGAGCTCTACATTTTCTGCTTCATCTGCTCCTATTCCTTTCATCAGAGGATGTGTTTTACCTCTCATTGTTTTGTTTATTTAATACTGAAAGTTCATGATGGGTATTTGTACTTTTTCTTTGGCCAAACTTTTTATGGAATATTTGAAATATATGCAAAAACGTACATGTTAGTATAATGGACTCTTACCCATCCATCACGTAGCTTCAACAGTTCCTTGGCTAGAGGTGTTTTAAAGTTGTCTGAATGCCTTTAGGTGGGATCTCTCTCCAAATATTTATACCCTGCCCTTTTTACCCATGTTTGTTACCCATCTGGCCCCTGAGAATGAGTCCCTGATAAATTCTTGGCCATAATGTTTGGTGTTCTTGCCTCCTTCCCTGATAATGAGTCCCTGATAAATTCTTGGCCATAATGTTTGGTCTTCTTGCCTCCTTCCCTGCTCCCTTAGCCCCCAAATTTCCCCCTATCTTCAAGACTTTCTTCATGCCATCACCTCTGCTTGGAATGCTCTTTCCCTTTTGCACTTATAAAATTGAATGCATCTTTGATGTTCAAATATCACCTCCCCCTCAACCAGCTCAAGTGATAGTTCCAGCCTCTTGATTTTGTGTTACAATTATCTGAGTATATGTCTTATGTCCCTTGACCAACTGCAGGCTCTTGGAGGACAGGCTTCATGTCTAATTCATTTCTGTATCCTCAACATAAGAGGGAGAAACAGATTAGCAACGTCTGCTGAATGAATGACCATAAGAATTGAGCTCCAATGGGCCAGGAGTCATGGAGTGCTCATAGTGGGGCAGACTGCTGTGACAGTGGTAACAGTTAGTGAAGGTCATCCAAAGGTCAAGTACTCCTCACAGGTCACATTCAATATGGTGCCATGGCTTCAAAGAGAGAAGAATGCAAGATGAGTCCCGAGTCACCTTTCCAGGCCTGCAGTTTAATTAGAGTTGATTATTCCCAGTATAGGAACTCACTGAACTTCAGCAGTTTTTTCTACTCTCTGCATACAGAGACATATTGGATATATAAAGATAAATGATATAGTCTCTGTTTTGGAGAAACTCCCAGTATCCATTTGTGATTTGATGTGAAAACTCCACCATCTCTCATCACTAACATACAGATGATAGACTTGGCCATCATATACTATACTATAGTATACTCAAACTATACTCCAGGCTTGGGGACCCTGAAGCTGTCCATCTTGGATATTTTATTTAGTTAATATTTTGGGGGTGTCTGGTAGGTACCAGGCCCTGTACTGGTACTGGATACACAATGATGAGTAAGATATATATAATCTCTTCATGAAGATCATGGTCTATCAAATTGTTTGCAGTTCTCCAAGATTAAGTGCTTTCCAACCTCCTTGTGCTTGTATATACTGTTGTTCTTTTTTTTTGGCAATGGCATGTTTACCCTCTGTGTCACCCCACTAAGTAGTGAGCACTCTGAGGATGTGGAATTTTGTCATGTTCATCATTTCCCACACCTCAGGGAGGTGCTGAAACATGGTAGGCATAAAAAGCCATTGAAAAGAGTAGTTTATTAGGTCAATATAATTCCAGTCAGAATTTCAGCAGAGGTTTCCGGCAAACATGACAAACTCATCAACCAATAAAGGGCCACAAATTGATAAAATTCTAAAAAGACAAATCAAAAAGATTCCAGAAACACACTCATATAAATAGGAATTTACAGCCTGTTGACTGTAAGATAGAACAGAACCATGAGTCTGTCAAAAAAAAAAAAAAAAAAAAGATGAAGTAACAAATGGTGTTCAAAAAATTGGTCCACTTGTGAAGAAAAATAAAAGTAGATCCCTATCTCACAGCATATTTAAAAAATTATAATCAAATGGATCAAAGATGGAAACACGAAAAATACTTTAAGGTAACAAAAACAAGGTTAAAATAGAAATGACTGGAAGAAGATATCTGCAACACACAAAAACTTGGATAGTATTCAGGATATATATTTTTAAATATTACAAATTGGTATGAAAAGGGCAAACAGTCCAATAGAAAACTGGAGAGAAGATAGAAATACAATTCACTAAGACCTGAATGACCAAGAATCCATACTAAAAAAAAATCCTCATACTTCCTGGAAGTAAGGAAATTGCAAATACTTTTCCTCTAAGACCAGAAAAAATTTAAAAATTTAAAAATGAAAAAGTCTACAATGTAAAGGATTGGCAATAACATGGGGAAACTGGCCCTCTCATAAACACTTCCAGCCCATCTTAATTCCGACTAGCTACATTTCAAGAATAGGCACTTATGTGTGGCTTGTAGTTAACTTATTTGAACAGTGCAGCTCTAGAGGAACTCACATGTATACAGACACATGCAATATTTCTAATAGCAAAAAACATAAAATTCTAATGTCCATTAGTTGAAGAATGGATAAGCGGAATGGTAAAATACTATATATTATAATGGAACACTACCTAAACAGTTAAAAGAAATGAATTAGATGTAAAAATACATAAACATGGACAGTCCTCAAAAAATATAGTGAAAGAATAAGTTACAGAATGATATAGAAAATAGCACTTATTTTCATCAAAAATCAAAATGAAATAATGCAATTACATTGTGAATACACAGAATTTTTCTCAATGGACTGGGAGAATACCCAGCTAATTATGATAATCCTCGTGTCTGGGAAAGATGAAAGGGTAATGGGTCTGAGAGTAGAAGACACAAATACATTCAACCTTTATCCGTATTATTTTATCTTTTTTAAAAAATGAGGATACAAATATATCATGATGTCAATACTCAACCTGGGGTGATTGGGTTATAAGGTATTTATAATATTCTCTGCATTGTTTCACATGATAAAAATAATTCCCATTTTAAGTGAATAAGATGCCTGTAGATGGTGTAAATATTACCCTGTAACTTCCCGTTGGTCCTAAAATAAAGTTGACAGGCACTCTATTCTGAGTCCACTGGTCATCCTAGCACTATTCACCCCCACTGATCCAGCTGGGACGCCCAGGGGGTAAGGGTGCAGGGGCCATAGGTTTGTAAGGTGTTGGGTCCGGAGTACAGATAACAGGGGATTGGAAATGAGTTAGGAAGCTTTAAATTGCGGTGCAGCACAGAGAATAATGTGTAAAGGCGGGGGTAAAGTTAGGAGCTGCGGACGCACGATGTATGGTAAGAAAGTGTACGAAGATTTGTAAAGCGACCCTAAGGCGTGAGAGCGCAAGAAGCAGTTTGGGGGCCGTGGAGGTCCCGCAAGGCTCTTCTCTCAGCTTCAGGAGGCTGAGCCCCGCAGCCACTTGCCCCGCACCTCGCGACGCGCTGTTCCGTGAATTCCTTGACGGCCACCCATTGTCGGCAACTCTCCTCCCACCCATCAACAACCCCCGCCAAGACCCCTCACCCAGGACAATGGACCTCGAAGAGCCACCGCTGCCTCAGATCGTGGACGACAAACCCAATCTCCCGCCAATTCGGCCCTCTGACCTCCGCCTTCTGACCTGGAGCACAACTCTTACGCCTCCCCAAGTCCGGGAATTTGTTCTGTGGCCTCAGAAAGCCGCTGTTTCTGAAAGATGACTCCCATCGAGGCAAGAAGACGTGTTATACTCAGCAAAATACATTCGTGTGTATCTATGTATGTTTTATGTCTATTTTAAAAATGTATATTTTATGCAAATTTCCACTCACTAAAATCTCTCCAGAACTCGGAACTTAAACTTCCGGGTCGATTCAATGCATTCTGGGAAATGTAGTCCTCAGCCTCCACGCTTCACTCCTTGGAGCTCAGAGTGAGGGAGCGTCGCGAAAGTTGACGGTTTAGAGACTCTTCTCTTTGGCTGTCCAAAGGGGAGAATTGGTGAAATATTTGCACTGAAAATAATACAAGGCCAATTTCCCTTTTTTCAAGATACCTCCTCCACCGAAGCTTGGACGTGCATGGAAACCTTCCCTCCTTGACCTTTAAGGAGTAGAAGGTAGATGATCTCTTAGTCTCTCAGCGCTCCGCCTGTCTTAATGCCCCGCCCCCCTGCTGGAGCTTGAGCCGCCGATTGGCTAGGAGCACTTGAGCGGCGGAAGCAGCTGGCTCGCGCGGGGACGGGGGAGGGGGAGAGTTGTGAAGATGGCGGCAGTGGTGGAGGTGGAGGTTGGAGGAGGTGCTGCCGGGGAACGGGAGCTAGATGAGGTAAGAAGAGTTCAGAGTCAAGGAGGGAAGAGGCTCAGGCTGAAACTGAAGGGAGGGGAGGAGAGGTATCGGGACTAGGGTCCTAGGGGTGGCGGGAAGGAGCCAGCTGGGGGGCGGGTGCGCGGAGAGGGAAATCAGAGGTACCCTGGACTCGGGGACTCGGAGGCGGTCATGGGGGTAAAAGACTTGCAGTAACCTCAAGGGTGGAGATGGAAGATAGGGAGAGAAGCCAGATGGGATGTGGGCGTTAAGATTTGAGATTATTAGCTGGGGGTCCTTGGGTAGGACTGAAGGGCTGAGAGGTAGCTTGAGTTGGAGGGGCGTGGACTTCTGTAAGGGAAGGCCGGGCTTTCGCTGTGGGAGAGTCAAGTCTAGGTTTGGGGTGGGGGCTGGGGACACGGACCGGGGAAGAGTGCTAATCTACTAGTATTATAGAGTTATTTTTATGTAAGAACAATTTTATTTATCTTCTAGGACTTTGTACATAATGTGTACTCAGTAAAGTTTTGGGCACTGAATGGATGAATGGTTATATGCCAGAATTCATCCATTCACTCATTTAACAATACATATCATCTTTGTGCTGAGTCCTGGGCTAAGTGCTAGGAACATAGGGTCCCTCCCACTGAAGAGCCCACAGCCTAGTGGTGGGAGACACACCAGGAAGACTAGTCACTGCATCAGAGGTATAATGATGGCACTGAAAAGAGGGGACCAATTCAGTTTGGGCTAGGGAGGGGTTCCCAGAGGAACTATGGGGTAAACGATTCTCTATTTCTGACTCCTAAACGTATGAGTTCTTTGAGGGTGAGCTTCTTGAGGATGTATGTCCCCTTTACCTGTTTAAGAGGCATTTAACAACTGATGTATTCAGTTACCAGTGGTCCTTGAATCACTAGGAGGAAAGAGACATTGTGTTTGAAAGGAATGAAGGGACAGTGCTGAGTAGTGAAGAGAAGGTGAGAAAGGAAAGGGAGATGATTCTGAGGCCAAAGGTACATTCAGAACAAGGGGTGCTTGTGGCCTTGCACAGGACAACATATAGACAGCACAGAGGGATGGGAGGAAGGGGATTGATTGTCAGGAATGGAATGAAGGGAATCTATGAGGAATCAGAATCTTAGAGGCGCTGGCTGTGTTTTGGGGGTGGGTGACTGGGGGAGAGGCTCAGAGAAAGGGAGTAGAAGTGGACTTAAGTCAAGACTGTTGTTTGGTGGTGGGAAGACTTGGTGGACTTGGTTTACCTGATTGGGATCATTAAGGTGGAAGGAGACTGAGTAACCAACAGGTGGTTAGAGCAGGGGGAGATTTTTAAAGAAGCATTTTTAGACCTATGCCTCCCAACCACTAGAGGTGTTTGGATACCACTCGGTTGGTGACAAGGGGTGGTTGTGGAAATGACCTCCAAGGCCCCTTCCAGATCTAAGTTTCTATGATTACAGTTGGCTGTGGTTCAGTGAGATATATTTGAAAGTACCCCGGAAAAAGTAAATACAATATTGAAGTAATTACATATGGTTTGTTAGTCATGAGCTCTCCTTTGAGGGAGGCTAATTTCAGTTACCTATATCAGGGTTCATTGAGATAAAGAGCAAAAGTATTAGCAGAGGAGAAAACAGCTTAAAGTTTTATTGTAAGACATTTTTGATTTTTGCTTCTTTGCTTTTCTTTCCTAATGTTTTAAGAGCTTAAGAACTTCTAGTTGTATAATATACTTATTATGAGTATATTATAGACTTAGAGTGTCATGCCTAGAGGTCAGCTTTATATGTAACCACTAGCATCCATCCCAGAAACTTCTGTTACTTGTTTTATTTACTGAGAATATAATCTATGGTCTGGAAATTCTGTGTGGACTGATTCTATCTTTTGTGTGTTTAAGGAAATAACTCTGAGAAGTAGGAACAGTCAGTAATCCCTTCAAGCTCCCTCCCCCTAAACAAACAAAAAACCAGGGGTCTGGTATAGGCAGACCTTAATTTATGTGATACTAAAGTCTATGCAGCTGTTTTCTAGCAGCCTTAACTAGTGAAGAAAAAGGTGAAATCCATCCTTATAATTTGTAATTATGGAGGTCTGCTGTGTGTTATGCACTGGCAATTCAAAGGTAAGACAGGATCTTAACAGACTTAGAGTGTAGGGAAGAGACATGCAAATAGCTCTATAGTGCTAGATAATTGTTACAATGGAAGTGTGTAAAAAATTCAATGGGGCAGGCACTTGAGTCTGCTGGGGGGAGTCCGTAAAATCTTTGTGATAGAGATGGGCTTTGAGCTGAAAAAATAAAGGTTGGGTTTACAAAGAAGTAGTGACTTGCATATGGCGGCAGAGTTGTCTCCCTGTAACCCTTTCTGTTTGGTAGAGAGACTACTGTGGGGCCCAGATAACGGTAATGGATAGCCTAACTAAGACACAGTTGGTGCTCTATGCCACTTCTTTGGGAAGATTGCACATGCTGTGGTTTTGTTCTTCAGGATATTGTACTTGTGTTTACCAATATCAGATGCCATTAGTATGATAAGTGGTCTGGAGTATCAGCCATCAGCTCATTCATTTCTTTCCTCTTTTGTCTTTTCATTATTTGCTTCTCTAGTAATTGAGGTAATTTAGACTTTGCTAAGTGCTTCTCTTGTGTTGCAGAGGTGTATGGAAAAGAGGGTTTAGGAAATGAGCTACTGGTGGAAAAGGTTAGTGTTTATTGAGTCCTTACCATAAACCAGCATCTGTTTAAAGTCCTTTACTTGCATTATCTCATTCACTACTAATAGCAGCCCTGTGAGTTAGGTGGTATTAACTGTGTTTTATACATGAGGAGATGAGGCTAAAGAGACTGGCGTAACTTTCCTAGGATTCCACAGTTTGTGAGCTGGGAGGCGCAGATTCGAACCCAGGTCTGCCTGTGCTATCCTGAGCTGTGCTGTGTGGAGCACCTTGGTTCCATTTCTCCATTATTTGTGCTCTGGGGGTAGGTAATTTAAAACTGCATGGTCTTATGATCTCATGTGAAAATTGATACAGTACATTTCATAAGTGACTATGATTCCAAAGAGTATTTTGAGTCTCACATTTGTGACAGTAATTTTACTATTATTCCCCATTTATGATCAAGAAAGTTGAGGTTCAGAGTATTATGAGACTGCCAAGGATCTTGTAACTACTAAGTGGTATTGCTAAGATTTAAACCCATTTTGTTTTCCAGATTCCAAAGTTTTGTTTCCCCTCAGTTTAAAGACCTAAACTGCAGACTCATCTAACCAAGTAACTACCCCTTTCTTTATATTCAGAAGTTTCATCTCCAAAACACGAAGTAGCATTTCATTCCTGAGAGGTGTAAAGTAAGGGTTAACCAAAGGAATATTGTTTTTTCTATATAGGTCCTTTAATTTACTGATAATTTTATTCTGCTGAATTCCCCCCCTCCCCCCCAAGGGAGGCGCGATTAGCTTAGTGGTGTTTAGGGAGATGAGAGATGGGTGTCTAGCCAGCTCAGGCTAGGTATTAAATAGGCTGTGATAACTGGTTAAACTCAGTTCTTGCTCTCAACTTGCCAAACCACATGGTGCTGGAGGATGTTAGGATAAAACATGGTTACGAGATAGGTGGCCCAGAAGCAGGCTTATGTCTGGAGCCAGTGAGTTCCTCTTGGAAGGTGTAGCTGGCCAACCTCAGAGAGGAATTGGAGGCATCATTTTGGCACAGAGAGCTGGCTTGGGACCTAAGGTAGAGAAAGCATGTCAACATCCAATCAGGGCCAGCCGGCCTGCCTGGCCAGTGCCTGTGAATTCTGGATGCGTCTCCTCCCAGTGCTTGTTCATCTGCCAGAATGATGTGATATCGTGCAGATCAGTGAGTAGTTTCCTGCTCAAGTTCAAAGCAAGTATCCCAGTCTACAACCAACTTGAGGTATTGTTGCCTCAAGTGTGTAATTTACCTCATCTGGGCCCTATTTTATTCTTGTTAAAAGAGGAGATTGAACTAGATTGGTGGTTTTTAAACCTTTATTTAGCCACAATACCTTTTATTCAAGCAAAATCTCTCTTTGGAGCCTTGGGGTCCTTGAGGGGACTCAGTACCTCTCGGGTGTCTTAAGACACACTTTGTTAATCAAGGAGCTCTCTCTTACTGCCCACTGATTGGATGACCCTATTCTTTGTTCCTTCAGCCTCCCCCCCATACTTCCTCCTAGCCCAGGGCTTCCAAGTATTATTTTGTCTGTCTTTCCCACTAGACTCTTAGCTACATGAGAGAGCAGAGTCCAAGTCTGTCTTGCTCATTGTTAAAGTTCTTTTCCTCAGCATGCTGCCTGGCATACAACAGGCTCCTACTAAGTGTTTGATAATTATTATTTTTGAGTAATAGTAATAATAGCTACCAGTTAGTGAATGTTTATGATATGTCAGCTCCTCTACTTAGTAGTACGTGGTTTTTTTATTGAGTGTTTACAACATCCCTATGAGGATGGACTAAGTCATGTTTAAAACTCTTTCTTCTTCTGCCAGAAACCATGTTTCTGGTTACTGCCAGGTCTTTGCTGGTACTGTCCTGTCTGCCTAGAATGCCTATCCTTTCCCTCTGTATGTTTCTAAATCTACCTGTATTTCGGATTCTAGTCCAAGGCTGTCTTGACTTCTAGAACTATTCTGATCTACATTGATGTCTTCTTTCCCTGCCTTTGATGGTTTTCTCTGTGTGCATTTATAAATTCATCAGCCTTTTCTGAAGCCCCTTCTGTGTGCCAGGCACTGTTCTATGCTTGAGAACACCAAGACGGAGAAGGTGTGATAATTGGCTTCGTGGAGTTCATGGACTAGCATGAGAAGGACTGATAAGTACAAAAACATGTCACAGGTACTGTGCTAGGCAGTGGATGTGGTGGGTACATCAAGGAGAAAGTGGCAGTTCATGTCATATCTCCTCTTCCCCGCTAGACTGGTAAACCCCTAGCAGGGAGGCTGTAGAAATCCCTTGCTTCCTCGAAGTAGGCTTTGTTTTTTTGTTTTGTTTTGTTTTGTTTTGTTTTTCCTCCTGTGGGTCTCTCCCTATAGACATTTGATAAATGTTCCTTGTTTCCAGGGGTTTTCTTCTTTAGCGATTTTTGGCTTTGGCCAAAAATCTTATTGAGGGATTGAGGTATGTGTGACTGAAGTTTAATCTTGGATATCTGACCATTTATCGTTGGATTCTTTTTTAGGCATGTAAAATGAGTAATAGCATAGTGTAGTGGGAAAAAAACAGTAGTAAACAATACACTTAGGTTCTAGACTAGGAATAGCAGATCTGTTTTATCTCAGAGACAGTCAAATGATAATAGATGCTTAGAAGGCTGTGTTGAGGAGGATTCTGAGACCAGGGCTCAGCAAGTGAGTGCTGAAGGTGAAATAAGATAGAGTACTTAGTCTGTGCCAGGTCCTGCACTGAGTGTTTCATATGCATTATCTAGTTTAATACCAAAACCTTACAGTAGGTACTGTTATGGTTATCCCCATTCTACAGATGCGGAAACTGAGGTATAGAGAATTTAAGTAACTTGCCCAATGTTATACAGCTAGGTAAGTGACAGAGCTGGGGTTCAAATCCAAGATGACTCCAGCACCTATGCTCTTAACCACTCTGGGCTCTGTGAGTACTGTGTACTTCTAATACTGCCCTACACTGGACATTTCTACGTATGTATGTGACTTCATTTACAGAGGTAATTTGGGGTCATGCGTTTGTCTGTCTCCCATGAGATTAGGTTCTCCTTGAAAGCCCTATCCATCCTTATATTCCTGGTGCCTGGCAAAGAGTATGATTCAGTAAATGCGTGAAGATGTGAATTCCTGAAAGATTTCAACCTCTCTGTACCTCATTTCTCCATCTGTGAAATGATAGGTTTGGACTTAGATGATGTTTTAGAGAATCTCTTGCAGCTTTGCAAGTCCTGGATCCCGGTATTTTATCCTGCCTGTGTTTCCTACAGTTCCTGTCAGGTACTCAGGTACTATTTCTATCGGTAAATACTAGCGAATGACTGAATGAATAAATGTATAATTATTGTGCTAATAATATTAAGTAGAGAGAAAGAAAAAATGGTGATAGGGAAGTTGTAGACAAAAAGGCCTACATATAACCCTTGACTTTTTTTTTGTCTCATACTTTGGCAGATACCCTGTCTGCAGACAGTGTTTCCCATTTGGTTTCCCATTACACCTCCTGTCCCCAGCTCACTCTTGTTTTTTGCAAGTCACTTTTCGGTTAAGCTTATATCTTAATAACTTATCTACTTCCAGAAGGAGTTTGAGGTGTCATCTGGTCAATAAAGGGGGATAGGAGAGAGAGAAGGAAAAGATGAAAAGGAATGTTCTAACTCCTTGAATGCAGGGACTGTCTGTCTTTTTACATTCTCAGTGGCTTACCCAGTGCTTGGCATATAGCAGACATCAATATATTTATTGCATAAATGAGAGGGGCGCCTGGGTGGCTTAATTAAGCATCTGACTCTTGATCTCAGCTCAGGTCTTGATCTCAGGGTCATGAGTTCAAGCCCCATGTTGGGCTCCACTCTCGGCTTGGAGCCTACTAAAAAAAAAAAAAAGATATCGTAAATGAGAATGCTTATAGGTGTGGGTTCTGCTCAGGGTGAAGGAAGTATTGACTCAATAGCAAAGGTCAACTGACACACTTAACTGTCAGTTCTTGAAGTAACATAATAGCACTTGATAGCATTTGCTTTTAAACTGCTTATGAAGCATTTCCATTTGTAATTAATGGCATATTGCTCCTTACCAGTGAGTCATAGGCACAGAATCTGAGGACTTGCTCTCTGCCCCAAAGTACCCTATATAGATTTCTGTCAGCACTTACCATGTTGTATTGTTCGTCTCCCTGATTGGGCAGTGAACTCCTGGAGGGGACGACCATGTCATTTTTCATTTCTGTGTTCTAGCACCTAATCTCTCACAGTGGCTAGCACAGATATTCAAATGTTTATTGAACTTGAATCTCAAATCCAGTCCATCACCTATGTTGAACATCCCCAGCAAGTGATCACTCCTGGTCTATGTTTAAACCCCTCTAATGGTAGGGAGCTTTTTTCCCTGTGGTCAGCCTGTTCTCTCTTTGAATATCTCTGTTGCAATATTCTTCAAATTGGGCTAGAATTCTTATTTCTGTAGCTTCAGCTTTTTAGTACTCGTTCCTTTTCCTAGATCCTGCTTCTTTGCATCTTTGACCAGTGAAAGCACATGCAAGCACAGGCACTGCCAGAGGCTGCCTCTGGGGTGTGTAGGCTCAATTCACATGGGGCTGTTTGTCCTGAAGGCCTAGTCCATGAAAGCCAACCCAAGATAGTCCATCTGGTGTCCTGCCTTATCTCCACTTTATTTCTTTGTGTTTTCCCTTCTTGAAGTCGTTTGTTATCTTTTTGCTCCTCAGAGGAAAATCTGCAGGTAAACATAAACTCATTAGTTCTCTCGAAAGTGCAACTTTCCCAAGGGGATGCTGAGTTGTGGCCATGGGGCTTTGGCCCTGGGCAACTAGGGAGAAACAATGGGGAAAGAGGAAGCAGGGAATGAGGCAGAGAGCATAAGCATAAGCCTGCCAAGGTTTGTGTTCCCTCTGTTCTCCTTCCCCTTTCCCAGTAGGGTGTTCTCGATAACTTAATGTGTCTGTTACTTAAGAGGACTCCAGTGACATTTTACTCCCCATTGCCCATAGGATTGAGCCTAACCTGAGTCTGTCAATTAGCACCCCGCAGAAACAGTTTTTTCTCCTATTCTAATGACAACAATAGCTAACTTTTTTAATGCATACTGTGTACCAGGTACTAGAGTAAGCATTTTGCATGGCATTAGCTCTTTTAATTCTCTTTTAATGCTATTATTATGTTCATTTTCTAGATGAGAAAAACGGAGACACAGCTAAGTAATTTTACTTTATTCAAGATTGCCTAGGATGTAAGTGGAGGTAGGGTTTGAACTTGGCTATAGGACTCCATGATCTCTCTTGCTGGTGTACTCTCTGACATGGACTCACTATTTTCAAAGTTCACCACATCTTTATTAAGCATTTAATTATGCCAGATACTCTGTTTGGTCTTGGGAATTCATAAATGGAGCAGAGACTATCTCTGCTCCAAAAGAGTTCATGGTCTAGTGGGGAGAGGAACCCATCAAGTGTTAATGACAATGTAGTATAATGAGTAGAGTTACATACAAGGCACCACAGTGTATTTGGGAGAGTTAGGGAAGACTTAAGAGAAGATATGACATTAGGCTGATTCTTAAAGGAGGGGTAAAAGTTTACCATATGAATAGGAAACCAGCTTACACCAAGGTAAGTAAAATCACATATGTGAAAGAGTGGAGGCATGGAATCTCTAATCCTTAAGCATAGTATTTTTCACTACTAAAACATTTGTTGATAACTGCTTCGTGCAAGGCGCTGTGTTAGGCACTTAGGTTGAGAGACAAGATGCTAGATCATGTTTCTGGCTTTCAAGGAGCTTACAGTTCTGTTAGAAAATAGGACATGAAGTCCAGTTGGAAAGGTAGTGGCTGTAATTATAAAACAAGAGGTCCTAATTACCTTATCAGAAGGAAAAACAAAGCACTATTGGGGAAGTAAATCTCTTCTCATTGATATGGTTAGGGAAGACTTCATGGAGAAGGAGCTTTCTGAGCTGGAGCTTAATGGATGATTTAAATATCACTAGAGAGAGAACATCAGGAATAAAGGCCCCTAAGTCAATGTGAAAAAGAAGGATGTATTTGGAGATCGTCAAGTAGGTGAGGACTGAGTGCTACATCTAGAAACATAGGTTGGGGCCAACATAAGGTTGATTTTGAATGCGAGGCTGAGGAGTTAAGACAAGTTTATTCATTCCTTCCGTCAACAATTAGTGAGTGCTTATATATGCCAAAAACTGTGCAGGGGACACAAAGATGAAGACCTGGCTCCTACTCTCAGGGGGCTGATAGTCATGGAGGAGAAGACAGACATGGAAACAAATAATTGTAGTATAGTGTAAGTGGGTGTTATGTACCGTGGTGACCCAAAAGAGCGAGTGATTAACTCTGCTTAGGCTAATCGTTAAAGACTTAACAGAGAAGATGCTTGAGTTTGTTCTTAAGAATTAAATTTGAGTTCAATAGATGGGAGTCTATGAGGTAGGGAAGAGAGTTCCAGCAAATTGAAAAGATACGCAAAGGCTTGCAGGCATTAAACAACATGGAATATTTTGGGAACTGAAAGAATTTCTGTATAACTGAAGTATAGGCTAAATGTAGGGGGATAACAGTGAGCAATAAGGTTGGAGAGGCCTTTATAACAACATGCTGAGAAGCTTGGGCTTGTAACATGTTCAGATCTATGTCTCAGAATGATCAAGTCTGATAGAAATGTAGAAGTTATTTTTAGAGGGATCAGGTTGGGGAAAGAAGAAATTAGTTGGGAGTACTTCAGTAGCTAAGAGATAATGAGGATCTGAGCAAAAACAAAGGCAGTGAAGGTGGAGAAAAGTGAGCAGCTATAAAAATATTAAATAGCAGTGCTTCCACTTATTTTTTTGTGCTTTCCATTCCTCTCCCTAATTCATTCACTCACACATTCGTCAAGCATTTATTAAATATGTCATCTGCATTGTTCATTCAGTCTTTCCTTCTTCAAATACTTGTGCCTTCACTATGACAGGCATTTTTCTAGGTCGCAGTAACTCTGCAATGAACAAGACAACCAAGGTTCTTGCTCTTGTGAAGTTTACTTTCTAATGGGGGCGTGCAGAGAACGAAAAGAGATAACTCCCAATGGTGACAAGTCGTCTGAGGAAAGTAGGGTGATGTGATAGAGAACAACTAGGAGAGGTTATGAAAAGCCTATGAGGTGATACTTGAACCAACACCTGAATGAAGAAGAGCTAGCAGTTTGAAGATTTGGAAGCAGACATGTGTCAAGTGGAGAGAGAAGTACAAATCAGTGGAGTGAGTTAGGCATGTCTCGGGACCAAAGGGAAAGCCAGTGTGTCTGAATCATAGTCCGAATCAAGGTAAAAAAATACCAGTGAGGTCAGGGAGTTTGGCAGAGTCAGATCCGTAAGGCCTTGTGGATATGCTGCTAAACATGTTGAATTTTATTGAGAGTGCAATGAAAAGATTTTGGATGCTTTGAAAGGTGACTTGGTTTGCATTTTCTAAAAAAGATTTATTTATCTTAGAGCGCCCGAGCAAGCGTGGGGGGAGGAGCAGAGAGAGGGAGAGGAAGAGAAAGAGAATCCCAAGCAGAGCCTGAGGGGGGGCCTGGATCTCAAGACCCTGAGATCCTGACCTGAGCCGAAGGCACTTAACCAACAAAGCCACCCAGGCTCCCCTGTGGTTTTCATTTTAAAAAGATCTTTCTGGCTGCTTTGAGGAGAATGAATTGTAGAGGGGCATTCAAGGAGAGCAGTTATGAGACTTGCAGTAGTTCAGGTGAGAGAGATGATAGCATTGGGGGTGGGATAGCAGAGATGATGGGCAAAAGTGGATGAATTTAGAATATGTTTTGACGTAGAGCCTACAGGACTTGTTGGTGGATTGGATATCAGGTATAAAGGAAATAATCAAGCTTGACTTTCTGGGTTTTGGGATTTGTTTTGCTTTAACTTGACTAATTGGCAACACCATGGTTAATGGTACCAGGTATTGAAACAGGAGGAACCAGGGTAGAAATTTTAGGGGGGGAAAGAGGAAATGTGAAAAATTCTGTTTGGCCATTCTGTTTGACATCATCTCCACTGTTTGTTCAAGGGAGAATTACTCAGTGTCTGTGTATTTCCAAAGCATGTGTTTTTGTGTAGTGCTAGGTGTGAAGTATGAGGGGGATGCTGAATGAGTAAGGCCCATTCCTCATTGTCAAAGCCGTTAACATTAAGTAAACATCCATCTAACATTTATTGAACATATACAGTGTACCAGATTATAGGCTAGTTCTTTGTTGTTGTTGTTGTTTTTTAAAATTTTATTTATTTATTCGAGAGAGAGAGAATGCACGTGGGGGGGGGCAGAGGGAGAGAGAGAATCCCAAGCAGACTCTTTGCAGAGCACAGAGTCTGATGTGAGGCTCAATCCGACGACTCTGAGATCATGACCTGAGCCAAAGTCAAGAGTCAGATGCTCAACTGCTCAGCCGACTGAGCCACCCAGGCACCCCCAGGCTAGTTCTCTGAATGAAATACAAAGGTGAATAAGATTCAAATGATCCTCAGACCCACTTCACATCCAGTAAGATTGCTAAATGGGAGAAAATACTTGCAAATCATATATCTGATGAGGAACTTGCATTCAGAATATATAAAGAACTCTTACAACTCAATAAAAGATAAATAATCCAGTAAAAATTGGACAAACGATTGGAATTGACTTTTCTCCCAAGAAAATATACAAATGGCCAGTAAGTGCATGAAAAGATGTTAAACATCATTAGCCATCAGAGAAATGCAAATCAAAACCACAGTGAGATACCACTTCATGCCCATTATGATACTGTAATAACAAGGACATAATAACAAGTGTGGCCAAGGAGGCGGAGAAATTGGAACCCTCATGTGCTGCTAGTAGAAATGCAAAGCAGTGTAGCTGTGTGGGAAATGATTTGGTGGTTCCTCGAAAGGTTAAGCATAGGGGTGCCTGGGTAGCTCAGTTGGTTAAGCATCTGCCTTCGGCTCAGGTCATGATCCTAGGGTCCTGGGATGGAGCCCCACGTCAGGCTGTCTGCTCAGCAGGAGCCTGCTTCTCCCTCTCCCTGCCACTCCCCTGCTTGTACTCTCTCTCTCTGTGTCAAATAAATAAAATCTTAAAAAAAAAAAAAAAAAGGTTAAGCATAGAGGTACCAGATGACCCTGTAATTCCACTCCTAAGATATATACTTGAGAAATAAAAATGTGTGTCTACACAAAAGCTTATATACAAATGTTCATAGCAATATTATTCATAGTAGCCCCAAAGTAGGAACAGCACAAATGTCTATCAACTGATAAATGGATAAATAAAGCATATATCCACATAGTGGAATATTACTTGGCAAGAAAAAGGATACATGTTAGAACATAGACGATGCTTGAAAAAACATGTTGTCTGAAGAAGCCAGTCAAAAAAACTGCATTTTATATGATTTCATTTATATGAAAGGTCCAGAAAAGGCAAATCTATAGAGATATAAAGTAGATTAGTGGTTGATTAGGTTTGAGAGTGTGAATGCAGAGTTGGCAGATGAGCGTGAGGTTTGTTTTTAAAAGTGATGGAAATGATTTAAAATAAGATGGTTGCATAACCCTGTAAATATATGAACAATCATTCAATTGTCCACCTAAAATGAATGCTGTACATCAACAAAGCTTTTAAAAAAAGATCCTTGACCTCAAGATGCTTAGAGTCTAGTTATGGGAACAGACTCGAACAAGTATAAAAACTAATAAATGTGACCTTGGAGATGTGTGTAAATTACAAATGTCTGCAGAAGAGGAAAGGAGTCACTGCACCTGAGAAGATCGAATAGACTCTAAGCGTCTTGAGAGTGAGAGCTGTTATTTATTTATCATTGCATCCCCGGTCTAGAACTTACCGTATGTTCATCTAACAGTTGTTGAATGGATGTGTGCGTGAATAACTGTAGAGAATGTCTCATGAAGGAGGTGATACTTGAACTGCATCTTCAAGAGCAAATAGAGACAAACTAGACAGTGAAGGTGAGGAAAGAATTCTCAGGAGAGAAGGTGGCAAAGCGCTGATGGATAAAAAGGAAGTGCATTTTAGACTAGTAGGTGCTTCAGTGTGGCTGGAGTATAAGCCATTTGGTGGACAGTGGTGAGATAAGTAGCTGGTTGGACCAGATTATGAAGTACCTTGTGTGTCATACAAAGAAGTTCGGGCTTTAATCCAAAGGCAATAGAAAGTTATCAAGTCTGTCTAAGTAGAGGGCTGATGTGGTCAGTTTTGTATCTGAGAAAGATCAGTGTGGCTGCTCTTATATGTGAATCTGTTCTGGAAGATTAGATTCAGGGAGATCACCTTGGAGGTCACTGCGATAGCCTAGGAGAGAACAAGGGATAAAATCTGAACTAGGGAGGTATGGCAATGAAAAATTCAAGGGAGATTCCATAGAGGGGTAGATGTGATAAACAGATGAATAATCCAGACTATGAAGGTTTTAGGAGTTCATAGAAAGGATAGTTTTGCTCTGGAAGGGTTTCTGGAAGAGGTGGCATCTGGATTGGGTCCTAGAAAAATGGGTAGAAAGGTATAGAATATGTGGGAGACTGGAGGGCATGTAGGAAAAAGTGAGAGAGGAGGGCCAGGTGGGGAGGAAGCTAGTCTGAGAAGTAGGAATTTGATGGGAAAGGAATTGAAGAACCAAAGAATGGTAGGTGCCCCCAAATTTGATAATTGTTGAATGGGAGAAGGTCATTAAACTATTCCTCTCCTTTTATATATATTGGAAAATATTAAAAAACCTTCCCAACTCAGCTAACTTAGGGGATGAACTGGTCTTCCCAACTCAGCTGGCCTGGCTTTCTGGTGATGGCAGGAGAGGTGGGGGTGACGGGCAGACAGCAGCCACAGCAGTTGTTACTACCAGCATCTACTTTCACTTCCCTGCTCAAAGTGTGCTTGCTGTCTGTATCAGGCCTTACAGTTTGGCTAAGCAGATCCAACATCTGCATGATTCCCAGCTGATTCATGAGGTCTTTTTTAAAATTGAGGTGGTTGCACTTTGATTTATCGGCCTTGAATTGTTGGCAAGGCTACAGAGTTGAAGAAGAATGTGAACGAGAGGAGAATGGTGAGCTACAAATATGGAGAGCCTGTGAACCTTTGTACTTGTTATCTTAATCACCCAGTGGACCAGAGCATCTGTCCCCATACGATAGAGGAGGCAGCCAGCCTGGTGTGCTGTATTCCTACCAGGTCCAGGAGCTAGCTAATCTCTCTTTTCTCTGGGCTTACATAGCATTTTGTTTAAATGTCAGCGGTTATCCTTGTCATACTATTTTATGTTTAATAGTCTCTTGTGTCCTGTCTCCTCCCCACCCCTCCCCTGCTCCCCACCACCTGTGAATACCTCAAGGGCAAAGATTGGGCTTATTCATCTCTAATTTTTGTGAAAGAGTGAAGTCTCTAGCTGCATGGTTGATCAGTCTCTAACTTGGAAGGATCAGCTGGGACCTCTGAAATGCCAGTTTGCCCTGGTGGATGGGGTTCCAGAGTTTAGGGCCCTTTGCAGTTAGCAGGCACTTGAAGCCAGGATAAGAGGCCATCCCCTGACTGGTAGATATTTCTGATGCATGCCTGTGGTAGTCAGTCAAAGTTTCATTGATTTCATTTGGTAGCATACTGTTAAATCACACCTTACCACACTGAAGGCATTTTGTTTTTAGTTCTGTGGTAACTAGGGAAACTGGCAGTTTGGAAGGCCAGAGTATTACAGATAGATTTGGTGTGAATTATTACAGCATTTTAGCTTTGAAGGACCTCTAAAATCACCTAAGCCAACCCCCTCATTTTCTATTTGGGGAAATTGAGGCATAGAGAAAGTTCCCTGTTGTTGATATACAGCAATTAATAGCTATGCTAGATTACTAGCTCTTCTCAACTGCTCTTCTCTTCAACTGCTCTTCTCTTCACTGAGAAAGGTAGTCGTTGCCCTAAAGCCATTTATTGGGGTGAAAAGTGGGAATGAGATAAAACCCAAGGAAGTAAGACATACTCCATGGGGTAAGTTTTACTGGCTGTCTCACCCAGCATGTTCTTCTGTTGGTGGAAACCTTTTGGGGAAACTGGTGTCTACAATGTAGCAACAAAATAGTCTCCCTTTTCACTTTCTTCTCTTACCATGTTTTTTTTTTCCTTCCTAACACTACCAGAATTTATTTCATATATATTAATATAGCTTATTTACATGTTTATTATGTCTTCTTATTAGAAGGTAAGTCTTATAAGGGAAAAGACTTTGTTTTATGCTTGTCTTGTGATTGAATGAACAAACAAATATTTATTGGGTACTTTCAAGATGCCAGGTACACGCTTCCCATGCCTTTGGTGTTTGCAGGCCAGTGACATGTCTGTTTCTTTTTTTGGGTGTGATCATTCATGAATGTTCGTGAAACCTTTCTTGAACACAGAGTACACGTTATTGTCAAGTGATTTTCTCATAACTTTATGGTGTTCATATGATTAGAGTGAGGCTACTTTTTATTGTGGATTTAGGCAGTGAGATTTAGTGTGAACTTAAACCTCATGCTACTTGATCAGATAGGCCCAGGAGAGAAGAGAATCTTAGAAGCAGTAGAGCAAAGTGACTTGGCAGCTGGGGAGAGAACACTTGGTCCATAGCTGTGGGGGGACAGCAGGACCCAGGACTGACTTATCCATTAGGCACAGTAGAGCACAGTGCCCAGGGACCCACAAAAATGTCTTAATTACCTTTAAGAAGAAAAAAGTAAATACAGTCCAGTTTGGAGTATACATCTTAATAGCAATGCAATCATAAAATATATTTTTGCAGGTCATCCTTGCACAGGGGCCATGCTAATCTTCTCTGTATTGCTCCAATAGTGAGCACTGTATTTAAAAATATATACATATGTGTATTTTTTTTAATGGCGAAAGGGCCCCACAAAGGCAGAAGTACCTGGGCCCCATGAAAATCATAATGTGACTCTAGGAAAACTTTGTGACTAGTCATTGATTTGGTCATTTGAGGCCCTGTCTTTGATTTCTCCCATAAGTTCTGTGACCCTTCCCCATCACTCTCTGCCACTGTGATCTTCAATGAGTCATTTCTCTCCTTTATATCTCATCTGTGCCTACTATAAAGTGGAAACATTTGTGCTCCCTGGGCTGAGTAAATTCATACTTTTAAAGCAGCCTAATTATTTTATTTTTATCTGTCTTCTCAAGGGCAAGAAAAAAGTCTAGTTCATCTGTGCATCCCCCTGCCTAGCCCCGGACCTGCACATTTAGAACAGGAGTACCTTAAGTGAGAATTGAGTAAATGAATAAATGTATCAAACTTCACAGATAGCTTTGAGGCCTTATTTATTTGTTTGCTTGTTTATGTACTTATTTATGGTATTATATACAGTTTTCCAGCTATCTTTTGGTCTTTTCTGAGGTTCTGTCAGCAAAATTATAGAGCTGTGGGAACACTCAAGAAAATGATGTGGAAAACAAGGGTATTGTACCATTTGGAGAACAGCCAATGTGAAGAATCAGGTGCACATGGGGAATGAATAGTCTTCTGAACAAATGATGCTGAGACAACTACTTAGCCACATGCAAAAGAATGAAGTTGATCCCTACCTCATACGATATACAAAAATTAACTCAAAATGGACCAATGACCTAAATATAATAACTAAAACTATAAAATTTTTAGAAGAAAACATGGTCCTAAATTGTGACCAAATCATGATCATTTCTTAGATATGACACCAAAGGCACACGGAATTAAAGAAAAAAATAAGTAAGTTGGACTTATCAAAATGAAAAACTTTTGTGTTGCAAAGGACACCATCAAGAAAGTAAAGAGAACCCACAGAATGGGAGAAAATATTTGCAAGTCATATAACAGATAAGGGACTTTGTATCTAGAATATATAAAGAACTTTTACAACTCAACAATAAAAATGTAAATAATTCCATTAAAAAATGGACAAAAGTTTCCGATGTGGCATGTAAGAAGCTTGGAAGTCACCATTTTGTCCTAACAACAAGTAAAAAGCTAAACAAACTGAAAAATCATTAAATCTTAGATTTGTAACAGAAATGAGTTCGTAAGGGCAAACTGCTGCCCAGAAAATTGGAGAGACTGATAGTTGAATACAGAGAATCACAATTTATAGGAGCAGACACGTGTGTGGGAACCAGTCCTGGAGTAGGGAAACCTGGGCTGTAATTATTGATGAAGGCTCACTTTGGACAGCTCTGAGAGTTAAAATAAGCTCCAGGGGGACTCAGTCATTGAGGTGCGCCTCCCTCCAATTATGTGAGTTTTACCTCCTGGATATCTACCAGGTTCTTAAACTGAGTATTGAGAAAAATCCCCTCATGCTTCTGGTGGGGGGCAAAGGAACTATTTAAAAATATTGCAGAGCACTCTGTTCTTAACGAGGTCTGCCATCAGGAGAAACTAGGTAACCAGAGCCTAACTGACCAAGGCAAAGGGAAATACCCAACTCCAGCCCCTCTAGACTTCCACATGGGAGAAGGGAAATGCCAAACTCCAGCCCACTCAAGCCATCCTCTCCCACCTAAGAGGGGTGAGTGAAGAACTGAGAAGCACTTGTGAAGTTCATGCTCCAGAGGCATAGGCTCACTAAAAGACTGAAATTCAATCATTGGACTATAGTATGTTTCTCCTCCCCCCATACCTTATTACCACATTACTAAAGGCCTATTTAGTAGCAGTTCCTTTTATTTGGCATATCATGCCCAGCTATCAAGAAAAAATTTTAAGTACCAAAAGACAAAAAGCACAGTTTTTTGTTTTTTAAGTAGACTCCCTGCCCAGTGTGGAGCCCAGTGCAGGACTTGAACTCTCGACCGTAGGATCAAGACCTGAACCGAGATCATAGTTGGATACTTAACTGACTGAACCACCCAGACGCCTCAAAAACACAGTTTGAAGAAAAAGACCAAGCATCAGAATTAGACTCATGTATGGCAGGGATGTTGGAATTATTAGACCAGGAATTTAAAATAACTATGATTAATATGCTCATAGCTCTAATGGATAAAGCATGCAAGAACAGGAGAGAAATTCTAAGAAGCACTAGAGTTCAAAAATACTGTAGCAGAAATGAAAAATGCCTTTGATGGGGTTATCATAGACTGGACATGGCTGAGGAAAGAATATCTGAGCTTGAGGGCATCTCAGTAGGAACCTATTAAAGTGAAAAGTAAAGAGAAAAAACAGAAAATACAATATCTAAGAACCATGGGACAACTATAAAAGTTGTGATATACATTCCTATGATCTGAATGTTTGTGTTCCCCCCAAATTCCTATGTTGAAATTTTAATCCCTAAGATGATGGTATTAGATGGTGGGGCTTTTGGGAGATGATTAGGTTATAAGGGCAGAGCCCTCATAATTGGCATTTGTGCCCTTATAATGAGGCCCCACAGAGCTCCCTAGCCCCTTCTACCATTTGAGGACATGGCAAAAAGGTGGCCATCTGTCAGCCCAGAAGCCTTGCCAGACACAAAATCTGATGCCATCATCCTGGACTTCCCACCCTCCGGAAGTGTGAGAAATAAATGTTTGTTGTTTATAAGCCACACCCAATCTGTTGCATTTTGTTACAGCAGTCCAGACAAACTTAAGACATTCACATCATGCGAATACCAGAAGAAAAGAGAAAAAGAAGAAATATTTGAAACAATAATGACTGAGCATTGCCCAAATTAATGTCAGACAGCAGACCACAGATCCAGGAAGCTCAGAAAACACCAAGCAAGATAAATGCCAAAACAACAACAATGAAACTAAAACCTTCCTTAGGTAGCCAAAAAACTACACCTAGACATACCATTTTTCAAACTAGAAAATCAAAGATAGAAAATCCTGAAAGAAACCAGAGGAAAACCCACCTTGCCTACAGAGGAGCAAAGATAAGAATTACATCCAAGTTTTCCTCGGAAACCATGCAAGCATGCAAGCAAGAAGAGGTAGAATGAAATGCTATAAGTGTTGAGAAAAGGTACACCTGAGTGACTCAGTTAAGTGTCTGACTCCTGATTTCGGCTCAGGTCATGATTTCAGGTTCATGAGATTGAGCCCCACGTTGGGCTCTGTGCTAGGCACAGGGCTTGCTTAAGATACTCTCTCTCCCTCTTTCATCCCCCACCCCCGCTCACCCTCTCTAAAAAAAAAAAAATAGTGTTGAAAGAAAACTCCACCAGCCTAGAATTCTTTACCCTTCATGAGAGAAGGAGAAATAAAGACAGACAAAAATGAGGGAAGTTGTTCCCAGTAGACCTGCCTTGCAAGGAATGTTAAAAGAAGATCTTTAGAAGAAGGAAAATGATAGAGGTCAGAAACTCAGATCTACATAAAGGAAGGAAGTATCAGAAAAGGAATAAGTGAAGATAGAATAGGAATATTTATTTTACTTACTCTTTTTTAATGAATGATTGTAAATTTTGTATTTTTAATTTCAGTTGTCATGTGTTCGTTACTAATATATAGAAATGTGTTTTTTTGAGTGTGTTTATATTGTATTCTACCATGTTGCTGAACTCTTTTATTTTAGGATTTTTTTTTTCTTTTTGTGGCTTCTTTGGGATTTTCTATGTAGAACATGTCATCTGCAAATAGGGGTGGTTTTATTTCTTTCTAATTTGTGTGCCTGTTATCTCCTTTCATTGCCGTATGCTGGCTAAAAACTTCCGTATTATGTTGAATCGTAGTGGTGAGAGTAGACATGCTGACGTTGTTCCTGATCTTAAAGGAAAAGCATTTCGTCTTTCACCATTGAATATAATGTAAGCTATGGGATTTTTGTAGATGCTTTTTTTTTTTCTTTTAATTGATCTAGCATAGTGGTTTTTTTCAAAATAATAATACAAACACTATTTGTGCATTTGTGTCTGTGTGTGCGTATAGGTATGCTTATACAAAAGTGAAATGAATGACAGCAATCAAACAAAGGATGAGAGAGAGAAATTAGGATTATTTTGTTGTAAGATACATTACCCATGAAGTGGTATAGTATTATTTGAAAGTGAACTTAATTAGTTTTAAGTGTATACTGCAAACTCTGGGGCAACCATTAAAACAAAAACAGAAATATAAGTGATAAGCTAAGAAAGGGGAGAAAATATAATTATATAAATTCTCAGTTAAAATCACAAAAGCTTGGGGGTGCCTGGCTGGTTATCGGTTGAGCTTCTGACTCTTGATTTCACCTCAGGTCTTGATCTCAGGGTTGTGAGTTCAAGCCCCGTGTTGGGCTCCACCCTCGGCATGGAGCCTACTTTAAAAAAAACATCACAAAAGCTTGGAAGGGAAAAACAGGAGCCAAGAACAACGACAACAAACAGAAAATATTAACAGATATAGTAGATATTAATCCAGCTGTATCAGTAGTTACTTTGAACATCAGTGGTCTAAATGCACCAATTAAAAGATTGTCAGAGTGGATAAAAAAACAAGATCCACTCTATATTGCCTACAAGAAACCCATTTTAAGTAAAAGGACACATATAAATTAGAAGTAAATGAATGGAGAAAGATATACCATACTAATATTAATCAAACCAAGGCTAGCTATATTTCAGAAAGAGCAGACTTCAAAGATTTATTTATTTTGGAGAGTGAGCATGAGCAGGGGGGAAGGGCAAAGGGAGAGGGAGAAAATCTCAAGCAGACTCCCCACTGAGTGTACAGCCTAATGCAGGGCTCGATCTCATGACGCTGAGATCATTACCTGAGCCAAAATGAAGAGTTGGGTGCTTAACCAACTGAGCCACCCATGCACGCCAGTAAGGGCAGATTTCAGAGAAGGAAAGTTAGTAGGGATTAAGATGGACATTATGTAGCGATGAAAGAGTCAGTCCTACAAGAAGACATAACAGTCTGTAATATGTATGTGCCTAACAAAAGGGTGTCAAAATATGTGAGGCAAAAACTGATAGAATTTTAGTTGGAGCGTTCAACATTCCTGTGTCAGAAATTCAGTAGGCAGAAAAGTGAGTAAGTACATAGCTGAATTCAGTAACGCCATCAGTCAGCTGGGTATAATGGATATCTGTAGACTGCTTCATCTGACAACAGCAGAATGGAGACATTCTCAAGTTTACGTGGAACATTCACCAAGATAAACCACAAAGCGGGCCATAAAACACAACTTAACGAAGGATAGGATAGGAATAGGATAGGAATCATACATTGTCTCCTGCCAGAACATAATGGAATTCAGCTAGAAATCAATCACAAAGTCAGCTAGAAAATCCACAAATACTTGAAGATCAAACAACATACTTCTCAATTAACACATGGATCAAAGAAGAAATCTCAAGAGAAATTTAAATATATTTGAACTAAATGAAAACAAAAATACAACTTACCAAAGTTTGTGGGATGTAGCAAAAATCATTCTTAGAGGGAAGAGAGGAAAGATCTAAAATCAGTTACCTGGGCTGGGTCCTGCACCTGCCAAGTTAGACTGTCCCAGGGCGGGAGATTGAGGACTTCCAATATGACGAAGACTTGGAGACATTTCTACCCCTTCCCGTGTGGGGATAACTTACGCATCACCAAGGAAGATTAGGAGAATGGGGAAGACATGGCAACGTGTCCAAGCTGCTTTCCCATTATAAAAGTGATTTATGACAAGGATCAGTTTATGTATGGGCAAACAGCCCCAGCCGCTTCCACCCACAAAGAATTAGTTAAATACTGAAGAAGACTTTAGGAATCCAAATCTTGAACGTTTGGGAATTAGCCAAACTGGAAAATTCAAATGTAAATTACTGCTTTCTTCAAGAGGACAACCATTCTGTAGTTGGCTCTTTTGTTACAGTGTGGATCCTTGCCATTGGCTGCTGAGTTCATCTCCAATTAAAGAAGCAAGTCGATTAAATAAGTAAAATCTTAAAAAAATTAAAGAAGCAAGTCCATGACATGAAAAAATAGGAAAATAAAATAAATAAAATTAATCACCTAAGGATCCACCTTTGGAAACTAAAAAAGGAGAAAATTAAAACTGGATTAAGCAGAAGAAAAGAAATAATGAAAAACAGAGCAGAAATCAATGAATTAAAAATAGGAAATCAGTAGAGAAAATCAAAATCAATATCTGATCCTTTGAAAGATTGGTAAAACTGGTAGGTCTGTAACCAGGCTAAATAAGAAAAAAAGGACACAAATTACTCATACTATAAGTGAAAGAGGGGACATCAGTATCTCTCTTGAACATCAGTGTAAAAATCATCAGTAAAATATTAACAAATTGAATCTGACAGTGTATAAAAAGAATCATACACCATGACCAAGTGGGATTTATCCCAGGTATGCAAGGTGGTTCAATGTTTGAAAGTCAGTTACTGTATTCCATCACATTGATAGGTTAAGAAAAATTACATAAATGTATGAATAGATACAGAAAAGCTTTTGACAAAATCCCATGCCCATTTAAGATAAAAAATTCTCAGAAAACTAGGAATAGAGGAACTTCCTCAACTTGATAAAGAATATCTACAGGGGTGCCTGAGTGGCTCAGTCAGTTAAGCGTCTGCCTTCAGCTCAGGTCATGATCCCGGGGTCCTGGGATCGAGCCCCACATAGGGCTCCCTGCTTGGCAGGAGTCTGCTTCTCCTTCTCACTCTCTGTGCACACTCGCTCTATCTCTCTCTCAAATAAAATCTTAAAAAAAAGAATATCTACAAAAAATTACAGGTAATATCATCCTTGATGGTGAGAAGTTTGAAGCTTTCCCACTAAACTTAGGAACAAGGTAAGGACGTCCACTTTCACACCATGCTTTTCAGCATCATACTGCGGAAATCCTAATTAATGTAGTAAGAAAAGAAAAGGGACTAATATACAGATTTGGAAGGAAGAAATAAAAACATCTTTATTCATAGATGACATAATTATCTATGTAGAAAATCCAAAAAATATCAACAAAAAACCTCCTGGAACTACTGTTCGATTATAGCAAAATTTCAGGATAATGTAAATCTAACAAGGTTAATAAAAAAAAGCCAGTTGCATCCTATATATCAGCAATGAACAAGTGGAATTTGAAATTAAAAACACAATATCATTTACTTTAGCTCCATAGAAGTGACATATAGCATGAATACTAATAAAAATCTAGCAAAATGTTTGTAAGATCTATATGAGGAAAACTATAAAGCTCTGATCAAAATATTAAAGAACTGGGGTTCCTGCGTGGCTCAGTCAGTTAAGTGTCCCACTCTTGGCTTCAGCTCAGATCACGATCTCAGGGTCCTGAGATTGAGCCCTGCATTGGGCTCTGTGCTCACCGCAGAGTCTGCTTGGGATTCTCTCCCCTCCCCCACACTCCCCTCCTCTTCCTCTCTTGCTTGTGCTACTTGCTCTCTGTCTCTCAAATAAATAAATAAAATCTTTAAAAACATATTAAAGGAGAACTAATTAAATGGAGCGATATTCCATGTTCAGGTATAGGAAGACTCAATGTCGTCAACAAGTCAGTGCTTCCCAACTCGAATTATAAATGTAGTGCAACGCCAGTCAGAATCCTAGCAGGTTATGTTGTGGATATTGACAAACTGATTCTAAACTTTAAATGGAGAGGCAAAATACCCAGAATAGCCAATACAGTATTGCAGGAGAAGAACAAACTAAACACACTATTACCATACAATCCAGTAATTGTGCTCCTGGTGTTCCCCCATAAGAGTTGAAAATCTATGTCTACATAGAGACCTGCACACAGATGTTTATAGCAGCTCTATTCACCGTTGCCAAATGTTGGGGGTAATCAAGATGTCCTTCAGTAGGTAAGTGGGTAAATGGTGGTACATCCAGACAATGGAATATCTTTGTGAGTATTATTCACTAAGAAGAAATGAGTGGTCAAACCATGAGAAGACACAGAGGAATCTTAAATGCGTATTACTAAGTCAAAGAAGCCAGTGTAAAGAGGCTACATATGATTTTAACTATATGACATTCTAGAGAAGTCAAAACCGTAGAGACAGTAAAAAGATAAGTGTTTGGTAGGGGTTGGGGGGATAGAGGGATAAATAAGCAGAGCACAGAGGATTTTTAGGACAGTGAAGTTACTCTGTATGATATCCGAGTGTTGCGTACATCTCTATATACATTATACAGCTGCCCAAACCGGTAGGCTGTATAACTTTAATAATGAACTTTAAGGTAAACTATGAACTTTGGGTGAAATGTTGTGTCAGGGTAGGTTCATCAGTTGGAACAAATATACTACTGTGGTGGGGGATGTCGATAATGGGGGGGGGGCTCTGCATATTTGCATGCAGGGGACATAAGGGCAATCTCTGTATTTTCCATTGAGTTTTGCTGTGAGCCTAAAACTGATCTAAAACAGTCTATTTTTTAAAAAATGGACAAAGGATCTGAATAAACTTTTCTCCAAAGAAGATATATAAATGGCCAATAAGCATATGAAAAGGTGCTCAGCATCATTATCCTTCAGGGAAGTGCAAAATTGAAAATACACTGCAATACCATTTCCCACCCTCTTGGATGCTTTTATCAAGAAGAGAATAACAAGTATTGTTGAGGATGTGGAGAAATTGGAACTTTCATACAGTGCTGACGGGAATGTAAAATGGTGCAGCTGCTGTGAAAAACAGTTCGGCAGTTCCTCAAAAGGTTAAGCATAGAGTTACCATATGACCCAACAGTTTTCACTCCTAGGTATATATACTCAAGAGAAATGAAAACATGTCTACCCGAAGACTTGTAGACGAATGTTCATAACAGCATTATTTGTGATAGTTAGGAAGTATAAGCAACCCAAATGTCCAGTAACTGATGAGTGGTTAGCTGTAATGTGGTATGTCCATACAGTGCAGTATTATTTGGAAATAAGAAGGAATGACGTCCACTACATGCTACAACCTGATGAACATTGAAAACATTATGCTAAGTGAAAGAAGCCTGTCACGAAAGACCACATAGTAATAGTATGATCCCATTTAGGTGAAACATCTAGAATAGGCAGTCTGTAGATAGAGACAAAGTAAATTAGTGGTTTCTTGGGCTGGGGGAGGGTGGAGAGGGATTACTGACTGGTATGAGGTTTCTTTCTGGGGTGGTAAAATGTTCTAAACTTACAAGTGGTGGCGGCACAACTCTGAATATACTAAAAAGCACTGAGTAGTACACTTTAAATGGGTGAATTTTATGGTATGTGAATTAGATCTCAGTACAGCTGTTATTAAAAGAATCAGGTGCACAGAAGTATGATTGTAGGACAAGTGAAGGTGAGTGCTGGCGTGCAGTGGCAGTGCTTCTCAGACTTGAATGGGCATACGGATTACCTGCCTATCTTATTGAGTATAGATTCTGCTTCAGGAGGTCTGGGGTAGAATCCGAGTTTCTCTGTTTCTTAATAAGCTCTCAGGGTGCTGATGCTGCTGGGCTATGGCCATGCTTAGGAAGGCAGTGAAGGATGTTTGTTTCTTCAGTGAATGGAGTCAGTCTAAAGAGTGTTTGAGCCAGGAGGATTTGGCCAGCATTTTGTAGGAAGGCATAATGTAGTTTGGTGGAAGGGCGGGGCTTAATGGACAAAGTAACCAGCCTGTGTAAAGACTCAAAGACCACAGAGTATCCAATATTTGTTGGTACAAGAGGCCTGTTGCTGGGTTACAGGGGTGGGTCCCTGAATCTTTTGTACCTGAGCATTTTCCGTTTTTACGAAATTTTCTCTTGCTTTCTGCCTGACATTCTTTATTAAACTTCTTTCAAATCTGGGCTTAGGTAGGTGGGTACTACTAAGGGCCTTGTGAGCTTCTAGGAGGGGAGTGGTTGGTTGGCGAGAAGACATTCTATGTGGGTCTTGGGAGTTGGATATGAACCCATCAATCAGTAACCGTGCCTGGAGAGCGTCCTTAATTAGCTACCTGAGCTCTTGACAGGGCACAATCAGACCGACTTACTGCTTGGACCCAGATGAATAACTCCTTAACGAGGGAGCAACTAAAGGTGTATTTCCAGATGGTACAGTTTAAATATAGCTATAGTTTTACAGCTTTCCTTATTTTTCCACTTGTGCTAGAAGACCAGCATGGATGTAGTTTAAAGAATCGTTTAGCTCAGGAGGCAAATACTAAAGCCAATCATGTCTCTACTCTTCGCATTCATAGTACTCCATGAAGTGCTAAACAGTCCTCTAAGCCCACGGCTAGTCTCAGCCTTAGTGCTTGCCCTTCTGAGGTGTTTTCCCTGAGGCTCTGATAGCAGTGCTGTCCTGTGCTTCATCAACATTCGGTTCCACAGCCCCTCCTGGCACTTTATAAAGTGCTTCCACTCTCCCAGGAGGAAAGGCAATGAAATCACTTGGTCGCCTTGAATTTTCTTACCCTCACAGCCCCACAAGTCAGAAGTCTTATTCTCTATTTTCTAGACGGAGAGACTAAGGTATAGAGAGTAGCAAGCTTGACCAATATCATGGAGAGGCACCCCCATGGCTGACCCAGTTCTTTGGATCTTCCTTAGTTTTCCCTTAAATGGAGTCGTCTTGCTTCTTTAAAGATGCAGTTATGTTGTTTCTTTTTGTTTTGACATGTAGTTTTTAAACATGATTTTCTGGGTGCCTCCTGGTGTCAAATGAATACTTCTTTCCCAGATACTTATTAAGTATTTTAAGTGTTTATTTACACTCCTATTTAAGCATCTCCAGGCGGGGTGCTGGTTTGTCAGCATACTTATTATCGTATTGGAGAGAATACTGTTCAATTCTTCTAATACTCACTGAGTGCTTTGTATATGCTCAGCTCTGTTCTGTTCTCCTTGAAGTACACAAAGCAGTATATTCTTGGCTCTGTGGGATCTTCCATGTTTATGGGATGGAAGCAAGATAAACATAAGCAGGCCAGGACTAGGGTGAAGCAAACAAGGCACTAGGGTGCAAACTTGAAGGAGGCACTCACTTCAGGGTCATGCACGTGGAGGGTCAGTACTTGACAATGAGTGCCTCCTTAAATTTTGAGCCCTAGGTCTCTTGGCTTACCCCCACCTTCCTTAGTCCTGGTCCTGGCCTTGAGAAGCAGTTGTATCAGGCCACCTGAGTGGCTCACTTGGTTAAACTTCTGCCTTAGGCTCAGGTCATGATCCCAGGGTCCTGGGATCGAGCCCCACATCAGGCTCCCTGCTCAGCAGGGAACTTGCTTCTTCCTCTCCCTCTGCCTACCCCTCTTCCTGCTTACACTTTTTCTCTCTGTGTCAAATAAATAAAATCTTAAAAAAAAAAAGTTACATCACTTGGAAGTCACATCTAAGATAACATAAGACTGAATGACTGGTATGGAACAGTGCTTCTCAGATTTAACGTGCAAATGAATCATCTGGAGACCTTATTGAAAGGAGGATTTTGATTCAGTGGGTCTGGAGTGATGCCCGAGATTCTGCATTTCTAACAAGCACCCAGACAATGCTGATACTAGTCTTTGTGGCACACTTTGAGTAAGGAGAAAAATCCATGCTTCTGAAAAGCAGTGGGCCCAATTCACTAAGCTAGGGAATCAGAGCAGGGTTCTTCAGGGAAGGTAAAATTGCAGCTGGGTTCTCAAAGGACAAGTTGGGTTTGCATGGGATATAAGAGAGGGAAACATTGCAAGCTGAGGGAAGAATATGCAAAGGCCCAGAGACAGGAATGAGTCCCATGTGTTTTGAGACAGTGAACAGACTGGCTTGGCAAGACACAGGTCCAAGTTGGAAAAAAAGGAAAAGAGTTTTGATAGGTAGCATGAAACCTGTATTGGATGGTTTATTTAGAAATGTGGTCCTGGGCGCCTGGGTGGCTCAGTCGGTTAAGCGTCCGACTCTTGATTTTGGCTCAGGTCATGATCTCAGGGTCCTGGGATCAAGCCCCTCATTGGGCTCTGTGCTTAGTGGGAAGTTTACCTGTCTCCCTCTCTCTTTGCCCCTCCCCCACTTGCTCACGCACACACGCTCTCTCTCTCTCTCTTTTTCTTTCAAATAAATAAATCAATCTTGAAAGAAAGAAAGAAATGTGGTCCTTAATTGTCAGCAAGGGTCCCACCCAGATGGGCATTTCCATTTCTTATATCCACTTGTCCTGGGATATTCTGGGACCTCTGTTATTCTAGGGAAATGAAGACCTGAGCTAGGACACCTGAACACATTCTATGAGGCATTGTGTGAAGTAGGAAAAGGGAGGGGCTGGTTGACTTCATTACCCTGGGCAAAGCCTTGAGATATTCTTTTTTTCTTTTCTTCTTTCGTTCGTTCCTTCTTCCTTCCTTCCTTCCTTCCTTCCTTCCTTCCTTCCTTCCTCCCTCCTTCCCTCCCTCCCTCCCTCCCCCTCTCTCTCTCTCTTTTCTCTCTTTTCTTTCTTTTCTTTTCTTTTCTTTTCTTTTCTTTTCTTTTCTTTTCATAACTTAGCCGGGACATGTAAAAATCAGAAAGCCCTCCCTAACTAGGGCACACACATACAGGATGCCTGGTAAATATGTGCTGATTTGACTCAGTAGGAGAGTTCTGCCCATTTTACTTCAAACATTCTGTGTAAAGTACTTTTTTGAAGTTGTTATAGGTACAGTGGGAAATTGGGCCTTGAACATCATAAGTACTAAAGGAATATTTGTTGATTGATATGTTTGAAGCCTTGTCTCTCTTCTCTACATGAAGAAACATTTTCAGCTCAGGTCAGTGTAAGAATGTATGAATGTAATGTTTTTGACTTACGTACTGACACTTGGGTATGCATTTGTATGGCTGGAAGGAAGTAGAAGACTTAAGTCCTGAACTCAAAGAGTTTAGTAGTATTCTTGAGCAGTGGTTTTCAACTGGAGCCAATTTTCATCCCACGGGGGACATTTTACAATGTCTGTAAACATTGTTGCTTCTGTGGAGATGCTTTTGGCATCTAGCGGGTAGAGGCCAGGGACGCTGCTAAAACATCCTACAATGTACAGAGAGCTCCCCACCTCACCAGAGAATTAGCCAGTCCCAAATATCCCTAGTGCCAAGGTGGAGAAACCCTGCACTAATGGACAAGACTAACAAATAGAACCAGAACTTTGAAGTTGGAAGGTCATACTGCTAGTTAATAGCACAGCAGGGACTAATGCTAAGTTCTCCCTAGTCTAATGTGCTGCCTGCTGCCATGGGGCCATTTAGAATCAGATGGCATGTGACAGAATATTTTATCTAGCTTCACCTCCCACTAATCCTAATTGATACTTTTTGCTCTAGCCATACTCATTTATTTGTATGCTATGCAACTTTATTCCTTCATCTTTATGTTAGTTCCTTTGTCTAGAACATATTTCTCTCATTTCTTCCATCTGGATGATATTTCACATCTCCTCCAGGAAATCTTTGCCAGTCTATAACACTGCAAATTGGATCAGAAGCCACTTCTTTATTCTTCCATAGCTAGTCCTCAGCATATAATAAAGATATTTTCTGTATATCTGTGTGACTTCTTGACTAGGCTGTGGGCATCTCAGGAGTAGGTTTCCTCTCCCGTCCTCATTGCCTAGCATAGACATGCAATATACTGTCGGTCATAGACATGAGATAAAGTAAGTGGTTAGAGAAGGGAGAGATCAGTGAGAAGTAAGTATTGAGGAAGGCTTCATAAAGATTGTGACACTTGAAGCTTCTCATAATTCTTTGAAGATAATGATGAATGTATGAGCACCTTATATCGGGCAGGCACAGTTCTAAGACAATGATGGATTTTTTGGTGATGTTTTTCTACAGGTTGATATGTCAGACCTCTCCCCAGAGGAGCAATGGAGGTAAGTGTGACAGTGTGGGCCCCTCAGGCTGGGAACTGTAAATTAATCCTACTAATAGAGTTGTATATCTACCCTTTTGCTTCCTTGTCTGAGGGGAAGCCATGACTCTTACTAGTAGGAGAGGTCATTTGGGATCTTTGCCAGTCCTTGGGTCACTCCTGGGTAGCTCCTTCAGTCCTGGGGAGTAAATAGGTAATTGCACCAAATTATTTATCTGGGTTTAAATACTATTCTGCCATTTCCTAGCTGTGTTATCTTGGGGAAGTTACTTGATTTCTTACGACCTTAGTTTCCCCAGTTTGCACAGTGAAGGGTACAACAGTACCTACACCTCATAGAGTTGTTGTGAGGACTAATATATGTGAAATTCTTAGAACAATGCCTGGCATGTGGTAAGCTTCCAGTAAGTCTTACCTGCTTTGCAGATGACTATCCTCATTAACTTCATCATCATCCACGAAACAGAGCAGAGAGCTCTGGCTGAAAAGTGGGAATAGTGTCTTCTGTTCTCAACTCTGCTACCAACTTGCTTTGTAACCGGAGTGAGTCAACAGTCAACAAATACCTCATTATCATGATTACTCCTCAGAGAGCCTTCAGGGTGTTTGCCCCACAAGGTAGCTGACCAGTGAGCTGAAATCAACCATGTAAACTTGATTAATAGTGCAAAAAACCCCTTTCAATTAGCTTATAAAAATAGAGAATGGCAAAGATACCAACTTATATGACAAACCCAGCAAGATTTTAGAAAACTTTAAGCTTAATATGTACCAGTTGTGTACCTCAGCTATCAAAACATTCCAAAATTAGGAAGATGTTCATAGAAATATACTATCTGCTTTAGGGAGGTGACGGTGCCACTGTGCTTCACTGAGCCCACAGCGATTTTGTTGTAAACACTGCATATTAAGAAGACCTTCAGTTAGATAACATCTAGAAGAAGGCAACCAGGATTAATGATTTCCACATTATGTTATATGACTAGCATTTAAAAGATCTAGAACTGTTAGGGGCGCCTGGGTGGCTCAATTGTTAAGCGTCTGCCTTCAGCTCAGGTCATGATCCCAGGGTCCTGGGATTGAGCCCTGCGTTGGGCTCCCTGCTCAGCGGGGAGCCTGCTTCTCCCTCTCCCCCTGCTTGTGTTCCCTCTCTCGCTGTGTCTCTCTCTGTCAAATAAATAAAAATCTTAAAAAATAAAAGATCTAGAACTGTTAGCCTAAAAGGGCACAAAAAAGTAGTGGTGGTAGAAAGAGGATTGTTTTTGTTTTTGTTCTTTAAAAATAAGATCATATAAATCTTTGCAAGAGCAGCATTGGGAAAGAAGAGCGAGTATGTCCTTTCTTGTTCCAGAGTATAAAATTAGGTCCAGTGGACCGAAGCTAAAGAAAAATAGATTTTGTCTTGTTATCAGAGACATTTTTAATAATTGTGGTATATCGAGAGGTAGTGAGCTCCTGCCCTTAAAGTATTGAAGTTTTATTCCTTTTTTAGCACACGTATATACCTACAATGTGCCAGATGCATGGTTCTCTAATTACTCTAAGAGGCATATGTTCTCAGCCAGTGGAAGTATTCAAACAAAGATTGTAAAGATAATGTTTGCATTGGTGGGGACCTGAACTAGAGTTGTTATTCTCTGGTCTTTTCTCCATATTTCTTAGATTTTTTTTTTGTTGTGTACATCCATTCAGTCATATACTGTCTGAGAATAAGAAATTTATCTGTTATCTTTATAACTCGCCACAGTCCTTAGGTTTTTAAAGTGTCCTTTGCCCTTTTAGTTTAGCTTGTCCTCACAACAACCCTATGAGGGAAGCAGCAAAGATATGGACTCCTCGTGGCAGATGAAGAAATTGTGATGTAGAGATGTGAATTTTCTTGGCCAAGGCCACATGGATGTCTGAACCTAATTTTCTGACTCCCGCTCATATTATTTTTTTGTCAGATTCTCCCACCCTGGGTGAGTTGTTGTAAGATGAACCCTGAGGTGCTGTGGCTGGCTGCTGACATTTGGCTGCCTGTTCCCCCCACCATGTTTCCTCCCTAATATTTTATTGTGAAAAATCTCAGAAAAGTTGAAAGAATTATACAGTAAACACCTTTAGGCCCACCACCAAGATTTTACAGTTAACTTTTCACTATATTTGCTTTATCATTTATCTGTCTGTAATTCATCCCACTGGGTTCATCTTACATAAAGTCTGTCATTGTCCTTGGGAACTCTATGAAGATACCATTTATGTTGTCCTATCCCTCTCCCTAATACCCCCAAGTATAGAGAATTGGCATAAAAGCTCCTGACTACAGGCTGTATTTGTATTTAATTTTCTAATTCCTCCCTCATTTCTCTCTGTTGACTGACTCTGACTCTATTCTTAGAGGAAGGTATAGGCCAAGGGAATCACTTGTTGCCAGTTCTCTGGACCAGAGAATGCCAGCCTTAGATTAAATAAGAGTTTCCAGTTGACTCTTCCTTAAGCTCTTGAGGAGACTATTTACCTGTAGATGCCGACGGTGAAGACACTGTTGGATTAGTATAAAGTGGAACCAGATTTTTCAGGCTTTAGCTAGTCTTAGACTAGGATCCCTAGTCACGACAGAGGGTAGGACAAATAAAGCAAGACTTTAACCCTGGAATTAGTACACATCTGCAGTAGTACTTCTTTATTGGTGTCATAAATATCATTGACTAAGAGTATGAGACTTTATGGCTATATCCTTCTCTCTGGGTTACTTTCTCCTTCCAGTGACAGGTTGAATAGTAGGACTGAAATGGTCAGTGACGACAGGCTTCTCCTGGGTCCTCTTTCCTACAGGAGGAAAGCTGCTTTTGCTCTTGGGGGTGGACAGTAGACAACCCACCTTTAACTCCCAATAGCGGAGCTTCTGACTGAGGCCCATAGAGCCCCTGTTCCTTCCCCAAATGCCCGTTCTCCAGGGTGTGTGTTTTTCTAGATCCTAATTTGTATAGTACCCTGCAGCTGCAAAGCCCAAGAATATGTTCTGAGCTATGGACTGGTGGGATATCCCTGGAAAGCACGGCCCTTTTACAAGCACACTTTGCCTGACCTGCCTCACCTCATCTGTTTGACTTTCAGGGTTGAGCACGCACGCATGCATGCCAAGCACCGCGGCCATGAAGCCATGCACGCTGAAATGGTCCTCATCCTCATCGCTACTTTGGTGGTGGCCCAGCTGCTCCTGGTGCAGTGGAAACAGAGGCACCCCCGCTCCTACAATGTAAGCCACTGCCTCTCATTTCTTTTTCTGACAGTTGTCAAAAGACCCTTCCTAAGTATTCTAAGGTCCAGCCTAACTCAGGCTGCATATAGGCAGGGAATAGACAATGATAATAAATGTTATGTATGAATGGTGAATAGTGTATGGTGGGTGTGCATTTAAGAAGCAAGTGATTCAGGGGCGCCTGGGTGGCTCAGTCGTTAAGCGTCTGCCTTCGGCTCAGGGCGTGATCCCGGCGTTCTGGGATCGAGCCCCACGTCAGGCTCTTCCACTGGGAGCCTGCTTCTTCCTCTCCTACTCCCCCTGCTTGTGTTCCCTCTCTTGCTGGCTGTCTCTCTGTTGAATGAATAAATAAAATCTTAAAAAAAAAAAAAAAAAAAGCAAGTGATTCAGATGGTGAAAATAGGGATAGAACATGAGACTACTTTCATGGCCAGAAAAGATAGGTCTTCCCTCTTAAACATCTTGGGACAGATTCATGAAGGAGACGCTCATCAGGAACTATGCAAATAGAGGGAGAGGTGGTCGCCTTGTTGGGAAGACCAAGCGTCTAAATCTTACAGGTAGGATTTAGATTAATTAAAAAGAAAAAAAAGGCAACGACAGAGGAAATGAGGAACAAAACATATAAAACATACAGAAAACATAATAGGTAAATGGCAGAAGTAAATCCTTCCTTATTGGTAATTACTTTAAATGGGTTAAATTCTTCTATTAAAAGGCAGAGATTGGCAGATTGGTTAAAAAAAAAAAAAACCCATGAGAGACTCACTTTAGATACAAAGACACAGAGAATAAAAGTAAAAGGATGGAGAAAGATACGCCATGCACGTGATAATCAAAAGAGAGCAGGGGTGGCTATTAAATATCGAACCAATGAACTTTAAATCAAAAAAATTTACAAGAGACGACATTATATACTGATAAAAGGTTCAAACCAACAAGAAGATACTACAATTATAAACATAACTAAGGAAGGAACCCCAATATATGTGAAGCAAAAATTGGCAGAGTTGAAAAGGGATAGACAGTTCTACAATAATGGTTGCAGAGTTCAGAACCTTACTTTCACTAATGGATAGAACAACCGGATAGAATATCAATAGTTAATAGAGGACTTGAGCCACATTATAAACTAATTAGACCTAACAGACATAGACGGCACACACTACCCAACAACAGCAGAATACATACTCTTCTCAAGTGCACATGGACCGTTCTCTAGGATAGAACATATGTCAGGCCACAAAGCAAGTCTCAATAAGTTTGGGAAGATTGAAATCATAGATTCAGCCACACTGGATTAGGACATGACAGGTGTAGATTTTTTTTACAACTGTTAGTAGTTTTTAACCTTTACAGGATAACAACCCTTTTTTAACGTCAACTTGGCAAACACCTACGTGATAATACTTTGCATAGAATATACAAATGCATATATAGTAGTAATAATAGCTAACATTTATTGAATTCTCACTATGCCAGCCGCTGTTCTAAGCACTTCAGAAGTGTGGACTCAGCTAGTCCTTGTAATAATCCAGTAAGGTAATGTTTTCTCCACTTACAAAGGAGGAACTGAGACAGAAAGACTAAGTAATTTGCTCCAGTGATAAAACCATTATTTGAACCCAGACAGTTTTACTCCAGGGTTTTTAATCTTAATCCCTAACTGGTTCTTTTTCTCTAGTATATGCTTTTTCAGACTCTGGTTATATGCCCAGACATGCTCAGGGGTCTGTAGCCCATATGATGTGAACTGCTGCACTATCTCATTTAATCCTCCTAATAGCCCATCAGGTAAGTACTGCGAGCAAACTGAGGCCCAGAGAGTTGAGGCGTGAAGGGAATACTAATAGATAGAGTCAGGATTTGAACCCAGGTCTTCTGTTTCATATTTCATTATTTCTTTTGTACCATATGTTGCTCCTGGAAAGGGTTTTCCATCAAGGGAACAAGGGATAACCTAGAGCATAGAAGGAAGAGAGGATAATCTTTGCCCTTGAGCACACACAAGTTCCAAACATTACTGGCTTACAGCAGCTCAAGAGTTGGCATGCACCACAAATAGAGTGGTCGCAGTGCACTGAAGGACCACATGACACCAAGACTTTTTGAACTGGAGACCATCCAGCAGGCTAAGCCACCTGAGGTGGGGCTTCGCATCTGGACCCTGGTCATGCTTTGCCCTGTTATCTGAGATAAGTGACTTGTTTGTCAGTGTGTGATTATAGTGTGTACTCTATAGAATGAGGATTACCAAGATGGTTGAATCGAGCCTGGAGGGATAAGACCACTCATAAACCAAGTGTTGAATGAGAACTCCATTGGCATTTCTGTGTTGATATTTAGAGATAATCTGAATTATCCAATGTTGGCTAATCCGCAAAGATTTTTAAAAACCTCTGAAGGAAGTAAGGATGCATGTATGTACTATAGTGGTTTTCAGTAATACTTTTTAAAGAAACTGTGGAATCCTTTCTTCAAAGAATGTCTTCAGGAAAAACCCAATATGGAAGATAATTAAGAGGCTGATCCGATTGATACCGGGTTGGATAACCCTGACCCCTCTGCTTCTCAGGAACATATACAGGAGTCATCAGAGTGTTAGAAAACCACTGATAAGGTCATTCATTAATCCTTTGTCGGAAATGTGACTGTAACTTAAGCCAGTTATATGAGGAACATGCACAGTTATCCCATTACTTTACTGCCATGCTCGGTAAACATTATGCTGAACTTCACTGATGAGCGAACATGCTAACGTTATAAAATATCTTGTACTGAGAAACTTAAACTCGTATCTTTCAAAAATTGGAAAAGGAAGTCTGTAATGTCCGCTTTATGCTGCTCTTGTACAACAGTGATTTCGATTGTTTTTTTAAAAACTATTCGCTTGTGTGCCATGAATGTTTTTACTGCTTTAATTAAAACACTAACTTTGGAAGAAGAAAAATTGCCCGAGGCGGTTGTACACAGTAACATCTCCCATCCTTTTTCAAGCTTATCAGAAGTTGGAACTGTTTGCCTTGTAGGGAGTATAATAGAGTGGAGCCAGCCCAATCTGATTTGATCAGTCAGCTGTCTCAGTTCCGAGCTAGGTGACTTTGTATCTCGAGCCTGTTTTTATCTTTAAGTTGGGGTGATATCTACCTCATGGGTTATGAAGATTATATAAGATTCTATGGTAAAGTGTTTTGTAAACTTTAAAACTGATGGTAGTGACTATTGTTGCTCCCACTCCTAAGAGAAAAAGCTCAAGACGTAAAAGTTTTCAGATACTATGGAAGAAGAATAGAATTTTAATTTCATTGACAACAATGTCACATAAAAAAAATCACTATTCAGTGGGGCGCCTGAATGGCGCAGTTGGTTAAGCGGCCAACTCTGTCTTTCAGCTCAGGTCATGATCTCGGGGTCGTGAGATCAAGTGCCACGTCAGGCTCCACACTCAGCATGGAGTCTGTTTCAGATTCTCTCCCTGTCTCCCTCTGCCCCTCCTGCTCATGCTCTCTCTCTTTCTAAAATAAATAAATCTTACAAAAAAAGAAGAAAAACCTTGAAAAAAATTGACTATTCTAACCATTTTAAAGTATAACGTTCAGGGGCGTTTAGCACATCCAATGTTGTGCAGTCATTGCAACTCTTTAGTTCTAGAACATTTTCATTACCCCAAAAGGAAGCCCCGTATCTATTAAACAGTCACTCCCCATTTTCCCCTCCCACCAGGCCCTGGCAACCACTAATCTGTTTATTATGTTATTTGCCTCTTCTGGATATTCATATAAATGAAATTATACAATATATAGCCTTTTGTCTGGCTTCTTTCACATAGCATGATGTTTTCTATGGACAGGCCACATTTTGTTTATCCCTTCATCACTTGATGGACATTTGGGTTGTTTCCATCGTTTGGCTATTGCAAATAGTTCTGCTATGAACATTCATTATAAGCTTTTATTTGAACACCTGCATTCAATTCTTGGGTATGCCCTGGAGTAGAACTGTTTAACTTTTTGAGAACTTTTTGAGAACAGTTGTCCATAGCAGCTATACCATTTAACATTGTAGCCCACAGTGCGTTGGATTCCATTTTCTCCACATTCTCACCAACACTTGTTCTTTTGCTTCTCTTCTCTTTTCCTTCCCTCCCTTCCCCTCCCTCTCCCTTCCTTTTATTTTTTTTTCTTTTCTGTTTTCTTTCATATAGTCACCCTAGTGGGCATGAAGGAGTATCTCATTGTGGTTTGATCAGTATTTCCCTAATAACTCATGATATTGAGGATCTTTTGATGTGTTTATTGACCAGAAAAAAAATGATGTGTTTATTGGCCACATGTATATCTTCCATGGAGAAATCTCTTTGCCCATTTTTTAACTGCTTCTTGTTTGTTCATTTGTTTGTTTTTTCTCTTTTGTGTGTGTGTGTGTATGTGTTGTAAGAGTTCTTTATATAGTCTGGATACTAGACCATTATTAGATATGTGATTCATAAATATTTTCTCCCATTCCGTGGGTTGCCTTTTTACCTTCTTCATAGTGTCCTTTGGTGCATAAACATTTTAATGGATCAGTTATTTAATTAGTTTCTTCTTAAGAAATTTAGAACACCAATTTGTGAGGGTAAACTCCATTTTGAGAGGAAGCACAGAGCAGAGATAGCCTTGAAGCTGAGGAACAGCTTTAATTTTTGGCAGAATTTGCGAGTCCACAGCTTTCTGATCAACCTTGCACTGCTCTGTAATCTCATATTTCTCCTTCTTTGTGTCAAAGATCTCACCTTCCTGGTGTCTGGGTTTATGTATCTGCTTCTTCTGAAGTAAGCATCAGTGAGATGTTTCGGGATTTTCACATTGCTGATACCAATTTTGGTGTAGGTGGCAATGACAAATTTCTAGTGTATTGTATGCAGAGGAACTCGATTGAGGGCCGGAGGTCTGGTTACAAGTAACAAGGCACTGCTCAGTGGCTTCAGGAAAACCACCCTCTTGCCTCTGTGGCACCCAGTGAGGATGATCACAATGGTCCTAGCAGTGATGCTAGCTCACGATTTTCTTACGTGCTGACCGAAAGGTTTTTTGCCGAGGCTCGACACTTTCGAGGCACATCTTCAGTAGGATAGTACCTCAGCATTTTGTGAAGTTTAACCACAGGGGTACCAGCATTCTTGTCATCACCAACTGATTTTGTGACAGTAGCAAGAACCTTCTCTTTCTTTTCTTTTCTTAGCTGCTGAAAACGCCCCCTTGTATTTGGCCATTCTGGAGTACATAGCTGATCAGGAATAGCTGCCAATTCCTCTGACTAGGAGAGGGTTTCAAACAACTGCAGTGAGGCTTCCCGTTTGGAATTTTAGCCATGACGTTACTCTTAACCTTGCCACCAGCATCAGCCTTCTTGGCTTCGGGTATCTTCTCCTTAGTATCTGGCTTCTCAGCTTTTTTACTACCCATCTTGCAAGATGGGAAAGAGGTTGCATAAACATTTTTAGGTTTGATGTCCAATTTATCTCTTTTTTTCTTTTTTAGTGAATATATTTGACATATAACATTGGGTACATTTTTTTAAGGAGATTTTCTTTATTCATTTGACAGAGAGCACAAGCAGGGGGAGTGGCAGAGGGAGAGGGAGAAACGGGCTCCCCGCTGAGCAGGGAGCCCAACGAGGGACTCGATCCTGGGACCCCCAGATCATGACCTGAGCTGAAGGCAGATGCCTAACCGACTGAGCCACTTAGGCGCCCCTGACATTGGGTATATTTAAGATGTACATGTTAACTGATCCATTTATTTTTTGCAGTATGATTGCCATTATAACAACATTAAGCACCTCTGTCACATCACGTAATTATCCTTTTTAGTGGTTGAAAAAATTAAGGTCTAATCTCTTTGCAAGTCTTATGATTAGACTACAGTATTGGTGTCTATATGCATTAGACTTTGCATTAGATCTCTATTGTTTATTTACTACTTGTTCCAAGTTGGCACCTTTAAACCTATTTTTTTCTTTTGTTGCTTGTGCTTTTAGTGTTACGTCTAAGAATCTGTTGCCAAATCCAAGACTATTAAGCTTTATCTGTATGTGTTCTTGGAAGGGTTTTATATTTTTAACTCTTACATATAGGTCTTTGGTCTGTTTTGTGTTACTTTTTGTAAATGGTGTGAGTCATGTTTTTTTGCATGTGGTTATCCAGTTGTCTCAGCACCATTTTCAAAGAGACTTCTTTTTCCATTGAAGGATTTGTCACTCTTGTAAAAAATCAGTTGACCATAGATGTATGCATTTATTTTTGTACTCTCAGTTCTGTTCCATTGAACTATATGACTATGCTTATGTCAGTACCACATTTTTTCTTTTTTAATTTTTTAATTTTAATTTCAGTGTAGTTAATGTTACAGTGTTACATTGGTTTCAGATGTAAAATATAGTGAGTGATTCAGCAATTCCGTACATTACTCAGGGCTCATCAAAATAAGTGTACTATCAATTCCCGTCACCTATTTCACCCATCCCCCTCCACCTCCTCTCTGGTAACCATCAGTTTATTCTCTGTAATTAAGAGTCTGTTTTTGGCTTGTCTGTTTCTTCCTTTGTTCATTTGTTTTGTTTTTTAAATTACACATGAAGGAAATCATACGGTATTTGTCTCTCTCAGATTGACTTATTTCTTTTAGCATTATGCTGTCTAGATCCATCCATGTTATTACAAATGGCAGGATCCCATTCTTTTTTATGGTTCAGTAATATTCCTGTGTGTGTGTGTGTGTGTGTGTGTGTGTGTGTGTACACCACATCATCTTTATTCATCTTATTGATTGGCACTTGGGCTGCTTCCATAATTTGGCTATTGTAAATAATACTGCAATAAACATAGGGGTGCATTTATCTTTCCATTTAATGTTTTTGTATTCTTTGGGTAAATACCCAGGACTGGAATTACTGGATCATATAGTAATTCTGTTTTTAATTTTTTGAGGAACTTCCGTATTGTTTTCCAAGTAGCTGCACTAGTTTGCCTTCCCACCAACAGTGCACAAGGGTTCCTTTTTCTCCACATCCTCACCAACACTTGTTGTTCCTTGCGTTTTGATTTTAGCCATTCTGACAGGTGTGAAGTCATATTTCATCATAGTTTTGATGTGCATTTCCCTGATGATGAGTGATGTTGAGAATCTTTTCTGTGTCTGTTGCCATCTGTATGTCTTCTTTGGAGAAATACCTGTCCATGTCTTCTGCCCATTTTTAATTGAATTAATTGGGGTTTTTTGCATTCAGTTGTATGAATTCTTTATATATTTTGGATACTAACCCTTTATTGGATATGTCATTAGCAAACATCTTCTCTCATTCGGTAGGTTGTCTTTTAGTTTTGTTGATTGTTTCTTTTGCTGTGCAGAAGCTTTTTATTTTGATATAGTCCCAGTAGTTGATTTTTGCTTTTATTTCTCTTGCCTCAGGAGGCATACCTAGAAGATGTTTCTGTGGCTGATGTCAGAGAAATTATTGCTTGTGCTCTCTTTAGGATTGTTATGGTTTTAGGTCTCATATTTAGATCCTTAATCCATTGTGAGTTTATTTTGAATTTGTCGAGGTGTGTTTTGTGGCCTAATATGTGATCTGTTCTGGAGAATGTTCCACGTGCACTTGAAAAGAATGTGTATTCTGTTGTTTTAGGATGGCATATTCTGAGTGTATGTGTTTGATCCATCTGGTCCAGTGTGTCATTCAAAACCACTGTTTCCTTGTGGATTTTCTATTTGGATGATCTATCCGTTGATGTAAGTGGGATGTTAATCTCCCTTACTATTACTATATTACCGTCAAGTACTTCCTTTAAGTGTGTGATTAGCTGCTTTATGTATTTGGGTGCTCCTGGTTGGGTGCATAAATATTTACAATTGTTAATTTTTCTTGTTGGATTGTCTGCCTTATGATTATTAGTGTCCTTCCTTATCTCTTGTTACAGTCTTTGTTTTAAAGTCTTCTTTGATATAAGTATTGCTACCCTGGCTTTGTTTTCATTTCCATTTGCTTGAAAAATGCTTTTCCATCCCCTCACTTTCATTCTGTATGTGGCTTTAGGTCTGAAATGTGTCTCTTGTAGCAGCATATTGATGGGTCTTGCTTTTTTTTATCCATTTTGTTATCCTGTGTCTTTTGATTGGAGTGTTCAGTCCATTTACATTCAGAGGAGTTATCGATAGGAGTGTCTGGCTGTCTTCGTTGGAGGAGTGTGCGACTCTTGATCTCAGGGTCGTGAGTTTGAGCGTCGTGTTGGGTGTAGACATTACTTAAAATAAATAAAAATTTTTTTAAAATGTCTTATTAAATGTCTTATTGATATGTACTTACTTCCATTTTGTTACTCATTTTATGGTGGTTTTTGTAGTTCCTCTCTGTTCCCTTTTTCTCTTGCTCTTTCCTTTGTCAGTCTGAGTGAAAATATCTAAATTATTAACTACTTTATTTAGTTATTAGTGAGGTTGAGCACATTTTCATGCTTACTAGTCATTTGGTTTCTTCTGTCAGTTGTTCGTATTGTTGACTGGTTTTTGTATTTGCTATTTCAGTTTCCTTGAAATTTTTATTGAAGTATGGTTGATACAGAATGTTATATTATTTTCAGGTGTTCAACATAGTGATTCAACAGTTCCATACATGATACAGTGCTCACTATGATAAGTGTATTTACCATCTGTGGCTGTACATTATTACAGTCTTATTAACTGTATTCCCTGTTCTGTACTTTTCAATCTCCTGACTTATTTTATAACTGAAAGTTTGTAACCCTTAATCCCCTACCCCTATTTTGCCCATCCCTCTGCCTTTCTCCCCCCTGGCAACTAACTGTTTATTCTCTGTATTTATGAGTCTGTTTCTTTTTTGTTCATTTGTTTTGGTGGGGTTTTTTTAGATTCCATATACAAGTGAAGTTATATGGTATTTGTCTTTCTCTGTTTGACTTATTTCACTTAGCACGATACCCTCTGGGTCCATCCATGATGTCACAAATGGCAAGATCCCATTGTTATTTATGGCTGCATAATATTACACACACACACACCACATCTTCTTTATTCATTCATCTATCACTGGACACTGAGGTTGCTTCTATATCTTAACTGTTGTAAATAATGCTGCAGTAAACACAAAGAACGCTCATATCTTTTCAAATTACTGGTTTCTTTGGGGGGAGGGCGGTAAGTAACCAATAGTGGAATTACTAGATTGCATGATATTTCTGTTTTAAATTTTTTGAGGAACTTCACAATGTTTTCCACAGTGGCTATACCAACTTACAGTGTACCAGGCTTCCCTTTCCTTCACATCCTCACCAACACTTGTTATTTCTTTTCTTTTTGATACTGGCCATTCTGTGTGAGGTCATATCTCACTGTAGTTCTGATTGGCATTTCCCTCATGATCAGTGATGTTGAGCACCCTTTCGTGTACTTCTTGGTCATCTGTATGTCTTCTTTGGAAAAAATGTCTGTTCAGGTCCTCTGCCCACTTTATTTAATCTTTTTTTTTTTTTAAGATTTATTTATTTTAGAGAGCCTGCACACATGTGCAAGAGTGGGGCGAGGGGCAGAGGGAGGGAGAGAGAGGGGGGAAGCAGACTCCCCGCAGCACAGGGAGCCTGAAGCAGGGCTCAGTCCCAGGACCCTGACATAATGACCCAAGCTGAAACCAAGAGTGGGCTGCTCAACCCACTGAGCCACCCAGGTGCCCCTCCTCTGCCCATTTTTAATCGATTCTTTCATTATTATTTTTTGGTTTCGGGCTGTATAGGTTCTTTATATGTCTTGATATTAACCCCTTATCAGGTATATCATTTGCAAATATCTTCTCCCATTCAGTAGGTTGCCTTTACATTTTGATCTTGGAGTTTTGCATATGCATCCTAAGAGGATGTACCAGAATTTCCGTAACAGCATTATTTGTAATAGCAAAAACTTAAAAATAACTCAGTACCCAAATATAGGTGACTGGGTAAGTTAGTTGTGATGTAGTCATCCAATGGAATATTATATAACTTATAAAACCATGCATATAACATGAAATATATAAAACAACACAAAAAATAATTAACTGTAGTTATGAGTAATTGTAAGGATGATCTTAGCAATTTAATATTGAGTGAAAAAAGATTCAGAAGGCTGCTCATAACTTGATACCTTTCATAGAAAGCTAAAAACAATGAAAACTAAAGAATATGTTTTAAAAAATATGTATATGCATAATCAACCATATTTTACGAAGCAAGGGAATGATACAATCAAGATGCAGGATAAGGGTGATGTTGGGTGGAAGACTGGAGGATAGGCTCTAAAAGAGCACATAGCTAGATGTAAGTACTTTTAGATGTTCCAGTTTTTATGTTGGGTGGTGGGTTCAGTAGTTATCATATTATTAAAAATAATTAACTTTAAAAGGAAGGAAATTTTGTCATATGCTTCAACATGGTGATCTTTCAGGACATTATGCTTAGTGAAATAAGCCAGTCACAAAATGACAGATGCCTATATTTGTTTTCCACTTATATGAGGTACCCAGAGTAGTCGGATTCACAGAGACAGAAAGTAGAATGATGGTTATCAGGAGCTGGGGCAGAGGGTGAAAAAGTATTTATTTAATGGGCATAGAAGTGTCTCAGTCTTGTAAGATGAAAAAGTTCTAGAGATCTGTTACAAAGCAGTGGGAATATTACTTAGCCATACATTTAAAAATAGTTAAGGTGGTAAATTTTATGAGTTCTTACCACAATTAGAAGTAATTTTTAAAAATTAAAAGTGATCCATGCATCATGCATGACTAATGATGGGAATATTCATTAGAGATTCTGATTAACTCATTTCCCCCCTTGACTTGAAGTTCAAAAATAAAAGCAAGAAAGAAAGCAATTCCTAAGACACAGACTTGCCTTTTCAAATAGTAAGGCATACCATTAGAATAGACAAATAGACCAGTAGAACAGAATAAAGATCTCAGAGACAGATCCCTGTATAATGGAAAATTAATATACAGTGAAAGTATAGGAGAGCCTGGGTGGCTCAGTCAGGTAAGCATCTGACTCTTGGTTGCGGTTCAGGTTGTGATCTCAGTTCATGATCTCAGGCTTGTGAGACTGAGCCCTGTTTCAGGCTCTGCACTCTACGAGAAGTCTACTTGAGATTCTTTTCCCCTTTGCCTCTCCCACTCATTCTCATTCTCTCTCTCTCTTTCTCTCTCAAATTAAAAAAAAAAAGATAATAAAAGTGTAACCACCGCTCAGTGAAGAAAATATTCATTGTTAAGTAGATTGTATTGAGAAAACTGGCTCACCATGTGGGGAAATATTTAAAACTAGATTCCTGTATCACACTACATACAAAGGGGCTAAGGATAGATTAAAGATCTAATTATGAAAGGCACAACTTTGAAGTTAATAAAACTTACATGGATAAATAAGATAAAAATTTGATAAATTTGATTATTTAAGATTAAGGGGGGGCCTGGGTGACTCAGTCAGTTAAGTGTCTGACTCTGGAGTTTGGCTTGGTTCATGGTCTCGGGGTTGTGGGATTGAGCCCCCAAGTCAGACTCCATGCTGCGTATGGAGTCTACTTGGGATTCTCTCTCTCCCTCTATCTGCCCTTCCCACCCCCCTGTATCCCTCTTTAAATAAATAAATTATTTTTTAAAAAAAGATGAAGGGGATTTGTACTGTAAGGGGTACCATAGGCAAAGTTAACGGATAGCAGAATAGGAGATTAGTAATGATTAAAACCGATGATAACTGATATTCTAGACTAACAGGCTGGATCTGTCCAACTGCTGGCAGGGATCAGAAGCTTTAGGAACTTCTGTGTGTTCTTTGTAGGTATGAAGACGGGGCAGGTATTACGGAGAGCAGCATGGCACTATTCAGTCATATGGAATATATACATATCTTGTGACATATTCTAAAGGGACATGTGAGAAGATACTGATTTTAATGTTAATTATGGCAGTTAATTGAAGAGTTGGAGGCAGTCTGGGTGTTTACATCTGAATAAGTTGGTAAAATGTGTTGGATGCGTATCATGACTCTGCATTGCAGTTAAAAGCAACACATTAGGTTTACCTGTAAGGACTTGTGGATCTTAAAAGCAGAGTACTGAGTGGAAGAAAGTAACAAACAGAAAGACACAGTGCCAACTAATAAATCAAGATACATGCACAAAAAATACAGTTTGTAAGAACAGATACAAACAAAAATATACATATTAAACACATTAAGTGGGGTGAAGAATGGGAATAAAAAAGAATCAAAGCAGAACGGCTCCCCAGCGAATGTCGTATAAAGGAGAGACACTGGGATTATTGTCAAGTAGTAGAAACACGAACTGTTTGAGATTAGCTAACAGAGCTTTCAAAAAAATGCTTCTTATGTGCATGCTGGGAAATGATGGAATTAATCGATAAGGCTCTGTTTCTCTCAAACTGAATGAAATTTTCTGTTCTTCCCTCGTGCTAGTTGGCAACCCAGCCTTTCAGTGGGCACACGTGACCCCCGAGTGGAAAAACACTTGTTCTGTTCTCCTAGACCAGGTCTCTCAATAGGGAAACTATTCACATTTTGGGCCAGATGATTCTTTATTTTCGTGGGGGACTGTCATGTGCGTTGTAGAATGTTCAGCAGCATGTCTGGCCTCTACCTACTAAATGCCATGAGCATCCCCTCTCCTGATCGTGACAACCAAAAATGTCTCCCAACTTCATCCAGTGTTCCCTGGGGAGGAAGTTCATCCCTTATGAGAAGCGCTGCCAGAGAGCAGCGTGGATGCTGCCAGCCATTAGGTAGGCCAGGCCACTGGTTCCACCGTGTGACTTAGGAGTTCAAGTCTATCCTTCATGTTAAAAGAACTTCGTCTGAATTAACTGCTGTTTAGGAGCAGAAGGTCCTGTTGTTTTCTTTATTTAAATTTCAGGGTGCTGTTCTTTTCAGTAGTAGCAACGGTACTGATACCACCTTAGGCTGCTTATAGTTGCAGTTTGTTGATATTTAAAAAAAAATACTTCTCCCGTCTGATGTCTCATTGGAACCTCACAATGGCTTTATATGGTAGTCAGGATAGGGATATACCTCCATTTTTCAGATTAGTAAACCAAAGTGCAAAATCCCGAAGAGATTTGCTGGGAGCACATGACCGTTAAATTGGGCAGGTGGACGTAAAACCAGAATCGGATTCTTGGTTCAGTGTCCTTCTCATGTGGGCACTCAGCCATTTTTTTGTGGTTTCTCAAAAGCTCCAGGAAATTTTCAGTTTCTGCCATGGTCATTTCTGTTTTTAACTCCCCTGATTTTTCCTTCTTTAGGGACTTTTGCCCAGGTCTGTCCTTTCCCACCCCTTTAAAGTCTACATCATATTGCCTCATTAGCCTTTCCAGGGTTTTATCACAAACTCCAAAGTGAATGGTGCAAGGGAGGCAGGACTTGGGAGACAGAAGATCTGGATTGGAAACCTAGCCCAGGCCCAGCTTGCTTTTTGGCTTCCCTGTTGCTCAGTTTTCATCATCTGTTCAGAGTCTAATATTATTTATTGCTTAGCTCCCGCAGGGATGTTAGGGGAAGGAGTAAGTTTATGCCTGGAAAAGTATCTATCCTATTTTTAAAGATCTCCAAGGAGAAGCTTTCATCATCTCTGTTACCAAAAACAGTATCTTTTCAAACTCCTATCCCCTGAACTTCTGTTCCCTTGTGGGATGGATGAGTGGCAAAATCTCCTACCTAGAAATCTTCACTATAGATTTTTCTTAGACCAGCACATTAAGAGGGTTACTGGAATGTGACTAGAGAATATGGTCTAAGATGGCAAAAGGTGGTAATCCACTTTCTATGCGAAAGAAAAACTTTTCTCCCCAGAGTATAATAAAAACTTCTCTGTGTGTAATGCATACATCAGCCTTCTCTGAGCCTTGCCTGCTCTTTAGGCTCATTTCTCACACCTCCCTCCTTATTTGTACTTTCTCAGACATACCATGTTCCCTCATCCTGAACACTCACTCATCATGATGCCTTTACTTACACATACTGTACCATCAGGACAGAGGTCCAAAGGTTGCTTTCTTCAGGAAGCCTTGGTTCCCCCATGTTGAGTGAAAGCCTCTCCTCCACTTTCTTAGCCACCAGGGCTTACTCCGTTATAGCACTTATCATACTGCATAATAATTGTTTTTTTTTCCTGCTTGGTAGACTTAAGTTCTTGAGGAGGTTTAGTTTTTTATCTCTGGATTCTGCAGTCCTTAGCATGGCGCCCGGCACCCTAACCCTAACCCCGGTAAAGGCTCAGTGTTTGTTAAATTATTGCTTGACCGACTCTTGCCTGGAGAGAAGATGACTTGAGGAAAAAGACAAAATTTTAGGTATTAGAAGAGTAATCATAAGAAACAGGAAGTAAATGTACTGTGCGCCTCTCTGAAGGACGAGAGTTGGACCCAGAGGCAGAAGGTACATAAAGGCAGATTTGTCAGGTCAGCATCAGGGAGGAACTATCTAGCACATCTACTAGCAATGGAATGGTCTGCCTCATGTGGTAAGGTTGACTTTTTGCCAAGGGTGTGGTAAGGGGGAATTGAAAACCAAGTTTCTGCCCTGTATTCTAGCAATGTGCGAGATCAGACTTGGTCACAAGAGCTACAGTGCAGGTATCTCTTAGTGGGCCTCTGGACAGTCTTCAGATAACTGAAGGTAACAGCTGTGCCTCCCTGTAGTTCTCCAGGTCTGTTGTCCTAGTGCCTTCAGCTGTTCACCGTGTAATTTGGTTTCTAGACTCTTTGTAATCCTGGCTGCTCCCTTTTGGCCATGTTTCTTTGTCCATGTTCTTTGTACAGTGTGGTCCCAAGACTTAGTTGTAAGGCCCTAAGAATGCTTTGACAGAGCAGAGAACAGTAGAGCTGCTGCCTCCTTCATTCTGGGCATATTCCTAGTTAAGCAGCATATATTCCCTGGCAATTTGTGGTCAACTGAGACCCCTAGATCTGTTTCACATGAACTGCTATTAAGCCACTCATTTTCCATCCTATACTTGAGTAGTTGGTTGGGTTTCATCGTAAAATTCTGGTTCTTCATTTTAGCTTACTAGCTCATAGAATGTTAGCGCTAGAAGAACTCTAGAAACAAGCTTTACTCATTTTGGATCTTGCTTCTTCTGTCTTCCATGTTAACTGCCTTGTTCTCTCCCAGCTCCTAAATTTTTTGCTGTTCACAGTTTGGTAAGCAGATCCTTGTTTTTTCATCCAAATTTTTCATGAAAGTATTGACCAGAGCTGTGAAGCATATCCCAGACACCTTCCTCCAGTTGACCTCTGTCCATTTATCAGCATTTTTCCCCAAGCTGATTGTTCTGTTAGCTGCGAGTCTCTTACTTTGCTCTACTAGCTGGACATGCAGTTTTCAGTTCATCCTTTACATTCCTTTTCAGCCAAGCATGGTGGGTGATTACTACCCACACAACATAGGGCAATACAGAAGTGATGAGAATCCTGAAAGACAAACGTTCCAAGCATGAGCAGACCGGCAAGGCAGCTGGTACCCAGGGGAGGATGTGATATGGGAGCTCTTTTCTGTTTTTTCATGAATTATAGTTTCTGAGGTGAAAAAAATCTAAAAGTCCATTTAAATGCGGTCTAACTTTGATTGTTAGCACCTAACATCATCATTTCAACTGTATAGTCTTGTGAAGAGATAGGTGGGTTGTAGCTATTCTTAACTTTCCAGATCAGAGAAGCTGGGATTACCCCTCAGTAAATGTTTGTGGAATGAATCAGTGAACAGGTTTCAGGCTAGTCTTCACTTCAGCTTTGTATTTGTAGATTCAGGGAAAGAAAGGTGAATGGCTCTCAGTTTCCCCCTTCAGCTGGCCAAATCCAAGCCGCCTCAGAACCAGCCAGAGTTCTGCCTCTTCCAGGCAGTCTTCCCTGATGGTTCCTACTCACACTGCTACATCCTTCCTCTGAACTCTCACATCAGTACTTGGTGCTTTGCTGCTTGTACTCGATGGCTGTTCAATTCATGTATTTGTCTCACCATGCCAAATCCTGGGAGTGAAGTTAGGGGCAAAGCTTCCCATTATTTTGTGCCCGCATCAGGCACAAACATTTGAGCAAATTACTGAACTTAAGGTGTCTGCATAAAGTGTTGCCAGCAGATGGCACCAGAGTCCCTGACATTGTTCTGAAAATCTTGGGTAACTTTCAACAGTTTGCGTATTGCCAGGGTTGCCACTGGAAATGCCTTCCTTAATGAAGAAGCTTCAATTTACTTATTAAGCAGAATGCTAATAAATACTGCAGTTGAAATAAAGAAATTAACCAAAGTTGTAACTTCCTAGTTTTCTCATGGGAGGCTATTCCGTTCACTTGCCCCTCTGCTTTGCCCCTTATCAGGCACTGCCTTCTACGCCCTGAACAGAATCTGGCTTTCAAGCCTACCTAATGGAGTGTGTCCAAGTACCTGAAAGTGACCTCAAATCCTTGGTTTGTGTTTTTAGATCATTTATTTTTTCTGGAAAGGACAAATTAAATATTAAAAGGAAATTGCTGTAACCCCACCACATTTTTCCCCCTGGAGGTTTTGGTGATTGTTTTTTTAATTGAAGTATAGTTGGCACACAATTTTACATGAGTTTTAGGTGCACAACATATTGACCCAACAAGTCTGTATGTTATGCCATGCTTACCACCAGCGTGAGCATAACATCCATCTGTGACCATACGGTATTACAATACCATTACTGTATTCCCTGTGGTGTAACTTTTGTCCCCATGACTTAATCGTTCCGGGAATGGAGTCCTGTATCTCCTACTCACTTTCATCCCTTTGCCCATCCCCTGTCTCCTTCCCCCCGGCAGCCTTCAGTTGGTTCTCTTCATGGGTCTGTTTCTGCTTTTTGTTTGTTTGTTCGTTCATGTGTTTTGTTTTATTTTTTTTATTCCACATATAAGTAAAATCTATGGTACTTATCTTTCTCTGTCTGAATTCACTTAGCATAATACCCTCTAGATCTATCCATATTGTCACAAATGGCATGATCTCCCCCTTTTTATGGCTGAGTAGTATTCCATTGTATATATAAACCACATCATCTTTATCCCTTCATCTATGAATGGACACTTGGTTGCTTCCATATCTTGGCAACTGTAAATAACACTGCAGTTAACATAGGGGTGCATATATCTTTTCAAATTAGTGTTTCGGTTTTCTTTGGGTAAATACCTAATAGTGGAATTACTGGTAGTTTCTATTTTTAATTTTTTGAGGAACCTACATACTGTTTTCCACAGTGTCTGTGCCAATTTACAGTGCACAAGGGTTCCTTTTTCTTTATATGCTTGCCAACACTTCTCATTTCTCGTGTCTTTGATTTTAGCCATTCTGACAGGCATGTGATGATACCTCATTGTGGTTTTGACTTGCATTTATGATTAGTGACGTTGAGCATCTTTTCATGTATGTCTTCTTTGGAAAAATGTCTGTTCATGTCTTCTGCCCATTTTTAGTCAGATTATTTGTTTTTTGGTGTTGAGTTGTAGACGTGCTTTATGTATTTTGAATATTAACCCCTTATTGGGTATATCATTTGCAAATATCTTCTCTCATTTAGTAGGTTGCATTTTTATTGTGTTGATAGTTTTATTTGCTCTACAGAAGCTTTTTCTTTTCTTTCTTTCTTTCTTTTTTTTTTTTTTAAGATTTCGTTTATTTATTTTAGAGAGAGAGCAAGCAGGGTGAGGAGCAGAGGGAGAGGGGCAGAGAGAGAATCTCCAGCAGAGACTCGGTGCTGAGTGCAGAACCCGATGTGGGGCTCGATCCCAGGACCCTGAGATCATAACCTGAGCTGAAACCAACAGTTGGACCTTAATTGACTGAGCCACCAGGTGCCCCTCTACAGAAGCTTTTTATTTTGGTGTAGTCCAAATAGTTTAGTTTTGCTTTTGTTTCCCTTGGCTGAGGAGACATATCTAGAAAAACATTGCTAAAGCCGGTGTCAAAGAAATTACTATGTTTTCTTTCCGGAGTTTTATGTAAGTCTTTAATCCATTTTGAGTTAATTTTTGTGTATGGTTTAAGTGGTCCAGTTTCATTCTTTTGCATGTAGCTGTCCAGTTTTCCCAGTGCCAATTATTAAAGAGACTGTCTTCCCTCCATTGTATATTTTTGCCTCCTTTGTTGTAGATTAATTGCCCCTATACACATGGGTTTGTTTATGAATTCTTTGTTATGTTCTGTTGATTTATGTGTCTACTGTGCTTACTTTGGCAGCACATATACTAAAATTGGAATAATTTAGGTGTCTGTTTTTATGCCAGTACCATACTGTTTTGATTATTATAGCTTTGTAGTATATCTTGAAACCTGGCATTATGAAGCCTCTAGTTTTGCTTTTCTTTTTCAAGATTGCTTTGGCTCTTTGGGGTCTTGGCAGTTCCATACAAATTTTGATAGTTTTGTGAGAAATGCTGTTGGTGTTTTGGTAGGGATTACATTGATTCTATAGATTGCTTTGGGTGGTATGGACATTTTAATAATATTAATTCTCCCAATCCATGAGGATGGAATATCTTTCCATTTGTGTCGTCTGCAGTTTCTTTCATCAGTGTCTTACAGTTTTCAAAGTATGGGTCTTTCACCTCCTCAGTTAGGTTTATTCCTAGGTATTTTATGCTTTTTGGTACAATTGCAAGTGGAATTTTTTCTTATTTTCTCTTTTTCCTACTTCATTATTAGTGTACAGAAATGCAACAGATTTCTATACATTAATATTGTATCTTGAAACTTTACTGAATTGCATATATTATTTCTGATAGGTTTTCGGTAACATCTTTAGGGTTTTCTATGTATACTGGCATGTCATCTGCAAATAGTAATAGTTTAACTTCTTCCTTACCAATTTCGATGCCTTCTGTTTTTTTTTTTCTTGCCTGATGGCTGTGGCTAGGGCTTCCAATACTGTGTTGAATAAAAGTGGCAAGAGTGGACATTCTTGTCTTGTTCCTGATCATGGAGGAAAAGCTTTTGGTTTTTCTCCATTGAGTATGATGCTGGCTGTGGGTTTTTCATATGGTCTTTATTATGTTGAGGTATATTTTCTCTACCCCCCATGAATGGACATTTTTTGTCAGATGCTTTTTCAGCATCTATTGAGATGATCGTATGATTTTTATCCTTCATTTTGTTAATGTGGAGTATGATTTGTGAATATTGAATCATCCTTGCAACCCCGGAATAAGTCCCACCAGCTCATGATGCACTGTCCTTTTAATGTTTGTTGAATGTGGTTTGCTAATATTTTGTTGAAGGTTTTTGCATCTGTGCATATGCCAAATATTGGCCGTAGGTGTTTTGTTTGTTTTGTTTTTTGTAGTGTCTTTGTGTGGTTTTGTATCAGGGTAATGCTGGCCTCATAGAATGTATTTGGAAGCTTTCCTTTCTTTTCTTCTTTTTCAAATAGTTTGAGGAGAATAAGTATTAACTTTTTAAATGGTTAGGACTCACCTGTGAAGCTATCTCGTTGGACTTTTGTTTGTTGGGAGGTTTTTGATTACTGATTCCATTTCATTACTGGTAATCTCAGATTTTTTGTTTCTGCCAGATTCAGTTTCGAAAGATTGTATGTTTCTAGGAATTTAATTCTTCTAGGTTGTCCAATTTTTTGGTATATAATTTTTTGTAGTGGCCTCTTACAGTTCTTTGTATTTCTGTGGTGTTGGTTGTTACTTCTTTTTTTGTTTCTTATTTTATTTGGGTCCTCTTTTTCTCTTGTTGTGTCTGGCTAAAGGTTTATCAGTTTTCTTTATGTTTTCAAACAACCAGCTCTTGGTTCCACTGATCTTTTGTATTGTTTTTTTGTTTTTGGTTTGTTTGTTTTGTTTTGTTTTTTGGTCTCTGTTTCATTATAACCCCACCACTTTAAATATGTTGATTATTTTGGTTGCCTCATTGCAGGCTTTGCTCCCTTATTACATTTGACTTTATGCAATTTTGATCACGTGAAGACCTAAGAGCTCTCATTTACTGAATGCTTACTATGACTTATGTGTTTTGCTTGTTTTTTTAATATAAAAGAGCTATTATATTGAATATTCACATTATATTTTTTACATTACTTATATTAGATGCTTACGTTGTTAGGCATTGTTTCAAGAGCTTTCCATGCATTAATTTACTTAATCTATACAATCTTTTGAGAGTAGATATTGTTAATCCCATTTTACAGTTCAGAAAACTTAGGCTTATCAGGGTTAAATGTCTTACCTAAGATAATATAGTAAATAGCTATATTGGGATTCATATCTAGATCTCTTTAATTCCAAAATCTCCAATCATTTCACTATATCATTCTACTTTGTTTATTCATTCTTTAATGATTTCTATTTGAACTTCTGAAAAGCATCTAAAGAGGGGCGCCTGGCTGGCTCAGTTGGTTTATGGGCTTGAGCCCCACATTGGGTGTAGAAATTACTTAAAAATAAAATCTCTAGGGGCGCCTAGGTGTCTCAGTCGTTAAGCATGTGCCTTCGGCTCAGGTCATGATCCCAGGGTGCTGGGATCGAGCCCCTCGTCGGGCTCCCTGCTCAGCAGGAAGCCTGCTTCTCCCTCTTCCACTCCCCCTGCTTGTGTTCCCTCTTTCGCTGTCTCGCTCTGTCAAATAAATAAATAAAATTTAAAAAATAATAATAAAATCTCTAGGGTCGCCTGGGTGGCTCAGTTGGTTAAGAGTCCAACTCTTGATCTCAGCTCAGGTCTTGATCCCAACATCGTGAGGTCAAGCCCCCATACTGAGCTCCAAGCTGGCCGTGGAACCTACCTTAAAAAAAAATCTTTAAAACAAAAAAAATTTTTTAAAAAAGCATCTAAAGATTAATAGAATCATTAAATTAAAGGTTTGGTTTTGATTTCTATTTTTCTCCTGCTGCTGGACTGTTAGCTCTTTGAGGACAGAGACTAGGGGGTCATGTTTATTTCTGCATTCTTCTTTCCATTAAATGCAAAATAAATACTCGATGTATGAGTGAATGAACACTGCCTTCGCTCTCCCAGGAAATCTGAGATACAAGGCTGCTTAATACAACCTTAGCATGTTAGAACTTAAAGGGGCTTGAAAAATCAAGTCAAACCTTTCCCTCAAGGAGGAAGGACCTCCTTAGGGTAACGCAGTGAGTTGGAAGCACACAGAACTAGAATCTAGGTCTTTTGGGCTTCTACTTGGCCATCTGGTTTGAAAGAACCTAACCCTGTCCCTAAATTGCTCCCTCTTTCCCTTCCTTCCTTTTCTCCCTTTTTCTTTCATGATGTGAGTTGAGTAGCTTTATACCCTTAAAGTTTTAAGCCTCAGAGTTACAAAGCAAGGCAAGATTTTCTCATTCCTTTTACACTGATGCCTACTCCTGATTATGCCTTTATTCAACCCAGAATAGAATCCAGGTCCTTTGCCTCTCTCTGCACCCAAAGTATACAGAGCTACAGCTCATGTAGAGATAATCATCTTTACTAGATTCCTTCTTTGAACGTGCTATTGATGATTGGTGAGGAGTGGGAAAAAGGCTGGTAGGGGACAGGCTGGGGTTTTTTTGTTTGGTTTGGTTTTTGTTTTTTTTTGCAACAGCCAAGTTTTTGGAAAAGCTGGAAGGAGACCAGGAATTCCTCCCCCCCCCCCTCAGAAAAGGCAAATGTAACCAGACTCTATAATTTAATTCTTCTGTAGTCTCTGGGCCTGCTGTTTTGTAAGCCAACAATGTGAGGGCTAACGACCCTGCAGCTCTTCTTTCCACATCCCACCACCATTTATTAGTCCCTTTGAATGTCATGATTCTGGTTGTCTTTTTTTTTTTTTTTCCAAGATTGATTGATTGATTGATTGATTGATTTGACAGAGAGAGACAGCCAGCGAGAGAGGGAACACAGGCAGGGGGGAGTGGGAGAGGAAAAAGCAGGCTCCCAGCGGAGCAGGGAGCCTGATGTGGGGCTCGATCCCAGGACCCTAGGATCATGCCCGGAGCCGAAGGCAGACACTTAACGACTGAGCCACCCAGGCGCCCCATGATTCTGGTTGTCTTATTCCCTAGTTTAAAGTTTTTTTTTTTTTTTTTTAAGATTAAAAAAAAATTTATTTACAGAGAGAGCGTGCGCACGCGCACGAGCACACAGCAGGGAGGGGTAGAGGGAGGGAGAGAGAGAATCCCAAGCAGACTCCCCCATTGAGCATGGAGCCCAACATGGGCCTTGATCTCACAACCCCGAGATGATGACCTGAGCCAAAATCAAAAGTTGGACACTTAACCAACTGAGCCACCCAGGTGCCCCTCTTATCCCCTAGCTTAGATAATGTGTGGTTTGTTATGATGTCCTTTCCTGGTTTCCTCCCATTATCTCGTAGAATGTTACCTGGAGTGTTATTTGGGTATCCATTTGTTAGTACATCCCAGTGCTCCCACACTTTCCGTATACGGCCAGAATATTTTAGGATATTTCATTTGGAGAGTCAGTTGGGGTTCCTGTACAGTAGAATGGGTACTGAGACTACATTGTTCACTGACTATTAGCCAGCACCAGTGAGCACACTGAACTGTAGGGTCTAAAGCAAGGTGGGATCTGCTCACCATTCTCCTCTCAGTGTCTCTTTCTCTTTTTTTTCCTCCTATATAAAACAACACTAGAACACGAAGGCTTTTTCTTGCCACAGAGCAGTCTATTAGAAGCTAAACAACTAAATTCTAAAAAGATGCTCTCAGCTACACTCTCCAGTGTGGGAGCCAGCATCACCATATGGCTATTGAGCACTTGAAATGTCTTGTCTCTCTCGAGGTGTGCCATAAATATAAGGGTACACATTAGATTTCAAAGCCTCAGTACAAAAAAATAAAATATTTCATAAATATTAAGTAAATGTTGGAATGACAATATTTTGGATATAGTGGATAAAATAAAATATATTATTTAAATTAATATCGTCTAGGGGCACCTGGGTGGCTCAGTTGATTGAGCATCTGACTCTTGATTTTGGCTCAGGTCACGATGTTGGGGTCGTGAGCTCGAGACCCACATCGGGCTGAGCACTGCTTCTCCCTCTCCCTCTGCTCTTCCTCCTACTTGCTCACTTGCTCTCTCTCAAATTAAATAAATAAATAAATAAAATCTTTTAAAATAATACCAGTGTTTCTTTTTACTTTTTTAAAAATGTCACTACTAGAAAACTTAAAATTACATACATGATTCCCATTATATTTTGATTAGGTAGCACTGGTCTGGAAATCCCCAAGGGAATACTTCCTCGAAAGTTTTCTCCACTAGGGAACTTTAAGAAACTAGCTACCATTTTCTTCTCTGTAACTTGTCCCCACGCCCAGCCCTTTTTAAATATTCTTTCATTTCATTTGATGACATGAGGAAGAAAGCCTCCATTAAGTACTAACTACTGTTGTTTGTTTGTTTTTTACACCTGCTACTCACCTGAGCAGAGTGACATCAAGTGAAAGCACGGTGGTTGCTGGAGACAGTCAGGACGCACCAGGGAATAGAGGATTGGTGATCCTCTAAGCTTCTGACTTAGAATCATTTTCTACATTTGGGACTCTTCAGCTGACAAGTCCAAGTTCTGAGACACTCTTTACAGCAGAAATATACCTCCCTTTCGGGTTCTAGTTTTGCCTTTCTTCTCATGTATCTAAGTTTATTGAGGATCTGTTGTGTGCCAGACCGTTTCCTAGCACGTAGGAAACAGATGAATATGGCCTAGTCACTGCTCTCAAGGAGCTTACGTTCAGATAGAGAATGAATTTGAATCATGCTCTAGATAAGCACTGTAATGATGGTAGAAAAGAAAGTGCTTTTGGAGCGCTAGAAAGTTGTGACTCATTCTGCCTGGAAAGGAGATCGAAGGCTTCATGTGTCTTGGATGTGATATTATTAGGCAGAAAGGCAGGCGGAAAGGATGTTTTAGCCTGAGGGGGACAACCTGACTGATGGCATGGGGAGTAGTAGAGGGTCACCCTTGAAATAGTAGTTTGGGGCCACATCATGGGGGATTTGACTGCCTGCCTGAGGATGTTGGGTGTTATCCTGTATGCAGGGGACCATTAGAAGGTTGTAAGCAGGGGAATGACATGTTCAAGACCGTATGTTAGAGCTACCATTCCAGCGTTACTGAGAAGGATAGATTGGAGAGGGGGACGCCGAATGCAGGGAGATTTAACAGAGGCCGTTGTACAATGGGAGCCAGGCAAGGGATAGCAAGGGCTCACGTGGAAAGGAAAGAATATATACAACAGGTAGGTGAGGGATGAAAAAGAGGTGTCAGGCATGGTCCTGGGTTTCTAAGATCAGTAGGAGGCGCCTCTACCCAACGTTGGAAATGCAGGAGAGGATCAGGCTAAAATGGAACATACAACATACACTCTGGACTTGCGGATAGAGCACAGAGGGAGCTGGCTAGAGCTGAAGTGCTTGTGTTTGTGTTTCAGATGGTGACCCTCTTTCAGATGTGGGTTGTTCCCCTCTATTTCACAGTGAAGCTGCACTGGTGGAGGTTCCTAGTGATCTGGATCTTGTTCTCTGCTGTCACAGCTTTTGTCACCTTCCGAGCCACCCGAAAACCACTGGTACAGACAACCCCAAGGTGAGAGTTTAGGTAGTGGGGAAGAGCTAGGTCTCCTGAAGCGAACGGGTTGGAATGCATGGGATTGGGGTGGGTTTAGGCTGAAAAAGTTGTAATTTTTGTTTGCCAGGATTATTTGGCATGGGCCCCCACCAAAACAAGCTGATTGGGAGAGCTACCCCCCCATTCACTGATTAAAAACCCCAAAATATTTCCCTATGGCTTTACCTTAGAGTTTATATCAAGGTCTGTTTATATTAAAAGCAACCAAAATAAGTAAGCAAATTCTGGGGATCATTGTGGTCTCATTTTAAATGTCATTTTCTTTTGTGAACCCTTCTTTGATCTCTAAATTAGATTTTCTTTTTTTTTTTTTTTAAGGATTTTATTTATTTATTCGACAGAGATAGAGACAGCCAGCGAGAGAGGGAACACAAGTGGGGGGAGTGGGAGAGGAAGAAGCAGGCTCATAGCAGAGGAGCCTGATGTGGGGCTCGATCCCGGAACGCCGGGATCACGCCCTGAGCCGAAGGCAGACGCTTAACGACTGCGCCACCCAGGCGCCCCAGATTTTCTTTTATATTCTTTCATACGCCCTATAGTTTTCCGTCATAGAACATAACACAAAATCTTGAGTGTCTGTCTCCCCCACTAAACTGTACCTGCGGGATCAGGAGCCACATGTATTCTGTTTGTCCCTGTATATCTAGGCCCTACCACAGGGCCTGGCACATAGTAGCCTACTCTGTGAATTTTTGTTGAATGAATGAATCTCAGCAAATTTGCGATTTTTCAACAAACAGTACTTCTTTGGTCACCAAACAGCCCCTGCCTGTATTATTCTTCGTATTTTATCCAAATGCATTTCTAGTTTGATCCTCCCAACCAGCTTGTGAGGTCATTTAATATCTGTACTTGACAGAAAGAAAGAGATTTTCTCACTCATTCATTCAACAAGCACCTGCTATGTGTCAGGCCCTGTGCTGAGCGCTGGGGATACAGAGCTGGATAAGACAATGGTCCCTGCCCTCAAGGAATGCTCGGTTTAATGGAGGAGATGGACAAGAAAGCAGCTGTTTTCAGTGCAGTTGGTAAGTGCTGTGAGAGACGTGTGTGCAGGTCCAGGAGAGCCTAGCAGAGGAGCTAGCTGGCCTCGAAGTTGTAACTACCAGAACCAGAGGCTTCCAAGTTACAAGTTGCTCTTTTTCCCATGCATTTTATGTCCCGCTTCACTGTAAGATTTTACTTTGGCCTTCTGAGTTTCCTTGTACATGGTAAAATTTATCTTCAAGGTGAAGTTAGTGATTTGGAAGTTCCTCCCTGGCTGTGGTAGTTTACATTAAGGGCCGTGATAGAAGATAGAGACTCTGGAGCCAGATGGCTGTGGATTGGTAACTGCCAGTTAATTACATGACCTGTACAGCTTCACCTTTCTGAGGCTTGAATTTTTTATCCCTAGAAATGTGACAATAATTGCTCCATCATAAAGGGTGCTGTGAAGAAAAAAGTGTAAAAATATACTTTAAGAGTCAGCAAGTAACAACCAGTATCAACTTGTAGGTAAAATGACTGAAAATGTGTCTATGACATGGGAGGTTTTTGATGATAATAACTAACATTTGATAGTACTTTATAATTTCAAAGCACTTTCATAGACATCCATGCTCATTCAAGTTGCATTTATTGAGCATGTATTATATACATCAGGAAATGGGCTCTGTACAACCCATTGAGGAAGGTATCATGGTTTCCCCATTTTACAAATAAGTAAACTTATCTTAGAGTGGGGATTTGATTTACCTGGGATTACCCAGCTAATAAAACTCACTTAATCCAGATTCTGCCTAAAATTCCACATCCTTTCCATGGTCTCACTGCTATCTGATGAGTGCAAACCCTGGATAATGGAGCTTTGTGTGGTTTCTGAGAGCAGGCACTGCAAAATGTTTGGGGCCTTTCCCTTGCCTGGGAACCCATCACCACTTACTTAGCCGCAGTAGGGAGGTACAGGTAGGGACGTTGAGCTTTCTTCCCTTGAGGCCCATCAAGGTTGGTGGTAACTTGGTCTTAGGAACCAGGTGGGCTTGGCTGTTTATTCAAGTGAATTCCTCATTTGCTCTCAGCACAGATAGAGTAGTGGTTCCTGATTTCACACTCCTTTTTCACTGGATTCTAGAGAGCTTTGCTCCTCCAAGAGCATTGTACAGCCCCCCCCCCACCCCCATCACACACATACATCCATTCAAAGGTATTCTTTGAGTGCCTCCTTTCTTATCCCTTCTTCTCCAGAAAGAAAATCATTTCAGAAGCAAATTCATTAGACACCATTTCATTATTGGCCTGTAGAGAGGAGCAAAGCAGTATTGAGGTTAACCATTCCCAGTAGGAAAAGCCTGGGCAGCCTGGATGGCTCAGTCAGAAGAGCATGCAAATCTTGATCTCAGGGTCGTGAGTTCCAGCACCACGTTGGGTACAGAGATTACTTAAATTTTTAAAAGATTTTTTTAAAGGGAGGGGAAGCCCATAGCTGCTTCTCTTTTTCATCTTCCCTTGAATTCTCTTTCCTGACAAAAATAACTTGGCCTTCCCCACCTGTTCCCATCTGAACATAGCTGTAGTTACTAGTTTTCACTTCCTTATCCTGCTAATCTGAATTTGAGAGGGCATAGCTGCCTGTTGTCATCTATGCTTTTTGTTTGTTTGCAGCTGAAACCTTTTAAGGCTCTCTTTTCTTCCCTTGGTTGGGGACCAGGAAAATAGAAAGCACTAGCTCCGTGGTATGCAGGGGTATTTCTGCAATTAAGGGAGTGACCAGGTCTGTAACAGTAACTGAAGTTGCTTCCTTAAGTCCTAGGCAAATAGCCTAATGTCCGCATTGATGTAAGAATAAGAGATTCTGGTAATCTAGAGGCCCCTAGGCAAGTTTGCATGTCAGCTGTGCTAATTTTCTCTCCTTTCTCCAGGTTGGTTTATAAGTGGTTCCTGTTGATCTATAAAATCAGCTATGCCACTGGCATTGTTGGCTACATGGCTGTCATGTTTACCCTCTTTGGTCTCAATTTATTATTCAAGTAAGTACTCTTTGCTTTTGTTTTTGTTTGTGTTTGGGGAGGAGGGGCTGGTAAGATGTACCTTTCTTCCTGGGGAGCCAAGTCCTGAATATTAACAAGGGGGCCATGGCACCCAGGATAGGAGACTTGGGCTTTGGGGAATGGGAAGGTGGGCCCTCCATGATTTGTGCTGATAACAGAGAAAGGAATATCTGGGTATATAGAGTCCCAAATCATTGGTTATGTATGTTTTCCAAGAACCTATATTTTAATGGAAAAGTATCACAAAAGTAAGCGTAATGATGATTATGGCCAGTTACCCATAACGCCATCACCCTAACAGAGTCATTTTCCCTGTCCATGCGTTCACTCTTTATTGCAATGTTCACTCTACCTGAGTGGTCTTATGTTTAGGGAGACTAGGGGTAGGCAAACTGTCCTGTGGACCATATTGGCCTACCTCCTGTTTTTATAAAATAAAAAAAGTTTTTACTAGAACACCGTCACACTCATTTATTTGTTTATGCATTATTTATGGCTGTTTTTGCAGTGTAACAATAGCAGAGTTGAATATTTGTGGCAGAGACTCTTTGGGCCACAAAACTCAAAATACTTACTATCTGGCTCTTTCCACAAAAAGTTTGTCAACCCCTGGACTAGACAGTCGAACTCATGTGACACAGTTGGTCACACCTGGCAACAGGTTCACCTAGGAGTGTACAGGGCAGGGAACAGCAGAGTGGTGTCTGTAGGAGCCCTCACAGCAGCTCCAGGGCTGAGATGTGAGGGAGTGAGACCACGCAGATGGGTGGCCCAGAAGCTTTCCCACTCCCGGGAACACATCCAGTTTTAAGAATCTCCCCGTTCAGAGGCAGTGTACTAGTCATGCGTCATGTTTAACACATTGTTGCTTTGTAACATAGCTGACATTCCACTTTTATCAGATTTCTAAGGAAACCGTTTTTTAGAAAGTTAACCTGTGAACATTTAACTCCTGCTCCATTGTTGGGCATGTAGGGTGTTTTTCAATATTGTGCTATCACAGATAATATTAGCTTTGTTGCTTCTAAGGATACATTACCAGGAGTTGGATTCTGGCTATTGCTTCGTGTTGTCAAAAGATTTCAAAAAGATTCATATCAGCGTACAGGTTCCCCTGCTCCCAGTTGTGGCAGCCAAGAAAGCCGAGAAATCCTAGACTCTGAGACTGTAGGGTATAGTGAGTCAGCAGGACAGAAGAGAATGGAAATGTGGTCTCCTGGCTGAGGTGATGAGGATTGTGGGCTGTGGATCATGGGGATCCTAAGCCTAGGGCCAGGCACTTGAAGATAGAGATTTAGGGTTCAGATTTAAAGTCAGGACCACTGGTCTCTTTCCCAAACCTCGTACACTGGAGGCAGGAGTCTCTTTGAAACTGGAAGGAGTAAGTCCTTACTTTATACAGTGAGAGGGTACCCATGGAATTCTTTCTTCCAGGAGTAGTACAGGCTGAAAGCATAAACAGGCTACCCAAAGATTTATAGGAATTCCTCAGTGTAGAGTGTGACAAGTCCTATCAAAGAAAGCCAATATATTTCCAGATAGCTTCCTAATCTGTGTAGTTAAAAAAATAAAAATCAAGATTCTGTATTGTAGGGTGCCTGAGTGGCTCAGTCTGGTTAAGCGTCCAACTCTTGATCTCAGCTCAGGTCTTGATCTCAGAGTTGTGAGTTCAAGCCCCACATTGGGCTCCATGCTGGGCATGAAGCCTGTTTTTAAAAAAGAAAAAGGAAAAGAAAAAGATTCTGCATTGTGTTAAAGATGGTTATTCTTGTAATTACAGTTTGTTTTTACTTGCATAAACTATACAAGGAGGAAAGCAGAATTGAGAATCTTGACCATTTCTATGCTACTAATCAGGTTAATTGGTATAAGATCATGATGTCCAGTGGGTTAAATATTACAAGATTGATGAATACACTCAACTTTTTAAGATAAATATAATTTACAACTTTAAACACGTACAGTTCCTGGTACAGATTTTTGACAAAGGTTGTTTTCTATAATAAACATTCAAAGACTGAAGGTTGCAAAGTATTGGTCCTTGGAATTATTAAAACAAGCCTCCTAATGTACAGGCAAGATCTTTGTCCTTCTTAGTAAGTAGACTTGGACCCCCAATTTTTTTTTTTAAATTCTATTTATTTGAGAGAGAGTGGGCATGAGTTGGGGGGGGGAGGGAGAAGCAGACTCCCCACTGAGCAGGGAGCCCAACGTGGGGCTCGATCCCAGGACTGTGAGATGATGACCTGAGCCAAAGCCAGACGCTTAACCAACTGAGCCACCCAGTCGCTCCCAATTTTTTAAAATCTATTTATTTGAGAGAGAGCATGAGCTGGGGGGTTGAGGGTAGGGGCAGAGGGAGAGAGAGGAAGAATCATTAAGCGGGCTCCCCGCTGAGCACGGAGCCCAGTGCAGGGCTCAATCTCATGACCAGAGCCGAAATCAAGAGCTGGCTGCTTAACCGACTGAGCCACCCAGGTGCCCCTGGACCGAAACATGATACAGAATATGTATAGATATAGCTTAAGATTTTATGGTAACTGCTGTATATATATATATATATATATATATATATATATATATATTTGCTAACTGATCTTTTATTTCTAAAGCTGTGGCCGGCAAACGTTTTCTGTAAAGGGCCAAATAATATCTTAGGCTTTGTGGACAAAAGGCAAAGTCTAGGATAATATATAGTATAACAAGAGGGGAAACTCTTCCCTTGCCCCACCTTGTTTGATGGATGGGCCGTCTCAGGTGGGAGGCATACTTTGTGCCCACTTGCCATCAGATGAGACATTCTCAGAAGGAGGGGTCTGACGAGGGGGTGTGTGACCACTGGGATCATTTTTACTTTCTGTTCCAGTGCCAACCCAGATCTTGGTGTGCCCTTGCCCAGTTTCAACTTGGGCAGCTGGCTGGAGGTGAGGCAACTTGGTGAGTTGCCAACTTCCAGACTGAAATTCCACTGGTTGGTGTCCAGTGGTTGCCAACAGTGGAGTCTCCAACACGTAGGGGCCAACCAGAGTGGGCCCTAGACAGCTGCAAGGCATGGTTGCCAGTTGGAGGAGGCAGGCACTGGGGACAGAGTGGGGAAGAGGGGCAGTAGGCAATACCTGGCTTGGTCTTTGTAGCTCACAGTGCTGGCCTGTTCAGACGGTGCCAACAGGCCATTTAAAAAGCAGGCATAAGATTTAGTCTTATTTTGCCAACACTTGCTTTAGCCGTTAAGGCTTCCAACTTTAGGGGCCTCCTTATGTGTCCCAGAGTAGTAATCCAAAGCAGTTGCGTCTTAGGGCAGGCCTTACAAGCCAGCCTGCTTTCCTTACAGGATCAAACCAGAAGACGCCATGGACTTTGGCATCTCTCTCCTCTTCTATGGCCTCTACTATGGAGTTCTTGAGCGAGACTTTGCAGAAATGTGTGCAGACTACATGGCGTCTACCATAGGGGTAAGTTCACCTGGGCTTTTAATACTGCCTCCTGCCACCTCCAGAGAGGTCAGTATAGCATCACTGGTTTGATGGAAGAGATAAGCCATAAAAAAATCCTTCAAGATATCAGTAGTATTTATGGAGATTTCATCCTTAAAATTTGGAAAACCAGATCTCAGATGTACCCTGGAATTTTTAACTTTAGGGCCATTGTAGGAAAGAACCACTTTATCATTCAGGAAGTTACATTCATTCAGTATATATTTATTTAATGCCTCTTACGTGCCTGGGCACTGGGCTTATGCTGGAATTACAAAGGTGTACATGGTCCTTGCCCAGATGGAGTTTACGCCCTAGTGACAGAGATGGGTGTTAAAGTAATAAACACACAAATACATGTAAAATTATAACTTTTACACATACTATGAAGGAAAGGTTCACAGTGCTGTTAACAAGCGCAGTGATGCCATTTGACCTAGTCTGGGGGCCCGGAGCTGGCTTCCCTGAAGATGTGACTGTTGAGCTGAGGCGTAGGAGCTAACTAGTTGAAGTGGGAAGTGATGTGGGCAGCAGAGCAAACAGGATGCGTAAATAAGAGTCCTGTAGTGAGAGAAAGGGTGGTCATTTTAAGGAACTATGCCTAGTGTGGTTGTAGGGCTGAGAATGTACTGGAAGTGTCTGGAGAAATAGAGGCTAGACTAGAAAAAAACCTTGAAAGCCAAATGAAAGATTGTGGTTTGTATGCTAAAAGCCCTGGGAGGCTGAGATAGAAAATGACATCTTCAGATGTGCGCTTTAAAAGATCATCCTGGCTGCTGGGTCGAGAACAGACTGGAAAGGGGTCCGCAGCTTAAGAGTGGACCCCTGAAGACTAAGAGATAATTGGAGTAGTCTGGGCAAGATGAAGGTAGCTTGGGTGAGGGGAGAGATGGTGCTAAGGGAGAGGGGCAAGGTATTTGAGAAGTATTTTGGAGGTACATTTGCTAGGACTTGATTATAGATGAGTTCTGAAGATTGAGGGAAAGAATTTGCAGGAAATTATGTATCAAAGCTGACATGTGTAACTCCTTGGCTGGTACACTTTCACTGAGATAGGAAATACTGTAAGGTGGAGACCAGGGAGAGATTCTTCAAGCTCAAAATGTGGGTTAAGTAACAGCCAGTCTTAAGAAACCTAAGTCAATATTTCTGTTCCTTTTTTTCAAAATGGAAACGTGTCTTTGCTGTTTTGCTGCTTATAAAACTAACACATGCTCTTTGTAATTATGTGAACAACACAGAAGTACTCCTCATCTCAGTGTCAGCTGATTAGAAGACCCCACCCCAAGAAGGAATATTTCCAAGTTTAACGGACGTTTCTCCAGTTCTGTGTTGAAATGTGTGTCGCTCTGTCTGATGCAAGAGGTCTGAGAGGCCTTCAGAAGTTCTTGCAAAAGGAGGCTTGGCAGTTTGGAGAGAAACCTTAGGAGAATGTCGGGGAAGTAGGTTCTTTTGGGGCAGCCAGATATACCGGTCCTGGCTTCCAGGCAGCAGATACCAGTGGAGACCAACTGACAATCACAGGGAAGGATTGGCGTTGAGTCTGTATGAGGTCCCTTGGGAACACCTGTCACCTTGTTGGTAAGCTTTGGGCAATTCAGCCTAAGCAGAATCCTCAGCCATCGCGTTTGGTAACTTTCATCAAGTACAGTTTTAGATCTAGGACTTTGTTTCCCAGTATCATGGGACTATTTTTATTTCTTCTGTAATGGATTAAAAGGAAAACAAAGTGTATTGGGTCACTTTATGGACAGCCCATCAGATTCTTGTTTGAACAACTGTCTTGTGTTTTAGCCACATTTCACGGTCTCTTATCTATTGGTATAGACTTCAGCTCTTCCTTTAACCACTTCAGTGCCCAGAAGAGATTTCCAAATATTCAATTGTCTAATTATTATCTTCACTTTCAACAGCAACTTTTCTTGAAGTCTGCTGCTTTGCCACGTTCAGCTTTTCAAAGTGACTCTTGCCAGTATCCTGTCCTTTACCCTCTTATGATTTTTTTTTCTTTTCATTCTGTTTTTAAGGGGCCAATTCCCTGATTTTCCCAGGCCCTTGCCAATTTTATCTCAAGGTTATTATCAGCTGCCAATTTAAGTGTAGCCTTAATTCCCTCAGGTGGGTCACTAATAACCAATGTGCAGAACGCTCTTCAGTCCAAATGGCACTGGTCCAAATCGATCCACTGGTTAGCTTCTTCTGTAGGAGGTGGAATCATTACATTGGCTTCCCAAAAATGGGATTTGAGCTGGACTTCTCTCCATGCTCTTGGGAAGGATTATTGGGTGTTCCATTGATTACAAATGATAATCATTATTATTATAATTCCCTAATAATGATAAATTTCAGTATCACCAAGAGAGCTGGTGGGAGAATTTCTCATTAGAGTCAAGAGTGCCTCAAGCATCAGCTCTTGACCCCTCATATTCTTCTTCCTTCTGTGAGTTCTCAGTAGTTACCTCCAACACCTGATGCTCATTCTGTAATAGTCTGACCTCCCTGTACCTCTTAGTAGCACAAGAACACAAGGATCAAACAATCACATTGAACTTTATTAAAGGAAAGTAGACATGAGTGCTTGAATGAGGTTAATCTGACATAGCAAGTGACCTGCTTTCCTGGGCTTTCAGACCCTACCCCATCCAGCTCTCAGCCTCCCTCTGTGTAGCAGGTGCCGTCTTAGCATGCACCACCTGGAATCCACATCTAGACAATTACTGTCCTCCACATGTCTAGACCTAGAGCCTGTGTTCTGATAAAAATACGCCTGTACGTCAGGCCAGCCTTCTGAATCCTGGAGTCTCTACAAGGATGCACCCCTTCCTTAGGTAGTGGACGTTGAGAATACTTCTCTCTTTCATAGGAGCTGCTCTCCAGCTCCTGTCCAACAGAGTGTGACCTTGCTGACCCCAGTTCTCACAGTTTGCTGTTTCCGCAGGCCCTCATCCCTGGGAGTGGGTCATAGGAACATTAGGGTGGCTTGTGACAGTACTGGGTGAGTCACCAGGAGTTCATTCATTCATTCTTCCCATAGCAATGTTGCAGAGATTTAGTGGCAGCTTTTCTGGGAGGGCTCAGGATATCCCCAGATTGGACTAGGCAGGAATGTGGAGGAAGGGACTCCCAACTCCAACTTGGGATAAAGGGATAGGCTGCACTACCTTTACAGTTCTTTCAAACCTGAGAATTCCAGGACTCTCCTGTTTCTGCCCCAGTCTTTGGTCAAGTGGTCTGTGGTCTGCTTAGGAACACCTGGGTCCCTGAGCCACGGCAACCTGAATTTCAAGAACATCCCTGGCCTTGAAGCCAGAACGTGAAGCCAGGCTTGGGGACGGTAGTGTGAGGAAGCCAAGACACTCCAGCCTTCCTTCCACGTGTTCGTTAGCCAGCTCATTCTTTCATTTATTCAAGCAACACTTGCTTACCAACCTCTCACAGCGTGCTAGGTATGCCCAAGTGTGGCCTTTACTAGCTCCGCCACTGCTCCCTTCCAAGTAGCAGCCCCAGTCATTTTTTTTTTAATTGTGGTAAACGACACATAAAATTCACCATCTGAACCGTTTTTAAGTCTACAGTGCAGTGGCATTAAATACATTTACATTGTTCTGCAGCCATCACCACATCCATCCATAAACTCTTCATTTTGCAAAATTGAAGCTCTGTACCCCTTAAATAATAACTCCACAGTCCCTTTCCCCACAGCGCCTGGAAACAACCATTCTGTTTTCTGCCTCTATAAATTTGACCACTCTAGGTACCTCATGTAAATAGACTCATGCAATATTTGTCCCATGTGACTGGCTTATTTCACTCAACATAATGTCCTCAAGGTCCACCCATGTTGTAGCAGGTGTCAGAATTTCCTTCTTTTTGCAGGCTGATCAGTTTATAAAGGGCTATAAATAGGGGCATCTGGGTGGCTCAGTCAGTTAAGTGTCTGATTCTTGATCTCTGCTTGGGTCTTGATCTCGGGGTCATGAGTTCAAGCTCCGTGTTAGGCTCCACTCCAGGCGTGGAACATACTTCAAAAAGGGGGGGGGTGTTGCTAAATAAATAATCTCCTTGTGCATGTGTGTCTGTGTGTGTGAGTAGCCTCTTAGAAAAAAGAATTCCATTGTGTGTATCTGCCACATTTTTAGTCCTAGGTGTTCTTCAGTCTTTTGTACATTCTGTGATCATAGCTCCGATCCCAGAGAGTTATAGTTGATTTTGGAGCTGTTCACCTACCAGGTGGGGAAGTAGGTCTGATTCATCTCTTCGTCCCCTTCCGAGAGTGGTTTGACCTACTAAGATCTGTGGTTAATTAATTTCAGGGTTCCTAAACATGCAATGATGAGGTTTACAATTAACACACATTCTCAGTTCCTTTTCATTGTTCGACACGACTGTTTATTCTACGCGACAGCTGTTTTGCCTCACCGGGAGAAATTGTAATATGAACTAAAGCAACTCTTCTTGAGTCAAGGGAACCTTGAATGGTGTTTGTTTTCTTCCAGCTGGTCACTGTGAGGTCATAAGCTTGTGACAGCCAGTCATTATAGTTTCCATTCACTGCCAAAAGTCATGTTGGAGCGGGGGTGGAAGACAGAGGATTGCAAAATAAGCCTGTTTTCTGGGGCTGCCTCCTCGGAGAGAGCTGTTGGGCAGGCAGGGCAGTGGCGCATTGTTTCTGCTCTGTTGGGCCATGTGTCCTGCCTCACACTTTTCTCTCTTCTAAGGAAGTTCCTGTGCCCCAGATAACATCAGGACAGGACCAGTTGCCGATTCATCTGTTCTGAAGCAGTGGGAAGAGCTAGGGGATTAGAGTCAGAGGGACCTGGAATTGTTCAAATTCTAACAATTTTTAATTAGCTGTGTACTCGTGAGCAATTTACTTTACCTCTCTGATCTTGTTTTCTCAGCTGTAACAATATTACCAGACAGAAAGTGTTGAAAGGAACGAACGCATAAGGGAAAGCACTCTGCAGGGTAGCCTGGCCCATGGCACTTAGTGGAGGAGGACGATGGCAGCTCACATTTATCAAGTGTACCTTCTGTACCGTACTGCTGTACCAGAAAGCTACGTATTTTTATATCTGTCATCACCTGGAGCACAGAGAGCCTGTAGGATTTTTTTGTGCCTTCATCATACCCAGCACACAGAGCAAGACGCAGAACAGACAGATCCTAAATCCCAAGCAGATGCCAGTTCTCTCGTGGCTGCCATCTGCTGTCTGAAGTCATCTCAGACCACTCCGCGACATGGAATCTTGTCTGCTGTAACCCTCAGAAGTGGGTATTTTATTCCTATTTTCAACAAGTTATTTCTGAAATCCTCTGCTTGAACTGGCCAGGTACCAGCTCTCTCTGACTTCCAGCGAGGCTCTCCTCCTCCTCCTGTGTCCTCACCAGTCGCGAGAGGGGGGCCGACTGGGGGAGCTCGCAGGGCTTTCCTGGCACACGCATTCTGTGTTGCGGAGTGAAATGCAACTCCTGTTTATTTCCTGAGCCCCCGCTTCGTGCAGGCTCCTGTGCTGGGATTTTCTACTCACATATTTGTACCCATCTTCTTTCCTCCTGTTACAGTGGAGACAGTGTCCTTTCTTCCATCACAAGCCAGCCCTGCCTGCACTGTGGATCCCATACCCTCTTTCCTTCTCCGGGACCCATTACGCTATGGAATTCCCTTTCTCATCTGTGACTTCAACCTCTCCCTCTCTGTCGGGCTCTTCGCATTAACCTTTTCAGCATTCTTTTTCCAAAACATCCTTTCTTTGACCCACTTTCTCCTCTAGCAAGTGACCCATTTCCTGTCCTTCACAGCTAAACTTAGAGAAAGCTCCTGTCCCCTTTTGATCACCTTCTGCACACTCCTTAGCCTGTTCTAATCTGGCTTGGCTCAGACCCTCCTTCCGAAATGGCTTTTACTCAAGTCACTAGTGACTCTGTGTGACAAATTCTGACTTCAGCAGTCATCATTGGCTTTTGTGATGCTTCCCTGTCCTGTTTTTCCTTCTGTCGCTTCTGCTGACTCCTCCTCCCCTTCAGCGTTACTGTTACTCTAAGGCATCTGTACTTCACGTCGGCATTTCCCTTTTCCTTTTCTTCGGCTTTTGGGACCTCTGATCCAGAACTTTTCTCAGCACCAGACCTTTAGTTTTCAGCTCTCTATTTAGCATCACCAGTCTGTCCACTTCTCTCGATTTTGACTGCCATTAAATTGGCCCAGACCATCACCCTGGCCCAGGTCTCCAGCATCTCTTGCTTTTAAAGAATTGTCATTGTCCCTTAGCTAAGGTTCCTTTCAATTTCTCAAGCACACCAGGCTCCTTTCTGCCTCAGGGCCTCTTCTGTCTTCTGCCTTTCTTCCTCTCGCTAACTCGCTAACTCCCACTGCCCTTTACCTCTCAGCCTCAACTGTCACTCCCTCAAAGAAGCCTCCTCATGTGACCTAGGCTTAGTTAGAAACCCCTTTCTTCGCCCTTTACTGTCTTTGAAATAATTCTTATTTAGCCTTTTTAATAATTAGTTCTTTCTATAAGTATTTATATTTTTTAATGTCATTCTCTCGTAGTTGTGGTTCCATGAGGAGAGAAGCCGGGTCTCCGTTCCAGCATTATATCCCAAGGACCTAGTGCAGTGCCTAGTACTCTAGTAGGTGCCCAGTGTATTTTGATGGAAGGAAGAAATGGTTTGGGTGGCTTGCTCAAGTTCAAGATAGGAAGTGACAGAAGACTGGAGTTAGGTCTGTCTAATCCTGATACACCGTAGGTCCCCCGTGAGCTTATTCTACAGAGGGACCCTGCTCTGGAGTTTAAAGTGAAGCCTGCCTCCCTGTATCTCACGCAGCTCAGGCTCAGTGCCTCCTGATACGGTCTCCTGTGTGATTTCTGTGAGCCCTGGGAGTGCCGGCCCTTCTTGGTGTGACAGCCTGCCTGATGGCTTTGTTGAAACACTGTGGGATCTGATCCTGCCTGTTGCCACATTAGCGTTGTGGGGAGAACTCCAGAAAGTAGGAGCCTAACAGACACTTTCCTGGACATCCCTCCTCCTGTCTTCACCTCATCCAAGTTCCCTTTGATCCTGCATCCTTTGCCCCCGTGTCCTGAGGGCAGAACTCTGGGGTGATTTGAGGTTAAGCTCTTCCTCAGAGCTCTAACACATCTCCTGAGTCAGAATGTTCCTGTTTCTTGTATTGCCAATGCCGTGGGCCAGAGTGAGTGGCCATGTATCTGTGCTATGTGACTGTACAAGGATCCAGGGCCGAGCTGGACCCAGACCTCTTGGTCTCGTCTCTCCGTTTAGCCAGAACACCTTTCAGAGCCATATGCCTGTCAAGCGCTGGGGAAGTGTTTCTCAGAGGTCCCCCTCCAATACTGACATTCTGAGATTCCAGCTTTTGAGAGTGGCACAGTTAATGGACTCCCACAGGTTCGGCCCTGCCCCCTGACTTTAGCTTATCCTTTTCCACTGCCTTTTGTACCTTGATAAACAAATTGGAATCGTTCAGGTAACTGGCCTCAGCGAGCTCAGTAGCTGATTATTCTACAGCTACCATTCAGCAGATGTTATGGGACACCTTGGATAGAATTCGGGTAGGAGTCAGAGGGTCTGGGTTCAGGTCCCCTCTTCTCTCTTTCCTCTTCTGGGCTTCGGTTTCCCCAGCGTTAGGGCTGCCCCGGCGTTCTGTGGTAACGCTCGAGCTCACCTTGAGCCGCTTCCGGTGGGTTTACCAGAGAGTGCACGTGAAGGCAGGAAGCTCTGTGTCGTGGATTCTGGGGCAGTGGGGCATCTCGGCCTCCTACCCTTGAGGACTCTTGGGATCCGGTAGCAGTTCTGATGGCGGAGAGGCTAGTCCTCAGATGGGCACCTTGGAGGAAGGGAAGCCTCCACGTTGGGCGGAAGTTCTGGCAGGCCCCTGGTGTCACCTCTCATAGTCCCTGTCCCGGCACCTGGGTGCCCTCTCCTCTCTCACGAGCCTCAGGGCTTTGGCTTTTTCAGAATACAGGTGTTTGGAAACAGAAGAAAAAGAGAGGAAACTCAAGTTTAAGGAAATACAAAAAGGCTCAGTGCAGTAAATCTTGCTGATGGGTCCCGATGAGATTGTAATAGCAGATGCAGAAGGCTTTTTCACAGTCCATTAGAAGTCTCGCAGAATGTTTAAAAGTCCTGGAGATTAGTTGCATAACAGTGTGAATATACTGAGCACTGATGAACCATACATTTAGAAGTAGTTAAGATGCATATTCCATATTATGTGTTTTTTACCAGTTTTTAAGGCAAAGGAAAGAAAAAAAAAGGGCTTAGAAAATGCCAACAAATAAATATCAACTCTTTTCTCCCTGGGATAGGGGGAAAATGCTATTTAGTTATGTTACAATAAACCACAAGGAAATTATGCAAACTTGGAATTTCTTTTTGGAGCATGGAATTGCTTATTTGTTGTAATTAACTGTGGTAATAAATAATTTTTAATCTAAAAGTAGTATATATTCATTAAGGAAAATTTGAGTACAGAAAAGTAGGCAAAAGAAAAACACCTCCTGTGATCCTACTACCAAAACATCCCTGGTGTGAACATTCTGGTCTATTTCCTTCTGATCTTTTTGTCTTTGTATAGGTTTGGGCTTGTCTCTACATTTGACACCAGGCGTGTTGTGCCTCCAGTTTTGTACCTGCCCTTGGACACTTACTGTTACATCTCAGGCCTCAGTTGCCTCGCTGCCTGTTAAGTCCCTTGAGTGTGTGCCAGATGTATTCGGGCATTCTCCTGTTCTGGGTCATGCATGGTTATTTCCGTTTCTTTGCTTGTTTGTATTATTTTATGGTTTTTCTATTATATACCTTAAAATTCACCATTTTAGCCATTTTTAAAAGTACAGTTCAGTGCATTAGTTACATTCACAATGTTGTGCAGCTGTCACCAGTGTTGCCAGAGTTTTTCATCACCCTGAGCAGAAGCTCTGTGCCCACTAAGCAGTGAGTCCCATTCCCTTCCCTCAGCCCCCGGCCTCCTCTAACCTACTTTTTGTCTCTATGAATTTGCCTATTCTAGGTATTTTATCATATTAAATGGGATATAATATTTGTCCTTTGGTGTTGGGCATTTCACTTAGCCTACTCTTTCCAAGGTTCATGCATTGTAGCATGTATCAGAACCTCATGATTTTTATGACCGAATAGTATTCCATCGTGTGGATACACCACGTTTTTTTTGATCTGCTTATCTTTTGATGGACACTTGGGTTATTTCCACCATTTGGATGTTGTGAATAACGCCGCCCTGAGTATTGGCTTCCTTGCGTGTTTTGTCTTCGCTTTCATGGGGGGGGGGTGCGTATATACGTAAGTATGGAGTTGATGTGTCATATGGTAATTCTGTTTAACTTTTTGAGGAATTGCTAAACTCTTTACTTCTTTAAGTATAAATAATGCTTAAATGAATATCTGTATACATGAAGCTTTTTTGACATTTTTACTTCTTTAATTACTTGGAGTGACATTAATGCCCAGTTTGAGGGTGTGGCAGTTTGAGACGGCGTGCCGGATGCGATCCAGAAGGATCGAATCTCTTCTGCTGCTGCCACGAGTGTTCGGGAATGCCCTTGTCACCAAACCCCCATGGCACCGGATATCGGCCTGTTCTGAATCTTAGAGAAGAGATGTTGTCCATCTCCAATGGAAGCACAGGCTGGCAGCGCCCGATCACCAGCCCTGAGTCCTTCTGCCTCCCGATCTCCTTGTCCCTGATGCTGACCAGCCCGGCGCTCCGGTTCTGTTAGATCGGACTCGCCAGCCCAGCTCTGGTCTGTCCTTTTCTCGCCATCCACCCAGCAAAGATGAGGTCGATCTGGCATATAAAAGATGTTTTCTAGCTGTGGGCCCTCCCCCTCCCTCTTTGCCTCCTCTTCAGAAGACCTAAGGCCTCTGTCCTGCTTGGGCTGATTCTCACGCCTTTCCCGTCTTTTGCTCCTGTTCTTCTCTTCCAGTTCTACAGCGAGTCGGGCATGCCGACCAAACACCTCTCCGACAGTGTGTGCGCCGTGTGTGGGCAGCGGATCTTTGTGGATGTCAGCGAGGAGGGCATCATCGAGAACACATATAGGCTGTCTTGCAATCACGTGTATCCTGCCTGGAGTCCCCTGGGCCTCATCTCTCCTGCCACATGTGCATTCCGGTCAGGGAGGGGAGGGGACGGCCGTGACCCTGGCATACCGTCTAGACCTTTAAGTGCGGGAGAGTCCCGAGAGGGCAGACGTTTGGGTGATGCTCTCTGCCAGAGAAGCTGACACCCAAGAGTGGAAACTGGTCTCCCTCCCTCTTTCCCGCAGCTGGGAGCCACTCTCACGTAAACAGTTGATAGCCCCAGGAGCCTGAAGCTGCGCGCGCTGCCCCGAGGCTGGCTCACTAACCGGGAGGGGCGTCCTGGAGCCGGATGCCTTCCGAAGCCAGTCCTCCTGAATAGCATTTCCAGCGTTGGTCATGTGCTTGCTCGGCTCCCGTTCTGTGCTGTGTATTCTGTTTCGCCCCGAAACCACCCCGTAAGCTGGAGATCATTGTCCTCACTTCACATGGGAGGAAGCAGGGTCCGAGAGAAGGGCTGTGCCCAAGATTATACAGCTGTAAAGGGGGGAGCCAGGGTTCGAACCTTCCTCTAGAGCTAGTGCGTGGCACCTTGATGACGGCATGGGGCTCCGTGCCATCCCGGCTGCCCACCATTTCCCTTGACCGGTGGTGCTCAGATTCCACGAGTTCTGCATCCGTGGCTGGTGCATCGTAGGAAAGAAGCAGACGTGTCCCTACTGCAAAGAGAAGGTAGACCTCAAGAGGATGTTCAGCAACCCGTATCCTTTGTTTGGGAATGGGCAGTGGGCAGAAAGGCCCGGCCAGCGTCACTCTGCATTCGGGTCTTCCCAGGGCCCTTCTCCCCGCACCCTGGTACAGACTCACCGTTCCGTTTGGCTTGTGATCGAGGGGGGTTGGGGGTGGGACACGGGGCAGGACTAACAGCTCAGAGTCTCATCCTAGTTCTAGATACTGAAGGGTAAATTGGTAGCAGTAGCAGCCTATTTACTGTTTGCTTACTCTGCACCTGGCACTGTGTTAAGTGCTTCGTCCATGTTATCTCGTTTGATTCTCTAGCAACTCCGTGACCTCGGTCATATTATCCTCATTTTACAAATGAAATGATTCAGAGGTTGAAAAACCTATTCAAGGTTACATCGCTAATGAGTGGTGCCTTACCTGTGACATGTGGGGCTGGAGACCAGCTCTGTGCCTGTGGGGAGCCTGCAAGGTGCCAGGGTGGCTGAGGGACTCCCTGTTCCATCCCCTTTCAACACGGGACCGCTGCTCCTCCAAGCTACTCTGTACCCTGCCAACCCTCCCCACTCGGTCCTCCTCACTGCCTCACCACCTGTCTGTTGGAAGTTGCCCAGCCACTGCCCTGGTCCCCCCCTTCACTTCCTCTGGGACTCAGGGGCCCAGCTCTCTCCCCTTCCCTCTCCTGGCTGCCCTGTGTGCCAGGGTTCCCTATCCCCTGGACACTAGCTGGGCTGGGCGGGGGCCACTGCATTCCCAGCAGATTCCCACAGCCCCCAAAACCAGAGGCTCTGGCCTGTCCCCTGAAAGTTCCTTGCTTGGTTCTTCTAGGGTCTAGTTCAAGAATGGTTAAGTAACTCCACGGTGAGGCTGAGGCTTGGGGCTTCCCCGCAGTTCTTAAGGATTGGGCCAGGCTGCTCTTTCTGATGCTTTTGGAGGGGTTCCCCCACAGTGTCATGAGGTTTAATCTGTGCTTTCCCCAGAGCTGGATTCCCAGACTCCCTCTCTAAGTGTCTTGCCCAGCATTTAGCTCTTAAGTGGTAGGAAGGGAACTCCTCTCTGGGGCTGCTCGGCCTCCGTGGGGCCTGGTGTTTAGTGGTGCATGGGGATTCCTTAGAGCCTGTGCCGGGGGTTATCCCCTGTGACTAGCCTCTTGCTCCCTGTTCCCTTTTGCCTCGGTCCCTAGATTCAGCCCCTTCCTTGACCTAGCAAACCTTCCATTTGGGACATTACAAGAACCTTTGAGATGACCTCATCCCCCTGCCCACCTCCCTGCAGCCCTTGGCACAGACGGATTTACAGCAGTCTCAGACCGTGTGCTGTCACACCAACGGGCCCTCTTCGAGAAGGTGTTATGGGAGGCCCTCTCCGCATGGTGGTCTCAGACAGCTTAGTTTCACCTCTCCACCCTTCTCCCATGTCTGTCCTGTCTTCTGCACTGGTCCCCTCTCCACTGCTTCCCAGTCTCTGGGTTCTGCCCTTCTTTCTCACATGGAGAGGCTGGCGGGGGCTTCCACTCCTTGTAGGCAGCTGATTTCTGTGGAGCAGCTGAAAGTGTAGGCAGACCCTCTCACCCATCCCCTAGGCCAGCCCTAGCAGCTCTGACACATAGCCTCTTTAACGCACTGACAGCTGGGAGAGGCCTCACGTCATGTATGGGCAACTGCTGGATTGGCTTCGATACTTGGTAGCCTGGCAGCCTGTCATCATTGGCCTGGTGCAAGGCATCAACTACATCTTGGGCCTGGAATAGTCAGGAAGAAAAGCATCTGCCCGCTATGGACCTCAGGGCGCTCTCCTCCCTGCCCTCCAAGACTTTCTGGGTGGGAAAGACTCAAAAGGGGCACTTGGGCCACTCAGGACCCCTCCGGCGGTGCCCGGACTGGGGAGGGAGATGATGGAGAGCCAGCCAGTGGGGCTGTCAGCAGTGGGGGCTTTTTAAAAGAAAACTATTTTGATGAATATATTTAAAAAACCTTTTTTATTGTGGAGCATAGGAATTGCCCCAAATCCTCCAGGCCTCGCCCTCCTCGCTTGAGCAGGGCGGGAGCAGAGCCACAACATTTTTGGTTTAAAGGAGCCTTCTCATCTCTGGCTGAGAGCTTCAGCCCACACCCCCTGCCCTCCCTTCCCTCGGTGGGGCTCCAGCTGATTCACTCAGTGCGGGAGAGCTCATGGGCTCCGCCCGGTACCACGATGCACACTGAGGGAGGGGTGAGATGTCTTCCTTCCTCCCTCTCTGGGCCCCGCAATCGGTGTCGTGTCCAACTCTGTCTTCCCTCGTCCAGGACCCATAGACTGGTTGGGGCAAGTGGAACCTTGTCCTGACTTCCAGGGAGGGAAGCCCTGGGACCTCACAGTTCACTAAGGATTTGTTTGGGGCCAACCAGAAACAGCAGCAGCTTGGGTAACCTGCCCCCAGCCAAGAACAGAGTCTGTCTGTGTATAGTTGGGTCGTGGGGACTATAGTTGGCAGCGGTGATTGAAGGCCTCTTGTGCAATCTGACCCTGCAGCCCGGAAGTGGTGACAGGCGCCAAAGACCACTCTGCCACATCACTTCCTTCCCGGAAAGCCTGCGTGAGAGTGTGCGTGTCTGTTCATGCGTGGCAGTAGAACTATGACAGATAGGACTTCTCCTTGTCGTCAGACAGTGTTCCCTTGAAGCTGCCAGGGGATTCCCAGCCCAGGGAATGAATATCCCTGTCAACTTCCACGTTCATGGGTCCTGCCTGGGCCTGGCAACAGGAGTGGTGGTGGGTGGGAAGAGAAGAAGGCAAGGCCCAGGCAAGTATGGGTTCTCAAAAGAGGTTCCAGGTAGGCCCCAGCTCTGGCCCTAGGAGTTTTGAAGGAAGTGGGAGGGCAAACATGGGCCTTGAGCACTGGGTTCCTAGGGCATGTGGCCCAGCTGGGCCTGCCCCTTCAAGCGCAGCAAGAGCCAAGCAGGATCTTGTCATTCCATTCTGAATAAAGCTCCATGAGCTGGATCGGAAAGCTGAACATCCATCTTGCTTTATTCTTCCCGGGGTCCCTGGGAGTGCCTTGTCTTTGCGGCCTTTTGCTGTTCCCATTTGAAAGCTGGATCCTACGGGTGGTTGACCCCACCCCTTATCCGTGGGAATGGTGGGATGCCAGACTTCTGTCCTGTGGCAGAAGGGCCCTGGAGCATCACTGGGTGACTCTCCTCACTACCTGAGGTGAGGTCAGTGCCCTGCCTGCTACCAACACCCCTTCTCATGGGCCACTCTCAACTTCGGCTTCTCACCCAGCTGTGGCTTCCCATGGTCCCCCACTGCTCATGTCAGTGGGCCCATCCTCAGAGAGTGGAATGGGGACCAGTTGAAGGGTCCAGGGATCATCCTTTCCCTCTTGTCCCCCTTACGCATCAGGCTCATGTGAGAAGCCAAGACCAGACTGTCCAAGGCTCTCTTTTCATACTTCGGCAAGCCTGAGTCCCATGTCCTCCCAGCAGCCCAACTCTTGTCTTGGTTCCACTCTGAGGTAGAGTCCTGTCTCCTCACCCTCCCATCCCCCAATCACATCCCCAAAAGACTGTGTCTCAGAAGCCCCAAGCAGCCTTGCCTCCTGACCTAACAGCTGGAGATACTGGCGCTCCCGGGGAGGAGTTTCGTGATGCATCCTCCAAACCTAGTTCCATCTCCTGGCTTTCCTGGCTCTGTCCCCAGCATCCCATCCCCCTGATCACAGACCACAAACCTCAGACACATGGGTCTTGTCCTTCATGCTGATGTGTGTGTGGACTGGGTCACCAGTCTGCCTCCACAGACACTGGCATGACCCCGATCATGAGTACCTCCTCCAGCTTTCATCCCCAGTGCCTCCCACGCCTCACCCTAGTCCCCACCCTGCCACAGCCCCAGTCCCCGCTCCATTTGTCCCATCAGCCACCAGGCTGGTGCATTTATATAGCTCTGTTGTTGCTGGAGCCAGCACTAGGCTGCTTGTTCCCCCTCTTCCCCGGGAAGTGCCCTCCCCTCCTTTTAGGGTCAGCACTCCGGCTTGTGTTCCAAGTCCTCAGCCTGGCTCTGAGAGCTTCCTGCACACAAGGCCAAAGAATGCTGTCAGCACAGTTCCCACGGCATGGCTCACGTGGGGCCGGACACGGCTGGACTGAGTGGAGCTTCAGGAAGGGGGGATTCTGAAAGAGGGCTCTTCGGGGCTTCTCGAGAGCCAGGTAGGGAGAAATCTAGACTTCCTAGTGGACCTCGACCTGTAGTTCTGGCCAAGGGGCTGGGATGAGAGAAGCAAGAAGGCTTTATGGTTGGTGGGGGGCGGGGGATGGTGGAGGGGGTTGGTGGTTGGAGGGAATGGAGAGCCTGAGAAAGGCCAGGATGACAGGCTGGTGTGACATTGAGCCTGAAATGGTCAAAGTGATCCAACTTGGGGTCCCCAGTGCCTAGGAGAGTTGACCCCTTGAATAGCGGTGTGAATGTGAAAGAAGAAACACGAGGCCTGCTCACATAGACGCGAGGGCTGGTTCTGAAGAGCAAAGGTGGATGCCGAGGTCCTGACTCTTGGCTGGGACGGAAGAATCCACCCGTGAGAGACTCTTTCATGAGTTCATACCATCTGTGCCCCTGGGAGGGTGAAGCTGAGCGGGGCACCAAAGACCCAGTCCGATACCATCTGGAGAGTAGGGGAGCCTGGGCGTTAGCAGGAAGACTCCAAGCCAGCATGAATTCCGGCTGCAGGGGAGGTGCAGTGCACAGGCTGGCGTCATGCTCGGATGACCCCTTAGTAACTCATGCTTGCTGATTCCCTGGCTACAAAAAAAAGTGAAAGTGAAATAGAGGGGAGAGGGACAGTGCTTTCCCAGAAGGACTTCACTAATCTTGCCCTTCCCAGAAGCTGCTCCAGCGGAGAGGGCTTTGCTTCTCTGTGACGGGGTAAGTCGCTGGCCCCTCTGTGGGTCCGTTTCTCCATCTCTGTAACGAAGGGGTTCGGGTGGACTCACAGCATCATGTTAATGGTACTAAGAGCTAGGGTGGGCAAGACTGTCACTAGATGGTCTTCAGGTTTGCTGCTAAGTGCTGAAAGAGCCCCAGCCTCTGCTGGACGCCTAGAGTAACTGAGTGGCAGTGCCTGGCGGCCCAGAGTTCAGACCACGGGAGGGCTGTGCAGCCCACAGAAGGACAGGCCCATAGGAATGGCTGGGGTCCAGCCACTGAGAATTTTGATAGAGAAGTAACTTATTCACATTCTCCTCCCCCGCCAGCCCCCAGAGAGGAAGTTGTTACAGATAAATAGAACCAGGCACGCCAGCTCCTGACACATCCGTCAAGACCATGAGACAGAACTGGACACCAGGTGGGACCTGGGGCTGGCATGGGCGGACGGGTGCGGTCTGAGAACAGAAGGGCGCCGTGCGGGCGGTCTGAGAACAGAAGGGCGCCGTGCGGGCGCCCTGAGCCTTACCCGCCGGGGCATCTCCACTCTGCCATTGTGCTGTGGCTTTCAGCCTCTGTCCAGGTGCTGTGGTTCTGGCTCCGGTCCGGAGTCTCCCTGTGCTCCATCCAAAAAGGGCCAAGACGTGGGTGGGGCCTGAGGAGCCCTTCTGCTCCTCCGACTCGCTGGGCAGAGCCCAGGAATGTCTGGGCCAGACTTGCGTCCAGGCCAGGATGTTGAGCATTCCTGGCTCAGACAACAGTTGACCTCTGTGACCGTCCTGCCCTCAGATCGCAGCCCTTTGCGGGTTCTGCTTTTGTGTGCCCACATGGTCTGTCAGCTGGCTGGAGCCACACCGATACCTCAGGCCACTGCTGCTGCCTCAGCTGGGATCACGAAGGACCCCTGCCCCTCTCGGCTCCCAGTAACTAAATGGTGCCCAGCATTGGAGGTGACCTGGCCGGAAGTGCAAGGCCCACTGAGTAAGGAGCAATTCTGATGGGAGCCCAAAAGGACACAGTGGTCAGGGGGTGGGTTGTGGGCACAGAGGGTCCAAGGGTGGGGCTGACTCCTGAGCTGCCCCCTACCCCCACCTTCTGCCGTGTAGCCCCACCACCCAGGCCAGCTTGCCAGAGCGTCTGGCACATTCCCTCCCACCCAGCACCATGCGTATGGGTGCGGGGCCCAGCTCCCGAGATGCTCCCTATCCAATGGGAGGGAGAGGAGTCAGACGTCAGGGTGGTCAGGACTCCCAGACCCCTGACTGGAATATGCTCCAAGGCCCGGTCTGCTCCCCTTCCCCCAGCCCCCTCGCTCTCTGGCCACCTCAGAGGAACAGTGGCCTCTTGCTGCTGCCTCCTTGGCCAGGGCTCCTAGAGCCACCAGGGCCGAGCACTAGAAAAGGTCATCCTGAAGAAGCAGGCTCAGGAGTCCTCACCAGTCGTCCCCAGATTCCTCTTGTTCAGCCCTGGGCCTCCCTGTAGACAACCACGCTTCCCTATTAACAGACTTCCCACCTGGGTAGTCACAGCAGCCACCCGGGCTCCTGAACTGCGGGGCCTGGGAGGCAGGGCAGCACAGCAGAGGGGAGGGTGTGCTCTGCGGAAGAGCTAACAGCCGCGCGTGTCCCTAGATGGAACGCTGACCTTGTCCTGTACCGCCTGCAGCCGCTTCCCCTTCAGCATCCTCTACTGGCTGGGCAACGGCTCCTTCATCGAGCACCTGCCGGGTCGGCTGAGAGAGGGCAGCACCAGGTGAGGGGCGCAGTGGTGAGGCCAGCGGTGGTGCGGGGGGGGGGGGGGGGGGTTCTCCTGCGGTCCTCTCATGGCCTTCGGTCCTCTGCTTCAGCAGGGAGTACCGGGGGGCACGCACCCATCTGCGGAGGGCCCTGGTGCTAGAGGAGCTGAGCCCCGCCCTGCACAACACCAACTTCTCATGCATCTTTGCTGATCCTGAGCAGACCGCCCAGCGTCATGTTGTCCTGGCCCAGCTCTGGGTGAGAAAGCTGAGGGAAGGTTTCCACGGACAGGAGGAGCCGTACGGGGCCGGGGGGGGGGGGGGGGCAGGCTTGGCCCAGAGTGGCCTCCAGCTAATGTCCACCGTGCCCCCAAGTGGAACCTAGGATTCGAGCAGGGGAGGCATGGCGTAGAGAAAGGTGACAAGAGATATGTCCCCCACCCTTGGGCCTGATCCTTGTCTGCCTTCACTTCCCCAGGCTGGGCCGAAGACCATCGTGCCTTCCACTCAGGAAGCCCCGCCCTCCAGCAGGTCCCCTCTGCCTCGTCACCGCGACAGGTGAACTCCAAAGCCTGGTTGAGTCATCACCTCTTCACTGAGGTCTACACGCTCTTGCAGCTCAGGCCTCCTTCTGATGGACTGTCCCAGGGAAGGGATGGGGTAACTGCTGCTTCTGACCCACAGCGACATCTTTGTCACACCCGGCAGGGCCCGTGGTGGGCATGCATAAATGGTTTTTCAATGGAGGAATGACGACATCTCTGTCATTTAAGCCATCATTCCACTTACAGAACTTGGCTCATCCTAGGAGGGAGTGTGAGAAGAGAGGGACTGTTGCTCAGAATCTAAAGACAAAACCAGGGGACACTGGCCATCAAAAGAGAACAAGTGTAGGAAGCTCCTGTGGCCCCAGAAAGGGCAGGAGAAAAGCCTGGAGAGAAGGTAGGTAGTTGGGAAGACTTGGCAGGGACAGAGATGTGCTCTAGAGAGCCTAAATTTCCTTCTTCCCACATTGATCAAGATAGCTCAGCACTTAAGGGAGAAAAATAGACTTTATTTACAAGTAATAACATTTAGAAAAGATCCATCCCTGGCCCTTAAAAACCTTCCCATCACTCCAAATCCCACCCCAGTGTAAGTCTGGGGAAGGTGGGGGATGAGCTGCAGCTGAAGGCTGCCCCACCCCCAGCCCCTGCTGCTGCACCCAGGCACGGGGCCCATCTGTTCTGGAAAAGAGCATCTTCTGGGCATCTGAGCCCTTGGGTGGATGGGAGCACCTCTGGGTGCACCCACTAGGTCAATGCCCAGTCCTGGACTTCAAAAGCGAAGGGCCCTGCTGGGCCCAGCCACCAGGAGCAGCAGGGACCGGGGCCTGCTCCTCCAATGGTCCCTTCCGGATCCAGAGGCTGAGGACTGACTCCGCCCTTGGGCCCAGCCACTCAAAGCCAGCCTCAAGTCTGGTTGTGATGGAGAAGTGATTTTACTCTAAGAAAACATGAGGCAAGGTTGGGAGAAGACCCAGACTCTCCAGGCCTCCGGGGCCAACTCATCCGTTCACCTAGCGAAGGCTCCAGTGAAGATCCAGGTACCAGGCCAGGGTGTGGGCAGGTATCACTGTCTCTAGGGGTCTGGCCACTGTTGGCCTGGGAGCTGAGAGAAGGCACTGAAAGGGACAGAAGGAAAAGGACCAGGCGAGGTCGGCGTTGAGGACACAGGTGCGGCCTCTCACTGGTCCTGGCCCTTTAGTGCTTTGCCTGAAAGAGAGAAACAGAGTCACGTGGCTGGAGACTTGTGATGGCAGCCTGTACCAGATGGCTCAACGAGGCCTCTTTCGGCCCCCAAAGCCCCCTAACTAGGATGCCTTCCTCGGGTGTGACCTGGACACGTGCCTTCCGGTCATCAGCTGCCGGCTGTGCCGAAGCAGCCCTGGGTCTCCTCTCCTCCACAAGCAGGTACCCAAGACCAGGACCGCCCACGCTTAGCCCACCTCCAGCGGCCTGGCTAGGCTCTGCCTTGGAAGCCCCCCGAAGGGTGGCCTGGGGGAGTGCCCCGCTTCCACCCACTTTCCCAGGAGTCCAGCCACCCCGTTCCCTGTCAGTGCCTCCACCTTGCCCTTGGCCCGCGGGGTGGCAGTGGCGGCAGCGAGGGCGGCGGTGGCAGCGCTGGCCGCGGTAGTGGCGATGCGCGGAGAGCGGCGGGTCCCGCTGCGGGTGTTGGGGGAGGCCTTGGACAGGGCTTTCTTTGAGGCTCCCCTCCGCAGCAGGCTGTTCCCAAGCTTCTTGGGCGTGTTGAGGATGCTGAAAGCCATGGACTGGCGGCGGTCGGCCTGTCGGGGAGGGAGGGGCTGTCAAAGTGGGCTGCTCTCATGCCCGGCCACCAAGGCCCCTCCCCTCCCGGGGCTTCCTCCAGCCTCCCACTAACCTGTTTAGCAGCCGGAGCGTTGGCTTTCTTCTGGGCCTCCATAGTGCTCTGTTTGCGCCCTTCGTGTCGGTCCCGGGGAGTCATGGGGCGTGGGAAACAGCTGGTGGCCTTCTTAGACTATGGGGAAGAGAAGTTTACATCCAAAGCCAGACGTGTGTCTCAGGGTTAAGTGGACCTTGTAAGTCAACACCGCCGTCCCCCCACCCCCAACAGTCCCCACATCAAGCCCTCGGAGAGTGAAGGCTCCCCTTTAATCCACTTTTCAAACTTAGGAAGCTGGGCTAGATCTGGGCAGGCTGCTAGACAGAACAAAAAGGGAGCCAGAGGCTCCTACCTCAGGGGTACCAGGGCCCTGATGGGGCTCTGAGGAGACCCGTTTGCGCTGCTGCCGGGTGGTGATGCCTGCGCCCTCGGCTATCTGGGCTGGCTGCATGCTGGCTCGGCGCAGGGTCTCCCGGGGGTCACCGGTTTTCATCTCCTCATCTGTGATGGTAGCCAGGCTCAGGGAAGGCTGGGTGGAGCAAAAGGAGAGGTCAGGGGGGCAGGACTGCCCCAGAACTCCTCACTGGCCTGGTGTGGAGCGCAGCTCAGGCCTTGCTGGGGCCAAAGGCCTCCCTTGCCGTTGTCTTCTCTACTGTTGCCTTGCATGCTGGCCACAGGAGGAGGCCGGAGCAGACCTCCCCCACATACTCAGGCCCACCCATGGTGACCTCACCCCAGACCCTTCTCTGCAAGCTAGTCCATGGAAGCTTATGGTCGCCCTCCACAGCAGGCCAGAGGGCACTGTGGGCACTCTGGGTCAGTGGGTAGTACTGGGGTGGCAGGCCAAGGGAGGAGGAGGGGAGCCGGCCTGGGGCCCGAGCTCACCCTGGACTCCAGGGGGTAGCAGGTCTTCAAGTGTGGGGGGCACACCCGGTTGCGCTGCTGCAACTCCGCGATGCGGTTCCAGTCGTCCAGCTGCTCGGGCTCATCCTGGCAAGTGCCCATGTAGAAGCTGTTCCTTCCTGGGGGGGGCGGGGAGGGAGGGAGATGGGAGCGGGTGGGGCCGGAAGGCCAGGAAGAGTGAGGGCAGCAGCAGCGGGTCACCCCCTGGTCCTGGCATCTTGCCAACCTTTGTGTCCACCACTGCTGTCCCCCTGTCCCGTGCACTTCAGGCTTAGGGCCTCAGAGTCGTGCCCTGCTCAGTGCTGCAGATCCAGGGGCGGGGCCCCCAGACCACTTCTACCCTGGGGGCTGGCTCGCTGCTCTCCCCTGGGGAGGTCAAAAGAGATCCTCTGCAGAGGCTGTGACACCTTAGAGGAACTAACAGGACCAGGAATTGATACCGGGGGGTCCTGGAGGGCAAAAGCCTTCAAGCAGAATCCAAGAATAGAACACCGGCCCAGCAGGGCTCTTCTGGCACCCCTTACCCCCTGAGATGGGATAATGGAGGACTTGCGCTGACCATCACTATTAGGCTGGGAATCCCAGGCCCCTTATGTGAACGCTGCCCGTCACTCTGGCTGAGATGAACAGCAGCCTGATGGACAGGCAAGGCGCTGAGACTGCAGGGAAGAGGGGCAGGTGAGGTGCTGGAAGGTAACCAGCCTTGGGGTTTTAAAAGTTGGTCCCTTTCCTGTGCCAGGATCTGTTTCCCATCTCATGTTTGTGTGTTTCAAGCCCCTGTGGTCCCCTCACCTGGAGGAGCCCCACTGGATACCCCAGCCTGGGAGCGGCGAGCAGAGCTGCGAGTGGTGGGCCGGTAGCCAGGCAGGCTGAGCAAAGCTGAGTTGCCATCGTCAGGAGAGCCCAGGCGGGCTAGAGACTGCGTGGAAGAGGTGGCTCGTGGGCCGGCCTGGGAGGCGGGGGCTGACTGTGTGCTGTAGAAGGATGAATTGGCGCTGTCTGGCTCTTCCACATCTAGCTTCTGGAAGACAGAATGAATCTGGTAGGGTGAGGCCCTGACAGTCCATAAAGCAGCCTCCTGTTCCCCTTCCTAAAATGCCTGTGTTCCCATGCTGCTTTGCGGGGATCCTTAGCTGCATATCCGCAAGAAACGGGCCTTGCAGCTGAGAATCCTGCACGAGGAGCTGAGGCTATACCCATTTTCTCCTGCCTACGGACAATGCTTTGAAGGCAGAGTGTGTATCGGACCATTTTAGAATCAAGGTGTAACAAATTGATCAGCCTACAGGTCACAGCCAGCGGATGGCAGGGGGGCTGGAATGCTCATCTCCGGGGCTAGTCAGGCTCACCCCACAGCCTCCACTGTCCCTCAACCCGAGCTCGCCACGGCCCTGCCCGTCTTTTAGTTCTCCAGCTTCTTGGTAGCAGAGGGCAACCCACACAAAAGAGGGGCCCTCTGCTGCACCAAACGTACCTCCCCACTCCCCAGCCTCCTGAGGATACGGAAACAAGGGCCAGCCGGAGTCCCCAGCCTGGCAGGCAGCCCTCTGGGTGGCCACAATGCATCTCAGCCACAAGGAGGTGTACTGGAGGAGGCCCAGGGCTGGGCTGTAACTTCTTCATAATCTCTCCCTTCAGCCTGCACAGGGTCAGTGCTACCCATGGAAAGAAATCGGCCTTAGAGCCAGCAGGCGTCCAATTCCAGCCCTGCCCCTTTCTAGAAAAGAGGCCTGGTAAGTCCCTGTGTTTCTTGGGACCTCAGCCTTCCCCTCTGGAAGATAGGGACCAGTCAGCCCTGCCAGCCTTGGGAGGCGATTGTGAGGACCCGATGGGAAGGTGCCCTTACGAGCAAGTGAGCCTGACTGGCCTGCAGCCCCACGCCCAGCAGCCTGACCTTGGTCATGGTGATGTTGATGATCTGCGTGGTGCGTCGACGAGCGGAGCGGGTCTTCCGGCCTGAATCCAGGAAGACGTCCCCCAGGGAGTCCAGGCTGCTCTCCAGTGGAGCCTGACCCCGAGCAGGGATCGGGGTGAAGTAGAGAGACTCCAGGGATTCTACCTTGGGGGGCAGTCGCTGGGAGATGGGTGAGGCTGGCTCTCCAGGGATGCTGGTGCCATCTGGCTGGGTTCGAGGCAGCTTGCTGTAGAAAAGGCATTTTGTTCATCCCCGTGCTCCAGAGTGACCGGTTCCTACATTTACTACAAGCAGACCAGGTCAAGCACCCCATTCTTGCTCTAATTTTTAAGAGGCACCCAGGAAAGCCCTTAACCTGGGCCCTCCCTCCATTCCACTCTCCATCCCCAGTGAGCCCCTCTACTCCCGTGGCGCTCTCAGGTCCGTAACACTGGCAACTCCCGGACGCCACTGTCCCAGACATCCCCCCCGGACACCCAGCTCCACAGTGAGTATGTCCAAACTAAGTCCATCTGTCCGTTCCTCCTGGATCTCCTACTTCAGGGAACGGGAGCAGCCTCCTGCTGCGCGCCGCCAGCCACGAACACGGGCACAATCCTACCTAACAGCTCGCTAACCACACCCCAGTCCGCTTGCATCTCCTTGGCCGGGTCCGCCTCATCTCCTCTCACCTAGACTTAGCGGCACCTGAAGGGAGGCATCAGCCTGGTGACAAGCAGGGACTCAAGCCTACCTCTGCCACTGTGGGACCTTGGGCAGATGACTGCCCCTCTAAGTCCCAGTCTCATCTGTGAAAAGGAGATAATCATAGAACCCACCTCAGAGGATTGTGAGGGGTAAATAAATGCATTAATATTTTTTGGGTGTTTTTGTAATGGTGTTGACACGCCTCAGCTTCTTTACTAGTTATGAGACCAAGCTTTCTAAAATGCAAACTGGACCAAATACTCCCTCATTTCAGACCCTTTCGCGGTCCCTCGATGCCTTTAGGATCAAGTCTAAACTTCAGTGGGGATCCCAGCCAGGCTCTTTCTCGGCCTCTGCCCTCTGCTCCGCTCTGTTCGCTGGGCACACACACCTTCAGCTCCTTTGCAGACTCCGAGCAGAAGTGACAGCCTCCAGGAAGCCCCTTCTGACCACTCGTTTCTTTTTACTCCCATTGTGCCCTATGCAAACATGTGGCCTACCACCTGTGACCAGTTTCCTTACTCTACGAATAAGCTCCCAGAGGGCAGATGGACCGCATCCTTATCGCACTAGGCCCAGTGGCCAGGACACAGACTGACAAACAGGAGGCACTCGGTGGACAAGAGGGCGGCAGGGTGCCTCCTCACCTGGTGATAGTGAGGGGAGTCCCCTCCTCGCAGCTCAAATCCAGGCTGTCAATACTCAAGTCCAGCTGAGGCTTAGCCTGGGGCTCCCGGCTCTTCAGGGCATCAGTCGCCACCTGGAACTTGCCCAAATCGCGAAGCTGCTGGTCAGCATGGGCAACCTGAGGAGGAGAGGACCAGGGAGAGTGAAGACAAGCCCAGGCAGAGGCAGCCTGGGAGAGGGGTGCAGGGGTCTGTCCAAGCAGAGACTCACCTGCGCCTCCAGGCTGCGCACCTGGGCGGTGAGGTGGCGGCAGGTCTGCTCGGCCTCCTTGGTCTTCAGGCCGGCCTGCTGCAGCTCCCGGCCCAGCCGCTCAGCTTCAGCCCGCAGCTCTTTGTTTTCCTTCTGCAGCTGCTCTAGGCCCCGGAGCTGCTCCTGCAGCTCTTGGTTCTGCTGTTTCTTGGCATCATAGTGGGTCTTGGCCTTTTCCATCTACATGGGCAGACAGGTAGGGTGGGGTGCTGGGGGTGGGGCAGGGACTGGGGGGCAAGAAGTTGGGCAGTGGGCCAGGGCTGGGGGCCCCTCACCTGTAGCTTGTAGTGCTCAGCTGCCTGCTCCTTCTGGTTCAGCTGGGCCTGCAGCTCATTCAGCTGGGCCTGGAGGCGCTGGGCTTCCTGTTGGCTCTCCCCTCCCTGGGCCTGAAAGGCGTGACAAACGCTGACTGGGGTCGCTTGGTCTGTCCACTCCACCCAAATCATGGACTTGCCCTGGGCTCCTGGGCTCCATGGGTGTTTTCAGACTCCTGTATTCTCTCGACATGCACAAAAAATCCTTTTACCCCTGCCCCCAACTCCCACCTGACTTGGACACACCACACACCCCCCAAGGTCCACATTCTGCAGGAGCTTTCCCTATCCGGCTAATGCCGTTTCTGGCAGAGTTCTGACAGCCCTATCTTTGCGACCAGGCACAATCTGTCTCATTCTCTCTCCATGAGTAGTCTCCCCAAGAAGACTCCCTACTCCCCAAAAGGGACTGAGCCTCAGGAACATGGGTACAGAGCTAGGCACCTGGCCCATGAGCTCTCTGAGGAACTGTGAACTCTTTTTCTCCTCAAAACCACTGTGGGAAGTAACTTCCTCCCCATTTCAGAGATGAAGACACAGCTCAGAAATGGAAACGTACTGACCAGGATCACAGCACAGGAAGACTTGAACCTTGGCCCACCTGACTCCAAAGCCTGTGCGGGCTCACTGACGATGCTGCACTGCCTCCTGCCCAGACCACAGACTCCTTGGGAGCAATGCCCATACCCAGTCCTTGGTCCCTCTGTGCAAGGCCCGGGAGCGCTTAGCTTGTAGCAGACACCGGACTAGCTGGCCTTACCTCTCCTACACCTCCAGCCCCGGGCAGGCCCCCAAACGGGGAATAAGGATCTGGGGTTTTGTTGAAGACTTTATGTATTTGAGAGAGACAGAGACAGAGAAAGCAAGAGAGAGCACGAGTGAGGAGGAAAGGGAGAAGCAGGCTCCCCGCTGAGCAGGGAGCCTGATGCGGGGCTCAATCCCAGGACCCCGGGGATCATGATCTGAGCTGAAGGCAGACGCTTAACCGAGCGAACTACCCAGGTGCCCCAGTTTGTTTCTAAGATTTATGTATTTTAGGGGCGCCTGGGTGGCACAGTGGTTAAGCGTCTGCCTTCGGCTCAGGGCGTGATCCCGGCGTTGCGGGATCGAGCCCCACATCAGGCTCCTCCGCTATGAGCCTGCTTCTTCCTCTCCCACTCCCCCTGCTTGTGTTCCCTCTCTCGCTGGCTGTCTCTATCTCTGTCGAATAAATAAATAAAATCTTTAAAAAAAAAAAAAAAAGATTTATGTATTTTAGAGTATGCGCGGGAGGGGCAGAGGGAGAGCGAGAGAGAATCTCAAACAGCCTCCACCCTGAGCGCAGCGCCTGCCATGGGGCTCAATCTCATGACCCTGAGATCACGACCTGAACCTAAACCAAGAGTCAGACCCTTACCCGCCTGTGCCACCCAGGCGCCCCGATGAGCATGTTATCACACAGTGATGGCATGGAAGGGCGCTGAGGGAAACGAAGCTCTGCGCTCCCACCAACTCCTGTGACCCACCAGGGCTTTAGTGAGTCCCAGGTCCCCCGGTGCCTAATTCCTCTGCCCCTGGTAAAAGCTGTGAAGCCTGAACTCTGAAAAAGCAGATATTAAACCAAAGAAGGTGACATTGCTGAAAGTATTAAGAATATTAAGTGGCCGGGACACCTGGGTGGCTCAGTCGGTTTAGTGTCTGCCTTCAGCTCAGGTCATGATCCCAGGGTCCTGGGCTCCAGCCCTGTATCGGGCTTCCCGCTCAGAGAGGAGTCTGCTTCTCCGTCTCCCTCTGCCCTCCCCCCCCCCGCTTGTGTTCTCTCACGCTGTCAAATAAAATCTTTAAAAAATACATTAGGTTGCACTGTAATATCAAATGCTGATGACACTCCTCGAGGCTAGGCTGTCTAGAGAAGTGCTGTCCAAAAAAACATTCTACAGTGATGGAAGTGTTCTGTATCTGCCTGTCCAATCTGGCAGCCCTCGCCATACGTAGCTACTAAGCAAGAGAAATGAAGCTAGCGTGACTGAGAAGCTGAATTTGTAATTAAACCACACAGGACGAGGAGCTACTGTAGTGGAGAATGAAGGTCTGAGGGATGGGCGTCGTTCTCGTCTTCCCTCGAGAGCGCCAAGAAGGTGCACGCAAGGGCCCCTGAGCCGCAGGCAGGTGTGCGGCTGTGAGGCCCTCCTCTGCCCCACGCCCACCACAGCCCGAGGGCTTACAGAGCACCTTCCCTCCCCCACTGTATCCTACCTTGAGCTTCTGCTGCTGCACCTTGCTGGCTTGGTCATGGTCAGCTAACTTCTTACTCAGTTCTTCCACCTGGAGCAGGGGAGGAAGAGAAGGCAAAACTCAGGAGGCCTTCCCCTGGATGTCCAGAGACCTTAGGAGCTTTCCCCGGATAAATCCCCAGTGTTCCTAGAAGAAACGGGTCCTTTCTCTGGCCTCCAATTAGGGAAGAGCCTGCTGCTTAGGCTGGTTGGCAGGACCTGAGTGAGGTGACCCCATAAGCAGGGGCTGCCAGAGTCATCTGCCCACGCCTGCCTCTGTCCCCAGCCTGCAGCCTCCAGGCTCAACCCAAACTGAGTCTGGGGAGCTGACACCCCACTACCACGCTACTACTGCCACTATTCCTAGCCCCAGCCTTCCCGGGTTGGGGACAGGAACAGGGGACCGAGTCTGTAATTCTAGCAGACAGTAATGAACACCCAACCCTCCTCCCCAAAACTGCCAAGGCCCACAGATGCTCAGACCTCTTCCCAATCTCCATAGGCTGTTAGGGCTGGTGCTCGCAACGTGGCCGCTGGGGTTAGCACTGGGAAGCGGACGGCCGGACAAGACCAGGGGCAGCCCTTCTACCCCAAGCCCACCCCACTCCCACAGAGGAGAGGAGCAGAGGGAGGGAGGGGTCGAGAGGGAGCCTAACAGCCACGAGCACTGCTGGCTCCTCCAGGCGTTCCGGGAGCTCAAGCAGGAACCGACAGACGAGAGGCAAGAGCTCCATTGCCGACTGTTTGCTATTCGGTCTCAACGTCCCCATCGTCTCAGGCTCCCTGGAGGCGGCGATGGAAGGAGAGGAGGGCCCGGTTCCTCAGCAGGCCCCAGGTGACTGAGTAGGAGGGGTGCTGGAGAGACGGTGCTCCCGCTAAATACCAGCCCGGTAGCCTTGCCGTCTAGGGCAGCACAGGGAGATCCCTGTGAGGGCCCAGCAGCCAGGCCGGCCCACCTCCTGTCTCCCGTCAAGCCTGGCCTTCCTGTTCCCAGACAGCTCTAGTTCATGCTTGGGGTTAAAGCCCCAGGGGTGATGGGCAGCTGTCCTGTGCTCACAGCCCTCCCTGACCTGTGAGGGCTGCTTTCTTATCACCTTTACGGCTTCGGCGGGAAAGAAGGGGGCTGGGTTAAACTAGGCCCAGGGTCACTGCCGCTCCTCTTAGTTTGGCACTCAATTTTGGAACAGAACTTGGAGATTTGGGAATCCCAAGGAATGCTGGTCACCAGTTCGGACCTGGGAAAGATGAAGCCTACCCTACCCCTCATCTCTGACAGCCAGAGGAGAGAAGGGACAGAAGGATGGGGACGCCGACCTGGGCTGGGTGGGATGAGGCCCGAGAGAGGGCCCAGCACACCGCACTCCTGGGCAGCCCGGGCCTGGACTCCATGGCTTGACCCTGCCCCCTTCACAAACAGTTCGCAACGGGAGCGGCGGAGGCAAGCTGCGGCCGGGGTCATGCACTGAGACGGGTCACCGCTTAAGCAGCCAGCATTTATCGGGGACCCCAGGCTTTACCTGCTTAGTTTGCTCTCTCTGAAATACCTCTAGCTGCTCCACCTGTGCACGGGGGAGGGGCAACGGAGACAGGGTGAGATGGGGGCAGGAGGGATGCTAGCCCTACCGCCAGGCTGATCTCACTGAGGCTCTGAGACTTCCCTCCAAGGAATGCGACTTGTAGTAATTTTTTTAAATGCCAGTTTGGCTCACTCTAGTCCCCAGCAGCTCCTAGGGTCTCCACTGCAGGCACACCTGCCTAGGACCATGTGCTTCTAGAACAGGCTGATGGCCTTCACAACTCGACTCTCCAGGAACAGAGCTTTCAGGGAGGAGGAAACTACTGGTATTTTCTTTAGGACAGTAGGGGGCAACGTACTTGAACACTACCAGCCACCCTGCGAGCGAGGGGAGACAAGACAGAAGGGGACATCGTCCCTTCTCTCAGGTCCGATCTCTGGGGGCGAGGCTGAGCTGGGCATCTTACCTGGGCAGTGAGTTTCTGCCTCTCGTCCTGGAACCGCTGCCTCTCCTCCAGGACCTTGACCTTGGCACCCTCATACTTGGCAGTCATCACCTCCAGCTCCCGGGCCGTGTTCTGTGCTTCCCGCTGCATCTCAGCCAGACGGGTCTCAGCGTCAGCACGCACAGCTGCCAGCTCTTGGCCATACTTCTCCCTGGCCTGGTCCAGCTCCACTTCCAGATACTGCCGGCCAAGGCTGGCCCGCTCGCCCAGCCCCCGGTTCTCCTCTGCCAGCAGGCCATGAGCCTTCTTCAGCATGCTCAGCTGCTCCGCGTAGCTGGCCTTCTCAGCCCGCAGCTGCTGCGCCGCCCGCTCTTGCTCCGCCACCTTCTGCCGCAGGGGCCCCAGCTCCCCGAGCTCCCGCTGGGCCCGCATCAGCTCTGCCCGCAGCCCACCAGCCGCCTGCTTGCTCTGCTCCAGCTCGTCCCGGTGGCGCTTCTCAGCCGCTGCCTGCTCGGCCTGCAGCTGCTGGCACAGGTGTTTAGCGGGCAGCAGCTCGCTCACGAGCGCCTGCGTGCTGGTGTGCTCCAGCTGCAGGGCAGAGAGGGCCTGCTCCTTCTGGAAGAACTTCTCCTGCCATGTCTTTAATTCTTGGCCCAGCTCCTCCGCTCGCTCTGCCTGCGAGGCCAGCTCCTGCCGGAGGCTCTCCGAAGCCACCCGCTGTTTCTCTGCCTCCTCCCGGAGGCTCTGGACCTCCTCCCGCAGCGCAGAGCTGCGCTCGGCGGCCCTGGCACTATTGCTGGCGGTCTCTGCCTGGAGCAGACGCAGCCTCTCCTCCAGCTTCTGGCTCTTCTCCGATTCCGCTACGACCAGCCGCTTCAACTCCTTGCTCTCCCCCTCTTTCTCCAGGACCTGGCGATTCAGGATGGACACCTCCTCCTCCAAGCTGCTGATGAGGCTGTTTTTCCTCTCAGCCTCCTGCTGGCCCCGGGCCACTTGGGTCTTCCACTCGTCCTCAGCCTTGCTATGGTCTTGGGCCTTGGCGCGGAGGGTGGCCAGCTCCCTTTGGGCTGTGGCTAAGGTGTCCTGACTGCGCCCCAGCTCCTGGGCCTTCTCCTCTAACCGGCCCTGCAAAGCCTCCAGGGCCCCGGCCTGCTCCGCGCGGGAGGCGCGCTCACGCTCCAGGCTGCGCTCCAGGCCGGAGGCCTTCTCCTGGTGCTCCCGGCACTGCCGCTCCAGCTTGCTCACCTCCGCCCGCAGAGCCTCGAGCTCAGGGCCTTTTCGCGCGCTCTTTCCTGGAGACTCCGACTGCGCTCCTGACCCAGAAGGGTCTTCCCCACCGGCCGGCCCGAGAGACTGCTGGCGCTCCTCCTCTTTCTTGGCCAGCTGTTCCCTCAGTCGCTGCACAGTCTGCTGCAGCTCCCCCAGCTCTGTTCTCTGGGCTGCCTCCTGCCCACGAAGCTTCGCCAGCTCCTGGTCCTTCCCTTCCTTTTCCCTCAGGGCGTGGGCCAGGGCTTCCTGCAGGGTCGCGAACTCCACACGCTGCTCATTGAGGGCATTCTGCAGCCGCATCTCCAGCTCTGCCTTGGCGGCCTTCTCCAGGGCGAGATCGGCCTGGGCCCGGCCCCGCTCCTGGGTCAGGCGAGCCACCTCCCTCTCCTGCTGCCCACGCTCCTCCTGCTGCTGGCCCTGGCTCTCGATCAGCGCAGCCCGCAGCCTCTCCAGTTCACTGCCCATCTGCTCGGCCTCCCGCTCCATGGCCTGCAGTGCCGCCTGCGTGCTGCAGAACTGGCGTCCCTGCTGCTCTTCCGGCCACTCTGCCTCTCTGTCTCCTGCCCTCAGCGGCTCCTTGAGTAGCTCACGGGAGGCTGTTCCCTGCTGCTCTCCTGCCTTGCGCACCAAGGCCTCGAGGCGGGCCACCTCCTTGCCGGTGGCAGCCATCTTCTCCTGCAGAGCGGAGAGGTCGTCTGCCAGCTTCTGGGCCCTGACCTCCTTCTCCCGGACCTGCTGGAGGGCTCTGGCCAGGTCGGCATGAAGCTGAGCCACCTCACTCTGCTGCCGGCTGATCTGGAGCTCGCTGTGGGCCTCGATCCCTGCCACCTTCTCCTTGGCCTCCTGTAGTTCCTGGCGGGCCTTCTCGCATTCCTCCTTCAGGGTCATCAGCTGTTCCTGGAACATGGCACCGTACTGTGCCTCCTCTTGCTGGCTGTCCTCGTACCGCTCGCGCCAGGTGGCCACCTCCTTGGCAAGCTGTTCACACTCACCCTCCGCCTCACGCTGGGAGGCTATGGCCTCTGCCAGCTCCCGCCGCAGGGCTTCCATCTCGACCTCATGGGCCTCCCCCAGCTGCCGTAATCGGGCCTCCAGCCCCTTGCGCCCAGCCCTCTCTTCTTCTAGCTCCTTCCGTTCCTGCTTATGCTGTTCCACCAGACACCGGGTCTCTGCCTCCAGCTTGGAGATGTGACGCTGCTGCTCCTCCAGGGCGTCTGAGGCCCTGCGCTTCTCCTCTTCCAGGCTGCCCTTGGTGATCTTCAAGGACTCCTCAAGAGCCCGGACCTGCTCCTGGAGCTGGCCCTTCTCCTGGGCCACCCTTTCTCTCTCGGTTGCTTTCTGCTGCTCGGACCTCAGCTGGACCTTTAGCTCTGCCACCTGGGCCTGGGCCTCACGCTGCTCCTGGCGGGCTGCCTCAACACAGGCACGGAGTTCCTCCACCTTCTGGCTCAGCTCTGCCTTCTCCTGCTGGGCCTGAATCACCGAGGCCTGGGCGCTGTCCTGGGCTTCATTAGCGGCCTGAAGTTGCTGTTGCAGGACCTCTAGCTTGGCAGTCTTCTCCTTCTCCAACGCTTCCAGCTGCTGGAGGGCCGAATCCCTCTGCTTTAAAGAAGACTGCCGCTCCTCGACGGCAGTGGCCAGTCGCTGGGCATGGTCTCGCCTGGCCGCCTCCTGCTCCTGGGCGGCTTCCGCCAACTGCTGCTCCTTTTGCTTCAGGCTGCTGCTCAGCTGCTCCACCTGCTGGCGAAGGCCCTGGGAGGCCTGTTCTTGCTGCTGGAGGGTCTGTGCGAGCTGGGCCTGCTCCTGTTTGGCCTGCTGCTTCAGGCCGGCCAATTCTTGATCCTGCTGCTGGAGAGTGGCATTGAGGGTGGTGAGCTCCGAAGTCAGCGTGGCCACCTGGGCAGACAGCCGGGCCCCCTGAGCCTGAGAGGCCTGCTCCAGCTCGTCCTTCGTCTGGCTGAGGTTGGACAGGGAGCCCTGCAGCTCGGCAATGAGGCCGGCCAGCTGCTGCTTTTCTTCTTCGAAGCGGCCCCGCTCGGCAAGCAGCTTGGCTTCCCGTTGGCCCTGCTCAGCCTCCAGCGCCTCCACCCTGGCTTGGAGCTGGGTGTTGTCTGCGGCAAGAGAGGCTGCCTCTTGCTTCAGGGTTTCCATCTGGTGAGATAAAGAGACAAACGAGAACCAGCGTGACTCCTCGATCACCACAGCACCTGTGAGAACTGTCTTCGCCGCTGCTCCTGTGCGTTCCTACCTGCAAGACGTCCCCCAACACTTCGCCCTTCTCCCGGGGTGCGTTCTCCCGCAGCTGGGCCAAATGTTCTTCCAGCTGTGAAAGTTTTCCCTGAAGGATTTCATTCTTTTCTTCAAGGCATTTCTGAAGGTAAACAAGAGCCTCATGTGAACAGAGACAGAACAGGCACTAGGTCGCCAACAACATATGGAGCCCTACCACCCTGTTATCAAGATCCCCTTTTGCCGACCTTGGGAAAAACGCGGAAACCATGGACCTGGGATCATGAGGGACCTGACTTTCTAGCCCTAATTTCAGGGCTGAATTAAATCACATGACCTGTTAATGTCTTCTTCCAGGCCGCTGAGTTTACTTCAGATTTCCTTACTTACAAAAAAAAAAAATTTCCTTACTATATACCCTTCCTCAGACAAGTCTTGGCTCCCAGATTATCCACTCACTCACCAGCTCAGAAATACCCCCAGCCACGCTTGGGTGGCTCAGTCAGTTAAGTGTCCAACTCCTGATTTCGGCTTAGATCATGACCTCGGGGTCGGGAGATTAAGCCCCACATCAGGCTCCCTGCTCAGTGAGGAGTCTGAGATTCTTTCTCTCCCTCTGCCCCTCTCCCCGTGCTTGCTTGTGCTCTAAAATAAATAAATCTTTAAAAAAAAGAAAAAAAGGAAATCTTGGGGCACCTAAGTGGCTCAGTCGTTAGGCGTCTGCCTTCAGCTTAGCTCATGATCCCAGGGTCCTGGGGTCAGGCCCTGCATTGGGCTCCCTGCTCAGCGGGAAGCCTGCTTCTCCCTCTCCCTCTGCCCCTGCTCGTGTTCCCTCTCCCGCTGTATCTCTCTTTGTCCAATAAATAAATAAAATCTTTTAAAAAAGTCTTTCTTAAAAAATACATAAAAATATATACGCTATAAATATATATATATATTCATATATGTGTATACACACACATACATATATATATATTCATATATGTGTACACACACACATATATATATTCATATATGTGTACACACACACACATATATATATTCATATATGTGTACACACACACACATATATATATTCATATATGTGTACACACACATATATATTCATATATGTGTACACACACACACATACACACACATATACATATATATATTCATATATGTGTACACACACACACATATATATATATTCATATATGTGTACACACATATATATATTCATACATGTGTACACACACACATATATTCATACATGTGTACACACACACATATATATTCATATATGTGTACACACACATATATATTCATATATGTGTATACACACACATATATATTCATATATGTGTACACACACACACATATATTCATATATGTGTACACACACACATATATATTCATGTGTACACACACACATATATATTCATATGTGTACACACACACACATATATATATTCATATATGTGTACACACACATATATATATTCATATATGTGTACACACACATATATATTCATATATGTGTACACACACACATATATATATTCATATATGTGTACACACACACATATATATTCATATATGTGTACACACACACACATATATATATTCATATATGTGTACACACACACACATATATATATTCATATATGTGTACACACACACACATATATATATTCATATATGTGTACACACACACACACATATATATATTCATATATGTGTACACACACACACACACACACACACACACATATCCCCAGCCTGCCTGGGCATCAAAAGCAGCAGCCATAGCACCTTCCAGCCCTGTCCCCCAGCCCCACTCCCCACTGTTCACTAAGCCAGGGCCAGGATCGTGCTGGGCTCTCTCTCTGAATTCCTCATCGTAGCTATTACTATCCTTCTTTTGCGGAGCAAGATCTGAAGCTCAGATGTTAAGTGTCTTGCCCTAGGGCTACAGGGTTAATAAATGGTAGAACTAGGTTCTTAAAAATAGCAATAAAAATAATAGTGGGGCATCTAGTGGGCTCAGTCAACTCTTGATCTCAGGGTTGTAACTCGAACCCCATGCTGGGTGTAGAAATTATACAGATATATATATAGGTCGATCTATAAGGTAGATATAGATATAGATAGATACATTTTTTTAAGATTATTTGAGAGAGCGAGAGAGCACGAGTTGGAGGGATAGAGGGAGGGAGGTCAACTCTCAAGCAAACTCTGTGCTGAGCAAGAAGCCCAATGCAGGGCTCGATCTCACCACCCTAAGACCATGACCTGAGCTGAAACCAAGAGTCAGACACTTAACCGACTGAGCCACCCAGGTGCCCCAAAAATAAAATCTTAAAACAATCCTAACAGTACCGAACTCACTGAAAACTTACTTCGCACCACACGCCGTGCCCGGCACTTTGTATAACGTATCCGACAACGGGTGATGAGGCAGCTAATTATTTTTCCCACCTTACAGAGAGCATGCTTAGACAGAAAAGAGGTCAAGTAACTCCTCTGAGATCCCACACCTTGTAAACAGCGAAGACAGGACTCAAAGGTGCACTGGACGTAAGCCCACGATCTCCCTGTTACAGTGCACTATTAAACCTTGAGGAGGAGTCAGCTTACTTCCCAAAGGCCCCAAAGAATAGAGTGGTAAATGGAATTCAGCCGTGAACGGGTAGTCAAGACCGTGGCCCTGGCTCCTCAAAGCAGAGGGCTTACCTTGTCCTGCACGGCCGTGCTGAGCTCCTTCTCGAGATGGGCCTGTTTCTCCACCCACTCTCGAGTGGCCTTGCTGTGCTCTTCTGTCAGGTCGTTAAGGGCACCCTGTAGTTGCTGCAGGTGACTGGCAAACTCCCGGAGCTGAGACAGACAAGCAGGAGTCCCTGTCACCCAAGGTCAAAGCCAGTACCACCACTGCTGTGTGTTTCCCCAACTCCAGGGGCTGCAGGTGTCCGACTATCCTTCTAACGCGCCTCAAACCAATTACAACAAATCACATCTTTAACTCGAGACTCAAAAATCAGGGCCACAGCCAATTATGGGACAAGGAAAGGGCCAAGGTATGCAGGTGTCTGGAAAGACTGAAGCACAGGACAGGTGCCACGACCTTCTTCTCAACCCTCTCTTGGAGAATCCTCCAGACCAACTCAGCCCCAACGGGCCTCCAGGCGGGGACAGACTCCCCCTCCAACACTCACCTTAAAGGAGAGCTCCCCATTCTCCTCAGAAAGCTGGTTAATTTTGCGATCCATCTGGCTCTTCTCAGTCTTCAGGTCCTGGCATTGCTTCAGAGTTTCATGGAGACGCACAGTGAGGCTGTGAGGGCGGGGAGCAGTTAGAAAAGACAGTAGCACCTACCCCCCCCACCCCGAGGGTGCAGGGTGGGGTGGGGAGCTGGGAAGAAAGCAGGGAGACTCCTACCTCTCGTTCTTGCCACGGAGCTCCTCAAGCTCCCGGGGCTCCAGCGGGCTGGCCGCCTGCTTCTCGTTCAGCAGAGCCAGGCGGTCAATGCGCTGCTGCATCACCGCTATCTGTGCGTCTGCCCGGGGGGAGGGGAGGGGAGGGGAGAGGAGGGGAGAGTCAGCACAGAACTCTGGGGAAGAGAGGAGGAGGGGGCGGCATGCAATCTAAGGGAAAGAAGGATGATGGCAAGGGCAGAACCTGCTTCCAGGAGGTCAGCCTGACTGGCTCAGGCCACGGCCAGCAGAACGGACAACATGGAATGAGGGGCCGTTCCTCACACAAGCCCAGCACTTCCCTGGATGAAAATCCCAAACACTGCTCATTCACACCTCGCCCGCCAGCGCACAAGATGCCTACCCTTCTCAGTGAGGAGCTTGCGGTTCTCGGCCAGCTCCAGCTCCAGCTCATCTCTATTATTTCTCTCATCCGCAAGCTGCTTCTTCAGCCGTCTCATCTGGAATTGCGGAGTCTGCAGGATGTCGCCCATGGGGGAGGCTGGAGAACCTGAGAGGAAGCTGAAGAAGGAGATGGCCCAGATGCCATGGTCAGCGCCTGGAAAGGGAGGGCTGAGGGAAGAGCACCAGGCGGGGATGGGTGAGCAGGGCTCTAGGGCTGGGAGCACCGGCTGGGAGGCCAAACACCTCAGCTCTGTGTGCAGTGCCACCTCCTGCCTCACGACACGACCTTGAGAAAACTGTTCTTCTCCCTTCTCCAAGCCTTAACTTCTTTGTCAAAAAAAATCTTGCCTCTGCAGAGCTGCACTGAGAGAAGGGACTTTAGCAGAGTCTCCATGGAAGAAAGGAATTCCATGAACAGGGAACAGCCTTTGAGGAAGGCCTTCCGCCAAAAATGGATCCCAACCAACTCCCCTAATTAGTACTGGGGCAGCTGACAACATCTACAAGGTACCCCAAGCACTGTGTGATGACCTAACAGGCTGGTGAAGTGTTAGCCCCTAGACTGCAGGGTCTGAGGACCGGATGCTGAGGCCCCAGGAGAGGAGGCGCCGCGCGTACTTGTTCCCACTGGAAGAGGCAACCTTCTGTAGCTCCAGGAAGCGAACCTCCCTTTTGGCCTGGTGGCTGGGTGGGGACAGCTCTTCAGAGACGGTGCTGGAGCAAGGAGAAGGGACAGGAGCTAGGGGAAGAAGCAAACCAACCACATAAAGGTTAGTAAGAAGGTGAACAGATTGACACCTTTATACAATTTGAGAACTTGCCTCAGAGGAAGTGAATCCACAGACACTTCTACGTAAGTGACAGAGGGAGGCCACTGGGCAGAAGCTGAACCGCAGCGTCTGGATTATCCAGAGGTCAGTGGCACTAAGCCCTGTCAAGCAAGCGGCTTCTGCTTCCCCCGGTCGTCCAGTGCTCATGCTTTACCCCGCACCCAGCACTGCAGAGGCGGCCTGGGAGTGGCCCCGAGCAAGATCTCCTCTCAGCCCAGCAACTGCTCAGGTCTGAGCCACTGGCCTCCTTCCTGAACTCCTCCATTCTGAAATCTTGCACACTGCCAGCACCACCTCCTTCTCAAAACCTCTGCCCACCCCCCAGCTCCCCCGACCACCTTCACACAGCTCGCCCACTCCTACCCATTCCTCATCTCCCTCCCTTCTCCCCCCAGCCTCTAAGCTCCCAGAATTCGGATGGGGCCTCCCTGCTCTGCCCGCAGTGTCCACGGCTTCAGTGGCCATCCACGCGCTGACTGGCAAACCCACACCCTGGCCCAGAGCCCTCGCCTCCACTCTAGACTCACACCTCCAGCATCTCCATTCGAAGGGCTGAAGAGGAACTTGAACATGAGGAACATCAAATTCAGTGGCTGGAAGAGAGCCCTCCTAGAGCCACTTCTTACACCTGTCCTCACGAGACAGCCTCTTCGTCGGAAGACACGTGGAGCTCCCGCCCCTTCTCCCGTGCGTCCAGCACACAGCTGGTAGATGGGGCGCCTCTCCGTTCTAGCACCCCCCGGTACGCTACTTACTGGTCTACGTATCTGCCTTCCCACCTAGAACGTGAGCTTCATGCGGGGAAAAGCCTTTCTTTTAGGTGCTACTCTCGGCTTCTAAGCCTAGAGTAGCAATTGCTTAAAAAATAAAAAACAGGAAAGGCATGTGCGGGGTGATCAAGGACAACCTACCAGCAGACTTGATCACTTATCGTGTCCCAGCCAGGAAGAGCTCCATAGGAACTGAGAAGATGGCAACATGGCCCAGAAATCAACCTATTCCATTACACACTTTTCCTGAGCACAGACTCTGTGCCTGGCGTTGGAGGCTAAAACAAACCCCCCTAGCAGTTCCCAGCTCAGACAGAAGGGGATCCTCGGGAGTGGGCCTTACTTACCTTTCTGCAAGAAGTTCTCTAGGTCCTCGTTTAGGTTCAGCCCATCCTCATGGTCCAGCACAAACTTGAGAATGACTGCTAACTCAGCCTGGGCCACAGAGAGAGAAAAGGAGCATTGCTGAAGTGTCAGGCCTGAAGAGACGGAGGGCACCACACTGGCCGTGCCAGCCCCAGAAGCCTGCTGGAGCCCAGTCTTCCTGTCAAAGCATAAAGTCCCACATTCCAGCTGAGAACATTCTAGCAGAGACATGTTGACCCTGCTTGCCCTCACCTCCTCAGCTCCTCTAAAGATGCATCGGGGGTCAGACAGAGTCCCTATCTGACTTCACTCCTGACCACCGAGAAGAAAAGGGGCAAAGAAATAGTGCAGTCAGAAAGCTTTTATACGTAGCTATGTCGCCCTCTTCTAAACGACCCTCACTGTTGTTCTTTGTCTGAGAACCCAAGAACCCTCCAGGGCTCATTCAAAGCTTATCCACCAGCTCAGCTCTAACATCTGTCCTTCACTGTCCGAATTCCAAATTTACAGAGTTGATCTAATTTTTCTGGCCAACCCTGACATAGTTCCTTCTCCTTGCGAATTTATGTTTTCACCGGGTCTATGACCAGCCTGGAGCAGAGAAAAGACTGAAAGAGGAGCCACCCATTCCTCCCAAGCCACTACAACCCCAACCTCAGATAGGAGCCACGAACTAAGTGAGTATAAAATGGGATGATTCAACACGTTTCACCACTATGCGAAAGGCCACAGCTCTCTGGACACTGCCCCCGCAGTCACCTCCATGACCCCCTGTGGCATCCCAGCTCCTCCTACTCGGAAATAAAGGACAGCTGCTCAGGCAGGAAGCAAAGCCAACATCAGGACCCACATGACAGTTCCTGGAAACCAGGTCAATTCCCCCTATAATGAAGCAGAAGCACCAACTCCTCTTCACTTAGGGACCAAGTAGAGGAGGGGGAGAGAAGGTAACCGCTCTGAGCTAGACTGTCATGGTGGACAAAGACATTCTCTCTTACTAATCCTTCCCATCAGAGGAAAGGAGGAGACAAATGGAGTGACGGTTTGTGAAAAAATACACACACTCACAGGGGAACACAAACGTGAGAACAATTTCTGCATATTATCCCATGACAGTACAATTACAACTACAGTTCAATCTATGTACTTAAAAAAGGACTTGGAAGTATATCCTTTGAAAGTTAACAGTTATCTCTGGGGATGGGGATTACTGGAAACTGTTATTTCCTTCTTTTGTGCTTTTCAATATTTTCCAGACTTTCTATAATGAATGGCTGGAATTACCACAACATAATTTTTTTTTTAAGATTTTATTTATTTATTTGACAGAGAGAGAGAGAGACAGGCAGCGAGAGAGGGAACACAAGCAGGGGGAGTGGGAGAGGGAGAAGCAGGCTCATAGCGGAGGAGCCCAATGCAGGGCTCGGTCCCATAACGCCGGGATCACGCCCCGAGCCGAAGGCAGACGCTTAACGACTGAGCCACCCAGGCGCCCCCACAACATAATTCTTTAAAACAATGCCATATGCTGTTTAAAGAAAAGCAATGGAGTGAGGTAAAGCACAGACGAGGCCCACGAGCTAAGGCGGAGGCGGCACAGGACTTACCTGAATCTTGTATTCAAACTGTCCCCAGTCCCTGGGACTTCTGGAGCCCACGGTGGAGTGGTACAAGAGCAGCATGGTCGTCTAGAAGCCAGACAGGGACACAGTCACTGAGCGGGGCTGTCTCTCCTCAGTGCTGCCCTCTCTGAGCTGTTCTGGAGGCTCTTCCAAAGTTCCTAGAATGTAGCCCTAGGTCCCTGCCCTTAACTGCACCCAGAAACACCTGACTGAGGACACGTGATTGTGCAAAAAGCCTGGTGCACTCCTGAACTCATGGAACCTAATCATGAAGCTTAAGCTACCCTTTACCAGCCAGCACTCAGGAACAGGACAGGGAATGAAGGAGACTGAGCTAAAAAGAAGACTACGACAGCTGGGTGAGGCCTAATTCCAGCCAGGTCTTCATCGAGGCCCACAGTAGTAAGCACCCACGACTTCCCTGGGGTGAAGAGAAGGCCCAGCAGCTCCCTCTGGTGCCACCCTCCGACCCCACATCTGGTATTCCCCAGGTACCTTGGCCAATTCCAGCTCTGACCCCTCTATCACCTTCTGCACAGACACCAGGCATTCCGGAGAAGAGGGATGTTTTCGGTTTTCTGTAACGACGACAATGTGGAAAACAGGGTGAACTTCCTGGACACCATCCCTGAGATCATCAGAACACCTCAGAGTAGAACAAAATCACTGTCTCTGGTGGGGCTAGGAGACATAGGGCTCCTTACTCCTATGTCCTCTATTCCCCAACATACACATTTCCACCCAAGTTAGTTCTACCCTAGGTCAGTCCAAGGACTACAGGGAAAGTTTTTAAAAAAAAAAAAAAAAAAAAAAGCAGGCTAGGAATTCAGAGCAGCTCTGGGGCACAACCTTGCTTACACTCACCCACCCACCTCATCAACTCCGGCTCAGCACCACAGAGAAGGAGACCAGAGATTCCAGGTCACTCTAGAGTCTTATTCCAAGTAAGGTCACAGAGGAAGCCTGAAGCTGAGTCAGACTAGGAGACTAGGGACACCTGGTTCTTATGCTGGTATGCCAATTATCAACACCTCTGCTTTATCTCAATCTAGTATCACCTTTCCCTTAATTCTCTTGAGGGGGAGATGGCACACAGCTCCCGCGTCACAGATGAGGACTCCGTGGGCCATGACTGCACCAGGGAGGGGACTGACAAGCACTGGGCTAGCTTTCCGTCAACCTTAGGAGCAATTATCGTTCTCTCCATTTCATAGACAAGGAACCTATGTCCAGAAAGGTCACAGCAGAAGGGCCAAGACTTCCACCTAAATCTGCCTCCGCCTCTGCTCCACCCCCACGGCCTAGGCAATTCATTCAAAGGTATCCAGGGGCAATGTTCCTCCTGCAAGGGGAAGAGGGTAACATGGCTCCGTCCCTCTCCAACTCCTTGCAGTAGGTGGGGGACAAGAGCCCAAAGTGATGAGTCCCCAAAACTGACCCTCTGGCTCTACCTGGATCTCAGAGACGGGCTGTGGGACTGAAGGGACACTCTCCTTCCCTAAGTGACATCAGCATCGTCAGACCCAGGGAAACAGCTGTACTCATCCCTGTGCTACAGCGCCAGCGGCCTTGAGCCTTCGCTCCTCCTCACACTGTGAGCTGGTTTCCCTGGACTTCCGAAGCCCCAGGAGTTGAGGAAGCAGCTCTTTCTCAGCTAGATAAAGAAAGTTGCTTACTTTGCAAAAAACTGCACACAAATTTCAGTCTCTCTGGCACCGGCTGTTGCAGGATTTGCTGCCCCTCGTCAGTGCCGTGGCTAGAAAAAGAACAAATATCAGAACCGGAGGACTTAGCAATTCTTCCCTCCTTGCTACTCCATTACATAGCACCTTCCCATTCCTTCAGGCCTGGTCTGCACTGGATCTGGGAGGGAACCTGACCAGATGCTGGAGGGAGGGGAGAAGATACCAAAATACCATTTGGTACGGTGGAAGAGAAGTGGGAACTTGAGGCGTGCAGTCCTTCTGAAAAAGATGGCATTCCGCCACCCTAACTGTAAATATGACAAAGTTCTGTGGGAAGGGGTCGAGAGGAGAGATGGCAGCACCGATGAAGGGGGAAGCTAGGTTCAACAGTCTGGAACGGCCCCACTGCAAAACGTCAGGAAGCCACAGGGAAATGAGGCCAGGATAAGACAGACGATGGAAGGGGGAAAACAGGCCCGCGCACTGAAAGACAGGAGGACATTCCCAACATACAACAGACTAAAGGCTGAGATGGCTAAAGCTAAGGGACACTCTCTTTTTTTTTTTTTTTTTTTAAGATTTTGTTTATGTATTAGAGAGAGAGCCAGGAGCGAGCCGGTGGGGGGGGGGGAGACACAGAGAGAGAGAATCTTAAGCCAACTCCCCGCTGAGCAGAGACTACCCTGAGATCATGACCTGAGCCGAAATCAAGAATCAGAAGCTTAACCAACTGAGCCACCCAGGCGCCCGGGGACTACACTCCTGCTCAGGGGCTGTTGCTGCGCTAGTCTGTTTAAACTGCAGGGGCGAGCCACAGGCTGAGAGAGCAAGGAGGGCAGGAAGGCGGCAGGGGGAGCTCTGACACAGCCCAGGCCCCTGGCCCTGGGCACTGAGGCTAACTGCGGTTTCGGTTTCAGGGGTAAACGGCCCCACTTCAAGTCAGAAAGCGGACTTTCCTTCTTGGGCCACTACAGCTGGAGATACTGATTAAAGGAGTCTTTTGTTCCTCAGCCTCCAGGTTCTACTGAATCTCCAGCTTTCAGCCCGCTTTCTGGAGGGCAGGGCAGGCCCCAACAACCAGAGAACTTGCACTGCCAGACATCCTGCAAAGCGTAAGCAGCACCTACGCCAAGACCGTGAACGTACCTCCCTCCCTCTCTCATGGGATTACAACGGGCTTCTTCCAAGTGAACACCCCCATTTTCTGGAGAGCTGGTTTGTGATCAGGGACTCCTACAGGGCCTTTGGGAGATGCTCGTCTCCTCCCAGACTCCTGAAAGAGCCACCTTCCCTACCCACCCACAATCTGGACTCCTTGACTCAGCACAGAGCAGCAATTTCCTTCAGTGCATTCCATTAGATAAAAAATAAAGAGGGTTCTTGGGTTAAATGTTTGGAAAATGCTGGGTTAAACCAAACGGAACATTTTCTAAAGAGGACAATATAACATGCATTACTTCCCAAACCTATTTGACCACAAAACCTCCTTTTTCCCTACTAAGCTGCTGGGATAAGTAAAGTTGCACGGAACATGCTTTAAAAATGCTGGACCTGGAGCCATCCAGCCCATCCTTTAAAACTGAGTTCAAGGCACGCCTGCCTTCGGCTCAGGTCATGATCCCAGGGGCCTGGGATGGAGCCCCATAGTGGGCTCTCTGCTCAGCGGGGAGCCTGCTTCTCCCTTTGCCTGTCGCTCCCCCTGCTTGTGCTCTCACGTGCTGTCAAATAAATAAAGAAATGTCTTTTAAAAATAAACAAATAAATAATAAAACGAAGTTCAAGTCTTATCTCTGGCAGGAAGCCATCCAGAACCACTGCCTCCCGACTCCTCAGGAATTCCTACAGCACTGATGGACACAACGGCATCATTTACAACGGACCACACCAACGGTGTGCCCTGAAAGCTAGGGTACGGGAGGTACTCAGTGCTCAGTACGTGTGGGTTGACGGACAGATGAAGGAGGCTCCCTAACGGAAGAGCAGAGATCAACATCAGTAACGTAAACGTCAGGGCTTTAGGCTTTCTGGCAAAATGACTCCATTAAACTTTGCTATTCAGGCCTCACAGATATCAAAGAGATGGGACAGCTTTTTGGCTTCAGTCTATTCATACACAAAACAGAAAGGGAAACTTGTTAGAGAGGTTGATGCCAATGTACTTTCCCCGAGAGAAGGCTACGTGGCCAAGGAACAAGCCCTGTACGATTCCCACAGCTGCTACCTGCCACCAACCCTGCCGTCCTCCACTGTCTTCCCCTGAGACCTAGCATCTGATTCAGGCTGGCGACAGTAGCAGCACCCGCGATGAAAAAGCCAGAACACATGCGCCAAGAACATCTGTTTTCCCAAAGGAAGTTCATCTGCACTGTCCTGGATCAGAGATGGAGATTAGGGTTAACCTGGAATTTCAACAGCCCCCCTCCAACACACACACACACACACACACACACACACTCTCTCTCTCTCTCTCTCTCTCTCTCTCTCTCTCTCACACACACACACTCATGTTCTCTCTCCCTCTCACCTTCCTCCACCTCCACTCCTCCTACTCTAAGGCTCAGGCCGTGCATCAGAAGACAACTTGGAAAATGTGCGTCTTGAATTTGTAACCCTCCGGTGAAAATTTTCCACCGGCTTATAAACCTACAGTGGCTAAACCAAGGACACGGACCCTTACCAGATCCTTACCCGTGGACATATCGACTGCTCCTGTCATTAGGCCAGGGAGATTTCTCTCCTCAAAAGCAAAAGCAACTTGATGTACACTTTTTTTTCGGACAGCAAAGCAAGGTTTATTGAGCGACAGCAAAGTGATAGTACAAAGCTCCTGAGGAGGGAAGGGATCCAAGAGCGTCGCCCTTTTTTTTTAAGATTTGATTTTTTTAAGTAATCTCTACCCCCAGTGTAGGGCTCAAACTCACGACCCCAAAATCAGTAGCCGCGTGCTCCACCAACTGAGCCAGCTAGGCGCCCCCCTACCTGGAACTATTCTTAAGTCAAAAAAAAAAAAAAAGCATGCTGCCCCTTATTGTATGTTACAACACGAGGGGTATCATACCTGGCTGCCCCTCTTTCAGTGATGTTAAAAGTAGATCAGATATTGTCAGCCTAATGGTTTTACCAGCCACTGATGTTAACAGTCTAGATTTACCACTTCATTACGGTTTGAAAACAATTATTTTCATTAGGGATTGCAAAATGCTGACTTATAGGTGGTGCACAATTCCACTATGAAGTTTCCTTGCAAAAAACAAAAAAACAGCAACGAGAACACCTTAAGCTAAGCCAGCTTGGCTCTCATCAGTTCACAGGCAACAAGGGGAACGAGAACAAGCTTGAGCAGCACCATGATTACATAATTAATAAAATCCAGAACCCAGGAATTTCTACAAAATTGGAAGAAAAGAAAATGGGGTAAGGTACGGGGGTAGAAATGAGTAGGAAACAAGACTGGTGGGAGGAGAGGAGCCCCTGATGAAAGCTCTTCAATACCAAGGCTGAAGATTTTTGATTTCAGCCTCCTGGCAAGGACGAGTCACCGATGCCCACCAGCTGTGGGGCTTCACAGTGTGAGCAGGACTGCAGGAAGGACTGCCCTGGAATACGCACAGATTAGAGAAGAACGCAGTCACAAGGGCCTGGTATCCAGAATGAGGCAGAAGCAGGGATGTGAGACGTCTTCAAAGGACAAACTGAGAGAACGGTGACTGAATAGGATCACTGCCGATGAGGGGGAGGAACTCAAGAGAATGCTGGAAGGTCCTGCCTGGGTAACTGGGAGAGAAAATGGTACTATCCATACTCCATACCAAAGCAAGAAAACAGTGACTTCTTTTCACTAAGGCAGGTGCTGGTTAGAGCCACCGGGACTTTAAAAACATCTTCTAAGACATCCCACCACCAACGTACATTTCAAAGAATACATTCAAAAGACTAAAAACATAAACCACTCCAGTGAATCCATCTGCTCTAGGCTACGCAGCCCCACCAGACTTTGCTGAAGAAGAGTATCAACTACATTTTCGTTCATTTACTTACTCAATGAACATTAACCAACGTACTGCGTGAAGCCAGGGGCAGAGGACCCCAAGGGGAATCAGACCTGGTCCCCGCCTTCAACAAGCTCAGTTCTACCTTCTTTCCCTATGAAAGGGTGGCCAAGCTGATTGACTCCCTGGCACTGGTTCCTACCTGCTGTGTGTGGAACAGCAACACCTCGGTCTGTCCCCGACCTGGGGGCTCAGAGTCGATTGTGCTTTCCTTTAAAAAGGGAGGGTCCTCTCCACTGTCCCCGCAATCCTTTAAATTATGGCTGACCTCTACTTTTGCCCACAGCACAGAGAAGTGAAAAGGAGGTCAGTTCTGCCCTCCATAATTCCTGAAAGTTGATGAGAGAGGAAAAAGGATGAACTATATGAGCCTAGAACAGTAACTGCAGGTTATAGCTTGATGCATCTTTGCTTGGTTCCAGAGAGGCAAGACAGACGGCGGAAGCCACACTCCACTGACTTCCCAGCTAAAGACAGATACAAAACAAAGCTCACTAGAATCCTGGCTACATGACAACAAGCAGCTTATCAAATGCTAATCGACCTCACAAAGCAGGTTAGTGAGGCAGGTGAAAACCCCAGACATGCTATAATGGTTTAGAAAGGAGCATATCTGTGCTGTGCTAACAGGTTAGAGATAAGATTTCTAGGTGCTGCTTATTTCCCTCAAGAGCAAGAGCTTCCCCTTTCTTCTTCCTGGCCCTACAGGTTGCCAGGAGAGCTTATGAGAGAAGAGCAAGTCCCAAGAAGAGGGTATGGAAGACTCTCGAGACGAGAGGACAGCCAGCTCCAGAGCTGGCTCCTGAAACGCGGTGAAAGCAAGGAGACTTGCAGGCTCTCCTGCACAAGCATGAGGAAGCCTCTGGGTGGGACGAGAGCGAAACCTCTCCCACAGACAGACACGGTGACCGGAAGAGGAGGCTGGTGTGCCCCTGCCTCTGGCCCCACACTGGCAGTCCTGCCCAGGCCTTCGAGTCATAGCTGTCACCAAGGAAAGGGCGTAAATGCAGTCCCCGGCCCAAGACACCAACACACGCTTCCCCGGAGAGGCTGGCGAGGGGTGTGGCGTGTACTCACATGCTGTCGATGATCTTGATGAAGACGCTGCAGTCCTGGAGCTGCAGCACGGCCTCCACAGGGCTGGCCACATGCAGACTGTTCACCTGCAAAACCAGAGGAGAGCCTGCTGAAGCCGACCGAAGCGCCAGCAGCACTGCGGCTCGCTCCTCTCCCCAGAGGCTGGCACTCCGGCTGCGGGGAGCACCCACAGCTGCAGGCCGCAGGCCTTCAGGGGCTTTCACTCCAGCCAAGGGCAGCTGCTGCCCCCATCTGTCCAGTAACAGCCACCTGAATGCTGCCGTCAGTCCTTCCTCTGGCTCCAACTGAGAGCTTAAATTCTCCTAGGATGCTCCAGCCCTAGGGATACACTTTAAATACACGTAGGCATAAAATGGGTTTTCTGGAGGGATACACGAGAAACTGTACCACCACTGCCACTACCGACAGGAACTTGATGGCTGAAAGTCAGATGTGGGAAAAAGAAAGGCTTTTTATATTACTGCCCGTTGTATCTCTTGTATGTTGACATTATAACCCTCTGTAGCTCAAATTATACTACAGCCCTTTCTATCTCCCGAATTTTGAAATATCTATTCAAAACTTACATTAAATACTATATATGTTTTACATATGCCCACACAGACATAAAATCTTGTTATTAATGCATTTTAAAAATTCTTTCCAGACATAAAACTTTGGCTGACACAGGGAGAAATGATGAGGCAATAAGATAATAAAAAAAAAAAAAATGAGGGAGGAAAAGAAGAGCTGGGAACCCCAGGCAAAAACGTCAATTCCAATGCAATCGCCCGCTTCTCTTCTTTGCCTTCAGGCTGGCATCCCTCTAACTCAGTCTTTACAACTAGGAAATTCGCCAGCAGTCACCTGCAAATGAGTCAGGTATGCAGGTTATTCAACAAGCATAGACGGTCAACTTCTACAGAAAACCTCATGAATTCCAAAACCACCAAGTCCAGAAGAAGCCTGGGCTGAACTTCACCTCTGTTACTACCACAGGAAAAAGAAAAAAAGATCAATCAATCCCATGTGCAAGACTGAGGGAGGAGGCAACTCGGGCTGCTTGACAAGGTATTTGTAAGAACTTCAGCATAGTAGTTACGTGCAATGAGTAGACAACCGTTTATAAATGCACTCTTTAAAAGATACTGGGCTATGGGGCACCTGGCTGGCTCAGTCAGAAACCCATGCTACTCTTGATCTCAGGGTTATGAGTTCGAACCCCACGTGGGGGGGGGGGCTTTTCTTTTTAGTAATCTAAAAAAAGAAATAAAACATTACTAAAAAGAAATGAATAAAAATAAAAATAGATAAGATTGTACTGGGCTGGGAGCTCCCAGATTAAGATTCTGGATGCAACTCCTCCACTCACTTGCCAGGAACCTTTGTTATCAACTTATTTCTCTCTGTGCCTACTTTCTCACTTGCCAAATGGATGGAATCCTTGCACTGTTTACTTTAGAGGACCAGTGTGGGTTCAAATGGTATTACGAATGCAAGCACACGTTACAAAATAGAAGTGCTAAATGCAAAGCACTATTATGTCTAATAAAATTAAAATCATGAAGTAGATGCAGCAAAACTTCTACCTCTCAGTAGTTTAATTAGCTGAGTGCACTAGAGAATCAAGAGTATTAAAAAGAAAGAATGACTCAGCCACAGAAATGATACTATTTATTCGGTTAAATATGTACATATATACACATATATATTTTTCTTTTTTAAGATTTTATTTATTTATTTGAGAGAGAGAGCAGGAGCAGGGGGGAGGAGCAGAGGGAGAAGGACAAGCAGACTCCCTGCTGGGGGCGGGGAGCCCAGCGGGGGACTCGATCCCAGGACCCCGAGATCATGACCTGAGCTGAGTCAGAGGCCTAACTGAGCCACTCAGGTGCCCCTACATACTTTTATACTAAAAACAACTTCTAGGGACACCCGGGTGGCTCAGTCGGTTAAGCGCCTTCGGTTCAGGTCACGATTCCAGGGTCCTGGTATCAAGTCCCACATTGGGCTCCTTGCTCAGTGAGGAGCCTGCTTCTCCCTCTGCCTGCTGCTCCCCCTGCTTGTGCGCTCTTGCTCTCTCTCTCTCTCTGATGATCTCTAGATGGATATAAATGAAAATAGGTAAAAAGTTTAAAAAAAAAAGTGTAGAACATAAAATGCGACCTATCGTAGAAGCCTTAAATTTATACCATCTTTATATATATATATATATATATATATATATATATATATATATATATATACATATACACACACACACACACACACACACACACACACTTATATTTATACCATCTTTTGAGGGGAAAAGCCTAATCTAATTAGTCAGGAAAGGCAGTGTAAATTTTTGAGGAAGATTCTGAATATTCCAGACCAAGATTCTTTTCTACCAGCTGAAAACGAAGAAAGTGCCAAGACTTAAGCATCCAAACCACCTCCATTTAATACCTGTAATCAAAGGAAAACTTTCAAGGGCTATGAATGCTTGTTCACTAACAAGACTGAAAAATTACACCAGTTAGCTGATTTAAAGTCACTTAAGGAATCTGGATTCATCTCCTATCATTAAGAAATAATCGAGCAGGGGCGCCTGGGTGGCTCAGTTATTAAGCGTCTGCCTTCGGCTCCGGGTGGGATCCCAGAGTCCTGGGATCGAGCCCCACATCAGGCTCCTCTGCTATGAGCCTGCTTCTTCCTCTCCCACTCCCCTGCTTGTGTTCCCTCTCTCGCTGGCTGTCTCTATCTCTGTCAAACAAATAAATAAAAAATCTTAAAAAAAAAAAAAAAAAGCATGTTAAAAAAAAAAAAAAAAGGAAAAAGAAATAATCCAGCAATAGTTTCTTTCATGGAGATGAAAACACCTTTTTTCCTGTGCATTATTTTGCTCTCAAATGAGAAATTGCTGAAGAAGCAGAAAAACTCTATGAATTCATGTTTAGTCAGGGATTAAAACAGGAGAATGAGGGCCAAGCTCACTGCAGAACCCAAGAGCTGCCATAAGGTTTTCAGGGTTGCTTAAGGTTGTCGAATCTTAAAGAGTTCCCTGTTCCCTATAATAATTCATTCACTGTAACTGCTGGGTACAGAATAGCTTCAAGCTATACTTCAAGTAAAATATAAATTTATTTTTACACTGTAAAATAAAGTACTGAAAAATTAAAAAAAAAACATTCATTCTAGTATTTTAATGCATGCACTTGTAGCATTTTGCTATATTTCTTTCTAGTCTTTTTTTCCTTACATTTTTCTCTAAACCACAACTATAACTGTCACGTGTGTTGTATTCTACGCCACGCTTCCCACTAACATAACAAGCATTATTTGACACTGCTACAGTATCATAAAATCCACTTTAGCTGCCTAACTTTTGTTTAAATTGAAAATTTCTCTTAAAAAAATTCTGTTACCATATATTAATATTTTAATGGATGTTCCTTACTTTTGAAAAAAGTATACAAGTACCTGCTATTTAATAAAACCAGCTCTGTATCGGTTCTTCTCTGTTAATGGTAGTACTCACCATAAAAACAAGCCTAGGACCTAAATAAATAAACTGTTCAACTTAAAACAGTGTGGCTAAAGGGTCCCGCAATATTCAGTTAATCCACTGAACTGGATGGAGACAAAGCTCACAGTCCCTCAAACCCAACCAGCCCCTTCTTGGGGATGAGGGGAAGAAAAGGAAGAGACAATGATTCTTTTTTTTTTTGTAAGATTTTATTTATTTGACAGAGAGAGACAGCCAGCGAGAGAGGGAACACAAGCAGGGGGAGTGGGAGAGGAAGAAGCAGGCTCCCAGCGGAGGAGCCCGATGTGGGACTCAATCCTGGAACAGTGGGATCACGCCCTGAGCCGAAGGCAGACGCTTAACGACTGCGCCACCCAGGCGCCCCGAGACAATGTTTCTAACATAGATCTAAAACACTGAAATGTAATGTAAATATAAAATATGTAAAATATATAAAAATACCCATTTAAAACTATAAAACTAAAATTCATTTATTTCAGGGGCACCTAGATGGCTCAGTCATTAAGCGTCTGCCTTCGGCTCAGGGCGTGATCCCAGAGTCCTGGGATCGAGCCCCACATCAGGCTCCTCTGCTGGGAGCCAGCTTCTTCCTCTCCCACTCCCCCTGCCTGTGTTCCCTTTCTCGCGGGCTGTCTCTCTCTCTCTGTCAAATAAATAAATAAAATCTTTAAAAAAAAAATCATTTCAGAAACTGAAAACAAAGAATGCACATCTTATATATTAAACACATTTCCTATCTAGAGATCTAACAGCAATTAAAGACAGTGTCCTATTTTTTTTTTAAGATTTTATTTGGAGACCGAGCGAGCAAGGGAGAGAGAGAGAGAGACAAAGAGCACACGCACACAAGCAGGGGGACCGGCAGGGAGAGGGAGAAGCAGGCTCCCTGCTGAGCATGGAGCCCGATGCAGGACTCTGGGATCATGACCTGAACCGAAGGCAGACACTTAACCGACTGAGCCACCCAGGTGCCCCAAACAGTGTCTTATTAAATCTACCCTACTCAGAAATCAAACATTCATTTCCCTTAAAATATTCTATAATTTTTTTAAGTTGGCTTTTTCATTGGCCCTAACCGATCGATCCGTAATCAGGTGACTACTAAAATACCCTGTACCATATAGCATGCCCCGGCAATATTTTAAGTACCGAGAATTATTATTTATTCAGATACAGTGCTAGATGTTTTCTATACACATTATGTCCTCATCCTCATCATATAACACCATGAGGTATTTTTATTATTTCCATTTTAAAAATAAAGTGCTGAGAGGCTAAGTAACTTGCCCTGGGTCACACACCTCAACCAGAGCAGTGATTCTAAGTCAGGCTGTCTGACTCCACGGCCCAGGCTTGTCATCACTACACTCTGCATCCTCCTCTGCTTCCCTGCAGCTTTATGTTCCCAATGCTTGGTATTACTCTTTCATTTGCCATTGTTCGTCTTGGACAGAAGATATATGAAAAGACCTAGCACAAGGATTTAAGCAATCAAGAAGGCAACAGGACGACAATGGAAGCAGACAGAAACATGGTAAAGAAAGCGAGGAGAACCTTGCCCTATGATAAAAGGCCTTTCAAGACCAAAGTCCCTGCGTGTCAGGGAGGTTCAGGATAAACCCTCCTAGTCAGGAAAAGGCACAGGAAACAAATGAAGATGGGTCTCTGTGCGCCTCGCAGCCAACTCCCCCGTGAGCAGAAGGAAATACAGACCTCTCCTGAGAGGTGTACAGAAGCCTAGAAGGGAGCTCTCTTCTAAGCTACACAAGTGGTGTCACGGATCACTGTCAGGAGCAACATCACCAGAAATAATACAAGTTAAAAACTAAGGGGAAAGGCAAGGAAAAACCGTACTTCCTTCATCTGGAGATGCGAAGACTTAACATAGCTCTGGCTCCTAAAAAAATCCTCTTCCACCCCTGCAAACTTCCTGGAGAAGTTGAGACAAAAGAGAGAAAGACTACTCACCCAAGAGAGGAGTGCAGCTGCCCGCGTGGCATGGAGCGTCATCTTGGTGACACCAAACAGTCACCCCAATGCACCTGGAAACCAAGAGAAGAAGAAGAGCAGTTAATTATATCAGATATCCATGATGAAGGACAAGGGGGTAAGTGGTTCAGTATTCTGGCTCTGAATACTTAAATCTCCCTTCACTCAGCACTTACCCACCAAGGCCCATGGGAATTTTTAGAAAGCTCAGAGTACACATTAAAATTACTATAAAACTTATCATAACAGGAAAGAGTCCTGCATTTAATTCAATGTCCACAAGCTCTACACACAATTTTTCTGTTCCACAGAAAATGTAACACTCAAGGCTGTCCTCCAACCCTGTTCTTTGGGACACAGTACCCTTAAAACATGGAACAAACATGGTTTTTCAGACAGACGTGGGTCTGAATGGTGATTCCATGTGACCTTGGACAAGCAGCATAACTTCTTTTAGTGACCATTTCCTCATCTGCAAAATGGGATTTGCAAACACCTCTCTCGGTTACTATAAGACTTCAAGACAAAGCAGGTAACATAAATAGCACCGTACCTGACACACGGTAGGTATACACTAAATAATCACTGATCTTAAACAGAGAGGCTGATTTCTGGCTCTTTCTGCAGGTGCCCAAATTCTGCCTAACAATAACCAAGTCCTTGAGGGAAACTTCTCCAAGTTCTGGATTTTTATATCTCCCACAGAAATGTCAAAGATACAGTTCAAATGAGGGACTAGATGATACCAGATCCAATTCTGGCAGAGATCTCATGGGACATTTAATGAAAGATTAGGTACTGGTCCTGGTATTCCTATTCCCAATTTCCCTTCCCACTGGGAATCGGCCATCTGCCTGCCAACCTGCCCAAGAGACCACAGACCTGGTGACTAAATATTCCTCAACATCTCCCAGCAGCCCCCACAATTCCTACAAATCATGGGAGCAATCAGCCCCACCCCCACCTCCTGTCACAGGTACTCAGTCTGTCACTATTCCATGAAGAACACGAGTGGTTAAGTTACATCATCTATAACTCTCCCCGCATATTAGCATCTCCAAGGTGTGGGTTCTATGGACCCAACATTTGCTAAGCACCTTCTTCTTCTTTTTTCTAAGATTTTATTTACTTGAGAGAGAGAAAGAGAGAGAGCATGCACACAAGCAGAGGGAGAGGGAGAAACAGGCTCCCCCGACTTGGGGCTCGATCCCAGGACCCAACATCACAATTTGAGCGAAGTCCCTTAATGGACCGAGCCACCTAGGTGCCCCACGTTTGCTAAGCACCATCTGTACACAAGTTGGGGATAAGAAAGACACCATTCTTGTCCATAAGGTACTTACTGTCTAGTAGGGGAAAGATATACATAAATCTGATGATAATCCACTCCCCATCGTTCTTAGTCCTTCCTATGTAAGTGTACTGTTTTTATCAACTAAGCAAAAAGGTTATTTTCTTAGTCCACACATATGTTCATCCTGTGCTGGAAGCTACATGGGAAATGAGAGACACTGACATGGTCCCTGCCTCTGAGGAGCTTATAAGGAGTGAAATTAAACATACGTGAAGCTTTAAATAATAGAAAATAATTAAATGCTAAATATAACTAAATGCTAATTATAATTAAGTGCTTCCTGACCCCACAAAACCCAACAAGATTCCACCTGTCATACCAACGTCACAGTCTTGGAAATGAGCCAATTCACCTGGGCTTTGGCAAGAGCAAGGGAAGTGGTTAAGGGAGCTCTCAAGAGGGCAGAGAAGCTAAAGGACCTATGTGTTCCTCAGTCTTGCATGATTTTCACCCTGCATGCCCTATCCATAGGCACTGAATGCTTAGCTCGCTGGGGCCAGGCAAAGATGAAGAAAGATGGTCTCAACTATCGTACTGCAAAAAGACACTTCTGGTGGTTGGCTAGCCTAAAGTTAGAGGGATCATGCCTGGCCCTTGGAGTGAAGGCAGCAATGCCCAAATGCTCTACTGGGGCTTCTTAAAAAAAAAAAAAAAAAAAAAAAAAAAAAAAAAAAAAAAAAGTCTGTTATGTTAGTTAATTGAATTTAAATAAATAAAATTTTTAAAAAATAAACTTAAAAATTAAAAAAAAAGTCTAAGCTATTCAGGAACAAGGAAAATGAGGCCCAGATCACCTCTCCTTCATCCCCACTGTTGCCTCTAGACTTGCTATTCTTTTGAAGAGGTCCAAAATTTCAGTCAGAAATTTATTTATTTGTAACCGGAGGTAGCTCTTGCCCCCTCTGAGAGATTCCACAGCTGTGCTGCTAAAAATGACCTGAGGTTTAACTAACCTCTTCCCTTCATCTCAGAGGCAAAACATACAACCCTTATGTCCTCCCTTGGGGAAGCCTGTCTAAAACTAGTTCCACTGCTCAGAAAAGCTGGTGTTAATGCCAGATGCCTTCTTCTACGCTCCCCAGGCACGAAACAGGAGGAATCCAATAATCAACACGAGGAACTCCAGAATGACCTTGTCAGTTCAAAGCCCATAAAAAAGGATTTTCCCAGACACAGGACACTGGGGTGGGAGCTGTTAGGACAGCCAGTCATTCACTTCCCTGGTAATGAATGATTGAAGCCAGTGGCACAGCTAGTCCTTGGACTGGGACTACAGCTTTAAGCAGGCCTTGGCTTGGAACCCGAGGGCTCCCAGCCAAAGCACCATCCTCTCCACCCTCCCCCTGAAATCTGAGGCAAGCCCCACCCAGAACACTGGGTGATGGTCATGGTGATGGAAAAACAGATCCCCACAATTGTAGCTCAGAACCATTTCACAGAAGGATCTGCAGAGATCCACTCAACTTGATCAGGTACCACCCACCCACATCCCCCAATCAATCAACAAACAAACAAAACCCAGGAATGCAAGCCTTCTCAAAGCACCTTCAGAGTCCCACCAGCCCGTTTCTTTGAAAAGAAGCGTCCCCGGAATCCCAAAGAGAGGCTTCACAGAGCTGATAAAGTGGCCTCTCTTCCCCGAGCTCAAGAAGGAACCAAGACACAGAAGCAGCTACTTTATAATCTAAAGGCCTTGCATCCTCTTTACATTTTCAAAATTGATATAATATAAATTCATACATCAGAACCAATTCCCACATTTACAGTAACCCCTCTATGTTTCTAGAGAAGATATATCAGGAGAAGGAAAGTGACACTCAGGAGACGAACAGCCACCTGGCCCACACCCTCTCTGGGTCTTAAAGAGTTAAAACCTAGCCATGGTTTCCTACCAGGGCTGCAGCTAATGCAAACCACCTGCACAGATGCAAGGAACAGGACCAGAGGGTCGGATTGCTAAGCTCTGGGGTCTGTTCTAGAAGTTTCGGTTCTAAGGTTAACCAAGTGATAGGCCAAGGGCCAGAGGGTCTGAGCTGTGGCAGCGCTACTCTCCTTACCCCACCCCCCAGCCTGGGTGGCAGCTCCTTGTGAGACCATCTCTCAGCCACTTACTGCCTGCCCTAACACCAGCCCTTCCTCGAGATAACACCAAAGTGACCTTTGGTCCCAGAAAGCAACAAAATTGTACTGATCACTCCACTCACGAGCCCCTGCCTCCACTGAACCATCCTTAAGTGATAGCTCCCTCTCTCAGAATTTCTGGGCCCAAAGCCCACACAAACTCCCACCTCAAAGCATCCTTCCCCAAGCCCCGCCCCCTCTCTACCCCACGGCTCCAAAGGCTCAGAGCTCAGAGGGAAAGGTCTGTCCTATCCGTAAGACCATGCTCAATGACAAGACTTACCACCACTTACCCTGACAGCCTGCCTGCCTGTAGCCATAAGAATTCCATGCTCTGTACACCTTCCTGAAAGAGATACCCCACCATCTAAGCGAACCCCACATCCAAAGGGCAAACACCCTGATCTTGAGGGTGTTCCTCCTCCGCTGACTGTGGGAGGGATAGGTCAGGAGGCAGCGGCAAACAAGCACCCAGACCTCACCTGGGAGGTTACCTCAGAGGGGCCCAGCAAAGGCCAAGCTATGTCGCCATAGGCTAACTCGTCATAAAGAACAAAGCAGGAAATATCTTGCTGGTGCATCTCTGGGCTTGGAGGAGGTAAAAGGCCCAAGGACCAGCAGCTCCAACAGAAGCCAAGCTGGAAAAAATATAATCCTTTTCAACTCCTGGGGAGGCCTGGATAGGCTGTCTCATCTAGGTCCGAAGGGTTTCTCTGCACTCCTGAGGTCAGGGCAAGCCAGCTTGCTGGATGCACTCCCTGGGCCCCCTAAAGGGATTTAGTCTGGACTCAGGCCTCCCCCTCTTCACACACACCAACGCTTCTGTGTAGCCCAGAATTTGGCCCAGAGCCCTGGTGAGGAACAAGAGAAGGGCTTCAAGGGAAACCAAGATTTCCCTGGTTTCTTCAAAAGTGGCTTACTGATATCTGCCCTCCCCTCGCCCCAATGCTCTGCAGGGTCCGGATCAGGAGGATGAAGCCGACCTGGGGCCTACAGCCATATCCTGCACATACCCACCCCAGCACACTCCAGCAGCTCATCAGCACCTGACCCCACTACCATATTCACACACCCTGGTCCCTACCAGCTGACAAAATGAACCCTTTCATCCCGACCACTGCATACACACCCAGGCCTCACTCAGGAATGGAGCAGCTCTCTTGAGCTGTCTCTACAGCTCCATGTGCAGGCGCACGTTTCCCCCCCTCTGAACAAAAACACGCTGACATCTACGCGAGGGGGAAAGAAAGCAACCCTTTGCTCTCAAAGGCGCCAACTCCCGGATGTTGGCAAGCTCTGCTCCCAGCGCCTGTTTCTGAGTGTTTACTTGCGCTCCCTCTCCTCTCCCTCCCCTTTAAGGATGGCGCAGGAAAGGGAGGTGGGGGGGGGGGGGAGAGACTCCACCGCACCCCCTCCTCCATGTTTGAACAAAAACCCAGAGAAAGAGGGAGGGAGAAAAAGTCTCAGTGCAGGAGGGGCCTTACCAGACTCCTAAAGCCAAACGTATCTACAGGTTTTAATCCGCCATTAGCATTTAAATCTTGAAAGTGAGGAGAAAGGGGGGGCTAGTGGAAAGTAACCCCACACACAAAAGAAAAGTTGTTGGTTTTCTTCTCAGTCAGCCTGGCAGGAGCGATCTTCCTGGCTGACAGCCAGAAGTGCGTCACAGCCAGGAGTCTGCTTTCTTTAAAGGCACAGCAAGCTTCCGTGATCTGGGAGCGCGGCGAAAGCAGGGAACTCTCGGCAAGGGGGGAGGGGCGGCAGTCGGGGGCCAGGAGGGAGGGGCGCCCTGGAGAGGAGGGGCCGGGAAGGCTAGGCCCAAGAACAAGAGAATAGGACGCACTGGGGGGAGGGGGGGGGGAGCGCGGGAGGCAGCAGACAAAAAAATCGTGAGCCGCAACCGTGGCAAGAGCCAAGGCAAACTGTGGCATAAATACACAAAACACATCGCACAGTGGCCGGCCTGACCAACCTGGTATCACCCGGACACTCCCCCTTCGCTCTCTCAACACAGCAGTGACAGCCTGTCCATCCCTCTGGCCAGCAACGGACTGCCCTGATGATTAGATCAGCCCCTGCCCGGCGGCGCGCGGGGCAGGGAGGAAGAGCCGGGAACGGAGGCTTTGGAGGGTGAGCAGGACACAGGCCCTTTCACGCGGGCAGCTTCCTGCCGGCTCCAGGGCGGGGCGGCTGTGTCTTTAAGCACACACTTGCCGCTCACACACAAAGCGCCGGCCTCCTTTCGCGGCGCCGCCTGCCCTGGGACGAGGCCACCCCCCCAAGCCCATTCCCGGAGGGAATCTCTCCAGCCCGTACCTTCTGCGTGGCAAGGCCAGGACGCCGCGCTGGGCCCGCTCCTCCCCCTCGGCCACCCAAACAAGCAGCCCGGGCGGACTGCGGCCTTGGAGCGCAGGCCTGCGCTGTCCTGTCCGGGTGGCTGCGTGCTATTGTCGACTCTGGAATGGCCGCCAAAATCCCAGCTGTGCTGCCAGAACCTAATCCCCTGTTCCGCTGAGCCTTTGTGGGGAGGGGCCGAGGGGCCAAGGCACGGGACCTGGTACGGCAGGCACTGGCTGGAGCCCCTTCACAGACACAGGCACTGGGACCCATGGGCAGAGCCTACAGGCTCTGCCTCTCCTCCATGGCCGAAAAGAAAAGATGTCGGACTCTTAGAAAACAAAACCACAGCGTTTCCACCCACCGAACAGTGACTCTCACCAGGCCTGGGAGAGAAACCCACCAGTCATCAGGACCACCCTCCACCCTCCTCTAACTTTTACTTACACCACCAATATTTACTAAGCACCTACTATGTGCAAGGCACTGCTGTAGGACATTGAAGGGAGTACACGAAGATGAATTAAACCCAGTCTCTACACTGAGCTAGGTTATAATTACACAGGAGATAAGAAATGTGCCTTGAAAATTATATTTCAAGACAGTATGTGCTAACTCCCACAAAAGGATATAAAAATTCCAACTACTTGAGAGTAGGTAAAAAGACTAAGAAAATGGAGTGATATTTGAATGTGGATCTTAAAACATGTAGGTAAAATTTCCCCAGACAGAAATAGAAGAGTGGGGAAGAAGGGAAAGCAGAGAAGACTGCTGAAGTAGTCTGGGAACAGAATTTTAAGTTGTGAGGTGGGGTCTGAGTTGGAGAATCCTGAACTTGGAACCAAGAAATCAAATAAGGATTTGAATGTTTACTTTGTTGCTTGTTTTTAACACAGAGATGTGGTACAGTGAGAGCCATACTTTCAGAAATTATTCTAGTATATAAAAGAAGGAGACTATCAGCAGGGAGGCAGGTCAGAAGGCTGCCGCAACAGAAGACAGGTAATGAGGACATGAAGGGGAAAATGAGAGAGAATGGAAAGATGAGGAACGAGACGCTGTGGAGACAGGATAAAGACGAGGGAATGGCTGAAAGCAAGGGGAGAAATTGTAAAGGAGAGGAAAGTGTGGAGGATGGTTGGGCAGACAGAAAGGCCATATATAGAAGTGAGGAGATGATACAGATCATGTTAGAATAAGAGAGAAAACAAGGTATAAAAAATAGCAGCTACTGCTTACTGAGTGCATACTATGTGCCATGCACACCCTGTTCTGCTGAACTAATGTGTATTAACTCATTAATCTGAAAAACTCCCTTGGTGAAGCAGGTACTGTTACCACTCAACTCTACAGAGGAGGAAACTGAGCCACAAAAATGAAATAATTTGCCCAAGATCACACGACTAGTGAATGGCAGAATTCTATACCACTTGCTGCTGTGAGACCTCTGGGCCTCAGTATTCCTATTTGTAAAACAAAAATAAAGATATCTATTTTATAAGGTTATAATGAGGATTAATCCCATAACATCTATAAGGGGCCCAACACACTGACTAGCACACAAGGCACAAGGTGGTTGCTTAACAAAGGTTAATTCCTATTCTGGGCATTTTGGCACCTAGTCACCAAGGTATCCAAGCAAAAGCCGGCTGTTTGTCAAGGAAGCTAGCGGGGGTGCTACTCCTTGGAGTGGGAGCTTGGATCCTCAGGATGCTTGCTTTCCTTCTATCAGTCTGCCTCTCTGAATTTTACTTTAAGGTCCAGTTCAAATTTCAACTCCTCAAATATTCCTTCACAGCTATCAGTGGTTATCTAAGGGAGGAGTTAGGCTGTGGGGGAGTTCCTACACTATATATTTCTTTTATATTGGAATTTATTCTAAATAAACATGTATTACATTGGTAATCAGAAAAATGTGTCTACATTCCACATTCGGCACTTGTGCTGCCTTAACTATGTAAGCATGGAAGTCTTGCCTCACATCGAGAATGTAAATGTCAAGGGCATAACCAGTTCTCTCTCTCTATGATCTCCCATAGTATCTAGCACATTAGGGCTCCTTGAATCTGTTTCACTGAAATATATCTGGATAGCACGTTTCCGAATTTAACCCTCTGGGCACCAGAGAATGACTGGAGTGAGTGAGTGGTGGGGGTCAGACCAAGGCCCATTGCTGCAGAGACCGCCATCACCCTGTTTCGTCTCCCAGGCCCTTAGCTTTCCCACAGTATCACTTGTAGTCTGTGGTTAGCAACTGCTATTGGTAGAAAGGAAAGTTCAAAGAAGGACCAGGAAAGCCAAGCCAAAGCAAAAACCAAAGCTTTTCTAGAAGAGCAAAGTGGCAAACATAATCTAATGACTGGCACAATCAACACTCCAGGAAATGTATGAGGTGAAAACAGGAGGCAGGCCTGCTAAAACTGTCCTGGCTACATCTGGCACCGGGGGCCCTGAAGCTCCCCAGCACATGAAACATACACATGATACTGTGTCTCAAAAGAATACAAGAGATTCCCACCCCCCTCCTAGGCTCTAAACTCCAGGCAACAGCTTCCGGCTGTGCAGCCTCAGAGGGCTGAACTCTCCTCTGGAACCTCGCGGCCCAAACTGCCAAGCTCCTGGGCCTGCTCTCCAGGACAGCCCAAGGAGCCGGGCCAGTTTCTCCAGCCTCTCCCTCCCCCACCACAGGGCCGCCACTTGCTTCCAGCGGCGGCTCAGAACTTCCCCAGCCTCCTCCCAGCCTAGCTAGGTAACAGGCAGGCCACATGGCTCCCGCCTGATTCCACAGCCCCTATTCGGTGTCCCCAAAAGACCAAGATAGGTAAAACCATTTTTAAAGGAAAGGAGAGAGGAAGGAAGGAAAACAATAAATGACTAACACGAGATTGAGGATAGCATTCGGATAGGGCCCGGAAGGGGTTCGTGATGTGTGTGGAGCACACGGGGTGTTTTCAAAAGGTCTGGTGGCGTTACATCTCCTGTGCATGGGTGTTTAACTATTTTTGTTTAAAATGTAAACGTTACTGCTTTTAATGAGTATTGCCTTTAAAAAATAATAATAATGTGTATTACCATTTTAAAAAGTATAAAGGAAAAACTGAGAGAGAGCAATTTCCACTGAGATGGCCCAGGGTAGGGTGGTTCGAACACAAAGAATTCACCTGGCCTTCAAGGCCCTCCAGGACCCAGCCTCAGTTTTACCGTCTAGAGTTACTTATGCTCTTACCCAAACCCTCCACACTTATAGATCCCCTGCCCTATGCGATGCCTTCTAGTCTTTCCTCTGCCACCTGATGTCCTAGCATCATAAATACCTACAGACTATCGTTGCTGTTGCTGTTACTGTTGTAATTAATAGCTAACATTTAATGAGCACTTAGTATGCACCAGGCACTGTGCTAAACACTTCCCTGCTTTATTTTGCTTAATCCTCAAAATAACCCAGTGACACAAAAACAAATACTATGATTATCCATCTCTATTTTACAGAAAAGGAAACCAAGAAAGATTAAATAACTTGCCTAAGGCTACACAGCTAGTAAGTGTTGGAGCCAAAATTGGAGTCCAGCTGGGTCTCTCCTCTCAACTACATAGGGTTTATTTCTATCCTAAAGATGAGAAAATCTGAGTCTCAGGAATTAAGTGACTTAGCCACATAGGTAGTGACTGGTCTATGTGGTCGCTACATTATTCTCTACTGCTCTTAAATAAACCATCAAATGAATAAATAAAAGCTAGCACATTCTCAGTGGCTCAAAGAAACCCTGTACCTCTATACCTCCTTATCAGAACCAACTTTTTAATTAAAACAATCAAACAGTTCTAATTTTAAAAGTAACCACTAAAGAATTTTTTTTCTGAAGATGCAACAGCTTTAGAAACATTAAAGGACCAAAACTCCTCTGAAGACGTAAGCAAAGAAGAATTATCTACTGGAAGGGATGGTGGACGTATCTCAAGGGCGAGAAGCCATGGAGAAAGAAGGTTGGAGGAAACCCCACTGGCTGGAGGGAAAGACTGCTGTTTCAGAACCCTGACCTCCCGCTTATTTACCAGGTCTCATTCTCCCTCTCCAGAGGGTAGTGCTGAGTAATGAGGCAGTGTTGGTAAGCCTGCAGCTTCCTGGGGAGAAAAGCAGAGGGCAAATCAAAACCCAGAGAGGATTCATTATAACATCCAAGAGGCCACGTTCAGTTCTCCCTCAAGAAGGTCTTTCTACAAAACACCTAAGAACCTGTTCGCCCTGTTTCATTGTCACAGAGGAATAAACGGATCTGTCCCTACAGGCAGTGTATCTAGCACAATGTTTGCGCACAAACACAGCACTGATGATGAGAAAAGTAAAAGAAACTGAAGGAGGAACAGTTTCAATGTAAAGATTTGCAATTACTCCTAGAGACAGCCACACCAATGGTAAAAAAACAAACACCCTAGATTTGGTGTTGGGAGCCCCTGGAGCTACGTGCTGAATCTATCACCTACTAAAGTTATGGCTTTAGGCGAGTCACTCGCCCTAGCTTGGGTCTCAGTAAAAGAAGGGTACTGGTACTGGATAGATCATATCTCAAGCACCTCCAAAAATTTCCTATGATTCTTTCTCCAGGATACCATTCTCAACAACAACAACAACAACAACAACAACAACAACAACAACAACAACAATCTTTGCCATAGAACTAATCTCCACAGCATCTGGTCAAAACTTCATCAGTTAGGGCTTCCTCCTTTCCAGGAAAAAAAAAAAAAAAGCAAATCTCCTAGAAACAAGCACTTTGATACCCTACTGGGTCCCATCCCTAAAGCAAGGCACATGTGGATGCTTCATGTATCCTGATGATAGGAGGTGGTCCTTGGAAACTGGTAGTACCAACTTCGCATGGGGTACAATGAAAGGTAATTGGAATTATACTCAAGGCATTTACAAGGTTTCATAAATAAAAGCCACAGAGAAGAGTGCAATTTATAATTACATTGGACTTACAAGCCTAAATAAAAATTTAAAAAAATGAAAAAAAAAAAAAAGAGAGAGAGAGCGAGAGAGCCTAAATAAAAGCAGCTTTCTAGACCTGGTCAACAAATCACAGAATCTCAAAGTTGAAAGAGACTTGAACGGTCATCTAGTCATCCACCCTACATTCATGCTGGAACACGTGTGACAACTAGGCTGAAGATTTGCTATCTCCTGCCTGAGATGGAAATTTTACAATTTATTTGTATGTCTGAGCAAGGTCTGCTGATTTGAGACAACGTGGGATTTCAGAACATAAATTTTAGAGAATAAAGATTCTGCCCAGGATCTGGTTTGTTTCAAATAGGCTTTAAGTAGCTAAAAAACTCAAGATGACTCTCTCTCTTCTCTCCTCCTCACCTTCCCATCTCTCCTTCTCCCCCTACCCCCTCTGTTTTTTGTTTTTTTTTTTTAATTTATATTAGCTATCATTCTTTCCTCTAGCAATTGCTATAGGTACAGAACTTTTTTTTAAAGATTTTATTTATTTATTTATTTGACAGAGACTGCCAGCGAGAGAGGGAACACAAGCAAGGGGAGTGGGAAAGGAAGAAGCAGGCTCCTAGCGGAGGAGCCTGATGTGGGACTCGATCCCAGAACACTGGGATCACGCCCTGAGCCGAAGGCAGCCGCTTAACGACTGTGCCACCCAGGCGCCCCCCTACCCTCTCTGTTTTATCTTCTGTCTCTACCTCCTACACAGCACTGAATCCCCTGCCTTTCTGCTTCCAAATCCACTTCTCCTATCACACTGCGATGCCTTTAACTTCCAAAAGAAATGAACGAACACAAATATTAGTAAGGGCTGGATTTCTAGATAGGATGCTAGACTGCCTCAAAAACCAACCACTAACAAAATAAATGGGAATGTATCTAATGTGGCCATGATTAAAAAAACAAAAAACAAAAAACCAAAACCAGACAACAACAAACCTAACATTTTAACAGACTCCAAGAATTTAAGGAAGGCTATTTCTCACATCTCAATTAATCCCTCCTAAAGAACCCTAAGAGGCAAGCACGTTCATGAAGAGCTCCTCACAAGCAATTTTCCTAAAACTGAAATTTCCTTCCCTTTAGGACCAAATCTTTAAAAAACCAAAACACTATATGCAACACAGATTCCTCAAAATATATAAGATGGTTACTCCTTACTTGGAATTAATGAAACTCAACCAGGGACATTCAACCATAAACATGAAATAAACACCTATAGATACTATGTTGGAGACTCAAACCTGAACTAGACAGGCTTACAATCCTGTGGAGAAAGAAACATACCTATAACTCACCTTAATACAAGGCCAAAGAACACAGACTTGGGCAGTGCTAAAAGGAAGTCGAGAGAACACTGGGAAGTCTCGTGGAGACGAACAGTGACTTGTAGGAAGCACACCAGAAAGGCAGTGTCCTGAGCAGGAGAATGGCTTACTCGTGTGCGCTTTTTTCCAAAAGATGAATCTGGCACAACATTGAGTCCAAAGGCAGAACAGAGTGAGGTGGCACGTGCAGTGGCAGTAGGACCGAGGAAGAACGGTATTACTTGAAAGGCATCGTGGAGGTTGACCCAAAGTTCTTAGGAACGGGGTGGGGGAAGGAATGGGGTGTGGGATGGAAAAGACCTAGGATTCCTGCCTCGCTGAAAAGACTTCAGACCAGGAACACAGAAGTTACTGTTTTAGAGGACATGTGAGGGTCTGATTAACTCAGGATGAGTGATTACGAAAGCTTTACCAAGGAGTAACATTTAAGCTGAGTACTTAAAGTGTGAGTAGGATGAGCAGGGTTTCACCAAAAGAGAAGTAAAAGAGAGCATTCTAGGCAGAGAGAACAGCATATGCAAAGACCGAGTTTATTACATTTGAGCAACGGCATGCAGTTTTAGGCAGGTGTAGCAGATGATGAGGATAAGCAGTACTAAATTGTGAGGCACTTACATCATACTACGGAATTCAGATTTTATCCTGTAGGTGATAGGAAACAATCAAGGTTTCTAAAGGGAAGGGAGTCAAGGGGAGGAACACAGATCAGATCTATGTTCCAGTCTGTATGACGTACAGGCTAGAATGGTAAGAAACAAGAGGAAGGCAACATAGCACAAGGACTAAGAGCATGGGGTCTGCAGTCAGACTGCCCAATTAAAATCCTGGCTCTATAGCTTACTAGCTGTGCAACCCTGAGCAGGTAATTTAACCTCTGTGTCCCCAGCTGCCCCATCTATAAAATGTGAATAGTACTAGTACTTTCTCAGAGGGTCGTTGTAAAGATTTAGCAAGACAGTATGTGTAGGGGCACCCGAGTGGCGCAGTCGTTAAGCGTCTGTCTTCGGCTCAGGGCATGATCCTGGCGTTCTGGGATCGAGCCCCACATCAGGCTTCTCCACTAGGAGCCTGCTTCTTCCTCTCCCACTCCCTCTGCTCGTGTTCCCTCTCTCGCTGGCTGTCTGTCAAATAAATAAATAAAATCTTTAAAAAAAAAAAAAAAGACAGTATGTGTAAAGTGTTTAGCACAATACCTAGCACAGAGAATAAATGCTAGCTGCTGTTAGAGGCTGAAAGTTCATTGGTAGAAGGTTATATCCACATGTAGTTTAGTGCCGTCCATGCTCTTCCTTCTACCCCAAACGTGCTTTTCCTACCTCTTCATCTAGTTAATTCTAACTTATCCTTCATATCTCAGCTCAACAATTGTTACTTCCTCATGTAAACTCTCCTTAACCACCTAGTTCCCAGTTCCATACCAGGTCAAGTTCCTACTATGCATAGCCCGAGAGTCCTTTCCTTCACAGCTCTCATCATTTCTAATTACGCCTTTCTGTAGTTCATTAATTTTTCTCCTAGTATCACATGTTCCATGAAATCACAGATTGTGTGCTCACCACTGAATTCTTAGAACTTAGCACAATGCCTGGCGCATAGAAGGTGCTTGATAAACACTTTTTAAATGAATGAAAGTTTTCAAATTCTATTTTAAAAGTGAACCCTCTTGAGACTCGATCTTCATATAGAACCCAAGATACAGATAAAAGCAGATGGTTTGAAGTAAAGGATGTTTGGAGCCCTTCCCCCACCCCCTGCTTCTACCTGATTCCTAAGTCTGTCCTATAATTCTTTTATTTATTTATTTATTTATTTATTTATTTATTTATTTATTTTGTTCTGTGATTCTATTAAGCTTTGCAGAATGCAGTGCAAAACCATTACTTGTTCCAAGCTAGTAGGGGTATATGTCTGAAATAAAGCAGCAATTTAAAAAGAGGAAGCAATAGTTTGAGAACTACTTATGGCAGGCCCTGATAATCAATTGTAAGTGAAGCATAAGAATAGGAAAATTCTAGAAGCACATCTAATTTCCTAGCTCGAATGAATAATTAGATGATCATGTGTGCCAAAAACAAACAAAAAGAACGTGAAAGTAATAACTTCATTCACTGAGCACTAGAACCAACCCTATCAGGCAAGTGCTATTAATACCCTCTTTCATAGAAGTTTCAAGATGTTGAGCAACCTGTCCAAAATCATGAGGCTAATAAGTAGCAGAATTAAGATTCAAACCCAGGTCTGTCTCACTCCAAAGTTCATAATCTAAACCATCATGCCATAAAGGCAGGCGGTTTAAAAGTTTGGTTTTAGACATGAGGTGTCTATCGGACATAGAATCAGAAAAACCCAGTAGCTGGTGAAAAATATGATTTGGGGCTAGATATACAGATTTGGGTCACTTTTGGGACAGCGTGACTATGATCAGAAGAGGGTCTATGGTAGGATCATGCTTACTTAGTAGGCCTATAAAGAGGTGGTGTGTACATCTGCTATTGAAATTTGCTGATCTGCCACAGCCCCTGTCTTGTGCCGCTCCAGGGGCACCCACGCTGAGTGAACGGACTCTGAGTGAAATTCCAAATCTCTGGAGATTCCTTTTAGGGTCTTTACATTATTACCATTTGGGGAAAATGTAACAGAAAGCCAGTGACCACACCAATGTCAATTTAAAAGGAAGGTGGTTAAGAGAATGGATTTGGGGATCAAATGTCTTCGTTTTCTCTCCTTACGGCGAGTTCACATCATCTCGTGCTTGGGCTTCTACCTCCCTGACTAAAAACGCCGAGCATTTGTGTACGGCTTTTTACCACTGACAGTGTTTCCCATCTTCAAAGTATTTCACGTGATCCTCACAACAGCTCTGCAAGGTAGACGTTGTTTTCATTTTATCAAAGAGGAATGAAGTTCAGAAAAGTACTTTGCCTAAGGTCACACAACTACAAAACAATAGGACCACAATGCAACTCTGATCTTCTGGCTCCAAACGTGAAGCACTTTCCAGCAGATTCACCCCAAGATAACCATGAGCCACCCACCCACCTAGGAACCGAAAGAGTCACCACGCCTATGTACACTTTCGCTGTATTTAAAAAGAAAACAGCAGGGGGATAAGGACTGGAAAGGGCTAATGGGATGCGGATAATGTTCTGTTTCTGAACCAGCACTAATGACACACGTGTGTTCACTTTGTGACAAGTCGTGAGCTACATTACGCATTTTTCTGTATGTATGTCATACTTAAAAAGCAAACACTAGGCAAAATCAAGATAAACTAATCAAACTTCGGGAGCCAAGCTGGATGTCTCAGGGCTACATATATATTGACTTGACTTCTCAAGCAGCAGGTACCTAATGGGCACCTACCAGTTAAGTAAGGACGCACAAAATCCTTGCACACACAAATAACATACCCACCCACTTGTCCCTACCCATAATGTCTAAGTGATGTGAGTGAATCTGACGGGATCAGGAGCAAGGGAAGTCCAGGAAGGGGCCAAGATTATAGTAAACGAAGAAAAAAATTGACATCTGGAAAGCGCAGCTATCCTACACTAGCAATACAACAGCAAGATATCTCCATTTCAGAGACAATTAAAATGTGAAAAAATAGCCAATGACAATTGAAAGCTGCCACCAATTATAAATGCATCCTAATTTCAGAGTGTTAAAATGTAAAAACAACAACAGTAACAAAGTATTTAAAAATAAATAAAACACAATGTTCTAATCTCAAAAGGTAGTTCAATTGTGGGATCATAGATCCTAGAACGTTAGGGCTGGAAAGGACCTTGGAGATCCCTGTCTATGGTACAAGCTCTTCATTTTAGAGATGGAGAGAGTGGGGCTCTGTTTAACAGTTGTTAAGTGACCTTATTAAGTTGAAGCTCACACACCAGAAAGCTGAAAGCTACAAAGTTGGTTCCCTGACTCCTGGGACTCTTTCCACTACCCAGATACCGCCCCCCCACCCCCCCAATCTAGGAGAAGATTTACACATTAACTCTATTTTTTACTTTCATAATTCTCTGCTTCATTAACTCACTAAAAAAATTAAAAGCACCTCTTAAAAATCAGTTAAGATGAAAAAATAGGAGACTTCACCTCTTGCTTGAACAAGTTTAATTTCCTTGTTCTCTAAAACCAATGAAGCAATACAAAGTTAGATTAAAAAAACCAAATTTGTAATCTCTCAGCCCCTTTTCGTTTCCCTCTGGGCCCTCTCACAAGATATGTTAACAGATTTTCATGGCCCCAAAAACATAACTACAAAAATAGTTTTGTATTTAAGAGGATTTTTAATTATTCTCCATTTTAAAAAAAGCTAGGATTACACTTCAACATTGCTCTGCAACTTGTTTTCTGACTTAATAATTTATCATGAACATCCCCCCCAAGTGTCAGTAAATAAAATTTTAACTCATTCTCTTAAAAAGCTGTATAACAGTCCACATAAAGAATATAACATAACGTGTTCACATATTTTCCTACTGATGGACAAGGCTATTTTCAATCTGTTACCCTTTCAAACAATGCCATAATGCATATCCTTGTGCATATTTTTTTAAATGAAAGAAAAAAATTTCTGTACACACACTTTCTAGTCATCCAATGTTTTGATTGCTTCCTTTCTTGTCATCGTCCCTGTCTTACTTGCTCATAGCATTTTCCTCAGGGCCCAGTGTGGTAAAGGAGGGCAAAGCAACTTGGAGAATGTCAAGACATGACATGTGATACTTACTGTTGGTAAATCAGAATTGGCCTATCTTGGCTGCCTCTCCCAGCCACCTGCCTATACCACCCCCCCCACCCTCCACCCAATACATGTGCTCCTTGTTCTGGTCTCAGCAGCTGCTTCCCACTCAACTGATGTGGGCAGAGCTGGCTTGTGGAATTAATCCTACTTTGTCACACTCCTGACCCTGGCAAGTGCAGATAGGCCCACCAGCTATCCAAACAAGTGGGAAGGAGAAAGAATACATTATCACTATGAAATATTATAATACAGAAATATATAGAGTAAAATGTAAAACTCCCCATTCACCAAACCTTAACCCACATTCACCAATGGTACTCCCCTCCTCATAGTGACCACTGTTACGAGCTGTTGTAGCCTTTCCTAAGCATGCACAGACGTACACATGTGCGTGTATATACAGATACATATATGTGTATATACATGTAAGTGTGTGTGTGTATATATATGCAAGTATGTAAATAAAGAGACAAAGAGTGTGAGTGTGTGTGGTCTACATACCTATAATCCCACTGTATGATTTGTTTTTCAACTTGCCTTTTTCACTTAAAAATTTCTTTGACATGTTTCCATATAAGTATATAATGGATTCCTCATACTTTAAAAAGCTTTGGGGGTGCGTGGGTGGCTCAGTCGGTTAAGCGTCTGCCTTCAGCTCAGGTCATGACCCCGGGGTCCTGGGATGGAGCCCCGCATCAGGGTCTCTGCTTAGCACGAAGTCTGCTTCTCCCTCTTCCTCTGCCCCTTCCCCTGCTGGTGCACACTCTGGCGCTCTCTCTCTAATAAATAAATAAAATCTTTAAAATAAATAAAATAAAAAGCTTGAGAAAAATGCTATAGTTTTTGAACAGCTAGGCCTTCTGTCTAACGTATTCTAATATATTTCCCACTATCCAAACATCCACAAACCTGCAGAGGTGAACAGAGTGGATCCTTGAATAATGCAAAGATAAGGGACGCCAAACTGCACGACACCCCCACCACCCTATGCAGTTGAAAATCCACGCAGAACTTCTAACACCCCAAAAACTTAACTATTCATAGCCACTGCTGACTGGAGGCCTTACTGATAACATAAACAACTGATTAACATCTATCTTGTAAGTTATACGTATTAATACTGTAACCAAACAATAAAGTTAGAGAAAAGAAAATGTTACTAGGAAAATCATAAGAGAAAATACATTTACAGTACTGTATTTATTAAAAAAAAAAAAAAAATCCCCTATAAGTGGACCCATGCAGTTCAAACCCATGTTGTTCAAGGGTCAACTATAGTTGCAACTACACAGCCTGCAAAGCCTAAAATACTTGCTACCTGGGTCTAAACAAAACAATAACTTACACTGAACATCTAAAGAACAGTTTCTTAACGGAGATTGTTTGTCCAACTGGCAGTGGCTATTTTAGACGGTGAGGCTCATCTTAAATGAAATTTATATGGGGCACACAAGTGGCTCAGTCGGTTAAGTGTCTGCCTTCAGCTCAGGTCATGATCCCAGAGTCCTGGAATCGAGTCCCGCATCAGGCTCCTTGCTCAGCGAGGAGCCTGCTTCTGCCTCTGCCTGCTGCTCCCCTTGCCTGTGCACGCACGCTCTCTCTCTGACAAATAAAATAAAATCTAAAAAATAAAATAAAAATAAATAAATAAAAATGGTTATCTCGGGGCGCCTCGGTGGCACAGCGGTTAGGCGTCTGCCTTTGGCTCAGGGCGTGATCCCGGCGTTATGGGATGGAGTCCCACATCAGGCTCCTCCGCTGTGAGCCTGCTTCTTCCTCTCCCACTCCCCTGCTGTGTTCCCTCTCTCGCTGGCTGTCTCTATCTCTGTCGAATAAATAAATTAAAAAATCTTTAAAAAAAAATGGTTATCTCTATAGAGTAGGATTAGGATAAAGGGTTAAGTGTAGGGGACTTATTTGTTATATATATATTACTTCTTTTTTTTTTTTTTTTTAAGATTTTATTTATTTATTCGACAGAGATAGAGACAGCCAGCGAGAGAGGGAACACAAGCAGGGGGAGTGGGAGAGGAAGAAGCAGGCTCATAGCAGAAGAGCCTGATGTGGGGCTCGATCCCAGATCGCCGGGATCACGCCCTGAGCCGAAGGCAGCCGCCTAACCGCTGTGCCACCCAGGCGCCCCTATATATATTACTTCTATAATTTGTATAAAAGTATTACAGTATTGTTTAAAATAAAAAAACTGAAAGCACTATAAAAATCCTCTATGATAGAGTATTATACAGTCATTAGAAATATTTATAGTTTCAGCAACATTTTAAATTTATATGAATTTATACAATGAAAACACTGGTAATTGGGAAGCAGAATATAAAATTATAGGTATTATATGACTTTGGACTATGCAAAACAGAAATACGTATAGGTACAAAACATTGAAAAGAAATACTAAAATAGGAATAAGTGATTTTCTCCAGATGGTGGGTTATGGATAATTTTAGTTTTCTTTATCCTTTCCTGTATTTTTCTCGTTTCCTACAATGACTATATGCTATTTTTCAATCAGATTCAAAAAAAATTTTCGGTTTCCACTGTATAATCAAAAGTTCACCCTTCGTGAGAAATTTGTATAGGACTGGATAGAGGAGTAGCAGAAGTAAGCAGTCCACTAGCAAGAGGACCGCATAAGGTATATGCCTAAGAAAACCTTCATCTTTGGGGTGTAGAGAAGCTCAGTCTAAAGGGACAATGCTGATCATTTCCTGCCTTCTTGCCTTTGGAGATGCTTTAGTAAATGTAACTGAAGAATCAAGTTATATTGAGACGCCTGACAAACCTTATACTCTAAGACCCAGGACCATCACTTTCTCAACCCTTAAATCTAAAACCTTACACTTAAAGAAAATAGATCGAGGTGCTTGGGTGGCACAGTCGGCTAAGCATCTGACTCTTGGTTTTGGCTCAGGCCCTGATCTTGGGATCAGGGTCGTGGGATCCGGCCATGCAGGGAGCCCAAGCTCTGTGCAGAGTCTGTTTAAGATTCTCTCTCCCTCTGTCCCTTCCCCCTACTCACTCTCTCTCTAATAAATCAATCTTTTTTTTAAAAAAAAAGAAAGAAAACCGACTAAGACCTAAGTAACATGGACTGGATCATGTTATTCCTCACATCAAAAACATTCAGGGGCCAGGCGCCTGGGTGGCTCAGTTGGTTAAGCATCTGACTCTTGATCTCAGCTCAGGTCTTGATCTCAGAGTTGTGAGTTCAAGCCTTGCGTTGGGCTGGATGCTGGGCCTGGAGCCTAGTTAACAAAACAGAACAGGGAGCCTCGGTGGCTCAGTCAGTTGAGCGGCTGCCTCCGGCTCAGGTCATGATCCCTGGGTCCTGGAATGGAGCCCTGCACAGGGCTCCCTGCTCAGCAGGGAGTCTGGTTCTCCCTGTCCCTCTGCCCCTCCCCCAGCTCCTGCGGTGTTCTCTCTCTCTCTCTCTCCCTCTCTCTCATAAACGAATCTTTAAAAAAAAAGAAAAATTCAGGGTGTGTCTGGCTGGCTCAGTCGGAATAGCTTGCAACTCTTGATCTCTGGGTTGTGAGTTCAAGCACTATGTTGGGTGCAGAGATTACTAAAAAAATGAACAAACTTAAAAAATAAATTCAACAGCTAACTCCATGCAGAATAAAATACATATCCCTTAACATGACACTTAAAGTTCTTTAAGATCCAACCATCAAACTTCCTTTCCACCCTATCTCCAGCTCATAGCTCTAAAATATCTTATATCTCAGGAATACTTTTCCCAAACATGCTCTGTGCTTTTCCCAAACGTGCTGTGACCTCCTCCAAAATGCTCTATCTTCTAAACCTACTGAACGCCTAATTCACCTTTTATAACCTGGTTCAAATACCTTCTCTCTTTAGAAGCTCTCCTTGTTCTCCCAATTCAAAAACAACTGTTCTCTCCTCAACGTGTTCCCAGTATTGCTTGTTCCTCTACACGCTTTATTCCATTCCTCTTTGGGTCTACACTAGCTACAAATATGTTTCACTTGACTAAGGTTCTGGAGGGCAGAAACCCTCTCATTCACCTACCAGCTCCACTTCAGTACAGCTTGCACACAGTAGGTGCTAAATAATGTTGCCTGGCTGAATGACAGCCAACTGGCCCTAATCTAATGAATTCTTTCAGTGAGGCAGCCAGCAAGCCAAAGTGTCAAAGGAGGACAATCCCTCTAATTTAGAGTGATCAACAGAAAATGTCATGGGCCTGCCGCTTTAAGGGGACTGGCAAGCTGACTGTGTTTACACAATCCTAATTAAAACTAAAGGGCACTGAGGGAAAGAAGAGGAATAGGGAGATTAAGAGGTGTGCATTCTACAGGTCACCTCCTCCTCTGCTTGGAGCCCAAATCTCCCAGCCTAGTGCCTAGTGAGCTCACCAAGCAGCCTAGTCTCTCCTTGGGGTCACTATAAGATCTAAGTGTCAAAAAGCAACTGATTAGGCCACTTTCTCTCCAGCAACTGGCTCTGCTCTTGGCCATTTAACTTCTAATTGTGGTTACCTGGGGCTTTTTCTCTAAATGAATCCCATTGCACCAATCATTAAGAGACTCCCTTTAAAGAAAGACTTGAAATTAACCACAGCAGGGAACTAAGTCTCTAAATCTTCTAAATCACAACATCCACACTGTCCATTTTGATGAAATTCACCCCCAACTCCTTCAAACAATAGGTCCTACCAGGGAGTGACTTCTCTCAGGACCAGCATGTCCTGTGATTGTTCTTCAGGAGAAAGCTCCTAGCGCCTGCTTCCCATCAAACAGTTGCTTCGTGTTTGATCACTCAGCTGTGACCGCACGTAGAAAGCAAAATCACTATAACTTAGGGGCTAAAAAGGCTAATCTAATAGTCAAGCAACTTACAACTAGATACTCTGCCGCCTCAAATCTCCTTAGGCCGACCGGTCTTCAGATCTAGAACTCATAGCATGTAACTTTTTCAATATCAAAATGAGGAAAACAAGGTCTAGAGTCAGAATTGCCAACGATCATACAGTGACAGAATCTTTTGACCACACTGCTGAATACCTTATTTTACTGACTAGTTATCAACAAGACCACCATTTCCAGGAACACATTCTGGGGCACACCAATCAGCCTATTTCAAATGCATTCAAGATAGGCTCTCCGCTTTCCCTCCTCCCATCCCCCTGCCCATCCTCACCCTTTCTCAAATCCAACTACTGACCAAAAAATAAAAATAAAAAATAAAAAAAAATTAATGAGTGACTCGATATATCATCTTTCCCATAAAAAGACTGCAGCTACCAAACTATCTGCTTCAGCCACACCGTGTGAGGGGCTCTAGCATGCTGGCGCACAGTGGGTGCTGCAGCCAGAAGAACTTGTGACTGAGTCTTCTGGAGATGGGACTGCAAACGCCCCCTCAGCTACAGTGTCGTAAAGCAGCATGTTCCACTCCTTTTTGGTGCTCAGATCACATTTGTGATTTGGGAGGACTACGAAGAGAAAGGCAAATCTTCTCACACTATCTAGTCACCATGGCCTAGAAGCAAGCACATATGCACAGTGAGTATAAAGGAAGTGACACCTTTTTAAACATTTCCAATCCTATTAAATCAAATGAAAACCACCATCAAAATAGTCTCTGTAGGAACTTATTTACTTATTCTAACAATATTACCATCACTCAAAATATTTATGAAACACTCCTTTGGAAACTGCCTTTAAAGTTAACTCCATGTGAGACACACACAAAAATTAAGTCTTACTGTTTACACGTCATCCTTCACCAAAAAATGTACTGCCTTGCTTCACTCTTGGGCTCACAGTATCTTTTGGCTGTTTCCAAAAACTGAATCCACCAAGCAAGAGTGACGATTTGCTACTTCTGAGGACATTCAAAGGATTGGCTTAGAAGCCAAAAATATTCTCAGCACTGGCAGCATCACCAGAATAAATACAAAGGCTGAGAACATAATTACTTTGAAGACAAATTCACAATTATTGTTAAGTGTCCTACAACTACAACTGAGGGGACAAGATATGTGCAATATAGGTCACATACTAATTATATTACTTTACAATCACACATTATATAATCATAAATTTTGACCCTGGAAGAAATCTTCCAGATCATATAATCCAAACTGTTCATTTTTACACATGTGAACACTCAGTCCACTGAGGTTAGGCAATTTGTCTCTAGTCACATAGCTGGTTAACAACAGTCAGGACCAGAAACCTAGTCACTCTGACTTCTAGCATAATCCACAAACATATCCTAATCCATATTCCTCCCCCTTCTGTGTTCCTCACTGTGTCTTTCAAAGGGAAAGGAAATAACTTGGGACACTAAAGTACACCACAATGGTTCTAAAACCCAGTAGCTGACAAATGATGGCTTAAGACCAGGATCGCTCTCTGTAATCGCCCCTATGCGTATGAGCCATTGCTTGGTATGTAGCTCACAAGAGTTCTGGATAATCTACCTCAGAGCAGGGGTCAATGAAACCTCTGGACACCTACCCCCTCCCCCGCACACACACAACAAGAATAGGTCTATTAAATCTCTTTTCCTACCTCCTGCAGTAACTCATGTGGTTCAAGGAACTGAAAGAAGGTTACTATGAAGAACATGAATCAGGGAAAAAGAAAAGAGTAAAGCTTCTGTTTAGGAAAAAGCTGACCTATGAAAAACCAGAGAGGGCAAGAACCATCTTGAACTTACCTCCTGGTGGACAGCTTCCTCAGGCCTGGATAAAGAGATCCCTGGCAGTACGGCTAAGAATTAGCATCTACCCAGGGAAGGGGCAAAGGGACAGGAATGCTTGTTCATTCTCCCATCCCACCCACTGTTGGTCAGCTCAGCCTCATATCATCCTGGGAAGCTCCAGCATTCTGTAGATCAGACAGCAACCGGAAGGGAAGCCACGCAGCCTAGGTCAATGGGGTGAGTCAGTCGCAGAGCAGGAAGAGTCACTGGGGCAGAAATTCTGGCCTCCTGTGGCAAGATTGCCAAACCACACCACACCCCCACCCCACCCCCTCTGGTCAGCACTGGGAAGGCCCTGCCCTATCAGGATTCTGGTCTCTAAACCAGGAAAGGTCCTTCCTCAGGAGGCTCCATACCACTCTCATTTCCAAGTGTGTTTCTCCTACTCAAAAACCTTCCATGGCTTTCTTCTGCCTAAAGCATCATACCTAAATTATCTGGCTTAATTTTTGAAGTCCTCCATTATATGGCCTTAAGTCATTTATTCAACCTTATTTCCCACTATTCCAGTGTACACTCTGAACTAATCAAGCCAGTCTTCCCACTTCTCTCTGCATGAGCCTCTCTCATTTCCATGCCTTCAGTTATCCAGCAGTGGTAAATTCTAATACCTTCAGGAGCCAGGCAGGTAAAAGAAATGGATCCTCCAGTGGAACATACGGCTGAACCCAGAGTGTTGTCCCCACCTAAAGGCATTCAAATATTTTAATTCAAATATTGATGCAATACTTCACCTTCAGCATTACAATAACCTCTTTTTTTTTAAGATTTTATTTATTAGAGAGAAAGAGAGAGAGAGCACACAACAAGCAGGAGGAGAGGCAGGCAGAGGGAGAAGCAGCCTCCCCGCCGAGCAGAGAGCCCGATGTCAGGCTCGATCCCACGACCCTCGGATCATGACCTGAGCCGAAGGCGGACGCTTATCAAACTGAGCCACCAGGCGCCCCACAATAACCTCTTAAATAGTTATTAATACTCTTTCTAGCTTGCAAGGGAAGAAACTTTCCCAAGGTTAGGCAGCTGGCAAAATGCTGGTCATCACCTCTAAATCCAAAGCAAGAGCTCTAAAGTATTAGGATTCCCAGTAGTATAAACACCACAGAAGATAGAGAGCTCTAAACTCTGAAACGGAGGGGCACCTGGGTGGTTCAGTCGGTTAAGCGTCTGACTCTTGATTTTGGCTCAGGTCATGATCTCAGGGTCATGAGTTCGAGCCCCACATCGAGCCCACACTCAGCACAGAGTCAGCTTGGGATTCCCTCTCTCCTTCTGCCCCTCCCCCCACCCACACTCTCAATTTCTCTCCTCTCTAAAATAAATAAAATCTTTAAAAAATAAACTCTGAAGAAGAAATTCATTTTTCATGATACACAACCTTAATAATGGGATGGGAAACCCAAATAGCAGCTTATCTAACCATATTCCAACTACCTCAAATTCTATCCATGTTCCTGCCAAAGTCTTTCCTAGTTATTCCAGATCCTACTGAGTCCCCTCTTCTCTCAATTCCTATTGGGCTTACAGACTGGACAATAATCGTGTGCCAAATTATATATAGTCATGCAAAACTGAATACTGAATCCTTGTGTCCTCTAGCTTCACTAATCATACTACTGCATGAGCCTATAGAGTTCTATAAAAATGTTTAACCTGAATCTAATCAAGAGAAAACAATCATACACATCCAAATTAAGAAATATTCTGGGGGCACCTGGTGGCTCAGTCAGTTAAGCGTCTGACTCTTGGTTTCGGCTCAGGTCATGATCTCACAGTTCGGGGATCAAGCCCAGCGCTGGGCTCTGCACTCAGCGTGGAGTCTGCTTCAGATTCTCTCTCTCTCTTTCTCAAATAAAATCTTAAAAAAAATATTCTGCAAAAATCTAACCTGAATTCTTCAAGGATGTCAATACTATGACAGAAAAAAAAAAATCAAGATTAAGAGATTAGAGAATTGTTCAAGGGGCATGACAAAATCATTGCAACTAAACGTGAGCGTGATCTTTCAAAGAAGGCTGATTTGAAAAGAAGTCTATAAAAGACATCACTGGGAAAATTTGAGAAGTCTGAACAAGTACCGTACATTGGATGCATTGAATTAATACTAAATTTCCTGAGTGCTAACTGTATTGTGGTTATATAGGAAGATCGTCTTGTTTTAGGAAACACTGCTGAAATATTTAGGGTGAAGTAACATGATGTTCCCATGCAACAGTCAAAAGTTTCAGAGAATGAAGGAGAGCAATACAGCAAAATGTTCACAATTGGTGACTCTAGATGAAGAGTATATTTGTTATATTTTTCTTGTAAAATATCAGTAAGTGTGAACTTATACAAGAGTATATAAATATTTATTATTCCTATAAAGTATCTGTAGGCTTGAACAGTTGGTGAGGAGGAAAATCCTGTATTACACACTTCTTTATACACTCAGCTCTTTGAGAGGTAAAACAGGTACTCATTACGTATTTGCTCACTGCCTAAGGAAACTGGGCTTTGGAGGTCAGCAACCAGACAGAATCCACTTTGCAGCAGTTCACGAGGGGTATAACGGCAAACTCTTAGGGAATAAGAGGTTTCCCTCAAACTCACACCATCACACCACAGGAAGGAGAGAAAAGTAGATAATAAAAGCTATTATTACCTCGCCCTTCACTGAGGCCATCCAGCAGTCAGAGACACTTGACAAATGCCCACTGACAGGGCAGAATACAGTTGCTGCCCACACAAAGGACCAAGAGCTGGGGTCACGTTGCATTCACCTTGCCACAGGGTACCAAAAGCTTGACAGCTTGCAGAACAAGTGTCGCTGGCCAGTCACAGGATGGCACCCAAGTGGTCAAATAAATATGCCTGAAGTATACACAATCTGTACTCCTCACCATATAAACCAGTTCTCAGCTGCAGTAAGGCAGAAGAAATCTGCAAGGCTGAATCACTGGCATTTCCTGCACTGGCTTCAAAGAAATCAGCCCTTAAATAGGACAGAAAGGGCAGCTGACACAGCTGTCAACAGAGGCCTCAACCCAGGAGCATGCTGTGCAATATGCCCTCTTTCCCTTCTACAGCCACCAGATCATTTTACTTCTGCCAAGTGGTCCCTTATTAGGGTGACTGACTGCCCAATGGCCAACCCTTAACCTTGACTCTCTCCTCCCCTCATTGACAGCCAAGATATTGCCCTTTCCAGATAGCTCCTCCACCAATCTAGCAGAAAGAATAATCAAAACTACCCCCCCCCCCCGCCACAAACTTCCATCAGCTGAAGATCTATAGTGGTGTAACACAGAGCTTGCTTCTCAAACCTACGATTTTTACCATTTTTACCAAAGACAGAATGAAAACATATAAAGCCTGCTTGTCGAGCTTTGGAATTATAAACTGTGGAGGACAGAAAATACAATGTTTTCAGATTTGCTCTGGCAAAAAAAGATCTCAATAGTTACCAAAAGCAACACAATACAATTTAATTGGATTAAAGATAAAGGCTTGCATTCACAAGAAAAGAAATCAACCAAACTAATACAAGATGGCAGAGGCCTGGTACAGCAGTTTATTTAAAAGGCTGTTTTGGGGTAGGGGAGGGAGCAGACTGCCCATAGTGGGAGGTGGAGGAGAGGCTGTTACACTCTCAATGAACCATGAATGTAACAGAGCTACCCAAAACATCGATGCAGGCTCGGGTTGTGTGACAATTCTGTGCCCCACCTTTAAAGAGCAAAGTCAGAGTACGTGCCGTGAAGAATGACAACAACTGTGGTGAAAGGTCTAAAAGTCGTACCATGGCAAATGTGAAGGAAGAACTGCAGGTGTTTAGCAGGGAGAACATGAAAACTTTTTTCAAATATATGCATGCTTGTCACGCAGGTGAAGAGAAAAACGTCTGTGTTCTCCTGCAAGAAGACAAAACTAGAACTACTGAGTAGAAATTACAGGAAGACAGATTTGGGTTGGACACGGGGAAAGACTTTCAGCATAATAAAGAAATTAAGAATGTGGGTTATGGAACCCAGAATGCTTGGATTAGAACACCAACTCCACCACTTACAAACTGTATGGCTTTGAGTAGATTGCTCAATTTATTTGTGGCTTCAGCTTACTTGCCTGTTAAAGGGAATAGTAATAATGATAGTATTTACCTCATAGAACTTGGGGAAGCAGTTCATGTAAAGTGCTTAGAATAGTGCCTGGCTCAGAGTATATACTGAGAAAAGAAAAAGAATGTTAGCTATTGCTATGGCTGTTCATATGATAAATCAGATAACCTGAAAATCTTCCTACTAAATACACCTGGAAATGCTTGGGAAAATATAATAAACATCCTTTCAGATTGTGCCAATTAAGTTATTGTCTCTTAGCTCCACACCTACCCTGTTATACTCTGCTCTGAGACATTGGGGCTTGGACTCCGCCAGCCCTATTTCACCTTTGCCAGCTGGCTCCCAGTTAGACTCTGTCAATAGGAGGTGCTAAAGGGAAAATGGAAGGCAGGAACTTCCTCCTTCCTATGGCTTGCTGCTTCTTGACAACAGCATTTGGTTCCTTCCCACTTCTAAACGCCCAGAACCAGCCTCGTTGCACCCCCTTGGAGGCACCAGCGCGAGCTGGGCGGAGCTCAACCAAACCTGGCTCCTCCAGGCCCTTCTTGCGAGCACCTGAGAAACCAGCAGCACCAGGCAACACCCTCTCCTCAGAGAATCAGGGCGTAGCTCCTCCAGATCCCGTCAGACTTCGAGGATCTGATAACCCCAACCTTCCCTCCCTCTGTTTTTCAGTCCTAGATGAGGTAGCTGTTTAATGCAGTTATTACACCGAAGTTACTTTAAGATTCCCTTTTTGCTTGTTCAGCCCTCCCACAGGGTTTAAACTAATTCCATTTACTGAGTTCACGCTTAATATAGCTATGTGTGGTTTCTACTTTCCTGATTGGATCCTAACTGATACATCGATAAACTGAGCTCACAAGAAAGTAAGGGAAATCCCAGGAACAGCGTGACCTGACAGCATAGCTGTGCTAGCCGTGTAAAGAATTTATAACCTCCTCATTGTCCAGGAGACAGATTTTGAGCCTGCAAAGAGAAACTGAGATCCTTGTATAAAGGCTGAGGCATTCAATAAAAAGATCGAGCAGGGAAAAAAATCTGTCCACAGGGAAATAAGGAAGCTTAGCTTGCTCACCTAGCGAAGAAGGAAGAAAAACCCTCCTAGGAATTCAAAACCATAGTTGTTTTGTGGCCTAAGCTTGTGGCCTGGAAATCTATGAGTAGAGATAATTGCATACATTTTGGTCCCAGGTTGGGACTAGCCTTGAGTGCCCAACAGAAGCAACCACAAAGTTCTCCAGGAGATACAGTGAACGGCCAATAAATATGTGAAAAGACGTTCAACATCATCAGTCATCAGGAAAATGCAAATTAAAACCACGATGAGATACTACACCCTCCATGAGAATGGCTAATATTAAAAGGGCGACAATACCAAGTATTGGTAAGAACAGGAAGCCAGGGGCGCCTGGATGGCTCAGTCAGTTAAGCATCTGACTCTTGATTTCGGCTCAGATCATGATCTCAGGGTGGTGATACTGAGTCCTGCACTCTCGGAGTCGGCTTGAGATTCTTTTTCCCTCTTCCCTTGCCCCTGCCCCTGCCCCTGCTAGAGCATGTGCGTGCCTGCCCTCTCTCTCTCTCTCTCTCTCAGTAAATAAATATACAAATAAACACAATCTTAAAAAAAAAAAAGAATATGAAGCAAATGGAGCTCTCACATACTGATAAAACGGTACCACTACTTTGGAAAACTGGTAATTTCTTAAAAAGTTAAATATACAACTGCCATAAAACCCAGCCATTTCACTCTGAAAAGAAAAATACACAAATGCTCAAAGATTTGTATATGAATGCTCACAGCAATTTTATTCACAATAGCCAAAAACTGGAAACAAACCAAAAAAGTCCATCAACAGTGAATAATAAACAAAATTACATGATGTAACTATACAACAGAATACTATGTAGCAAAAGAAAGCAAATTACTGATATACGTAACTACATGGATAAATCTTACATGCATTATGCTATGTGAAAGAAACCACGCCCAAGAATACATACTATACGATTTAACTTACATGAAATTCTAGGAAATGCAAATTAATCTACAATAGCTCCTGAGCGGGGTGCCCGGGTGGCTCAGTCAGTTAAGCATCTGCCTTTGGCTGAGGTCATGATCCCAGAGTCCCAGGATGGAGCCCCATGTTGGGCTCCCTGCTGGGCGGGGAGTCTGCTTCTTCCTCTCCCTCTGCCCCTCCCCCTACTCCTTCTCTCTCTCTCTCTAATAAAATCTAAAAAAAAAAAAAAAAAAAAAAAAAAAAAGTTCCTGAGCCAAGGTGAAGGGAAACCTGGACTGTAAAGAAGCAAGCAGAAACTTTGAGGAGTGATGGAACTGCTCTGTATTTTGATTATGGCAGCTTTTTATAGGTGTACACATCTGTCAAAACACTTTTTACTTTAAATAGAGTTTACTGGACATAAATCACACCTAAGCAAAGTTTACTGAAAAGAAAACTGAAAAAAATAAAATAAAATAAATAAACTGCTCTTGGGAGAACTGACCTCAACCCAAGCTATGTAAGACTACCACAGACGATGCTCCTTTGAATATGAGCTTACAATCCAAACCTACTACATACTTGAGGAAACAATTCACCATGGACAAGAGTCAGTTAAAACAAATGGCAGGAGTATACCCCTAAAAACTTCAGAAAATTGAACAACATGATAGAGACTACAAGTTAAGTTTATTTAAAATTATTATATGAATTGAAAACATGAGACAAAAACAAGATACCATGGAAAAACAAAGCGGCAGATTTAAAAATGAACCAAAGAGTACTTCTAAAAATGAAAAAGTTAGCTAATGAAGATAAGAACTCACAGCACCTGGGTGGCTCAGTCAGTTGAGCAATGGACTCTTGATCTCAGCTCAGGGTCCTAAGATTGAGCTCTCATCAGGCTCTGCACTGGGTGTGGAGTCAGCTTAAGATTCTCTCTCTTCCTCTCCCTCTGCCCCTCCCGCCCTTAAAAAAAATACACACACACACACAAAGTAAATTAGTTCTAGCTGAAGAGTAAATTAGTGTGCAAGGAGATAGATTTAAAGATATAACCCAGAGGTAACACAAAAAGAGATGGAATTATGAAAGATAAGAGATGTGGAGGACAGAATTTAAAAAGTCCAACATAAGTTAAATATGGGATCTGGGAGAGGCACTATTTAAAAAGGGGAATGACTGTGAATTTTTACATAATTTATGCAAAGTATGAAATCTTAGATTGAGGAATCACTATAAGCTTCCAGTAGGATACAATTAAATCCACACCATGTAATAAAACTGTAGAACACAAACAATAAGATCTTCAAAACAACCAGAGAAAAATGTAGGTTACCTACAACAAAATGATAGTTAAATTGAGAGCACAGTTCTCAGAGTAACAACAAAAAGCCAGAATTTCAGTGAAATAACATTTTCAAAGTGCTGAGAGAAAAGAATTGGAAGCTCAGTACCCAGCTAAACTATCAATACTGAAGAGGAAATAAAGATGTTTCCACACAGAGTGTTTACCACTAACTGACCCCCACTGAAGAAAACAGCTGAAGGATATATTCATCTATTTAACACAAAAGGAATAAAATGCAAGAAAGAATGGTGAAAAAAACCAAACAGTAAGTATATAAGGGTAAAATGAAATTAATCACTGACAGCACAAAACTTTATACTGTTAGAATACAAGAACAATTATTATTACTTAGAATTCTTCAACATTGAAATGGACTGCCTTTGGGAGCAGTCTCATCATTGGAAGTGCTCATTTTAATTTCGGACAACACCTTTTGCTACGTTTAGTATAACACTGGGTAAGAGACTGAAATAAACGACCCCCAACATACTTACTGACCACAGGGTTAACACCTATCAATTAGACACAGCTGTCAAAACATTCCCCCCAATCAGCTGTTTAGCCACCTGTGGCAGGGCTCCCCCCCCCCCATCCTAACTGTTCTAGAACTCAGGTACTAGTTCTAAGGCATTCTTCTCACTTCCATATTTCATAAATAAAAAGGAACATTCTAAATAGAAACGTTTTTTATATGAGCTTTCAGGTAAGATCTTCTAGCTTTGGGAAGTACACCTTTGGCATTAGATTAAGAATCAGGCATTACAATTAGTCTTCATTTGCTTGAACTTGGGCCAAGAAAAGAGTACTTTGGAAGATTTTACAGAGAATTATGAGCTTCTTCCTCTACAAAGAGAACCATACAGGAACAGAGAGGGAGGGAACAAATACACTCATCCCTGCGGATGAAAAGCTACATTACTCGGTCTGAATGTTCCCTCTGGGTTCCCATATATTCACAGCAGTAAAGACCTCCACAAGGTAGCCACAATTCCCTTATCACCAAGGTTTCTGCCCATCACAGAGTAACACACTTGACATTCCAGAACTTTGGAAGTAACAACACACACCAGAGAAAGGGAAACATGGATTAAAGCAAGTAAATATCACGTTTTTAGAAGGCAGTGCGATTCCAGGCAAAAAGAATACAGAGGTTCAAAAGCCACTAAATGAATATGGGAAAGCCAGGCTCCTATTTCCTTTCAGTCCACGAAAGCTCATTCATTTCAAAGCACACGTTAATAGACACGACATGTTTCACTCATACCTGCCTAGGCATCAGGATACGGGGACAAAAGACACCGTCTCTACCTAGAAGGGCAAACATGCACACACTCTTCCAATACCAGATGAGAAGCACTCCCCTGGGGCATAGGCGAGGGAGGACACCCAGAGGAGGCAGCATCAAGCCAGTTAACGCTCTTTCCCACCCACAACCTTCACACAGTAACTTACAGTCATATATTTGTACATTCCAAGATGCTTCCATGAAACAACTTAACTGATTTGACTCTCAGAACAACCCCAAGAAGTAGGTAAGGCAGGTAAGTTCATTGTTCACGTATGGAAAGTGAGGCTCAAAATCAATTAGGTGGCTCGTCCAAGACAACGCGCACCCCCACACAGTCCCTTACCCCCCCTTATTTAAGCCAACCATGCACTAGCTATGTAATCCTGACCAAGTACACATTATAAAATACCTCCGTTTTTCCCCACCTGTAATAATAGGACAATTAGGAATATTTAAAAAATGATCCATGTAAAGGGTGTGGCACAATGTCTGAAACGTAGCCGGTGCTCGGAAAATGTTTACTACTAGTACTACTACTGCTATTGTTAACAATAATAGGCGGAGACTTCCCTGGGACTTCTGGATTGCAAGCATTTCAGGAACACGCACTAACTGCCCCCCCCCACCCCGGTCGTAGACAGAATTCCACGGACACGCCCCCAAACAGACCCTCCCCCTAGGCACGCCGGCACCTCCCCCCCGCGAATGCCCCCCTCCTCTCAAACCTTACCCCCGATAGATTCTCCCCAGAGTAGATTATGAAGGAGGCCTTCCGCTCGCACCCGCCTCTCCAGCACCCCCTTTAGGCCCGGACATCCCTGCGGGCGCCCAGACTGAACGCCAGCCGCGGGCCCGCGCCGGTTACCTGGCCGCGCGCTCCCGCTCCGCCTCACGCTTCCACAGGATCGTCTTTGGTGCGAGCTCGCGCCAGCGCTGTGAGCGCACAATTAGTTTAAACTATGGCCCCGCCCCCTCGCGCCACCCTCTGATTGGCCCCGGTCGGTTGGAGTCTCACGCAAGGGCACGCTTGAGGACCCGGGAAAAGGAAGTGTGAGGACCACTGGGAAGAGAGAAGGGGTGTCGCTATTTCCGGACCCGGCCTGGACTTGAGAGCAAAGAAAACTACAAATCCCAGCACACCCCGCGGCTTTGGAGCCCCGCCCCTGGCGAACTACAGCTCCCGGTAGGCATCGCGGCAGCACTTACGGTGTGTAGCCGGGATGCGGTGGTGAAGGTAGTTACCATGGAGTTACGCTGAGTAACCCTGAGGTAGTGGGACGCCGAGGCTGGAGGGAAAGCAACTGCGGGTGAGTCGGGCGGGAAAACAGGAAATTCGTTCTAGGGGACTATTCGCTCTCTATGGAGAGATTAAGGAATTTCCCTCTCGGGGACCTGAGAACCCCCCCGCACACCCTCTTACCCCCTGTCACAATGAACAAGACACAACATCCATACGGAATAGACCGGGGGAGGGCAGGGAAGGGCGACGAGATACATAACCACACGGATTTGGGGGCGTTTAAGAACATCTCCTATCACAAACCTGGGACGCACTAAAACGGATGCCTCAAATCCCTGACAGTGAGAGGTCTGAAACACTCAGAAAATGGATTGTTTTTTCCTCTGATGATGAACTGAGACCTCTTCAAGACGTGGGAGTAGAATTAGAGTAAATCACGGGCTCTAATACTGTAGATGTATGGGGCTTGACTTGTCTCTTTCAAGCAGGAAGTTGTCAGAGTACAGCCTCCTCAGAGTCAGCAGCATCTGCCCACACACACTCATTAGGGGTCCTGCCCCTAAATTACCTCTTCTCCCTACACCTCCCCTATGGTCTGCTTCTCCTAGCTCTGTGGTTAGAGTTTGATTCCTTTTACAGTCTTCATGACAGATTACATTTGGCAACTTAGCACAGCACCTTCACATTCAGTCTCTCGTTTGAGTTTTATTGAGTCAAGGATATTTATCCCCCTTTTACAGATTGGAAAACTGAAACCCAAAGAGGAGCAGCGACGTGCCCAAGGCCACATACCAAGTCAGTAACAGCTTAGGACCATACCCCAGTTCGCTAACTTCCAGCCAAGTCACTAACGAGTTTACAGCCTGTCTAGCTTAAGGACTTGTTCCAAGGAGTAGTTAAACTGCCCAGGACAGCAGCTAGGTTGAATCTTAAGCTTCCCTGTGGCAGCTGAGAATATAACCTCCCAGAATACAGTAGATTATATGCGGCCAACTTTTCTTGACATTCTTTGATTTTTCTTCCACCTGTAGCCCATAAACAGAAACCCTCTCTAGGCCAGGCCATTCAGTCTCCTATCAGATCTCATCTGATTACTCCTCAAGGCTTCCTGTGCCATCATATTGCTATTTACCTGAGAGACAGAAGAAGTAGGCTAACAATAAATCAAATTCCAATTGTTAGTAATTTCCAAAAACAGAAAACAAATTTTCATCAATGTGGATTGGTTAAAGTTACATTAACTTAATAAGGTAGGATACACATAAATTCTATTCAATAGTCTGCAGTTACTAAAAAAGGGTGAGTACAGGGGTACCTCGCTGGTTCAGTCAGTAGAGTGTGCCACTCTTGATCTCAGGGTCATGAGTTCAAGCCCCCTACCGGGCATAGAGCCTACTTTAAGATGGGGGAGGGGGGGGGTTGGGGTTTGCCTGAGTGTCTCAGTTGGTTAAGCATCTGACTCTTGATTTCAGTTCAGGTCATGATCTCAGGGCCATGGGATTAAACCCCACGTCAGACTCCCCACTGAGGGGGTCTCTCCCTCTGCCCCTCCCCACACTCACATGTGAGAGCCCTCTCTCTCAATAAATCTAAAAAAAGGGGGGGGAGAATAAATGAGTACAGAGAATACAACTTATACAACTGCTTCGGTGTATTACTATTAGCACCTGCTGCAGGACATACGATAGCTCTCAAGATAGGTTTGTCTCCCTCTTACAGATGAGGAAACAGTCTGTGATAAAATTTTGTTCAAAGTACAGTAGGGGCATGTATTGGTTAACAAACCATCCAAAATCATAGTGACTTAAAAAGTATTTATTATTGCTTCCGAGTCTCTAAGTCAGCCATATGTTTCTTCTGGTCTCGGTTGGGCTCATTCATGCGCCTGCAGGCACCTGCAACTATCCTGAACTTGACTTGGTGCAGGCTGGCTATTGGCTAGTCTATGATGGCCTCAGCTGGGAACACTAACTCTCTGCAAGTATCTCGCCTGCACATGTTTCTCACATCCCTCTAGTAGGGTAGCCATTTTCTCTTGGCACAGGCAAAGAGCAAGAGGGCAAGCCCTCTCTTTAAGCTTTCTGTTTGCTTCATGTTTACCAACATCCCATTGGCCAAAGCAAGTCACACGACTGAGCCCAGCATCAGAGTGGAACTACAGAGTTATAGGGCAAAAGAGATACCCGGGAGACCAGGAAGAGGAATAATCAAGGGAATCAATCTACCACAGAACACATTGATCAATTTTATCCAGAAAGACAGGCTTCATCAAAGAGGGTACACTAGGCCTGAGTATTAAAACGAGCAGATTCACTAAGCCGGCAGCTGTGTCTTAGAACTGGATGCAGGCTGGTTTGCCACAATAAATGGAAGCCTAGCAGGCCTTTCTGTGCTATGACAGACAGGGTTCTATTATTTGTTATCTTGGCTTCATTCCTTCTGGTCAGGCACAGGGCAGCAGGCACTCCATAAATGTTTGCAGAATTGAATTGAGTTTCTTACTGTGAATGAGGTGTGGACTGAAATAGCTGAACCTGGGAGCCAATTGTTAGAAAGAGCAGCTTACCATCAACACTAGCAAAACAGAAAAGCTTGTATTTGGCAGTTTCTCATTCATTCCTCCCACAAACATTTCTTGAGTGCCTGTTGTAAGCCAGGTTCTGTGTCAGATGATGAATAAGACACAGTGCTAGCTCACAGCCTGGGCTACTATTTAAATGGAGAAGAGTAACAACTGTTTCCAACTGGCAAATTTATCTAACTACGGGGGGGTTCCATTCTTAATACTAACTCATCCAGAAAAATGCATCAGGAGCTGGGATGACACAAAGTCCGAAGTTCTTAGGAACTGCACTGAGTTAGGTTCTCTGACGGTCAAGGAAACTAATGGTAAAATTCTGCCCTTAAATATTTTAAGCTAAAATCCGTGTCCAGTGGTACAGAACTCTGGGGTCCCAACACAGGACTTTGAGAAAAGTATCCAGTCTTGCTTAAAGGCATCAAACCTGTTGTAGGAGCTCTAGTGGAGTGAGCTTCTCTGTCTAGGTGAGAACACAGCCAGGTTCCTCTATTTCCGGAAAAGCCTGTGTTCTTTGTTGTCTGTATATTTGATACCTAAAAGATGCAGGTCTCCCTAATCAACAATCTGTGCTCACCAGCCCAGTCCTGATTTGACAGAGAATTCAACTGTGAAGTGACTCAGGGTGGCACTTCCACAAAGCTCAGTTGAGACTGCTGCTTTTTGAGAGGAAGACATTCACTTTCCATTCCTCTACACGTTAAATCACCAGAAAAGGAAATTACTCGAACTGTATTCAGCTTAAGCTGAATTATAAACTATCAGGTCCATGATTTTTAAGAGAAATTCATTTTAAGAAAATGTGTGGATTTCATTTTCTGCATATAATCTATTTGCTTCTTTGAATCAAATGAGAACTGCATATCCTAAGGTTTCCCTTTTTACTGTGGCTGTCAGGAATTTCAGAGATAACATAGGCCAGTTCTTAATTCCATGGTACAGGTCTTTCTCTTCCTTTAGTCTGCCTTCTGATCTTTCTCTTCCATGTTTCCATTTCCTACATCTGCCCCGTCGGTCTGGTAGCCACTAGTCACCTGTGGCTGTTGAGCACTTGACAGGTAGCTTGTCCAAACTGGGATGTATCAAGTATCTCAATTACTAATAGCAATTATATGTTGAATATTATTTTGGATATATTGGGTTAAATAAAATATATTAAGCTTTACCTGTTTCCTTTGACTTTTCTTTTTATGGCTACTAGAAAATTTTAAGTAACATATGTGAAAAAATTATGCATATGGCTTGCCTTTGCAGTGTTCATTATATTTCAGTTGGACAGCTCCATTCTATAAATTATCCTGTTTTATGAGTGTATTGTTATAAACTACCTCAAATCCTTTTGGAAAGCAGGTGAAGTAGTTAGCAAAGGAGGTGACAGCAGTGGATGAAGTGAGGAAGAGGAGGTTGACTGGAACATGTCCTTGTCAGTCTGTGTGTCTTTTGTTTGTATCTGTCACATACAAAACCCCTTGGTAAAGTGTGTTTTCAGCTTTCTTCTTCCCAGATGAGTAGTATTCTCGTGTCTTTCCCCAGTCTCTTGAAAATTTCTCTGCTTTACTTGAGCTAAAAAATTGGAAAGGATCTGATAAGACAAATCACACCACGTTGTAAATGACTGATAACATTGTGTTCACCCCTCTCAGGGGTATTTCCATTTTAACAGGGAACAATCCCTGAACCCAAAGGAATGAATCCCTAATGGTGGAGTTTCAGGCATTGGTGACAGGTGAGTGAGTGAGGTAGACTCTGGTTTTATGTGTATGTGCTTATATACGTAGGAGTACATTCGGGATGTGGCTGAAAGTAGGGTCTTTGGACGGAAAGGAAATGGGGCTGACAGACAAGCTGAGCAGAGAAGGTAGCAAATCCCCAGCTGGGTCAGACTGGCAAAGGGCTGTCAGACACCAGATCCAATGCAGGCCCTCAGGGGGTTGTTAAGCAATAGAATAGCCCAGTTGATGTCACGGGAGTATAAGTACCAAGACAGCCTCCATGGTAACTACTGTGGCGTGGCACAAAGGGCCTCAGAGTAGGATTCAGGAATCTATGATTGCAGCCCACACTGACTCATTGGCTTAACTCTGGGCAAGTGCTTTTACCCTGGGGTCTCGTTTCTTTGTGTGGAAAGTAGAAATGGGTGTTAAAACTATCAATGAGCTCTAAGGGATGTAAAGGTGCTCTGAGAAGTAGGAAATACCCTACAAATGCAAGGAATGGTGATTACTATCTTAAAACAGAAATGCAGCCAAGCAAGCCTGGAGTGGTGGAGGGTAGAAAGTAAGGGTGCAGGGCTCTGGGGATACCTGGAAGCCTAAGCCCCTTGTACCTGGAACACCAGCCCTTCTCTATCGCCCCCAGGCTGAACCCGGACTCCCAGGGCCAATGCTTACACCTGACAAATGATGGCCTGAGCTATGAGCAAACAGGACTATATGAACACTTCGGTGCAAGAGCCCCCTCTTGACTACTCCTTCCGAAGCATCCACGTGATCCAAGGTCAGCCCACAGAGCACAGCACTCCACTCACCATGGCAACAGGCTGGGTACGGTCCCTAGGGAGATACCAGTCTTCTGCTTAAGAGCCTAAAAAGAGTCTCCCCGTGTGCTTGCAGATTTTTTTTGTTGTTGTTTTTTGAGAGGAGTAGGGGGTAAGGAGGTGGCAGGAGTGGAAGGGGTAATTGATCATCTTCAAAAGAATCCAGGCTACAGCAGTAAAGTCAGGTGGAAGAAAACTGGGAAACCAGTTTATCAGCCAATGGTTTTATTCTCCTGTTTTTACCTGAAGAGAGGAAAAAATGAATGAAAACACAGGCAGAACTCTATCTCCTCTGAGGACACAAGCCTATTCTGATCACTGGTAAAGCATGCAGGGCCTCATTATTAACAACTGACATGTTTCCGGTTTAAATATTTATTGATAAATATCTTATACTCATTCCAGTCCTATCCAAGTTTATTCCATCATCACCCACAATTTTTGCAGGTTCTAGCACTGCCCACGCTCATTCCCATTTTATTATCCAGTGTCTTTGTAAATACTCTTCAGGAAGGGACAGAGGGTAGCTCTTAGCAGTATCATATTCTCAGAGGAATATGCTTCTTCCCAAGGAAGTTCTGTCCCTGGCTTTTGCTGTCTGGCTTCTCATAAATGCACAGTACTCCTGCTCTTACAGAACACATGCTGGTATCCACATATACTAGACCCGGGATCTGGCTTTGCTTTTCTCTCATAGGCAACTGGTGGCTACTTTTAAGCTCAGGAAGAAAACAAATAGTTATCCAGGAGGTACTAGCCCTGGCTTGAGTTTGGGATACTACTGGGTTTGCACCAGCCACAGTGGTAACTCCTATTCTCCCAGGAGCACACACCCACCTACTATGATCTTTATTTACCGTGCACAGCATCCTTCTGATTGATGTAGTCTGTTTCACAAGGGTTTTAGCTGTAATGGTCCTGTACAAGACAGCTGAGGTGACAGATGAGGGAAGTGAGGCTCCTGCCTACCCCGGGAATTCCCAGCTCTGAGCGGGGAAATAGAGCTTTGCACTCTGTGGAACCTTCAAAATGAGGGGAGAAACAATCTACAACCACGGGTAACTCCGCAGCACAAACCATGGCCCAAACAGATGCCCTCTCCTTCATTCACTGGTGAAATATTTACTGAGCACGTACCATTTAGGAAGCACACGTCTATATATACATGCCAGGCAGGCATGGTGCTCCTTGCCGTGTCTTGTAAGGAGGGGAACAGGAGAAGCACAACCAAGCCCTAAAGGCCAGTCCCCTCAGTTTCCCCAGCACTTGTGGAAAGAGTCTGGGGGTACTTGATAGACTATTTGCTAAAGTAATCAGTTGATGGATTATAGATTCTGAAATGGCAGGGACTTTAGACCATATCCAACCCATAGTCCCCTAACTTCTGCTCATGAACCCAGTGTTAAGGGAGTCCACTACGAGACACACCAACCCCTTCCATTATAGGGTGAGGGGTGATGTGAGGAAGTTATCAAAATAACGCCCACCCTCTAGGGACACATGGAAAAGCTGTGTGGCAACCCCCCAGAGATATGAAGACGGGATCACATTTTCTCGGGTCTTCCTGGGGCTAAACACTTCCCAGTTCTTTGGGCACTGATCTCTGTGGTCCATTGCCCAGACCTGCCTTGGCCTACTCTGAACAGCTTCAACAGATCCTCAAGCAACGCAGTACCCTGGTGGAGTCTGAAGGGAACAAGAACCCGCAGCAATGGGATACCCCATTCCATTCTTGATACCGGCCGCCCGGATGGGAGCCTCAAGTTTCAGGCAACACAGCCCCACCAGTGGCTACTCCTGAGCCGGAGATCCGCCCATGCTTAGCGGCATTCCCCAAGCTGCTGCCTCACCAGGCTGGGTGCTAATCTATCTGTGGGTTTGTTTTAACCCTAACTTTTACTCAGCTGTGTCATTTCATTGGGGGTTCTCAGGATATGTGGGGGTGGGGGGAGGATTAGGAGTTTATTTATGAGCTGGAGTACTCTGCTCCCGTGCCCTTCTGCCACCTCCCCCCAGCCTCAGGCCGGACTGTGGATCGTGCTCACTCCGGCACTGAGGCAGAGGGCCACCTGGTGGACGCTGCCTGACCTGCAGCTGAGGAGAGGAAGTGAACACTGGGTGGAGGTGGGAGAGAGGAAGTGTGTCCAGTAAGAGCTGAGGGGAGTGAAGACAGCTGGGCAGCTTCAGCAAATCCTCAACACTTCCTTCCCCGCAGGCAGCTTTAGACAAGTAATGAGAGGCTTAGGGGCAAGAGGAAAAATACAGTCCCTTCAGCCATAGCTCGTATCTGGTTCTGGCTCTGCCACTATGAGTCCGGGCAGGGCCCATCCTCTCTCCACCTCATCTGTCAAAGTGTGGGGGTCTACACAGATGGTTTGTTAAAATCCCTGTTTTCCCTATCCTTTCTCCTCCTTGGCCAAACGTTCTGAGGGTGTTGTTTACGCTACCTGCTTAGATTTCCTTACCCTTCTGTTCACTCTTGAACTCAGTCCAATCTAGCTTCTGTCCCCAGGCCCATTGGAACAGGCTTCACCGAGGTCACCAGGGGCTTGAGTTGCCAAAATTACTTTTCAGTCCTTATTTCCCTGAAATTGACTCCTATAAACTATGGACTCCCTGAGCATCTATAAAATTATCTTCTTGTGGTTCTCCCTCCCTGTCTTTCCCTCATTACTCATTATTAATAGACTTCCCTTCCTCCTTGTCCCTCTTCTCTACCCTCACTCTCCAAGTAGAATCTCCTCTATTTCTCTAACTTGTAGCCTTCTATGCTAATGATTCTCGTCTGACTCCTGAGCTTCAGAGCTTCATATCCAACTGCCTGCTTGGCTTCTCCACCTTTTTGTTACAGGAACCTCAGACACACACCAAGGCTAAGCCTGAACTCCTCACCTTTCCAACCCTGGTTTGTCTTTTTCTAATTCCTTATCAGTCCCCTAAACAAGAAACTGGGCACCACCCTTGATTATTCTTTTACCCTTACATCCAGTCAACCGTGAAGTCATGCTGATTTTCTCTCCCTCTCATGTCTTGCTTGGATGACTGAAAGAGCCCCGCTGTCTTCCAGTCCCACTCACTCTCTTTAATCCATCTCCACGCTAAAGCTTCAGAATGATCTTTCTGCAATGAAAGATTTGGATCATCTCCTTTGCTTAAACCCTCCAGTGACTTCCCATCACCTACAGAATAAAGCCCAAAATACCCTGCCTGGCACTCAAGGCTCCTTGGCTTTTTCCTGCTTGCCACCCCTCGTGCAGTGCACGCATACACGCCATTTCACACCTCTGCGCCTCTGCTTGTGTGGTTCCACCCTCTGCTTGGTTAAGGTCTCCTAATCCACTGAGCTCCATCTCAGGTTTCAACTTCCCTGAGTTCCCAGACTAAGCTAGGAGTCCTTCATGATTCCGTCGCTATCACATTGCCAGTTTGTTTTCATCCTGCCTGTGTGAGCTCCTCCGAGGCACAAACATCTGCTTCATCCCTGCCCCGTTACTCATCCAGAGCTTGGCACAGACCATCTCCCGTTTTGTTTACCACTATACATCCAATATCTGGCACGTTCACAGTTGCTCAGCAGTAATGCGAGAGAGAGGACGTCAGAGGGTGTTGTACGGAAGGGAATGCTACAGCCCTACCAGAGGATAATTCTAGATTTTGTGCTATAATCATCTTGGTTCAAGCCTGATGATTCTAGTTCTTAGTTTCCGTAACGTGGGAGTGACTTTGCCTCCCCCGCCCCCAACAGGGGTGGTGTATAGAGAACCCAATGATATGACAGACGTGAGAGGACTATGTGACTCAAACCAAGAATTTGGGGTGGGAAGTCTTTGACCCTTAGTCCAAGTTTACTTGGACTCCTGGGGCCTGTGTGACGGGGTCCTGAACTGACAGTGGGTAGAGTCACACTAGACTCAAGCATGAGGCTATGGTCCTGCCAGCCCCTCCAGCTAGAGCTTAGGCTATAAATCCTCCCAGCTCTGTCCCTTCCCACCCCTAAGAGAGAAAAGCAAAGATGATAACCCACATCTCACTTTGTCCCCTCAGACCTGATGAGCGAGGAGCCACGGACAGGGCTACGACCGCTAAGGCACTCAAAGTCCGGGAAGTCACTGACCCAGGCCCTGTGGCTGAACAACAATGTCCTCAATGACCTGAGAGACTTCAGCCATGTGGTGTCACTGCTGCTGGAGCATCCGGAGAACCTGGCCTGGATCGACCTGTCCTTCAACGACCTGACTTCCATTGACCCTGTGAGTCCCCAGCCCTAAGCGGCCAGTCAGGGTGGGCCTGACGCCACCTTGTCCAGCCCCTGGCCTCTCTCCCTCCCACCCATCAACCAGGAAGTAGTGAGGCAGTATGTGGCTGTGGGCTCAGACAGACGTCGGTTCAAATCCTAGGTTTGTCTCTTACTGTGGGACTCTGGGCAAGATATCCAACCTTTCAAAATCTCAGCCTCCCTGTCTGAAAAATGGGGAGCATGGGCCCCCACAAAACATAAAAGGTTTTGTGACGATTAAATGAGAATTATGAAAGCCAACTGGCACGTAGCAGGCTGGAGTAACATAACAGCTTTTGTTATCAGGCACCCACTGTGCTCTGTGCTGAGTTCTTCCGTGTAAGAGGTAGGTAAAGTACAGCGCTTATTTTCCATGAACTCAGACTCAAGTTTTAAGAAATAAACACAACTGACCCTTTCTTGTCCAGGATCCCTATCAGAGGGAAAAAGCAGCCAGAGCAGGAGTTGGAAACTGTTACCCAGGTTGCAGTGATCTCAATTTAACTATTTTGAAAGCTTCTCTTCTGTACCTAGTGTGATGCTCTCTATCCCTGTCCCCTATTGTGGAAGAATCTTAGATCACCAAAGCTAAAACAGTCTTCAGTGTAGGGGCAACTGAGGCTCAGGGGTAAGCAGGAGAGCCCAGTCATCTGGCAAGTTAGTGGCTGTGCTGGGCCCCAGGCTGATACCTCCCGCCCCTCAGATCACAGCTCTATGTCAATGTGATACCCCTGTACCCCTCTGGAGTTAAATGAAAAGTAGGTCAGAGTTATCCAGAATGGCTTGCAGGGGGGTGGCGTAGACTGGAAAGCAAGTTGTTTCCCAAACTCTTCCTTCTTTGCCCACAAGTCAGTCCTGAGCACAGATCCAGGGCCCTGTCCATCCTGGCTTTCGGTTTCCTTCCCCCAACAGGTCCTGACAACTTTCTTCAACCTCAGTGTACTCTATCTCCATGGCAACAGCATCCAGCGCCTGGGAGAGGTCAACAAGCTGGCTGTCCTCCCGCGGCTCCGGAGCTTGACACTCCATGGGAACCCCATAGAGGAAGAGAAGGGGTATAGGTAAGTGCCCTGGCCCTGAAGCTGGGCTCCCCTATGGAAAGGAGGGGGGAGAGAAGAAATCCAACACCATTGTGCTGCGAAGCTGGGACAGAGAAGGGACTGGAGACCTTTAGGCATGTCTTACACTCCATCAGGGGAAACTGTCCCCTCCAAATTATACTTAGGTCCCTCCATTCCTTGCAGTTAGGGGAGATAGCAGCAACTGGTGGAGGGGGAAGGAGGTTCTAGTGGGGGGCTGGCCCCCACCCCAAGTCTTCCCCACAGGCAATATGTGCTGTGCACCCTGCCACGTATCACCACATTCGACTTCAGTGGAGTCACCAAAGCAGACCGTGCCACAGCTGAAGTGTGGAAACGCATGAACATCAAGCCCAAGAAGGTCCGGATCAAGCAGAATGCACTCTGAGGTTGTTCCCAGGGCACCAGCAGTCCTAAAGGCCCGAGGATGGTCAGTTTGGTTTAACAATAAACGATCTGAGCAGTTGAGCAGATGTGAAGTCATCTGTGCCACGTAAAAACGTCGTCTGACTCAGGCAATTGTCAGTAGCTCCAATCCTACTTCGCCGAAAGAGGGAGGCAGTGGAGGGAAAGGCCTATTGGCCTGGAACGCAGGGGACCTGGTTTACTGTATGGCCTTGAGAAACTTACCTAATCTCTCTGGGCCCTTTTTTTTACTCTTCAATTCAGATACTCCTGGGGTTAGAGCTGCTTCACAGAGCTCTAAGTTTCTGTGGAGATGCCTCAGAGAAGATGATAGGCTGTGATCTCTGAATCCCCCCCCCACTTCAATCAGATCAGAGTAGTTTTATATGCTGGTGTTCTGCTTGAGATTTCATTTGATAAAAAGAATCTTCTGCTTGAAAACAGTGGCTTGCTGTCTCCATATCAAGTATCCTTGGACTGCCTTTACCCCCCGACCCTGGGCTTGCTGGTAATTCCACTGAACCTGAGGCAGGGGCCCCAACAGTGACAGCTGCCTCGGATTCAAGTTTGTTCAGCTTTGACAGTATTCCCATCACTGGAGAAGGGACAAGCAGTCTCATCCAATCTGAGGTTAGCCCAGGCCAAGTTCCAGCTAAGACCTGGGAACCCTGAACCCTTATCTCCTGGATTCCTCTCAATGCTCCTGGAAGACATGCCCCTCCGTGCCCCTCCCCCATCTCACTGCTCACAGACCAGTAGTACTAGGGTGGTGATCAGGACAGAGGGGCTGCAACCAGCACACAGATGAATACACTTCCTTTATCGAGGGCGACAAACCAAAACAAAACCCCAAGACCCCAAACATGTAAAAACCCAGGGTGCTAGAAATACAAACTCAATTCATTCAAATTCAAGCTCGCCCAGACCCTGGTCACAAACCCTAGTAAGGTGCATGTGAGCACCAAATTGGGGAGAGGGGGACAGGGGTGAGGCCAAGAGAAAGGGTGGGAAGGGCGCCTCCACAGGCCCCCTAGGGATCACCCTCACAGTGGTACCTCCACCTTCCCAGTGACAGTGAAGACCTACTAGGCCCTAACCTTTGATCCCCACCCCTTCCCTGGCCAGGGCTTTGAATGCCAGTCCCAAATGGTTCTGCCCTCCCTTGCTCCGTCCTCACTTGCTCAGGCTTCCAGCCTCACTCTTCTCCTCCTCCACGCTCTTCTCTGTGATTAGTAGCAGGTTAGGGTACTGTTGTGAGCCGCAGTGAGGCTGGGGGCCAGGGGAGGCAGGGTGGAGACGGGGTGAAGAGAGGAGAAGAGCTGTCCGAGGATCCCTCTCTTCATGGGATCCCAAACTGTACAACCAGCTCCTCTTTTGCGTCCACTCGGATCTGAGAAAGTGCACTGTAGGCATAAGCAGCTATCCTGGAGACCTGAGACAGAGGGGCCAGGGACGAAAGGAAGAGAGAGAGGCAGTGAGAAGGGAGATCCGGAAAGCCGGGGAGAGGGATTGGGTGGCGAGAGAGGAGGGGACAGTGGGGGACAGGAAGCCGAAGAGAAAGGCAGGGACGGGAAAGATGGCAAAGAACAAAGGGGAGAAAGAGAATAAAGGTGGAAAGGAGAAGATACAAAGTATGAGAGGTGAGAGTGAATGGGGCACTCGAGCTACCAAGCTCCCTAACTCCATTTCCCTACCGCCTCTGAGACAGAGAGGGTGAACCCTCTGCCACAGCCGGGGCCGTGAGGGAAGGGCAGGCAGGGGCGGGCCCAGGGGTGGCTCACCTGCTGCAAGTCGGAGAAGGGGATGGGCTCGCTGGCCAGCACTTGGTGGGGCTGACTGGTGAGAGACGGCAGCGGCGGCAGCTTCTTCCAGTGGGTCAGGCTGCTGCTCAGCACAGCCAAACGGGTGCTGACCAAGAGGACGGATGGGGGTGGGCGGTCAGGCCGGTCTGCTCCGCGCAGCCCAGCCCCGGCAAGCCTCGCTCCCTCGGGCCAGAGAAGCAGGGTGATGGGCACCTCCGCTCACCACAAACTCGCTCCGGGCCCACCTCCCTCAGCCTCCGCACCCTTGAGGGCCACGGGGCAAACAGGGCTGACATGAACATCTGCTGGGGTACCGGAGAGATCTGTTGTCAGTCTCCGGGGCTGCACCCGAACAACAAGCCTGGACTGGGGCTCAGGCTCCAAAGCTAGGTAAGGGAAGGAGGGGCAGAGAGGAGCCCAAGTAGCTGGGGTGGGGGGGCGGCCGAAGCTGGCCAGGTCTCACCTGTACTGCCTTGCCCGGTCCATGTACTCATGCTGCTCCATGCCCTGGGAGTCCGCGGCAGACACGTCAATGATGTTGCTTTGGGGAGAGGAGGCAGAGGGAACATGACAGGTGCTTCAAGAGGGACACACAGGATTCACTGCCAAGTGCCAACTCCAGGGCTATCTGACACCAGTGTCCCTGCCTGCCCACTGGAGCAGGGCTGGGCCCAGAGGCACCTCTTGCCGCTGACTTTTTCCCATCCCCCATGTCCTGGGCCCAGTCCCTCTATCCCATCCTTTAACATGGACGGAGAAGCTCTGCCCAGGCTTGGTCCTGTGGTGCTCACCTGGCTGTCTTAGCAAGGATGGAGGAGAGCAGGGCCTGCTCATCTGTGCGAGTGGGAGGCAGGCTGTGGTAGTTGGGCTCAGCTCCATTGAGGGCTTTGGTAGGGGGGCTGCTAGGGTCCAGCAGCAGCTTCCGTTCCTCTCGGTCCTAGGAGAGGCCGTGGGGGAGAAGTCAGCCCTGGAGCCTTTAGTCCAACACCTGCCTTTCCTGGGCTCCTCTCTCAGCCCAGCTCTGAACTTTAAGCACCAAAAAATATCATAAGTGGCTAAGTGTATGGAATGTCAGCTAAGGCTCAATCCTGCCTGCCCCTGGGAGCTCAGCTGAGCTGGTGGTCTGGGACGAATCAAAGTGGAACCAAGCAGTGCTAGAGGCCCTGAAAAGATGGACAAAGGCACAAAGCATGTATTCAGTAACAGCTCTAGAGCTGATGCAGGTCAAGGGCCTAAGAATGGCACTCCTGATCCCCCAGACAATTCTATTCCTCGTATAATGTCGGGGCAGGAGTCCCAGCCTCTGGGTCACACAGTCCCAGTGTGCCCCCTTCTTGAGGGCAGGTCCCTTATAATCTCAGGTGTTCACTCTCCTCTGATGCTCTCTTTGTATACGACTCCCAGAACCAAACTTGGTGCAGCTGATGAAGCCCAACCTGACAGTGGAGCTGTTCCCTTGGTCACCACGCCACCACACCTCTAGTATTGTGCTTTTGCTCGTTTTCAGTAGTCCTGTTACTGCTAGCCTGTGCTGACAATCACAAGCCCCAGAACTAACCTAGGGCCAGACCAAGTCTCCCTGGTCCCTCACAATTCTGTGTGTATTTCTCCTCGTCCTTATCTACTGCAATCTCTCTGGGTACGACCCTGCCTTGAGCCCATCCGCCGCGAATCCCTGCTGGCTCTGTGTCAGCTACAAATTGGGTAAGCAAACCTGCTGGGTATCTATCCAAGCTGTGAAGAGCAAGGGTGCCCAGGACAAAGCCAAGGACAAGGGGCCCATCCTGCCTATTGCTGACTCACAACCTGCAGTGCCAGACCACCAGTGCTCCACTCCAGGCCGCTCTCAGTTCCTACCACAGACATTCCCACTGTGGGCTCGCGGCCTGGCCACAACTCCACGACGCTCCTTACAGAGGGCCACTTCCCCCTGCCTGCCTGCCCCACCCTAGGCAGGCCCAGCCTTTTCACAATACTCTTCCTTCTCAAGCCTAGGTTGCCCAAGTGTTCCCAGTTCCCAAAACCATGAGACAGGAGCTGTGGGATTCTGCCCTATCACCTCCCAACTCCTCGACACAGCCCCTCCTCCTTAAAACACATGCTCAGTATTAAAGGTCTAGAAAAACAAAATGCTTGCCAAAGACCTAACTATCTCAAAGGAAAGCTGGCTCCATAATGAACCCTGAGTTTGCTTCCTGTGTGTCATCCTTCTCCCAGCCCTACTTGAGACAGATCTTCCTGCAGGACGGGGCAGTTTCCCCCCCCATCAGGGGTTCTTCAAGAACAAGGTTGTTTTCCTGAGACCTAGACTCCCAGAAGAGGCCAGGCTACCCACATCAGCGTGGACAAATAACGTCGCCCCACCCCCAAAAGGCCAAACGCAGCGTGGAGGAGGTTTTTCACACCAAGGTCTGTCCCTGAGTCAGTGTCAACCCAGGAGTCAGGATTTCACTGTCTACCGTAGCACACACACATATATGTGGCCTGCCCATGACTAGCCACCTGGTCTATGGGCACAGCTGAAAGAGACAGCTTGGCCCAATGGATAAAGCACATGGCTTGGTATCAAGACACCACAGCTAAGGCCCTACTCAGCTCTGTATCCTTGGCTAAGTCACTTAGTCTCTCTGAACTTTTTCTTGCCTTTAAATACATAACCTGTGCCTATATGACAAACGTTTGGCAAAAATCAAATGAAAGAACTATAAAGGCCCTTGAAAAATGAGTCATACAATGTTTTAATTAAAATAAAGGAGCAGAGATGAGAGTGGGAAAGGGGCGTGTCCAAGAACTGAGAGGGGGACTCTGAAATAGTGAATGATATGGCAGAGACTTTTGCCACATGAAGCCTTAAATCACCCAACAGTGATCGAGCACCATTCTAGGGGTTAGAAACAGAAGTGAGAGCCTGTCAAGCAGCTGCAATTCAGGAGAGCAGCAAGCCCAGTTCTCCCAACAAGAAGCTGGTATCCTTTCTTAGAAGGCACTAACCCTTCTTGACTCATTCCTTGCAAGGGTCTGTATTACTCTTTTGTGGACAATTTCCAACTATGCCACAGTTTTCCCAGTAGGCAGGAATACTGTCTTCTCTAGGAGTCTGGGATGAAGTGAGGGGTAGTGGGCAGGAGGTATGCCTAACATAAAGCATAAGAAATAAGAGTATGTGTTCATTGAGTGTTTGGGAAATTAATGAGACCCAGGAGCCACTCATACAAATGCATTTTCCTAATCTTAAGTCCTTAATCCAAAATAGGTTCATGTGAGTCACTGGGGAAGGACCTACTTCCCAAATACCAGTAACAGAATCCATTTCTGTGACCATCTTCCCCACCAGACTGTGAGCTACTTGCTGAAATCTTTCCATCGTGTCTTTGTCTAGAACGTGTTGAAATGTACAATCCAGGCTTAGAGACAATCAAAAAGGTGAGTGGCCAAGAGCTTGAGACTTCATCCTCAGGAAGGTCTCCCCACTCCTAAAAGGAGATCAAGCAGGCAGGCAGGGTTTAAGGTGTGGGGAGAAGTGAGAATGCACCAAGGGGAAGAGGGAGAATTTAAAACTGCACAGGTTTCTCAGCCTAATCCGTTGTCCAACAGGATCAGATCTACAGTCAAATTCCCAGGACAGGCACCCCTCTAGCTGAAGGAACCTTCAAGCCCCAAGCAAAAACTGCACTGAGGCAGGCCAAACTGAGCTCCCCATCCCGTGTCTCTAATACAATCCAGCCAAGGCGGAAACCCACTTTGTAGCTTCCCAAACAACTTCCCACACGTCTCGATGTCCTCATTGTCTCTATTAAATTCTTCACTGGTCAACTCAAATGCCACCTACTTCCAGAGGCCTTCTCTGACCCCAAACCAGCAGTGACCTTCCTTCTCCAACCCCAGGGGCTGACAGCATACACAAATTCCTGATTTACGTCAGGACAAACGAACTCTGAGCCTCAGCTTACCCGTCTCTAGAATGGATTCACAAAGCCCGCTCATACAAGCGCAGAAAAAGCACAGGAAGCTGGAAAGACAGTGTTTCCCAGAGACCTAGACTGAGGATCCTAAAGCTATAAAAGTTTAAGGGTAGGATAAGATGAAAGGGGCGGGAGCGAGCGGGACAGTCGTCTGCCTGCACACCCCAATGCGGAGACTGTAGAGAAAGCTGGGGCTTTAACAGGGGTAGGATCCCGGCCGGACGTCCCCTCTGTAATCTGTCCCCTCCCGGCCTCCGTACTATATGAGCCCCGCATTCCCGCTCTTCTGCATGTTTTCTTCTGGGCCCCACGACCCAGTCTCTCAACCCTCATTCCCGAGCCTCGCCCGCCGCGGCCGCACCTGGTCCGAGTCCTCGTTCTCGCTGCTGTAGCAGCACCCCATGGCCGGGGTCGGGCCGGGCACTCAGGCCGCGCCGAGGAGGGACGGCGTCCGTCGGGAGCCCTTCCGGTCACATGACCCGTGGCTGCATCCAGCAAGCAGCCACCCGCCTCCCCGCCTATCCCTTCCCAGAGCAGGGCCGCTGCCGCTGCAACCCCGGCTTCCGGCCCCGCCTCCACCGCGTGATCATAGCCGACCAATGGGAAGCCTCACCTCGCTTGACAAACCGCGAGACACGTGATGCGATGACAGGGAGGGGCGAATCACATGACTTCAGCCTCAGCCCAGTCTTGGAGCTCGAGTCTTCTTCCACAGGCTCTAGAGGTCCTAGTACTATATGGTCGCGTGGCTGCCAGGGTGCCTTTCTGGGCCAGTGAGCGAACTTGTACCAAATGCCATCATGATTTGCTCTTAAATGCTATGCGAGGGGCGAGTGGGATTGAGGTCCGACGCTCTTAGAGCACACAAGTCTCTGTGTACAAACATTGGACACAGATGCCCAGCCCCCAGTCGGGGGACGCATAGAGTGTGGCGCCCAACGGAGCTCTCAGCCTGGATTGGGGATCGGAGACTTACTGGAAGAAAAGCCCTTATTCCTGCACAAACCCAAGCAGAGCAGAGCTCAAGCCTGGAAGAGATAGAGGCCACCTCACAGGCTTTGCCCTAACGCGTTTCTCTTCCATCTTGCTGGTCTGTTTGCAGCAACCATAGTAGTCTAACACACAATGCTCTTTTCTTAGAACCATCCCATATCTTCCCTTGGACGCTGAACACAGGTCCAAGTCTGTCGTTCAAGATCTTGCAGAGCCTCTCACCTGTCTCCCATTCCAGCATCTGGGTCGTGGGGGCTGGTAGTGATGGTGGTGGTAGTGCAGGGATTGGAGTGATGCCTCACCAGCCATAAGAAAATATTTGCAGTTTCCTGACTGACCTCCTGGACTTCCCACATGTAGTCTGGCACACTGTCTCCCCACCAGGTCTGTCTTCTGTCTTCAAGCCTCACTACAAACAGTAATCTCCTGATTGCCATCTTCGATCCCATTATTTGGGCATCTCCAGCTCCCTGTGCTTAATCCCTACCCATGTCGATTCCTTCATTTATCGAATCAAAAATTACTGAGTGTCTGGGGCGCCTGGGTGGCACAGCGGTTAAGCGTCTGCCTTCGGCTCAGGGCGTGATCCCGGCGTTATGGGATCGAGCCCCACATCAGGCTCCTCCGCTATGAGCCTGCTTCTTCCTCTCCCACTCCCCATGCTTGTGTTCCCTCTCTCGCTGGCTGTCTCTATCTCTGTTGAATAAATAAAATCTTAAAAAAAAATTACTGTCTGTGTTGTGCCATACATTGTTTTGTCTAGATACATAGCGGTTCACAAAATAGCCCAAAGTCCCTGTGTCCATGGAGCACTGCATTATGTTTTATTCTCCATTTCTGGATCAGTCTCTTCCTCCAAACTTCCTGGAAGAAGGGCACAAGATCTGACTCCCCTCTGTGACCCACACCCTGGCGTTTGCTTAGACAAAATGTCAGTTGAATTTTGAACTGAGTAAATTATAGCCTCCCATCACCTTGGCTCACACCATGTCCCGTGTCCTGATACAAGGAGTTAGAAGAGAGGTCACCAAACCCAGTAGCTCTTATTACCCCTCAGATCAAGACCCTGGAGTTCTGTACATTTTTTTCAGGGCTCCAGAAGGGTAAGAGTCAGCCCCACCTTGTTCCTGCAGCTAGTAACTTGAACTGCAGGTTTCCGGTGACAGCAGCAGCTTCTGCATCAATAATTGAGAACAGGTCCAGCCTGCCTCAGGGTTCTCTGGCCCCAAGGACCCCCCCCTCCTGTCCTATGCTCTGATCTTCTCCAAACAGGAGCCTTCACCCAGGTAAGCAGGGCTCTTTAGTGTGGGTTCCCAAGCACAGCAGTTCAAACTATCACTCACCTACTCACATCCATTTATACACTCTTACTTTCCTTTTTAGTCCCCACCATCACCAGGGGCCTCACAAGGGGCAGATCTGGAGGAAAGGGAGGATGGTCCAGGGCCCGCAGGAGGAGAAGGCATTTATCCTCCATAGGGGCCCTGGAAGAAGAGGCTCAAGTGGGGGGACTGTGTGCTGTGTGTGTACACACTTGTAAAAGGAATTCTGAGAGAGAATAGAAAGGGCGAATGCTGGGGAGGGGAGACAGGACTGGAGAGGAGATACAGAATCAAGGACTCCTCCCACCCTCAGGGAAGACCAGATGGAGGGGTGGGAAGAAATCTCATCCTAGAGTTTTGATTGCCTTTTACTGAGGCAGCACACAGGGCCTGAAGGGGTTTCTGACTACAAAGCCGTGCTCTTTTGCTCCACATTAATGGGTCAGAGAAGACAAGGCAGAGGGTAGGGAGGGTAGAGAATATCTCAGAGGAGATCTGCAGAAAGCAGTCCAGAGGGGTGACTAGAGATGACGAGAAACAGGTGGAAGAGGTTAAAATAGGACCAAGGGGCAGAAGTGGGAAGAGGTGGTTTGGGGGTGGGTGCAGAACACAGACTAGCATGAAGTCCTTGAAAGTACATGGGCTTGGAATCAGACCAATTCAGATTCAAATCCCAGTTCTGCTGTGTGACTCTGGACAAAAGACAGCCTTTCTGAGCTATGGGTTGTAAAATATAGGGATAATACAAATCACAAGCAATGGTGGGTGTGGGTTTCCCTCCCTGTCTCCCTTCACCCCAGGGCCCTGGCAGGGACCATGTCCCCCGCCATCGCACTGGCCTTCCTGCCACTGGTGGTGACATTGCTGGTGCGGTACCGGCATTACTTCCGACTGCTGGTGCGTATGGTCTTGCTGCGGAGCCTCCGAGACTGCCTTTCAGGACTGCGGATTGAGGAGCGGGCCTTCAGCTATGTGCTCACCCACGCCCTGCCTGGAGACCCCAGTCACATCCTCACCACCCTGGACCATTGGAGCAGCCACTGCGAGTACCTGGGCCACATGGGGCCTGTCAAAGGTCAGTAGCCTTCTGCTCCAGGAAGCACCCCCATGGTGGTAAGGAAGGTCTGGGATCTGCCACTGCCTACTGGATGCATTGGGCAAGTTCCTGATCCTCTCTGGGTCTCTTTTTTCTCCTCTGAAAATGAGGGGGCTAGGCAAAGTTATTCATTCATCTAGCAAACACTTATTGCCGCCCTTGTGTACTAGGCCTGTACTAGGTGCTGGGTGGGAAAAGGAGGCAGAGGCCACACAGATGAATCAGTCACAGATGCTGGCCTCAAAGGGGACATAATACAAAGGGGACAACCATCTCAGCACATAACCCATAACTTTACAATTACCTGTGCTAAGTATCTCCCCCACCCCCACTATGGAGGCTTCCACATTCCATTCAGGGTAGTTGCCTGGCTTTGTCTGAGTCCTAGCTCCTGGCACAAGTCCTTTTAGAGTCTGAAGAAATTTTTCAAATTCCAAGGTTAGAAAGATATTCAATGGATAAAACAAGGGGGAATGAAACTGGAAGTTCTAGCAAAGGTCTCTCAGAAGCCTGGTGGTTGTTTCTACTTGAGCCCTCCTGGAGGAAACAACACTTACACAGGCCTAGAAGAAGTGCTTCCAACTTGGCCAAGCAGATAAAGACAGGTGGGGAGGGGCAAAGCCGGCCACATATACCAATGCAGCGTGACAGAATGGGCCAGCATTGACTTGGTTGACTCTGGGCACAGTGTTTGGGAGGGCTGTGATACAGGCTACAGATGGGAAGAACTGGAAAGGTTGGGTAGGATCAGGTCTAAGAAGGTCCTGAATGTCAGGCTGAGGATGTCAAGTTCAATCTCAAAGGCCTTGAGGATCATAGGAACCAAGGAACAGGATCAGGTCTGTTTGTTGGAAAGATGCCTAATGGCAAGTATGAAGATGAGAGTGAAGGAGGCAAGCCTGGAGGGGCAGGGGGACCAGCGGGGCAGCTGGAATTGTAGTCCAAGAGAGAATACCCCAGCTGGTTGGGGGTTGCAGTGAGGCAGGTGGGCATTTGAGATCCCTTTCTATCAGGGGCCCTGCAATCCGTCTCCCACATCTGCTGCAACAGCCATCTTCCCCCCAGGTCAGATTCTGATGCGGCTGGTGGAGGAGAAGGCCCCTGCTTGCGTGCTGGAGCTGGGCACCCACTGCGGGTACTCCACATTGCTTATTGCCTGTGCCCTGCCCCCCGGGGGCCGCCTTCTCACTGTGGAGTGGGACCCACGCACAGCAGCAGTGGTTGAAAAACTCATCCGCCTGGCTGGCTTCGACGAGCGCACGGTCAGCCCCCACCTCCCCAACCCTTGTCTCTTCCCTTCCACCCCCAGCCTTGCCCTAGCCAGGCCTCCTCAGTGAGGAAATCCCACCTAGGAGAAGGCAGCAACTCCACATAGGGGACTGTGACCCTGGGTGATGTGTGAACTCCTGTCCTCCTGTTCCAAGTCATTGCTTGTATCTGCTGCTGGATGACAAAGGAGCAGTTAGAGGAAGGTCTCTGGAGCCCAGTAAATCTGGGTCCAAACCTTTAGTCTACCTCTTGTGAGCTTTATGATCTTGGGCAAAGCATTTATTCTCTGAATCTCAGCTTCATCACTGGCAGAATGGAAATCACAATACTGATGCTGACCTCTTGGGTCTGTCCTCAGGACAGAGGAAATGTGAGAACACTCGTGGGGACCTAGGCCAGGACCTGGCATAAAGAAAGCCAGATCCTGTGGGAGTCTGGTGTGGGAGAACAGTCCCTCCACCCTCACCTCCAGCTCCTCCCACCCCCACAGGTGGAGCTCATCGTGAGTAGCTCAGAGGAGGTGATCCCACGCCTACGAACCCAGTACCACCTGAGTCGGGCAGACTTGGTGCTCCTGGCACACCGGCCCCGATGTTACCTGCGAGACCTGCAGCTGCTGGAGGCCCATGCCCTGCTGCCAGCTGGTGCCATTGTGTTGGCTGACCACGTGCTCTTCCCTGGTGCACCTCGCTTCCTGCAGTATGCCAAGAACTGTGGCCGCTACCCGCTGCCGCCTCCACCACACTGGCCTCCCAGACTTCCCTGCCATCAAGGACGGCATAGCCCAGCTCACCTATGCAGGGCCTGGCTGAGGTCCAGCCCTAGGATGCATACTGCTGCCCCCTCCACCCCCACCCTAACAAGGACCTCAGAACATCCCCTCCCCTCCCTGCTTGTGGCCTGACACATGCTGGGCTCAGGATGGGGGAAGGCTGTCCTCCCACCTTTGCCCTACTCCCATTCCACACTGATTCAGACATCAAGTTCTGTCAGATTGCTTGGTCCCACTGACCCCTCTCCTTCCAGAGAGTCATGGATTAATAGGCAAGAGTCCTGAGCTCCCAATCCCAACTCTATCACTGATTTTCTGGGTGACTCCAAAGGAGTCCTTGTGCTGCTCTGAGATTTAATCTGCTTTCTTAAAACCAAGGAAGCTGGCTGGAAGAGCCGCAGGGGCCTCCCAGCTCTGGGCCTCAGAAAGCCTGCCCTCCCCCAGCCGATGCAGTTCCAGGGGGGTCAGAGGAAACAGAGAGACTCTGAAGGAATGTATGAGTATAAGCTGGGCCAGAGAAAATGGTATGGAGCCTGGGCCCAGGGCCAGGGCCACCCTGGCCTTCCTTAGCCCTGGACCGCATAGTCAGGTAGGCTTGCCTGAAGTCCCGTGTGCCCTCTCCCTAAAGCTCAAGAGAAGATGCTGGATTCCTCTGGGCCCCAACAACAAATAGGGAATAGACACGGGGGGAAAAAAATCAGTCCTGTGTCTTTATTAAAGGGAGTTAGAAAGAGACTATACCTAGCAACCAAAGGGTGAAATACTAGGCAGAAAGGTGGGTTGGGCTCAGGCCCTGGGGAATCAGGGCAAACTGACGGCCTGGGAGGGGCCAAGGAGACCAGTTCCCGGCAGCAGCTGAAGAGATACCCAAGGGTGAGCTTTCAGGCACTGGGGCAATCAGCTGGTTCTGCCGGGGATGCAGGGTAAGTTGGGCTGGCCTGGAATTTCCCTGAGGCCACACTGCCTTGTCTACCTAGATCATCCACTGGTCCTGATCCTGTTCGTTGCCTTCCATGTCCACCTGGAGAGAAGGCTGGGTGTAGGTGGGAAAGGGCCTCAGCCACCCAGCCAGCCCCAGCCCCAGATTCTGCCCGTCTAGAACCAGAGTCTGTACCCCTTTGTGACCAGTTAGGTCAGGAGCAGGCGCCCTCCCCCACACCCCTGCCTACCTCATTGACCTCTCCATCATCAGGTGACTCATTGTAGTCATTCATTTCATCCATGTCCTGCATGTCTTCATCATCCTCTGAGTCCTCTTCACTATCTTCGTCATCATCTTCATCCTCCTCTTCCTCGTCATCATAGTGCTGGTGAGGCAGGGGAGAGCCTATAGGCTCTATAGGGCTGCCTGGACCAGTTCAAGGGCTGGTCCACTTGAAGCCAGTCTCTGGGAACAATGAGTGACCCTCCATTCCCCAACCTTGCCCCACCTCTTTGAGTCTAGCAGGCTGATGCATGTTCTGCAGGACCTTAGTGCTGGATCCAATGGCCACCCACTCTCCACCCAGAGCTGAGGACCACAACTGCTTTGAGGTCAGAGGCAGGACCTTCACAAGTAGAGCAGAGCCTTAGTCCACCTGGACCCCACACAAGCGCTACCTGCAGGAACCACTCACCTCTGAGGCCGGCTTGCCAATAGGTACCAGGTTGTTATCTTTCTCTGCGATGCTCTGGAGCTGTGGCCAAAATGGGAGGAGAGCAGGGTCAGGGCCCGAGCAGGACAGGTCAGGGAAATGGGACTGGCCCACACAGCCCCTAAGATGACCCCTCAAGTGTGGAGAAGTTTCCAGTTTCCAGAAAAAGTCAATCCCTTTGTCTCTTGTCATCTGCCACTTAACTTATAAACTTGATCCAAGTTATAAGAGCCACATAAACTCTCTGGGCCATGGTTTCCTCATAAAATTATGGTGATGGTGAAGTGAGAGAGAGTCAGTCTAGAATATCGCATCTACCAGGTCCTCAATAAAGTCAAAATTATTTCCTATGCTTTAGGGAAAACAGCCTGGGCTCCAGTGTGGCCCAGAAGTCCCATGGGCCCACAGTAAATCAGGGTCATACAAAGATGTGAACCTAGGCCTCCTGCCTCCCAGCTTGATTGTTCCCAACTCAGGGCAAAAAGCTCCTCCCTGACTGAGGCTCCAGCACTGGGCTAGGTCCTTACTCACCCAGGCCTGATGCTGTTGTTCTTGCTGCTGCAGCTCTGTCTCCTCCACACAGGGTCGATCCAGATTAAACCACAGTGTCTCAGTCACACGGGGGAAGAGTGAGGGAAACAAGGTAGACATGGCTCCTAGACTGAGGTAAAGGGCCGGGTGAATCCAGCTGTCAGATGTCTTTGGTTTGGGGTTTTATTTGGTTACCATTTGATTTGGGGATGGGGTGGAGCAGAAGGTAGCAGGGAAATAGCTCTTTTCTGTGGGAATCAGACAGACCTGGGTTTGAGTCCTGGCTCCACCACTTACTAGCTGTTTGACCTTGGCCAAGTCACTTAACCTCTTTGAGCCTCAGTTTGCTCATCTGTAAAATGGGGAATAATAACAATTATACTACAACCTCATAGTTATTCTGATAATTAATTTACTTTATGGAGAAGTAAAGTGGTTTAAGCTGTTCAAAGCGGGGGGGGGGGAGGGGGAGAAGAGAATGGAAGCCAAATGTGGAGTTATGAATCCGGAATGCAGCCTGGTATTACAAAATTAGACAAAATTAGAGGTAACAGGGCTCCACTGACACTATCTTTACCTCCTCCAAACAGTAAGACCTCCTTTTTGCCCCTCTATGATGATCTGTACCATACTTACCCAGTATCAGAAATTTAGGACACTAACCACCTCTCTTATGAACCACAGCTAAACTGGGATGGGGGTGGGTACCATGTGCAGATAGTTCAGAAAGACATTCTAAAAGCATGAGTAAATGAATAAATGAGTAAATGGAGGGCTGAATGAACTAACATATGACGGAATAGGTAAATTCGGCACAGATTAAGCAGCTGAGGGGGCTGACCAGAAAGGTCCCAGAAAATCTGAACTAAAACCTTTCACCTCACAGGAAAATTGAGGCCCTGCGACAGGTAACGATTGGCTCTAGGTCACAAGTGAGCTGGGGCATCGAATTCCCACGGGGAAGAAATCGGGGCCAGGCACTAGAGGAGATGAGCAGGAGAAAAGGACCTACATCTAGTTCTGCTTTTGTCCTAAACTCATTTGACCGATCCTGGGCCAGCCGCTGCCCTTCCGTGAACCTGGGCTTCCAGGTCCACGTCACCAGCACAACAGTCAATACCCACCCTCAGGCCCCATAAGTAGGAGAGGCCAGAAACTGAGGCTCCGAAAGCCCACCCCTCGCCACAAAGTTACCGCCCATTCTTTGCTTATTATGATAATGACCGCGGGGTGGACCAACACGAAGAATGCAGGGGCGGGATTCGAACAGGCATTTGCCCTTACAGGGTTGCTAATCGCAAAAGGAGCGGGGCCTGAATAGGGCCAATTAACTGGAAGAAATGCTGGGTGACAGAAAGTGACACCAATGAGTGACGGATCTTGGACGACGGGGTGGGGCTTAGCCTCGAGGAAGTGGCCAATGAGCTGGAGCTCTTTAATGTTAAAAGGAGTCTGAACCTGGAGCTCCTGAGGAGCCGGGTCAGGGCCACGGGGTTTCTCTGGGGGAGGGAGAAGAGAGGGGGCAAGGGGACAGCTGCCGTAGCCTAGCTTCTGTACTTACCGCGCCGGGAGGCGGCAGCCGGCGGCGACCCGGAAGCACTTCTCTCGGCCTGAGCGGAAGAGCCCGCCAGAACACACGAAGCACCAACGCATGCGCCTTTGCTCTCCTTTTGTTTCCCGCTCCCGCCCACCACACCGGATGTGACGTTACACACCTTAGTCACATCCTTGAGGTTGGATATTTGCCTGCTCTATTGGCCCCTCCTTGAGCCTCCGCCCTTCGGCCGCCCCAGCCTGGCCCCTCCCCAACGGCGCCATTTAACCCCGCCCCTTCGTCCCTAGCCAGGATCTGCTTGCCAACCTCTGCCGAAAAATAGCTGGCAGCAACCTGCTTTAGTACTAGGACTGTTTGTCCTGCCGCGTCCCAGGAAGATTCGTCTGCTTCTACCCCAAAATCGCTGGGCGATATTACGCCCCTTCTATCTGTTCTTTCTCACATTCAGTTTCTTGTTTGGGCGCATACATTCATGTATGACTTCAACAGAAATCATTGAGTCCCTACTATATTCCAGGCTCTGCCAGAAGCTGGGAATAAATCTAGAACACGGTCCCTGCCCCGATAGACCTCACAGTCCAGTGGAGAAGCCGGACTTTGCAGACCCACAGTGGACTCACTGGTTTCTTAAGCTTGCCTGTCCGGTTCTGCATTGGAGTTCATGTATGGGTTTGAGTGACTGACTAGTCAGCCTCAGGGCACTGCTTTTGGGGAAGTCATGCCCTCTCCAGGCCTGGGCTAAATATCTTAGTGGTCAACTTCGTCATCTCTCCCAGTCCTTTGCTGATGCTTCTGTTACAGTAACCTCTGACTCAGCCTCCCCTTCAGAGATCATGCCTTCTTGTCCACCGGCAGTCCTTCGAACCCAACCCCCACTAAGCTCCATCACTCACCAGCCTCGTCTAGGGCTAGCAATCATCCACTCCTGACCACACCAGATATGTGAACTTTAACAAGTCTTTTTTCTCCCAACCTGGATACCATTTCCTCTTCAACCAGCTTCATAAACTGCGCAGCCTTCCTATCCTGGACTGATGTGAGGATTTGATGAGATTACATGTTTAAGAGGTAGTGTGCTGTGTATATTAACATGATTATGTTTCCAACCAGCTCTAGTTGTTATAAAGTTCTTCATTAAAGGGTAAAATTTGCCTCTTGGAAATGTCCACCTTTTTCATTCATTCATTCAACAAATGCCTACTGAGTGCCCTACTATATGCCTGTTACTAGTCTAAGTACTGGGTATACAATAGTGAGCAAAACAGACCCCCCAAAAATCTCCATGCAGCTTCCATTCTAATGGGAGAGATAAATAATAAAGAAGATAGAAAAACAAAACATATAGTTTTAAGACTGCAGTAAATACCTACCAGAAAAAATAAATCAGAGAAGTGGGGAGGGGAGAGGTTTTATTTAGGTAGGGGGCCAAGGAAGACCTTATTAGGAAGGTGACTTGAGTAAAGGTCTGAAGAAAAAGATGGGGGGGGGGCACTGTTCTGATATTTACGGAAGAGCATTTCAGAGAGGGAGCAAGTGCAAATGGTCTAGAATGGCTGGAGCATAATGTACTATGGTGAGAGCAGGAGATGAGGAGAGAGGTAGCCAGGAGCCAGAGAATACAGCCTTGCAAGTTACAATAACGACTTTAGCTTTTACTCCATGTTGAGAATCCTGTGACGGGTTTGGAGCCGAGGATCCACACAATCTGATTTACATTTTAACAGAGTTACTCGGCTGTTCTATGAAGAATAGCTTCAGGAGGGAGAGTGGCAGAAGCAGGGAGATCAACTGGGAGCCTATTAGAATAATCCAGAGGTGGGGGATGAGAAGTGGTTGAATTTTGAATATATTTAGAAGGTAGGGACAAGAGAGCTTGCTGACAGATTGGATGAGGAGTATCTGAGGAAGAAAGGAGACAATTTTTGGACTAAACAACTGGAAGACCAGTGTTGCCATTTCCTGAAATGGAAAAGACAAGGGAGATGTTGTCTTGTGGGGGGAACTATCTGGAGCTCATTTTTGGATGTGTGGAGTTTGAAATGCTTGTTGGAGTACAGATGGTGAGAGGGCAGGAGGAAGAGGGGGCAGGAGGTCTGAGGTCAGGGGAGAGATCTAGACTAGAGATACCAATTTGGGAGTTATCAGCACACAGATGGCATTTAAAGCCCTGAGACTAGATGAGATCATCAAAGGAGTGAGTGTAGATGGAAAATAGTTTCCTTCAACATTCAGCATTTAAGGAAACTAGGAGAAGCAGCAAACCAGACTGAGGAGGGCCAAAAATATAAGTAGAAAAGCAGGCAAGCTGGGTGATATCCTGCAAGCCAAGTAAAGAAGGGGTATCAGGAGGAAAGCGGCTCTACTACAGCCTCGTTCTGTACAAATTGTTTCTATTGTTTCTATTGGTTTCCCCAGCCGACCAAGATTTCTTGAGGGCACAGAACTGAGTGGTTTCTATGTCCCCAGGACTCAGCCTGATGTCTCCCTTCTCCTGGATCCCTTATCTGTTCTTCCTGTGGCCTATGTGCCCACGAGTCTCTCCTCCTTTTCCTTATAGACTCCCGACCTCCAACATCCTTTGCCTCCCATGCTTCCTGACAGCTCTGGCCTAATGGAAATTCCCCGGTAACCTAGGGTTTCTTACCAAAGTCTTCAGCCAGGTTCAACAAGCCATGGTGACTGGTTAGCTGGGGGGAAGGGAAAAGGGAATGGGAGAAGTGGAAATTTTGCGTGATTCCCTATTTTGGGCTTGGGCAACTCAATCAATGATGGTGACATTTGCTTTACATTCATTATCCATCATTTAACCTTGCTGAGTGTTTAACTTACTTTTATTTCAAGGGTAATAAAACTAAGTTGGAGAGGTTAAGAAATTTGCTTCATGGGGCGCCTGGGTGGCTCAGCCATTAAGCATCTGCCTTAGGCTCAGGTCATGATCCCAAGGTCCTGGGATCAAGCCCCGCATCAGGCTCCCTGCTTGGCAGGAAGCCTGCTTCTCCCTCTCCCACTCCCCTTGCTTGTGTTCCCTCTCTCGCTGTCTCTCTCTGTCAAATAAATAAATAAAATCTTAAAAAAACAAAAAAGAAGTTTGCTTCATATTCTTTCATTTGTTCCACCATTGGTCAACATTTATTGAGTGCCAAGCAAATGCCAGACACCATGCTAGACCCTAGGGACAGAAGCAGAAATAATCCCTGTCCTAGAGAAAAATATAGTCCAGTGAGGACTAAAACAATTATAGACAATCAGAGGAGAGGGTAGTAAATGTTAAAATCAATGTATGTGGAGAGTATTATGAGAGCACAGAGGAAGGAAAAATGAATCAGTCCTGGAGAAACTGAGTTTAGACTTTTGTTCCAGGAAAGGAAACATATGAGAGGGCCTTGAGGGATGAGTAGGACTTTACCTGGTAGACAAGTGGGAGAAGGCAATGTTCAAAAGGCATTATTACCTTCAAGGACATGGAGTTGAAAGGTAATGATGTGTATGGAGAACAGTGAAAATCCTTTCTGGAAGAACTAGGTATCTGGGGATAGAGAGACAGAAAGAATGTTAGGAGGATTCGGATGGGAAGGGCTTTGGTGGCCCTGAGATGGAGTGGTCAGGGTGGGAGTCAGGCATCCCGGGCCTTACCTTGGCCTTACTGCTGACTTGCTGGGACCCAGGCAGATTCCACTCATCTCCCAGCTTCTGTTTTCTCTAACATAATATCCCAAACACGTCTCCAGCTCTAATGTGAGTCCCTGGAAGATACTCCTCAGACCTGGCCCTTCTGTCCTGAGACACGACTTGCTCCTTCATTGTGTATTTCACAAGCCAGCCCTGGGCCGAAGTCATGAGGTATGACAGGGATTTCTCAACAGTCAGAAATAAGTCCAGAGCCCATAGGCTGGAGAGGGCTATCCATGGCTCTGTGCAGAGAATTCTCCAAGCTCAGGGAAGGGCGAGAGCTGAGTGATGTGAATACAATACCTCCTTGCTGCTTGTTCCTGAAATGCACTGAGCGCATTCCTGCTCCAGAGCTTTCCTGCTTAGGCTAACGTTTCCCTCTGCTTGGAACACACCCCTCTGGCCATGTAAACTGAACATTGTTTCTTTTCTTTTTTGTAAAATTGGTGCCTGACTTAAGCTTTGATTACTGAAGCAGCCAATCCATCGCTGTCTCTAATAAACTAAAAGCCAGGCCAGCTCCCCTCCACTGAGGCTCCTCTGTTTTGGGGATCTTGGCTGATTTTGATAACTGATCATTTGGGGCACTTGTCTGTTCTCGTCCCCCACTTTATTATTTTTTTTAAGATTTTATTTATTTATTTGAGAGAGAGAGAGAGCAACAGCAAGAGCACAAGCAGGGGGAGCAGCAGAGGGAGAGGGAGAAGCAGGCTCCACGCTGAGCAGGGAGCCTGACTGGAGCTCCACCCCAGGACTCTGGGACCATGACCTGAGCCAAAGCCAGACGCTTAGCCGACTGAGCCACCCAGGCACCCCTCTTCCCTCACTTTAAATTCTCATTCTTTTTTTTTTTTAAGATTTTATTTATTTATTTATTTAAGACGAACTGAGAGAGAGAGAAGGAGCAGAGCGAGAGGGACAAGCAGACTCCGCACCAAGCATGAGCCAAACACAGGACCGTGAGATCATGACCAGAGCTGAAATGAAGAGTCCAATGCTCAACCAACTGATCCACCCGGGTGCCCCTAAATTCTCACTCTTATGTTTTAAATTCACTAATAAAGACTGAGCCCTCAAAACCCTGGGGCCCCACCATGGACCCCAATAAAAGCAGAACCCCAGGCCCACATGCTCTATCTACCGGTGCCCTCCCTGGGTGGCCCCAGGCCTGCTGTGTCTCATCCAGGTTCTGTAGTCATAAATCTCTCCTTCAAAGTCTCCTGATGTTCACCGCTGAAGGGCATCTTAAAGTAAGAACCACAAGAGCCGGTCCAACCTCCCCATTGCTTATGCATAGGCTGAGGCCCGCACAGAACAGTGGGTGTGGCTGGCAGACCGCATGCTGCCCGTGCAGTTTCCTGCCAGGAATGCCCTTTGTCACCCATAACTTGCTGACTAGCCACCTCCCTCACATGGGTAACCCTGTCTGAGAAAGAAGGACCACTTGTGGGGTCTCTCATATGGCTCTGTGCTTTTGCATATCGCTCTGTGGTGTGCGGTCTGTGGTGTCCAACCCAAAAGGCCACAGCTGCCATAATAATCCAACGGTCTCCCCAGAGCACCGTGATGAAGCCCATATGGTCTAATGAGATGATTAGACTACTAATTATAAAGGCCTTAATTGACCATTAAAGGGTGAAAGGATCCTCCACATCTCATGGCCTAGGAGAGCTGAAGAAGGGGGACTGGATCACAACGGTGCTGTCACTGTCCAAGGAGAGGCTCTGGGCTAAAGGCACAAGGAAAAGAGGAAAACGGGAGACCTCCACCTGCGACCACTGAGTCAGCGGGTCCTGCCGGGACTATATGTCCTTATCCCAAAGAGTGAAACAGCTTTGCAACCGGAAATCAATGGCACCACCCGAGGGAGAATACAACAGAGGCCCCGAGTCTCTGTGATACCACTTCTGATACCCTCTGCTGTGGCTCTTCACCCCCTGAATCGATGGGATATTACCAATCCCTGGTGCGATGTCACTAAAAAAATTAATGGACAAATATACACGTCCTGAATATCGGTGCCAGGGCCTGCTAAGAACCCTGAGGAGGTACCCCAGCTCCTTGATAAATGCAAAACCCCAGGGACACTTCCTGGGTGTTAGTCAATGCCATGCATACCAACGTGCCAAGACTCTGGTATTACGCTCAGAGGCCCAGGGGCTTTTCCCGAAGACCCTCTGTATATCATGCTAGTGGAGGCAGACCCCAATCCAGAAGGGTCTCTTGGGACACCCTGGAAAGGAAAACAGCCCCTAGCAAGAGGGTGTACAGCGATGTCATCTAACATTTTGGGTAACAACATATAAGATGAAGGTAACGAGATCCAAAAGTAGAAACTGAGATCAAAAACTAAAACTTAACTGAAATCCAAACCTTCCTTAGAAGTTTTATGCAGCAGGAAGGACAGAGGGGAACCAACAGGCTATTGAGAGTTTGCAGTGGGCTCTGAACTGTTACTCACGGGTGCCAAAATGCATCAACCGGCCAGTATCTCTCAAGACTGTAAAATCTGTAACGTTCTTAAAGACCCATCCAGGCTATGTGCATGTTTCCACCAAGATCGCACAGATCCTGAACTCCTCGGCTTTCCCCTGAATGGGGCAGAACCAGAAGCACGCTTCCAGAGTATCCCTGCCACCAAGGGGAAAGCTGATCGGGTTATTGAGGCCTCCAGTGAGGAGGAAGGGGCAAGTGGGAAGGCAAAGGCCCCTAGAGCCCCCAATATTCATACCACTAAATATTCATTTATTGCCTGGCTCCATGCCCATGCTTCCATGGCAGCGATCACTGCCAAGGCTCACAGTGAACGGAAAACACTAAGAGGAGGCCCCTCTCCTCCTGCACAAAATCAGCATGATCCAACGGGTTTATCATTTTCATGACCCTAATGACCCAGATGACTCCCTCTTCATTTCCATTGCCGAAGAGGCCCCATTTGACCTTGAGTCCAGAGAATTATTTTTTACAGGCTGCTCTAATTACAGGTCGATGCTACTGTATTTTATGGGGGCTATCAAACCATCCAAAAGGCACTAAAACTCCAGGGAGAAAACTTAATTCTTTCTCTGTCCCTTGAAGATGCAAATCTTACCACGTCTTTGAAATGTAAACACCCAAGGAAGTAATTTAAGATTACTTGTCAAGGACAAATACAAATCTTAAAAAGTCTTCACAAACATTAGTAAAAACCTTTAGCCATTGGAACAGGCAACGTTAACTTGTTCCATCTGCTGATTTGGATTCAATTGTTATTTACAAACTAGTTTTATATTAATGTACCTGATTCGTGGCTAATATTTTTGAACAGAAGCTATAGGGTCTCTGTGTATCTCCGCATGTTTATAAATGTCTATGGATGTATGATATGTACATGTGGTCTTTTTTTCCTCTCTCTCTACCAAGATGGTATTGCCAAAACTAGTCGGTAAAAGAGCTCTGTTTAATTGGCTTAAAAATGAGCATTTTTTGAAGTAAGTATTCCTAAAACTCAGAAATGTAGACACTAACCCAAATATTTCTCAAGTTCATATTATCTGGGATAATCTCTGGTAAATAAAAGCTAGTTTAACTTTGGTTTAATTCAAATCGGTGTGTCTTCAGAGTTATCAGCATTAAATTTAATGCAGACATACAACTTTTATTCTACCTGCGTTTACTGGTCAAATGCATGTTGTCTCTAACATACATTTTGTCAGGAAGAAAAGGAGCTTGGGATGATGGCTGACTTACTGTAGTGTCTAACGAAGTTTTTTTGGGTAATCTAAACATAGTTGTTAGGAGCAAGTGATTTAGATAGAGGTAAGTGGGAGAAGAGATTTTAGGTGAACTTTTCAGCAATAATTACGTCTTATAGCATATTTACTTAAAAATAGTTTCACAGGGTGCCTGGCTGGCTCAGTCAGTGGAACATGGGACTCTTGATCTTGAGATGTGGGTTCGAGCCCCACACTGGGTGTAGAGATTACTTTAAAAAAAGTAAAATCTTAAAAAAAAAAAAGTTTCACAGATCTTTGGTAACTTTCACCATTAGAATTTTCCTAAGTTAGGGGCGCCTGGGTGGCACAGCGGTTGAGCGTCTGCCTTCGGCTCAGGGTGTGATCCCTGCGTTATGGGATCGAGCCCCACGTCAGGCTCCTCTGCTGTAAGCCTGCTTCTTCCTCTCCCACTCCCCCTGTTTGTGTTCCCTCTCTCACTGGCTGTCTCTATCTCTGTCGAATAAATAAATAAAATCTTAAAAAAAAAAAAAAAAGAATTTTCCTAAGTTAAAAAAAAAAATTCTTTTGCTAAGTTATGTTAAATGATGGAAATTCATTGAAGGTTTAGATTATTTCCATCCAAATAAAATGAACTACTGAAACATTAATTGTTGAACAAGTCTAAACTTACCTACTTTTGACCTCTCATTACAGGGCACTAACAATATTTGGGTCTATTAGTAAACATGTCCTGTGCCACATTGAAAAATTGTGCTATGGGGTTATGTATGTGACTAGGAACTATTAAATTCATTCATAAATTTGCCAATCTAAAGTGCGCTGGTGTAACAGTTCATAACTGCTTGCCTTTTAGTTTTCACTAGAAATTAAGGTTTCTAAGGGTTAAGGTTCTAATTAATACATGTAATTAAAGCTACTAGAACTAGGGGCGCCTGGGTGGCACAGAGGTTAAAGCGTCTGCCTTCGGCTCAGGGCGTGATCCCGGCATTATGGGATCGAGCCCCACGTCAGGCTCCTCGGCTGTGAGCCTGCTTCTTCCTCTCCCACTCCCCCTGCTTGTGTTCCCTCTCTCGCTGGCTGTCTCTCTCTCTGTCAAATAAATAAATAAAATCTTTAAAAAAAAAAATAAAGCTACTAGAACTAATAAAGGAAACGGCTCTCTATGCAAGGAAAGTAGGATATGTTTTTGGCTAAGAGAAGGTATGAGGTATGAAGATGCACTTTTGTTAAGGAAAAAGAAAGTAAATTTTTCCTGACATTAAAAAAAAAAACACCTGATCATTTCATAATGGGAAAGAGGAAAATAAAAGACAAAAATCAAACTTCCCCAAATCAAATTCTAAATGAAATTTTTTTTTTTTTTTTAGAAGGACTTTGGGATTTTCTAAAGGGCACCTGGAACATCTCAGATTTGTTCTCTCTCTGTATAAAGAAAGACATTTAGCGAATTGGGCTTATTTGATGTGTTAAAACAGGAAAGCATTGCCAAGTAAAAAATAATACTAAACCTTCTTTATGGATATCCTTGTATGGGTATATGTTAGTAATATAAGGGTTGCAGAAATTATATGAAATTCCTAAAAGTCTAATATGTAGCATTATCAGTCATCATTCCAGTTACCATCTTAAAATGTTGGGGATCACAGAAATAACCGAATTTCCTTGCCGATTTCATTAAACGGAACTCTCATCAGACTTTTAACCACGGGCATTTTCCTGTCTTTTTTCATTTACCGTCACTTACTGTTTTACTGGTTCTTTTGCAAAAGTAATTCCTCTTCAAGGAGATTCATGGAAAGGACTCTGACAAGTACAGGTGTCTGATAACTTTCAGATCATACCACCGAACTGGGTAAGAATTTACAGAACTCTGGGGCGCCTGGGTGGCTCAGTCGTTAAGCGTCTGCCTTCGGCTCAGGGCGTGATCCCGGGGTCCTGGGATCGAGCCCCACATCAGGCTCCTCCGCTGGGAGCCTGCTTCTTCCTCTCCCACTCCCCCTGCTTGTGTTCCCTCTCTCGCTGGCTGTCTCTCTCTCTGTCAAATAGATAAATAAAATCTTTAAAAAAAAAAAAAAGAATTTACAGAACTCTTATGAAAAGCTGGATTCATAAAAATGCTAATAGAGGCGCCTGGGTGGCACAGCGGTTAAGCATCTGCCTTCGGCTCAGGGCGTGATCCCGGCGTCATGGGATCGAGCCCCACATCAGGCTCCTCCGCTATGAGCCTGCTTCTTCCTCTCCCACTGCCCCTGCTTGTGTTCCCTCTCTCGCTGGCTGTCTCTATCTCTGTCAAATAAATAAATAAAATCTTAAAAAAAAAAAAAGTGCTAACAAAAGATAAGATCAAGAATTAATTACATAGGACTGAAAGATGACGATGATTGTAATTTTTTTTTGTTTGAAACATTGCTGGATCTTTAATCTTTTGTTTTCCAGATTTAAAGAATTTCTCTTAAACCAGCTATGACAACAATTTGGTAAAGTACATCTTTGTGAACAAAGATGAAAGTGTTTACTTTTTCTTCCTGTCTGATCTCTCCAGAATTTGGAAACTCTCAGCGAGGATTCTTATTTTCACGGCAATATAGTTATTTGCAGAAGTTCAGTAAGGATCTGTTTTCCTTGTACCAGGACACAGTTGGAAAAATGGGTTATCTTACCAAGGCTTTGATGGGAATGTCATACTTTAGAGAGATATGCATAGGCTCAAACATGATACCAGATTTAAGGAACTATACTTGACTTTATGGAGCCAAGAAAGCCCCTTGGAAAAATCAGCCTAGCACCTAGCTTACAGGGTTTTAGCAGCCCTATGAGGTGCATAAGGAAGGTCATGTCTCGGCAGTCCTAGGAGCCTCAGAATATTTTGGGGAACCTCAAGAAGAGAGGAATTCACTCAAATCTATAGGTATTGCAGAAATCTGATGGCAGATCCTTGGCTTGGCTTCTTAACCTCCAGAGGCTTCTGAAAGTTGTCTGAGATTCCTTATGAAAAGTTCCAGCAAAGCAGACACAAAAGAACCTATATGGTCAATCACTGTTCTTGCTGCATTTACATAAATCATCAGACCAAGTTTAAGGAGACTAGATTTATTTCGCAAACAAACCAGTCTCTTTGATTATTTCTGATAGCAACAGGGGTGACCGTAGAGAGAAAAAAGTATGTTTCAATGGAAAGCTATAGTGCACCCTTGTAAATATCAGATTCCAGATCTGTTGTCTTTGAGGTTTTGTTTTCTACCTGTAAACTGCTGTAAACTGGACTGGACACTAATTCTTATTTCCTCCACTATCTGGCTACAACTCTCTAATCTAACGTTTCCAATTTTTCTCCCACCCTTCTGATTCCAAATCACTGAGAACTAAAACTGCCTTTTTCCTAAAACCATGCAAGCTAAAGTGGGACAACTTGATATAAACTTCAGAGAATCACCACAGCAGCTCATGAATGGGCAATCTCTATGCCTGTTGCTGTGTGGGTCACTCAGAAAGATCAATATTCAAACTGCAAACCAGGAAAATCTATCAGACTGCCCCTGTCTGCCCTCACTCCATCTGAAGATGCTTCAAGCCCAACATGGAGAAATCCCAACTGGCTGCCTTCAGAACACAGAAACTGCAATTATAATCTGCTCCAATCATTAACCTTGTTTTTTTTTCCCTTTGTTGCCATAGAAATGCCTTTGATTAAATACCCAATGCAAATACTTACACCACATGGGCCTAACTTGGAGAACCAACCTTCATCACCACCTCCTGAAAGAAGACAATCCCCTAACTGAACTGACCTACTCTCGGGATAAGGGACTAGTTTGATGAGGTATAGAGCAATCGCCCAACTCAGGACAGTTCAAACCTACTTACCAGATGGCCCAAGACATTAAAATATTCCACAACATTACCCGAATCTTTGAACAGGTTGCTAAGCCCCTGAGATCACTAACCTGTTTTCAGGGCTGGACCTTTCAAGTTTGGGACAATGGCTGCGGACTGGATTTCAGACTATTGCCTGTATAATTATTATAGCATTTGCTACTATAATCCTATTTAGACGTGCAGATTCTGGGTTACAAAGTACCCTACCCCTGACTTTTAGCATATTGGCTACCCTGCCGGTTAATCTCCTCACCATTGGCTCTGATACCTCAGCATCACAGGGTAGATTATAGTGTAAACCTTGAGAGTCGGGCGTTCTTTTTTGCATCCCAAATGCCTCACGTAAGCTTTGATTACCGAGACATCCTCTTCAAGGACAGCCATCTCCAATAAACACATTGCCAGCCACATGGGCTAGATAAAGAGCCCGGCCACCTCCGCCCCCAACTGAGACTCTTTTGTTTTAGAGATCTTGGCTGATTTCCACTGACCATTTGGGTCACTTGTTTTTTTGTTTTTTGTTTTTCTTTTCTCACACTTTAAATTCCCACTCTGTTGTTGTCGTTGCTGTTGTCGTTGTCGTTTTATTTTTAGTAGGCTCCATACCCAACATGGGGCTTGCACTCACAAGCCTGAGAATAAGAGTCACATGCCCTACTGACTGAGCCCGCCAGCCACCCCCTGCGCTTAGGTTTTAAATTCACCAATAAAGAATAAGCCTGTGCTCGCGCTCTCTCTGTCTCAAATAAATAAATAAAATATTTTAAAACAAACAAACAAATAAATAAAAGGGGCCCCTGCGTGGCTCAGTTGGTTAAGCATCCGACTTCACCAGCGGTCATGATCTCAGGGTTCTGGGATTGAGCCCTGCATTGGGCTCCCTGCTCAGAGGGGAGTCTTCTTGTCCCTCTCCCTCTGCTGCTCCCCCTCCTCCCCCGCTTGCGCTCTCTCAAGCTCTCAAATAAATGAAAATTTTAAATAAATAAATAAATAAATAAATAAATAAATAAATAGTGAGCCTGTGAAACCGTAGGCCCCCAATTTTGACCCCAATAAAAGCAGACCCCAGGCCTGTGTGCTCGCTCTGCCAGTGCCCTTGCTGTGTAATTTCCAGGTCTGTAAGTAACAAATCTTTATTTTTTTCAAAGCTCCCTGAAGGTGATTGCTGAAAGGCGTCTTACATTCATAACAAGAACCACAAGGGCCAGGGCCAGTCCAACCACAACATTGCTTATTGATAGGCTGAGACTAGTACAAAACACCCCCCCCCCATACTCATAGGGATCCTTTGCTTACTTCACTGTGGCCTCTGCCCAAATATCACCTTGTAGATCTTTCCTATATAAAATAGCCCCTCCTCAGGGAGCCTGGGTGGCTCAGTTGGTTAAAGCATCTGCCTTCGGCTCAGGTCGTGATCCTCGGGTCCTGGGATCCAGCCCTGTGTGGGGCTCCCTGCTTGGCGGGGAGTCTGCATCTGCTTGTCCCTTACCCTGTGTGTGTGTGTGTGTGTGTGTGTGTGTGTGTGTCTCTCTCTCTCTCTGCCCCTCCCCCCACTTGTGCTCATGCTCTCTCTCTCTCCAGCAAATAAATAAAATCTTAAAAAAAAAAAAGCCCCTCCTCTATCCTTCTCTATTCCCTTACTCTGCTTTATTTCTCCAGAGCACCGTCACCATGCATCTCTCCATCTGTTTTCTCCCACCTCCCCGCCCTCCCTGGAATTCAGTTCCACGAGAGCAGAGACGCGGTCTTGCTCACTGTTGTTGCCCGAGCACCTAGAACAGCCTAGCACATAGTAGGCACACAGTGGATCTTGAAATGATGTATTGACCGAATCCCTACTGCCACCCTGCTGGTCCAAGGCGCCCTCATCCCAGGCCCTGACTCCTGAATTCTACCAGATCCAACCGCCCTGCCCACGCCCGATCCCTTCCACACACTCCAGCCAGGAGATCTTTCAAAACCGGCAACTGAATCAGGTCCCTCCCCAAATTAAGACTCTTCAATGATGGAATAATTTGATCATCCCTTGCGGTGATGAGGAATTCTGTGGAAATAGTTTGTAAATTTTGTAGAATTAAGGGTTATGTGGCTGTATTAAGCTGAGAAGCCAGATTGTTTCTCAGAGCCTGAAAAAGGCCCTACTGACTCTTGTGCTATCAGCCGTGAGCTGCTGCCACACATGTCCGGCTCTGCGGTTTACTGTTGCAGGCAAGACCGGACATTAAAATCAGTGGATGCCCGTGTGATAAGGATTGCGCATCGTGTCAGAGTATCTTCCCACAAAATACTGATTGCTCACAAAGGGAGAACTAATAACTATACGGCGAGAAGCCACCTTAACTGAATGATGGCTAGCAGTAAGACATCGTGCACGCCACATACCCCTTGATATGATACACCCTGAAAGGGCCATCACTTCTCCAAATTTCTGGCCGAAATGTACTTTGTGTTATGTAAGATGTCAACATTTGGGGAGCATGGATGCAAAGAATATGGGAACTCTCTTCACTATTTTCGCAATTTTTCTTTAAGTCAAAGATTATGCCAAAATGCAAAGTTAAAAAATCAAACAGACGTAGTGGCTTAATAGCTCTCTTATTGTATTTCAAGATTGTATGAGTTAGGAATTTGGGCAAGACTCTGCTGGATGATCCTTCTGCTCCATGTGGCAGTGACTAGGGTCCCCTAATAATGTTCAGCCCATGTCGGGGATGCTCTTGAACATCCAAGACGGTTTTACTCACGGGTGTGGCCCTTCGGCAGGGCTTGCTGGAAGGCTGGCCTCGGCCAGGCCCTCTCATCTCCATGTCGCCCATGGGCTTCTCGATGCCTCTCCAGCAGGGCAGTCAGTCCTCTCACATGGTGGCTCCCAGGTCTAAGAGGCAATATTCCAAGAAATAGGAAGTCAGAGCTGCTAGTCCCTGTCTTGGTCAGTTTGGGCCACTGTAACAGAATACCATATAGACAGGGCGTTTAAACAACAAAAGCTTATTGCTCACAGTTCTGAAGACTGAAAGCCCAAGATCAAGGTCCCGGCATGGTGAATTCTGGGGACACCCCCCTTCCAAGTTGCAGACTGCTCATTCCTTGATGTGTCCTGACATGGTGGAGAGCAGAGAGGGGAAGCAAGCTCTCTCATGACCCTTATAAGGGCACTAACCCCATCTAACCCTAATCACTTCTCAAAGGGCCCACCTCCTAGTATCATCACAGGGTGGGGGGCGGGTTAGGGTTCAACATATGGATGTTGGAGAGACGCAAACATTCAGTCCATAATCGTCCCTTAAGGCCTGGAGCTAGAAATGGGCAAAGCACCAGTTTTACCATATTCTATTGGTCAGAGCAGTCACAGAGCCTGTCCACGTTCAAGGGAGGTGACACAGACCTCGCTTCTCAAGGGTCAAAGAATGTGTTCCCTTCTTTAACCCCCACATGGGAAAGGGCTTTTCTCCCCTCCATTACCCAGGATGGGATTAATCGTAACCCTCGGTTCTGGGCATGCTCTCAGCATTGCTCCACGCATGACTGCCTTTATACATTTATTTGTGTCTTTGCTTAGCTTTATATCAAAAAAGCAATGGAAATCTTCTGTTTTTCCTTTTTGCATCATTTATGATTTGTATACCTGCTTCATGACAACGCTAGGTAGAACTTCTGATGAAAAATCTAAGCTTATCTCTGGTTGGAATGGGGTAGCATGATACTCTCATTTCTAAAATATTATATTTCCTTTATTTGGCAAAACATAGCAGAACTGGAAAAAAGAATTGTACAGTCTGAAAGGTTTCTGGGGATAGAAGCTCTGAAGCCTGGTCTCAAAAGTAAACATAGGATGTGGGTTCTTGGCTAAATTTCCTAGAGGTAAGGCAAGAAAATGAGACCTGGACGCCTGGGTGGCTCAGTTGGTTAAGTGTCTGCCTTCTGCTCAGGTCATGATCCCAGGGTCCTGGAATCGAGCCCGGTGTCGGGCTCCCGGGTCAGCATTACAATGAAAAACGCATGGGCTTTGCAGTTAAATCAACTTGGGTTGAATCTTGACTCCTCTACTTTTTAGCTGTTTGGGAATTCACCTAACTCCCAAGGCCTTGGTTTCCTCATCGGCATGTTGGGAATAATAATGTCAACGTTGCAATGAATCATGAGAGCTACAAGATTCAACAATGTAAGTAACACATCCATTATTCTAATTGGTGTAGTGCGGTTCTCAATATATGACTAGCGTGATTACATAATTAATGTTTACTAGGCTACAAAATACTTTAATTGACACATTCAAACTACTCCTAAAGAAGGAAAACAGATGCATGTCCCAATTCACGGAATGAAGATATTAAGACCAGCAGCACAGTGAAGACCACAGGCTGGTTCAATAGGAGGAGGGCAGAGTGCCGCTGCCTGGGTGTGGTCCGGTACTCGGAGGTGATGCCCCCCCACACACACACACAGGTAGATGGGGACAGTGAGCACCTCACAACCAGCCTCTGACCTTGTCACCTTAGTGTACCTGAGGCAGGACCGTGTGCTGAGAACAGACTGAAAGCACAAACCTTGCCCCCAGGAGAGGCGTTTTACTAGTTGAGTAAGTGATCACAGGATTTGGAGGTTTTCCCAAAATCATAATGGGAAGACATCAATATACATTATTAAAAAAAACAAGAGCAACACCATCTGTCTTCTTAGACTAACAGCAACTTTACTGTCTGCAATAATGTTTGAGCAATAGACTAAGGATCAAGCACTTTTAACTTGGAAAAATGAACTTTTCTTCCTTAACTTTTATTTTTTTTTTTAAGATTTTATGTTTAAGTAATCTCTACATCCAACGTCGGGGCTTGAGTTTACAGCCCCCCCCCCCCCAAATCAAGAGTCACGTGCTTCTCCCACTGCGCCTGCCAAGAAAGTTAACCCTTTCTTAACTTTTTAAATAATGGTTAATGAAAGGGTTTTTGCTGTAGAGAGCATTTTAATTAATTTCAGACCACACAAGGCATAAAGAAGTGACTGGAAGGTTAGGCCATCAGATGTGGGTAACTTGGCTTCAGGAGGTTTTTGTTTGTTTTGTCAGAAACATAAATGTATAGTGAAACTATACCCCGGAAGGGCAAAGGGTAGACCAGCATACTATCGCTTGTGCACAAAATGGAATATACAGTTGATCATGAACAATGCAGGGATCAGGGGTGCTGACACTCCCCCAGACTGCACAGTTGCAAATCTGCACGTTACTTTCGACTCCCCCAAAACCTAACCACTAAGAGCCTGCTGTTGACTGGAAGCCTTACCAGTAACATAAACAGATCAACACATATCTTCTATGTTTGTGTATTATATACTGTATTTTTAAAAGATTTTTGTTTATTTATTTTAGAGAGAGTTGAGAGAGGGAGAGCGAGCAGGGGTAGGGGCAGAAGGAGAGGGAGAGAAGCAGACTCTCCGCTGAGCACAGAGCCCAATGTGATGCCCGCTCGATCCCAGGATCCTGAGATCGTGACCTGAGACGGAACCAAGAATCGGACGCACAACCAACTGAGCCACCCAGGCGCCCCCATATACTGTATTCTTACAATAAAGTAAGCTAGAGAAAAGAAAATGGTATTAAGAAAATACATTTACAGTATCGTACCACATTTATCCAAAAAAATCCGTGTTTCAGTGGACCCACGCAGTTCAAACCCACGTTGCTCAAGGGTCAACTGTATACTGTACAGGGGACAAATGCACAGAATTTCTCTGGCAGTATACCCAAGGACCCAGGACCACCAGTGGCTTGGTGTTCATATTTCTGCAAACACTTCTAGCATATCCGTAACTAATAGGTAGCACTATTTTACGAACATCCTTGTTATTGAAATTTACATAATGGTATCAAATCAGATGCATCATTCTGTATCTTATTTCTCCATTCAACATTTTGTATATTTACATTCAAATACATATAAATGTCTATGTTATGTTGAAATAAGGTACACAGTCACATGGTTCAAAAAATCAAAACAGCATAGGGGCACCTGGGTGGCACAGCTGTTAAGTGTCTGCCTTCGGCTCAGGGCGTGATCCCAGCGTTATGGGATCGAGCCCCACATCAGGCTCCTCCGCTATGAGCCTGCTTCTTCCTCTCCCACTCCCCCTGCTTGTGTTCCCTCTCTCACTGGCTGTCTCTATCTCTGTCAAATAAATAAATAAAATCTTTAAAAAAAAATAAAAACAGCATAGAAAGGTTTATAGAAGAAAGTCCTGGGACACTGGGCTGGCTCAGTTGGAAGAGCACATGACTTTCGATCTTGGGGTTATAAATTCAAGCCCCAAGTTGGGTATACAGATGACTGGGAAAAAAAAAACTTTTAAAAAATTAAAAATTAAAATTAAAAAAATAGAAAAAGTCTCATCCCTAATCCTGTGTCCTCCCACCTAGCAACTACATAAAAAATTTTTTTCGTACTTTTCCAGAATTTTCTTATCTTTTAAGATTGTATTTATTTGTTTTTGAGAGAGACAGAGAAACAGAGGGAATGTGATCACATGTACACAGCACAAATGGGGGAGCAGAGGGAGAGAGAGAGACTCTCAAGCAGACTCCCCAATGAGTGCAGAGCCCGACGAGGGGCTCAAACTCACAACCCCGAGATCATGACCTGAGCCAAAACCAAGAATCAGATGCTTAACCAACTGAGCCAGCCAGGCACCCCTCAGAATTTTCTTATGCAAAGACATACATTCTCCCTCCTCCTTGTTTACACGAAAGACTGCATTCTATTGACACATTTCTGGACCCTTCCTCTTTCACTTAACAATATACTTGGAGGTTTTTCCACATTTGTATACCAAGAGCTTTCTCATTCTTTTATACCAGGTTAAATCCCATTGGGTGAACCATGATTTATTTAACTGGTCTCACACCGAAAGACAATTGAGTTGTTTCCTAGACAAAGCCAGCCTACTTTACCTGACCTAGAGGCTCAACAAGCTGTCCGGGTAGGTTTATAAAAAGAGTGGGGAGAAGGAGGAAGACGCTATACTACCCAGGTGGGCTGAGAGCGAGGCCAGGGCAGGCCTTGAGGGAAAGTGGGGAGGGAGATGGGAGGAAAGGTGAAGTCTTCACCAGTTCTCCTGGGGGTCTGGTTTTTCTGCTGAATTTTCCTCTGGTGCTCCTACCACCTAATGCTTTGGCTCAGGTCCCTCCTCTGAGTGTCTTATTGTGGGCCTTCCTGTAGCTCTAGGCCTGATTCCACCGGGGTAACTTCCCAAGACCCCTTTGTGTGTGGGGAGAGGTTGTCGAGGTGTGAGAAACTGGGGTCTGGCTCTCTGGGCCTGCACCTTCATTGGTTCTCCACATTGCACCCCCAACTCCCATGGCACCCGGTCCAGAACCATGTGCAGAACCAGCTGGTCTTCAGCTGGTTCCAGGTCAGCATCCCTGTCTGCCCCCTGGCAGTCTCTGGGGGCCTGAACTTAGGCTGCCTTGGGCTGGTGGGGGATGAGCTGAGGCTGGCAGATTCTCCTTCTTTCATTCCCCACCCTTGTCAGCAGACCACATCCTGTGGTTCCTGTTGTAGGGCTTGCAAAACTGGCAGGGTCCTCAAACTGTGGTTGAAATACTGCTGGTGAAATCTAGAAGGATAGGGTGACCCAACCTAGGTCACAGAGCAAGCTAGTGTTGGAGTGCCCTTGGGAAGGGGTGAGAGGGTCTTGCCTTCTGCTCCAGACCTCTACACTTGCCTTGTTGCTTGGCTCAGGTGCCCTCGGGGATAAGCTGGGTAGGAGGGCAGAAGATCTGGGCTCGGCAGGGAGACAAGAAACCCAGGGGAGAGTCTCATGGCTGCGCTCTCTCTCTCTCTCTCTCTCTCTCTCTCTCTCTCTCTCAGGCTGTGTTCACCTCTGACCACGGCTTTCTGGAGGGAACAGATGGATATGGCCTGGCCCATGACACAGTTGCTGTTTCTGGCTTTGGTGGCTGCTGGGTGGGTGCCCAGCCCAGGACTCCAAGGGCCAGGATGGACCTGCTCAACGTCTGCATGGATGCCAAGCACCAATAGATTAAGCCAGGCCCTGAGGACAAGCTGCATGGCCAGGTGAGGGTGGAGTGGGGTCACAGGTTGGGGAGAGAGCTGACCCTAAAAATGGAAGAAGTCAGGGAAGGGGAAGATCAGCTTTGGGGAGCAATGGAGTCAGGAGGGTGGCTGAGGTGATCCCCAGGAGGCCACCAAATCTACTCTAGTGGGGGGACCATTTCTCTGCCCCCCTCCACGGACCAAGTGCTTTCCTCACGCCTCCTCAGTGAATATGCCCCGAGGGCTGACTTGGTAGGTGGATGGTGGTCTCTACTTACACAGGTGAGGAAACAGGAAGTGACGCCCACAGAGGACATAGGTACAGTGTGCGTGTACCTGTACGTCTGTGCGTACACATACCGTGGGAACTGGGAGGCCAGACACGAGCAGGGGCTAGGACAGAGTGGAGCAGTGCCTTTTCCAGACTTAAATATGCCCTGGCCCACGGAGCTCAAAGACAAAGTACAGGGGACACCGGTCCCTCAAAGTCATGATGCAGTAAACATGGAGGAACAGTGCGATCCTCCACCCCCATTAGGCCCTGCAGAGACAGTGACAAATCAGATAACACTGGGAAGACTTCCCAGGAAAGGTGCCATCAGCCTTGGCCTTGTTGGATGAGTAAGAGTTTTCCAGGAAGACAAAGCAGGAAAGGGCAGCCTGGCAGAGAACAGCCTGTACACGGGTGGGAGGGTGACAGCACGGGCACTGGCGAGCGTAGTGTGACCAGAGCCAAGGATGCTGCTGCCCACAGAGAAGGGGAGGCGAGGGGAGCCCCTGCAGCAGCTGGGAAGCTGAGCTTGCGCTTGAACTCCAGGCTCCCGACAGATGCCGGTCCTTCATTCCCCCTGGGCTCCTCCTCCGCACAAAGTCTCCTGCTTCTGGAGGGCTGGGGATGTCCCCAGGGAGAGCGGGTCTGGACTGACCCAGCGGCCAGAAGCGAGGAGCAGGAAGCCCAGAGTCCCATGATGTCTGAGTCATTTCTGACTTCTCCTTTGTAGGGTGTGTGTGTGTGCGCACACGCGCGCGAAAATATACATAATATAAAAGTTGCCATTTTAGGCATTTCTAAGTGTCCGGTTCGACGGCCATTCGTATTATTGTCACCACCACCATCCATCTCCAGAATGTTTTCTCTTCCAAAACTGAAAGACTACTTCATTTTCAGGACTTTTTAAGTTCTGGAAGGTGCTTTTTGACTCCTTGGGAGCACTTTTCTTTGCCAAGAAATGGGACGCAGACTTTTGAGGGAGCCGTTTGATTGTAATTCTGAGAGACAGGGGCTGTAAGGGGAGTACCTATCTGCGTCGAACCCCAATAAGAGGCCAGCAAGTGCTTTTCGGGATAATCACTCGCTCTTTCGGGGCAGGAAGCGCTGACCCTGGTCGGCAGGTCAGGGAGGAGGTGCACGGGGTCTTGTGAGCCACCAGCAGTTGGGGCATCTGAGGAGGGGCACGCAGGAGGACGGGCAGGCCTGGAAGTATGTTCGATGTCAGCCGTGCCGGGGGTGAGCTAGGTTGTTGGACAGGCGTAGGTTTGGTCCACCCTCCTGGATTTTCCTCAGTTTCTCCTGAGTGCCCAGACCTGCCCCATGTCCGCTGTCTCTTGGCCCTGGCTGCTAGAGTTCATCTCAGAGACTTCAAGCAACTGGCTCATAATCACTCAGGTCTGGAGTCCCAGCTTGGAATTATTTCTGCAGAGAAACCTTCACCCCTTCTACTGTCTTACCTGCCTTAAATTCACCTCTCTGGGATGGCCTCCCACATCGCATCAGGTCCACATTGGGGTTCGTGAGCAGGCCATTACGCCCTCAGTCCCCCGCCGCTTTCTGGACCCGTCCGGAGTCCCCTAGCCTGGGGGCCCAGACCCTAGGAGAGCCAGATCAGCCCCCTTCATCTCTGCCCTTACCACAGCTTGGGGCCAGGCTCTTCTCCTCCCTGCCCTGAGTTAATATCTTGATCCCACCATTTACCAGGGGTGCAGCTCACATAAGCTTTGTAACAGGTGAACGAATGAAGTTTTTACTAGAGTGTTGAGGGCATAAAGTGCAAAAGCCTCAGGGACTTTGCACTTGCTGTTTTTGGTGCCTACAATGTTCTGTGCCTTCCCCCTGCCCACGACTGAAGCCATAAACTCCGTAAAGGCAGAGATTTGATCTGTTTTGTTCACTGCTGTATTCTTCTCAGCACCTAGCACGATGCAGGATTGATCATAAGTACTCAGCTAATATTGGCTGGAGGCAAAATGAGTAATATAAATAACCCGGGTCACGCGAAATAACTTTGTAAACTGTTTAGAGTTGTGAAAAGAATTGCTCCCCCAGACAGTGGTTCCCAGGCCTCCCACATCCCCTGTTTTACTCTCTGTTAAAAACTGTTATAATTGCCTCTACCCCAAGGGCCAGGCATAGCAATGCCCTCCCCAGCAAGCGTTTCTCTGGATGCCCTACCTGGGGCAGGGGAGCCGGACGATGGAGGAGACAGCTGGGCAGGCACGCAGTTAGTCGGGTGTCTTCCCCACGCAGTGCACTCCCTGGAAGGAGAAGGCCTGCTGCTCAGCCAGCACCAGCCAGGAGCTGCACAAGGACATCTCCCTCCTGTACAACTTCACCTGGGACCACTGCGGCAAGATGGAGCCCGCCTGCAGGCGCCACTTCATCCAGGACAACTGTCTCTACGAGTGCTCACCCAACCTGGGGCCCTGGATCCGGGAGGTACGGGACCCGCCCTCACCCCGCCCCAGCGGCCTGCCAGGCAGCTCCGTCAAGGCTGTGGCCGCCCACATCCCCACGCCCCGCTGAGAGGAGCCCTCCGTCCTCCCCTCCCACCCAGGTGAACCAGAGCTGGCGCCGGGAACGTTTCCTGCACGTGCCCCTGTGCAAAGAGGACTGTCAGCGATGGTGGGAGGACTGTCGCACCTCCTACACCTGCAAAGCCAACTGGCACAGGGGCTGGGACTGGACCTCAGGTGAGGGCCTGGTGGGGGGCGGAGGTGGGGTTTGAGGATTTGGGGGTGGCCAGAAACCAGCTTCGGGCCCAGGCGCTGAATGTCTGCGTCCACCCTCTCTCCCCCTGCAGGAATTAACAAGTGTCCAGCCAAGACCACCTGCCGCACGTTTGAGGCCTACTTTCCCACACCTGCAGCCCTGTGTGAGGGCCTCTGGAGTCACTCCTACCAGGCCAGCAACTACAGCCGAGGGAGCGGCCGCTGCATCCAGATGTGGTTCGACCCGGCCCAGGGCAACCCCAACGAGGAGGTGGCGAGGTTCTATGCCCTGGCCATGAGTGCTGGGGCGTGCCCCAAGGGGCCGAGCCTCTCCTGCTCAGCCTGGCCCTGATGCTGCTGCTCTGGCTGCTCGGCTGAGCCCCTTCCACTGCCGACACCTGCACACCTTCCTTGTCTGCACCTGGTCCCGGTGACCTGGCCTCAGCTGAGCTCAGCACTCTCGGATGAGGGGACCTCACAATGCCCTGGCCGTTGGTTCTTGATCCAGGAGGGGTCAAATGGGGTTCCTCTGACAGCCTATTTTAATAGATCCATGTGTATCTTGTGTCTTGTAAATAATTTGGGGATGAGGGGGTTGAAGGGACATGCCTCATTGCTTTCTCATTCCTATTGAGAGGCCCAAAGAGGCACTGGGACTAGCTTGATTCACCAGCAAGTAGGAGGTAGAGGCTGACCCCCCCCTTTTTTTTAAAGATTTTATTTATTTATTTGACAGAGAGAGACAGCGAGAGAGGGAGCACAAGCAAGGGGAGTGGGAGAGGGAGAGCAGTCTTCCCTGCCAAGCAGGGAGCCCAATGCGGGGCTCAATCCCAGGACCCTGGGATCATGACCTGAGCCGAAGGCAGAAGCTTAATGGCTGAGCCACCCAGGTGCCCCTAGAGGCTGACCCCTTAGTCTGAGGCTCTTCTTCACCAGGCTTGTGCCCATGCCATATTCAGCAGTCTCACACCACAAGGGGATAAGAGGATGGGTGGAGAGAAGGTGGGCAGAGACTGACAGATGAGTTCTCAGGCTCCTGGTGAGAAGGAAAGTTTCTTTCCCCTTCTTTCCTTTACTAGATGTAGGCTAGGGTGGAGATATTGGTGGTGGTAGTGGGTGAGGAAATCCAATGACAAACAACTGCATCGCTTCCCTTTTTTAAAAGGACAGTTGCTGGACAGAGGGAGAGGGAGGGAACGTCTCAAGCAGACTCCACACTGAGCTCGGAGCCCGATGTGGGGCTCGATTCCAGGACCTTGAGATAATGACCTGAGCGGAAACCAAGAGTCGGAAGCTCAACCGACGCCCCTGCAGTGAATAATCTTATGTGTGGTAGAATGTCTACGTGAATTCCAGGAAAGGGATTGCTGGGTCAAGAAGTATATGGATTTATAATTTTGATACTTACGTTTTACAGGGGTGGTATCTGTGTGCCCCCGCCACTAGCGATAGATGAGTGCCTGCTTCCCCTCATCAACACAGATAGAGTCAACCTTGATTTCCTACTAAGCTGAGTTTTTGCTAAACTGATTGGTGGGAAAAGACCCTCTTGGTGTGGTTTTCATGCACCACGTGTCTTATCATGAGAACACAGTTTCTGAGATCTTCCTTATTGATCTACTGAGATTTGGCCCATTCTTTCAATTGCCGGGCAATATTCCGTCTCTGTGGTATATGTCCCGTTTAACTCGGTCTCCTCCTGATGGATATTTGTGGGACAGGGGTTCTTTTAGAACGCTGACATTTTTGAAAAGCACAGGCCAGTTACGTTGTAGACTATCCCTCATTTGGGGGGTTTATCGCTTTCTTCCTCATTAGATTGAGGTTATGCATTTTTGGTGTGATTATCCCCAAGGCAATACTGTGTCCTTCTCAGGGCATCGTAACAGAAGGTGTATGGTGCTGAGTTCACCCACTCCTGAGGATGTGAACTAAATCATTTGGTTGAGATTGGGTCCATCAGGTTTCTCCATGACTTTTTTTTCCCCTTTGTAATTTATAAGTATGATACAGGCAGATACATGAGAACTGGAGATAGCTAATTCATCATCAAACTGGCACCCATGAGTTTCACTATCTGATGGACATTTTTTAAAAAAGTAAAACAAACACCGAAAATGTCTTATTATGTGACAGCCCCTCGTCAACGCTTGAATGCTTTCCCATGGTATCTGTTGGAAAAACCAAACTTCAATGGCATAGAGAGCCCTGCCCTCCACCCCGACTAAGACTGATTGAGAGCTCGTTTCCAATCATTCCGTTCCACACCCCATAGGTGAGCTCCATTCACACGTCTCACTTCATGCCTTTGTGCCAGCAATTCTCTTTCTGTGTTCCTGGAATGTTCCTTTGTCCTCTGTGGGCTGGCTCCTTGTAGCCACTTAGATTTCAACCTACGATTCTCTAACATGACTTCTGACCACCCAACCAAAAGAGGTCATCCAGGCACTTTCTTATCACATCGGTCTCGTCCCCTCGTACAAATACCTATCATCTGCTGTGTTTATCATCTGCTTTTCCCTAACACATACACTCGCGAGGAGTCTATGGGAGCCCAGGGAGGTTAGAGAAGCCTTCCAGGGGAGTAAGGTTTGCCAAGCAGAAAATGGCAGGAGAAACAGCATTCCATGAAAAGGGTTCAGCAAGGACAAAGGCTTGGTGGGATGGAAGTGGAAGCAGAGATTTCTAGGTGGCTGAAAACAGAAGTTAAGAAGGCAAGGGCAGGAACTGAGGCCGGGGAGAAACACTGGATTTGCAATCCTCGCCCTGAGGGCCTCTCACAGAGCTTTTCTTTCTCTTTGTGGAAGAATCTGGCTTGTAATGGGACTCAGATCCAAATTTGTCGCCTTTCCTGGCTGCCTGGGAACTGCCGTTTCCACAGCTGAGAAAATAGGGGATGGGCTAGCGGCATGCAGGAAAAGCTCCAGTTACGCCCACCCCCACTTGCTGCAGTCCGGGGCCTCCCCCTGCGCAGTCAGACACCTTCCTGTTATCTTTGTCTGGTCACAGTGCAGCCTACAGATTGGGGTCTACAGGGGGCCAAAGGCTCACCGGGCTGATATTAAACTTCCGGTCCAGGCTCAAAGGTGGCTGCTTCACCCCACCCCTCCCTGCGGGTCAGACAGCCCCAGCACCCAGAACCTATATTCAGAGGAGGGCTTGAGACTCCACAACAGGCAGGGACTCCCCACAGATCGGAACTCCACCCCCATGTCACCTCCCAGGAGCCGGTGACTTCTGAAGCCCTCAGGGCCCAGACCTTCCTCTCCTAGTGGAGAGGCCACAGAGCCCAGTTAATGATCAGTCCCCAGGGCAGGGGTGGAGGAGGCCGGGAAGGGGCAAGTCCCATCTGGAGTTCCCTCCTGCCGGCATTCCTAGATCTCTGGTCATTCTTCTCCAATCCGGAGAAGGCTGCCTGGTCTTATAAAGCCAGAAGAGAGGTCTGAGGGGTCCGATGGCCCTTCACCTGCTGCAGTCTCCCGAGGCCTTAACCCTCCCTGCTTGTCACAGGATTCAAGTAAGGATCGCTCCGGGGGAGAGGGAAAGTGGGCTTGAGCTGGGGGGTCTCCTGGGAGTCCATTCCTTTACAGGCCCTTCAGGGCTTGGCTGCTTCACCAGCAAGCCCATCCCCCTCCTGTTCCAGGTGGCCTTCCCCAGGGTGCTGAGGCCTCATTTTTCCTTAAACTTCTATTGCTGTTGTTGGGCCAATGGCTGCCACATCTATATCCAACCTGTACCCCTCCCTGGGGCTTTTGCCTCTAAGACTACTTCTCCCTGCGTCGCACACAGGGACTGTGACAAAATGGAGCTTGGCCTTTCTTCCTGCCCAAATTTGCTCCTCTGTTTTTCCCTTTCTCCACCAGTGGTACCACCATGGTAAAAGGAAGGCTTCTGTCCTTGGTTGGGGAGGGCGTGGTGGGAGGGGTCTACCGGAGACCTGGCTCTCAGATGCTGTATGAGGGACCCTGTGTCGATGGGTGCATGGGGGAAGGGGGGGGCTGGAGCCTGGGAGCAACTGAGGCTCCGGGCATCTGAATGTCTGACTTTGCTGCTGGCAATGCCTGGGGCCGATGAGGTTGGAGGAGTTGGGGACTGGGGAGCTCTGTACTCTCCACAGCTGGCTGGGAGCTTGGAAGCTGCACTCCAGCCCTTGCCCTGCAATTGGTTCTGTCCTGATTCTCTGGACGTCATTCTCATCTGTATAAGAAGGACAGGAGATTGGAAGTGGACCAGATAATTTTAAAGGACCCCAGCATCTCAGGCTGCAAGGTTTTATCAGACCTGAGTTTGGGGGAGAAACTGAGTTTGGGGACTGGCCTTAGGACTGCACTATGAATCTACCCCCCCCCCCACCTCCCATGGAGGCCTGGCTAGTACCTGACGTAGGAAACATGTTAGGGTTCAAAGCCTACGGCCACGATAGAATTCTTGAGATGTCTGTGGTGTAAAAAGGTGATTTTATTAAAGCACAGGGACAAGACCCGTGGACAGAAAGAGCTGCACCAGGGTCATAAGGAGTGGCCCATTATATACTTTCAAGTGGGAAGGGGGTTAGGGGTAGCGTAAGTCACTAAGGGATTTCCGAAGCAAGGTTTCCAGGACCTTTAGGGGGCTAGCTGTTGTTGGGAAAAGGTAATTTATTACCGTCTAATAAAACCTGAGTCATGAGACCCTTCAGATGTATATTGGTGGGCCATGTGCTTGGGGGATGATTGCCAACACGTTATCTTGGGGGGTTTAGAGATAAAGGAAATTTCTAAAGGAATTTTTATAAGCTAAAGTAGACTTACAGGATCCTGGTGGCGGGGGTGGTCCGGGCTAGGATTGCCTTTTTGCCCTTACCAAAGTATTAACACTGAGGCAGTTGAGTCCCTGGAGGAATGTCACTCTGCCTGTTTCAAGGACTTGTCCGTGGGCTGTAGGTAGTAAGGAAATTTAATAATTTTTCTTCTGCCTTTGTTACCCTCATCAGTGCCCACAATAATTAGCGTGCAATAATTAACTGCTGAGTGGCCTTCGCCCGATCCCAGGCTCCACTTCTGGGCCACATTCCCCGCTGTCTGCCCTACTGCCCGTCTCCTAGGCCACTAAACCTCAGCTGTGCCCCAGAGTAGGGCAGGGGGGACTGTGGAGCGGAGCAGAAGCCTGAGCCAGATCAGGAACCACTTCCTCTCCCAGGTATGCCACTCCCCACCCCTTCAGGAGAGGCAGCACACCCCACAGTGCACCCAGCAGGTGTCAAAGAATTTGCTGAACCGGGAGGATCCACTTTGCCTAAATCCCAGAGAATCCGAAAGCGGAGGGTGAGGGCCCGGAGCAGAGGAGGGCCTGCCCAAGGTTAAAACCGTTAGTGTCCACTCCCGAACTGGAACCAGTGGGTTCCTGACTTTTAGCACAGTGCCGAGTTCTTAGCGCTCTTCAAGTCTGGGGCCCTAGGGTGCGTGTGTCCAGGGTGATGAGGGTGATGGTGGGTAGTGGCAGGGAGGGGGTGGAGAGTTGCACCAAGATCTGAATCGAAGACTAGGCATGTGGGGAGTGGCTTGCCGAGTGACGTAGGTTGCACGGAGAAGAGAGCTCTGGCTCTAGAAACAACCACAGCAAGAAAAACCACTGACCGACCAGGTGGGGCCCCCTTGGTCCTCCACATCGGCTGCCCCCATGAGAACCTCGGCACAGTGAAGGTGCAGGGGACAAAGCTGAAGGAGCTCTAGACTCGAGGGGCCTGAGTCAGACTTGGGTGGTCCTTGCTCCATGAGGGGGGGCACACCCCTCAACCCGTGCCGGCGGATTCTGCAGTCCGTGCCCAGCTGACTATAATGTAGTAGGGGTTTCTCCCCTACATTTAATCCTCAGATGAGGACACGAAAGCCCAAAATAATTGGAGTTACTTTCCCCCAAGGTCAAGCAGGAGGTGGCGCATTAGGGCTGAGATCGTGGACAGGCTGATGTGGCCCCCTGTGCTCTAAACTGCTAGACTGCGTTTCTCCAGAGTCACCTGGTGCTCCTGAGAGGACAGATTTGTCCTGTGCTCTGGAAGATCAGTGAGTGATTGGGTCATTAGAAGGGTGACTGGGTCCCGGAATGAATGAATTAGCAGGGGGAGAGAATGAACGAACACTGGAATAAATAGAGTAGCAGAATCTTGGATGGTGGGAAGGTGAGGGGCGAGGGGGGGAATGAGGCCGGAATTCAGTTCCAGGTCCCCCGAGCCCTGCTGGGCAGTCAGCCTGGAGGTGGGCAGCTCAGGCCCCGTCCAGGAGGCCCAGGAAGAAGCCCAAGCACAGGATATGGGGCACGGTGGAGACGAGGTGGCTTTGAGCAGAGGGGCGCACATGCTTTCAGGAGCTGTGGGAAACAAATGCCAAATTTTAGGAGAGCCCAGGTGCCAGGTGCCTGGTGACGGGTGGGATGAGGGAACAGTCACCTCCCAAGGTTCAGAGTCTGAGCTCAGAGGGCTGAGACATTGCAAAGGTGGAATGGAGGCCAGCTCTGTGGCCAGGGACGGGAACCTCCCAAGGCCTGGAGGCTGTCCAGCTGGCTGTCCATACCCACCCACAGCCCTCCGTGCCCTGTGACAATGACCCACGTCACAGGACCTGTGGGAGAAACCAAATGATGAGTCTGGGAAGGGCTGGAACCAAGGCTGGGGGTTGTTTGTTTCTGTTTTTGTTTTTTAGAGAGGGAGAGAGGGAGGGAAGGGGCAGAGGGAGAGGGAGAGAGAGAATCCCAAGCAGGCCCCACTCCCAATGCAGAGCCCAACATGGGCCTTGCTCTCATGTCCCTGAGATCATGACCTGAACCAAAATCAAGAGTCGGATGCTTCACGGACTGAGCCTCCCAGGAGCCCCTTGTTTTGTTTTGTTCTTTTAAACATAGGTCTGCAGCTTAGCTGAAGCTCCAAAATTAAGATTGTTGTCAAGGTTTGCACAAAGTGATTCGCTGTCAAAATCCGATCTGAAAATCAGTGTGTCGTTATTACAGTTTTTATTTAACCCACCAGTGTAACTCTTTCACCACAGAATGTGGGCTTGATTGTTGAGTGCATGAAAATCGTTACTGCCTTTCACCAAATGCTATATATTTTGAATTGAAACATCTGCCTCCAAGGATTTCAAACGTGGGACTGGGGACCCATGGCAAATCGGGCTGTTTTCTGCATTTTGCCCAAACCCCATCCCTTAGTTGCATCACTGGATCCCTTCCACCTGGAGAAGTCAGTCACTTGAGTGACCCCAGCAAGGACTGTCCAGGGGGTGGTGTCTGATCCCATCCCTCTCCGAAGCTGGGAAGACCCAGGGGTAGGGGTGGGGCGGGACCAGGTTTCATGGAGGCTCCACCTACCTGGGGCTGTTTCCACCCACCTGGAGGCCCCACCTCTGCCTGCCTCGGTGCCACTGACCACAGCTCTTTCTTCAGAGACTGACATGGCCCAGCGGGTGACAACACAGCCGCTGCTGCTGCTGCTGCTGGGGGTGGCCGCAGTGTGGGCAGCCCGGCCCAGGACTGAGCTGCTCAATGTCTGCATGGACGCCAAGCACCACAAGGAAAAGCCAAGCCCGGAGGACGAGCTGCACAAGCAGGTGGGCGGAGGGCCAGCCTGGGGTGGGGAGTAGCCGACTCCGGAAGAGGAAGTCGGGAATGGAAGCGCCCAAGCCCTTCCACGGTGGAGGCCGGAAGGCCACCCGAGAGGCCTTGCGTCTGTACTGCTGTGGGCAGCTGTCTGCTCACCGCGTGCTCTGCGCCCCGGGTTGTCCGTACTATGCCAAGAGCTCCGTTTCTCGGTTGTTGCGTTTCTGAGTCACACAAACCGGGGAGCATGTCCAGAGAGAAGCCTGGGAAATGACACTGGAGAGACCCAGCCCAGGGGTTGATTTCGATTTCAGAGTTTAGACTGGAACTGACCCCGCCAAGAGTCTTGAGAGGAGAAGGCCCCACAGCTCACATGGCTTTTCTGCCAGTCCCCACCAGCTCGAGAAAAGTAGATTCCCACAGTCGTGAGGCCGGGTGTGGGGCACCCTGATGCACGCATCTGGCAAACATTTCCTCTGGGCTCTTGGCCTTTGTATTGGACCTGAGGTCTCCTTTCTGTGACAGTTGTTTTACCACAACCCCTTTAATATCCTGAACCTGTCTACATGTTTAAAAAAAATCAACGTGATGCCATAACTGTAAGGAAAACACGCAAGGGAAGCTGCTTGCTGAATGCATTCCAGTGTGTCAGTGTTCGTTTGCCCTCGTTAGCAGATAGGGATGACATTGCTTTGAATCACTGAGCCTACAGCTAAATGATGCTGTAACTTGGGTAATCTGAGTGGCCTTGACTTTAACTTCTTCAGCCTATATGTTGTTTATTAAGTGCACACGTTAGGGGCGCCCGGGGTGCTCAGTCGGTTAAGGCTCTGACTCTTGATTTCAGCTCAGGTCATGATCTCGGAGTCGTGGGATCCAGCCCCACGTCGGGCTCCCCTCTGAGTGTGGAGCCTGCTTGGGATTCTCTCCTCCCTCTGCCCCCTACCTGGCCTCCACCCTCCTTTGGCGTGTGTGTGCATGCCCGTTCCCTCTCTATAAATAAAGTGCCCGTTTTAATATTTTGCTTTTATACTGAATTCTAAGCTATGGGTTTTCATTCATTCAGTGCTTTGAATATTTCTGTAATTAGATCTATTCTGAGGTTCCAGTTTATTGGACTTGCTTCCTTACCTCCAGGTCTTTCGTGACCTTCTCAGTGAGGCATCTCTGACCGTTCTAGAAAGCTACAGTTCCCCATCCCTCTCTCCTGTTTTAATCTCTTTCCGAAGCAGGGATCCTGTGAGAAGTGGTCGTTGGGTCTCTACTCTCTAAGGCAGAGGAGGTAGGAGCTAAGTAAAGATTTGAATTAATGAATTTCATAATGCCTGCACTGCCCCCGAAGAGGGTCCCCCAATGGCAAGCATTTCCCTGGAAGACTGACTGCACTGGGGGATCAAAGACTAAAAGGGGACAGGATGCACGTGGGAATATTGTCGCTGTGCTGGGCGTGGGAGTTAGTCCCTGTGTCTTCCCCACCCAGTGCAGCCCCTGGAAGAAGAATTCCTGCTGCTTCACCAACACCAGCGAGGAAGCCCATAAGGATATTTCCTACCTGTACAAATTCAACTGGAACCATTGCGGACATATGACACCTGCCTGTAAAAGGCACTTCATCCAGGACACCTGCCTGTATGAGTGCTCCCCTAACCTGGGGCCCTGGATCCAGGAGGTATGAGTGTCCTCCCTGGACCCCCAACTTTACAGAGGAGCTGAGCTTCCCAGACCTCTCCTCAGGCTGCGTCTCTAGCTCTGGGTCTCTTCGGGGCTGAGCTGCTGAGAATCGTGAACCTGAGCCCTTTTCCTCTACTGACCTCTCCCAGGTGAACCAGAGCTGGCGCAAGGAGCGCATCCTGGACGTGCCCCTGTGCAAAGAGGACTGCCAGCAGTGGTGGGAGGACTGTCGCACCTCCTACACCTGCAAGAGCAACTGGCACAAGGGCTGGGACTGGTCCTCAGGTGAGGGCCCGGGCGGGGCAGGGAGGGAGAGAGCCTGGAGGTGGACGTGCGGGGTGTGGGGTGTGGGGCTGGCATAGGAATATGTGGGGCTGAGGGCTAGTTCTGGGCCCAGTGGCTGAAGGTCTCCCATCTTCCCTATAGGCTATAACCGGTGCCCAGCGGGAGCTGCCTGCCTTCCTTTTCATTTCTACTTCCCCACATCCGCTGCTCTGTGCAGTGAAATCTGGAGTCACTCCTACAAACCCAGCAACTACAGCCGAGGGAGTGGCCGCTGCATCCAGATGTGGTTCGACCCAGCCCAGGGCAACCCCAACGAGGAGGTGGCGAGGTTCTATGCCCTGGCCATGAGTGCTGGGGCCGTGCCCCAAGGGGCTGAGCCTCTCCTGCTCAGCCTGGCCCTGATGCTGCAGCTCTGGCTGCTCGGCTGAGCCCCTTTTACCCTCTGATACCTGCACAGCCTGGCCCTGTTGAGGCCCACAGCTCCTAGGCATTCGCTTCCTGTTCCCTTGGCCAGGGATGGGGCTCTGACTGGCAGACAGAATAAACCAGACACCCACCGTGTATTACGTGAATTATTTGGGTGTGGGAATGTGACTTTGCTTCCCAGTTCCCATTGATTGAAGCCAGTTAGACTTGGTCAGTTCCCAGTTCTGATACTTTATGAACTTTCTAGATGTTGAACTGTTCTTGTAACCTAGGACATTTTCATAGCCCTCGATTGCGGGTTTTTTTTTTTAAGATTTTACTTATTTATTTATTTATTTATTTGAGAGAGAGAGAGAGAGAAAGAGTGAGCAGGAGGGAGAGGGAGAGAGACTCTGAAGCGACTCCATGCTGAGCGCAGAGCCCCATGTGGGACTCAATCTCATGACCCTGAGATCATGACCTGAGCTGAAACCAAGAGCTTAACTGAGCCACCCAGGTACCCCTCGATTCCATTTTTTATTACAGCTTTAATCTGGAGCCAGGCCCAGAGTTTTTTTTTTTTTTTTTTAAGATTTTATTTATTTATTTGACAGAGACAGCCAGCGAGAGAGGGAACACAAGCAGGGGGAGTGGGAGAGGAAGAAGCCGGCTCATAGCGGAGGAGCCTGATGTGGGGCTCCATCCCGTAATGCCGGGATCACGCCCTGAGCCGAAGGCAGACACCCAACCGTTGTGCCACCCAGGTGCCCCCAGGCCCAGAGTTTTATCATTTGAATTGGACCCAAGTGTGCCAGGGTTGACTGTTCTGCCCAGTGCTCAGCTCTCTGATAGAAGAGAGGGGAATGGCTATGCCCAGCATGCTGTGGATGGATGGATGGGTAGAGGTGAAGAGGGCCAGCAAGAGCCCTTCCTCACTAACAGCTAATACCCTCAAAATACTCTCTACCAGGCACTGTCCTAAATGCTCTATGTATTCCTATAGGGTACAGATACTGTCGTCTACATCACACACACGTGGAACCAGCCACATAAGAAACACAGCTAAAACTGTCCCCTGCATAAAAGCTGGGATTCCACCCCAGGCAATCTGGCTCCTGAGAACAAGCTCTTTGCCCCATGGAGTGGGTAAATAAGTGTGTCTTGAAGGGATAATGGACCTCATGCTTGACCAGAGAACCTGGGCTTGAGCCAGTCCAGCAGAGCCAGGAATGGAACCCAAACCTAGACTCTTAGAACAGTCTGACAAACTGTTAGGCAGTATTTTCACATTAAGTATAGTTTGTAGTAGTTACAATAAGCCAGGTTATGTTACAGTAACATCTCAGATATTTCCGGGACAGCTAACATTTCTTACTCAAGCTACAGTGGGGAATCCGGGGCATCCTGCATATCACTCAGGAACCAAGGCTGTGGGAGGCTCCATCCCATTGCACACCTCCATGAGACAGGAATAGGAAACCTGGTGAATTCCATACGGGGTTTAAAAGTTTCACCCAACACTAATTTTGATGGCCTAACAAGTCATGACCACGACTAACTTCAAGGAGGCCAGGGAAACACAATGCTAACAAGTTCTGGAAAGGAGAGGGCGATCAGAATGGTTGTCAAAAGACCTAATAACCACTACAAAGACCTCGTTACGTTATGGTCAGTTTATATTTCTGGCATGCTTGTGATTACAAATTTAATTTTTCAGTTAGATTCGGGGACAAAAGAGAACCAGCTCTCTGAACTTCTGCAAAGAACTACATCGACATGAAAACTGGAGCAATCCACTGGCCGCCATCCTAGGTAGTCTTGCCAACTGATGCATTACATTTTCTACAGAACAAATGTGACTTACTTATAGATGTGTTAGAATTAGTGAAATTTAACATCAGTATCACCTTGAGCCTGGGTGGCTCGGTGGGTTGAGCGCATGACTCTTAGTTTCCACTCAGGTCGTGAGATCAAGCCCCATGTGAGGCTCCTGGCTCAGCCCAGAATCTGCTTGACATTCTTGCCCTCTCTCTCCCCCTCTGCCCCTGCTCCCTCTCTCTCTAAAAAATAAAATCTTGTTCTAAAAAAATTAGTATCAACTCAAGCCAACATATCTTATTAAAGACCTACTGTGTTGTTTCTGAGCCATTTATGAGAATACTAGTCTGAGTCCCACTTTCTGGAGTTGGTCATCCTCAAATTCTGAGGAGTCATTAGCTTGCAGAATGTATTAATAGTTTTCCATATTAAGATCTCCTCAGCAGTGGTACTGGCATAAAGATAGACACAGAGATTAATGGATCGGAACTGAGTCCAGAAATAAATCCCTATATTTATGGGTAATTGATTTTTGACAAAGGCGCTAAAGCAATTATTGGGGGAAAGAATAGTCTGTTCAACAAATGTGCTGGGACAATTGATTATCCACATACAAAAAGATGAACTTACACCTTCCGCTCATACAGAAAATTAACTCAAAAGGATCATAGACTTCAGTGCGACAGCTAAAACAATAAAATTTCTAGAAGAAAATAGAACACCTTCCAGACCTTGTGTTAGGCAAAGATTTCTTAGATTAAAGCTTCTACCTGTTCTACAGATGGACTGTGTTCTGTTGGACCAAGAACAGTCTATCACTGAAAAAACAGATAAGTTGGATAGCATCGAAATTCAAAACTTGTGCACTTAAAATATACCATTAAGAGAATTCAAAGACAAGTTACGGACTGGAGGAAATATCTGGAAAACACATATCTGATCAAGGATTTGTATACATAATATAAAAAGAATGCTTACAACTCAATAATTAAGAAAACAACTCAATCAGGGGCACCTGGGTGGCTCAGTCAGTTCAACATCTGCCCTCTGGCTCAGGTCATGATCTCAGGGTCCTGGGTTCAAGCCCCACATCAGGCTCCCTGCTCAGCGAAAAGCCTGCTTCTCCCTCTCCCTCTGTCCCTTCCTTGCTCATTCTCTCTCTCTCTAATAAAAAAATAAAATCTAAAAAAAAAAAAAGAAGAAGAAGAAAAAAACAGTCAAATAGCGGGCAAAAGAAACGAACAGACATTTCATCAAAGAAGTTACACAAATGGCTAATAAGAATGTGAAAAGATGCTTAACACCGTTAGTCATTAGGAAAATGCAAATTAAAACCACAATAAGATACCAGTTCACACCCACTAGAATGTCTTTAATAAATAAGGCAGGCAATAACAAATGCTGGCGAGGCTGTGGAGAAATTGGAACGCTGATACACTGCTGACAGAAACATAAAATCGTACTGCCCTTTAGAAAACTTGCAGTTTCAAAAAAAGTTAAGTGTAAAACGGCCTTACGACCCAGCAATTCCACTCTTAAGCAACTACTCAAGATAAAATGTATATCCACGTAAAGATTTGTATGTGAATGTTCATAGAAGCATTGCAGTGAACAGCTCAAGACTTGAAATAATCTGACAGGTCCGTCAGCAGGGGAATGGACAGACAAAATGTGTGGTATCCGTACAATGGAATATTATTCAGCAATAAAAAGTAACAAACTACTGATACAAGCTAACGTCCTGGATGAACCTTAAAAACACTATACTAAAAAAAACAAAAAACAAAAAAAACCCACTATACTAAGTGGAAGTCTATTTTTATGAAAATTCCAGAAAAGGCAAATTTATACAGACAATGTAGATTAGTGGTTGCCTGGGGCTGGCTTGGGGAACAAAGATTAATACAAATGGGCATGAGGGGGCATGAACTTGTTCTAAACTCATTGATGGTGAGGTTGTACCACTTGGCAAAATATTTTAAGATTTTATTTATTTATATGATAGAGAAAGAGAGCACAAGCAGGGGGAGCAGGAGAGAGAGAAGCAGGCTCCCCACTGAGCAGGGAGCCCAATGTGGGGCTCGATCCCAGGACCCCGGGATCATGACCTGAGCCGAAGGCAGGCACTTAACCGACTGAGCCACCCAGGCGCCCCTCGCTTGGCAAAATACTTGTAAACTTTAAATGGATAAATTTTATGATATGTACAATGCGTGAATGAATGATTACCTATATGCTACTCTTCCTTGCAATGGTAGCATACAAAGAATCTAATTGATTCTGAATTTCTGTGGAGTGTGTTCATGAGGGGACATATTCTAAGGAATTCGGCATCTGGCTCCATGAAAGTCTATCATCTGAGCCAAACTCTATCCCATCATAAACTCTGAGAGATGAGTTGGAACAAGGCAGCAATCAAGGAGCGAGCATGTGCTTGGTGTGATACGGACAATACCAGATGTACGGTAGAGATGGTTAGGAGAGCGGCCCATTGACCAAGGATGTTTTTAGAGAGAGTGTTTATTCCAGTTGGCACAAGTATGGTCTACTAAATTGAGGGTTAGAAACCAGAGCCAGGGGATAGAAAAAGGGCTACATCATATGACTACTCAAAAAAAGGTCATGAAGCACATTACCAAAAATACCAGCACAATAACAACAACCACGTCTCCATCAACTTCACTAACTCCTTTAAAATTCTTCCTACTGCCTGTTTGGGGGTTAGCATCTCCCTCCATAGAAGTCTTCCATTTCAGGGCTGGGATTTTTCTGGAAATCTCAAGTCTCAGAGCTCTGATAGGTTGAATCACCCAAGGGTTAGTTATGGTGGTGATATCAGACCCATAAGTCTGTTCTCCTATCAGTTATGACAGAATCTTTTAGGAAAACAGAAGGAGAGAATAGGAACTCCTTGTTGACCAGACCAAATGGTCTAGAAACCTATTAATGTCCAGTATCAGAGTGAAAGAGAGAGGTTTCACAGAGGTGTAATGCAACAGAGCATGAACCTACTGGTGACTGCTGCGTTTCATGAGGTCTCAGTTGATGGCTACTTTATATATTTTATTTTTTAAAAGATTTTATTTATTTATTTATTTATTTGAGACACAGAGAGAGAGAGAGAGCGTGCATGAGCAGGGGAGGGGCAGAGGGAGAAGCACACTCCCTGCTGAGCAGGGAGCCTCATGCGGGACTCCATCCCAGGACTCTGAGATCATGACCTGAGCCAAAAGGGAGACACTTAACCATCTGAGCCACCCAGACGCCCCAATGGTTACTTTAAAGAGGACATATTAGAACCCGGGGACAGAGAGTTAGTCTTTCTACCCCACTTATTTTTGATAATTCTATTTGTCCTCTCTCATTGCCTTGAGCTGTGGTTGAAATGGACAGTGGATTTTTTAGAAATCTTGAAGGCCTTACAGTCTATTTTGTTAAGATGTGCACTAAAATTACTATCAATAATAAAAAGCTATTTTATTTTTTTAAAATTTATTTATTTATTTGAAAGAGAGGGCATGGGGGAGGGACAGAGAGAAAGGGAGAGAGAGTCTCAAACAGACTTCTGCTGAGCATAGAGCCCGAAGCAGGGCTGCATCTCAAGACCCTGAGATCATGACCTGAGCCGAAATCCAGAGTCAGATGCTTAACCGACTGAGCCACGCAGGCGCTCCTAAAAAGTTATTTTAAACTAAGGCATAAAATTATCTTGGAAATATATGTGTTGACAGTCATCACGCTAGCTGTGGCACGTGGAGATGAGTATGTTTTTACCCATTTGGGAAGGTTTGGAGCCACTGAACGTTCAGTCACAATGCTTTACCCCGTATAAAAGTCATCTAGAGGGGCGCCTGGGTGGCTCAGTCGGTTAAGCATCTGCCTTTGGCTCAGGTCATGATCCAGGGTCCTGGGATCGAGTCCTGCGTTGGGCTCCCTGCTCAGCAGGGAGCCTGTTTCTCCTTCTCTCTCTGCTGTTCCCCCTTCTTGTGTACTCTTTCTCTCTCTGTCTCTCTCTCTCTCTCTCGTTCTCTCTCTGACAAATAAAATCCTTAAAAAAAAGTCCTCTAGAAAGGATAGCTCCTCTCTTTGCTTTGACATCTTTCTCTACATTGTGGACACCATGAACAGGGCAGCTCTTTCTAATACTGATATGCTAATTTTAAAAACATGGAGCATACCAACTACACCTAATTATTTTTAGCATCGCTCCTTGTATCCTTCTTCACTTATGAGAGCCACGCAGTGAGAGAGCAAAGCTTTTGTGTATTCTAGCAGCTGTCTGGGAAGTGCCAAGATGATTTTGGTGTAAAAGATGCTTTGATAGTTTTGTTATTCCGCATTTAGGGCCTGATCTTGGAGCAGGGAAGCAGAAAAAAGTGTTGTCTGGAAATAGCCTTAGCCTCAGTTGTGTTATGCATACGAAAATTATATTTTATAACAACTTTGTCATTGAAATTGTTAACTTCTCTAGAAGAGAGGAACCCTATTGTTTTATGTTATATTTTGACCCAAGAGGATGAGGTGAGTCAGCACAAAACCCCCAAATCAACATGCTTTCTAGGAAGTGAAAGTTCACAGTCACATTATATAAGGACCTAAACGCTGCTGTAAGGGGAAAATACCCAGGAAGCCAAAATAACTTTTATTTCTTCATGTTAAGGGTAGACTGCAGGCTCGAAGATCATTTTTCCTATGAGTGACCATAGTATTTAAAGCTTTGTACTTCTTAAAATAGAAGTCTGAAGAAGCACTTCTGGAATGGCAGAGGAAGGACACCTGAAAATCTGCTCCTTCGTAAAAGCACTAACACGGGCAAAAAACGGGCAAAAATCAACTTTTTAGAAGTCTGGAAACCAAAGCTTTCAACACTCAAAGGAGAGTTTGTTCAAGAAAAATGGTCAAATGCCAGTAGGAGCAGTGAGTTTGGTGGTGTTTCGACCAGCTTTGTCCCCATCCTCCTATCCCCAAATCTATGGTAGCTTCCCATCAGCAGCCTCACACCTACAGGAGCTTTGAAAAACACTGGCCTAGCAGCCACTAGAGGGGGCAGCATGGGTGTGGAATTCCCCAACAGCCCTCTCCCTAGAGAACGGTCACTCTGATCTGTCTGGAAGCTCCCCTTAAGAGTCCCATGCACAGGGCTAGCCTTTATTTGACCTGATTCAGAGCTCACATAGTGAGGAACTCTATTCTGTCTGTCTAAACGCTTCGCAGCAAATTATTTGACATCCCAGCTGCTTGAGGCCGGAACATCAGCTGAGGCAAACAAGAGGCCGTCTAAACAACTTAAGAGGAATATCGGGGAATGAGCTGTCGATAGAAGGCTGTGAAAATCTCTGGGGATCTAGAAATCCATATATGTTTACAGAACTGTGAGTACATCCAGGAAATACCTGAGAAGGCCCCAATCCCTCAATGCTGGTGAGCTGGAGGTCTTGCTCAAGCAGGAAGTGAGGGATAAGGCAGAGTAAACTGCCAGAGTAGTGAAGGCTTGCCTGAACCCTTGGCAAAAAGTAGGAGACCACGAAGCGAACCAGGCAGCAACTCTGGTGACCACATATGACAAAGAAAATAAGACTTTACAGAATTAGTACATAAAAGTCGATAAACAAATAAGCAGCAGTAATAAGAAGCCATGGTTGGAGAGATCCCATTTCCAGAGTTGCCACATTATATTATTTAAAATACCCAGTTTGGGGGCACCCGGGTGGCTCAGTTGGTTGAGGATCCAGCTCTTGATTTCAGCTCAGGTCATGATCACAGGGTCCTGGGATTGAGCACCGCACTGGGCTCTGTGCTCAGCGGGGAATCTGCTTAAGGATTCTCTCTCTCCCTTTCCCTCTGCCCCCCCCAAAAATAAATAAATCTTTTTTATTTTAAAATTTATTTTAAAAAATATTTAAATAAGTATTTAAAATATTTATTTAAAAATTAAATTTTAAATAATTAAAATTAAAATTAAAATTTTACAATTAAAATATTCAAATAAATATTTTATTTAAAAATTTAAAATTAAAATAAATAAATAAATCATAAATTTTTTAAAAATATTTTATTTATTTATGAGAGAGGGAGAGAGCAGAGGGAGGAGCAGGGGGAGAAGGACAAGCAGACTCCATGCTGAGCACAGAGCTCGATGCAGGGCTTGACCTCAGGACCCTGAGATCATGACCTGAGCCAAAATCAAGAGTCAGACGCTTACCCAACTGAACCACCCAGGCACCCCAACAAATAAATCTTTAAAAAAAATACTCAGTTTTGGGGGCACTTGGCTGGTTCAGTCAGTGGAGCATGCAACTTTTGATCTTGGGGTTGTGAGTTTGACCCTCACATTGGGGGTAGAGACTACTTAAAAATAAAATCTTTTTAAAAAATCACCCGGTTTTCAACAAAAAATATGAGATATGCAAAGAAACAGGAAAGTGTGAGCCAGACACAGGGGGAAACAGCAGTCAATAAATTTGCCCCTGAGCAAGCCCAGATGTTGGACCAAGACTTTAAATCAGCTATTACGAATAAGAACTGGGGTAACCGGCTGGCTCAGTCAGTAGAGCATGCAACTCTTGATCTTGGGGTTGTGAAGAACTAGAGGAAACTATGTCTAAAGAATTCAAGGAAATATGAAAATGATGTCTCACCAAATAGAGAATACCAATAAAGAAATAAAAATTATTTTAAAAATGAAATAGAAATTAGGGGTAGAGGGGCACCTGGGTGGGCTCAGTCAGTTAAGCATCCAACTCTATCTCAGCTCAGGTCATGATCTTAGGGTCCCGGGACATTGGGTTCTGCACTCAGTGGGGAGTCTGCTTGAGGATTCTCTCTCTCCCTCTCTCTCTGCCCCTCCCTACTCTTTAAAATAAATAATATTTTTTAAAAAAATAAATTAGGGGTAGAACAGTACAATAAACTGAAATGAAAAATTTTCTAGACCCTGCTCGACTTGATAAAGAATATCTACCAAAAAACCTAGAGCTAACATACTTAATGGTAAGAATCTCAAAGCTTTCCCACTAAAATAAGGTACAAGGCAAGGATGTCTCCTCTTGCCACTTCTCTGCATTGTACTGCAAGTTCTAAGTAATGAATCAGGACAAGAAAAGGAAATAAAAGGCATAGATTGGGAAGGAAGAAATAAAAGTGTCTGTTCACAGATGACATGTTAGTCTATATAGGAAATCTGAAGAAATGACAAAAAAAAAAAATTCCTGGCACTAGTAAGTGATTATAGCAAGGTTGAAGGATAAAAGGTTAACATAGGGAAATCAACTGCCTTCCCACATACTAGCAATGAACAAGTAGAATTTGAAATAAAAAATATATATCACGTATAATAGCATCCATAAAAATGAAATACCTAGGCATAAATCTAACAAACTATGTATAACCTCTATGTGAGGAAAACTACAAAATTGATGACCGAAATCAAGGAGCTAAATAAATGGAGAGATATTCCATGTTTATAGATAGGAAGGCTCAATACAGTCAAGATGTCAGTCGTTCCCAACTTGATCTATAGACCCAATGCCAAATCCCAATCCAAACCCCAGCAAGGTACTTGGTAGATACTGACAAACTGATTCTAAAGTTTATATGGAGAGGCAAAAGACCCAGAATAACCAACACAATATTGAGAAGAACAAAGTTAGACTAATGAAAATACCTGACTTCAAGACTTACTGCAAAGCCACAGTAATCGAGACAAAGTGGTATGGGCAAAAGAATAAACAAATTAATCAATAGAACAGAACGGAGAGTCTACAAATATACTCACATAGGTATACTCAACTGTTATTTGGCAAAGGGGCAGTGGCAATAAATGGAGCAGAGAGAGTCTTTTCAACAAATGCAGCTGGAACAAGTGGCCATCACATACAAAATGAAAAATCTACACACACTTCACACTTTTTGTGAAGACAAAAAAGTAACTTAAAATGGACCACAGACCTGAATAGATCACAGATGCAAAACTAAAAAACTCCTAAAAGATAATGTAGAAGAGAATCTAGGTGACCTTGGCTTTGGTGATGACTTTTAAGATACAGAACCAAAGGCATGATCCCCGAAAGAAAGAACCGACAAGCTGGTCACAATTAAAATTAAAATTTTCTGCTCTGTAAAAGATATTAAGAGAATGAAAAGACAAACCACAGACTGGGACATAATAATTGCATAAGACATATCCGTAAAGGACTGTTTTCTAAAATATAGAAAGAACTCTTAAAACTCAATAAGAATATAAACATCCTGGGGCGCCTGGGTGGCACAGCGGTTAAGCGTCTGCCTTCGGCTCAGGGCGTGATCCCGGCGTTCTGGGATCGAGCCCCACATCAGGCTCCTCCGCTATGAGCCTGCTTCTTCCTCTCCCACTCCCCCTGCTTGTGTTCCCTCTCTCGCTGGCTGTCTCTATCTCTCTTGAATAAATAAATAAAATCTTAAAAAAAAAAAAGAATATAAACATACTGATTTAAAAATAAACCGCAGACCTTAATTAGCAGACACCTCAGCAAAGAAGATATGAAGATGGCAAATAAACATACGCAAAGACACCCCACATCATACATCATTAGGGAAATGCAAATTAAAACAACAACGAGATACCGCGCTACACCTATTAGAATGGCCAGAATCTGGAACACTGACAGCACCAAATGCTGGGGAGGCTGTGGAGCAGCAAGGGCTCTCACTCCTTGCTGGTGACTGTGCAAAATGATACAGCCACTTTGAAAGACTATTTGTGGGTTTCCTAACAAAATTAAACATATTCTTACCATACAATCTGATATTTCCCCAAAGGAGTTGAAAACTTATGTCCACATAAAAATCTGTACATGGATATTTAGAGCTGCTTTATTCATAATTGCCAAATGTGGAAGCAACCAAGATGTCCTGTAGTAGGTGAATGGCTAAATGAGCTGTGGTACCTCCAGGCTGGGGAATATTATTCAGCACGAAAAAGAAATGAACTCTCAAGCCATGAAAAGAGATGGAAGAACATTTTTTTTTTAAGATTTTATTTATTTATTTGAGAGAAAGAGAGAGAGAGAGAGAGCTGGAGAGAGGGGGAGAGAGAATCTGAAGCGGACTCTGCACTGAGCACAGAGTCCAATGCAGGGCTGATGTCATGACTGTGACATCAAGACCTGAGCTGAAACCAAGAGTCAGCTGTTTAAGTGACTGAACCCCCCCCCCAGGTGCCCCAAGAGATGGAGGAACTGTAAATGCATATTACTAAGTGAAAGAAGCCAACGTGGAAAGACTATATACTATATGATTCCAACTATATGAATTTCTGGAAAAGGAATAAACTATGGAGACATTATAAAGATCAATGGTTGCTGGGGGCTGGGGGGAAAGAGGGATAAATATGCAGAGCAGAGAGTATCTTTTTTTAAAAAAGATTTTATTTTTAAAAAATAATCTCTATGCCCAACGTGGGGTTCAAACATACAACCCTGAGATCAAGAGTCCCATGCTCTACTGACTGAGTCAGCCAGGTGTCCCAGAGCAGAGGGTATTTTTAGGGCAATGAAAATACTCTAAATGATAATGACATGTGTCATACATTTGTCCAAACCCAAAGAATGTACAACACCAAGAGTGAACTGTAATCCAAACTATGGACTTCAGGTTATTGAGATGTGTCAGTGTAGGTTTATCAATTGTAACAAATGCACTACTCTGGTTTGGGATGTTATAATGGAGGAAGCTACGCATGTTTGGAGGCAGGGGGTGTATGGGAAATCCCTATACCTTCCCTTCAATTTTGTTGGGAACCGTAAGCTGCTTTTTAAGGAAAAAAGTAAAGTCTGAATTTAAACATTTTATACTAGAGGTGATCAGCAGCAGATCTGAAGTGACAGAAGAAAGAATCTACAAACTGAAAATAGAAATTGTCCATTCTTAAGAACAAACAGAATGAGGGGGCACCTGGCTGGCTCAGTTGGTGGAGCATGAAACTCGCAATCTCAGGGCTGTGAGTTTGAGCCCCACATTGCGTGCAGGAATTACTTAAGAAAATAAAATCTTAAACAAAAAATAAAAGAACAAACTTAAGGAAGAAAAATGAACAGAAACACAGGGACCTGTGGAAATACCATTAAGCATACCAAAATATGCACAATGAGAGTCCTAGGAAGGAGCAGAGAGAGAAGAAAAGCATAAGTAATATTTGGATAAATCAAGGCCAAAACCTTGATTTCAAGGCCAAATTTTATATAAAAATTAATTTATACATCTAAGTTCAATGACCTCCAAGTAAGAGAAACTCAAAAAAATTCACACTTAAACACACTAGAGTCAAACTACTGAAATATAAACAGAGAATCTTGAAAGCAGCAATAGAAAAATGACTCATCACTTACAAAGGATCCTCAGTAAGATCAGTTGTTAATGTCTCATTAGAAAAGCTATGAAGTCCAGAAGGCAGTGGGATGACATTCAAAGTAATGAAAGGAAAAGACTGTCAACCCAGAATTTTGTAACCAAAAAACTATTCTTCAAAGTGCAGGAGAAATTAAGACATACCCAAATAAACCAAAGCTGAGAGAATTTGTCACTAGCAAACTTTCCCCACAAGAAATACTAAAGGTTGTCCTTCAGGCTGAAATGAAAGAACACCAGGCAGTAACTTGAATCCACATGAGGAAATAAGGAGCACCAGTAAAAGTTACTACACAGAGGGGCGCCTGGGTGGCACAGTCGTTAAGCGTCTGCGTTTGGCTCAGGGCATGATCCCAGCATTCTGGGATCGAGCCCCATGTCAGGCTCCTCCGCTAGGAGCCTGCTTCTTCCTCTCCCGCTCCCCTGCTGTGTTCCCTCTCTCGCTGGCTGTCTCTCTCTGTCAAATAAATAAAATCTTTAAAAATATATATTGTAAAAGAAACAACAAAGGAATTAAAATGGTATACTTGAAGACATCTATTAAACACAAAAGGAAGTAATAGAGAAATAGAGGAACAAAAAGACACAAAAATACATATATAGGGGCGACTGTCTGGCTCAGTCAGTAGAGCATGTAACTCTTGATCTCAGCATTGTAAGTTCAAGTCTCATGTTGGGTATAGAGATTACTTTAAAAAAATCTTTACAAACATATATAAAACAAATATAATTGCAGTTGTAAAACTTATATCATTAGTAATTACATTATATATAAATGGATGGAATTCCCCAATAAAAATGCAGAGATTGTCAGCTATCAGAAAGAACGATTTCTCAACATTTGCTGCAACATGGACGGCACTGGAGGAGATAATGCTAAGTGAAATAAGTCAAGCAGAAATACAATTATCATATGGTTTCTCTCATCTATGGAACATAAGAACTAGGAAGATCGGTAGGGTAGGAAAGGGATAAAGAAAGGGGGGTAATCAGAAGGGGGAATGAAGCATGAGAGACTATGGACTCTGAGAAACAAACTGAGGGCTACAGAGGGGAGGGGGGTGGGGGAATGGGATAGACCGGTGATGGGTAGTAAGGAGGGCACGTATTGCATGGTGCACTGGGTGTTATATGCAACTAATGAATCATCGAGCTTTACATCAGAAACCAGGGATGTACTGTATGGTGACTAACATAATAGAATAAAAAAAACATTAAAAAAATTTTTTAAATGCAGAGATTGGCAGATAAAAAATCATTGCCCAACTATACACTCTCTACATGACTCATACTTTAGATTCACAGACACAAAAAGACTGAACTTAAAAGGATAGAAAAATATGTATCATGCAAAAAATAACTAAAGGATAGCTTGAGTGCCTATAATGATGTCCGACAAATAGAATTTCAGACAAAAATTGTTAAGAGGCAAAGATAGGCATTTTATAATGATAAAGGGTTAATTCATCAGGAACACTTAACAATTATAAACATAAATGCACCTAATAACAGAATCTCAAAATACATGAAGTAAAAACTAACAGAGTTGGGTAGATAAATACATAATTCAAAAATAACAGTTGGAAGGGGTGCGTGGCTGTCTCAGTCAGTAGAGCATACGAATCTTGATCTTACAAAGATCGTGAGTTTGAGCCCCATGGGCAGAGAGATTACTTAAAAAAACAAAAAACAAAAAAGCCAGCAGTTAGAAATTTCAATAACCCCTACCAATCATGACTAGAATAACTAGGTGGAAGATCATCGGGGAAGTAGACTTGTACAACACTAGAAACCAGCTAGATCCAGCAGAGATCTATAGAACACACCAGGAAACAACAGAGAATATACATTCTTCTCAAGTGCATATGGGATATCCCATGTTAGGACATAAAAAAAGGCACCAATACATTTAAAAGAACTGAAATACAAAGTATATTTTCTGACCCACAAAGGAATGAAATTAAAAATCAATAAGAGAAAGTTTTAGAAAATTCACAAATATGTGTAAATTAACACACTTCTAAATAATGAATGAAATAAATCACAAATGATATTAGAAAATAAGATGAATGAAATGAAAATGAAAAATACCAGAATTTATGGATGCAACTAAAGCACTGCTTTGAAGGAAATTTAGAGCTACCAAGGGCTATATTAAAAATGAAGAAAGATTTTAAATCAATAACCTAACCTACTACCTTAAAAAACAAAAAGAGCAAAATAAACCCAAAATGAGCAAAAGGGAAGAAATAATAAAGAGGAGAGCAAGAATAAATGGAATAGAGGATAGAAAAACAGTAGAGAAAATCCATGAAACCAAAAGTCGGTTCTTTCATTTTTAAAAATCCTATGTATGTATGTATGTATGTATGTATGTGTGTATGTATTTATTTATTTAAAGGTAGACTCTACGCCAAACATCGGGTTCAAACTCATGATCCCAAGATTAAGAGTGAGCCAGGCATCCCCCAAAAGTTAGTTCTTTGAGAAGATCAACAGAACTGATAAACCATTATCTAGATCGATCAAGGAAAAAAGAGAGAAGAATCAAATTACTAATATCAGCAATAAAAGAGGAAACAACAGTATTGCCCTTACATAAATAAAAAGCATCGTAAGAGAATACTCTGAACAACCGTATGCCAATACATTAGATGCCATAAGTGAAATGGCCAAATTCCTAGAAAGACACAAACTACCAAAGATGACATAAAAAGAAGTAAAAAATCTAAATATACCTGTAGCAAGCAAAGAGTCGAATTCATAATTTTAAAACTTCCCACAAACAAAAGTTGAGGCTCCCACTACCTTAGTGGTGCATTCTACCAAATGTTTAAAGAATAATTAATACCAATCTGTCACAAACTCTCTCAAAAAAAGAAGAGGAGGAAACACTTCCGAACTCATTCTATGAGACCAATATTCCTCTGATACAAAATCAGACAAAGACATCACAAGGAAACCATAGACCAATATCCCTTGTGGATAAAGACGTAAATCTTCTCAACAAAATACTAGCAAACTGAATCCAGCCACATATAAAAGGGATTATACATCATGACCAAGTAGGATTAATCCCAGAATGCGAGTTCATTTGACATCCAAATATTAATTGATTTAAAATATCATATTACTAGGATAGAGGACAAAACCCACATGATTGCCTCAGTTGAAACATTTGACAAAATCCAAAAAAATCCTTTTATGATTCAAAACGAAACAAAATCCAATATGGAACAAATCAGGAAAAGAAGGGAATTCCCACAACCTGATAAAGGTCAACGATGAAAAACTCACAGATAACATTATAGTCAATGCCAAAAGCCTTTCCCATTAATATCAGTAATAAGCATCCATGTTCATCATGTCTATTCAACCTTGTACAAAAGTTGTAGCTAGGGGGCGCCTGGCGGGCTCAGTCAGAGGAGCTTGCAACTCTTGATCTCAGGGTAATGAGTTCGAACCCCACTTTAGGTGTAGAGATTACTTTTTAAAAGAGTTGTGGCTAAGACTATTAATCAATAAAAAGGAATAAAGGTATCCAGATTGGAAAGCAAGACGTAAAACTATTTTTTTCCTTCCTTCCTCCCTCCCCCCCTTCCTTCCTTCCTCCCTCCCTCCCTCCTTTCCTTCCTTCCTTCCTCCCTCCTTTCCTTCCTTCCTTCCTTCCTTCCTTCCTTCCTTCCTTCCTTCCTTCCTTCCTCTGCTGCAAAAAGCTTTATTGTTTCCATTTGGTCCACAGCTTCGTTAAAAAGCTGCCTAGTGGCTGCAGGGAGAAGCTCTGTCACAAGCCCCCTGTGAGAGGGTTGCCAGAGGCGCCCCTCAAAGGCACTCATCTAGGAAGTGGTTCCCCAGGAAGAAGTAGAACTTTCTGGTCACAGATGATATGACACTGCATATAGAAAATCCTAAGGAATCCACAAAAACATTATTATTACTAATAAGTGAGTTTAGCCAGTTTGTAGGATACCAGATCCATATACAAAAATCAGTTGCATTTCTATACACTAGCAATGAACAATATAAAAATGAATTTAAGTATATAATTCCATTCACAATAGCATGAAAAGAATAAAATACATAGAAGTGAATTTAACGAAGTAAAAGACTTATGTACTGAAAACTATCGAACACTGTTGAAAGAACTTTAAGACCTAAATAAATGGGAAGATATCCCATGTTCATCAGTCAGGAGACCTAATACCATTAAGAGGGTATTAGTCCCCAGACTGACCTACAGATTCTACTCAATACTAAGCTAAATCCTTGCTGGCTTTTTTGGGGAAATTGACAATCTGATCCTAAAATCCATACGAACATGCAAGAGACCTATAATGGCCAAAACAATCTTGGGAAAAAACCAAAAACAAAATTAGAGGACTCACACCTTTTACTACAAAGCTACAATAATCAAGTCAGTGCGATAGTAGCATAAAGGTAGGTATGTAGGTCAATGAAATAGAACTGAGAGTCCAGATTTTTGACAAATTGAATTGTGCCAAGACAGTTCAATGGGGGAAAGAATAGTCTTTTCAATATATGGCGCTGGGATACAACTGGATATTCACATACAAAAAAATAAAGTTGGACCCTCCTTTTATACCTTTTATAAAAATTAACTCACAACGGATCAAAGACCTAAATGGAGGAGCTAAAACTATAGAACTCCTTTAAAAAACAGGGGAAGAGTTTCATGGCATTGTATGAGGCAATGATTTCTTGGATATGACGGCCAAAGCAAGGCAACAAAAGAAAAGAATAGATAAACTGGACTGTATCAAAATGGACACTGCGCACCCAAGGACAGTTAACAGAGTGAAAACGCAGCCTACAGAATGAGAGAAAAGATTTGCAACCCAGAGAGAACTAGAGAGCTCCCACAACCCTAGAAAGATGTATAATACAATTTAAAGATGGGCAAACAACTTGGGTAGACATTTCTCCAAAGAAGGTCTACAAATGGTAACAAGCCTATGAACAGATACTCAACATCACTAATCATCAGGGAAATGCAAATCGAAACCACAATGAGCTATCACCTCACACCCACTAGGATGGCTTTTATTAAGAAACAAAAAGCCAACAGGAAGTAACAAGTGTTGGTGAGGGTGTGGAGAACTTGGAACCCTTGTACACTGTTGGTAGGAATATAAAATTGTATAATCGTTACAGCAAATATTAAGGCAGTAAGGTAATTCTCTAACGGAATTACCATACGATCCAGCTATTCCACATCTGAAGATATACTCCAAGGAATTGAAAGCAGGGTCCTCAAAAGATAATTGTACACCCGCGTTCATAACAGCCTTCTTTACAATAGCCAAGAGGAGGAAGCCAGCCAGGGTCTATCAGTGCGTGAATGGATAAACAAAACGTAGCAGATACATACAATGAAATATTATGCAGTTATCAAAAAGAAATGAAATTCTGACACATGGATGACCCTTGAGGACATTATGCTAAGTGAAATAAGCGAGTGACAAAAAGACAAATACTGTGTGATTCCCACGTATAGAAATATCTAGAGTAGTGCATTCATAGAGACAGAAAGTTGAATGACGGTTGCCAGGGACTGGGGAGAGGAGGAAATGGGGTATTGTTGCTTAATGAGAATAGGGTCTCAGTTTTACAAGATGGAAAGGTTCTGGAGATCGATCGCACAACATAAATACACTTAACATTACTGAACTAAACACTTGAAAAGAATTCAGATGGTGAGTTTTATATAATGTATGTTTTTCCTCAATTTTTTAAAAGGCTATCAAAAATGCTTAATTATGCTTACGGAAATGCTAGTTGGTGAGATATTACATCATTTAGCTAATTTGAGACAATTTTCCTCTGTGAACCTTGACTTCCGCACTTCAACCTCTAACTGTGTCTACCTGGTTACTCAAAAATTAACCCAATAGCTGTCATTTAAGCCGACTTGTGTTATGCCAGGCTTTTCCATATGTAATTCTCAACAATCCTCTGGTGAGCAAATTAAAGCTTAGAAAGGCTCCCGGACATTTCCCAAGGTTGTATGAGGGACGGCTGTCATTGGGACTCATGGCCTGACCCCAAAGCCTGGGTTCTTCCTTACTGCACCTCATGCCCCTCAAGCTAGCTTCAGCCTAACAAGCATTTGGGGTACCTCAAAAATTTAGATTGCCCTTGGAGATGAGCTTCTCTGGGTTTTGATGAATGTTGAATGTGTGAATCCTATAAGGAATAAATTAACAAAGAGGGGAACAAAAACAGGAAGGAATACACTGCCAGGCTAATGGAGCCGTGAATGGGTGGGGCCTGGAAGAGAGGCAAGACTGGAGAGTGGAAAGGGGAAATTACGTTTTGTGGTAATCAGAGCTCTTACAGTCAGTGTATCCTACCGGAGGTCAGAGACCACTGGGGAAAGTCCAGCGGCCTCAAGCCATTGCCAGCCTGAAAAGAGACCAGTCCAGACACAGCTGTGTGTGCTCCCAGTCGCTAAGGAGTCTCAGGCAAGATGCCCTAAGGAGGGAAGGGTGACAGGGACACTAGGGGTGGGGGGTGGGCGCAGATGTTTCCTTACAAAGATCACGGGGGGGGGGGGGTGCGCCTGAGTGGCTCAGTGGGTTAAGTGTCTGCATTTGGCTCAGGTCATGATCCCAGGGTCCTGAGGTGGAGTCCCGTGTTGTCGGGCTTCCTGCTCAGCGGGGAGCCTGCTTCTCTTGCGGCTCCCTCTGCCCCCCTCCCCCCACAATGCTCGCGCGCGCGTGCTCTCTCTCCCTCCTGAATAAATAAACAAAATCTTAAAAAGAAAGAAAGAAAGAGGGGCGCCTGGGTGGCTCAGTCATTAAACGTCTGCCTCCGGCTCAGGGCGTTCTGGGATCGAGCCCCCCATCAGGCTCCTCCGCTGGGAGCCTGCTTCTTCCTCTCCCACTTCCTCTCCTTGTGTTCCCTCTCTCGCTGGTTGTCTCTATCTCTGTCAAATAAACAAATAAAATCTAGGAAGGAAGGAAGGAAGGAAGGAAGGAAGGAAGGAAGGAAGGAAGGAAGGAAGGAAGAAAAAGAAAGAAAGAAAGGAAGGAAGAAAGAAGAGAGAGAGAGAAAGAGAGAAAAAAAGAAAGAGAGAAAGAGAGCAAGCAAGAAAGATCACTCAGGATCCTGTGGGGAAGGTGACTTTAAGGGGAAGAAATTGGAGGAAGGGGGGACCTGACCCCCACACGCAGAGCCAAGGGAAGTGAATTCCAGAAAGGTTTTTGGAAGGATCCTTGGCCAGGGCTTTGTGGGGATGTGGAGATGGTGAGAGAGAGGAAGCAGTCTCTGTTGTCAACTCAGGTCCTTCAGTGACAGCCCAAAGGAACAGATGTTTAAGATGGGAGTGGGGGGCGAGGGGCAGTCAGGAAGAGACAAGGGGGCGTCACTTGTGCTGGTGACCCTCAGCACTCTAAGCACTTGTCTAGTTGCCAGCTTCAACATGGGGTACTTCAATTACATTAAATTCATTTATTTGTTTTTTGGTGGTGGGGGGAAAGCATGGAGGAGCAAAGGGAGAGGGAGAGAATCTTAAGGAGGCTCCATGAGATCATGTCCTGAGCTGAAATCAAGAGTCAGATGCTTAACTGACTGGGCCACCCAGGCGCCCCCGTGGGATAGTTTCGTATTGTCCCTCAGGTCCAGGGATCTCTGCACTTGTTTTCTGAGGGGTAGGTAGGAATCTGGTACGTTAGCCTAGAGATTGCTGAGGAGACCAGTGTTATGATGGGGTGGAGGAAGGAAACGGCTTTCGGAGACCAGGGAAGGAAAAAGTCTGAGGAAGCAAGAGTTAGAAACCACCGGTCTTTCCAGATCTGTATTATTTAAGCAAATAGCACCCCGTGTGCTACCTCCCCTGACCCCAGTGCTGATCGGGAGAACTCAGCAGAGCTGGGTCACCGCCTTCCCCAGGGCTAACAGGATCTAAGCCGGCGTGGGAACCCAGGTGATCCGGGGCATGATGGACACGGCATGAGGGCACTGTGGGTCCCTGGCCCTTTTCAGGGGAGCAGGGCATGGACCTGAACTATTTAATTACTTCTCTTAAGTAAAGTGGAGAGAAGATGTGGGCACAAAGGCACCCCTCCAGCTGAGGAAGACTCTCCCAGGGCCGAGCCACTAACCCCAGACTCTCTCTCAGCCCGCCAAGCCTGGGATGAGGGAGCCCCCTTCACCAACCTTCTCTACTTCAGCTTCAGGGAGCCTCAGGACCCCAGCACCGAAGGAACAGGGTCTCACCCCATCCTTCACTGTGGAGATGGGGAGACTGACACAGGGGGGCAAGGGGGACCCTGCATGAGGCTCTCTCCCCTTGGGTTTTGGCCCCCCCCAACCACAGCTCCGTCTACAGAGACAGAAAGCCATGGCCTGGACACTGATACCACTTCTGCTGCTGTTGGCCTGGACGGCCTCCATGGGCAGTGCCCGGGCCAGGACAGACCTGCTCAACGTCTGCATGGACGCCAAGCACCACAAGGCAAAACCAGGCCCTGAGGACAAGCTGCACGACCAGGTGAGGAAGGAGTGTGGCTCAGGTTGGGGAGGGGGCTTGCTCCAATGCGGAAGAAGTCAGGGGGGTGGGGGAAGCGTCGACTGGTCAGACGCCCCCACATCCTGGGTTATTGCTGTCGGGGAAGATGACAGTGGCCTCCTGGGAGAATACCATGTCAGCAAGGATGCGAAATAGTCATTTGTTGAGCACTTACCAGGGGTCATGTTTACCGCCCATGATTTCATATTCCCACTGGTCCCTTGATGTAGGAGATAATGTTCTCCCCCACATGACACAAATGAGGAAACTGAGGCCCAGAGAAGCACAAGGGCACACAGAGGACTTGGACATAAGCAGCCCTTGTGGTGGTGTAGGGATAGGACTCAGGTAGGCACTCGCAGTGGTTTGGAGGGTGAGAGATCGTCGGGGAGGATGGTTCTTCCTACCTTCACTGTGTGCCAGTCCACGGAGTGTCAAGGGTAGAGGAGACGGTCTCTTCTGGCTGGGATACGGGGCAACAGGTGCTGTGCATTCACTCATTCTGTAAAAATGGATGCCAGTCGGTTGTAACTCTAGTGACACTCCACGTCTCCTTTTTATGATAAACACTCTTTAGACTCTTTTTCTATCCTGGAAAAAAATGCAAAGCCAATAGAACCTATTTGCACATTTAACTTAAAAAATATCAGCATGATTCTCTATCTGTACTACAAAGGAGAAGCACAAAGAAAGTAACTTACAATAAAATAAAGTATATTTCAGTATGTCGATTCCCTGGCATGACTCCATTAAACATCACTACCAAATAGCATGTTTGCTTCTGTTCACCGAATCACGATGAATGGGCCAGCTACAGATACAGATCGATGCAGGTGTCTTCTGTTGGCAACGTAAATGCTATAAGATACTCTCAGCGGTGTTGCCATTGATGACATAATCTTCTAAAACAGTGAATAACTCCAGCAAAACAACACACATAGCGTGGCCTTCCTTTCCACAGTATTTGCTGTTCTGAAAAAGCCAGTCTATATTAAAAATTTGCTAAGATATGGTGTGTCTATATGTAAGATGGAGTTCAGTTTAGATTTAGGAAATCATAGAGAGGTCTTTTGTTTATTTTTTTCAGCAAATATTTTTTCTGGGCCTGCCACATTTCTGGCACCGGCCTCACTGCTGGGGACACAGACCTTAATAGCTGCTGAGAAGAAAGTTATTCAACATACGTTATTAGATGGGTCATTCCCTCCTTCTTTTGCTCAAAATGTCACCTTCTGGTCAGGTTTTTCACAACTACCTTACTTAAAATTTCAACAATTATCCCATATTCCACTTTCCCATTCCCTGCTGCACTCTTCTCCATATAATTGATTGGATCCTGACACCATATTTTTTTCTCTTTTAGTTTCTTACTGTCTGCCCCCACTGATCAGGATATAAGTTCCATGAACACATGTTTCTGTCTGCTTTGTTCCCTATCGTATTCTCAGCATCTAGAACAGGGACCGGAATAGAAATAGGTACTCAGTAATGATTTTTTAATGAATACATCAAAGAACTTTCTATAAAGTGTGAAGGGCTGCATCAGTGATGGCTATTGTCCCCCCAACACGGGATTTCTCTCCGGCTCCCACAACCCCTGATCAGCCCTGTTGTGACTGAGTCTCCCCCAAGATGGGAGTTCCTGGAGGTCAAGTGAACTTTCCTAAGACAACCCACCTGAGGCAGGAGAGCAAGAACAAAATGGGGAGAGGCTGGAGGTGGCAGAAGGCTGTGTATGTGGCGTGGCAGTTAGTCGGGTGTCTTCCCCACGCAGTGCACTCCCTGGAAGGAGAAGGCCTGCTGCTCAGCCAGCACCAGCCAGGAGCTGCACAAGGACATCTCCCTCCTGTACAACTTCACCTGGGACCACTGCGGCAAGATGGAGCCCGCCTGCAGGCGCCACTTCATCCAGGACAACTGTCTCTACGAGTGCTCACCCAACCTGGGGCCCTGGATCCGGGAGGTACGGGACCCGCCCTCACCCCGCCCCAGCGGCCTGCCAGGCAGCTCCGTCAAGGCTGTGGCCGCCCACATCCCCACGCCCCGCTGAGAGGAGCCCTCCGTCCTCCCCTCCCACCCAGGTGAACCAGAGCTGGCGCCGGGAACGTTTCCTGCACGTGCCCCTGTGCAAAGAGGACTGTCAGCGATGGTGGGAGGACTGTCGCACCTCCTACACCTGCAAAGCCAACTGGCACAGGGGCTGGGACTGGACCTCAGGTGAGGGCCTGGTGGGGGGCGGAGGTGGGGTTTGAGGATTTGGGGGTGGCCAGAAACCAGCTTCGGGCCCAGGCGCTGAATGTCTGCGTCCACCCTCTCTCCCCCTGCAGGAATTAACAAGTGTCCAGCCAAGACCACCTGCCGCACGTTTGAGGCCTACTTTCCCACACCTGCAGCCCTGTGTGAGGGCCTCTGGAGTCACTCCTACCAGGCCAGCAACTACAGCCGAGGGAGCGGCCGCTGCATCCAGATGTGGTTCGACCCGGCCCAGGGCAACCCCAACGAGGAGGTGGCGAGGTTCTATGCCCTGGCCATGAGTGCTGGGGCCGTGCCCCAAGGGGCTGAGCCTCTCCTGCTCAGCCTGGCCCTGATGCTGCTGCTCTGGCTGCTCAGCTGAGTCTAGCCCTACCCAGACATCCTCTCTGCATGCCCCCAGTTTGGATGACCGAGCTGGGCATCGAGGGAGCCCTAGGCGTGCCTCCATCCATTATGCATCCCGTTCCTGCTCCATGGTGGGGCCTGGGGTTTCTCTGGCAGTCGGTTCAAATAAAAAGACCGACACATCCATGTCCGATGAATTACTTTGGTTTGAGTGGGGAGATGACAGAGTCCACAGCTTCTGGATTCCTTCAGATCAGAGAAGTGAGACCTGGGTTTGAATCCCAGCTTTGCTACTGACTATGCCAAAGTGAAACAGTTGCCTGTCTATTCTAAAGCTTAGTTTCCTCCTCAATAAAATGGGGATAATGGTCCTTCTTTCCCTCTGGGTTGGTAAATACAAAGGAGCTGTTGCCCAGAAAGCATGTAAGCCCAGTGCCTGTACTTTAACAGTCCTCAGGGATTCTGCTGCTCTTGCAGCCGCAAATGAGAGCCAGGTCCAGGGCTTTGTTACTTATATTGGTCGCCTTTCTCCTGGGCCCTGTCTGCCTGGTCCGTGCTCAGCTCTGCCATGGGGAAGCTGGGGATGGGAGTCCAGGGAAGGCTCTGGATTCCCAGTGGGGGTGAAAAAAGTTCGCACACGATATGGATTGAAGGGACAGAGTTGAGCCTTGGATCCTCAGAGGAGGAAGAGAGAAGACTGGGGGGCGGGGGGCAGCCTGGGAGGTTCCCGGAAGAGGAAATGCCCAAGAGCCTTGAATTGGTTTAGCTGAGTCCTAGAGGCTTGGATGGAAAAATGTTGGACACTCTTAGGGGCTTCCCAGGGGCAGGAGCCTCGCCTCTACTCTGGCACCTTTGTCCCTTCCAGGGATTGCTAGGTATGCCTATCCTGTCTTTGCACAGGCCCCAGGAACTGGGCCTTAGTTGATCTCTGGGTCTCCCTCTTGCCCTTTTCCCCTGGGTAAGTCTTGGTCTCTACATTCCCTTCACAGTTATCCCCAGAGAGCCACAGGTCCCTGTCTGAGAACACCAGGTGTGAAGGGTGGTCAAGCTAGGACTAGAACCCAAGTGTGAAGACTCCTAGTCCAGGCCTCTCCCCTCCCCACCGCACCAAGGTGCTCCCTTCAGGGCACTCACCTTCCCTCATACCTAGAGCTGAGTGACAGGGAAGTCACTCAGGGCAGTTTGTGGAGGATGACTTATGGGCTTCCTGGAGGAGTCTGGAGACACTGGGATGTATGGGGGTGTCTGTTAGCTACTATATTTATCTAGTCTGGAAGGCCCCCACAGAGCCCATTCCGTGTCCCAGGCTTTGTTCCAGCTGGGTTAAGCCAATGCATATTTGAAATGGAGGAAGGAGCTTGTCGGGACTGACCCAGACACAGGTTCAACTGAGCAAAGTGAAAGTTCTCTTCCAGGTTAAAGGGGATCTGCCGACAGCGGGCCAGGAGTTGGCAGCAGCGGGAGCCAGGCTGGAAGCCTGCGCCTTTAAGGAGCCAAGGGGCGGAGGGGCGGGGCAGGAAGCGGACTCCCGGGAGACGCTGCCACCGGCTAGGTCTTTTTTGGGGGAAGGGGCGGGCTAGACCCTCTGTGGGCCCCGCCCCCTTTCCGGCGACCGGGTACCCCTCCCGCCCTGCGCGGGAGGGGAGGGCGCCCGGGGGAGTCTGAGCGTACCGGCTCTGGGGACCTCCCGGGTCGGCGTCCCTCCCACAAAGGCTCAAGTTTGTGGTCTTGGAGCGAGTAGCTGGGGCGGGGGCGGGTGCTAATAATACCCGTTCGTTCTGGCGCCGCGCTTTACAGTTTACACAGCTGTCACCTTCGTTACTCCTTAATTAATAATAAAAATAGCCGCTGTTCTGGAGGCTTACTGGATGCCAGGCCCTGTGCCGAGAGATTTACAAGCACAGTCCCATTGAGTCGGCCCTCATAACATTGCCCCCACTTTGCAGAGCGGGAAGGCGAGGCGCGGAGGGGTGCCGTGACTTGCCCGAGGTCACTCGGCGGGTCAGCGGCTCCGGGATCGAGACGGGGGGCCGGGGAAGGCGGGGCGCGGGTGCTACCCCCGGCTCCGCCGAGAGCCGCGGGGGCGGAGCGGCGGGCGGGGCGGAAGGCGAGGGGGGGTGCAGCGGCAGAGGATGGCCATCTTAAGTGGCCGCTGAGAGTCAAGGGCCGCTTCCCCCGGGAAGGGGGCATCGGAGCGGCCCAGGAGGTGGGGGTCTGCGCGCGGCGGCTGCGGCTCTGGGGAAAAGTCGGGAGCCCAGGGGTTTGAGGGAACTTTCTTCTAGAAGGGCAGTGGTGGGGGAGGGGGGGGCGCCTGATCTCGGGCTGCTGAACCCCTCAAGGCCCGGGCCTGCGGGTATGGGGGATGGTGCCAGGGAACTTGGCCGGGAGGGGGGAAGGGCTCTGCCCCGGCTGCGAGGGGTTGCCAGGGACGGTGCGTGGAGATTCGAGGACACTGGACCTTGTCTGAGGGTTTGTGGGAGATCAGGTTTCTATGGAGGGGATTTCCCCCCTCGGGATTTGTTGGGGGCTGGACCCAGTGGAGTTTGGGGGTTCAGGTCTAAGAGGGCCTGGATTTCACGGGAGTTGAGAGTCCGGGCCGCTCGGATAATGAGGACAGGGAAGAGGTTCATCTTGGATCCCTCGCGGGTTTTGAGAACTCGACCCGACCCTTTGAGGCTGCAAGGGAGGTGAATGGAAAAGATTTGGGGTGGAATTAGACGTTTATGGGAACTGGGGATCATATTGTTGCGATTGTTGGGAGGGGGCTAACTCTCCGGAGAGGGAGCCGGGATCCCAAAATGTCCAGGAGAAGGGTGGGGGAACTTGACCTTCGTTGGTGGGGGGGCGCGGTGGATCTCCTAGGGGTGGTGATGGCGGGGCAGGATCATTGTGGGTTTGGGGGGGGTCCCGCGTCCTGCGGGAACGCGGGGGCCATCATCCCCACCGGGAAGAGGGTGGGGGTAGGGACGGTCGGGCCGTGGGCCGAGCGGAGGGGGAGGGGGCCGGCTGCCCGGCTCTGCGCTGCGCTCCTGCCCCTCCCCCGCCGCCTCTGAACAAACTTTTCTTTCTCTTCAAGTTGAGGCCGGCGCTGCAGGCGGCAGCTGCGGCGGCGGTGCGGCGAACGAGGCGGCCTGCGCGGCGGAGCGCTGAGCCCCCGACCCCCGGCTCCGTCCGGTCCGTGGATCCTCAGGCCCCGGGCCCGGCCCCAGCCTCGGCCCCGAGCGTCCCGGGGCGGATGGCGCGGGGCGGTGGGCGCGGGCGGCGCTGAGCCCTGCGCGCTATGGCCTCGGCCAGCGGGGCGCCGGGCCCGGGGGGTGCGGGGCCCGGGGGCGCGCTGGGCAGCCCGGCCCCCGCCTGGTACCACCGCGACCTGAGCCGCGCTGCCGCCGAGGAGCTGCTGGCCCGGGCAGGCCGCGATGGCAGCTTCCTGGTCCGAGACAGCGAGAGCGTGGCGGGAGCCTTCGCGCTCTGTGTCCTGTGAGTGGGGCTGGGGCTCCCGGCGGGCGGGGGCGCGGCCCCGGGTTCCCGGCGTGTGTGCGGAGGGCCTGGGACAGTGGGACGCCAGCGCCCCCAACAGTGGGGGTTTCGGCTTTAAGCCGGGGCTAAGGAAGGATGCAGGGGGCACTTCCTTCCTACTGTGTGTCTGGGGACACTTTCTGGGGCGTGGAGGGCAGAGTGTGTGGGGTCCTGCTAGCCAGGGTGGCTGTAATGGGGGAAAATGCAGGGAGTCTCTGGCAGAGCCCCTCAGGCACCCTTCAGGCAGAAGGGGCAGGAGGAGTGAGGCTGTGTGGATGTGCGTTCCAGGGTTGTGTGTTTATACAGGGATTGGATTTCTGAGCAGTAGGCACAGAGGGAGTTGGGGCCAGAGAGACCAATGGGTGTGTGCGGATGCCCAGCAGCCCCTTAGGGGTCCTTTCTATGCCCCCAGGATTGAGGTTGGGACTTCTGTGGCTGTAGATGGCTGGGGGGCAGAGTGGTGTTGAGAAGGAGGGGGGAGGCAAGGCTATATGCGGCCAAGTCATTATTTCATAAATCAGTGAGCATGCATATGTGTGCTGGTCCTGGGTATCTGGCTGCCCTAGCCCTGAGACTTGGCAGCTCTCTGAGTGGGTCTGGTTCTGTGCCTGTATCCATCAGCTGTGTGTGGCAGTGGTTCTGGGTGAATTTGGTGGGTTTGGCATCATCTCCCTGAGCTGTCTCCTGTGCCCCATGGTCTGATACTAGGTGGACTCCTGTGGGCACTGTTAGGGTCTGATTATATTCCTGCTTAGCCCTGTGAACCCTCCCAAACCCCTATCTTTCCGTCCCTTATGCTTCTGTTCTCTTCACTTCTTTGGGGGTGCACTGGCCTAGGCCAGTAGTTCTCATTTGGGGTTACTTTACCTCTCAGGGACATTTGGCAATGTTTGGAGACGTTTTTGGTTGTCACAACGGGGATAGTGCTACTGGCATCTAGTGGGTAAAAGCCAGTAGTGATGCCGCTAAACATTCTGCAATGTATAGGACAGTCCCTCACGACAAAGAACTGCGCAGTCCAAAATGTTAGTGGTGTTGGGATTGAGAACCCCTGACCTGGGCAGTGGACCTGAAGAGGAAGGGGTCTCCTAAGTCTCAGCTTATGCCAGACTTGGACTAGGAGAGACTAGCAAGGGACTACTTCGGCAGATGAATATCCCAGAGTCCTGCCTCCCAGCCCCCTCTGGGGCATACCCCCTAATTAGGGAGGCGAGGGAGGCAGGTGCTCGGTCAGTTGCTGAGTGGGAGGGGGACAGCTGGGCCTGTGTCTGGGGGAGGAACATTATTGTCCCAGGAGGGGAGAGTCCTGGCTCCACTGCCAGGGGAGGAGATGGGTGGAGTGAGGGTCTGTGTCAGGGGCTTCAGCTTTGCCAGCTCACTCTGGCTACTCCTTGCATCTCAAGAGCACAGGGATTGGCGGGGGAGTGTCAGAAATGGGATAGAAGCCTGAGAGTAGGTGATCAGAAACATACTTGCTTACCTGTATACATACCCACATGTCCATGGGTGACATTTCAGGACATAGCCCTGCTCTCACAGGCACAGGCAATCTGACAACCGGCCAGGATACAGGCCCTGGCCTCTGCCCTGGCTTTAAGTCCCAGCTCGGCCTTTTACTTACTCTGCGACCGTAGTCAAATTGCTTTTCCTCTTTGAGCCTATTTCCTCTTCTGGAGAATGGGGAGGATACTAATATCTGTATCCAAATGTGAGGATTAAATGAAGTCACATCTGTAGGGTGTCCCACAGACACGGCGCATGAATGGGATGCTATTATTGTTGTAAATACGGTCCACAGGGTGGTACCCACACACACACCTGCACACGGTGTTGCCCCGTCAGCAGCCACGAGAGCACCCGAAGGGGACTTACTTGAGGGGATGGACTGTGGCCAAGGAGTAGGGTCCCCTCAAATGGGCATTTGGTCCTCTCTGGTGCCCCCAGGGGCCCGGGTGGCTCCCTTGAGCAAGCCTACCTGAAGTATGGCTGCGGAGGGAGACTTCCATCCACGCCTAGTGTGGCCCGCGCCGCCCAGGCCTGGCTCAGCTGTCACCTGCTCAGCTGTTGCTGCCATCTGTCAGCACCGCTCTTGCTCCTCCTCAGCTTGGGGCTCTTAGAGGCCTGGGTCTCCCATAGGGGGCTCCCTTGGGCTGTCCCAATTTCCTGGTGTCTGGGGAAGCAGGGAGAAGGCCTGGATACCCGCATACTTCCTGGCAAAACGGCCCTGACACACGCAGCTCCTGCAGAGCCAGACAGCGACGGAAACACAGACGGCAGGCGCACACGTGTGTTAGCACATCTCCTGTGTGTGCAAACAGAGGTTCCCCAGGCTTCTGAGGACTCTTACTCTGGCGGGGGGCCAGAGCTGGTACCACAGCCCAGAGGGGCTGTTTAGACAGCTGTGGAGGCCGCAAAAGAGCTGCCTGTTGCTTCCCGGGCCCTTGGTGGGTGTGGAGCCTATGTAGGTCTGGGTGGAGGGGTGGCCTGTGGGGGCGGCGGGGGCTGGTCATTCCTGCTCGTGTTGGCAACACTAGCAGGATAGAAGTGGACTGGCCTCATCATTAACCCTGTGCAGCCTGAGCAAAAGGTTTTAGGAGAACCAAGCTGAGGGAGCCGAGGGCTGAGCCCCATAGAGGGAGGAAGGCGTGCCTTGGGGCTTAGACCCCAGCCGGGGGGCGACAGATTCTGACCCTTGCTTTGTCATCAGGTATCAGAAGCACGTGCATACATATCGAATTCTACCCGATGGCGAAGACTTCCTGGCTGTGCAGGTGGGAGCCTGGGTCCTGAGCCCTGACCTTGACTCCATCCTGGGCTTGGGATCAGCTGGCTGACCCTTCTCCCCTCCTTGCTGGTTCTCAGACCTCGCAGGGCGTGCCCGTGCGCCGTTTCCAGACCCTGGGCGAGCTCATTGGCCTGTATGCGCAGCCCAATCAGGGCCTTGTGTGCGCCCTGCTGCTGCCTGTGGAGCGGGAGCGGGAGCCAGAGCCACCCGACGACCGTGATGTCTCAGGTGCTGCCCGCCCTGCCGCGTGCGGGTGCCTTCCCTGCCCCTTCCCCAGACACTGCCTGCTTCTTGCCTCCCATCTTCTCAACCTGCCGCCCCCCCGAAACCCCCTGCTCCTAACCGTGATGCCAGGGCCCTTTACCCCATTTCCATGGAAGTATCTGATAGCCACAGCACCCCCATACTTAACTGAGAAAGGGAGGCCCACTGACTCCTGTCCACAGATGGCGAGGACGAGAAGCCGCCACTGCCCCCGCGTTCTGGCTCCACCAGCGTTTCTGCGCCCGTGGGGCCCGGCAGCCCCCCAGCAGCCCCTGAGACTCCCACAACTCCAGCTGCTGAGAGGTAAGACCACAACCCCCTACACGGAGCAGGAATTCCCTTTCTCCTGTGAGCACTGTGTCCTCATCAAAGGGGGAGAGAGCTTCTAAGCCCCCACTCCACCCCCAGGGACCTTCAGCCCATGTCAGCCCCAGAGGCAGACGCCCTGATCCTGGTGCTCTGATCACTACCAGTACCGTCTCCTCCAGGGATGGGGGGGCGTGCTGGGACAGGGTCCGCAGGTCCTTCACTGACTTCTTAACCCTCCCTGAAGTGCCCCCAATGGGCTGAGCACCGTCTCGCACGAGTACCTGAAGGGTAGCTACGGACTGGACCTGGAGGCTGTGCGAGGCGGAGCCAGCAGCCTGCCGCACCTTACCCGCACCCTTGCCACCTCATGCCGCCGGCTGCACAGGTACCTGGGCCGCCCAGCCCCGTGTGTGCAGCCCCTCCTCCGACCTGTCCCCACCTGCCCCCTTGTTGCCCAAATGTCCTAACCTCTGAGCTCTGGCCCTGAACAGGGATCCAGCTGTTGTTTCCTGACTTTTCCTCACCTGAACCCCTGTATCCTCATGGTGGAGGCTGAAGCCACCCCCTCAGCCCCCCTTCCCTGTACTTGGGTTGGGGTGGGGGAGTTCTGACCAGTTGTCTCCCCTAGTGAGGTGGACAAGGTCCTGTCGGGCCTGGAGATCCTGTCCAAGGTGTTTGACCAGCAGAGCTCTCCCATGGTGACCCGCCTTTTGCAGCAGCAGGTGGGATTACGAGGAGGCCTGTGGAGAAGGGGCTCACGTGTAAGGCTGGCTGGGGGACCCCCTGCTTGCAGGCCTTATGTACAAGCCTCGTTCTTTTTCTGTGCAGAATCCACCGCAGACAGGGGAGCAAGAACTAGAGAGCCTGGTGCTGAAGCTGTCGGTGTTAAAGGACTTCCTGTCAGGCATCCAGAAGAAGGTAGCCTGACTCCCGACCTCTGACCTGCCCTACCAGTCCCTGACTGCACTGGCCTGACTGATCTCAACCCTGAGTGTGCAGTTTAGCATTGACCCCAGCATCGCCATGTCCCTCCTGGCCCCAGCTCTCCGCATGTCCCCTGACCTTGCCTGCCCTTCCCCACTCCAGGCCCTGAAGGCCCTGCAGGACATGAGCTCCACAGCGCCGCCGGCTCCGCTGCAGCCGTCCATACGGAAGGCCAAGACCATCCCGGTGCAGGCCTTTGAGGTACATGGCGGGGTCGGGTGGGGCCTCCTGGGGCAAAGGGCCATTGGAGGTGAAGGGGGTGTCTCCTGCCAGAGGTCTCTTCAGCAGCCCCCCACCTCCTGACCTGCAGGTGAAGCTGGATGTGACCCTGGGCGACCTGACCAAGATCGGGAAGTCGCAGAAGTTCACGCTGAGCGTGGATGTGGAGGGCGGGCGGCTGGTGCTGCTGCGGAGACAGCGGGACTCGCAGGAGGACTGGACGACCTTCACGCATGACCGCAGTGAGCCAGGGCCTGACCTGGGGTGGTGGGCAGGGCGGCCTCCAGGCCTCGGTGGGTGGGCCAGGGTGACCGTCCTCCATTCCCTAGTCCGTCAGCTCATTAAGTCCCAGCGTGTCCAGAACAAGCTGGGCGTCGTGTTCGAGAAGGAGAAGGACCGGACCCAGCGCAAGGACTTCATCTTCGTCAGTGCCCGGGTGAGCAGCGCGCTGGGCTAGGCCCGGGGGCTGCGGGGGTCCCTGCGGGATGGAAGAGAGGAGACATGTGATGTAGGTGGGTCGTCCCTGACGGGTGGGTCTGACAGGGCAGAGAGGATACGTACGGAGATGGGTGGCCCGAGGGTGCAGTCAAAGGTCCATTCAGTGAACACTTCTTGAGCGCCTGTGATATGCTGGAGCGGTGGCCCAGACAGGCGTGACCCTCCCCTCGCGGGCACTCCCCTAACTGGCTGCTGTCCCCCCAGAAGCGGGAGGCCTTCTGCCAGCTACTGCAGCTCATGAAGAACAAGCACTCCAAGCAAGACGAGCCCGACATGATCTCCGTCTTCATAGGCACCTGGAACATGGGTCAGGCCCAGGCTGGGGCTGGGGGGGCAGACAGGACCAGCCCCAGGTCAGAGGCCTGACCGCCCCCCATCCGCTTCACCTCCAGGAAGCGTGCCACCTCCGAAGAACGTGACCTCTTGGTTCACATCGAAGGGCCTGGGGAAAACCCTGGATGAGGTCACAGTGACCATACCCCATGACATCTATGTCTTCGGGACCCAGGAGAACTCGGTGGGCGACCGCGAGTGGCTGGACCTGCTACGCGGGGGCCTCAAGGAGCTCACAGACCTGGATTACCACCCGGTGAGGGAGGGTCATCTTGTCCAGTCCCCCCCTCCTCGGACACCACCCTGAACTAGCCTGCCTGGCCTTATGGGGGACCCTGGAGAGCACAGCTGGACTGGCTTTCCCTCTGGTCCCTGAGCATATCGTTTAGGAGCTCTGACAAGTCCTTCGTGCTGTGGGAACACGCTGTTTCTCCGGCCCCTCAGGAGAAAGGGGTAGCAGACCTTGCTATCCTGTGACCAACAGCACGGGCTACAGTGTAGTCGGGGGGCAGGGGGGATGTCGAGAGTACCCCAGCCCAGGGCAGGGGTGACCCCGAGCCCTCTACCCAGATCGCCATGCAGTCGCTGTGGAACATCAAGGTAGCTGTGCTGGTCAAGCCAGAGCACGAGAACCGAATCAGCCACGTCAGTACGTCCAGCGTGAAGACTGGCATCGCCAACACCCTGGGTGAGCCGGGTGGGCAGGGTCTCTCTGTCCACACCTCCTGCTTCCTCTCCAGCCCCACAGTCTCCCCTTTTTGGGTGGTCTCAGCTTTCTCATATAGAACTTTGAACCCTGTAAAGCAGGGTTCAAATGTCTTCTAGCACCACCAGGAAGGCAGGGCCAGCATAACTGTCTCCATTTCATAGAGGATAAACCTCAAAAAAACCAAAAAACATCCAGGCCCAGGGTTGCTAGTGACCTGTCCAACGTCACACAGCTAGTATGTGGTGGAGCTGTCATAGCGCCCAGGCCTCTTGGTTTGTGGCCCAGTGTTCCCTCCACAGAGATTCTGTTCGGAATCTGCGGGTCCTTTCAGCTTCAGCCCCGGGATCCCCTGTGATCTCCAGGGGCTTTGCTCACACAGGCAGAGAGACTCAGGCCATCCAGATGGACTGCGCGTGCCCTGTGCGGCCCCCGGGAAGGGGGGGGATGTGTTCAGAGGCCTGCCTGCCTCAGCCTGGGGGCGCTGGGAGTGGGAAGGTCTTCCCACCACTGCTTCAGGGGCAGAGGGGAAGTTGGGCGGCCTCCAGGGGTGACGCAGGCCTCCCTCTTGCTGGCGCTGACAGGAAACAAGGGGGCTGTGGGAGTCTCCTTCATGTTCAACGGCACTTCGTTTGGCTTCGTGAACTGCCACCTCACCTCGGGAAATGAGAAAACTGCCCGGTGAGGGGCGCCTTTCCAAGTCCTTACCCTCCTTCCTTACTCACCTGAGACCTGTCCCCTCTCCCCTATCCCAGTGCATGACCCTCCTACATCCCCGTCCCCAGAGACCGCCTTCTCCCTTGTCCCAGCTCAAGACTCCTCTACCTCGATTTCGCTCCCAGCTCTTTCCTCTGTCCCCGGGGAGCCTGATCCGCACCCCATCCCTGACCCCAGAGACTTCTTACCTTGCCGCCAGTCCCTGGCCCTGACCCTGGGGACCCCCCTCTGTAGGCGGAACCAGAACTACCTGGACATCCTGCGGCTGCTCTCGCTGGGCGACCGGCAGCTCAGTGCCTTTGATATCTCTCTGCGTTTCACTCACCTCTTCTGGTTTGGGGACCTCAACTACCGCCTGGACATGGATATCCAGGTGCGAACAGGGCTGCTGGGGGGCTGGGAGGGAAGCTGGCTCAGGCTCTGGCTCCGAGGGAGTCGCCAGCCACTGTGTCTTCACCGCAGGAGATCCTGAACTACATCAGCAGGAAGGAGTTCGAGCCCCTGCTCAGGGTGGACCAGCTTAACTTGGAACGCGAGAAGCACAAGGTCTTCCTCCGATTCAGTGAGTGTGGGCCCGGCAGGTCTGCGAGGGCTAGCGCCCTTATGGTATCTCTGGGTGTTCAGGGCCCTGACCCTTGCTTGTTCCCTGCCTTCCCTAGGTGAGGAGGAGATCTCCTTCCCGCCCACCTACCGCTACGAGCGGGGCTCCCGGGACACGTATGCCTGGCACAAGCAGAAGCCAACTGGGGTGAGCGAAGGGAACGGGCAGGGGGACCTTGGGAGACGCCTCTGGGCTGCAGTGAATCAAGAGCGTGTGTCTGGTCAAGGTCTGGCCAGTTGCTACTCCAGCTTCGGTGGCCCCTCTAAGGCCTTAGGGGTGGGTGATCCTGGGTGTTGTGAGGACCCAAGAGGGGAGGTGGGTGCTGAGGCCTGGGGTGGTGGGAGTGCGGAGCTTCATCAGCTCTACTGTGGGGCTCACCTGAGCAACCCCAGCCTTTGGCTCTGAACGTGCCGCCATCCCCTGCCCCAGGTCCGGACCAATGTGCCTTCATGGTGTGACCGGATTCTCTGGAAGTCCTACCCTGAGACCCACATCATCTGCAATTCCTACGGTCAGAGTCTCCTGGACAGGGTGATGGGCAGTCCTGGGTGGTCACAGTCCCGATTCTGCCCTAGCTTTGGGAAGTGGGAGCAGAGAGTAAAGAGTTGGCCCTGAGCTCCCATTCCTATCCCAGGTTGCACTGATGACATCGTCACCAGTGACCACTCCCCCGTGTTTGGGACATTTGAGGTTGGAGTGACCTCTCAGTTCATCTCCAAGAAAGGTGACTGTTCTGGATGTGCTTGTGGGTGGGTGGGCACGGGGTGGCCGGGGGATGTGCATAGGTTTGACTGTATCTGTGTGTGTGCATGTTTGGGTGTGTACGTGTATGTGCAAGACGGTTTCTGAATATGTACTGTGTGAGGGTGTATGTGTGCCCGGGGCCCCGTGGAAGGTACGTGCCCGTGAGTGTGCGTATATCTGTGAATGGAAACACACACAGATACCTGTATTTGCCTGGAGCCACGTGTGTACCCTGAGTGTGCCTAGTAGTGTGGGAGACTGTTGGCAGGCAGTCCCTGCAGGTGTTCTGGTCCCCCAACCCCATTCTTAGATGGTCTCTCATCCTTGGGTTGTCTGTTTGCCTGGTCCAGGGTCTGGGCTTTGGGGTCTCCCCACGGGTTGCTTGGGATTGGGGAGGTCCCTCCTGGCCATCCCTCCTCCTCTGCCAGGGCCCCTGATTTCTTGTCCCAGGGCTCAGTGTCCGTCATGTTCCCCCTGCCCCCCTCTCCGCCCTCCTGACTGCCTTCCTCCCTTTGCCCCTCAGGGCTCTCAAAGACTTCGGACCAGGCCTACATTGAGTTTGAGAGCATCGAGGCCATTGTGAAGACGGCCAGCCGCACCAAGTTCTTTATTGAGTTCTACTCCACCTGCCTGGAGGGTCAGAGGCGGGCCGAGGCTGGGTGTGGCCAAGAGGGATGGGGAGCCCAGGTGCCCAGAGCAGTCAGCCCCTTGGATAGGGGGAAGGGAAGCCAGCAGGTGGTGCTCAGTTGGCTATCCCCCACCCTCTCCCCAGAGTACAAAAAGAGCTTTGAGAATGATGCCCAGAGCAGTGACAACATCAACTTTCTCAAGGTGCAGTGGTCTTCACGCCAGCTGCCCACGGTGAGGCTTTTGGCAGGGCCTGGGCCTGTAGGTGAGGGCACAAGGAGAGGGGTGGTGGAGAGCATCTGGTTCGTTCTCGTGCGAGTGTGTGTGTGTGTGTGTGTGTGTGTGTGTGTGGTGGGGCCGGGCATGAGTAAGGGTGAGGGCATTCGCTTTATTTGGGGGGTGTGGGACCAATTTGCAGGTTCATTTATCCATTCATAAATACTTTTCGAGCCTTTGCTAAATCTCAGGCCCTGTGTTGGCCACTGAGAATGCAGGACATGAATGACAGTGCTGTGAAGTGTTGTGAGAGGCCCGTGTGGGGCCGTGTCTCCTACATTAAGGATTTGGGATCTTTCCTTAATAGTGGAGTGGGAGTGAGCATGGGCCAGTCTGAGGGTAGCGGTGAGTGGTGTCAGGGGCAGGAGGGAGAGGTTGAGGCTCTGTTCCTCACTGGGCCTCTCTGCTCCCCAGCTCAAGCCAATTCTGGCTGATATCGAGTACCTGCAGGACCAGCATCTCCTGCTCACGGTCAAGTCCATGGATGGCTACGAGTCCTATGGTGAGGGGCAGGGGAGGGGTGCCGAAGGGCACAGAAAGCCAAGCAGAGCTCTAGAAAGTTTGGCAATCTGCCGGTCTGCCCCATCTTCCCTTCAGGGGAGTGCGTGGTGGCGCTCAAGTCCATGATTGGCAGCACAGCCCAGCAGTTCCTGACCTTCCTGTCCCACCGCGGCGAGGAGACAGGCAACATCCGTGGTTCCATGAAGGTGCGGGTGCCCACAGAGCGCCTGGGCACCCGTGAGCGGCTCTACGGTGGGGGCTCCACTGGGAGGGATATGGGGCATAAGATGGGGTGGTGTGGGCAGGTCTAGGAGGGGTGGACCGGGGCAGGGGAGGGCTTGTTAGTATCCCTGGAATATTTGGAAGTTATGCAGCCACGGCTGGAAGTGGGCCTGCGTTGAGGAGTAGCTGGAAAAGGCCTGGTAGGCCCAGTGGGTATCTAGGGTCCAGGGCCGCAGTCCCCTCTGAGTCTTCTTTCTCTTCCTCCCCCAGAGTGGATCAGCATTGATAAGGATGAGGCAGGAGCAAAGAGCAAAGCCCCTTCTGTGTCTCGAGGCAGCCAGGATCCCAGGTGAGCTGGGACTGTGCTGGGTGTCTCATGAAGGGGTGCCGGGGGGCTCTGGGTCAGCCTCTACCTCATCTCACCTCTGTACACCTTGGCAGGTCAGGGAACCGTAAGCCAGCCCCCACAGAGGCCTCCTGCCCACTGTCCAAGTTATTTGAAGAACCAGAGAAACCACCACCAACTGGGAGGCCCCCAGCCCCACCTCGAGCTGCCCCCCGGGAGGAGCCCTTGACCTCCAGGTGAGAGAAGGAACCTGTTATCTCCCCACTTCATCTATTGCTATGCTTGGCTCTCAGGGCCAGCCTGGGGACTGTTTGCTGCTTGAGTGATCTGATGCCCCATGGCTGGGGTTGCTGGGGCTCTAGACCTGTGGCCCCTCTGGCCCGCCAGGCCTCCCTGAGGTGTGGCTTTCTGAGTGCATGGGAGCACAGTCATTCTTTCCTCCCGATTCTGCCTTAAAAAATAGAATCAGAAGTTGTTTTCTGCAACAGTTCACTCCATGTAAACAGACTTAGCTTGAGCTTTCTATTTGGCCCCAGCATGGGATCTCCTTGGGTGCACTCTATGGAACGCAGTCCTGCAAGATGCCCGTTGGAAACGGGTTTGTGGTCAGATGAGTCTGGGAAATGGTTCTGGCTAGATTCTTTTCTTAGACAGTCCCAGTGCACATTAGTATTCGCAAAAGCTCTGAGCATGTGGACAGGAAGGAAACCCTTTTTCAACTCTGTTGAATATAGTTTCCCAAACTTAATGGGCCAGGAAACTTCTTTTCCACACAGTAACTATTAATACCCTAGGGAACTAGTGCTTTGTGGCTCATACTCGGGGAAAGTGAGGCTTACTTTCTAATTATATCCAAGTGTTGCTTGAACTTAAATAAAAGCTCCTAGCTGCGGTTTGGTGCTTTTTCACTCACCTTCACCTGTTATCAGTCACCTTGGTTTTATCTTCAGGCTTGAGTAAAACTAACCTGAATCCCTGGGTGAGACTCCTCAGTAGATTGGCCTCAGGTGCCCCCAGAGGCTTTCAAGATCTGGCTGGTCATTCGCATTAACGTCTTTATTGCCCTGCCTCTGGCACCTGTTTTCCCTGATTTACGCTCAGGTTTCATAAAGTCATGAAAGAAAGATCTGAGAATCTTAGCAAGTCAGGCAAGGAAGTTCAGGGATTATCTGTTCAACTATCATGTCTCCTGGATTTTAGAGGTGAAGACATCAAGGGCCAGCGAGGGAAAGGGATGAGCTCAAGGTCACATGCAGTTCTAGGACCGGGGACCCACAGTCCTGACTCCCAGCCCAGTTCTCCTTCCACTGCACCCGTTGCCTTCACTTTGGTGTCTGGGTCCTGACTTCATTATCCTGCTCCCAAACCCAGGTTGAAGGCAGAGGGGGCTCCAGAGCCGGAAGGGGTGGCAGCCCCCCCACCCAAGAACAGCTTCAATAACCCTGCCTACTACGTCCTTGAAGGGGTCCCCCACCAGCTGCTGCCCCCGGAGCCACCCTCGCCTGCCAGGGCCCCTGTCCCACCGGCCACCAAGAACAAAGTGGCCATCACAGTGCCTGCTCCACAGCTGGGGCGCCACCGGCCCCCCCGTGTGGGAGAGGGGAGCTCATCAGACGAGGACTCTGGGGGCACACTGCCCCCTCCAGACTTTCCGCCCCCACCACTGCCAGACTCGGCCATCTTCCTGCCCCCCAGCCTGGATCCTCTGCCAGGGCCAGTGGTCCGGGGCCGCGGCGGGGGTGAGGCCCGTGGCGCACCGCCTCCCAAGGCCCATCCACGACCCCCACTGCCCCCAGGCCCCTCACCTACCAGCACTTTCCTGGGGGAGGTAGCCAGTGGGGACGATCGCTCCTGCTCCGTGCTGCAGATGGCCAAGACGCTGAGTGAGGTGGACTATGCTCCCGCTGGGCCTGGCCGCTCAGTGCTTCTGCCAGGCCCCCTGGAGCTGCAGCCGCCCCGGGGACTGCCCTCGGACTACGGCCGGCCTCTCAGCTTCCCTCCACCTCGCATCCGAGAGAGCATCCAGGAGGACCTGGCAGAGGAGGTGTGTGGACCGGGGGTGGCTGTGTGTACCAAGCTGTGTGCTTGCCCATGGACGGTGGTACCCTTTTACCTCACCACTCAGCACTCCGTGGTGTCCCTTCCGCCCTGAGCTGGGCACTGGGGAGTTGGGGGGACACATGAATCAGCCCCAGTTCTTGGCTCTTCCCCTAAAGCATGGAGTAGAATGTGGCTGTCTGCGGGTGCTTCTCTGTGTGGGTACCCTCAGTGCTCCCCCTGACACGCCCTATTCCCTCAGGCTCCGTGCCCGCAGGGCGGGCGGGCCAGCGGGCTGGGCGAGGCGGGCATGGGCGCCTGGCTGCGGGCCATCGGCTTGGAGCGCTATGAGGAGGGCCTGGTGCACAATGGCTGGGACGACCTGGAGTTTCTCAGGTGGGGGCGGGGCTGGAGGCGGATGGGGTGGGGCTGGCCCCGGGGGCGGAGCTACGGGCCCTCTAGAGCCCTTCGCCCATCTCGCAGCCTCTCTTACCCCTACAGCGACATCACCGAGGAGGACCTGGAGGAGGCTGGGGTGCAGGACCCGGCTCACAAGCGCCTCCTTTTGGACACCCTGCAGCTCAGCAAGTGATAGCGGTGGCACTGCGAAGCTGCGAACTCGGCACCCCTACCCCTCCACTAAGGCCCAGCCAGAGCCCGGAGGTTGAAAAGTTATGAGGGGTGGGGCAGTACCTCTCTGCCTATTTATTGGGGATCTGCGTTCCCCACTGCCCAATCATTTGGAATGCCCTAATAAGGACATCCTGCCCCTCACCTGCCCCAGGGCTCCGGGGTCAGTTGCCGTGATTACCAAGGACTTCGGTGATTCTGGTGCTGACCTCCCTTTCTGGACCCCTACTCCTAGCCCCAGGGGTGCTCGTAGGGTCCATTGGGGTACGCTGGGGCCCCCACTTTCACCGCTGTTTCTGCTGCCCTCCGCCTGGCCTGAACCACAGGGGGAGGGGCTCAGCTAGGACCTCTCCCAACCCCCACTCTGGGGGTGTCCGTCCGGAAATGAAGGAATAGCCCAAGGACCGGGCTGGGGTTTATTTAAGCTTTTCTGTGTGGGTTTAGGGAGGGCGGGCACTTTAATATTATTGGGGCTGGTTGGGGGTGGGGAGAAGGGTCTGGGCCATAAAGTGCTAGTTTGCTTAGTTCTGACTGTCTCCTGATCTATACCACCTTGGGTTGCGAATGAGCGGCTGCAGTGGGTTCCATGCTGGTTGCAAGCGGGTCAGGCTCTTGCAGGCAGCCTATCCCCATCCTGGGTACTCAGAAGGGTTGCCAGCGTGATGTCTTCAATAAATTAAGTTTTATTTGGATTGAGCAAAACTCACCTCAATAAATTACAAGTTTTTCAAAGGAAAAGAACAACAACAACCAAAAAAAAAAAAAAAAAAAAAAAAGGAAAAGGAAAAAAAAATCAGAAAAGAGGAAACCCCTCTGTCCCGATGCCCTGGCAGCCAGCCCCACTGCTCTGAACAGGCCTAACCTCTGCGCCAGACCGTTTGGGAATGGGAGGGGATTAACTGGCAGTGGGACCCTTCAGGCGGCTTATTATCCCAACGACAACCAGTTGCGGGTGGACCCGAGGACTGGGGCAGCAGGCTGGTCGCTAAGGTGAGGAGTGACCCAGCCAGCTGCAGAACCAGGGGAGGGAGCCAGGCTGTTACTCTACTTAAGGACCCTCACGTTCCAGCACAGTTACTTGATCCCGGTTCCAAAGAAAGCCAAGCTGGAAGGGGGAGGGGAGGGTCCCAGTGAAAAGTACTCCGCTCTGCTGGGTGGGGTAGGTGAGGAGGAGAGGCCCCCAAAGCTGGGGAGGGCACACCTAGGGGTCAGACACGGTAGGGGGCGGGGACAGATGGGTGCTTCCAGGCGGGCGCCCAAATGGGGAGGGATTCTGTTAGGTCCTGGAGGGGCAGGGGCGTTTCTGGGGGCAGGCCCGGAGCCTCCAGAGTCCGGCGGCTAGAAGAGATTGGTCTTCAGGGCCGGGCCAGGCTTCCGGTGGAAGGAGGACAGAACCCCGGAGAAGGGCCCCGGCCCGGGTTCAGCCGGCTGCCAGGCCTTAAGCAGGTCCGCCGCGCCCGCGCCTGGCCCGCCGCCCCCGCCGCCCGCCACGCCCGCCCACAATGGGCCCTTGAGCGGCTGTGGCCCGGGGCCAGGGCCGGGCCCGGAGCCCAGGGCGGCAGGCAGCGGGCTGGGGCTCAGACGCGGGCTGGCCAGGCCGGGGGCGGGCGGTGGCGGCGGCAGCGACGCGGTGCTGTCGGGCGTGGGGCTGCACGTGGACTCCTTGGAGTCGTCGTCCTCGGACGAGCAGCGCGCCTCGCCCTTTTTGGCGCCCGCCGCGCCCGCCGCACCCTTGGCGCTGGCCGCACGCTCCTGTTTGCGGAACTTGGCCCGGCGGTTCTGGAACCAGACCTGCGGGCACAGGGGCCGGTCAGGCCGAGGCCGCAAGACGCGGGTGAGCCCTCAGTCCGGAAGGGGCCGGATCAGGATTATTACCAGCTTTCTGAGCGTCGGCCTCTCGGCCCCCGACCTCTTGGCTCATAGCCCTCCTCGCCTCTCTGCTCATCTCTCCACTCGCCCCTTCCTCCAGGTCTTCCCCTTGGGATCTGCTCACCCGCGAACCCCGCTGCCTCCAGTGTCCTTGGTCTCCTGGAGGGGACCCCGCCTTCGCTCCCTCATCACCCAAAGCCCTGCCCCCAATTCCTTCCTACAAGAAGCTCCTGGAATTTCCACCTGGAGTGTCCCAAGGCGGTGGAGAACGGTTTGGGCACTAGGGGAAACCTTTTGTTCAGGGTCTCCAGCAAAGGCAGACCAGCTGAACATCTGGACTTGGATTTGTAAGACAGCCAACAGAGTCCACCTGGCGGGCACTCCTGAGTCCTGAGACTGCTCAGGGCCCTGGGTTTCTGGGCTCAGAGATTTCACAGCTGCAGAGTGGGGAGGGGACATGGAGGCGCTCACTGGCTTTCCCGGATTCGTCTGCCTCGCTTGGCACGGAGACCGCCTGGGGCTCCCACTCTACCCACACGGCCTCCTTCCAGGCTTCCCAAGCATCCCTCCACATGCCTGGCCCTGCTAAGGAGACCCAGGGGAAATCGTGGGCCTGAAGAACTCAGTTCTCCCGAGGGTCTCGGGTCTGCTAAGTCTTGGCCCCGTCCTCTTCCCCGGCTGCCATCCTCTCCTGCCCAACCGCCCCCAGACTGCGCCCTGGCCCCTGGCCCCTGGCCCCAGCTCTCCGCCTCCAAGCTAAACCTGCCTGCCGCCCGAGTGAGGCCCCTCTGTCCCGCGGCCCCCAGGTGTCGGGCACTAACCTCCCGCCCTCCTCCACGCGCACACTCCCGTACACGCACGCAAACACGCACCTGCACGCGAGCCTCAGTGAGGTCGATCTTCAGCGCCAGCTCCTCGCGCGTGTAAATGTCGGGGTAGTGAGTCTCTGCGAAGACGCGCTCCAGCTCCTTGAGCTGCGCGCTGGTGAACGTGGTGCGGATGCGCCGCTGCTTGCGCTTCTCGTGCAGGCCCGACGGCTCCGGGAAGAACTTGTAGGGCACTAGGGGTGTGTGCAGGAGGGGGAAGCAACGAGGGTGAGGGCGTGAGGGGCCGAGCTCAGCCCGCTGCGTCCTGCCCCTGAGATCGCTGGCGGTCCCCGGCCCCTGCCCCGGCGCCCTCGGCTTCCTCCCCTCAGTCTGGAATTGAACGTCTTCCCTATCGCCCAGTGGAGCCGGCAGGAGTGAAGGCGGACAGGGCGCAGGGAGACCTGCGGCCCAAGAGCAGCAGCGAGGGAATCAGAATCTGATCCTCAGGTCAAGACCACTGACCTGTCCTCGGTCCTCCCCAAGTTCCCTCACCTCCCTCCAGTCCACCTGCTCCTCCAGCCTTCTCTTTGGTGTGCTTCTACCTCGGTCAGTCTGCCCGCTTGGTTTCAGGTCCTGTTCTGTCCACCCTAGCCTGGGTTGCCAGGGCTCAAGAGCATCATGAGTCTTCCCAGTAACCAGTTCTGGACCGCGGCTGGGTGACTGAGACTCCCTGGCCTGGGTCCACCGTGAGCCCTGCCATGTACTTTCTGCCATGTAGGGACTTGGCCCCCTCTACCCTGCCATCTCTCTCCTCCCAGGCCTCATTTCCTCAGCCCCATCTCACATCCCATTCTCCTCCAGGTGTCCTCTCCTCTTCCTCATCTTTCTCCATCCACATCACTCTTCAGCTTTCCCCTTCTGGACCATTCTTTTCTTTGTGCCCATTGAAAAGGGTCCTTATTTTCTCCCACCTAGGTTCCTTCACCTTCTCTTTGCCCTTCTTCTTCCTCCCAGGCACCTCTCTCTGTGACCCAACTCCCCCACAGCCAGCCCCACCCCTCTCCCTCATTCTCTTCCCATCTTTGTCTCTCTTTTACCCCATCCCAGTCCCCGCAGCCCCTCAGACAGTGTTTCTGAGAGTATCTCCTCATCCCTGTCTCCAACCCCTGCTTAGGTCTCCATATCCTTCAGGAGTCCCCAACCTCCTTCATTGTTGTCCTATATCCCTAGTTCTCTATCTCCTTGTCTCCTAATTCTTGTCTCCAACACTCCATTCAAAGCCCCATCTTCCTCATCTCTGTTGCTAATCTTCCTTGGTCCCCATCTCCCATAATTCTTGTCCCCATCACCTAGTTCTTACCTCCATCTCCCCAACCCTGGGTCCCCATTTCTCCCAGGGTCCCCAATCTTCCCATCTTCGCTCACACCTCTCTATCCCTGTTCTCATCTCCCCATCTCAGAACTCCATCTCTGTGGGGCCCATATCCCCATTTCCTGATCCTACCTCCCCAATCCCCATCCTCATCTGGCCCAGAGTACCCAATCTCCCCATCCCTGTTCCAGTTTTTGGCTCCATCTTGCTGATTCTCCTTTCTCTAAATCCAGGTCCCTATCTCACCATCCCTTCCCACCTCCCAGGCCCCAACATTCTACTTGGGTCCCAGTGGTCTTCCCAGGTAGGAAGGAGATGAGGAGATTGGGTGGGGCAGCCTGGATTCTAACCGGAGAGATGGGGATGGCTGAGAGGCTCCACGAGGTTGAGGGTTCAGACTGGGACTTGCATCAAGAGGCTTGGAGGTAGTGGGGGCTGTGTCTGGGTTCTACAGGACTCTAGCTGGGACAGTCTCCAGGGCGAAGAGGGGAATGAAAGTGGCTTAATGACCTGGGCACTCTTCTTCCAGCAAGGAAGGGGGTTTCAGTGGTGCAAGAGGTTCTGGGCACAGGCAGGATGGGTCCCAAATGGGGCAGGAGGGGCTTGATGGTGCTGGGGCTCTAGGAAGGTTTCCATCTGGGCAGCTCAGCTGCTGCAGGAGCCCTTGCTGGGGGTCAGACATGAAGTGGGGTGGGGATAAAGATGGGGATCTGATTGGACTGAGCCGGGAGCATCTTCCAAGGACCCGGGGATGGAGAGGTTTGGTGGTCAGTCTTTGCAGGTGGGGAGGGGAGGACCTGGTGAGGGGCCTGGGTCTGGGCCAGGGATCTATTTCCCTGACCCAAAGAGCACCAGAAGGGGTAAGGATGAGAGGGTGGGGCTCAACTCTGCCTCCGGGAACCCTGTCTTACATGGAGGCTGGGGATTGGGAACCCCGTCTTACAGGGAGACTGGGGATCCCGCGGGTGTTGGAGGGCAAGGATGGTGGCGGCTGTGGGGGACAGTCGCAATCACTTGCCAAATAGGGCAGGGGCTGGGGTTTCCGCAGGATTTGGAGGGAGGGTTGGCCGGGGCTGGGCTCACCTGCCGAGTAAGGCGCGGGCTGGTGGTCGCGTAGAGCGCCGAGCGCGCAGTTGGAGGAGCCGAGCGCGGGGCAGGGAGGACCAGCCGCGGGGAAGGCGGGTCGCAGGGGGCTGTATTGGAAGCCGCCGGGCTGGCTGCAGGCGCCGAAGTCGCCGTAGGCGGACGCCTCCATGGCCGCCACGCACGAGTCGTACGAATTGAGGTAGGAGTAGTCCATCGGCCCGGGGGTCAGGGTCGGGGGCCGGGCCGGGCCGGGTCGGGTCGGGGTCGGGGTCCCGGGCCGGGTGGGGGTCGGGATGAGAGTTCGGGCGCCTAGCGCCGAGGACCCGAGGCCGGCTCTGAGCGCCTGTGAGTCCGCCCGCCCCGTCGCGGCCGCCCTTCGCCCGGGTGCAAAGCAAGTGCAGCCCAGCCGGGCCCGCGCGCCTTTTAACGCTCAGGACCCCGCGGAGGGGGCGGGGCGGGCAAGCTTCGCGGGGCGGGGCCTGGGCAGCCCAGGCCCCACCCCCAGCTACCCCAGACCCCCACTCCAAAGGGTCCCCGCCGCCCTCCTTGGGCTCCCGAGGTGCAGGGCGGGGCAGTGCGGGGCCCCATCCCTAGAGTCCCCATCCTACGCCAATCCCGACCAGACCTTCTCTCGCTACGCACAGTGCCAGGCTGGAGGGTCCCAAGCCCTTTCCTCGGCCTCCCCACCTGCGGCCCCGCAGAAGGGAGGGGAGACAGGCCTGGCGGCGCTCCGGTGAAGAACTTAATTCAATTCATCCTGATAACCGAGTTATTCTGATCCAGCCCCTCAGCCCCGCCCCCAGCGAGGTCCCATCCCGCCGGGGACCACAGAGGCGATCCAGGAGGGGGATGGAGACTCGGACGAGGAAGAGACGGAGCCCGGGACCGGGACGTGGATGAAGAGAGGACACAGGAAGAGAAAGGGATAGAAACAGTGATGGAGAAAGAGACGAGAGAAACAGGTACACAGATGGAGACAAGGATGAGACATGGACGAGAGAGAGATTGGAGACAGGGGAAAGTGGGTCCTCAGGGACAGAAATGGAGACAAAAGCTGAAGCGCTTGCAAGAGAAGAGCAGGGATGGAGATGGGGACAAGGCAGAGACAGAGGGGGACGGAGAAAGAGAGTGAGGCAGGCACAGAGACAGAGAAGGCCCGGGGGTGAGACATGGATGGAAACAAGGATTGAGATGGAGATCAGGAGAGGGATGAAACAAAACAGGGCAGGGACAGGGAGACACAAATGCAGAGGGGCCGTTTCAGAGAGACAAGGACGGGGACAGACGGAGGAGGAACAGAGCTGAGAGAAGGAGCCTTTGGAGAGCTGAGACCCAGAGTGGGAGCGCCCAGGGGGCGGTAGGATTGTGGTGGAGGCCAGGCCCGGCTGCCGAGCAAGCGGAAGGGGAGGGTCGCTGCAGCCCAGATCTCTCTATCCTGACTTGGCGACAAAACCCTGCCCTGTACCTTCAGGGCCTGGCCTGCCTCTCCCCTCCCCCAGGTCCCCAGCTCAGTCTCCCTACCTACCACCACCCAGTGTGACCCTTTGGTCCCCAGTACCCTTGGCACAGAGTGTGTGTATGTAATGAATGTCAGGATCAGGAGATCAGGAGTAACTGAGTGACCTCCCCACTCTCTCAGCCTCCCCACCCCCTCTCCTTTTCTTCACCAGGAAAACTATCTAGACTCAGTCTGGACCTGGCTACAGACCTGACCGTCAGCAGATGCAGCCTTGGGCCTTCACACTATGGGAAGACCAACACAGGATTCTTTCTAGAACAGAAGAAAGAAGCTTTTTGCCCCCGCAGCTCACCTGAGGTGGACTGGACAGCTTTCCCACCCAGGCCCCAGCCTCTTCCACCCAAATTTTGGTAGGTCCTATAGATGGGAGAGTGAAGACCCAGAAGAAAATCCGGGGAGGGTGGCCCCTTATTACCAAAGCCCTTGCAGGGTGAGAGAAGGTCCCTGGGAATACCTTTCCCCAATTCCCCACTATGGGGAACACGCCTACCCTCAGGTCATCCACTTCAAGGGCCACCAGTTCTTTGCTTCACACAAGGATCACCTAGCCCCAATTTCTGTAACTACTCCATGCCAGGGGGCTTCTCTGAAGTGTTTCCTCTAATTACCTTTTAGGTATAAACTTTCAAAGCTGATGGCAAAACTGCTTCAAAAGTTCTCCCCAGGTGTGTGAAGCGTACCTCCCGCCTTTGACACATCCTCTGCAGGGAGCCCAAAAAGGGATCTCAGATTGAGAAAACGGAAGTGCTCTCCTGAGACCTATTATGGCTCTCCATTGCCCTCAGGATCAAATCCAAGCCCTCTTTCTGGTCACAATGTCCTCTTGTGCCAGTGCTCCGGCCTGCCTCCCCCTCACTGTGGATTTCTTTGAAGCCCTCACACATTGATTGATCTTGTAGTTCAGAGCTGCCCTTTCTGGCTGGGATGTTCATTTCACTCCCTACCCTACCCACTGCCCCCTACCTCCTTCAAACCCCCAAACCTGGACGACTCTTCTTTATCCATCCAGTCTTGACATGGACATTGTTGCTTCCTGGAAGCCTTCCTTGTTGCCCCTAGACTCTGTTGAGTGTCCCATGGTAGCTCCTTCTCTTTTGGTTCTTCATGTCACCAATATTTGCAAAAAAGTGCAAGGTCTCGGGACAGAACTGTTACTTCCCAGCCTTACTACAGTATCTAGCACGTCTATCATTTTGCATATCACAGGTCTTCCCATATCTGCTTGTTGAGTTAAAGAAAGCTAAGCTGAAATCTGTGTGTTGGAGAATCCCTGTCCTCGTTTCTGGGGATGGAATCCTCATGCCCTGATTCCCACTCCCCACTCTCTGGAAAGGGATCATCCTCCCCTCTTCATTCCCTCATTCCCCAGGGACAGGAAACTTCCTTCCTCTGAGCCAACCTTCTAGCTGGAAGAAAGTCCTTCCTCATCTGAGAAATTTGCAGGAGGCCTTATCCCTTCCCCAGCGACAAAACTGAAGGAAAGGAGCAAATGAAGCTTGTGGGCAGGGACAAGCAGAGATATGAGGGGAGGCAAAGAGGCCCTGGTTCCAGTTATCTCAGAGACCATGATCCATCCCTGTCATTTCACAGTTTGGTCATTGAACCAATAAATTCCCTCTCTGTCTAAACTACTTTAAGTTTGGGCTTCTGACACTTGCAACCAAAAGTTCTGATCAATATAATCTGTGAATGCTTGATACCTTTACAGGTAATCAAATTATGGTAATGGTGATTAGAAATTTTATTTCAACATGAATCTTACAGGGTTAGCAGGGCAGGAGCTGACCTTCCCATGGCTCAGGGCTGTGGAGTTGGAGGTTGCTTTCTCTGCAGGCAGCCATTTGCATCTGCTGATTGGCATAGAAACAGACACAGCCCCAAAAAATGCTTTGAACCCTGTCCACTACTGAGTTCAGGTCTTCCAGATGGTGGAAGTGGGGGACTTTGGAGGGTAGGCTGCATGGTTTGTGTGTGAATGAGTTGTGCGTGTGAGTGTGTGTGTGTGAAAGAGAGAGAAAGAGAGATATGGGGGCAGGAAAGAGGGCTCCCTGAGAACTCACCATAAAAGAAGAAGGAAACAGGCAGAGTGGGCTGCACTCTGCAAGGACCTCATACTCAAGAGGCCAGTGGTTGAGATCTGATGTGGGGAGCTCATCCTAACTAAAACTCCTTCCCACAAATGCGTGCCCTCCTGGGGGAACAAAAGATGCTTAGCACAAAACACTGTTGCAGCAATCTTGCTGTGACACCTCCTTGCTGAGCACGATGTCCTCACTTCCACGAGTGATGACAGATTTTGGAGTCTGGTTGCTGGGTTTCAGCTCTGCCACTCACAAGCTTGTGACTTAGAATAAGTCATTCAGCCTCTCTATACCTCAGTTTTCTCACCTGTAAACTGGTTTATCTTAATTAATTAATTAATTAAAATACATAAAGTGTTTGAATAGTACCTGGCACATAGTAAGCATTAAATAAATGTTTTCTTTATCGTACCGCTGCTGCTACCACCGCCACCACAGTCACACACACATACCCCCTTCTTCCCCTCACCAGCTCACGGAGCCCACTGTGACTCATAGACCCAGACCACACTCTGGTCAGCCTTCTCTGATTTGTTACACCTGATATTTGGATATAGAATCTGGACATAAACCCCTATCTTTGCACCACAGCATCACCTCTACCCTCAAGATTTCAGAAGATATCAGGGCCTAGCAGGATTACCTAGCCTGACCTCTTAATTTTTGCAGATGAAGAGGCTGGGGCCAAGGAGTAGTCCTGTAGAAAGAGTCAAACTAAAAACAGTGGAAGTGTGTCAAGGTGGGAGGACTCCCCTGACAGAGGGAGTAGGGTACAAAAAGGAACCTGGGGAGTGACTTTTTTCTTCTGCTCTGACACAAACTGACTCTGTGAGCCTAGCCAGTGGAAACGCCATGATAATGGATAAGGAAGGACCCAGGTTTTGGAGAACTTTTTCTGCCTGTGGTCGCTTGGAGAATGGTAGCGTGGGAATTCCCAGATATCACCACTTTATTCCCACTTCTACAAGTAGTCTCTGACCTTAGAACTCTGAGCAAGGCTTACCTAGGCTCAGAAGATGGCCGCCATGCTGATTTATTAAGCCAGTGCCCTCTTGCAAGCCATTCTCTCCTATGGGGAAGAACACGGAGTAGTGGCTACTTCCTACTGTGGAAACTCATCTTCTCACCCTCTGAAGCAATGTCCTCAGTGTCACCATTGTCTAACCATGACTGGAAGTCAACTGTGATCAGACATACATGTCTAACTTCTAATAAGGAAGGGAGTTTATCAGTGAAAAGCTAATGCATTGTCAGGTCCTGCTTAAGGACCTTTGAACTCCTCTCCACCCCATTTATCTACCAACTCCACAAGCATCCTTCTTCCAAATCCCTATTCTCTCCTGCCTTGGCTCTGTGCTCCAGAGACAGTCAGAGGCAAACACACTAACCATATATCCACCCAACCTGTCTGTCAGAACCTATAGTCTCTTGTTCATCTCCCCATTATGGGGACAGCTCTTTTAACCATTCTTTTCTTTTCTTTCCACTGGTACCTTAGGCTACCCAGTATACTACCAATTTCTATTTTTGTTTTTAGCTTTTAGCATTAGGCCTTTCCAGGGCCCTAAATATTCAACCATCAAGGATAGCTGAAGAATGAGGGAAGATCTTAATCCAGTACTAGAAATATTTTTTGAGTGTCTGATCTATGATAGAACTCTACGAGGCACTAGACACATGGGAATAAATTAATTCTGGATGCTTTCTTTAAGAATCTCCTAATCTGGGGACACCTGGGTGGCTCAGTCAGTTAAACAGCAGCCTTCAGCTCAGGTCATGATCCCCAGGTCCTGGGATTGAGTCCCACATCTGGCTCCTTGCTTATCGGGGAGCCTGCTTCTCTCTCTGGCTGCTTTGCCTGCCGTTCCCCTGTTTGTGCGCGCTCTCTCTCTCTCTCTCTGACAAATAAATAAATAGAATCTTTAAAAACAAAAACAAAAAATCTCCTAGTCTGATGGGCACATGGGTACTTGTCTATGGGGGAAGTTAGCCTTAGAATGTTTCAGTTGTCTAGACAAGAGAATGGCACATAGACAGTGAGGTGAGTCGACTCTTCTTTTAAAAAGGGAAGAAGAATAAAAGATTTGATCCTCACAACCATGCCATACACTGACAAGCTTATCCAAGTTTTTGTGCATGGGAAGGGACCTGCCTAAGGGCTGCCATAGAGGACATCTATGGTGTGGTCAGCCCAGTACAACTCTTCTCTTGGGAACTGTCTCCTCCATCCACACGGCTACCCAGGGAATCAGTGCTCTTATATAATCCTACCCTCAGCCATGATTGGTCCAGGTGTGGGCACTTGTCCGAAGATGGGTCCACAAACCCTTCCTTATCATTACTTCTTAATTAGGAAACGAACCATTTTGTTTTGAATGGTTAAAGCTATAAATATAAGCCTCAGGAAATATTTGCAGGCATTTTCCCTATCATCAAGAGAAAAGGCGGTCTGTAGTGAAGAAAGAATAAATAAAAAGTTGAAAGAAAAGATATATATAGGAGTCTCATGTTAGAATGGAGGAGCCTAGTTCCAGTGATTACAGAGATATCCTTACTCCTTTTGCAAATTAGTTGTTCAGTCCTTCAATGGATTTTTTTATCCAATACATTCTTCTTTATGTTTAATCTAGTTCAAGTTGGATTTCTGTCACTTCCAAATAAAGATATTCAAATAAAAAATTGGCATAAGGTATGTAATGATGCAAACAGCAGATCTTAAAATAGGGAACTGGCCCTGTTGATGTAGGGGGGGGTGCAGTGAGAATGTCTCCATTCTGAGCTTGGAAATGATATGACCTTGTTAGGCGATAATAAAGTAGCTGGAAAAACTACCCCATGTGTCTCTTAGAACTTGATGTTAATTTTTCCCCTTGCCCTGTGGTTGCAACATTAAAGGATTAAGTAGAAAAAGGTAAAATATTGGTGTATACTGTCTACATTTGCAACCTCAGGAAGGGGCATCAAGAGGGAACAGGTAGATGAGGGACAGCATGATAGTTTAAAACTCTGATAAGGAAACCTCGGCCTGTGGCCAGCAATCAGAGGCTGCAGCAAGAGGATAGTCATGTGCTTGGCTGATTGTCCATAGTCAAGTTTTCTGCCACCCCCTAAAGTGAATGTATTGATTAGGAAACAGTGAATGTCTTGTAGCCGAAATGGAGCTGTTTGGGAAGATCGGAGAAATTAGGAAAGTATGATTTTCCTAGTCCTTCTTGGCACTGTGGCCTGACAGCAGGAAAGAGTTGACATTCATTATTCTTTTGTTGGCATCTAGCATCTGAAACCACTTTCTAAGTTAGGGGAATTCCCCATCTCACAGATGCTAGATACTTGCTTTCTAAACTTCCCTTACAACCAAGATGCAGACACTTGACCTAGTCTCAGCCAACCAGGTACACTCATCACAGACTAAGCTATGGAATCTGTAGTAGTGAGGGCTCATGGACCATAAGAATTCTCCAGAGGGGCAAAAGGTTGCAGCAAGATCTAGTTCTAGGTGCAGCAGGCCCCTACAGGGCTTGTTCTTGGCAGCATTGAGGGTTCAGTGCGAGCCACATCAGCTGTGCAAGGCGCGGTGGTGGCAAGGCTGTCTTCATGGAGAAAACAATGCAGCTTAATTTAGGGCAGTATTTCTAGTTCTATGGCTCTATATTTGGTCTTCCAGTCATTCCAGTAATTCTCTGAGATATCTAATCTCTTTTGTAAATGTAATACCTAATAAATATATTTTTTGCTTAAATAAGATGTAATTAGTTTCTGTTGCTTGTAACTAAGGACTCTGATATAGACATTGGTACTAGATTGGCTGAGGGCATCAGACTCTCAGAACTCTGTTGGAATCTTGGAATAATTATAATTCCTGGTTGGGACCAAAGGCAGTAAAAATCCAGAGATGGAGTGTTATTTAATGGCAAAACAGTTCATCAGTTTATTACCATTGGCCACTTGGAATTAAGCATCCATAAAGAGCATAGACTTGGGGGACGGTCAGGGATCAGTATAAAGGGAATGAGGAATTCAAGGATAGTGAGGGGTGTGGAAAGCTTAGAGAGAGAATGAAAGAGGGTAAAAATCAAACTCAATGTTTGCTCCTGTGTGAGAGTTAGTTAGAGAATGGTTTGGAAGATGGACATGCTAGGATGGGAACGTGATGGAAGGATTTGGATGGCTGAGGGAGGCTTAAGCCCTCTGTGAGTTAGGGTTAGGTTGGGCACATAAGGGAAAATCCAAAATAACAACAATGTAAGAAAATAATGGACTATTTCTTCTTCCCTTAAGGGAAGGCTATAAGTAAGGAGTCCAGTGCTTGTGTGGCTGCTCCATGGGCATTAAGGACTCACTCACATTCCTTCCTTTTTTTTTTGTTTCCTTGAGTGTGGTTTCTAACTTAGGTTTTTATGTCCTAGATAACTGCTGGAGATCCACCCATCGCATATACATTCTAGGTAGCAAGAATGAGGAAAAAGGAAAAGAAAAAGTGCATCTCTCAGTGAGACATCTCCCTACAAGGAACCTTCTAGAAGTTCCATACAACACTTCCATTACTTCTTTGCCTGAGCTTAGTCATATAGTCACATCAAACTTAATGGGAGACTAAGAAAGGCAAGATTTTAACTGGGCACATTGGTATCCCCCTGCTCCCAGTAGCGTCTATGTTGCTGAAGAGAGAATGGATATTAGGCAGGTGTATTATCCATTGCTGCATAACAAATTACCCCCAAACTTATTAGCTTAAAACAACACACATTTATTAACTCGGAATTTCTGTGGATCAGGAAACTGGATGTGACTTACCTGAGTATTCTGCCTCTCATAAGGTTGCAGTCAAGGTGCCAAATCTTAGGTCTCAAATGAAGCCTTGACCAAGGAGAGATTGCTTCCAAGCTCACTCACATGGTTGTTACGACTCAGTTCCTCCAGGGCTGTTAGACTGAAGGGGTCAGTCCTTAGCAAATGTTGGCCAGAGCTTGCCCTCAGTTCCTTGCCAAAAGGGCCTCTCCAACAGGGAAAGCACATAAGGAGAGCCAGACAAAATGCCAGCAAGACAGAAGTCAGTCTTTCATAAAGTAACCTTGGAAATGACATCATATCACTTTTGCCATATTCTGTTTCTTAGAAGAAGGTTACTAGGTCTTGCCTTCACTCAAGGAGAGGGGATTATACAAGGACATGAGAATCAGAAGACAAGGACCACTGAGAGCCATGTCAGAAGCTATCTATCACAGCAGGCAACTAATGACCTCTGTCACAATCCCAACCTCCCACTGAAAGTAGATGCTTTTACAGGACCCCCTTCTGTCTATGGGGATAACTTTTCTCTTGCTTGAAGACCATGTAAAGAAGTCTCCATGGGAATTATCTGGTAAGAGGAAACCAAGTTTCCTTATGCCCCATCCCACTGACTTCATTATCTCCATACTCATAACCAGAATCAGACCCCAACATGCCTCTTGGTTAAATAGGAAGTCAAATTCACAAGAAGGCCTTCCCGCTAAAAGGATTAAGAGATTTTTCAAATGTATATCAATAAAATTTGGCAAATATATGTGGGAATGGATTATGAGGGTGCTGGACCAGGGAGGAGGAAGATAATTTAAAATTAGGCTGAATAGATCAATATGAGTACACATACCAGAGAGCCTGGATTCCATGAATTAGTTCTAATAACTGGGAGTTCTTTTTTTTTTAAAGATTTTATTTATTTATTTGAGACACAGAGAAGCATGAGCGGAGAGTAGGGGCAGAGGGAGAGGGAGTGGGAGAATCAAACTTCTCTCTGAGCAGGGAGCCCGATGCGGGGCTCAATCCCAGGACCCTGGGATTATGACCTGAGCCAAAGGCAGACGCTTAACCTCCTGAGCCACCCAGGTGCCCCATGACTGGAAGTTCTAATTGCCTCCCCCTTTTTAAAGATGAGGTTATTTTTTCCTTGAGTCCATAATAACATTTTAGTATATTCCCTTTACCTTATATCCCCCAGCTATCTGTTCTTCTATTCATCTCTCAATCTGTTGTAGTTTTTGATGCATTCACAGTACGTTGCAGACATCCATACACTTGATTCCTAACACTTCTGTGTATCATTAAGTAGAGAAAAATATTATTTGTTAATTTTTCAGGTAAAATTTTCATATAGTGAAATGCATAAATCTTAAGTGCACCACCATACAATGAGTTTGACACACATACACCTGTGTAACCCAATCCTTTACCATCATCCCAGAAATTTCTTTTATACCTCTTCCCAATCAATCCCAACTCCCACTCCCTCACAAGGAGTAACAACGCTTCTGATTCTTTTTCCACTACAGATTAATATTGCCTGTTCTTTAATTCCTTTGAGTGCTTTGTGTAAGTCTTCTTTTACTCAGCAAAAAGTTTTTGAGATTCACCTGTGTTGTATCAATAGTTCATTACCTGTTTTTTTTTAATTGCTGCGTTTTATTTCATTGAATGAATATACTTGTGTAGGCAGAATTCTAAGATGTCTCCCAAAATTACTACCTCTTGGTGTTCATGCCCTGTGTAATTTCCAGTACTATGAATATGATGAGATAGCCTTCCATAATTAGGTTATATCATATGACACTATTGACTATTAAAAAGGGGAATTATCTGGATAGATCTGCCCTAATGACATCAAACCCTTTATATTTTGGTCAAGAGTCAGAAAACAGTGAAGTTAGAGAGATTTGAAGCATCACTCAACAGGAGAAAGATTCTTCATAGCCAAATGGAGGGGCCACATGGCAGAGAATGTGGGTAACCTCTAGGAGCTGAAAGTGACTTCCAGCTGGCAGCCAGTAAGAAGACAGGACCTCACCCTACAACTACAAGGAACTGAATTCTGCTAAGAACCTGGATGAACTCAGGAGTGGATTCTTCCTCAGAGCCTCCGAAAGGGAATGCAGCCTGGCTGACATCCTGAGATCCTGAGCAGATGAGAGCTGTGCCCTACTCTGAACTGTGAGCTAATGAGTGAATGTTATTTTAAACTGCTAAGTTTTGGGTTATTTGTTACACCGTAATGTAAAACTATTTTAATATGCAGTTTGTTTAGCCATTCTCTTTTGATGGACATATGGGCTATTTCTAGTTTTGTTCCCGTATAAATAGTGCTGCTATGAACATTGATATGTCAGGGTTTTTTTGTTTTGTTTTGTTTTGTGGATATCTGTTTTCATTTCTCTTGAAATGGAACTGTTGGGTCATAGAGTAGGTGTATGTTTTGGTTTTTAAGACACTGCCAGAATTTTTCCTAAACTGGTTGTGCCATTTTACAATCCCACCAATATGTATGTGAATTCTAGTTGCTCCACATCTTCTTCAATGTCAAATAGTCTTTTAAATTTCATCCACCCTTGTGGGTGTATAGTGGATCTAATTGCTTTTTTCTAGTTGGTTGGCTGAAACCTGGATTCATTGATTAAGTTAAATGAAGAATCCTTTGGTAAAATGTAGCAGAAAGAATCCAAACACTTATGAAGATGGGAATGTTGGTTTATAAACCTTTCCTTCTAGGAAGGTGTGATTCATTCACAATCAACGCCATCCCTTGAGAGGGTCCAGATGACATTCTCTTCACTAAGCCATTGAGAAACATATTTGTGAGAGAGTAACACCATCTTTGGAAAGTACATAGTAACTGGTTTCTGTAGGCCAGGTATGTTGGGGAAGATACTGCAGATGGGACTAAAGAATATGAGCATTTCCCTGAGATCCTAACTGATTCATAAAACTAAGAATCCTCTGGAACTGGTGAACAGAAGGCCAACTTAAGACAAGATAAAGAGTTATGGTCTCTCACCCAATTTCCAGGCCTGGGTTGGTTCCCTGAATGAAGTGAAGGTAGGTACACTTAAGGAAGATGTACAAATATCTGTCTATAATTCCTAATAGGATTCCCCAATGGGACCTATAGTCATGTTCCAGGATAACTGTTATGATTGAATTGTGTCCTCCAAAAAGATATGTTGGAGCCCTTTCCCCAGGTACCTGTGAAATAGGTGACCTTATTTGGAAATGGGTTCCTTGCAGATGTAATCAAGCTAAAATGAGTTCATACTGGATTAGTGTGGGTCCTAATCCAATGACTGATGTCCTTATAAAAAGACATTTGGACAGGGGCGCCTGGGTGGCACAGAGGTTAAGCGTCTGCCTTCGGCTCAGGGCATGATCCCGGCGTTGTGGGATCGAGCCCCACATCAGGCTCCTCCGCTATGAGCCTGCTTCTTCCTCTCCCACTCCCCCTGCTTGTGTTCCCTCTCTCGCTGGCTGTCTCTATCTCTGTCGAATAAATAAATAAAATCTTAAAAAAAAAAGACATTTGGACATACAAGAACATCAGGTGAGGATGAAGGCAGAGGTTGGAGTGATACCCTGCAAGCCAGGGAACACCAAGGATCACTGGTAACCACTAGAGGCTACGAGAGAGGCATGGAACAGATTCTCTCTCAGAGCCTCCAGAAGGAACCAACTCTGCCAACACCTTGACTTTGGACTTCTGTCTTCCAGAACCATGAGAGAATAAATTTCTGTTGTTTCAAGTCACCCAGTTTGTGGTACTTTGTTGTGGCAGCCCTAGGAAACTAACAGAATAACTGTGCCCTGGGGAATTGTTGACACTGGCTCCAATGCTAATTCGAGTTACAACTATAGTTGGCACAGTGATCCACCACTCGGAGTAGAGGCTTATTGGAGTCAAGTGATAAACTGACTTTTGATTAGAATCTACCTCACTGCCAGTCCTGTCCTTAAGCCCATTTTTAAACCCATGATTTTTCTAGTTCCATAGTGTATAGTTAGATTAGGCATATTCAGCAAGTGGCAGAATATGTCTCTCCAATCCATGGAATATGGCCATTATGGTTGAAAGGGCTAAGTGGGAGCCCTGCAGCTTTCTTCCTATCAAAATTATGAACAAAACCAATCGTGCATAGCTGGGGGGAATGTAAGACTGGGATACCCATCAAAGACCTGAAAATTCAGAGGTGGTGATTGCTGTTACTTACCCTCTTAACTCATGCCGAAGTCAGAAGGTGCTTGGAGAATGGAGGCGGGTTATTGAAAGGTTAAGACAGGTGATGACTCCAATTGTACTGTGTTCCAGATATAGTTTCTTTACTAGAGCAAAACAACAGAGCCTCTGCCACCTGTAATAAAGTTATTAACTTGCAAATGTTTTTTCTCTATTTCAATGAGCAAAGAAAACCAAAGGCGGTTTTATTTAATCTGGCAAGGGCAGAAATACACCCTCACCATTTTACTTCATGACCAAGTTAATTCTCAGCCTTTGTGTCACGATTTAGTCCACAGGGACTTTGATCATCTTAGCATCACATAAGACATCATACAAGTCCACTATAATTATGTCAAAATGCTGATAAAACCTAAATAGCAGGAAGTATCAGGTACCCCAGATGTCTTAATGAGTTGGTGTTTTCAGTTTTATTTTTTAAATAATTTTCTTTTTAATTATTTTATTATTTATTATTTTCTTTATTTTTTTAAAAGATTTTATTTATTTATTTGACAGAGATAGAGACAGCCAGCAAGAGAGGGAACACAAGCAGGGGGAGTGGGAGAGGAAGAAGCAGGCTCATAGCGGAGGAGCCTGATGTGGGGCTTGATCCCATAACGCCGGGATCACGCCCTGAGCCGAAGGCAGACGCTTAACCGCTGTGCCACCCAGGCGCCCCTATTTTCTTTATTTTTAAAAGATTTTATTTATTTGAGAGAGAGAGAGAGCATGAATGGGGTGAGGGGCAGAGGGAGAAGCAGGCTCTCTGCTGAGCAAGAAGCCTGACATGGGGCTCAATCCTGGGACTCTGGGATCATGACCTGAGACGAAGGCAGACGCTTAACCGAATGAGCCACCCAGGAGCCCCATTAATTATTTTTTTAAAAGATTTTATTTATTTATTTGAGAGAAGGAGAGTGAGCGAGAGAGAGACCATGAACAGGGGCAAGAGGAGTCTGCTGAGCAGGGAGTCTGATGGGGCCAGGACCCTGGGATCATGACCTGAGCCAAAGGCAGATGCTTAACTGACTGAGCCACCCAGGTGTCCCCAGTGTTTTGGGTTTTAATCATTCCAGGACACGTGTAGGTATCTTGTTGTTTAAGTTTACAATCCCCAATTCTCTGATAACATATGATGTGGAACATCCTTTTATATGCTTATTTGCTATCTATCTTCTTTGGTGAGGTGTCTGTTAAGATCTTTTCTTTTCTTTTTTCTTTCTTTCTTTTCTTCCTTTCCTTCCTGGCCTGCCTTCCTTCCTCTTTCTTCCCTTCCCTCTCCTCCCCTCCTCTTCCCTCCCATCCTCCCTCCCTCCTTCTCTCCCTCCCTCCTTCTCTCCCTCCCTCCCTCCCTTCCTTCCTTCCTTCCCTCCTTCCCTTTCTCTCCCCCCTCCTCCATTCTCCCGCTCTCCCTCCCTCCCTTCCATCTTCAAACACATATGCTTTATTTTGCAGAAGTGTCAGTGGTGGGCTGAGACCCCCAGCAGGGCAGGGGCAGCTGGGCAGCCACCAGGCCATTTGGGGAGGTGGGGAGAAGAAGCAGAAAGAGGTGATGCCTCCACAGCTCCTCCCAAGGCCAGCCTCTTCCTCAGGCTCCCAGGACAGGGTTTTTGCCTATTTTTAAATCAGGTTGTTTGTTCTCTTATTGTTGAGTTTTAAGGATTCTTTATATATTTTGGATACTAGTCATTTATCAGGTATGTGATTTGGAAATATTTTCTCCCAGGCTGCATGGCTTGTCCTTTCATTCTTTTAACAGTGTCTTTTGCAGAAGTTCCTATTTGCAGAAGTACCTTATTAAGATCCAACTTATCCATTGTTTCTTTCATGGATTGTGCTTTTGATGTTGTTTCTAAACAGTCACTGCCAAACCCAACATCACCTAGATTTTCTCCTATGTTATCTTCTAGGAGTTTTATAGTTTTGCGTTTTACATTTAGGCATATGATCCACTTACATGTATATTTTAAATAATTATTTAATCAAATTAAAATGCACATAATTTTAAAAAATCAAGACTTATAATGAAAAACATCAGTCTACCCCTTTCTTTTTTTTAATTTTAAAAGATTTTACTTATTTATTTGACAGAAGGAGAGAGAGAGCACAAGCAAGGGGAGTGGCAAGCAGAGGGAGCCCCTGATGTGGGCTCCATCCCAGGACCCTGGGATCAGAACCTGAGCTCAAGGCAGACGCTTAACCATTTAATCTACTGAGCCACCCAGGTGCCCCTTCTCTACCCCTTTCTATCCTCAGAACCCAGATCCCATCCTCCAAACCATTTCAGCTGTTTCTTTTGTTACTGACTTCCATACATTTAGATAAACAACAATTTTAGCTAACATTTATTGAGTGCTTACAATAGAGTATCAGGCTCTATCTTAAGTGCTTTTCATGCATTGTTTAGTCTCTATAATCATCTTATATTGTAGGTACTATTTCTATTCCCATTTTAGAGATGAGAAAAATTGAGTCACAGAGGGGCTGGGTAATTTTGTAAGGTCGCATGGTTAGCAAATGGCAGAGTTGGGATTTAATCCTCGGCAGTGTGTTCTTTCAGTATAATGTTTACCTTGTGATTTCTTGATCTATTAATTTTAGACTATTGGCTTCCTAGTTTGAACACTTACCGCTCACGCCACCCAAGTCCCCAGTGTGTCTCCCTTTATTAATCCAATATGCCATATTTCACTGAATCTAAGATACCACTCACTCACTGTAAGACATATCTTTATATATCACTAAAAAGAAAATAATTACCAAAATAATACTTTCTTATCACTTAGAATTTTCATTTAATATTTACTGAAAGAGATCCTTTGGAGTTCAGATGTATATTTACTATGTACTTTTGTGCATGCACGCAATAAAAAGAAAAATACAGGGGTGCCTGGGTGGCTCAGTTAGTTAGGCATCTGCCTTTGGTTCACGTCATGATCCCAGGGTCCTGGGATCAAGCCCCGTGTTGAGCTCCCTGCTCAGTGGAGAGCTTGCTTCTCCCTCTCCCTCTGCTGCTCCCCCGTCTCCTGCCCACTCATGCTCTCTTTCTCTATCTCAAATAAATTAATAAAATCTTTTTAAAAAACACAAGCAAATAAATTGGTTCAAGTATTTCTAAAATTTCATCCAGAGTCTCATTCTTTTTAATCATTTTTTGTCTCGAAGATGTCAATGCCCACATTTTTTTAAAACACAAATCATACTCCATACTTTTCTGAAGAGTATTGGTGATATAGCATTTTTTAAAAGAGGGATCCACTATCATCAGTGGGATTTTCTTCCAAACTACTGATATTCATCCTGCAAATTTTTGATACTGGCACTTTCTTGATTTTTCCAGAAGATATAAACAAAAACGTCTTAGACAAAACCTGGACTTATATTCTTTCCTCCAATGGTCCTTAAATGGATTGTGGATTGACATGTTCAGGAGTGGCATATCCTGTCATGCCACAGGAATAACAGTCCTGTTTGCACATGGTAAGAGTATCTATGCCATGATCACTGCCTGGCTGATAGCAATTGTGACAGATCTTGATTTCAGATTTCAGTTTGATAACTTGTGCATCTTGGATTCCATGAAAAACAGTAGCTGTATATAAATCTTAGTTATGTAAACATTTATTTGGACTTTATGTCTGAGTCATGTATGTATCACCTATGTACCGTGAGTAATTTCCTTGTATGAACTTTAGCTTTCCCTAGAATCAATAATAGCCAGTCTTTCATTTGCTTACTTTTCTACATTCTCTATCATTACTTCTCTCCTAAGGAATTGTAAAACTCTTGGAAATAACTCTTTTCCACATAGACACGTCAAGTCTTCAATCAGTCCCTTTATTTTTTTCCTGGAGACATTTCTCCTGGAGTTTTATGGGTTAGACTGGACTATTGTTCCCAATTCTTCACTTCCTTCCTCTTATTGAATTATACACCCATGCTTTTTGCCACATGACTTTGCAGTATCTTCCACTAAAGTACCGGGAGTATGTTTTCCTATCCCATTGATGTTGAACTTGGTCCTATGACTTGCTTTGGCTCAAGAACGTTAGTACACATGAGAGGAGCAGAAGATTTCAATGTACTTGTGTCATTTGGCTCACTCTTTGAGCTCTTCCGCAATTTACAATGAAAATAATGTGGCTTGGATAGCTGTTGGTTCGAGAATGAGAAACATGGGGAGAAGACTTGAACCCAAACTTCGGTCTAGAGCCAAGCCCAGCTGAGCCCATATATCGATTGAACCCTAGCCAATATGTAGACTCACGAACATGAAAAATATTTGTTTTTGTAAGCCACTGAGATTTTGAGGTTTTATTTTATTACATAGAAAAAAACTGGCTAAATGCCTTCTGTCCTCCTCCACAAATCTGGACTCGTTTTCGCTCTGCAGAGCTATTGTCCTGGGACGTTCCTTTACCTACCTATTAGGCCGGATATCCCACTTACTGATTTCTGTGACTTCCTTCTTCTTGGTTTAATGGACCATGCGTATCCTTAAGTAGCTTCCTGAGAACGGGTGCATAACAGGCCCACTTCTTGAGCAACAAAATGTTGCTTCTATAGGTCTTTTCTCTAGGGTCATTTAGTATCTCTAGAGACAAATCTTTCAAGGTTCTGCCCAAGAAGGAAGTGTGCTTGGCTGCCATTGCTCTTGCAGCTACATGGCAGAAGTGGCTGGGGTGTGTTTTGGGCACAGCTCTTATTCCTCACTTTTTGCTGTTCCTGGTGGTCCTGACCCTGAAGGCTCTCTGGTTGGCTTCTTCCACACGTTAACACTTCAGTCTCCTGTATCTTCAGGAAAGGGGTAATTGGCTGACCAGGATGGAGGAGGACTGGAAGCCTTACTAAGCATTTAAAAAATAAATTATATTTACAGTCCTGAACTTTTCTGGGGTTCTGTGGTATGATTTTTTTTTTTTTTTACATCCACGCTGTAGCTACTGGGTGTTTAGTTTTCTTAGTTCTGCTATTCATTTTTCTCAGTTCTGCTTTTTCTATTTAGTTTCCATTTGTAATAGAGTATAGACATGTATTAAGAGAAAAAAGTTTATAATTTCACTAACTTGAAATAAAAATACATGTATTAGGGCAGATGATTCAAAAAAGGAAAGAAATAGGGGCGCCTGGGTGGCACAGCGGTTAAGCGTCTGCCTTCGGCTCAGGGCGTGATCCCGGTGTTCTGGGATCGAGCCCCACATCGGGCTCCTCCGCTATGAGCCTGCTTCTTCCTCTCCCACTCCCCCTGCTTGTGTTCCCTCTCTCGCTGGCAGTCTCTATCTCTGTCAAATAAATAAATAAAATCTTAAAAAAAAAAAGGAAAGAAATAGAAAGTAAAATATAAAAGTGTCTTCCTCCTTTCTTTCCCTAGTCCTCTCAAAAGGTAACCTTTGTGAATATTTTGATTTACCCTAGAAACAAAAAAAACAAGCCTACAAGCCAAGTGTGTGTGTGTGTGTGTGTGTGTGTGTGTGTGTGTGCACGTGTGAAATTGTACATACACAAAGGGGATAAAACCATACAGTATATGGGCTAGATTTTTTCCCATAATATTCCTGGAGCTATTTCACTATGGCACATGCAGATTCATTTTGTTCTTTATAATTTACTGTGATGGACACACTGGCTTTGAAACAATATTTCTAGAGTGCTATACAAACTATAAAGGATCCTCTTTAGTAAGTTCTTTTTGTAGAGCAAACAATTATTTCAGGGTAATTAATACTTATCCATTAATTTTTCAGGTATGTATACTTGTATTTTTTTTACGTTTATTTACTTAAGTAATTTTTTTAAAAATTTTATTTATTTACTTATTTGTCAGAGAGAGAGAGAGCACACAAACAGGAGGAGAGGCAGGCAGACGGAGAAGCAGGCTCCCTGCTGAGCAAGGAGCCCGATGTGGGACTCAATCCCAGGACCCTGAGATCATGACCTGAGCCAAAGGCAGCCACCCAGGCGTCCCTACTTAAGTAATTTCTACACCCAACATGGGGCTCCAAGTCACGACCCTGAGATCAAGAGTCACCTGCTCGCCAGATTAAGCAACCCAGGCACCCCTATATATTTGGATTTTAATACATCAACCTTTCTTAAAGTGATCCCACCTGTAAACAACAGATCACTACATATATAGTTACAAGGATTTCAGGTGAAATGCTCAGTGAGGCAGAGGGCAAAATCTTTTGGTTGCAAGAAACCCGAAAGGAGGGGCGCCTGGGTGGCACAGCAGTTAAGCGTCTGCCTTCGGCTCAGGGCGTGATCCCGGCGTTATGGGATCGAGCCCCACATCAGGCTCTTCCGCTATGAGCCTGCTTCTTCCTCTCCCACTCCCCCTGCTTGTGTTCCCTCTCTCGCTGGCTGTCTCTATCTCTGTCGAATAAATAAATAAAATCTTTAAAAAAAAAAAAAAAGAAAGAAACCTGAAAGGAAACTCCAGCTAAACGGAAAAAGAGAGTTGGTTTTAGGGATACTCTGTTGTCTTATAGGACCTAACAACAGGTGGGCTTCAGGGAAACCTAGGACCAGAGACCCAGACACCATTGTAACTCTCTCCAACTTTAGCTCTGCTGCTCCTCTCTGCACTTTGTTCTTTAATCAAATCCATTTCTTCAACTATTCAATAGTTGTCCATTCAGAGTAGTGAACTTGGCAATGGACAGCTTCAGAGCTGTACATCTTAGGTACTCTAAAGAGCCTTGGGGCTCTCTCTCAAGCTCTGGTTTTAAAATTTCTGAGGAAAAGGAAAATCTGATTGGTCCAGCGTGGGTTACATTAGGTTGTTACCTTAAGACAAGTGAAATGTATCCAGATGTATCCAGAGAGAAATGGATGGCAGTGAATGGACCAGTATGACAGCAACTTGGAAAAGCATTTGGATGGTGGGAGGGGTGGCGGAGAGCGTTGCTATCAGAAGGGGAATGCTGAGTAGACTGTTGCCTAGGGGTCTGCCATTACTGAATCTTCTAATTCTTTGATGGAGACTTCCTGGAAGGGGTAAGATTTTTTTTTTTTTTAAGATTTATTTATTTATTTTGAGAAAGAGACAGAGAGAGAAAGTACATATGAGTAGAGGGAGGGGCAAAGGGAGAGGGAGAGAGAGAATCTCAAGCAGACTCCCCAGTGAGCATGAAGCCCAACATTCTGGGCTCGATCTTACGACCCTGAGACCATGACAGGAGTTGAAATCAAGAGTCGGATTCTTAACTGACTGAGCCACCCAGGCGCCCTGGATTTTTTTAAAAAAAGATTTTATTTATTTATTTAGAGGAAACTCTACACCCAACATGGGGCTTGAACTCACAACCCCGAGATCAAGAGTCACATGCTCTACCAACAGAGTCAGCCAGGTGCCCCGAGAAGGGGTAAGATTTCAGTGGTGCCATCATTTGAAGAAAATCCAAGCCCTTGGTGAAAGTTCCAAAGGTTCCCTAGGTCACGGAGAAGACCCTATCCAAAGATGGCTTTTTCAGTTTAGAGCCCACTAACACACCCTTTTCTGGGCCTCTGAAGCTCTGTGATCCTTCCAAGCAAAAGTGGAAAGCAGTAGGCATTATTGTTAAAATAAGGCCAGGTTCAGAGTTCTCATTTTAGCCATTTATGGAGACCTTCATTTCTTTATGCAGATCAAAGTTTCTCTCCGATATCATATTCCATCTTCTTGAAGAACTTCCTTTAATATTTCTTGTAATGCAGATGTGATGATAATGAATTCTCTCAGCTTGTATTTGTCCGAAAAAGTGTTTCACTTTCATTTTTGAAATATGTTCACTGGGTATGGAATGCTGAGTTGACAGTTTCTTCCTTCAGCTCTTTGAAGATGTTACTCTATTGTTTTCTGGCTTGCAGAGTTTCTGGTGGGAAGTGTGCTTTGTTCCTCCATAAAATGTGTCTTTTTTCTTTGGTTGCTTTCAAGATTTTCTCTTTATTTTTAGTTTTTGGAATTTTGAATATATGATGTGTCCAGGCATGTGTAGTGGTTGAAAATATGTATACAGATTCTTTGATGCTTTAAAAGATGGAGTTTAATTCTTCTCCTCTTAAGTTTGGGATGGACTTTGAGACTTCCTGCTCTCCTAGTTATTTTATTTTATTTATTATTTTTTAAAAGATTTATTTATTGGGGCACCTGGGTGGCTCAGTCGGTTAAACGTCTGCCTTTGTCTCAGGTCATGATCCTGGGGTCCTGGGATTGAGGCCTACATCGGGTTCCATGTTCAGTGGGGAGCCTGATTCTCCCTTTCCCTCTGCTGCTCCCTCTGCTGCTCCCTCTGCTTGTGCTCTCTCCCTCTAAGTAAATAAACTCTTTTAAAAAAATAAAAGATTTATTTATTTATTTGAGAGAGAGAGGGAGAGAACAAGTGGGGGAGGGGCAGAGGGAGAGGGACTGAATCCCATACAGACTCCCTACTGAGTGTGGAGCCCAATGCAGAGCTCAGTCTCACAACCCTGAGATAATGACCTGAGCTGAAATCAAGAGTCAGACGCTTAACTGACTGAGCCACCCGGGTGCCCCACAGGCATTTAATTTTTAATTTTTATTTTTTTGTATCAAGGTATAATTAACATATAACACTATGTTAGTTCCAGGTGAATGGCATAATGATTCCATATTTGTATGTATCACAAAATGACATCCATTGTTACAGTCACAACATTTTTTTCTTTATGTTAGATATCCATGACTCATTTATTATATCATCTAATAAAGCTTATACCTTTTGATTGCCTAATAATAAAGTTTATACCTTTTGATTGCCTTCAGCTATTTTGCCCCCACAAAACTGCTCTCTGCATCTATAAGGTTTTTTTTTTTTAATATTTCACATATAAGTGAGATCATATGGTATTTGTCTTTCCCTGACTTGCTTGACCTAGTATAATACCCTCAAGGTCCATCCACATTTTCACAAATTACAAGATTTCATTTTTTTTATGGCTGAATAGTATTCCATATCTTAGCTATTGTAAATAATGCTGCAGTGAACATGGCGGTGCATATGTCTTTCCAAGTTACTGTTTTTCTTTGGGTAAATACCCAGAAGTGGAACTGCTGGATCATATGGTAGTTCTATTTTTAATTTTTTGAGGAACCTCCATATTGTTCTCCACGGGAGACTCACTTCGAACGAAGAGGATATGGTGGGAATTAAGGGTGTGCTACTTCTGAGACTGAGACTGTACAAGACAGTGTTCCTTCTGCTTGACTCTTAGATTGCTCTGGCAATGCTAACGGCCACACTAAGGATTTTAAGCCAGTATGCTTTAATGATCAGGAAATTATAATTATTTAAATACTTAATTGTCAGAATAAGCCAGCTGGATGAGGAGTTACTGTAATGGGAAGAAACTGTCAAAGATAAAAACCCAAATCATGATATTATACCACAGAAAGCTTATTGAATGATTTGCTCTTCCAGCAGGCACTTGGTAAGCATCCATACTGTGTCTGATTATGTCCAGATAAGCCACAGAAATCAAGCAGAGGAAGACCCCAAACAAGTTTTATAATTTTAACCTACTAGAATATGAACCTAGACTCCTTTGATACAGCTCTATTAAAATGCAATTCATTTAACTTTTTAATAATAATATTTTTTATTATATTATGTTAGTCACCATACAGTACATCCCTGGTTTTTTGATGTAAAGTTCCATGATTCATTCGTTGTGTATAACACCCAGTGCCCCATGCAATATGTGCCCTCCTTACTACCCATCACCAGCCTATTCCATTCTCCCACCCCCCGCCCCTCTGAAGCCCTCAGTTTGTTTCTCAGAGTCCATAGTCTCTCATGCTTCATTCCCCCTTCTGATTATCCCTCCTTTCTTTATCCCTTTCTTCTCCTACCAATCTTCCTAGTTCTTATGTTCCATAGACGAGAGAAACCATATGATAATTGTCTTTTCTGCTTGACTTATTTCACTTAGCATTATCTCCTCCAGTGCCGTCCATGTTGCAGCAAATGTTGAGAAATCGTTCTCTTTGATAGTTGAGTAACATTCCGTTGTATATATGGACCACATCTTCTTAATCCAGTCATCTGTTGAAGGGCATCTTGGCTCCTTCCACGATTTAACTATTGTGGACAATGCTGCTATGAACATTAGGGTGCATATGGCCCTTCTCTTCACTACATCTGTATCTTTGGGGTAAATACCCAGTAGTGCAATTGCTGGATCATAGGGTAGCTCAATTTTTAACTTTTTAAGGGACCTCTACACTGTTTTCCAGAGTGGCTATACCAACTTGCATTCCCACCAATGTATGAGGGATCCCCTTTCTCCACATCCTCTCCAGCAATTGTTGTTTCTTGCCTTGTCAATTTTTGCCATTCTAACTGGCGTAAGGTGGTATCTCAGTGTGGTTTTGATTTGAATTTCCCTGATGGCTAATGATTTTGAACATTTTTTCATGTGTCTGTTAGCCATTTGTATGTCTTCATTGGAAAAGTGTCTATTCATATCTTCTGCCCATTTTATGATTTGTTTATTTGTTTCTTGTGTATTGAGTTTGAGAAGTTCTTTGTAGATCTTGGATACCAGTCTTTTATCTGTAGTGTCATTTGCGAATATATTCTCCCATTCCGTGGGCTGCCTCTTAGTTTTTTTGACTGTTTCCTTGGCTGTGCAGAAGCTTTTTATCTTGATGAAGGCCCACAAGTTCATTTTTTCTTTTGTTTCTCTTGCCTTTGGAGATGTGTCATGAAAAAAGTTGCTATGGCTGATGTCGTAGAGGTTGCTGCCTATGCTCTCCTCTAGGATTTTGATGGATTCTCACATCGAGGTCTTTCATCCATTTGGAGTTTATCTTCGTGTATGGTATGAGAGAGTGGTCAAGTTTCATTCTTTTGCATGTAGCTGTCCAATTTTCCCAGCACCATTTATTGAAGAGACTGTCTTTTTTCCACTGGATGTTTTTTCCTGCTTTGTCAAAGATTAGTTGCCCAAAGAGCCAAGGGTCCATTTATGGGTTCTCTATTCTGTTCCATTGGTCTATGCGTCTGTTTTTGTGCCAGTACCATGCTGTCTTTGTGATCACAGCTTTGTAGTACAACTTGAAATCCGGCATTGTGATGCCCCCAGCTTTGTTTTTCCTTTTCAACAATTCCTTGGCGATTCAGGGCCTTTTCTGGTTCCACACAAATTTAAGGGCTGTTTGTTCCAGTTCTTTGAAAATTGTCATTGGTATTTTGATCTGGATAGCATTGAAAGTGTAGATTGCTCTGGGTAGCATAGACATTTTAACTATGTTAATTCTTCCGATCCATGAGCATGGAATATTTTTCCATCTTTTTGTGTCTTCTTCAATGTCTTTCAAGAGTGATTTGTAGTTTCTAGAATATGGATCCTTTATGTCTCTGGTTAATTCCAAGATAACGTATGATTTTTGGTGCTATTGTAAATGGAATGGATTCCCTAATTTCTCTTTCTTCAGTCTCATTGTTCGTGTATAGGAATGCAACTGATTTCTGAGCATTGATTTTGTATCCTGCCACATCACTGAATTGCTCTATAACTTCTAGTAGTTTGGGGGTGGATTCTTTTGGGTTTTCCATATAGAGTATCATGTCATCTGTGAAGAGAGACAGTTGGACTTCTTCTTTGCCGATTTGGATACCTTTTATCCCTTTTTGTTGTCTGATTGCTGTTGCAAGGACTTCTAGTACTATGTTGAATAATAATGGCGAGAGTGGGCATCCTTGTCGTGTTCCTGATCTTAAGGGAAAGGCTTCCAGCTTTTCCCCATTGAGAAGGATATTTGCTGTAGGCTTTTCATAGATGGTTTTTATGAGATTGAGAAATGTACCCTCTATCCCTACACTCTGAAGGGTTTTAATCAGGAAAGGATGCTGTATTTTGTCAAATGCTTTTTCTGCATCTATTGAGAGGATCATATGATTCTTGACTCTTTTCTTGTTGATAAGCTCTATCACCGTGATAGATTTGCGAATGTTGAACCTCCCTTGCATCCCAGGGATGAACCCACTTGGTCATGATGGATAATCCTTTTAATGTACTGTTGGATCCTATTAGCTAGGATCTTGTTGAGAATTTCGGCATCCATATTCATCAGGGATATCGGTCTGTAATTCTCCTTTTTGATGGGGTCTTTGCCTGGTTTGGGGATCAAGGTAATATTGGCCTCATAGAATGAGTTTGACTTTTTAAAATTAATAGACTTGGAGTACAGGGTTGGTTTAGTCAGTTGAGCTTCTGACTTTTGTTTTTGGCTCAGGTCATGATCTCGGGGTCATGGAATCGGGCCCTGTGTTGGGCTCCGTGCTCGGTGGAACCAATACTGATATATCATAAACCAAAGTCCATATTTTATATCAGGGTCCACTCTTTGTCTTGTACATTCCATGGGTTTTGACAAATGTATATTGACATGCACTCAATATTATGTATTATACAGAATAGTTTCACTGCCTTAAAAATCCTCTGTGCTCCTCTTCTCTGCCCCACTCAAGCTCCTGGCAACCACTGATGTTTTTTACTGTCTCTATAGCTTGGCCTTTTCCAGAATGTCATACAGTTGGGATCATACCGTATGTAGCCTTTTTGCATTGGCTTCTTTCACTAGTAACATGAATTTATGGTTTCTCCATATCTTTTTGAAGCTTGATAGCTCATTTCTTTTTAGCACTGAATTATATTCCATTGTATAGATGTACCATAGTTTGCTTATTAACTTGCCTGGGTGGTGTGGTTGGTTAAGCGTCCAACTTAGTTTTGGCTCGGGTCATGATCTCAGGCTTGTGAGATCGATTCCCGTACTGGGCTCCATGCTCAGCATGGAGTCTGCTTGGATTCTCTCTCTCTGCCCCAAACCCCACACTGCGTGCATGCTCGCTCTCAAAAATAAATAAATCTTAAAAAAAAGAGAGAATATCTTGGTTATTTTCAAGTTTTGGCAATTATGAATAAATAAATACATTTGTATGTAGGTTTTTGTGTGGATTTAAGTTTTCGGCACATTTGGGTAAATACCCAAGAAGCATGACTGCAGGATCCTATGGTAAAAGTAGATTTAGTTTTGTAAGAAACAGTCAAACTGTATTCCAAAGTGGCCGTACCATTTTGCATTCTTACCAGCAACAATGAGAGTTGCTCCACATCCTCACCAGCATTGGTGCTGTCAGTGTTACGGATTTCAGCAATTCATTAATGTATGATGTTGAGCATCTTTTCACATGCTTATTTGCCCTCTGAGTATCTTTTTTAGAGAGGTGTCTGCTCAGATCTTTGTCCATTTTGTAATCTGGTCGTTCATTTTCTTACTGTTGAGTTTTAAGAGTTCTTCATATATTTTGGACACCAGTCTTTAATCAGATTATGTAATATGCAAATATTTTATCCCAGTCTGTGGTTTGTCCTCTCATTCTCTTGACATTTAACTTTGATATTTTTTTTAAAGCTCATTTTCTAAAGAATTTTTCTTTAAACTGAGGTATAATTTTTTTTTGGATATAAAAAAACCAAGGGGCACCTGGGTGGCTCAGTTGGTTGAGTGTCTGACTCTTGATTTCAGCTCAGGTCATCTTGGGGTTGGGAGATCCAGTCCCACATTGGGCTCTGTGCTCAGCGCAGAGTCTGCTTGAGTCTCTCTCAATGATCCCTCCGCCCCTCCCCCTGCTTGCATGCTCTCTAATAAAATCTTAAAAAAAAAAACAACCCAAAACTAAGATAACCCACATCATAAAATTCACCCTCTAAAGTGTACAATTCACTGGTTTGCACAAAGTTGTGCAACCATCACCACTACGTAATTAGAAAAAAATTTCATCACTCCAAAAAGAACCCTATTATCAGTCATTCCCATTCTCCTCTCTCCTTGGCAACCACTCATCTACTTTGTCTCTACGGATTTGCCTATCTGCACATTTTCATATAAATGAAATCAGAATTTGTAACCTTTTGTAACTGGATTCCATTTTCTTAAAAAGATTTTGACAGAGACAGCATAAGCAGGGGGAGGGCCAGAGGGACAAGCAGACTCTTCACTGAGCGTGGGGCTTTACCTGGGGCTCAACATGGGGCTCTACCCCAGGACCCTGAGATCATGACCTGAACCGAAGTCAGACGCTTAACCAACTGAGCCACGCAGGTGCCCCTGGATTCCGTTACATTTAACACGTTTTCAAAGTTCATCACCATGTTGTTGCACAAATCATTCTTCATTCTTCTTATGGCTGAATATTCCATTGTATGGATATACCGTATTTTTATCTATTCGTCAGTTTGATGGGCATTTATTTGGCTTCCACTTTTTTGCTTTTTAACATTCATGTAACAAGTTTTCATGTGGGTTTTATGTCTCTTAGGTATATATTTGGGAGTGTAATTGCTGGGACATATGGAAACTCTATATTTAAATCTTTTGAGGGATTGCTAGACTCTTACAAAGTGGTTGCATAATTTTCCATTCCCAATTCTTCACATCCTCATCAACACTTGTTATTGTCTATGTTTGATTATAGCCATTTTGGTGGGTGTGTAGTGGTATCTCACTGCAGTTTCAATTTGCATTGTTCTCTGATGGTTAATGATGTTTTGCCCATTTGTACATCTTCTTTGGAGAAATGTCTATTCAGACCCTTTTCCCATTTTACGATTAGGTTATTTGTCTTATTGTTGAGTTGTAAAAGTTCTTTCTTTACTCTGGATACTAGACTGGCCAGAGAAGGATGGGGGTTTTGAAGGAAGTGCAGTTACTGTTGATAAAATTGAGGATGTGACCATGACATAGGTGATTGAAGTGAAAAGGGGCAGAAAAAGATCATTAAATATAAGGAAAGCAGGGTGTTGGATAAGTCATTCATGGGAAGTTAAAGCCACCAAAAATGATGGCACGTGTGCGGAAAAAGAAAACATTACACAGGGGCTAAAATCTTCTCTGTATGAGGGACAATCATTGAGAGTTCAGTAGAAAGGGCAATGACACAAGGGCTAGAATAGTCAAACTGCTGAATTTTAAAAGCTGGAAGGAAGGATGAGAAATAATCACAGACCAGTTCTTGGTTCTGACAAAAACAGCTTCCACCTAGGAGGGCTACAGGGAAAGCAGCATTTTAGGGGACAGCCAAAGTATGCAATGCCTTCAGGCGACAACTGAGGTGAAGAGATGAAGCAAACATTCTAATAAGAAGGTGCTTATATAGAATTTGATTATAGAAGGGAAGTGCTAGAGGGCACAGTAGAAGGGTTGGGAAGGGGAGCAGTATGCGACCTGGTGGTGGATAAACACTGAGGTTCAGACTCTTGGGATAACTGTGACAAACCTGTGAGGCATGGTGGGATTAGACTTGAATGACTCTTAGAGGATGGTGAGCAAGTAATTCCAGGATTGTTGTAGAGGCTACATCCTTATTTCTGCAACTGATCATGGCCTGGAGGTAGGAGTGGGCACTGTGGTGACTTTCCTCCTCTCCTACACAGTCCATATTCCCCTTGCCCTCGATCCTCTCCTTAGATCGTTAGTGTTCTTTGCCCAGTGGGTGACCCAAATCTTTGTTAAGAATCTGAATGGTCCTAGTATCTAATACCTAGTGTTGATTAGGACCACAATACAGAAAATTGTTTAAATATAAAAAACGCAGAAATAAATCTGAGGAAACTACCTGGAATGGAGGTTTTTTCAAATTCACTTAATCTTTTTTCATACTGTCCTTTCTTGTATTATGGTTTCTAGTCTTTCCTTTATTTCTCTGAACATTTTAACTTTATTTTCTTTTAAAGATTTGAGAGAGCAAGAGAGAGGGAGAGAGATCACAAGCAGGGGCAGAGGGAGTGGGAGAAGGAGACGCCCCGCTGAGCAAGGAGCCCCATGCGGGATTTGATCCCAGGACACTGGGATCATGACCTGAGACGAAGGCAGACACTTAACCGACTGAGCCACCCAGGCACCCTCTCCGAACATTTTAAATACACTTTTAAACTCAGATTTTTTTTTTTAAGATTTTATTTTTAAGTAATGTCTACATCCAACATGGGGCTCAAACTCACAAGCCCAAGATCAAAAGTCGCACGCTCCACCAACTGAGCCAGCCCAGTGACCCTGATTCTTTTATAACAATTCCTGGAGTGCAAATTCTCCCATTTATTCCTTTCTTTGCTTTGTTTCTTCTCTTTCTCTCTTCTTGGTAATTTTCCCCTGTAAGCTCATTTTAAATAGGACTTGTTTTTCACAGGTTCCTTTGTGAAAAGTTGATTACAGGACTATCCTTACAGAACAGTTTTGTTTGCTTCACTGGCCCAGGACCAGCTTTTTGTCAATTTTTCTCCATTGTGACATCCCAGAAACATTTGGGTATTGTGAATTTGGACCACATTTGCACAGACAGCAAATGTATGTTTCTGTGTGGGTGATTCTTTCTACTCACATTCCTGAGTTATGGTATTTTCTTTTATTTCCCTACTGATTACCAGATCAATGAGTGGTGTTTTTCTAGTTTTTAATTTCACAAGGAAGTGGTCCTTTGAGACTCCTGTCTTTGCTGAAGCCCTAGCACTCAGCTATTAGGCCTGTATCTTGGTCCCAAGTCTGTACGAAACTCCTTAACTTCCAGTTCACACATCTTTGACTTTTGGGTTCCCATTCATTTCTGGCACCTCGGGATCTCCCATTTTTAGTTTCAAGCCCAGTTGTGTGTTGAACTTTTTGTTGTTGTTGTTACATATTATCTCCATGTGTGAGGGTGGGAAGGGGGTTTGCCTGGAACTACTCCATCTGTTGCATATTGGTCAGAAGTCACCCCAAAACAAAGGGTCTTTTGAAAACACAAATATGGTCATTTCATTCTCTTAGCATGGCATTCAAGGCACTATGAAAGCAGGAAACTAGCCTCTCTAGTTTCATTTTCCACCGCTTTCTTCTCTTCTCCACACCCAGATAAGTCACAGATGACTACTCTTTCCTTTCTCTTGTACTTAGGGTGCGTGTTGATGGGAGTGAAACTGACTTATCCTCTAGTTTGCATACTATTAAGTAGTTACTGACAGTAGTAGTAGCTTGTATCTCCTAAGAGCCTAGATCCAGAAAATAGCAAATCCATGTGGCTTTACCTCTGGACATTGTAGTATAACATGAGTTTAGTTAACTTTATTAAATTAAAAATGCTGTTGAGTCTGGTTAGGTTTGCACTGAATTACACATTGAGTCATCCTTTCCAAGAACTTGGTATGTCTTCATTTGACAGATCTTATTTTAATGCCCTTCAATAGGATTTTCTTCTCTTGTTTATTCTTAAATATTTTATGATTTTGAATATATTTTATAATTTACCTTTGAATAGGTTACACATTAATATGATTCAAAATTTAATTTAAAAGTATAAAAATGAATATAGTGGATTTTCCATTTCCATTGCTATCTCCTCTCTCTACCCAACCCCTCTTCCAGAGGTATTTTTTGTATATGAGCAAATATATATACTTATTTATTGCAACTATGAACGAAATGCTTTTCCTTTGTCACTGTTTTCTAGTTGGCTAGAATAGAAAAAGCTATTGACTTTTATACATTTATCTTCTATTCACACGCTTATCAAATTTCCTTAATACTAGGTTTTAGTATAGTCTCTTGGATTTCTTAAATACACAGTCATATTTCTTCAAAACAAGATACCTTACTATTTTCCAATATTTATACCAATTATTTAGTTTTCTTGCCTAATTGCTTTCAGCTGAATTTTCAAAGCATGGTTGAATCCTATCTTATTTCAGACTTTAATAAAAATAGCTTTAGTATTTACTATTAGGAATGTTTGCTTTTGGGGTGCCCAGGTGGCTCAGTCAGTTAAGCACCTGCCTGCTTTTGGCTCAGGGCATGATTCCAGGGTCCTGAGATAGAGCCCTGCATGGGGCTCTCTGCTCCATGGGGAAAAAATGAAATGTTTGCTATTGTTTTTTGATGAATAATCTTTTCCTTTTACTCAGGGCTTTATTGTATTTTATTTTAAATTAAAAAAATTTTTTCAAATAATCTCTTTGCCCAATGTGGGGCTCAAACTTATGACCCAGAGATCAAGAGTTGCCTGCTCTACCCACTGAGCCAGCCAGGCACCCCTAGAGCTTTATTTTTATCAAATCATAATTAAAACTGAAATATTTGATCCAATGCTTTTTAAGCATCTACTGATAAAGTGTTTTATTTCCTTTAATTTAGAAAAACTTTATTTTGAAGTACTTTTAGATTTAGACAAAAGTTGCAAAAATAATATAAAGAATTCCTGTATATCCTTACTCAAATTTCCCAAATGTTAATACTTACTTTTATCATTGTGTGTGTGTGTGTGTGTATATGTGTGTGTCCATGTGTATACATATATGGGCCTGTGAATCTGTGTGTATAAAGTTTACAATTACATTTGCAAATTGCCTTTACCTTTGACCTCTAAATACTTCAATGTATATTTTATAAAAACAAGGACATTCTCTTAATCATATATTATCAAAATAAGAAATACTTATAGATATTTCAATAATTTTTTTTTTTTTTTTAATTTAAGTAAGCTCTACATCCAATGTGGGCCTTCAACCTGAGATCAAGAGTCACGTGCTCTACTGACTGAGCCAGCCAGGTGCCCCTCTTCAAGTTCTTGATATAATGAATTATATTAATAAATTTCCTGATACTGAGGCTTGTATCACTGAAATAAACCTAATGTGATCACAGTGTACAATTCAACTTTATTTTATTTGATATTTTTTATCTATAGTCATAGGTGAGATTAGGCTAGGACTATCAGGTTTGGGCATTAATCTTATGCTGGCCTTTAAAATTCAACTGAGCATCTTTCCATCTTATCCCAAAGTCTGAAGCAGCTTATATAATAATTGAAAATTATAACCCACCTATTTGTTGGGCTGGATATGATGGCTACAAGTAGTGTTCACCTTGTGACCATTCAGTGGAACTGTATACTTGTGATTTGTGCCTTTTTCCATGTATATTTCAATAAGAAGTTTAAATAAAAGAACATGATTTTTTAGAAGGATAAACGTTTAATCACCTTTCCAATTTCTTCTATGGTAATTAATTAGGTCTATTCAAAGTATGTTTTGGGTATCTGCTGGGAAATTACCTATTTGCTCTGTTTCCAAATTTGTTGCCATAGAATTCTCCTGAAATTATTTTAAATTTTTCCATATCTACATGATTTCTCATTCCTAATCTTGCATTTTTTTCTTTTTCTTTTTATCAGGCTGAAGTTTTATTTATTTTACTGGTGTTTTCAAAAAGTCATTTTTCTACTTATCCTTTCTCCTTTTTTCCCCCCTACTTTTTAACTTCGAGTTTTATCTTTATTGGTCTATTTTCTATTTTCTTATGGCTTCACTGTGTTTTTTCCCCCTAAATCTTTTTGGTTTTTTTTGAGAGGGGGGTGGGCAGGGGCAGAGGGACAGAGAGAATTGTAAGCAGACTCCGTGCCCAGCGTGGAGCCTGACACAGGGCTCAATCTCACAACCCTGAGATCATGACCTGAGCCAAAATCAAGAGTCAGATGCTTAAGTGACTGAACCACCCAGGTGCCCCTTCCCTATATTTCTAAAACAATCACTATGCATCTTTGAATTTTTCTTTTTGAATAATAAAGGTGTTACATTTTCATTTTCAAGTCCTGTTTCTCATGCATTCTAGGATACTCAAGATGGGATCTGGGTCTTACTTTGCCCCCATTTGCTCAGGGTCCAATCCTGGCAGATCCTACTGGCTGGCCACAAGAACATGACAAATACATGTGTGCTCAGTGAATAAATGATACTCTTCTGTCCTGGGACTCACTGTGAAGATCTGTGCTTGCTGCAGGGCCCACCCAACCACCCAAATACCTGGAGCATCTGTCATATGCTGGCACTGTGTCAGGTCCTGTGAGTAGGACAGTGAGCTGGACAACTGAATATCTGCCCTCTGGGTGCTTACAGTGCTTTCTAGGGACAAAGACAGACATAGAACAAGTAATGCAAATGAGCTGAGTGTTGCCTGGGATGCTACGGAAGCATAAGATAGGGGCCAACATCACTTAGGAGGTGTAGTTAAGAATCTGTAGAAGTGATACTTAAGTTCCTCAAAATCTGAGAGTCTACCCTATCTCCTACTCCTCTCAGTGAGGTGGCCACTGGGTTTTCTAATACAAAAGTTATCTGGTCTTGAGTTACATGCCTGCTGCTCCTGGCCACAGCTGACTGAACCAAAGACTGACAACCAGGCATAAGAACTTTCTCTAATAGGAATGTTCCATATAGGATGGTCACTAAACGACTGCATTAGAGCCTTTAAGGGAAGTCTGAACACCAAATGGAGTGAAAGGAGAAGAAAAGGAGCTAGCAGAAGAAGAGAAAAAGAATAGTGAAGTGTAATAACAGCAGTCACAAATCCTATGGTACTGGATTAGAACTGTGGGAATCAATGTGAACTCATGGTTTTTAATAATATACATATAAATACAATAATAAATTCAGATGTGTGTTAACATGAATACACCTATTTCCTAGCTCTGTGTGCTGAAAGGGTCTAGAAGTAATGACACTCCAGTAGCAATGAATACACCTAGTGCCCATTCTCGAGTGCAAGGAGCCAGGAGCTACCTGGGAAAATAGCTATGCCAGGGCTGGAACAGGAAAAATATGAGTGAGCCTGGAACGTCTTGTGGTGCTAGAGCGTAAGCAAGGGCTAAAAAAATGATGGGGGCAATGCCAAAACGATACAGAAGCCAACCTGAAAGAGTTTCCAATGGCCAAATCTGGGCCAGTATGAGTAACAGACAACTACTGTAGTATTAGATTGTAACCCACAGAATAAGACAAATATCTATTAGTTTATACTGATATAAATAAATTACTGAGTAAGTATATGGGAGAAAAGAGATAGCTCTTCCCTACAGTAGGACACCAATTAATAAATACAGATGAAGTAAGTAAACAGAAAGTCATCTTTAGGTCAACACAGCATTAATACTTCTAAGCAAAAACCACTGATGGATGCTAAAATTAGTAGGCAAAGTTTAAGGATAAATGAGACATTTACACAGCTTCAAAGTGTCTCCCCACAAGACTCTTACTAATTTCAAAGGGGAAGTTGGTAATTTTACAGTGGAGAAACCTGACACACTGCCACAGTCACGTGATCCAAGTTAGTATCACCCTCTGACAGAAGGCAGTAGAAGGGCACACCATCGCTTCTGGGGTAGTTCTGCCAAAACTGCAGACCCTCAATCTAATCATGTGAAAAAAGGAGACAAACCCAAACTGAAGAACATTCTACAAAATGACTGGCCTAGACATTTAAAAAGTATCAAGGTCATGAAAGGCAAAGAAAGATGGAGCAACTGACGGAGACAAAGGAAACATGACAATGAAACGTAACATGGTATCCTGGATTGGACCCTGGCCCAGATAAAGGACATCAGTGGGAAAAATGGCAAAATCTGAATGTCTATAGATTAGTTAGTACTGTGTCCATGTTAATTTCCTGCTTTTAATAATTATACTATAGTTTTGTAAGATGTTACTATTAGGAGGAGTGAGGTGAAGGATATACGAGAACTACTATTTTTGCAACTTTTTGTAAGTCTAAAATTATTTCAAAACAAGTACTAGTAGTAGCAGTAGCAGCAGTAGTAAAAAGAACAGCAGTCACTGAGGTAGGGAGCAGCAGACAGCTCCTCGGGAGACTGGACAGTGATTGCTGGAGTACCTGCTGGAGCCCATGTCCTGACTTCTGACTGTTCGTGCCCACCATATTGTTATGGTATTCTTCCAACACCCAAGGGACTTTAATGCCTACCTCTAGTTTCTGCTTCCTGAAAGAGATTAGCTAATACCAAAGGAGGGATCCAAAAAGGCCCTGCAGGTGATGGGGTGCTCATCAACGGTGGCTACTGTCGATGGTGCCCAACGATGCACCAGGCCTTGCTGTGTCCTGTTAAGCCAGGGTTGAAATGTGACTGGTTTGTGGTATGCTCTTGACGGATGGCATGCAGACCCTCTGCTTAGTAACTAACATGCAGACTGCACGGGGGAGCTGTTTATTCCAGGCTAACTCAGCTGAGACAGCAGTATAGACAGAGCTGATACAGACTCCATGGCCATCTGGGCACAGCCTGATTTCATTATCACTCTCCCTACAGCTCCCCGATGTCTGTATTAATCTCCTGAAGGAGGCCCCATAGAACTGAGCTTGCTTGGTCATTTGGTACTATTGTCCAGTCCCAGAGCAGAGCAGGGTAGTGACCCACTCAGCCTTCCTCCTAGAGGTGCCTTACACTGGCTTAGTTCCAAAGCTGGAGAAACGTAGTCTGGCCTGACACCAGAATGTGTGGTGAGGGGCAACAGCTACCGTATTATGGCAGTGGAGGGGGAAGAGTTCTATGGGTCCCTTCTCCTTGGAATTCTAGGGTATGGGAAAGAGGAGCTACAGCTTGCATGGCACAAGCTCTGTGCCTGGGCCTCTGCACTCTTTCTCCACAATCTCTGCAGACATTCTGGGGACTCAGTTGCATAAAGGCCAACAGAGGGTGGCAGGTCACAGCCTGGTCCCTGTCTTTTCCCAGGCAGATCTGTTCTTAGCTGCCAAACTTCTGAGCTTCCTGAGACCATGATAAAGTTCCAGAGACTACGGGCCATGGGGATCATGCTGAAGGATAGAGATAAGGAACCTCCTTCTCCTCCCTGCCTTGAAGGGGGTGGGGAGGCAGCGCTTCTCTTGGAGACCTGTTAGCAAGTTTTGGGCCCATAACAAAGGATCCAGGGGAGGGCAAAATCTCTATTTTTGACTTTGAGGCTGAGGAGGGGTCTTTTGGGGGCTACGAGGAGGTAAACAGGCCTCAGGCTGGGTGGAGAGGAGGGAAAGGGCATGAGGGGAAGATAGGTCAGTTGCCATGCCACAGCCGAGGGGCCTTTATTGGATGTTGAGGGCACGTCTAGGCAGGCAGGTAGAAGCTAGAGGTTGTGGCACACCTTCTCGGGATGTAGTGGTGCCCGGATGTCCAGTTTGTGGGTCTTGCTGTCCTTGTCGATGATCTCCAGCCGCAGCTTGGGTGGACGCTTCTCAGTCTGGGGTGAGGGCCGTTCAGGGCTCTTGAGCAGCTGTTTGTCTGAGTCCTCCACGGTGATGCGCAGAGTACAGCCCCCCGGCAGCAGGTCTTGTTCATAGGCGGCCGCCAGCTGGTTCACCACACGGCGCTCTACCTGTACGTGACAGGTGAAGTGCTCATCACTGCTGGGGCCGTGGCCTGGAGCCCAGGCTCTATCACTCGCTGATAGGGCAAGTCAGAAACCTCTGAGCTTTAGTTTCCCCCTCTGCAAAGTGGGGCTAACCACACACAGCTTGCAGGACTATGCTAAAACTCAATGACGTCAGTTTCTGAGGTTCCCAGCTTAGTTCCTCACTCCTGGCAGGGGTTCATACTTGCTTACCCTCCAGGACCGGAGTTTATTTGATCATCTTCTGGTTTGGGTTCTGAGGGGGAATCTGGTCTGGGTATGGACTATTTCAGGCTGGGAGGCCAGGGTGGGGTGGGGGCACTGGGGAGGGAGGTGCGGAGGTGTCTTACTTCTCTCAGGCTCCTGTACTCACCTCGTGCTTGATGGAGCGGGCGCCATAGTGTACATTGTAGCCGTCGACCAACACGTCTGCCACCTCGCGGTCCCAGAGCAGCGTGATGTTGTGCCTTTGCTTGGCCTGAGATAGGTCAGATAGGAGCCCACATGTGGCCCAGTGCTTTCCATCTCTCACCGCTCTGGCCTGAGGCCTGGGACTGTGAGTGACTGTGTGCCCTCAGGGCCACTGGCCCACACCACTGTGCTCCATCCATGCCTCTAGGGGGTGGTGCTTCCAACCCAGTGTTCCCTGATTTCCAATGGGCAGATGACCCAACCCCACCCATGGGCAGTTTCTGCTCTTACTCTCTTGGCCCAGAAGTTCAGTTCCTTGTTGACAAGCTGGATGAGCTCCGAGTGGCAGAAGGGGAGGAAGTAGACAATCTCGTTGATTCTTCCCAGAAACTCATCCCTCCGGAAGTGAGCCTGCAGGGCCAGGTTAGGGGTGGGTGAGCTCTGTGACCCAAAAGGCGTAAAGGGAATTACTGGACCCCAGTGGGGAAGACTAAGGATGGCTAAGGGGATCTTCCCACCGGAGACTCCAGTAGGAAGGACAAAGACCTCTTACTTTCAGGATGGGGCGTATCACATTCTCCTTGAAGTTCTTTGAGATGGTTATCTTGTCATTAATCTGGACATCCCCTGTGGAAAAAGAATCATAAACTGCCTACTCCTCACACCTAGGGTGCTCTGGGAACTGTGCCTGCCTCTTGCCCCCATTCATGAAAAGAGCCCTGCCCCTGATGGTCTGTGTGATCCTGGTCAGGGTCTCAGGTTCTTTAGGCCTCAGGCTGGTCTCCACTTGAATGAGAGGATTGGACTGGGCACTTCCTGAGGCCCTTCCAGTTCTGTGTGCTACAAATAGAAAGCCTGGGGTTCCTTAGTTTAGGAGTTGTGTGAGGGAGGGAAGGAGGGGGACAAGAGTCAGAACCAAGACTTGAGTTTTGACTTGGAAGAGGGGCTGGAGGTTCATTTCCAAATAGAAAGGTGACAGATGTGGCCTCCTGCCTAATGTCATTCTTGCCCCTAGGAGATGTTGCTGGTGGTCTGGGCACTTGCCCAGTTGCCCAGACAGCTCAGGCTGTGTGCCATACCTAGGTTTTCAGCGATACGGTTACGGCTCATCTCCAAAGCTTCCTGCCTCAGCTGCAGTGCGTGCTGTGCGATCTCGTCGCTGGCCACATTGGAGGTCATGATGAAGATGGCGTCCTTGCAGTCGATGGTCTTCCCCTTTCCATCTGTCAGCCGGCCCTGGGAAAGAGCAGTGACTACACAGTCAGGAAGTGCTAAACCCAGGCGCCTCTTCCAGAGGTCTCTACAGAACCCCTAGCTGCTCGCTCCTCCCAGTTCTCACTGCCCTGGGCTGCGACCATTCCACCCGCTGAGAATGACTCCAGTCAAGACTGCAGCTCTGTCTGTCATCCATCAGGGCCTCTGATTCATCTCTGGCATCCCCGAAAGTCAGCCTGATTAAACATGCATCCATCCAACACACTTTCTTGGAGGCCCAATCTGGGCCAGGCTCTGTGTTGGGGCACTGGGGCTTCACTGAACCTTCGACATGCTTCTTGTTAAAAAAAATGACACTCAAGAAACCAGCAATGACACTTCAGTGAGTTAAGTGTTATAAGGGGAAGCCCAGATTACTGTAGGAGTTCAGAGGAGGGTATTTTATATGGCCATTGTAAAGACTAATATGGCCATGTTGGTTAAAAATCCTTAGTTAGCCAAGCTGTGCAAATGTTCTAAACTGTCGTTACGACAGCAGACGTGTAATACATATTTGTTGTATCAAAATGAACGAGACGAACTGAAACAGGTATAATCTCTGCAACTTAAAGGCCTCCTTTTGCCTGACAGAGCGGGATAGAAAATAAGGCTCGTCCTTTAACCAATGTGGGAAGATTCCTTGGAATCTTTAGCTCTTTCTAGAAGCGACACAGATGAAAGAAAGCATCCATGCTGGAGACCGATGCACCGAGGAAAGGGAAAAGAGAGAAGAGACAGAAGAATGAGAGAAGTACAGCTATCTGGGGCCATGCAGTTCAAGGGCAAGAAGCTCCCACCAACTCAGCAAACAACAAGGCTATCACTGTACAACAGTACTTTACAGTCATTTATGATGAAAGCAACGGTCAGGGCCTCGCTGAGCAGAACTGACGGGAGTTAACAATAGTGGACACCAACAGGGCGCTTCTTGTTGCACCACGGGTGCCCTGCTTCGTGTTCTCTGTGCCCTACTGCACTCCTCCCACTGAGCACAGTTCCTGCCACCCCTAAGAACATGGCTCTGGGGACATTACTGACCCCAACCTGTTGGCTCCTGCCTGCCCCAGCCTCAGCTGGTAGTTAGTCTTCCTCAAGCATTTCCCTTTCCCTGGTGGTATGGACCCCGACTCAGGCGCAGCCCTTGCTTCTAAATCCAAATCAATGGCAGACCAGCCCTGGCCCCCAGAGGCAAAAGGGGAAGGGATGCGCTTTAACTTAGTACCTACCCCATGCTGGGCATGGTACCTGGTGCTTTTTAGCCTTGCTTTATACTGGCCCTTGGCACAGGTTTCTTAGATTTGTTTAATCTGAGAGAGAGAGCGCATGAGCAGGGGGAGGGGCAGAGGGAGAGGAATGCTCAAGCAGACTCCCTGCTGAGCGAGGAGCCCAGCACAGGGCTCAACAGGGGCTCAATCTCAAGACCCTGAGATCATGACCTAGCTGAAATCAAGAGTCAGACGCTTAACTGACTGATCCACCCAGGCGTCCCTCAGGCCTCTTAGAAAGTGTTAGTGCCAAGGGGATCAATTCAGAAGGGGCCTTGAGGTCCAGGTGCTAACTACTGTCCCTGCCTTGGGGTGGGAAGAAGGGAAGGCAAGGGTGCAAGTGGATGTTCGTGAGCCTTGCTGTTGGCTTCTCTGAATATAACAGATCAATAGAATCTATCGAGGGCAATTCTAATTCTGGGGACGTGTGTGTGTGTGTGTGATGTGTCCAAATGTATGCATAAGGCACTCTTCGCAGAGCTCACCCTTGAAGATGGAGGACACACGCTGCTATACAGGCAAGAACAATAACCAGCGGCAGTTCCAGTCCAGGATCAAAGCCCTGCTTTTCACTGGGCCTGGGATGGGTCCCAGGCGGGTAAGGGGAGCAGACATAGTGTATGACTGACCCAAAGGGTGACTTTCACAGTGTTCATGTCTCCTCCTCCTCGGCAGTAAAGATGTACCCCAAAGTGGGAGCTGTCCCTGTCTCACCTCCCAGCAATGACTGGGTGGGTGTGAATGCTCCCCCAGGGTTACAGGGGCTGCTTTCCCACTGCTTCTATCCTTGAAGGGAGGAGCAGAGGCAGGCTCTGCAGGGGCCAGTGTCCTCCTGAGACTTCTGCCCTGCACGGCAGGCTCTTGGGGTCATTAGTTCCGCTCGGTGTTTTGCTGGGAGCATTAGAGCCCCTGACTAGACTTGGGAGAACGGAGCTGGGTGGGAATGGGGGTCTTCCTTCATGCCCCCAGACTGGATCAGTGCCCTTACCGTTCCCAGCACTTGCAGCTTATCCCAGTGCAGCATGCAGCACAGCGGGCTGAAGTCTCCCGGCTCATTCATGAACACTGAGGCGGAGACTGTGTATGGTGTGTCTGCTCTGCCTGACACGGAACCACACGCCCTCTTTGACCTTCCTGACAGGTCACGAGGCTCTGTGTTAGCCCTCTCTTCTCTGCGTACTATACACTCCCTCGTTCAGAGATCTCACCCTTTCCTATGGCTCCTGTTACCCTACCTGTGCTGACACATTCCTCGATCTCTGCTTCTCGTCCAGCTCTGTCCTACACTCTACACTTCTCCAACTGATGGCCGGCCTCTTGGACACCTCCAGCCGGTCGCTCCTCAGGCATCTCATTTTCAGCAATTTCAAACCTCAGCTCCTCATCTTCCTAGCCAACCTGCTGCTTGTCCTCCTGGGTGCCCTGCCTCAGCTGATGCAGCAGCAACTGTCCAGTCACCCCACCAGAAATCCTGTAGCTGGCCACCCCCGGCCCCTCCATCCCCCCTCACATTCAATCCGTGAGTCCTGCACAGTTGGCCTTCTGGGAGTTCTGGCCAGCCCGCGGCCCTGCTTTAGAGCAGGCGTCCCCACATTTAGCCTGGATACTCCGACAGCCTCCTCGCTGCTCCCCCTCTTCTTTCCAGTCCATTCTCTCATGGTTGCCTATAGGATCTTTATAAAGTGAGAATCTGACCATGTCTCTTTCTTGCTTAAAGTCTTTAAAGGCTCCTTACGATCTAACAAGTAAACCCACACTCCTTCACCTGGGATCATAACTGGTCCCTGTCAACCTTACCCACTCACTCTACTGTTCTGCTCTCACTCCCCTTTTGCAGTCGAGCGGTGCCAAGCAGCGAGTGTTCCCTGGACGGACCAGGCTGCTGCGTGCTTCTGTGCTTCTGCAAACTAGCAGCTGTCTGCTACCGGCCTTCTCCACTCCGTTCACCTAGAACCTCATTTATCCTTGGAGGGTATGCTGAATTACTGTTGAATTCAGTTACTCAACAGAGCACTTCCCTTGACTCTGTGAGCTCTGGGAATGGCTGGAGTGAGTAAGACAAGGTCCCTGCCCACAAGAAGCCCATAAGCATGAGTCTAAGTAATCTTAGATGGCAGCTTTGGTTAATGGAACCAAGTGCATAAACTTCAGAAATGGTAGTAGGCTGGTGGAGGCTATAGGAAGGATTTATTATCAACTCCCAGAAGGTAGTCAGTGCAGTGGCAACAGCAGGGGAGGGGTAGACAGGGCTTACATACGGAGGTGGTAACAACTTCTAGGTGGTACTTGTTGTAGCTCAGTCAGTAGCTGCCTTCCCTCTTTCTGGGCCAAGGAGGCCATCAGAGGTACCTCTGCAGAGAGGTCAGAAGTTGTTGTGCCCACGTTCCCTGAGCTGGGCACTCCCTTCCCGTGAAGGCTTCCCTGCAGATCTACCTCTCTCTTCTCGCCCTAGCTGCGTGGTAGTTACTGTTAAAGCTGCAGGCTCTGAACCGGACTGCCTGGGCTCCCATCCCGGACTCCCCCTTCCCAGCTGCATGCCCGTAGGCCAATCACTTCTCTCACTTTGCTTCCGTTTCCACCTCTTACACAGAGGCAGTAATAATAACCACCTTTATAGGGATGCTGGGAGGATTCGATGAACTGATACAAATAAATGTTTTAGAATAGTACGTGGCACAGAAAGTCAAAAATATCAACTATTATCATGTCTCATTTCCAACCATCTACTAGGCAGGGAGCTCCCAGAGAGCAGGACTGGGTCTGGTCCATAGGTGTGTACTTGAATCCCATCAAGAGACTGGAACGAGGTAGGAGGTCTCAGAGCACAGGTATGGGTAATTGAATATGTGACCTTTGAAGGACTGGCCTTCATTCCTCAGCGGCTGGTCTGGGGACAGGGAAGAGCTGGGAGGCTAGGAAGACAGCAATAAAACTGGGGCAGGGACAAGGATGCTGGGCCAGGTGGGAAGGTGATGGGCAGCTGTGGGTATATGTGGATCTGGGTCTTCCTGGCTTGGTACCTGGTGTGCTATTTGATACAGAAGTCCCTTCCCGCACCTCACTGAGTACACTAGCGACACGGGAAGCAAAACCCCTTCCTGTCGTCCTAGGGCTGAAGGGGACTAAGTGGAAAGGTGGGCTGGACTCCATCTGGACATGTGTTGGCTAATACAGCTCCTGTATGGGAGCAGAAGAGAAGCCTCACACCCAGTTCTGCAGGGCCCTAAAGGAGGTCAACCCCTCCCATGATCATAAGTCTCTCTCCTCTGCTTGAGGTAAGGAGTGGTGCAGAGAGGGAGAACAAATGTATCTGTGGCCCAAACGTGGTTCCTCTGCACAGTAGCTCCATGCCATGGCAAGACATTTATGACCTCTCTGAACCTCAGTCTCCTCTTCTGTAAAAAAATGAGACAGTTTCTATTCTGCCTGCTATTGTGGTGGTTAGCAAGGACATCTTTAGCACAAGCCTAGTACATAGAATGTGCTGAAATAGAAGGGAGTTTTTCTCATTTAAAGCTCACCCCACCAGTAGGAGGCTGTCTAGTTTGTGACGAGCCTGGAGCTCCTTGGAAGAAAAGGGCTCCATGAGCCAGAAAGGTTCTTAGAGCTTATCTTGGATCCAGCCTCCTTGTTTGTCACATGAGGCCCCTGATGCCTGGAGATGGAGCAGAGTTGGAACTAAACACTCAGGTCTGTCCTGGCACCTCTGCTCTGGGTGTCTCTAGAAGGCAGCCTGGGAAGCCACAGAATTTCAATTCTTGGGTAGTGCTGGTCTGTCCTCAAGTGCCCACTCTGGGCCCTGGTCTAGAAAGGGGGAAAAGCCCCATCTGCTAGGTGACCGAATGTATACATGTGGAAGCAGCAAGTGAAGGACGGGTCACACAGGCCTCTGGACCCTTGATTCTTATTGTTCACAGTGCCCCATACCCCCAGATGTCCCCTACTCCATCCCGGCCCAAAGTGACTTTCACCTCATCGAACAGCTGCAGCATGATGGTGAGCACATCTGGATGGGCCTTGTCCACCTCGTCGAAGAGCACCACAGCGTTGGGACACTGCTTCAGCTTCTTGGTCAGCTGGCCACCCTCCTCGTGGCCAATGTAGCCTGGTGGGGATCCGATAAACTTGGCCACCTGGAGGGAGGAAGGAAACATACTGGGAAACAAACCTTTCTATACTTTTAGTTTCTGATATGGGCATGCACAGGAACATGGCCTCATTCATTAACACTGCCTGTCTCAACAAGGACAGTCGGACTTTCCTCTGGGGTGGCAGGAATCCTGCCGTGATGGGAGAGCCTACAGATCTTCTCTATGTTCTTTTTCAGAGCAAGTCCTATGCAAAACAGATCAGTGACCTTCTTGCTCACGTATGCCCCCAAAGGACGAATCCCAACGCTGCTGGAATTATCTCAGGTCCAAATGACAAGTCACAACAAAATACCCAGGCAGAGTCATGTTGACCGACAGGCCCTCCAAACCACACTTCGGCGAGGACTCTCACTTACCTCATGCCGCTCTTGGAACTCAGACATGTCCAGCCTGATGAAGCCCTGTGTGGAAACAAGCAGGAGTCCATTTGCAGGCAGGAAGGTAGAAGGAAGGGTTAAGGAGGAGAGCATCTCAAATATCCCCATGGCTTTCAGATCACAGCAACGCAAGATATTCTATCCCATTCTCATATATTTTTTGGCTCCTTGCCTCCTTTTCTGTCCACTCATCTCCCACGTGATTCCCTCATTCCCTACCCTAATAAACCCAAGTCATGTCCCTGCCCTTCTAAATCTGGCTCAGAATGTCTCTTTTTTCAGGCTTCTACTGGTCTGATTACCACGTCAGCCACCCCGTATTTCCTGAGGGCATCCTGTGTGTGCTGCAGCTACAGCGGCAAACAAGTCTCGGTCTCCATCTTTGAGGAAAACCCCTCGTGGGGCAGGTAGACGTGGGCAGATTCAGCTGAAGTCAGTGTGGACCATGACGAGAAGGAAGGGGGCAACAAATACCCAGCCAGCTCCATGATGCCCTCAGCTTCGCAGCTCTTTGTGGGTACATGCCTCCTTGTTTTAGATTACTTTTCTTTTGTGCTAAGAAATCTTTTATTTATTTACATTTCTTCATTTCACTTCAAAGCTATCCATAAGGCAGCTTGTAGCCCATCTCTCTCCACCACTGGGCCTAGGAGTGATCTGCTGGGAACCGGGCCTTTGGGGTGAGGTTCAACCATGATTAGCCCCAGGGAAAGGGTATGTGTGCGTATAGGTAGTAGGGGGTTTGCGAGTTAACACAGGCAGAATGTCCACTCTTTTTCACGACGAATTTAGGGATTTATATTCACAGTTGCCCCGTCCTTCCACCCACACCAGGGTTCCCCAGGCTCCTCTCCCAGTGGCACACGTTTCCACCTCAGAAAGTGCACTCACTGAATATACTTCTTCTGAGAGCTGGGGATGACAGGGCGCCAAGACCCTAAAGGGAGGTAGCTGTCTATGTCTGAGATCCAGGCCATGTTCTAGCACGGCTGCTGGTCAGAAATGTAGTTTTTCTGTGTCCTGTCACTCTGTACCCGAGGTACGGGGCAGCAGAAGAGCTCTGGCAAGACTTGTCTTCCAGTCCCAGTCCGGCCACTGTCTGTGTGGCGTTGGGCATGCTCCTCGCCTTTGGAGCCGCAGTTCCTTCCTATGGAACACGAGGGGCCTGAGGAGAGCACCGAATCCAAGAGGTAGATAAGGGCTTGGAGAAGTATTAAGGCCATGTGGAGGGGATCACTGCTATCAGAGAACGTGGGGCATCAGCCAGCATCGATTTTCAGAGGGTCCTAGGCAGCTCAGCCAAGACAAACACAGGCTTGAGGAAAAACGGGAGGATGGACATGAGGAAGCTGGGAGTGCTTCCCAGAGGGAGCAATGCACTGGAAACCATGAGATGGGTACCTAATGATAATAGCTGACAGTCCCTGGAAGCTTATTAAGCGCCTGGCAATGTTCTAAAGCTATACAGAGCTCAGAACAAGTCTATGAGGTAAGTATAATTATCACTTCTACCTTGCAGATGAGAAAACCGAGTCACAGATTAAAGTAACTTGCCCAACGTCACTCAGGTTTGACAATTAAGCTCCAAGTCTGTGCTCTTAGCCACTAAACTCTACTGCCTTATATTTCCTGCTCTGTCAATCAGCTCTTGGCAGTCTTCATCTGTAAGTTCTGAGCTTTGTGCCCGGATGTCAAGTGCCCCGGGATACCAGAAGTATAGACTCTAATGATCACTTATGTCAAGTGATGTGGGTTCTCGTCCTAGTTCTACTGATTTTCTGAGTAACTTTCAGCAAGTTTCAGGGCTTGATTTTCTTGGCTGGAATACTTTTGGTTTCACAAGATCTTACCCTAGGGTTTCCAGAAGTGAGGCAACAATTATGGTAGTAATATCCAACACGTGCTGATTGCTTACTATGTGCTAACGGTGTTTAGCAGTTTACATGATCTCATTTAACCTTCATAATAATCCAATGAGATAGGCACCATAATTGAACCCATTTTACAGATGAGAAAACGGATGTGAACAGAGATCCCAGCCAACTCCAGAGTAGTTTAGAGTTGGGGTTTGAACCCAGGCAGGTAGAGTCAGACCCTTGCTCCCGATTCCTCTGTCACAGTGCTATGCTAACTGCCATCTTCAGTGCGTTACCACCCTACCTCAGGAGAAGATCACAGAGCCCCATTCTTTTTCTTTTTCAAGGATTATTGACCTAACAATGGAAGTTAACAAAACTGCTCAAATTTGGGAGAAAGAGTAGAGGCTAATGAGGGAAGAGAAATAAGCCAAAGATCTGATAAAGAAATTATACAAATGTGCAAATGAGACCTTGTGAGGCAGCCAGGTCGAGAGGCATTAGTGACCTTTTACAAATGAGGCAACTAAGGATTAGAGAGCCAGAACCTAAATCCAAGGCACCAGGTCCCTGGCCAGTGTACGTGTCATTGAGCCAGCCTTACTGTACAGTTCCTCTCTGGCTCCTGTGACACGGCACCTCCTGTCCATCATTCCTTGGGTCCTGCTGGTGTCGGGTACAGTCCAGGACTCTTGGGTTTGGAAGGCAGGTCTTACACCTGCCTGTTACATGGCCAGAAAATGTCTATGCTAAACACAGACTCTGCACGGAGTTGGCCCACAGGGCTGGTGCAAGAAGGAGTTTGATACAGGCACCACCTAGGATTTAAAGATTAAATACACAGATGGTTGTACTGGGTTTCTCATGCCTCACATCTCCCTATTTGACAGAGGAACAAACTGACAAGTTCACAATCTAGCCCCCTACTGCAGCTAGGAACAATGGCACTGAAAGGAGAGTTGAGAGACTAGATTCTGATTTCACCTCTTCCCTTCACAAGTGACCCTGGTTGGGCCCCTACATGCTGCAGGGTCTCAGTCTTCTCATCTGAAGAGTAGATCTAATTCGGCATCTACGCTATCTCCCTCATGGGGTCGAACAAGACGGTCGATGGGTGGTACCATGGAAAGTACGAGGTGATGAATAAACACGAGATCAGGGCTCGGGCGCTGACTTCAGTGTGCTAGCGCCTGAGCTCACCGTGACTCAGTGTCTCACTGCACACTCACGACAGCTTTAGACACGGGACTGGACAGCTACACTTTGAGGCGAGAGAGCTGAAACCTGGAGGGCTCAAGCAACCTGCCTAAGGCCAGGAGGAAGTAGAACTGGAGCCTGTGCTGAGGAATGGCTGGCTCCAGGGCCTTGACCGCCCAGCCCACTGCCCCCGAGGGGTGATGGTAGATGGCAGGACGCCATCACCATGCTCTCAGGAGCCCCCGCATTAGTGGTGGCAGTCAGCCCCTCGTTCAGATGCGCCAACCGAAAATGACCTGCATCATCAGTCTCTAGCAAACCCCGTCTCCTTTCTACACCAGCAAGTCAGCCGATGCTTCCCTTCTTCTTCCACTGTGTATGAAGACATAGTAAGACAGCTTGGATAAGGAGATTATAATTTGTAATTAAATATTAACCTTTCTGACAGTATTAAAATTAAACCACTCAGAATTCTTCATCCCTAATCAGGTGGTTCCTGCCCGTAACTGTATCTTCCCTAATAGTCTTGCTAGTTTATGGCTCTTTCCAGAGTGCTAATTGTTTCAATCGCTGCCAACCTGATGAATTGTCTTAAAAATGCTATTTCAGTCGCAGCACATTAGCATGCATGTGCGGCTTCTTGCCTACTGCCTGTCAAGTGGGTCGCTCTGGGCTTGGGTGAGGCAGAGCATAGCTACTGGCAGAGCCAGGGAGGCTTTGGAGCCTTTAGCCAGTTATTAGGCAGAAGGGGGCCAGGGACGTGGCTCAGGAGGACACAGCCTGAGCGACCTGTGTTGTTTCCGTGGCTGCCAAGCCTTCAGGGAGGAGGCAAAGGGGCAGTGAGGCCAGAGGCAGGATGGAAGGTGGCTAGGACTCTGCCGCTGGGGCAGCTTGGGCTGCCGGGGCCCTGAGTAATTCCTCACTGCCTCAGCAGGGGAAGCCTTCCTTAGAAATTAGGCAAGGGCATCTGGGGTCACGGGCAACCTCGGCTGGTGGGCAAGGGTACCTTAGCCTCCACAGGGGAAGGCTGGTGGAAGAATGTTTGGCGTTAGGTGAAATGTTTCTGCAATCTCCAAGGATGGCTGTGACATTTCTCTCTGTAGGAAAACATTTCCTGTCAGCCTAGAAAGTCAAACTAAGTAGGCTTGGAGAGCCCGAGTCTGAATAAACATGGGACAGGGATAGGCCTCTCTTGTGGCAAGTCCAAAGGCTCCGAAGTCATGGGGAAAAGGGGACTATGACCACCCCACAGCTTAGGGACTAAGAAATCATGTTTAGGGGCGCCTGGGTGGCTCAGTCATTAAGCGTCTGCCTTCGGCTCGGGGCGTGATCCCTGTGTTGTGGGATCGAGCCCCACATCAGGCTCTTCTGCTGGGAGCCTGCTTCTTCCTCTCCCACTCCCCCTGCTTGTGTTCCCTCTCTCACTGGCTGTCTGTCAAATAAATAAATAAAATCTTAAAAAAAAAAAGAAATCATGTTTAAAAGCTCACATACAATGGAGAGAAGCAATATGGCATCTTCTCATTCCTACCTGTTTTCTTCTACAGGCCCCAAGACTCTCTCTAGCATGGCCTTGTTGTCCTAGACAGTAATGATATGTTTCTAAAGCTGTTTCCCACTCTAGCCTGACTTCCTCAGGGCAGGGAGAGTGTCCTAAATGCTGAGTTTATCAGGTTCTAGTACAATACCTCGCCAGAGGAGATGACTGAAAATGCATGGATGAATCTCATTGGGTTCTCCCAAATGCCCCAGCAGTCAGGCAGGGCAAGGATTATTTTTCCTGTTTCATAGATGAGTAAACTGAGGTACAAGGATGCTGGATAACTTGCTTAAATTCCTGGAACAATTGGTGGCCAAGTTGGGGCCAGACTGAAGTGGGCTTTCTGGAGCCAGGGTCCATTTTTTTGATTCACTATTGACAGATTCAGGGAGCCAAGAATTTGGGGGGCTAGCAGCAGTGGCGAGGTCTCCATGGCCTGCACATCAGCCCTGCATCCCAGCACTTACCTTTTTGGCATCTTTGTGCATATATTTGGCTGTCTGCTTGGCCAGCTCTGTCTTTCCTAATAAGAAGAAAGGGAGAAGTGTTGGGTTAGGACCAAATGACTGTTTTCTGGAATGAAAGAACATAAGAAATGCATGGACATTGGAAATAATATATTTTTATGGATGGGCTCAGGGAGGGTCGGTGACTCTCCCAGTCACTGGAGGGAGAATTAAAGGTGGAGCTGGAACCAGAATCGAAGTCTGCACTGCATCTTGATTTTTCTGTGGATGGAGATTGAGACTTCTTCTCTATAGCAGTATCCCGAGAGTGGGAGGTAGTCTCTTATAATCCAGAGCCAACTTGTCCTTTGAAGCCCAGGGCAAGCCTTGCCTCTGACAGGAGCACCCTGACTTCCTGGTCACTGCACTGAATCTCTTTAGACACTCATGGTTTTGCCATCCAGCCAGGCCCTGGAGCCACAGGCCCAACAGAGGCTGGGAGGGGATGGAGAACACCTCTCCCTGGCCTCATAGTCTTTCTTTGTAACATAAAGAAGGAATGACAATACCAAAGTGGTGGCTCTGAAGGGCCATTTGGTATGATGGCCAAACCTTTAGAAGTAATTGTCTAGCAGAGGAAATCAAGTTCTATAGTATCATGGTGAGGTGGCGGAACCTACATCTGGGGGAGTGCTAGGTCCATGAAGATGCTAAGAGGGGAAGAAGAGACAACAAATGCATGAAACTCCCCATCAGGACAATGGTGGGAGGAGGTGGTGCAGGTGGGGGTTCTATGAGGGTGGAGAGAGAGGGGATGAGAATGCCTCAGATAATCCAGCTCAACTGACTAGAAAAATACCCAACCCATTTGACTGAAACCAATTGGGCAATGCACCCCACACTGTGCTGGCCACATCAGGGGCTTTCTTTAGCTTCCTAGAAGGTTATGCCCCAAGCTGTACTAAATAAGGTTGGTGTGCTGGGCAGTGGAGGTGGTTCAACTGTTCCCACGGGGCAGCTCTGGGGATGCAGAGTGGCCGGACCAGGGCTATCAGACCCCAAAGGGCCCGGCCGCCCAGGTGACTTGGGCCCGGCACCACAGCTTCCAGAGAGAGGGGCATAATTCCAGCTGTTGCTAACGTGACAGACAATCCTCTTGCTGGCTCTGTAATTTGGAGGCGGTTGTTTTCAGAGCTGGAGTTGTATAGAAGTGGATTGTGCGACCCTGGCCCATAGCAGCTGGGGTTCCCCCAGCTCTCCTCCCCCACCTGCCAATCTGCTCCCAGTTACCTATTCCAGATGATCCCAAAAAGAGGAAGACCAGAGGGTGTTCTTCGTCATACCAGCCATTCTCCTTCCTCCGGATCGCTAGGGCCAAACACACAAGATGGGGGGGGGGGACAGGGAGGGAGGCAGATAAATCAATGACACAAAAGGCAGGATAATTATCACTAAGTATACAATATGTTTTACTGCTCTGTGCCCACTCAAAGTCCTCACTACCATTAGTGCTGCCTAATCTGATTAGCTGGCAAGGCCCCTAGAGACACCTAATCAGGTTAGCATGGATTTGGAAAGCTGCCCAGAGCAGATTTCGGATAAAGTTTTCCAGGATGAGCACTCAGCGTTGCCAGGGAAACTGAAAGGCGGGTGGACGGTGAATAGAGGGGTAGGGGGCTGGTGAAGGAGAATTCGAAAGGAACTTTAGCTCTCAGATGGCTGGTTACCCATCTACTCACCACTGGTGGGAAACTGAGCCTGCCTTCTATGCAAATGGAAGAGACAGAAGCCCATGGCAGGCCCTGAGAGATCTGGGGTGTGAGCTCTGGACCTTCCCATTTGGGGAAACCAAGATCTAGTCTGCTGTCTGGAAGTATAGCCAAATGTACTTTCTGGAATCCAGTCAGGGGTCGTGTGGAGCTCAGGGCACAGACGAGTGAGCCACTCGGTTAGCACTGCCACTAACCATGGTCTCCAGTGGGGAGCAGTGGTGGGAGAGTGGGATAGATACAGACTGGTTCCCTGGGAGGTCAGTTCTGCTAGAGTGAGACCTGACTGCTCCTCTTCAGGAGGAAGTAGATAATAAAAGGCTGTGCATTTAAGGTGAGGAAACTAAATGCCTGACTACAGAGTGGGAGAATCAGGCTCAGAGGCATCACTCAAGCAGGAGAGCAGGGGGCGGAATGAGGCAGAACCATTAGAAGAACCATTTATTGAACACGTTACCTGCTGGGTGCAACTGGAAAAACTGTCAACATTTTTATTACTCAAGACCCACACAAACACCCAGAGAGGAAAAGTATTATTCTCAATTCCATTATACTAAACAGGAAACTGAGGCAAGAGATAAAGAGACTTGTCCAAGTCATACAACTAGTAGATTACTAGTTGACTGGTAGAGATGGTAGAGTCTCTTCTCTCTCTAAACATTTTTTTTTGTTCATATATGAACAAAAGTGAGTATCAATTTGGGTTGCATTAATGGGAACGTGGCAGTCAGAAGTGGGAAGAGGACAGAGCACTGTGTAATGTGAGGGTTAGTCTAGAGATAGGACCATGTATGGTCTGGTTCTCAAAGTGTCAGGGGGAGATTAACAAAGGGATATATGTCAGAAGACAAGGCCTGGAAAACAAGTCAACTGAGGAAGAGTTGATGGTCTTAGGGAAGTACTGGCCAGTCCTGAGGTACAGATCCTAAATGCTATACTGTGTGTTACAATCTGTATGGCTGGGTTCCAGAGAAGTAGCTGCAGAGGTCAGGGAAGGCTTTCTGGAAGAAGTGGGACTGATGAGGGATCATGGAGCCTGGGAAGGATCTGGAGCGGCAAAGGTGGCCAGCATGACATAGATGGGGAGACGGGAATGAACATAAGTAGCTGTGGGTGGGGTCAGATTATGGTCTCAAATACCTGCATTAGGACTTCAGGTCCGTGTTTGTGGCCTTTCTCACCTCAAACTCAAATGCTGCTACCTAAAGATCTTTCTAGTTCTGGCCTCAGCAGGAACAGATGGAAGTGCAACCTCTTAGGAGACACCCCCTGAGAATCCTGAGAGGGGCCTGAGAAAATTACGCAAGTCCAGCCTCTCCCTTGGGCAAGGTACCCGATCATCTCTAAACTAACTGACCCAGCCCTGTGGAAGGCTTGGCTCTCAGAGGAACCCACTGGCCTCACAGGTACCTGAAGGGTGGGGATGATGAGGGGTAGTTCAAGCCTGGCTGAGATGGAGTCCCCAGTGCCCCGAGAGAAACAAGAACCCGTGGGTGGGGTTTTGGGGGAGGCAGAGATATAAATGGTGAAGGCTAGACTTCTGTGGACATTACGTATAGATGTGTGTTGGGGCAGGGGTGAGAGGAGTCATCTGAAAGGGGTCACATTCTTCTAAAAGTCGAGTGAACTGAGAACGTAAGTTGGAAAGAAGCTGAGCACGAACTGGTTCAGGCTTCATGGGGTATTTGGGGGAGGCAGAAGTGCCCAGGCATCACTCAGACAGGAGGCCTGGGGGAAGTGGGGTTCCCCAGGTGTCAGGTACCTGAGCTTCTACTCTTGATTTCTCTTTTGGGAAAGCTTCCCAGCTACTGAGAGCTGCACACTGCTGGGCTATGCAGTTCAAAACGCCATGGAGAAGGTGGAATTGGATTATGCCTGGGGCCATCTTTCCCCCTTCTTTTCTAATAATGCACCTGGGAGAGAGCTCTTTATAATGCCAGGCGGACTCCACTGCACAGCTGTCCCTGGCCAATTCTGCCAGACCCAGGGCATGAGTCCGGGGTGGGTTTGATCTGGCCCCCTGTGAAACAGGCGAAATGCCAACCATTAAACAATTACAACTCTGGATATTTCTAATAATATCTGAAGAGAAAAACGACCAAGCAGATGGAGTCCGACAGAATGAAAAATGGAAGCAGCTAGGAAAGACTGAGGAAGGCGGGCCCCCAGGGTGTGTGGCTGGCAGGGTGGCTGATGACCACGGCTGGGAGCCTTGAGGGTTCTGTCAGGCTGGGGCAGAGACCCTGACGGGTCACTGGAGATGTGGCCATAGGTACTGATGTTGTCACTGTGGACCAGCAAATGCAGCAACTTACTCTGCTAGCACTTTTTGGTCTATCAAAAACTTCCAAAGACAGAACTTCATTTGAGTCTCATTATGAATCCACAAAGCAGGCAGGGCAGGGATTATGATTCTCTCTCTCTCTCTTTTTAAGTTTATTTATTTTATAGTAATCTCTACACCCAATGTAAGGTCCGAACTCACAACCCTGAGATCAAGATCTGACTGGGCCAGCCAGGCGTCCCTCGATTCCCTTCTTATAAATGAGGAAGTATGTGCAGAGAGGTTAGGTAACCTGCTCAAGGTTACACAGGTAAATAAATGAAGGCCCTGGCTAACTCTCGAGCCTGAACTCGTGCTTCAGGAGTTTAAAGAAAGGAGTCAGCCCTCCCCAGCCACAACACCTCCTCATAGCCTAGCCTCATTCAGAAAACTTGGTCTTCCTGTAGCCTTCCAGTCTGGCTCGTTCAGCCTTTGATACATGGCCTCGGGAGCCCCTGTCCTCCGACTGCTTCCTGACACTACTCTCTGGACTCGAAATGGTGTCAGGGTCCCCTGAGCAGGCAGCTCTGCCCCTTCCTTGGCCAGTCCCATCTCTGCAAGCTCCCACAGGCACGGCTGCCTCTCCACAGGCTGGGCCAGTGCCAGGGCCCCCTGGCTGTGTTCTTCCCCTTTAGCAGAACGCCTTCTCCTGGCTGTGCCCCCCACTACCAGACCATCTTCAAACTCACATGCAGCAACCTTCCTTTTTTTTTTTTTTTTTAAAGATTTTATTTATTTATTCGACAGAGAGAGAGACAGCCAGCGAGAGAGGGAACACAAGCAGGGGGAGTGGGAGAGGAAGAAGCAGGCTCATAGCGGAGGAGCCTGATGTGGGGCTCGATCCCATAACGACAGGATCATGCCCTGAGCCGAAGGCAGACGCTAAACCGCTGTGCCACCCAGGCGCCCCTGCAGCAACCTTTCTGATTAACTCCACAATCCCACCTCTACTCCATTAACTCCTGGGGTCTGTATTCTCTGGTCTACTTCACCTACAGGGTGGTGTGGTGGACAGGGCAGGAGTTATAGGGTCTAGTTTAGAGTCCTGGCTCTGCCACTTTCTAGCTGACTGGCTTTGAATAAAACACTTGGTTTCTCAGCTATAAAATAGGAATGGTCAGACACACGCTAAGCCAGCCCCACATGTAGATGAAATGAGTCCAGGGTTGTTAAGGCACTCTGTACGAGCAGGATAATCAGAAAAGTAAAAACCACAGTAGTCACAGGAGCAGTGGCAGCTGTAGTGGTAGGTGACGGAGAGCTCTTTCATCCTTGTGCTAGTCCTGAGCAGTAGGTATGATCTACATTTTACAGAAGAGAAGACTGGGGCTCAGTGAGGGGCAGTGCAAGGGGTTTCATCCACCTGTGCCTCTGTGTCCTGGAGGAGGTGTGCCCAGGCTGTGTAATCTGTGGGAGCAGGTGCTAGGAGCTCCATTTCCTGAGGGACCCTTGGGACTAGCCCAGAGGTGGTATAATGTTTGCTGACTAAATGAATTAATTGTTGGTCTTTCTGGAATCACAAGGAGAAAAAAACAGATACTCTGATTTCCATTTTACAGAGAAGAAGAGTGAGGCCTGGACCCGAATCTCTTAATGCTCCCAGTGGTCACTACCTGTGGGTGAAGAAGGCTTCCTTTCTTTTTTTTCTTTTTTTTAAAGATTTTATTTATACATTTGACAGAGAGAGACAGTCAGCGAGAGAGGGAACATGAGCAGGGGGAGTGGGAGAGGAAGAAGCAGGCTCCCAGCGGAGGAGCCCAATGCAGGGCTCGATCCCAGGACCCTGGGATCACGCCCTGAGATGAAGGCGGACGCTTAACGACTGAGCCACCCAGGCGCTCCTTCCTTTCTCTTCTTAACCCCTCTCCAGGGACCTCTTCCATCTGTGCAGCAAACAAGTGCTGAGCCAGGTGCTGGGCTAAAGTAAGGTCTGTGCCATTTAGGTGAGCGCTGCTGTGCAAACTGTGGCTTCCAAATGGGATGGGAGCACTGGCAGAACTGCGGGAAGAGCCATTCATGCCCAACTGACATCCGTGCCAGGATGATGAGGGGGCACCGCCAGGCAGTACTGGTGTGATGGGACATTCCAAACAGAAACACCCATAGTGTGCAAAACCAAAGTAAGAGGAGACAGCTGCCTCCTCCTCCCATCCCAGGCCTTTGCCTCCATCCAGCTCCAGGTTCTGAGGCCCTCTGGGTGGGCTGACTCCTCCTTCCTGGTAAGTTCTAATGATCTAGTGTGGGAGGGTTTTTTTTAGCCTAACCTGGAACATGTTTGTCTCATGCTTGTGGCATCTCCTAGGGGAACCAGTCCTTCAGAGGAACTCTTGTGGCTGAGCACCTGAACACTTTAGCAATCTCCTGTCTACAGCCGGTAGGTTCGGGGAGCACAGCCAGTGCTCAAGAAGTGCTTGCTGGCCGAATGAGTACTGACTGGAGCCTGAGGTTGGGAGGATGAGAGAACGGTTCTCTTCTTAGTCTCTAAGGATTAGTGTTTCTGAAGGCAAACTATTGCTACTGAGTGGTTAACATAAAAAAATGCAAATAGCTTCTGCTGAACACCCCCCACCCCAGGTGTGTGTGCGTGTGCGCACGTGTGTGTGTGCTGGGGTAGGAATCACTGGAAGGAAGAGTACCACCCTTCCAGAAAGAAGCTGGGATGAGAATCTGTGTCAAAGAGAGGATGAATGTCAAGATGGGCTCAGGCTTCATTCACTTGAGTTTAGCAATCTTTTACACATCTGTGTGCCCAACCCTGGGGAAACGGCTGAACGAGAGGTAGTTCCTGACCTTTGGAGAGACACATTCAAAGAGATGCCCTGTGGTAAGTGCGGTGATAAAAGGTGTTCACGGGAAGCCCCAAGAACGGCCCCCGTGTCCTGGTGGAGGGCTAAGAAAGGCTTTCTGGAGAAGGCCTGGGTCTTGAGTGTCTTAGCAGGCCAGGGCAGGGGCAGGGTGGTCTGGATAACGAGAATATCTGAAGTGGTGTGGGGTGCAGGTGGGACTGCAAGCAGTCTTCTTTCTTTCTTTCTTTCTTTTTTTTAAAAAGATTTTATTTATGTATTTGTCAGAGAGAGAGACAGCGAGAGAGGGAACAAAAGCAGGGGCAGAGGGAGAAGCAGGCTTCCCGCTGAGCAAGGAGCCCGATGCGGGGCTTGATCCCACGCCCCTGGGATCATGACCTGAGCTGAAGGCAGACGCTTAAGGACTGAGCCACCCAGGCGCCCCTGCAAGCAGTTTTCTAAATTAATCACTGCCATGCCATGACTCAGGGATGGCCTGGATGTATTTCTCAGCTAAGAAACAGGACTCTAAGCGGGATCCAGAAAGGTGCAGGGCTTGGGCAGTTACAGCTTTAGACTGTCAGAAAGGGAAGTAAAGCATGAGATAGCCCACTGTGTGCCATGTGGCTGATGCTGAGATTCTGAGTTCAGGCCAGACCCCAGCACGGAAGATCAGCTGTGATGGCAGAGCTTTCCTGAGGGAATTCATGGGCTTCCACCTCAAGTGGGAGCAGGTGCGACGGGTGTTGGTGATAAGCCCCTGGTTAGAGGGAGCTGCAGGGAAGCTTCCAGGCGTGCAGGCTAACACTCATGTTCCTAGTACGCTTGTGAGCTACTAGAGGGCAGGCTTACAGCTTCTCTTCTCTCCTCGGAGCGGAGATGGACAAGGGGCCCAACCAAATTACTTCAACAAACCGCACTACACATCTACTTCAAGCAGAGTGCTGTGCCAGGAACTGGAAAAACAAAAATGATTCAGTCATGGTCTCTGCTCTCAGGAGTCTACAGTCTATCGCTCCTGAACTGAGTTAGGCTAAGTGAAAACCAAGCAGAGTGTGGGAGATGGGCAGGGCAGGGTGGGGTCAGGAAAGGGCCAGAAGAAAAGGAATTCCAAGCAGGGAGGGCAGCAGGGCAGTGTCAACAAATGCAAGCAGATCAACACAGCAGTCCAGGGAAGGAAGCAGCCAGGTGTAGGGGCGGGGCGGGGGGGGGGGCAGGGCGGCAGCAGCAGGGGTGGGCCTTGTATACTGGGCTATAGCAGCAAGAGCCACTCAGAGATTTTGAACAGGGGAGTTTCCACATTTTACAAAACTCACTCCATTTGGGGAGGAGAAGTGATTACAGGGGAAGGAAAGGAGGCAGGGAGACCAGGGAGGAGGCCACTACATGGTTCAAATGGGAGATCCTGAGGTCCTGAGCAAGGGCAGTGGTATTAGGAAAGGAGGGGAGAGGCCAAGCTTGAGACCCATTTGAGAGGTGGAATACAGAACCTGATATGTGCCGGGCTGTAAGGGGTGAGGGAGAGGGAGGAGCCAAGGAACTAAGTTTTTATTTAGGAGACCAGTGGATGGTGGTGCCTTTACTGAGACAGGAGTATAGGAGGTGGGCAAGTTGGAAGAAGGGGGTGGAGCCTAGCCGTGAAGGTGCTAAATAGACCGCTGGTTGCTTTTCTGAGGAGAATGGTGGGACACAGAGGCTCTGAGCTTCCAGGAGGTCAGCCCAATGGGCTAGGCATACTCTCCCTCCCATGACTAAGAGTAGCTCTGGATTCTGGAAGGACAGCCTCACTTTCAGTGCTAAGGCACTGGTTTGTGGTATGTAGGCTGGCCCTGCATTGGCTCCAGTGACCCTAGAAGACCAGAGAGGCCATGCGGGCCTAAACTAAGGGGTTGGTGCTTTATCTCCTCCATTTGTAAGGCGGTAACTGTGCGCCAGCCTTGCTAGAAGCCCTGCAGCTGGGGATCACACTGATAAATTCACTGTATTACTTTGCACAAATCAATATCCCAGCACTTACCAGGGGTTGATGTGACCGAAATTGGTTTCAGCCAATTCGTGTGGGTAATAAATGGCCATTTATCAAATCAATTCATTCTGCGGCACTTCTCTGGCTGCCCATCCTCATGGTACCCCTGGGGTGCCAGGCTCCACCCAGCTAGTCCCTAGCATATATCTGACGTTAGCTTAGACAATCCAGAGAGGCCCGGTCTACCCCTCTGGATCTGCCTCTCTCTCCTGCACCTGCTTCAGTCTGCAGACCTTCAGGCACTGGCTGCTGCTTGTCAACCACCAATTCTGACCCAGGGAGTACCTCATGCTTCAGCTGAGTTGGTAGGTGAACATTATCTGATCATTATCAGTGTGATTACCAGCCACAGGCTTCCCAGCTAGGCGGGCATACAATTACCATCATACCAACCCCACAGCTCAGACCCTAACACCTGTCTTTTCTAGAGTCACTGGAGACTCAGCAGGGTCAACCCACTTACCACAGGACAAGGCGCAGGGCCTTCCTGATCTGAGGCAGAGTTCGGGTACCAGAATGGAGCTTTGGGTAGAGGGAAGCTCTCAGGGCAGACATTCCGACAGACCCTCGGAGATGGGCAGCTGAATCACTCCTGCTCTGGGCCAACGACAAGGGAAGACAAGGTGGGTGGTACTTCAGAGGTCAGTGTAGGATCAGGGGCTGGGACTACCGATCAGTCCTGGCTTAACGGAAATAACTGTGGGCCTGATCTAAAGAACATGCCCAACCTGGATGGTAAACATCCTGAGGACAGAGACTAGGAAGAGTATGTGTGTATCGTGAGACAGTCGTGGATTTGGCTCCCCAGCTCACAGGTGAGGAAAGTGATGCTCAAAGAGGCCGAGTGAGTAGCCCTAGTTGCACAGCTGATAAGTGGCAGACCTGCTATCTTGACCCAGGTTGGTCTAATTCTCTCCATCCCAATGTCCTCCTCCCCACTCCCTCCAACTTCTGGGAGCTTCACATCTCACAGGCTTGAGAAGCCAGGGAGAAACAGGAGGTCAGAGAGGAGCAGGCAGCCCGCTGGGAAAGGGCCGTGTAAGTAGAGGGAAAACACTACAATGGCAGCGGCAGTGCTGGCCCCTGTGGACAGGAAACTCCAGCAGGAGATGCTTTCTTAGCTCTCCACCCAGGTAATGTCCTTCTCATGGGCAAGTCCTCTCTTCAACCCCCAAGAGCTCCCAGGGTCTCTCCTTCCTCCACCTCAGCCACAGCCTTGGCAAAGAAGTGGGGGGTTGCCATCTGCAAGGGGGTGGCTTAGAGTGGATGTCTGTATCCAGACACAAAAGGGCAGCCTGGTGTGGTTTGGGCCTGAGACGTGGGCCTGTGTGTTCAAAACAGCTTTCCTCAGCTCCTGTGCGCGCCTGTAGGCAGCCTTCTGACCTCGAGCTGGTGAGGAAGCTCTGGCCCATGGGCTCCGTTTATCTGCTGCTGAGGTCAGGCCCCTGGTAAGGGGCTCATGACCGCCGCATGAGTCCCACTGGTGTGTGACGAGGATGATCAGGCTGGGCTGGCTGTGTCGCTGGGTGGCTGCCTTCATTTATCAATCACTACTCTTAATTGGTGTCCTAGGGCTGAAAGGCCACTCCAGAATGTCCCAGAGGAGCACCACGATACAGTCTGATGTCTTCTTTTATCAGTGAGCCTCTATCAGTGCTGTCTTTGGCAGTACTGGACCGCATCTGGTGGGACCAAATGCTTGGAGAGAAGGGGTAAGCGACATGAATGGGACCGAGACGCTGGAGGGCAGAGGTTTTTAAACTTGAGCTGAGCATCAGAATCACCAGCAGGGCCTGCTAAAACACAGACTGCCGGACCCTACCCCAGAGTTTCTGATTCCATAGGTCTGGGGGAAGGCCTGAGATCTGCAAATTCCAACAACGTCCCCGAGGATGTTGATGTTGCTGGTCCAGAGACCATGCTTCGAGAACCACTGCCTTGGGGGATATCTTGTTTAAGCTGGGCATGGGTTACTCCGCCCTTGCCTCATCTGTCTAAGGTCACCTTCAGAGAGTCATGCACCTGAGTCACAGAGTAGAAGTGAGGCCACCACCCCGAGCAGAACCCTAGTTTTATAGTCTCTCTAGTGGGATCTGCATGGGCAGGAGGGCAATTAGAGTAGGGGTTATACCAGAGAGCAGTCTGGCTCCTAGTATGGGATGTAAGAGCTTCTACGGTTGAGAAGAAGGCATTTAAGACTTGTTCAGGATGCCTTTCCTAAAATTGAGCTAGCTGCTGACAAACTATACTGAAGAGTGGCAGAGCTACAGACTGGGAGACAAAAGATAGAAGTTCTAGTTCTGGCTGAGTTGCTACATTACAAGTAATGGACAAGTTCCTGTTCTTCTCCACGTCTCAGTCTGCCCGCCTGGAAAGTAGGGGATGGGGACAGTGGACCAGATGAAGGTCAGAATTAGAGCCCGGGAAAGCAGCCTTGAGCAATTATTAGAAGTGCTCTGTATCTCAGCTTCCTCATCTATAAAATGGGGATTTGGGGTACCTGGATGGCTTAGCCGGTTAAATGCCTGCCTTCGGCTCAGGTCACAATCTCGGAGTTCTGGGATCAAGCCCGTGTCGGGCTCCCTGCTCAGCGGGGAGTCTGCTTCCTCCTCCCCCTCTGCCTCTGTCCCCGACTCATGCTCTTTCTCTCAAATAAATAAATAAAAATCTTAAAAAAAAATAAAATGGGGATTTAATGGTACCAACCTCATGGGGTTGCTGTAAGGATTAAACGACAACGTATGTGAAGAGCTTATCCCAATGCCTGACACACAGAAAGTACTGAACAAATGTTAAGTTGTAACAGCCACCTGTGCGCGGTACGGTGACAGCAGGATGTACGCCTCACTGCAGCAGACCACAAGCCACCCCTCCCTTTTTTAGTGCTGGCTGGCATCCCGATACTCACCAGCACCCACTGTGGCGATGGCACTCTCCTGGCCAATGATGTGCTCCTTCAGCCGCTGCTCCAGGGGAAAGCGGCGCCGCTCCTCAGCCTCACGCTTCCGTTGCTTCTCGTGGTACTGTGGGGAGAAACGGAAGGTGGCTCAGGAGTGCTGGGCTCAGCAGGATCGTGTCATTTTACACTATAACCGGGGGCAAAAAACACAGGTCTGGGGCTCCAGGGGTCCTGATGCATACTCTGGCTCCTGGCCACTGGAGGCTGGCCCAGTCCTTCCCACTGTCCCCTTGTCCTAGTCCTCACCTCAGGTGGCCTCTGCTCAGGAGTCCTGGCTCACCCTGCTAGTAAAATAAAGTACTGCTAGTAGATTAACCCTTGACTCTGGAGTCTGACAAAAGACCTGGGTCTGCAGCCCAGCTTTATCCCTTACAAGGTGTGCTTATTATCTGGAGCAAGTTACTTCCCCTTAGTTTACTCCTCTGTAAACGGGACGAAATAGGATGATACACATAATGAGCTGGCATGCAGTGTAAGTGCTGAACAAATAGAGGTTCTTTCCTTTCACTTATCCTCTTGAAAATCTTTTTGGTTTTTACTGTCTCTCTCTCTCTCTCTCTCTCTCTTTTTTTAAGATTTTATTTATTTATTTGACAGAGATAGAGACAGCCAGCGAGAGAGGGAACACAGCAGGGGGAGTGGGAGAGGAAGAAGCAGGCTCATAGTGGAGGAGCCTGATGGGGGGCTCGATCCCACAATGCCGGGATCACGCCCTGAGCCGAAGGCAGACGCTCAACCGCTGTGCCACCCAGGCGCCCCGTCTCTCTCTTTTTTTAACGTAAGTTCTATGCCCAACGTGGGGCTTGAACTCATGACCCTATGATCAAGAGTCACACACTCCACCGACTAAGCCAGCCAGGTGCCCAGAAAACCTTTTTGGTTTTTAAACCAGAGCTATGAACACCCTCTACTTCAATGATATTGCATTTCAGTTAAACACAATTATTCAGCAACTGCCATGTGTCTGGCCGTGTGCATGCCATGATGGAGATGGTAGGGTGGGGAGGAGGAGGAGGAGGACTGGAACGTGGGGGGTTCTAGTTGCTGCTGAGTGCCTGGTGTGTATCTGGCCCTTAGCTTGTTGGTCCACTTTAGAAAAGGCAGAAGGAAGGAGGCCTGAGCGTGATCACACTACAAGGGGAGAGAGGAAAGCCACCAGGCCTGCCCGCAGGAAGCTCTAAGTTGGGCCTGGAGGTGAGGCAGGGCTCGTACACAAATACTTCTCAGGCAGTATCAACCATTTTCCTCCAAAGCATGCATGCCTATTTCTAGCTTGTACCTATCACTAAAAAACAAAAAAACAAACAAAAACCTCCCACTGTTGAAAACAAATTTGTTGGGACACCTGGGTGGCTCAGTCGATTAAGCATTCGACTCTTGACTTCAGCTCAGGTCTAGATCTCAGGGTCGTGAGTTCAAGCCCCGCATTGGACTCCATGTTAGTGTGGAGCCTGCTTAAAAACAAAAACAGGGGCGCCTGGGTGGCACAGCGGTTAAGCGTCTGCCTTCGGCTCAGGGCGTGATCCCGGCGTTGTGGGATCGAGCCCCACATCAGGCTCCTCCACTAGGAGCCTGCTTCTTCCTCTCCCACTCCCCCTGCTTGTGTTCCCTCTCTCGCTGGCTGTCTCTATCTGTGTTAAATAAATAGATAAAATCTTTAAAAAAAAACAAAACAAAACCGAATTTGTTCCATGTTTGTGAATCTGTCCTCTCCATCGATCACGAGTTGCCCGAGGGCAGGCACTGTCTTTTACTCACTGCACAAGTCCTGGCACAGTGAAGGCGGCTGGTGAATGTTTGCAAAATAAATTTGGTGACAGCTAAGAAGAGGAGAGAATTAACAGCTGAACTGGGTGTCAGAGGAATCCAGGGAAGGGAAGGATACGCAAAGCCCAGAACATTGTGGGGAGGCTTCTGGGTGACCGGAGGCTTGAAGAAGCTGGAATACTGGGTTCGGCAGGAGATGTGGGACTACCTGGAGACCAGGCAGGAAGGGTGAGTGTGCAGGTCTGATGATAAAGTGCTCATGGAGCCAGGCGGATGGGGGAAGGAAGCAGGCCTTGGAGTGGGACAGAAAGACCTGGATCTTCAGGAGGCTCCTTTCCCCTAAGACCCTGTAACACTGACAGCTTTCTAGAAAGACAGTTGCCAAGGTAAGGCCCTGTCACAAAAGTTGTGGCTGCAGATTGCTCTTGCACGCAGAGTGGATGAAAAATACCTGCTGCTCGGGCAGTGTTTTCCTGTTACGGTAGTGACCTTGACAGAAGTTAAAAAAAATAAATAGCAAACAATCCAATTTTGGCTGTTGCTATCAGTCTGTAACTGAAAGCTCCCATCAGTCCTGGGTTTCATATGGAGCAATAATTCGGCACCAATCCCAGTGGAGCGACGCTTGCCGGTTGGAATCCAGAGTGTCACTGTGTAGCTCCCTCAGGCGCCACATACATCACCTGGCTCTGACGACTCCACCATATATCTGCCTCCTCCTCCTCCCTGCCCAACCAGCCCCTCTCAGCACTTGGGTCCACTGGGCTGGAAGGCTCTGATGGGGAGATGCACACATCCTGCCTGGTCTTGCACTGGCTAGCGGCCTGCCCGGCTTGGAGGCAGGAAGGCCACGAAAGCAGCTTGAAGCAATGGAAGCTGGCTGCCGAGGGTTTTCTGGGTCTGCTTCCTTACTTGCCCTCAGTGATGGGTCTCAGAGTATTCCTGCCTCTGGGCCTTTGCTCCTACTGCTCCCTCACCACAAAAGTCTCCTCTATTCCCATCTACCTCTAAGTGCCCTGGCGATCTCCACTTAAATACCACATTGTCTAAGGAGCCTGGTGTAAGGCTTCACGCCTACTCCTGGCACCTCCAGAGCACTTATCGAACTGCCCGTGTGTCTCTCCTTACTCAACCAGGAGGTCCTCAGTGACAAAGACCACGTCTTATTCAGCTCCATGGCTCTATCACACAGCACAGGGCCTGGCTCCCAGAAGGAGTCAATGCGTGCTGCCAACTGAATGAGGTTAACTACTGGTTGTGGAACAGCTCGCTGAGTGCCAGGCACTGTACGAGGCTGCACTTTATATACGGTGTCTCCTTTAATTCTCACAGTTGTCCCCATCGGAAGTTCGGCTCCTCTTCTGGCTCATAGTGGGGCAAGTCATATGGCAGAAATAAGCAGCTTTGCTCCAGACAGACCTGAAATCAAACCTCACCTCGTCCACTCACTGGCGAGCTGACCTTGAGGAAGTTCATTCACTTCCCTGAATTTTCGTTTCCTCATCTCTAACACGGAGACAGTCACTCACATCACCTTGCAGGATCCTGGTGGGATGCTGGTGAGGGTTAGGTGAGGTAACATACACAGACACCGGCAGAGTCTCTGGCACAGAGCAAATGTATAGGCAGAAGTAGGGGTGTGAGGGACTCAAGTGGAGAACACAGCAGCTGGCCCCTGACAGGCTTTTGATAAATGTTACTTCTCTTCTCCTTCACTGCATTTTGATAACTATCTAACCCAGTGCTTTTTTGGGGGATGAGGTGGGGGCACTGGAACCCTTTTAACTAATTTAAGTTGTATGGGCTTCACAGATGAAGAACTGCTCTGGCTCAAGGAGAATCTAGGAGCCTAGTCCACTTAGATGCCCCCACTGCCCCAGAAATGGCTCCTCCCTGAAGAAGCCTACGTCTGAGGGTACCATTTCAATACCAACTGGGTGCTGGGGAGACCTCCACTGCACAAGGCAGCTCATCTCTGCCTGTCAGTTTTCTTTACGTGGTAGAGAATTCTGCCTCTAGGTGCTTTGCATGCATTGATCTGTGGGGCCTCTTAGGACATATCTTTTTCCTTTGACACAGGCAAACACGACTTTTCTTGCCACTCCGTTGGTTTAGGTATAAACATTGTAGTCTCCCTAAGCCTTCTCCATGGAAACATTTTTATCTCCTATAACTCTTCAGTGTCACAATTTTAGGTGGTTTTAGTATTCCTGTTATTTTCTTGGGCAAGGAGAAAGGGTCCTTGACTTCCATGGGGGTGAATATGGGAGAAAGGTTATACTGTGATCTGGCTGGTTTCTTTCTTTTTCTCTCTCTTTTTTTTTTTTTAAGATTTTTGTTTATTAGAGAGAGAGATCATGAGTGGGGGGTAAGGGTAGACGAAGAAGCAGACTCCCCGCTGAGTAGGGAGCCTGATTCAGGACTTGATCCCAAGACCCTGGGATCATGACCTGAGCTGAAGGCAGATGCTTAACCGACTGAGCCACCCGGTCACCCTCTTTTTTTTTTTTTTTTTTTTTTTTAAGATTTATTTACTTATTCTGGGGAGGGGGTGGTGGGGAGCGCAGGAGTGGAGGGAGGGGCAGAGAGGGGAAGCACACTCCTTGCTGAGCATGGAGCCTGACCCGGCCCCATCCCACAATCTCAAGATCATGACCTGAGATGAAATCAAGAGTCGGATGCCCAATCGACTGAGCCACCCAGGTACCCCTCGCTGGTTTCTTAGGAGCTTTCTAGATGGTCCTGGGAAAGATCCACCCTGTGGCCTAAATCTAGGCACATCCTGATTCTCCCCGCAGCTGGAACCCTAAATATCTATTCAGAAAAATTTCTGAAAATGGACTTTTTAATATAAATGTATAGGATGCTGGGATTAAACCAGGTTAAAGTTTACTGCTTTATGCTCTTTTCTAAATGCTTAGCAAAGTTTGTATTTAAAAAAAAAATGAATTGAATGAATGAATGGCCTCTTAAGGCATTAGCTATGAGCCTAGGCTTGTGAAAAGCTAGCTAGTGGAAGAACCTAGGAAAGGAAAATACTTGGTCTGTATATATTGTTTGGGGAGGAGAGAAAGATGGGAGAAGGCACTTGGTAAGGGCTCCATAAATGTAGGCTACTACTGTTCCTGGCTTTTTGAGGAGATGGGGAGGGAGCCTACAGGGACTAAGGTCAAGGCCCTGCTTTGACAGGGTTCCACGAGAGGAGACGATAGGGCAAGTGACCCAGACTGTAGAAGCAGAGGGCACTGGGCTGAGAGGCACTAGGAAGAAGCCACCCAGGAGAGCAGGAGTGGGGGAGTGATCATCTTAATAAAAGCCATATGCAATTAGCTTCAGAAGCCCTCACCTGGAGCCGGCAGCAACCAGCTCCCCATGCTGCATCTTGGCTGGATAATCGTGGCCACTGGTTTCCATCATTCTTGATTTAATATGGCACCCCTCCTGGCTTTGAGTGCATTTACAGGAAAGGGCTGGGAGGGTGGGGTGAAGCCTAGCTAGGCTCTCTCAGAGGTGGGTGGCTGGATGTGTGGTTCTTTGGGGAGGGTTACAGAGAGAAGGGGTATGTCAGGCATCCTTATTATTGGGTATCCCTCAGGGAACAGGTCTGACAATGAACCCGGCAGTGTGTTCACCAAAAGGGCAGCTGAGGCAGGGGTGGGAGGGATGAGTAGGCAGAATGAGAACCTGGGCAAGAAAAGTGGTAGGTATGGAGGAGGGAAGAGAAGAAAGACCAAGCTACAATTTGCCTCTCATGGGAGGTCAGGGCCACAGAGCCCACTGGCTGCTCAGATACACTCAGATATGCCCCATCCTCCTGACTCTGACTTCACCTTGCATCACAGAGCTTCTGTCATGCTCTGAAGCTGGAATGACAGAGTGGACTGGGTAGGAAAGTCACCAAACGGACCAGGGGGCAACAGAGGAGACTCGGGTCAGGAGATGATAGAAACAGCCCTGAGTGGGGGGAATGATGGTAAGAAGAGCCCAGGAGGTCCAATAAAGAAGCCTAGGGGATGAGAGAGGGACCCAAGGGACTTGCAAATCTCTTGAACTAGCTCATAAAGTATCCATCCCGGCACAGAAAGTCAAGGAACAGGGCAGGTGTCAGTTCTACCACACTTGGTGACAGTTATGTCAGCATCCAGGATTCCATTCTCCTCTCTCGCAGCCCCATCTTCCTTGCTGCCAGAGTGATGTTTTAATATGTAAATCAGATCATGTCACTCTGCAAATAGCTGGGCTGATCCAAAGACTGGTGAGAGAAGGTTAAGAGAGGCAAGGATGGGCTCAAGTGAGAAGGCGAGTTGTGTTCTTAGTGCATGCTATCTAGGAGGCAGGAGATGTTGACTATCCTACAACTTTGGTTAAGGTGGTCTGTGCCAGGTTTCTCCACTATCATTTCCCCCTTTGTAATTAATAAGTATCCTGTGGGATGAGGATCTGAGCCTATGTAAATAATCCTGATACTCCTCAAACTCCCACTCACTAGTTGTGACACTGGTTGTGAAGCCTCACCTGACTGGGGACCCGCTGTTCTAATCCTCACGGCCCTAAGAAGTTCAGAGTATCTCCTCCTTCACTGTACAGAGATGAGGCAAATTAAAACAAAGATCCCCTGGTAGCAAGTAATAGAGACAGAGTGCTAATCCTTGCAGTTTGGCTCCAGAGCCTGCACTTGCCACCTTGCAGGTAAGAAAAGACCTGTTCCCTGCCTCGGGGAGTTCAGAGTCTGTTCAGGGAGATGAGATTTAAAACACAAATCTCCTATTCCTACTTTTAGCACGGGCTACCTAATGATTTTACTGAAAATAAACACCAGAAGGTGTTCTTGCTCGAAATGCATAACCTGAATTTAATCATAAGGAAACATTAGAAGAACCCAAATTGAGGGACATTTTACAAAATAACCTGCTTGTACTCATTAAATGTCAAGGTCATGAAAGACGAGGAAAAACTGAGGAACCATTCCAGATTAAAGGAGACTACTAAAGAGACATGAAACTAAATCCAACTTGGAATCCAGAATTCTCTTTGCTTGTAAGGATAATCATTGGGACAACTGGTAAAATGTGAATAACATCTGTAGATTAGTTAACATCAATACTAATGCCCTGCTTCTGAGGACTGTACCAAGGTAAGAAAATGTCCTTGTTTTTTTTAGGAAACACAACTATTTAGGGGTAAAGGGGCATCATGTGTGTAACTTACTCTTAGATAGTTCAGAAAAAATTATGAATCTCTCTATATATAATATTTATATATGTCATAAAGCAAATGTGAGAAAATGTTAACAATAGGTAACATGGGCGAAGGGTTTACAGAATTCACTGCACTCTTTTTGAAATTACGTAAAAATAAAATAAATCAGGATAATGCTTACCCTTGGGGGATGGGTAGTGACTGGAAGAAGTATAAGGTGGGTTTCTGAATGTAATGGTCTATTTCTTGATCAGATGCGTTTAATTTGTGAAAATTCAGTGAGCTATATATTTGCGATATGTGCACCTTATAAAGTATATTTCAATAAAAAGTTTTTCAAAAGTCAAAAACAAAAGAGAGAGCAAAAGCTTGTCCCTACAGAGCATGTAGCTCTATGTCTGGCCCATAGTAAACCTGCAATGGAGGTCAGATGGTACTGCCATCCCTGTAGGGCCAAGCACAGGGCTAGGCGTGCAGCATATTAGCACTTGAAATGACATGCAGCAGGGAGTAGGCTGGGCAAAATGGGGAAGGGGTATCACTTCACCCTAAGACAGGAATAAGAGAACCCCCTTACCCTCCTGTGTACCTCACCCCTTCTCTCCTAGAGGGCTTTCCTCAGCTCTGATGGGAGCACCCAGACTTATATAGCCCAGAATGCAGGCCCAGGGGAGCACTGACTCCCCAGCTACCCCTGAAGCAAATGAAAAAATATAGATATAGGAAATGTGCTTGTGATTCTGTCACTGGGATATGCAAATAAAATATATATGATAGGCCTATGTGCCTAATATTCCTGCCAATTCATTCTCTGGGTGTGATTAAAATGAGCAATAAATTCCTCGGGAGTCTCGGTGGAACGAGGATCGGGAGTGGAGATGCAGGCTGGCACCAGCACGTCCCCCTCAGCCGAATATTCATCACGGAAAAGCTCCCCATATTTTTGTTTTATCTGCCATAGAGTGCAGAGAGATATATTTCTACCTCGCTCCTTCGTCTCTTAGTTAAAACATGAAAATGGTCTGAGCTTTAAGTATTAAACTCTCCATGGAGTAAAATCCTTCAAACTGAGATCACAAGCTACCTTCTCTATGAAGCCTGCCCTGCTCATTCTGCCTGGAGGTGATCCATGCTTTCTGGGAGCCCCCACAAACTCTCTGCAGACCCCTCCTAACATACAAATCGGTCAGTGGGTATCAGAGCTAAGAGTGCCTGCCTCTCCCCCATCCTCCTCTACTAGACGGCCAGCTCAGAGGACAGGGGCTGGGCTTCATCTACCTCTGAACCTTCTTGGGGGGCCCAAGAAGCTTCTGCACAGAGAATGCTGAGAAACTGAGCAAACTGGCAGTAAGGAGAAAATCATGTAGGCCACTTAAAGTGACAGAGATTCTCAGGTAAGTGACACATTTTAAAAGGCAGAAGGAAATTAAAAATTAGGCTTATGGGTAACTTGAAAGTGGGAAAATAATCAAGAGATAATAGTAAGCGGAGCACCTGGCTGGCTCAGTCGGAAGAGCACGCAACTCTTGATCTCAGGGTCATGAGTTCAAGCTCCCACACTGGGTGTAGAGACTACTAAAAAAAAATAAGTAAAAAAAAAAAAAAAAATTAAGTGGAAAAAACCCCTCCAGATTCCAAATATGGAACTAGGATCATAACTCAAACACTTTCAGGGCCAAGTAGGAAACATAAATGTCTGATAGGCCAGCACATAATATAATAGGGAGCTGAGGGGCCTGTGGCTGGAGAATCCACACTCCTAATCCCTAAGGGGTCACATTTTTTTTTATAAATTCTTGGGTTGGCAAAATAAAATATGGCTGCCAGTTTGAGACTCCTGTATACACAGTAGGCTATCAATCAGGTTAAAAAAAGAGGCCACTATATATAGATAGATAGATGAGGTCCAGAAAAGGCAAATATAATATCATAAAAGAAATCCTCTCATCCATATCCCAATAGTTACTTATGACAACTTGACTTTCTGTGTGTCACCTGCTTTCCTTCTTTCAGCTTCAGTTTTCCCGTCTGTAAAATGGAGGTAGTAAGAGCTATTTCAAGGATTTGTTATAGGATTAGAAAAAATACAGAGACAGCACCTAGCACTTCTAAGGCAGCCAGATTTAGTTAAGGGTCCCTCAGCAGCCCTAACCCCTCCACCTATTCTGGCACTAAGAGGCCTGCCCTATGTCATACCACCTAACACACCATGGGCTCTCCTGGCCAGGTCCCGGGTGTGCTCTCATGGGATAGCTATCGCGCCTGAGACGGATGACAGGCATGCAGTCCCTGAGGTCATCTGAAACATGTTTAGGGATTTCCCAAGACACCTGAGGAAACTGACCTGACCTCTAGGGCTGTTTTAGGGGTGGAAAATGTGAACAGAGAGGAAGGAAGTGCTTGCTCTCTAGGAATTTTCACTCTTGCTGGTCCCAAGCACTCCTCAGGATGTGCTGTGAAAGCCCTTCCCACCCTTTCACCCCTTCTCTGGAGGAAACTACTGCAAGACAGTTATTAAAGATTCCAGGAAGACAAACTGTATGGTTAATGCTGGTTGCTAGATATTTCCAGTTCTCCCCCTTCTGGGCACATGGTAGGATTACTCTTCTTGGCCTCTTATGATTGGGTGGGAACAAGGCATTAGTTCTGTCCAGTGAGTCGTGAGTGGAAGTAAAGGGTCTACTTCTAGACTGAGCATTTAATTATAGATGCAAGACCCTCCAGAGTATTCTTTTCCCTCTGGCCAGCAACCTGCAACATCCCAGAGGGTGGCTGTAATGCCAGTCTGGTCTCTGAGGGCCTATGAGGAACAGAGGCCCCACTGCTGACCCATCATGGACAGGCTGCATGAAGCCAAAAATAAATCTTTACTATTTTATACCACTGAAATTCTGGGTTGTTACAACATAATCTGGTTTATTCTGACCGATACATAGGTAATTGTATACTGAATGTTCCGGAACCTTAGAAACCATTTTGTGCAATGTCTTCATTTCACAGAGGTAAACTGAGCTTCAGTGAAGGGAAATGCTAGCCCCACATCACCCAGTCAGTGAGTGGTGGAGTTGGGATCACAACCCATGTCTTGTCTCAGTCCGGTGACTTAAGTGCTCTTACTCAAGACACAGAGAATATTTGCCACTACATGGGACCGGTCACACTGAATCATCTCAAGGCACTTTAGCCAATGCGCCAAAAGAGACTCCATGATGATGGAAAGAGCACAAGAATGAGAATCAGAAACCAAGTCTTCTGCTTTTTCACGAAGATGGTGCTGAAGCGAAGAAGGAAGCCCCTGCCCCTCCCAAAGCCAAAGCCAAAGCCAAAGCCAAGGCTTTTAAGGCCAAGAAAGCAGTGCTGAAAGGCATCCACAGTCACAAAGAAAAGAAGATCCGCATGTCACCTACATTCCCACGGCCCAAGACACTGCGTCTCTGAAGGCAGCCCAAATATCCTCCAAAGGGTGCCCCCAGGAGAAACAAACTTGACCATTGTGCCATCATCAAGTTTCCCGACTACCGAGTCAGCCATGAAGAAAATAGAAGACAACAACACACTTGCGATCATTGTGGATGTCAAGGCCACCCAACACCAGATCAAACAGGCTGTGAAGAAGCTCTAGGACACTGATGTGGCCAAGGTGAACACCCTGATCAGGCCCGATAGAAAGAAGAAGGCATATGTTCGACTGGCTCCTGACTATGATGCTTTGGATGTTACCAACAAAATTGGGATCATCTAAACTGAGTCACCTGGCTAAATCTAAATTTTTTCACCATAAAAAGAAAACAAACAAACAAACAAACAAACAAACAAGAAACTAAGTCTTTCAGTTCTAGTTCTACCATTGAACCTACTACATGACCTTGTATTCAAGTCTGTTAGTTTCCGTTTTGACACTAATGCACTCTGGGACCAAAGGCAAGCCATGTCACATCCCTGGGCCCCAGCTTTCCCAGCAGTAAAACGAGTCCACTGATTAAGGCTTCAGAGATTTAAAATGTGTGCCCCACGAAAGAACCTCCAGAGCGGCTGCCTGGCAGAGAAGGGCTAGGTCAGGTGGGTGTGGCTCTGGCCCACCTCTCCTTCAACCACAACAGCTTTATTTTCCTCTGACTTATTTGTTTAGGCTTTGGTAAGATTTCTCACCACTGGACTTGATGATTTCTGAGGTCCCTGGCAGCTCTGAGATTTGTGATTCTAGTTCTTGGATTCTGTCCAGTAGTTTCTGAGTGATAGCTTGGTGGCTGGGAAGAGCAGAAGGCAGCCTGCATTTAGTGAGTTCAAAAGTTTGGTTGAGAAGATCAAATTATGATGGGGATTTTTTTGGCTTAGACTGTACCAGACTCTCTGGAGTATATTTTGAGGGGAGTGGTCAGGGAATGATTCTGGAAGGAGTGATGATGGGAAAGGATTGCCTGCTGAGGTTATAGAATATGTGAGGCCTGGGGTAATATAGTACTTGGGCTAAAGATTTTGTCTAACTATCTCTGGTCCTATGAAAAGGAGCTAGAAGGTCCACTACCTCAAAAACTAAAATTGAAGATTAGTCCTCAGAAGTCAGAAGCGGCTCAGGCCTCTGCCTGGTCATGACAGGGGTAGCTTCCTAGTCTTAATGAGATTGGGGGCTGGATTTGTATTTAAACAGACAATAATCACCTAAGGAGAAGTGGCTTTGGTATGGAGCCAGACATAATTTAATGAGTGAAGATTAAATGCAGCACGGAGTGCCCACAGGCCTTCTCCTTTCTCTGAGACTTACCTTTGCCTCAGACGTCCTCAGAAGCTTCATCACCTCCCCTTCTCGGGCATAATCCAAGGGGGTGTGTCCCATTTCATTCCTCTGCAGGGGGTTGGCTCCTGGCAGGAAGAGAAGTAGTCAAAGGTTCTGTGAGTGATAAGTGGGGCTTCAGCCATCCCTCAGAGGTGACCTGGGCCTTAATTTCAGAGTAAGGAATTCCCATGGAAATAGGGAGCAACAAAACCCTAAGAGACTGTAGAATGGTGTGAAAAACATGTCAAGGTACTCTGAGAGGACAGTCCTTGGTTCTCTCTGACACAGAGGTCAGGGTACTGGGGTTCCTATGCATATATGCACACATGCGGAGAAACATACTACCCATACTACTACATACACAAAGATGTATTATATACACATAAGTGTGTTGTACACAAATACACACACACACACACACACACAAATACACACAGCTGAACATGCTCACAAATACACCAAACACACAGATTAATATATCACCACCAATGCAACGGTCATTAAAATGCCCATATGATCAAGATCATTTGCGTATACAGATGAATATTAAGAAAATAATATAAAAGGGTTCCTTTCTAAAGCACAGAATATCCAAAAAAAAGGCAAAACGGCCTCCTTTTTTCCTGCTCTCTGCTCCTCTCTCTCTCCTTTAATGCTCTTTTACCTTGGTATTTCCTGCATCCCAGAGTTATCGGAGTCCTCTGGAAGGGAGTAGGCATCACCAGGAACCTGGCTGTGGTAGCCCCAAGGTTTGATGCCCTTACCAATGCTAACTGTTGGTGAGTGTGTTCGTGTGGGCAGGCATTTCTTCCAATCATTAGTTCCCGTGATTTGAGGACAAAGAGCTTGAAGTATGATCAAAAGAAGGGGCTTACCAGAAGGCATCTACCTTCTTTCTAAGTTCTGGCAGCTGACGAGCCTGTATAAAGTGTCTACTTGGTGCAATGTCTTGGCAGATGTGGAGGAAAGGCTCCCCTGACCTCTACGTTGTTAGAATTTCCTTCCCAAAGCCCAGGTCTGAACATCTCACTCTCCTCTTCAAAAACTGTCCATTCCATTCCATTTGGCGAACCCTGAATGTGTGGGGCTTGCGACACAGAAGAATCAGATCTGGCCTGGCCCCTAAGCACCTCATTCAAAGCAGGGAGACCGAAACATAGGAAAGTTGTGCCTTGAACAGAGCAGATGCTCAAGGACTACGTACTAAAATAACTTGATCTTCTTTTTTGCTAAGGAAGTATTGTCTAGAAGTAAAGAAGGGTTAAGACTCAGTCCCTGCCATAAGGATACGGTGGGCTGGCTGGGAACACTGAATACACAGGCAAGTGCACATCACCATGGAGCCTGGCTCAAGGTGGGTGTCTAGCTACTGTTTGCTGACGGACTGTAAAACTCAGCATTTCTCAATCCTAGCCTGTGGAAACATTTGTTCCAGGATATAAAATTATTCCTACTGAAGCTCTCTGTTTCTTAAAGGTCTATATATTTATCAACAACCGTAAGCATTTATTAAGCATCTACAGGTGGCTGTCTGCCTGGGCTGCAGAGGAACAGGTATGGGAGGAGGAGGGCGTGGGGCAGAGAGCAAGAAGTATGATCCAGGCCAAGGACACTTATTATCAATGAGAAAAATTAATACTTTTATACATGATCCTATTTTCTAATAGAAATGTGAAATAAAATATTTATATTCTTTTTTATTGAGATATAATTCACATACCATAAAATTCAACCTTTTAAAGTATATAATTCAGTGGTTTTAAATATACTTACAGGGTTGTACAACCATCACCACTGATTCCAGATCATTTTCATAATCTCGAAAAGAAACCTCACAACCATTATCAGATATCCCCCATTCCCCCTAAACTCAGCAATCATTAGTCTACTTTCTGTTCCTATAGATTTGCCTATATTTGACATTTCATATAAATGGAAACATGCAATATATGGCCTTTTCTGTCTGGCTTCTTTCACTTAGCATGTTCTCAAGGTTCACTGATGTCGTAGTAGGTGTCATTCATGCTGCAACATGAAAGCAGGAATGCAGCACTCCTTTTCATGGATGAATAAAGCTCCATTCTGTGGACAGGCCACATTTTGTTTCGCCATTCATCAGCTGATGGACATTTGGGTTGTTTCTCCCCTTGGCTATTGTGAACGATGCTGCTACGAACGTATGTGTACGAGTCTTTGCACAGAAGTATTTTCACGTCTCTTGGCTATACATCTAGGAGCGGTGATAATAGGGGCTGCTGGTATTTACTGAGCACTGACTATGTGCCGGACACTGCGCTCTGAACTTCACGTACACAGTATCACTTAATCCTTGCAACCACTGTTGAGAGGCAGGAATCAAGACCCCCATGCTACAGACATGAAAACTGGGGCCCAGGAAAGTGAACCAACTAGCCCAAGGTCACAAAGCTAATTATGTGCTTAGACCAGGAGTCAAACCCATCACCAGGTTTCCTCAACTCCAATTCTCCACACTCCCACGGGGCGGCCATGACACACCGATACTGAAATATCCTTCCCTGGCTTTTCACCGCTTACAGGGTAAAGTGCCACCTCCCTGGTAAGAAAGCTGTCTATGCTCTTCCTAACTAGTAGGCAAGTCCTTAGGGGCTCTGTTGGAGCCTCATTCTTTCAATTCTGTTGGCAGTGACTGGGTGCTTTGTATCTGCAGGGCTCTGTACGCAGGATGATGGGGGACTGGCAAAGCCAAGGAACAGTCTTCTATTTTGTATTTCTTGATCACTCTGTGGCACTTGGCCACTCTCCTTTCAGTTCTATAAAACCATTTTTTCAGGTTTTCCTCACACCTCTGTGACTATATCTTCGGCAGACTCCCCTTCCTGTCTTTAAGATTAGGCGCTACCTAGAGTTCCCATCAAGGCCCAATTCCAGCTTTCCAGAGGCTAATGAGGATGAGAGATGACCACATAATTACAACTCGGGCTGAATGTGTCAGTGTGCTGAAGGAGGGACAGACAGTACTGTGGGGGCCCAGGAAGGAATGGAGTACTAAGGAGCTTGTTCACCTGGTCTGGCCTTACCAGCCCACCCCTGGTCTCTCTGGTGCTTAACACTGAGGGGCTCCACAAGGCTGAGGGCCAGTGGCAGATGGCATCCTCCCCTCCCCTCAAGTTCCTGGATCATGGCTAGCGCTGAAAGGGAGCTACAATTCAGCAGTGGAAAGGCCTCCTTTCTTAGGCAGCCTCAAGGGGAACTCAAGTCGCTAGATATGGGCTGGAGTAAAAGGGGGATCTATAAGGAGAGACCTATAGAAGGGAAAGACAAGAGGAGTGAAGAGAGGAAGAGAAACAGATGAGAAGGGGAGGGAGGAGAGGAAGGGAAAGTGAGAGAGGGAGACAGTGGGAGAAAGAACAGAGGGTGAGATTAGCTGCGTCAAACAAGTGCTGTCAGTGATCTATATTTGCTTACAGAATGAAAAATGTGTGCCATAAACATTGGCCACTGAGTAATTTCTAGTAGGAGTCGTGTCACTTCTCATAAAGGATGGGATGGGGACAGGTAGGACATCTCTGCACCTGGGCCAGTCAGCACAGGGACACCTTTTAAAGCAGTGTTGGGCCTATCTCTAGCTCAGGAGGCTCTCGGTCAGTCCCCACCCCAGCCACTCCTGAGGGGGGAAGCCAGCCGGCTTCCCCAAGGTTCTGGAGCCTCAGGGCAGCGCTTCTGCCACCACTTTAGAAAGGCTGAGGTGGGGGCACCATGGAAAATGGCCATCTAATATTAGTCCCCCACCCCCCACACCCTTGCTCTGATGCTCTGACTTGACTAATTGCTGTAATAATTGATAGAACCTGACTTCTACAACTGATCGATTTCACCTCCACGACCGATAGCCACAAACCATTATACTCCAATAAATAACCACACTGGGTCTCACCCGCCTGCCCTCTCCGGGGGCATCAGGATGGCCCGTGCCCTGGCCTGACCTCCCCATGTCTCCCACCCAGGGCCCCTCCGGGCCGAGCAGCTGGTCTAGAGGGTCAGGCCTCTGGGAGCAAGTGAGAGGGCCGAATGGAGGTGGGGAGTGCTAATCGCAGGCCATCCGTCACCTCCCACTGGCTGTCTGGGGCTGGGGCCAACACCTGGAGCACCCCAGGCAGTATAGTGCAGGACCCCTCCTCTCCTCTCCCTGCTCCAGATTAGTGTGTCCCAGCTTATAATATTTGATAAATAGCAGACTGGCTTCCTGGCAGCACTGCTGCGGCTGTGCCTGCCCGCTACAGCTGTGGAAGGTCACTCATTGGGGAAATATGTTTCTGTCAGTGGTATTGAAAAAAGTTTAGTGGAGTGACAGGCCTCAATTTTTCAAATTTTATTAACTCCATCCTCTTAACCATTTGTCTTGAATTCCTTCAGATTCTGGGGGATCTGTCAATAGGGCTTGGGTCAGGAAAGTAAGGTGTGGGGGGGTGGTGGTAATGGCTGGTCCTGGCTGGCACCAGTAGCTGGCTTGGGTCTCATCATGTAAAGCAGTGGAAATGGTGTTGGTAGGACAGAAGGCTGGCCCACTGGGACCCAGGAACCCCCTGCTCTTCTCTGGCATAGTGCCTGCCTTTGGGTTGACACAACCATAGATTTTCTGAGTGGAAAAAACATCTTAATGGTGAGCTCTCCCAATTCCCTAAGAAGAGACTCCCCTCTACTACATCGGAAACAGGTAGTCTCATCCTGGCTCTCCTGAATGTGCCCAGAACCTACCCCGAGCTCATGGTTCTCCAAGGGGTTCCCCCCACTAAACTGAGGACAGAACTCAGTTTCATATGAGCTCCAACCTCTCCCTCCAACCCCACTCCCACCTTGGTCTTCCAGCAAACACTTGCTCATCTTTAAAGACCTGGCTCAGGCTTCTCCAAGGAACTTTCCTGGTTTCCCTTCCATCCCAAGTTTGGTATCATCCTTTGAGCTCCCACAGGACCTTCTGCTTCTACCTTACTGATCATGCTGCGTGGAAACAGTCTGTCTGCATCCAAGACTGAGAGCTCTTCGAAGTCAGGGATCATGTCTGACCCACTGCTATATCCCTGCTACCCAGGACAGGGCCTGGCACAGAACAGGTTTCACTAAGATTTACCAAATGAAGGGATTTCTTTCCAGGGACAATCTTCTGAGGCTACACAAAACATGACTGCTCTTCTGGCCTCGGAAGAGCCCTCTGACAGCAAGTGTGGGATCATGTCCTGTAGGCCAAAGCGCCTAGTCTCTTTTCTGGTCCCAAGACATCTCTCTGGAAAATTAGGTCAGGTCAGGTCCCAACACCCTCTAGGCTCTGTGGGCGGGAAGTGGGGAGGAAGTGGTGGGACAGACTGGCCCAGTTGCCCTTCCTTGGGAGAGGGCTGAAATTAGGGTGGGGGAGGAGACTTCTTACTCCCTCCACCCTTGTCACTCCCCGTCTGGCCCTCTGCCTACCTCTGTGAATATCAAAGAAGATAATGCTAGTATAAGAAGGCTTTTAAAAAACACAACAGTAACTGCCCTGTACAAATGTGTTAGGCTGTATTATCAATAATATCGACACGCTCACACACTCCCCACTGCCCCCTGCAGTTCTATCAGCTATATGGGCCTTCTAGTGATCCAGGTCTACCACCACTGAGTTTCTGTGACTCACCCCTTCCCCTACATGTAGCTAGATCCCAGCCCTATAAAAGAGCATTGGGTGGGGGAGCTTGCAGGGGTGGGGGTTACCACTCCCTGGCTGTGTGATCCAGAACACTTTCTTCACTTCTCTGGTGGTAATGATTGCTGCCTTGCCTACCTCTGGGGTTTTGTTTGGACTGAGTAAAATAAAAAGCTTGAAAATGATTGGAGGAAAAAAAAGACCATACATATTCTTTGTAATAATGTTTATATTCACTCTTCCTTCCATTTTTACTGCTAGCGCCTTTACTACCTTCATCCTGATTTTCACTATTTCAACAATCTGTTTACCGCCAATTAGAAGTTTTTGGTTGAATATAGGGAAAATTTTCCTATAATCAGAGATGTCTGTCAGCGTGGAGCGATCTACTCATTCTGGTTTTGAGTTCCCCACCAAGGAAGCATTCCTAGAAAGACAGAATGACCATGTCAGAGAAACCACATGCCTTCCCTGTCTCCACACTGTTGTTTGGGCCATTCTTCATGCCTGGAACCCCACTCCTTATCTCCCTGACTACTCCTTCTTCAAGGTCCCTCCCTCTGGGAAGCCTCTACTAACCTCCAACTCTTAATGCTCTCCATATGTCCATGGGCTCCTGTTGTCTTCCCAACACCCTCCCTCTCCTGGGGGCCCATCCCTGTTTAGTCCTCCCAGCTAGTATGCATGTAGCTCCTCAGGTCAGAGACAGAACACACCTGTCCAGAATGCTTTGAGAGGCTGCGTGGAACCAAGAAGAGCCCCAGTGCCTGACGTCTTGTCCTGAGCTGTTTCCATAAATCGCACCAGTGAGCATTCTCAAGATACATACACGCGCGTACCTGTGCGCCTCTAGACCCACCTCCCTGTGACCCACCACCTCTACCAGCAGTCACTACGTGCCACACCCTGTGCTGACTTCTCCCATGTATTTCATTCTTAACAATTTGAAGAAAGCAGAAGAGGTATTATTTTTCCCATTTTCCAGACACTTTAACGGAGTCTGGCAGAAGAGCAAGATGAAAAGGGATAAGCTAACATTTGCTGGGTATAAGGCCTTTGTACACAGCGTCTGAATTATTCATCATACGAAGACTCAGAGAAAACAGGCTCAGAGAGCTGAAATCACTTGCCCACGGTCGCCCAGCGGACAGACAGTAGAGCTGGAATTTAAAGCACAGATGCATTACACCAGTCCTTCTTTTGTATGTGTCTACAATTTTACATAATCGGTTTTTTTGTTGCTGTTTTTAAAAGAAGCCAGATCTGGTTTTCCACCACATCGTGCTACCTTCCAAAGACCTGATGACTCAAAAACAGGAAAAAAATCATCTCTCTTCTGCCCTTCCAGTGTGCTGAGATGCTCTAAAACCAAGAGAGAGGAGGCTTTCCAGAGGTAGGTTTGAGATAGACAGCTTTGTAGACAGGGTACAAAATGGGGTTCCTTTTCCTCTCATTCAGGGCTTCCCCATCTGGGGACCAGGTGAATAGTGACCCACATTAACTGACATCCTAGAAGGTCATCTACAAGTCCTAACTCCCCAATGGACACAGTTGGGATCCCTTGCCTTCAGAGAGGGGGATATCTAAAGGCCATGGAACAGAGAGCTACTGGCTCATGACTGGATCCAGACATTCCATCAAAACCCACTGAGTACTGGTGCTGGGCCAAGTGCTGGGTACACGGCAGCATCAGACCCGTTCTTGCTTTTGGGCAGAACCCAGACTGATGGGAGACAGATAGGGACAGAAACAGTGACGATGCAGTGTGGTGAAGGCAGACAAGGGAATGAGGATGATGACTCCTCTACCCCCACTAGAACGGAGATATACACTGTGTAGCTGGGGAGATGGGAAACCACAGCACCAGCTGGAGAAGAACAGAGGTGTTACACTGAGCACTAAGGAAAAAAAGACTGGAGAAGCCTGGGGGAGGGAAGCTTGGAGCCCAGGATGGTCATGGAGACTGTGAGTGGGAGAGTGAGGGCTAGACCCAGGCCTTCCAGTTCAGGGCTCTTTCCACCTGCCCACAGTCTTGGGCCCCACCCCCAAGCTTTTAGCTCCAAGTGACTGGCAGGACTGGACCACACAGAGCTGTTACTATTCTCATCAGTGGTGACAAACTCCCCTTTGCCCACTACTCAGACCCTCTATTCTGCAAAGCCCAGCTCCGTTTCCCCTGCCCGGAAACTTTCCAAGACCACTCCACCTACATGGACCACTTCCTCCTTTGAACCCCTAGAGCACTTAACTGATCATATACTTTTCACACACATATGTCTCATCTTCAGAATCAGATGTATTACTAAAAGGATGCCCTGTGAATGCCTAGAAAAGGAAATGATGATGATCGTCAGGCAATGAGAATGGGGTCACGGAAACCAAGTCATGCCAGACTAACCTCATTTCCTTTCTTCATCAGGATTATCTGTTTGCTCAATCAGGTGCAGTCAGGGCAAATGTGGACTTCATCAGACATTTGATGGGCTATCTCAGGACAACCTGAGGACATGATGGAGAATTGTGGGCTGGGTGCCAGTACAGTGTGGAAGGTTAGCAGTGACTGGTGGACTAACCAGACCCAAGGGGAATGGAGTGACTAATAGATCACAGGTGACCTGGAAGGAAGTTTTGAGTGGCAGCAAATAGGGTTGGTTCTGTTTAGTATGTTTATCCTTGACAAAAATATCATAGGACGGTCTGTTCATCAAATCTGTAGGTGTCAGATTAGGGTGGGAAGAGCCAGATACACCTGGTAGAAGGCTGACATTAAGAGCTGAAACAAATGAGATGAAAAGTAATGGAGATAAATTGGAAGTCATGGGTTTTAGGAGAGAGACAAAGTAGAGATGGTTCTGGGAAGTGTGATCAAGATAGGAAAGGGTTGGGTGCCTGGCTGGCTCAACCGGAAGATCATCTGACTCTTGATCTCTGGGTTGTGAGTTCAAGTCTTATGTTGGGTGTAGAGATTACTAAAAAAATAAACTTTAAAAAAAAATAGGAAAGGGTTGGGAAGCCACATGAGAATAATGGGTTAAGAAACTAGAGGTTCAGGGGCGACTGGGTGGCTCAGTCATTAAGCGTCTGTCTTAGGCTCAGCGCGTGATCCCGGAGTCCTGGGATCAAGCCCCGCGTCAGGCTCCCTGCTCCGCTGGGAGCCTGCTTCTTCCTCTCCCACTCTCCCTGCTTGTGTTCCCTCTCTCGCTGGCTGTCTCTCTCTCTCTGTCAAATAAATAAATAAAATCTTAAAAAAAAAAAAAAAGAAAAGAAACTGGAGGTTCAGGCTGGAGAAAAGATAGCTCAGAAGAACGTGCCTGCATCTTCAGGTATTAGAAGGGCCAGCAGTGGAACAGGGATTAGATTCCACATAAGCCCCAGAGTAAAGTTAAGACCCTTGGAAGCAGATTCTGGTTGAATATAAGAAATTTCTAACCATCATCCAAAGACAGATTCTGAGCAGCCTGAGGAACAAATGAGTCCCCAGCACTGAAAGTGTTCAAGCACTGAGTGGACGACCATTTGGTAGACCTACCACCTCCACGTCAGCTTATGGAGGTTTTTCCCGAAGACTAATCGTTCATTTGTGTTTCTTCATTCAGAGATACTTTCTGAGAACCTTTTATGTGTCTGGCATCAAGCTAGGCGCCAGGAATACAAAGGTGAATAAGACGACACTGTCCCAGCTCTTAAAGAGCGCCCAGTCCTGCTAGGAGAAGATGGGTAAGTTTATTTCAAGAGTATCTTGTGCCTTGATTACAGGTCTCAGCACAGGGAAGGCTGGCTTCAGCTTAGATTAAACCAAAGAGATCCCGCAGAAATTCAAATACATATTTGATGACTAAAGGCCATAGCTTAATCAAGCCAAATGCCTTGCTTAAACTGGCTGTGGGAACAGAAGTGTACACTGAAACACAATTCGCGAATTTTTGTGCATGATATTTTGCTCTTAGAGTCTGAGATTTGGTCTTTGGCTAGGACTTGTTTATGTACCTCCAGATTGTCTTACAAGTGGCTGTGATGTCAGGGTGAAGTGATTTAGCCAGCAGGGCTGCCCAGCTCTCCATTTCTTACCCACCCTGTGGGGACTGCTTCAGCACAGACATAAACATGCTCCTGCCGTTACCTTACTGCACTCGTCACATGGGGAGGCTAGAAGGCTTGATTCAGGGATATGATTGGATTTTAAATCCCAGTCTCACAGGGTTTTAATTATTGGTCTGGGGCAGCAGGGATAGGCGCTGGCTGCCTTTGGATGGAGGAGGTCGATACGCCACTCCACAACATATTGAGCCACAATGCCTGCAGACTCTATTGCTCTATTTAATCATCTTTTGCAAAATTTACAGTGGAACAGGAGGGATCAATACAGAATTTATCACATTCTCTTGTAAATATGAGCCAGGAAAGAGTTCCAGGCAGTTTGTTACTGAGTGGGAGGGAACATGTCTGTGTACAGCTGGGTATTAGGAGAGGAGACAAAATCCATACTCCTTGGCATAAGCTACAGATGCTCAGCCAGACCCCCTTAAGCCTGAAAGCAAGTTCAATGGGAAGGACACGGATTCATTCATTCATTCGTTCATTCAATCAACAAACCAACATTCCAGAGCACCTATTTTATGCCAGACCCTATAGAGGCTCTGGGGACAGAGACTGGTAATTCTGCTCAGGAGCTCGTAAGCAGAGATATGCCACAATGGCTGTGCTACCTACTCATGAGTGGTAGAACTCGGCCAAGTTACTTAACAGTGCCTTCGTTTATACATACGGAATATGCAGGTAATGAGTATCAAATTCACAGAGTTATTTTAATTATTGAAAGAGATAAAAGCCTTAGTATAGAGCTTAATACACAGTAAGGACTCAATAAATGATAACTATTGTTCCTTTCACTACAATTACCATTATTAGGCATTCCTTCCTACGATGCATCTCACCAACGGTCTATTGCAGAGATGGCGTATTGAACAGGGAGCCAGCCACCCCATCTCTTTAGCAGACAGAAAGGAGACTGGGGTGGCCTTACACAGCCTAGACATCTGACCAGGGCTGCTGGGAGCAGAATCAATGGAGAAGGGGGTAGAGGGTGTATGAGGAGGAGATACATGTTGAAGCTCTGTTTTTGGAAGCTTCAATTGTAATCTCGGAAACAATAAAATAGCCTCCTAAACTTGCTGTGGGGGAACAGTGTGAGAAGTGATATACTTTATGTGGGTAAGCCAGGGAAAGTTACACAGAAGAGAGATAAATGAGGCTCTTGAAGACTAAGTAGGAGTCTGATAGGTAGAGAAGCAGGGAAAGGGCATCCCAGGCAGAGAAAAGTGGATGAGCAAAGGTCTGGAGGCAGGAAAGACTCTAATACTAGGGAGGTAGCCCTTGAGTGGGCCTGTGGTAGCAAAAGTTCCTGTCTCCCCAGACCCACCTGGCTCCAGGGATCCCCTGGTATGCCTACCAAGCTCTGGTCCCCATCCTGAAGCAAACCATCATCCCTAGCTCCTCTTGGAGATAGGGTGGCAGAAGATTCATGGGGCACTGTAGGAAGACTTGCATGTGGGTTAAACATCTGGGCTTACAAGCGTTGGGAATTGCTGAAGGTTTTAAAACAGAGGAGTGCCAGGGTTTGCAGGGTAGAGGCTGGTTTGAAGGGGAACCTTGAGGTAAGGAGACCAACAAGAAGACTGTTAGAATTGGCCACGTGAGACTGATGAAGTCTGAACTAGGGTAGTGAGGACAGAGGAGAGAGGATGGACTTGAGAGAAAATTCTAAGACAGGCTTGATGGAAAGGGAGAGTGAAGTCATCAGACTTACTTACAATACTTTCTTGTTTGGTGACCAGTAGTTGATGATGCCAGCCACCAAACAGGGAATATGGAAGAGTCTGTGGAGGGCTGCGTTTGGATACACTGAATATGAGACGTCTACAGAATATTAAGCATCAGCAGAGCTATTGGAGACATGAAAATGCCTGGCTTGTTGTAAGACAAATATGTGGGCCAGTCTGGTTAAAAAAGAGGTGGCACAACAGCATGGAAATAAGTGTTCGAACATAATTCATATACAGAGTTAGGTGGGAAAAAAGGGCAAAAGTAAAAACTCCTGCCAAGGACTTCTGCTCAGTGCAACCTAAGGTAGGGGTTTTCTAGATGAGAGATGATGTTTCTGAATAGCATGCGACATAGGCGCTGGAAGTACGGGGATCCTCAGCTCATTTTCATTTTGGGCAAGTTTCCTGGAAGTTGTGGGCTCTCAGGAGGCCAGCCCCACTTCCCTCTCTCCCCACAATCCAGCGCAGACTACCCTCAGAGGTGGTAGCAGGCTCTGTGCCCAGAAAGCAGCTGGGAGCAACTGTCATGGGAGGGAATGACTCTGGATAAAGCAGAGTTCAAAGTGCACATAATAAGAGCCTGGGTCCCCGGGCTTCTGCATTCCCCCCACCCCCTCCCACAAATGACAGCTGAGACCAAGGCAGCCAAGCCTGGGGTCTGGGCTGAATTTAGCAGTCATATAATTATACTGCTGACGTCTGGGGCAGAGCCACGGTCTCTGCAGAAGGCAGCAGCTTTTGTTCATGCACTAAAAACACATCATCTTCAAACATGCTAATCGCATGTCTGCTTCTGTCTAACAACATTGAAGGGAGGCTGAGGAGAGGGCACACAATGCCCACACATCTGGCTAATTCAGTTATGAGGCCAATCAATCTTGATGGCTTGTCTATAAAACATCAACCACCCCAAAGGACTGACCTGACCAGATGTTTAAGCTTCTGTTGACCAATCCCAGCCTAATGTCCACAGCAGAGAAGAGGGCTTATCAAGAGATGGCTTATGCTGCCACTTACATGTTTATCCTCAAAGCTAAGTACAGCCTTCTGCTTGGATGCGAGCAACCAGTACACTGAAGTGGTGGCTGAGCCAGGCTTGCTGAAATGAAGTACAGCTGACCCTTGAACAACACGGGTTTGAACTGTGCAGGTCACTTACATGTGGGTTTATTTTGATAGATACAGTACTATAAGTGAATTCTCTCTTCCTTATGATGTTTTAAATAACATCTTTGCTCTAGCTCACATTATTGCAAGAATCCAGTATATAATACCTATAACATACAAAATGTGTGTTAGCCATTTATGTTATTGGTCAAACTTTTCTGATCAACAGTAGGCTATTAGTAATTGAGTTTTGGGGGAGTCAAAAGTTACATGCAGATTTTCGCTTGCACAGCACCCCTAACCACTGTGTTGTTCAAGGGCCAACTGCATACTCAAATATAGAGACTTTCACTCTGATCTTCAGAAAGGCAGGAGGCCTTCTTTACAGGCAGCTTTGAGAACACTTGCAAAAACAGAAACCAATGAAATATTTTTGCTAATTGCTCTTCTCAGTAGGGAGAGAATCAGAAGTGTGGAGGTGGGTATCTTTGATATTAAATGCTACAGGCTCCAGTCCTGGGTGCAGGAACCATTCATCTGCTGATGTCTGCTTTTCAACCCCCCATCAAGGCTGAAGGAATTACTCATCTCCCTCATAAAATTGTGGCTTTTTTTAAAAACCAGAAGCCACTGCTAACAAGGACTCTCTCAGTTTATGTTCCTTCCTTTATGGCCAACCCCAGTCACCAGGCAACAGTCGCCAAAAATAAAAGTGGAAGGGCAGTGGGGAGACTAGGAGAAAGGAGAGGGCAGGGAATAGACTTGCAGGCTACACCAAGAGGACCATTTTTGACTCAGAGCTTCTAGCTGGTGCTAATGATTCCATTTCCCTCAAGAGGACTTTTCTCTAATTAATTCTAAGGACTTCACCAAGTTTGCCGCATTGAAGCTGCATGACAAACCAGACAGATGGACTTGGACAAAGAAACTTTTCAGAAAGTGGTGAGAGAGAATCACACATTTAAAATGAGGTCTTTGTTGTGACAGTCTGTGGCTAGAATAGTAGCTGGCATGCAGTAGGAGCTTAATAAATATTTACCTACTGAATAATCATGCTCCAGTTATGATGCGGTTGGGCTACGTTCCCTCAATTTCTATTTGTTAGCAGAGGCCTCCTATAGTCCAGTCCCTGGAAATACTGCTAGACAAAATCATAGAGATCAGGAGAGTCTTCTCTCAGCCTGAACCAGCAGGGATGAAGCAGTGTTGGAAGGCAGAGGTATGGACCTCATTACCACACTCAACAACTCTTTCTTCTTCCTCGCGGCTACAGTAATCAATGTTGCTGACCAATCCTGCCTCCTTTTGATTCTTTTCCACCTTGATTTTCATGATACCTAACACCCATGACTTTATTTCCTATGCAGGTTCCTGTTCATTCTTCTGTCCCAGGTTACAGGTGACACCCAAGGCTGAATCCTCAGCTCATGATCCTTTCTCTACTGTATGTACTCTCCTTTAAGAAACAGTTCCAGCTGGCACAGAACCACACTATCCCCATGGTTCGCGATCCTGGCTGTATATCAGAATTATATGGGAAGTGTTAAAAACATATCAGTCCAAGGTGGGAGAAAATATTTGCAATATACATCACAGATAAAGGGCTGTATTCTTTACAAAGAAATTTTAAAAATCAAGAGAAAGAAAAAGACCAAAAGCCCTATAGAAAAATGGGCAAAAGACACGAAAAGACAACTCATAAAAGGAGATATAAAATGACTCTTAGGGGGCGCCTGGGTGGCACAGCGGTTGGGCGTCTGCCTTCGGCTCAGGGCGTGATCCCAGCGATCCGGGATCGAGCCCCACATCAGGCTCTTCCGCTATGAGCCTGCTTCTTCCTCTCCCACTCCCCCTGCTTGTGTTCCCTCTCTCGCTGGCTGTCTCTATCTCTGTCGAATAAATAAATAAAATATTAAAAAAAAATAAAATGGCTCTTAAACATATGAAATAGTGTTCAACTTCACTCATAACAAGAGAGTTAAACTAAAACTATGCTAAGATACAATCTCTCACCTACCAGATTGGCAAAAATCTAAAAACACAATACACTCTGTTGGAGAGGTGAGAAAAACAGACACTTTCATAGTACATTGCTAGTGGGAATGCAAAATGATACAACTTCCGTAGAGGAGAAATTCACAACATCCAACTAAAGGACATATGTATTTACCCTTTGACCCAGAAATACCACTTCTAGGACTTTATTTACTGTAAAGACATACCTTCCAACAACCCCAAATATATATGTAAGAGGTTATTCACTGTAGCATTATATGTAACTAAAAAATACTGGAAACCTCAATGTCCAAGCATAGGATATATAATACAAACACACAAGGGAATACTATTGTGTATATACAATATGTGAACTGTGAACTGATATCGAGTGATTTCCAGAAAATACGATTATTTTAAAAAAAGGAAACTGCAGAAGAGCATATATCGTGTGTTACGTTTTGTGTAGGAAAAAAGGGTAAATTTTAAAATACATATAATTTACTTATACAAAGAAACATGGGGTCAGGGTTCACTGAGGGGAGCAGAAAAAGGCAGAAAGGGATACAGGAGACAGGTTTACTTCTCTATCTTTCTATATAGTTCAAACAACAAAATTAGAAACAGGTAGGGGAGAAAAACCCTAAAACTGAAAGTGAATTGAAAAATTAACCCAACTATATTTCAAATGAATAATACATACACTGAAAGGGAAAAAAAATACCACCCAAGTAACTTATGAACCTAATGTCTGACTATATACTTTTAGCCTTGGATGGAGCAGGCATGAGAACTGCAAACAAATCCTGAGCTGAACTCTGTTTAGTAGGTCTGTTTTCTGGAGTCGTAGGGATGAGGCAAGGCTGAAGCCTTCTTAGATGTAGTATAGGAACAAGAAAATGAGCAAATGTATCAGTGCTGTTTGGAGCCAGCATTCTCCCTACAGAAGAAGGGGCATACAAACAAGAAATGTGTGAAGACAAGGAAGAACCCGGTGGAGATGGACTGGAATGGGAGGTAGTGGTATTCAGGATTTCAAAACTATGTACATGCATATGCATATGTGTGTATATGTGTATATACATGCACGTGTATGCACAAGTTTATATAACCGTGTATATTTCCTGGTTCTGTCAACAGAAGGGGTAAGAAGCAAGCCTGGTACTCAGGTTTCAGTCTCTAATACAATTGCTCACTAAAAAGTCTTAGGGCTTCTGAGAGAAATGGCTGATTCCAGGGCAGAAGAAAGGTGAATATAAGACTGAAACATCTTGTTATGCCAGGAAATATGGAAATGCTAAAAAAAAAAAAAAAAAATTGGGATATGCCACACTGGCCAAATCTCAGACAATTTTAGCATTTTAGCACAACATAACTAAGGACAGTAATGAGTTATAGAACAATTAAAGCAACAGTTGCCATGAGCACATTTTCAAAACAGACAGATAAATGGGGGAGAAAGGACTCTTGTTTACCACAGGATGCCAGGTGCTGAGTGGTCAATGTGGAATGAGTGCTGGAGTTGGGAAAGACGTAAAATATTCATGTTGCAACCATTGTATAAAGATTGGTTCAGGAAAGATTCATCAATGGAAGCTAAGTCCAGAGGGAAATTTTGATGAGGAGCAGGGTATCTGCATGGCCTTAAAACTGTCTCCCCACAGACTGCTTGTTAATTTCAAGGGAAAAAGTAATAAAGAGGGGCGCCCGGGTAGCTCAGTTGGTTAAGCATCTGCCTTCAGCTCAAGTCATGATCCTAGGGTCCTGGGATCAAGTCCTGCACTGGGCTCCTTGCTCAGTGGGGGGCCTGCTTCTCCCTCTGCCTGCCGCTCCCCCCGCTTGTGCTTACAGGCGCGCACTCTCTCTGACAAATAAAATCTTTTTTAAAAAAGTAATAAAGATACAGTGGAGAAACAGGGCAATACTTGGGTTGATGATGGGGTGGGATTGTAAGATCTTATACTGAAAATTCTTTTAAATTCTGTACTGTATACAAGTATTAACTATTCAAAAACAGGAAGAAAAATAAAACATAAAATATCTCCGAGAGTGTGGTAGGCAGAATAATGGCCCCCCAATGATGTCCACATTCTAATCCTTGGAACCTGTGATGGTGCTTGCTAAATCACTTGACAAAGGGGAATTAAGGTTGCTAATCAGCTGACTCTGAGAAGGGAAGAGTACCCTGGGTTATCCAGGTGGGCCCAATGTAATCACAAGGGTCCTTAAAAGTTAGAGAGGGAGGCAGAAGACTCAATGTCAGAATGAAAAAGGAGAAAGGCCAACTGACCACTGCCAGCTTGAAGACTAGGGGACGATGAGACAAGGAATGTGGGCAGCCTCTAGAAGCTGGAAAAGGCAAGAAAACAGACGCTCTCTGTGTCTCCAAAAAGCAATGTACTGCTGAAACCTTGCTTTTAGTCCATTGAGACCCATTCTAGACTCAACTCCAGAATTTTAAGATAATAGACTTGAGTTGTTTTAAGCCACTAAATTTTTGCTAATTTGTTCACAGCAGCAATAGGAAGGATACATAAGAAAAGTTACAATGGTTGCTTCTGAGGAAGAGGACCAGGGAAGTGGCAGGGAGACTTCCTTTCCACTATATATACTCTGGTACTGCTTGAAATTTTTATCTTGTACATTTTTTAAAGTAAAAATCACTGTTGGGGTGCCTGGGTGGCTCAGTCGGTTGAGTGTCTGACTCTTGGTTTCAGCTGAGATCATGATCTCAAGGGTGTAAGACTGAACGCAGAGTCGAGTCTGTCAGGTTCTGTGTTCAGTGGGGAGTCTGCCTCTCCTCTCCTTCTCCCTTTTTCTCCCTCTGCCCCCCCAAAGTGTGTGCTCGCCCTCCCTAAAATAAATTAAAAAAAAAATAAAATCTTTAAAGTAAAAATCACCGTAGTCACTAAACAAACGACAGTCACTTCAGGAGTTCTCTACTGATTTCAAAGTAAAGTACAAGTCCTCTGGCTCATCCCCAAGGCCCTCTACACTTCCTACCCATAATCCAGCAAGTGGCCAGGTTCTCCCAGGTCTCTAACATGCAAACCTTATTTCTTTTTTCTTTTTTTTTTTTTTTTGCCATTACTTAAATCGTTATTTTCTTTCAATCTTATAATTTTCAGTATATATGTTATACATTTATAAATTAAATTTATGCCTAGCTATTTCCTTCTTTTTGATGCTATTTTATTTATTTTTATTTTTTTTATAATAATATTTTTTTATTATATTATGTTAGTCACCATACAGTACATCCCTGGTTTTTGATGTAAAGTTCCATGATTCATTAGTTGCGTATAACACCCAGTGCACCATGCAATACGTGCCCTCCTTACTACCCATCACCAGCCTATCCCAGGCAAACCTTATTTCTGTCACTGACTCACCTGAAAAGCTTTCCTCCTTCCTTCTGCTTGTTTCAACTCTACCTGTCCTTCGGGAACTGCCTCCAGTCCCCCTCCTCCACAAAGCTTCTACAATGACAACACTGATCTTCCCCTCCTCATTCACTACCCGAGTTTATTCTGCCCTTTGTGTAAGTTTATTTCAAAGTCCTGCACTGTCCTGCGCTGTTCTCAGTGTGCTTTGTGTATGAGCCTTTGCACCAAACCAGCACTCTATAGGATGTAGTCTGAAGGAAGGGCCTGTTATCTTTTTCTTTTTTATTTCCTGTAACGCCCAGTGCCCATTATAAATACACTCATTCAACAAATATTTACCAAGTAGCCATCATGTGCTAAGGATATTGCAGGGTGCTAGGAATATAAGCACTGCAGATCCAGACCCTATCTTCAGAGAACACATTATGTAACAAAGGAGAGATCTATTGATCAAATAGCTATATGACTACATGTTGTGGTATGTGTAAGAAAGAAATGATACAGGACACTTTAAGAGCATATGTCAGAGGAACCTAGAAAAGGGATACTGGTGGTCAGCTGCAGGAAAATAATTAATAGTTGCTGAATTAAGTATGAATACTTAAATTTGCAATTAGATAAATCAGAGGGCAATTAATTCACTTAGAATCACAAAATATGAGAACAGAAGGAAGCTTTGAGATTGCAATCCAATGATCTAGCTTTACAGATGGGGAAAATGAGGCTCAGTGAGGGTGAGGGACTCCTCAAGGTTGCACAGCAAGGCTGAGTTAGTGCCAGGTCACCTGATCGCCACTTAGCACTTCCAACTACACAGGGTTCATTACTTCAAAGGGAGTTTCTGAAGGATTCCTGAAGTGGCAAGCTCCTTCTTCTGCCACATTTAAAAGAATTCATTTCCAAAACGATATCCAGGAAGGAGTCTGTGGTAATAAACCTATAGAGAGCATCTCTGCTGTGCTCTTTCTGGAACACTGCCAGGCCTCTGTATAGAGGAAGAGACAGCATGAAGGCTAGAAGCACAACTCCTTTTGGGGAGGGAAACCTGGCCCTGGGCAAACCCCTAGTCTGACTCTAGGATGGGAACTTTGCTGCTATTCTGCAGGCCTTGACCTTCAGGTTGACGTCCCTTCTTAAAGCTGCAGTGCTGCCCTTTGTGCATTCTGTCCACGAGCACATTCAATGAAGGAGCAAGAATGGGCCAGCAAAGGGCAGATGGCCTTGCCTTGGGAAATCTGAATTCTACTCAGCTCTGTTTCCAGGCCCAGTGCAGGTGGAAGAGCACACTGGACAGAGAACAGACCTGGCCCAGCTGATGCTGACCTCTCCTTCACCCAGGGGAGACTTGGCCTCCAGCTGCCACTGTTGGCGGTGATGAGATCATGCCGGATACCAGCCAGGCTCATCCGAGGACTGCTTGGAGCCCATTAGAGCCTTGATGAAATGCGGGTGCCTGGATGGCAGGCGGCTCTGGAGAGCTTGGGCTCTGGTGGCCAGGCGCTCATCTGTAACTCAACCATGCAGTGACTCTTCTACACCCACAGGATCTGGGATACAGAAATATCTTTCCCTGGGGGTTAGCAAGGACAGTTCTTCATTCTGCACTGGGTGAGGGGCTGACTAGGCCAAGGACAGAGTAAGGACTCAGGGTCACTGAGGGTCCCCGTTAGCCTTGACCTACCATGTGGACTGCAAATATACCACCACAGAACCCCTCCATTCCCCACAATGCCCCTGACTGGGGTGCTGGCTCCCTGTGGATGACTAGCACCCAGCACTCTCCATAGGACTTTCTCAAGTTAAGTGATGAACTGACATTTACACTTCAGGTCTCAAAACATTTGTTCAGGGAAGACTTCTCTTGCTTCAGACCAGATTAGGTCCCCATCACGCTCTCATAGGACCCTCTATTCTTCCTTAATAATACTTATCTCAGTGACAATTAGCTAATAATTTTGGAATTATTTGCCTAATGTCTATATTCTGCCAGAGTTTAAGCTTCACAAGGATAGGGAGATACCATAAACGTTGTTAAAGTAATAAAAGGAAATCAACAAAAAACCAGTTTTACAACAAAAAGAGAAAGTTTTACAGATAAGTTTTGAATAGTATTCTTTAAAAGGAAATTTTTTTTTAAAGATTTTATTTATTTATTTGATAGAGAGAGACAGCCAGCGAGAGAGGGAACACAAGCAGGGGGAGTGGGAGAGGAAGAAGCAGGCTCCCAGCGGAGGAGCCTGATGTGGGGCTCGATCCCAGAACGCTGGGATCACGCCCTGAGCTGAAGGCAGACGCTTAATGACTGCGCCACCCAGGCGCCCCTAAAAGGAAACTTTTATATACAATACAGGAGCTCCTCCAGGCTTTCTGGCCTGCAACCATTCACCAACACAAGCCAATCATTCCTAGGTTTTCTGGGGTTTTTTTGTTGTTGTTTTGTTTTAATTAGAGAGAGAAAGAGCAAGCATGAGCAGGGAGAGGGGCAGAGGGAGAGGCAGAAGCAGACTCCCCGCTGAGCAGGGAGCCTGACTTGGGGCTCGATCCTAGGACTCTGAGATCATGACCTAAGCCGAAGGCAGATGCTTAACCGACTGAGCCACCCGGGCGCCCCAAATCGTTCCTGATTCTGAGTGGCATGGTGGATTTTCTTTCTTTCACTTGTAACAGCTTTACTGAGATACAATGTATATACCATAAAACTCACCCACTTAAATATATATTTAATGCTTTTTTAGTATATTTACAGAGTTGTACAACCATTATCATAATCTAATTTTAGAATATTTTTACCGTCCCCCAAAGAAACATTGTACCCATTAGCAGTCACTCCCCATCCCTCCACAGACAACTCTTGGGCTGGAGGGTTTTTAGCTCTGTATCCAAACAATATGAGGAAACCTTCAGTGTCCAATTATTTGACATGATCTCTTCATGATACAGATGAAAAAAAGTGACTCCAGACATGCCACAAGTCCTACAGCGGTGAGATGGTGGCAAGCTGGGTGCCTGCGTCCTAATGGCAGAGCTCTGATCTCTCTGCTACACAGTCTGACTGTGTGTCCCAAACATTCTATCCCACTAGACTTCAAGTTACTTGAGGGCAGAGGCTATATTCTGCTCATCTGTCTTCCCTTCTTGCCCAGGAGTACCATCAGAGCAGTGATTGTGATATCTCAGGTGTGGTCCATGTACTGGCACCAGTCCGTGAGCCTTGATACCAGTCCTCGATGTCTGGAAACTTTTATAGCAACTTAGGATAATTTTATATCTGTTGAACCTAATGACAAATTCGGGCCTCTATTTTGTATGCCTTTTTAAAATATAATTTTTCCAGTAATTTGTTTTTATTGTTTTTTATAAAAGTACTGGCTCATGACAGATTGCAAATTCAAACAACAACAAAAAGAAACAGATCTTCCACAGATTGAGATGTGCTTCCTTAGAGCAACCCATTCTCCACTCCTTTGTGCTTCCCCTTTTCCCTCTTGGTTTCCTTGTATCCCTTGCACTGGCTCTTCTCATGCTCACACCTGAAAGGTAGGTTCTCAGTTGTATACTCGGGTCTCTTTAGCTCTACAACTTTCCATGGGCAACACACAGACGCAGCCAGCTTCCACCACCAAGAGACTAACAGCTCTGAAATTTTCATGCCCAACTTGAGAGTTTTTTCTCTCTTGAGCCTCAGACCCATTTATCCAACTGCCTGCCACACACTTCTCCAAGAGTGTCCCACAGGCTCCCTGATTGGTCAACAGCTATTTATTAATCACCTATCATATGCCAGCTGTGAGGGTTTTTTTTCCCCCTAGGAGCTACGAAGAGAGTAATAAAATAAAGAGACAAGGTCTCTGATCATAAGGCTTACATTTTAGTGGGGGAGAGAGAGATGATGAACCAATAAACAGGATCATTTTAGGGACTGATAAATAGCAGAAAAGGAGGTAAAATGGGCTAATATGAGAGAAAGTGACCGGGGAGCTATTTTACTGGTGTGCTCAGGGAAGACCTCTCTGAGGTGGTGACGTCTGAGTTGAGACCTAAATTCCCAAGGGGGAAATGATCCCAATCACTGGGAGAGGTAGGTACAGAGGCCCTGCCAAGGAAAGGAGTTCGGTGTGCCTGAGGGACAGAGTAGGCCAGTGTAAGTGGAGAAGAGTGAACGAGGGGGGAGAGTGGCTAGAGATGAGGTCACATAGGCAGGCAGGGTCTGGGTTCTGTGGGGCCTTATAGGCTCCGGTAAGGAGTATGGATTTCATTCTGGTGTCAGTGGCATACCAATGGAAGATTTTAAGTAGAACAATGACAAGACTTACGTTTTTTTTTTTTTTTAAAGATTTTATATATTTATTTGACAGAGATAGAGACAGCCAGCGAGAGAGGGAACACAAGCAGAGGGAGTGGGAGAGGAAGAAGCAGGCTCATAGCGGAGGAGCCTGATGTGGGGCTCGATCCCAGAACACCGGGATCACGCCCTGAGCCGAAGGCAGACACTTAACCGCTGTGCCACCCAGGCGCCCCAAGACTTATGTTTTAAAAAGATCCCCTGGGCTACTATTTGGAGGATGGATCTGGGGAGACAAAAGTGGAAATGGTGGGACTATCCAAGAAGACGTGCTGACCATCAACCTGGGACTAGAGCTGCAGCCATGGAAATGGGAAAGCAGGGTTCAAGATGCGCTTCAGAGGTACAACTGATAGGACTTACCGAAGGACCTACAGGAAAATGTCAGGGAAAAAGACAATTCAAGCATGATGCCAGGACTTGCGGCCTGAAAACTATACAGATGAGGGTATCATATATTGAGATGCAGAAGACCTGGCAGATGCCAATTTTGGGAGAAAAGCAGATGCATATTTTGGCCAGGTTGACACTGAGACTGAGGGAAAAACAGGAGCTGGGGGAGTGGATTAAGTGACTAGGGATCATTCTTTTTCAGGACTTTTACCATGAAGGGGTGGAGAGAAATGAGGCGGCAGCTGCAGGGAGATACGGGGCCCCAGGAAATTTTTAGTTTGCTTTGTTGTTTAAGATGGGTGATATTAGGGCATGTTTTAATGCTGATTGGAATTAGCCAGCAGAGGGGACAAAGATAATGCAGGAGAGATAAGGGATAACTAGAGGGGCAAAGTCCTCGAGAAGCGAGAGGAAACAGGAGCCTGAGCCGAAATGCAGGGCTGGTCTTAGGAACTGCAGAGGAAGGAGGGCAGCGTTCGAGTACAGATAGGGATAGGCCAGTGGAAGCAGTGGGAAGATGAGATAGCTCCCTTCTGACTACAATGTATTTTCTGTAGGAAGTGTGAGGTGGGATCGTTGGCTTGGGAGCTGGAGGAGGTCTGAGGAAAAAGAAGTATAAAAAAGTCTCTAGAATAAGATGGTGAGTTTACTCACAAGTACAGTGGGGTGGATGGCAGTTGAGATTTACGGTTGTAAATGCGAAGTGAGTCCACTTAGCATGGTTGTGTGATGTTTTTCTCCAGCAATATTCAGTTCTTCCGATACAGACATGAAGTAAAAAGAAATTGGGTTTAACTAGGGTTAGTGTTTCATCAGCTGAGTGCAAAGAAGGGAGAAAGCAGCAAGGGAACCATCAGAACATCGGGCCGTGGAATCTAAAAGTGGGAGAGGAGGAGGAAATATTCAAAATAGCACTGGTCATTCCCCTGTACCTCCAGTCCTGTATTTCCTATCTCGGCCCAGGTACATGCCACCTACTCAGCCATCCAACCCAGAACCTGGCCTCATCTTGACGACGACTCCTCTCACACGGTCTGATCCTATGGATCCTACACCTCACTCTTTCTGGGATCAGTCTTCTCTCCCTTCCCACTGCACCTGCCTTGGCTGAGGCCTCACCTAGACAACTGCAACAGCTTTTAAATGAAATATTTTCCCTTTCTCCAACCACTCTCCTTCTTATCCACGTTTTTCCATTTTCTTTAACCTTTCTTTCAAGTATAACATATATACAGAAAAGTAAAAAAAAAACATAAGGGTATAGCTCAAAGAATTCTCATCGAGGTGGATACAGTTGCACGACCAGCATCTAGATAAAGAAATAGAATAAATAATGCATCCCAGAAGCCCCCTGGTGCCCTCTCCCAGTCGCTACCTGGCTGCTTGAAGGTAACCGCTACCTTGACTTCTTATACCACCGGTTAGTATTATCTATTTTTTTTTAAAGATTTTATTTATTTATTAGACAGAGAGACAGCCAGCGAGAGAGGGAACACAAGCAGGGGGAGTGGGAGAGGAAGAAGCAGGCTCATAGCGGAGGAGCCTGACGTGGGGCTCGATCCCATAACGCCGGGATCATGCCCTGAGCCGAAGGCAGACGCTTAACTGCTGTGCCACCCAGGCGCCCCAGTATTATCTATTTTGAACTCTGTATATAAATGCAGTCATACAGTAAGTACTTTTTCATGTCTGGCTTGTGTCCAGAATGTTAGGTTTGTGAGATTCACTCGTGTTGAAAGAGACTGTTTGCTCATTCATTCATTCAATTGATTATTCCATTGTGTGAACGTTCCATAATTTATTTATCCATTCAATTACTCGTAAACATTTTTGAAACTCCTAAACCATTTTTCACGTTAACATAAATCCAATCCTTCCCTCCCCGAAATTTTAATGCCTTCCCACTGGAGGATAAAGTCCAATTTCCTTAGCAGAGCTTGGTAGAGGCCTCCATTATTGGCTCCTGCTTTCCATTCTCACCTTCTGAGCCTTCCATCCATACCCTATAAATCCGGCTCTTCTGAACTATCTGCAATGTACTGAATGTATTGAAGTACGCTGCTTCATACTCCATGCCTCTGTAGATGCTGTTCCCTCTGCCTTTCTCCTTCATTCACCTGATAAACTTGTATTCATCCTATAAGACTTAGGGCAGAAACCATCCCCTGCACCATGCTTCCCCCGCCCTCCCCAGGGACTGAAAGGTCTTTTCTCTGTGATCCCGCGGCACCTCCTATACATCTCCATTAATATACCCAATAGCAATTCTTTGTTAAAATGTCTGATTTCCTCTCTGAACTATGAGTTCCTTAAGGGCAAAGACCATGTCTGGATCATCTTTATTTCCCAGGTGCCTAGGGTAGGACCTATGACAGGAGAGGTGCTCAGTAAGTGTTTGAAAAATGAATGAAAAGACTTGCCCAGGGGTTACATGAGATGCTGGAGCTGGAAGGGGTCCATGGGATCAGCTACTCTAGCTTCTCTATTTTTACTGAGGAGAAGAAGGGATTTGCCTAAAGGAGAAAGGTTTTGCTGGTAGCCAGAACATCTGATCTTCAGCCCAGTGTTCATTACCTTCTTTGCATTGCTGGCAAGAATCAGAGGGTGAAGTTTCCAGAGGCAGCCTGAGGCAAAGCCGACTCCCTCAGCATCTGGCAGTACAGCCAGATGGACAGACAGTGAAGTGGAACAAGAAATGGAACTCTAAGTTTCCAGCCCCCAAAACAAACTAACAGGCTGTTAAAGGGAAGATGTCAGCACTGGAGCGGCTCTTTGCCTTAGGCGGAGATGGTGGGGAATCTGACTCATTTGATGATGGCTGGTTAACACTGACGACTGAGCTGTGCCCTTGGGAGAGAAGGCCAAGGAAGAGCCATGAAAGTAGGTAGAAGAAAAGAGGCTAAGGGAATCCCTGGGGAAAGTGCTATTAGGTTTCAGAAAGGCCAAGTGTTTCTGAGCTGATGAGCACTGAAAAGGCAGTGGTACTGTAACTGCGAAGATAGCTGCAAAGAGGTGGCTCGTGTGTGCAGCTCTAAAATACCAGATACGATCTGACACTAAGAACAAGAGGGCCAGGAAACAAGGGTGCCACATCTCCAAACAGAAAATCTACAGTGGCCTCAGAGATTTATCAGTGCATCCAAACAGGTACTCAACTCTGTACAGAGCACCGTGGCAAAGGAGGCAGGGGCAAATCAGACACCATCTTCACCCTCAATCTACCCCCGCAATCTAGTAGGGGGGACTGGACCGAAATCCCAGGGAGTAGGGGAGAGTTCAGAAGGGAAGTGGCATTAAAGATGGGAACTGACTGGCAGAAACACCTGCACGAGGAAAGGCACCAAGGTGCGAACTCTGAGGCGACATTACTGTACAGCTGGATATCAGGGTGGCAGTGGGAAAAAAGTTAGGTGAGGGTTGGACTGGAACAACTCCAAAACCAGGTTAGAAAGTTAGGATGGGTAGGATCCTTTTTATATTTTGTGTGTGTGTGTGTGTGTGTGTGTGTGTGTACCCGTATACATGTATGTATTTATTTGAAGATTTTATTTCCTTTAAGTAATCTCTACACCCAACAAAAGGCTCCAACCCCAAGAGTCACATGCTCCACAGACCTTGCCAGCCAGGTGCCCCTATTTTGTATTTATTTTTTAACGAGTAAGCACTAAGTGTTTTTGAAGTTAATAATAACAGGTATTATCTATAAAGTGCCTACTTTCTAGAAACTACACATGCCCTGCTCCTAACAAAACCATCGAGAGTAGGCGGCGTGCTCCCATTTCCAGGTGAGCAAAGAGAACCTCAGAGCAGTCCGTAGCATGCCCAGGATCACAGGCTACGGGGTGGTAGGGCTGGCATTCAGATCCTGACTCCACAGTTCAGGCTCTTTTCCTTGCAGCTTTCCTCAACTGGGCTTCTCCTCTGAACCACATATAGAAAATTATCTGAGTAACAATTTTCTCAATTCTCCCAAGAACGGTGCCTAACTCGCACCATTTTAGATGCCTGGGAGAGGAGTTATTCCTCGTGTACAGTGGATGTCTTATAGCATTAGGGCTCAGTTCCCTGGAGGAACCCTGGTCGAGAAAGGCTGCCATGATTGAAGGTATGTTTCAGGAAGATGGATCCAGCAGTGGGATCACATCCCTGGGAGGAAACAGCTGCGAAAGCCCCTGAAGAGTCCTAGAAATACTGGCAGAGTCGGCTCCAGGGGCTTGAGGGAGGCAGCCCCCCACCCTCCCCGATTACTCCTCTTCCCAGTCATCCTGTCTCTCCCACCCTCCCTCCCTCCAACCTTTTCTTGTACTTGGCAGTTGAGTGCTGAGGCAGAGCTTTCCAGCTCATCAGCCAACAACACAGGCAGAAGCAGCAGGTTCACAGAATGAAAACCACAAAGTCCTCCACTTCTGTGGGGAGCTCAGGAGTGGCAAACTGGTACTCGTGAACTCAGAACTCAGAACCCATCCACAGAAATCTGTCTGGCAAACTCCCATTATCCTTCCTGATAAGGCTTAAGCACAACCCCCGCCCTCTACCCCCAGGCTTCCTACAACTGACGCCACCTCCCTGCTCACTAAGCAGAGGCAGGTATTTCCTCCTTTATGTCCCCAGAGCTCCTGTCCAGTCCCCTGCCAGACACCTACCCAGCTGTCCCTGCCTGTTTCCATATCTATCTCCTCTACCAGTCTGAGAGTCTCTCAGGGTCAGGGTCAATTTGCCTGATCCATCTTAGGGTGCCTTCAAGTCTATGGTCTCAGAAATGACAACCACCTACCCCACAGTGACAATCCAGAGCCAAGATCTAAACCCAGGTCTGTCAGACTCCCAAGCTTGTGTTCTTTTCACTACATTAGAAGACCTCCTAAAGATGAAGAATGACCTGTGCTAAGCACCCAGCCCAACACTGCAAGAGTTTGGAGGTGGTGCTGTGAGAGTGGACCAGAGCACCAAGAGAAGCTTCCTAAGAGAGGGAGGCCTTGAGGAGCCCGAGGACCCAGATGAGAAGACAGGAAACACAGTGGTGTTTTAGGCAGGGTGCAGAAGTTGTGGCAGAAAGAGAATTAAGAATTCTTTAGGCAGAAGCACAGGTTTTACATGAGGAGGAAATAAGGAGGATTACGGCTGTCAGGGGGAGAGCTTGACTTCTTTATATAATCATGGCGCACCTACCACCTATCAGGGCTTTTACAGACGTTACCACTAGTCCCCACGTTACCCCTCTGATACTTCCCGGTATTATCTGACAGACAAGAAAACTGAGGCCTAGAGAGTTAAGGCAACATATCCAAGGCAATACAGCTAGTAGGTGGCGGAGGTGGGATTTAAACCCAGGTTGGCCTGACGCTGAAGTCTGCAGTGTCCTTTCTATTACTCCAGGCTGCCTCCTAAGGGGTCAGAGAACTGCCCGCGTTAACAGACTGAGGCTGCTGCTTGTACCTCCTCCCAGCTCTCATATGGGGACCCCTGTCCAGAAGGCAAGAGCGGCTGCCTCCTCTAGCTCTAACCCTCTACAGTCTGGGGCCCTAAAGCCCTGTGGACTCAGCAATTTCAACGACAAGGGTTCTGTGTGGACCTCGTGAGCACAGGCTGCCCCTGTGCCTAGGCCTGCCTTGAATCTCTCAGAGAGCCTCCTTCTAAGTTGCTGCAGAAAGCCAGTGGCAAATATAGGCTGAGAAAGCTAGATGGGCAGGAAGGCAGGCCCTCCTGCCTTCCCTGAAACCCTCAGGAGGAGGTCAGCCGAGGTCAGAAGACTTTGGAAATGTCACTGGCAACAGCCCCTAGGACAAGGGAGCAGGATCTTGCCTCTCGGTTGGCTGGTCACACACACAGGCAGACCAAGAGAGGTCAAGGGGGGGAGGGGGATAGAAGTTGGTAGGCCTGCAGGCCCTGAGTGACGGCCACTTGTTCAGGTCAGGAAAGGAGAAATAAGTGGGTTAATGGTTTTGGCCCTTGAGGCTGGGAGGCTAGGGCAGGGGGTGTAAATGGATGCTGGGTAAGAAGGCAGGTGGGCGAACTGTAAAGTTGGGGGCTAAGGGCATCTGTTCCAAGTCAACAGGCAGAAATCATGCCCCTGGAACGGCTCAAAGGACCAGCCTTGGCCTGGGGGGGTGAGAGTGGGGGACCCTTCATAAAAGGCCTGTGCATCTTCATTTCAAAGGTGTTCGATCTGGAAGGCTGGGTGAGGGTCTCTCTTTAGAGTGAATTCCCTGTCTGTCTGGGGGCTGAGGGGAAGCAGGGAATGTAAACCACTGGACAATGGCTGGGAGTACTGATTGATTTTAAGGCTTGGCAGAAAGAAGCCCCATGGTGAATGCGCCAATTCTTAGCTGCAAATGTCTTGCCTGGGTCTTTTCAAAGGACAAAGTAAGTAGCATCTTGCTTGGAGACGTTTTCTAAGTCTCAGTTTCTGAGAGCAGTGAGTTCTTGCTTTGAAAGCATCAGTCATCCCAGGCACTGTCACCACATCCATGAGCAGCAGTTCATGCCCCAAATCCAGGCACACTCTGCTGCTCTGGGGCAGGTCGCCTAGGCTGGGGGTATGGGCCAGGCTAGGTTCTAAGCCAATGTGGCTGTGGCTGACAGAAGGTGGCAGGATTTGGGGATTACTGGGAAACCCCTCCAGCCCAATCACATGACAAGGACTAGAACATGATCTGGGAATGTTAGGCTGTGGAAGCAAGTCAGGCTCTGGACTGAAAGAAGTTTCTTTGAATACTGGATTTTGAGAAAGTGATTAGGCTGCAGAGGACAGGTGTCAGAAATGACAGAGAAGAAAATCCCAGTGTACTTAGAAAAAGATGTTTTAATCAGTTACAGAAGAACTAAAATGGACAGAATTCTGGGGAAGAAGAAAGGTTCCCTCAGTCCCTGCCAGGGTCCAAGGAAATGCCAGCCTGCCAGCTGTTGAAGGTTCCTGCCAGGAGGAGGGGGAGCAGGCAATGAGGGTGACTCAGAGGACTTCTGAGGCCCCTACCAGCTCCCAGGCTCTATGAAGAATGACCACCGACAAGGAGGACCTTGGTATCCAGGCTCAAGAGAGGGTCCCTAGGCCCTCAAGAAGTGGCAGTAAGGGCATAAACAGGCAGTCCTGTGCCATATTCACTCAGAGGCCCGGGCATGACATACCAGGTACGATGATTCTCTCCCTACCCCAAGGAGAGGCCAGAATGGGATAAGGGGAAGTGGGAGGAAAAGTGACAGCTTCGGAAGTATCTGGCAGGGTGGCAGGTAACTCTGTACCAGACCTACGTAGAATGAGCCGAGCCCAAACTGAGGGATGGCACATACTGCCCCTCCAAATAAACCAACACTCTCCAAAGGGACGGTATTCAATCCGTGAACAAAGATTTATTGAGTGCTTACTGTAGGCCAGGTACAATACTAGGTGCTGGGGACAAATCAGTGGCCTTTACGGAGTGAGTCAAGTTAGGGAGAAGGCTACTGAACACATGAAAATAATTCCAGATTGTGACAAGAGCAATGATGGGAAGAATAGCATGCCACGATCCAGAGTAATGAAAGGGGCCTAATTTAGACTGAGGTGGGGGGGATGGGATCAAGGAGAATGTCTTTGAGACCTACACTGGCAAAGGTATGAAGAGCCTCCCTCCTTGTTCCACTAGCCCTGCTCTGGAGGTCACAGGGGAGAAGAGAGGACACTTGGGGAGAGGCACAATCAAGAAAACTCAGAGCAACTCAGAGCATATGCAGACAGGTAGCATGGTGTGGCTTGTGACACACACACACATAGACAAAGAACACATTCCAGCCACACGAAGGCAAATCACACATCACCAAGCCACTATCATGAGGTGGAGCCATGCTTGATGCATTTCCAGCTTTGGGAGGGTAACAGAGCTCTGGAGAAGCACAGATTTTCCAGAATGGAGAGGATGCCAAGTACTTTCCCTGCCAGCCCCCAACCCCATTCACCCACACACTCACCTCCATCAAGCAGCTCCTTGACAGTGCGGTAGTCATCGGCAAGGACAGCATAGTGCAGGGCTGTGCAGCCCTTGAAGCTGGCACGGTTGTTCAGCCGGTTGTTGAAGTCATCCTCTCGGGTGACCAGGACTGGGGGGACAGCAACATAAACCCTCCCATTAGCAACAAACGCCATGAGCCACCAATCTGACCTTTTTCTTGGTGTTTTATTTTCCTCGCTCACTCATCTACCTGCTTACTAAACATATAGTGCACCTACTATGTGCTGGGCCATCTGTGCAGGTCAAGAGGAGGTAAAACACGGCCAGTTAGTTCACAAGTGTTTACCGACATCTGTTATGTGTTAGGATTCATCTGGAGACACAGAAATGAATCAGATATGGTCCCTGTCTCAATCTGATGAAGGAGGCAGACAAAAACAGACGTGTAACATGCTATTTGAGATAAATGCTATGTTAGAGTTATAACAGGATGATACAGAAAGGCAGAGGGGAGCTCAGCTCCGTTTGGGCATGAAGAGAGTATCCCAAAAGATCAGAGTCTCAGAGGGTGAAGAGAAGTTATCCAGGTGAAGAGAGAAGGCTGGGGGTCGGCTAGGGGATGGTAGGTAGGTGAGAGAAAAGAGGCTGTTCCTAGCAGAACAGTTAACATACCTCTCTCTTTTGAAGATGTTTACAATTTAGTGAGTACTTAGTAGTGTTTTGTAAAGAACTTTTTAATTTTTATAAGCCATTAAAAATTTGAAACCACAAAAGAGTACAAGGTAGAAAAGGTATCATCAACAGCTCAGCAACTCAAGAAACTACATTTAATATTTTGGTATATGTCTCCTTCTCTCTCTCTATGTATTACATACATATGTATATGTATATATGTAAGTGTATGTAAGCGTGCATGTACATGTGTCTCCTACACACAAATCCTACAAAGCACATACATCTCTCTCAGGCATATCTGTCCTTCAAAATTAGAGCTTACTTTATTGCAATTTTGTAATTTTTTTTTTGCCTTTAATAATGTATTGTGAACATTTTTTTTTTTTTGAAGGTAAGAAGAACAAGCATTTCACGTGGTCAAAGAACAAAAAACCCCCAGTTCACTCTAGCGTGACTATTCATGACTCTCTCCAATTTAATACATAAGGACCTCAAACTAGTTCCACCACTTTTACAGGACCCTCTGAGTTGCGTGGCCACATATGTCCTGGTTCATCCTGGACGGGTCTGGTTTATGCCTAGTGTCCTGGACAGTCCCAGTTTGGATAATCAATTGGATGGTAACCCCACCTCTGGGGCTCTGCCTTGGCGATGAGACCCCATAGAACAATGTTTATCCTGCATAGATAGGGTTTCTTTCTGCCTCACGTAGAAATTATTGTCTTATGTTCCCTCCTGAGCTGAGTTTGTTGAGGGCAGAATTTGGGTCCTACCTACCTGTACCCCCTTTCCCCCCAGCCCATGGCACAGAGTCTGCAAAGGTAAACTCCTCTTATCTCCCACTGGATAAAGGGTAAAATTTAGTCAAGTGGTAACCTTGCCTAGGTAGTTGAAAGTACCGTACCATTTTGTTTTTTAAGATTTTATTTATTCATTTGACACAGAGAGCACAAGCAGGGGGAGCAGCAGGCAGAGGGAGAGGGAGAAGCAGGCTCCCTGCTAAGCAAGGAGCCTGACTCAGGGCTCCAACCCAGGACCCTGGAATCATGACCTGAGCCTAAGGCAGACACTTAACCTACTGAGCCACCCAGGTGCCCCACACCATACCAGTTCTAAATCATTCTTTTTGAAGTGGTCATGGAATGGAGTCTATGCACTTCCCCTACTGGGAAACTGTACTTCCTATTTAAAAGTTCCCCTAACGAGAAGACTGTCACATCTCTTCCTAATACTAGCAGATGTCACTTATTGATCTTCTACTCTATGCCTGGCATGGTCACTCCACACAATCTATTTAATTCTTCTGACCACCTTATATAGTAGGTATTATAATTCCCACTGTACAGATGAGGAAACTGAGGTACGGAGGTCACACAGTGAGTGAGTGGCTGAGTGAGGATTAGAATCCAGATCTAATCCAAATGCTCTTTCTTTACATCATATCATGTTGTCGCTCTAATTTTGCAAATGAGGGAATCAGAGCCCAGAGCCCAGACATTCTGGTCTCAACCTACGTTCCTACTCCCTCTTCTTCCTCTGCTCAAATGAAGGTACAACATACTCTTGGTGGAACTTGCCCAAATAGAGATTGGCCTGAGGTTTGTAGCTAGCCTCTGGATAAGCCAGCTTAGGCGGAAGCATTAAGTGTTTGGCCAGAATGAAGAGGGTGGAGAGTGTAGCTGAAGAACAGACAATACTTTCCTGTAGTTAGTCAAACAAAGGTAGATCAGCTCTCCTGCACCACACAGAGGACCTCCAGACCGACGACCTCCCCCAACCCCTGAGTGTTATTTGACCTTTCCTGGAGCAGTGAGAACAGGAAGAAGCCTCTGAATAGCTAACATACAAGTCCCATGTGCATCTGCATTTTTCCCATAAGAGGGCCCTTTAGGACCTAACTCAGAGATTACTAACTCTTAGTCACAAACAGTCTTATCAAATCATGGTAAATGATCTTATTTCCAGCCCACTGCAGATTAGGAGAAACAAACAAGAAGGCTGGGGAGGAGGCTCCAGAATCGAGCAAATTGATTACAATCAAGTGCTGGCCAGGCAGGAAGGGAAAAGAACAGCACAATAAAAAGCTGAAAGAGGAAGTCACAGAATACAGCACCCCAAAAGCCCCTAAGGGCACCACTGAACTGCCACATAGGACATTAACTGCTGGATATAATGATGAACCTGAGGAAAAGTGATAGCTGGCTCAAGAAAGCAGGAAGGATATAATCCATTTTACAAAGAAAACACATTATTCATTCAACAAACAACATTTACTGAGCATCACTGCATAGTGATAGCTTCTGGAGACATACTAATGAACAGGACAGGATTCTTGACTTTAAGAAGTTAACAGTATAGGGGGGCCTGGGTGGCTCAGTCAGTTAAGTGTCTGCCTTCAGCTCGGGTCATGATCCCAGGGTCCTGGGACTGAGCCCACGTCCGGCTCCCTGCTCAGCGGGGAGCCTGCTTCTCCCTCTCCCTCTGCCTGCCGCTCCCCCTGCTTATGCTCTCTCTGTCAAATAAATAAAATCTTTAAAAAAAAAAAAAAGAAGTTAACAGTCTAATGCAAGAATCAGGAAGAGACAAATTATAACACTCTTGTAAACACAATGACAGAGCTATACACTGGGTACTTACCATAAAAAGCAGATGAACTTAGGGAACACGGCTGCGGTTATCTGGCTCAGGGACAAATGTCAACAGAGTGCCAGCATCACAGCCCAGCTAATAAGGAACGTCTATGAGGAGGGTTCCTGCTCACTTCTGAGGTCTCATCTCTCACTATCCCCTTCCTAATGTGCTTTCTTGCCTCTGAGGTTTTGCAAATACTATTCCACTGCCTGGAACGTCTTCCCCTTTCCCATGCCTTCAGTTGACTAACTCAATTTATTCTAGGCTCCAATTAGAAATCACTTCCTGCAGTGATTCTTCCTAAATTTGAGGCAGTCACTCCTCCCAAGAGCTCCCGTAGCACCTCAGGCATCTCCCAATTACAGTATTTACTGTTTACTTGACTATATTCCCTACTAGACCAAATGCTCATTGAGGACGGTAAGTGTGACTGTCTTTAGAGTGGTACCCGCAGTGTTCAGTACAGTGTCTGGACAAAAGTATGGGCTTTACAAATACTTGTTGAATTAGCTAACGAATATATAATACATAAATAAGGTCCTAGTATTACCTTGTTTTAGAGTGTGGCTGTTAAATAAGTGAGCTCAGTGGTGTTTGGATCCCAGGTCTGAATTTACTGACTGTGTAATCTTGGGTAAATTACCTAACCTCTCTGTGCCAAACTTCTTTATCGGTAAATGGAGATAACAGTAGCCTCTCATGGGATGTTGTAAGGATTAAACAAGACACTATGAGTAAAGGGGCTTGGAACAGTGCCTGGCATACAGTACCTCTCGGTAAATTTCAGCTATTATCCTTCATGTCTGGTCTTACGCTTCCAAAAGTGCATTCTCTCTGTGAAAAGTGGTTCCATTTGGGGAATCCTGCATACACTTTTCCCTTCTGAAAGGTAGAGTGCTGAGTAAGAACCAGCTGTTTAGGGGCGCCTGGGTGGCACAGCGGTTAAGCGGCTGCCTTCGGCTCAGGGCGTGATCCCGGCATTACGGGATCGAGCCCCACATCAGGCTCCTCTGCTATGAGCCTGCTTCTTCCTCTCCCACTCCCCCTGCTTGTGTTCCCTCTCTCGCTGGCTGTCTCTATCTCTGTCAAATAAATAAATAAAATCTTTAAAAAAAAAAAAAAGAACCAGCTGTTTAATTTGGTGTTAGTCAGCAGTTTCCTGTTTGACAGCCTCTTTCTACCTGGTCCTTGTTAAAATCCTACAGTACCACTGTTCCCCAGAATGCTCTTTGGAACTGAGTAGTGCATTACAATCACCTGTAAAAGAGCATTTTCCTTTCCTTATTTATTTTAGAATAACCCTGTGATGTAGAAGTTATTGTCACGTTATAACTGAGAAAACTGAAGTTGAGGAGGGTGCTATAATCAGTTAGTGTGGGAGCTAGGACCCAGTCCAGGTCAGCTAGGCCCATTCTGTGCTCTTAGCAGTAAGCTCTTTTCCTCACATCACCCAGTTTGAGAATCCTGTCCCAGAAGATCTTGCTGGAGCCCCCAGATCATTCGAGGTCATACTATTCTTTATCTAAAAAAAGTAGCTAAAGGCAGAAAGGAGGTGTGGGGAGAGGTGCAGCACGCGCTGTCACATATTTACCCACTCTCACTGAGGAAAAGTAAGTAAGTCCTCCGAAGCTAAAGTGACTCATCCAAGACTGGCTCACCAGCTGCCCACCAAGATGGTCTTTTAAGGCCCCGTGTTTACAGCCGATCCTTGGCCAGTGAACTGACCCTTTCCCAACGAAGTCATTTACCAGCCTGTCTCCAGCACAGCCTGTCTCCAGCATGAGCTCGGGCTCCTGCTTCTCCTCTAAGCCAGACATTCATGTCTCTTTGCCCCTCTGACCACAGGGAGAATGACAACGCACCGCACGGTCATCCTTCTGCTCCCACCTCTGCTTTTTGATGTTGCGAAGTCTATGCCTGGATGCTGTCACAAGCATGTGCCTGATGTGCTCTCTGCAGGATTCCCTGGACTCAGCAGTGCCAAGGAGTCAGCAGAGGTGACAGTAGTCCCTGAAGCCTGTCACGCAGCCCTGGCCACTTGCCAGCACCACTGAAACTGCAAAAAAAGGTGACCACCTCCCACAATGAGAAACAGTGATTTAAGGTAAAGGGGTCTTACAGTCCTGAATCTAAGCTTTGCCACTTACTAAGTTCTTCTACCTTTAAAATGGGTATGATAAGAAATAATTTGAGAAATATGAAGTATTTAAATATTATGAGAATCAAATCTGATAATAGGTTTATTTTTTTGATAATAGGTTTTTTTTTAAGATTTTATTTATTTATTTGACAGACAGAGAGAGAGAGAACACAAGCAGGGGGTGAGGCAGGCAGAGGGAGAAGCAGGCTCCCCTCTGAGCAGGGGCCCGATGCAGGGCTTGATCCCGGAACCCGGTGATCATGACCTGAGCCAAAGGCAGATACTTAACCAACTGAGCCACCCTGGTACCCCTAATAGGTTTTTTTAAAACATCACCACAAACATTTACTAATGCCACTCTCTCTCTCGGGTTAAGCACTGCAGACACAGACATGAATCAGACATGGCACTTGTCCTCATTTGCAAAGCGTACTGGGGGAGACTTTGAATAAAGGTATACGAGGCAAGATGGGTGGTCTCTGGATAACAAAAGCTTTATCACTGCTGCCTTGTACAGAGGAAAGACAACCCTAGTTACGAGTGCCACTCCCAGGAACTTGTACCATCTGATGTCACGGAAGGTCTAGCAGTGTCTCTGCCTTTACAGATGTGTGTATGTCTCTGTGAGAGAATCTCTACGACTACTCTGACAAGTGTGAGAATAACCCCTTACATTTGTGCGGCATTTTATGGTTTAGAGAGCACTTTAATGCAATTGTTTCCTCACCCTGTGACAACTTAAGACAGATACCATTCTTGCTAATCAACAGACAGAGGTAAAGAGGCTGGGTGGCCTGCCCAACCTGAACTGCTAATCGGTGGTGGACTGGAACCAGATCTGGAGCCTGCCTGGCTCTCTCTATACTTTTCCATGCCCAGCTTCTGTCAGTGCCCACAGGCTCAAGCCTCACATAAACCAGGGCTGGCCAATCTAGCTTGAAGCTCAGGATCTGGGTTAAATTTTTATCAAGAGTCTTGGGAAGAAGCCTCTGGGCTCTTTGCTTCCTCCCCCTCAAGATATGCCGTATCTACTACCTCTTTAAATCCTTACTACAACCTAAGACAGCCACCCTACTGCCAGCATGGACAGGCTGCCCCCTCAGCCTCTGTGGGCGCTGTCAGCTCTGCTTCCTGTGTTTGTCTTTAGGCAGAGGACAGGGCAAGAGGGAGACTCCTTGTGAAGGGTCACCAGGAGACCAAGGCCCTTCATTTCCTTCCACAGCCTGGAAAACCCTCTTTCCTCTCCAAATCCTGCCTGTTCTTTACAGCCTCGTCCAAGCCTCCTCTTCCAGGAAGTCCCTTCCCCCCAGCTCTGTCCTGGATGATTGTTGTGTTGATTATGTGTACCCATTTACCAGTTAAATCTTTATTGTCCAACAACATCTTTTGTAATACTTTCTTGCATTAAAATTTCCCTCTGACTTCCCAATTAGGTCCTAGGCTCCTCATGGATGACAGTAACTAGTTCATAACATTTTCTGTATGTATTTCATAGAGCACCACGTCCGTATTTTCTGCAGCTTCAGCGATGAACACATGAGAACTGTTTTTTTTCTTTTTTTAAAAAAATATTTTATTTATTTATTTATTTATTTGATAGAGAGAGACAGCCAGCGAGAGAGGGAATACAAGCAGAGGGAGTGGGAGAGGAAGAGGCAGGCTCCCAGCGGTGGAGTCCGATGTGGGGCTCGATCCCAGAACACCGAGATCACACCCTGAGCCGAAGGCAGACATTTAACGATTAAGCCACCCAGGCGCCCCACATGAGAACCTTTACCCACCTGCCTGCTCATGAACACACCACCACTGAGCAGCTCAGAACAGTAAGTGTGATGAGAGTCACACATGCACACAGTCTGAAGGCACCAAAGATGGGACGCACATCATGTGACTTTGACAGGAATCACCCAGAAGAACTGCCTTGAGGATGAGGGGGATCTTGCCAGGTGGAGAGGGGAAGAAGGGCATTCTAAGGAAAGAAAGTGGTGTCTGCAAAGGCCAGGGGGTGAAGACTGTCCACTACCTGTCCATTCAAGAAACTGAGTCTCTCAGTGAGCCTAGGATGCTGTGGGCAGAGAGGAGGTCGCCCAGGGAGGCAGAGGACTGACTCTGACGGGGGTTTGGATTCTGTCCTGAAAGCTATGGGCACACAATGGTTTTTTGTTAAGGAATTAAGCAACATGGCAAAGAGCAAAAACAAAAGATCAGGAGATGAGAGAACTGGATTCAAAAATGACTCATTCACTATGCATTTCAATCCCTCTGTGCCCCAGGCTCCCTACTTTTCAAGTTGAAAAGTTTTTCTACATGAATGGTTCTTAAACTTTAGTGGGAACAAAATCACCTGGGTAACTTGTAAAAATTGTTGATTTTGGGGCCCCCATCTCTGCAATGTTCAGTAGGCAGGGCCCGGGAATGTACCGAAGAAGCACCAAACTAGACAGTCTCTGAGCGTCCTTCCCACTCTAACGTTCTCATGATGAACACAAGAAAGATGCAAGGCTAGTCAAACCCATCCTACCTCCACTGCCACATCCTGCTCCCAGGAAGCTAAGGATGTCTGGGCATCAGAACATTCTTCCCAAGCCTCATGTTTAGAAACTTAGAGCAAAGCCCCCAGGACACTAAGCCTTGGGATGAGACCTCCAATATCTCACTTATGCATCCTTCTGCCCGCCAGAATCCCAGTTGGAATTAGGGTCCTTCTACACCATACACTCCTGTCTATCTCCTCATTCACCTACCAACTATTAATTAAGTACTTTCCACGGGCTGGGCCATGGCCTCAAGAGCTTGTAAATGCTGCAAATAACACTGAAAAAAAAATCTATCTTTTATAAAATATCTCTGTCAGGAAAGAGTTCAGAATTTTGAGTTGGAGAGAACCAAATCCTAATCCTGATGACTCTGGAAAATTACTTCACCCCTCCGGGCCTCAAATTCATCACTGGTAAAATGGAAACATTAATATCTATGAACTGGGTTGCTGTGAAAATCAAAGATGATGCGGTAATAGTCGGGGGCACAGGAAATGGCCAGCCCCTAGGAAACAGCCATTTTTCCAGTCCTGGAGCTGTAAAATATATCCACATTCCTCTCTTTGACTTTCAGAGGCTTTTCCTACCTAGTCCTAGTTAATGTCTCCAAATAGACTTTCAACTCCTCCTTTCCTGCTGTCAAAACCCCCATAAGACGACTCCAGTGATCCTACTATGAATCCTCAGGAGGCAGCACTGTGCATTAGAAAGAACAGAGATCGGAGTCAGTGAGACTGGGGAGCAAAAGTCACTGTGCGACTTGGATCAAAATACTTAACATCTCTGAGAATCTGTTTCCTCATCTGCAAAATAGATATCTTCACCTACTGTGCAAGACTCAATGGCAAGCCCAATTAAAAAACAGACCAGGGATCTGAGTGGATAGATGTACGTAAGGCCAAAAGGCACATGAAAAGATGGTCAACACCATTAGCCATCAGGAAAACGCAAATCTAAACCACAACAAGAAGCAACTTCTTACCCACCAGGATGGCCAAAGAAGACAGGCAGTAACAAGAGCTGGTGAGGATGCAGAAAAACCGGACCCTTATACACGGCTGGTGGGAACGTAAAATGGTGCAGCGTCTTTGGAAAACAGTCTAGCAGTTCCTCAAAGGTTAACAGAGAGTTATCCTGTGACTCAAGCAATTCTACTGTTAGGTATAAAGTCAAGAAAACTGAAATCATTATATTCACACAAAAACTTGTACACAAGCATTCACAGCCGTATTATTCATAATAGCCAAATGTAGAAACAACTCAAATATCCCTCAATTGATGAATGGAGAAATGAAATTTGGTACATTCATTAACAAACTATTATTCAGCTATGAAAATGGAATGAAGGGGCGCCTGGGTGGCACAGTGGTTAAGCGTCTGCCTTCGGCTCAGGGCGTGATCCCAGCGTTATGGGATCGAGCCCCACATCAGGCTCCTCCGAAGTGAGCCTGCTTCTCTCCCACTCCCCCTGCTTGTGTTCCCTCTCTCGCTGGCTGTCTCTATCTCTGTCCAATAAATAAAAAAATAAAAAAATCTTTAAAAAAAAAAAAAAAAAAGAAAAAGGAATGAAGCACTAATACATGTTACAACATGAATGAACCCTGAAAACATGCTAAGTGGGGGTGCCTGGGTGGCTCAGTCGTTAAGCGTCTGCCTTCGGCTCAGGGCGTGATCCCAGAGTCCTGGGATCAAGCCCCACATCAGGCTCCTCCACTGGGAGCCTGCTTCTCCCTCTCCCACCTTCCCCTGCTTGTGTTCCCTCTCTCGCTGTCTCTCTCTCTCTGTCACATAAATAAATAAAATCTTAAAAAAAAAAAAAAGAAAAGAAAACATGCTAAGTGAAAGAAGTCAGTCCAAAAGATCATGTATTGCATGACTCCATTTATATGAAATGCCCAGAATATGCACATCTATAGAAACAAAGTAGATCAGTGGCTGTCTGAAGTTAGAGGGAGTTGAGAGGAAATGGGCAATGGAGTTTCTTTATGGAGTGATGAAAATGTTCTAAAACTGACCGTGGTGATGGATAAACGACCCTTGTGAATATACTATAAACCACTGACTTATACACTTTTTAAAAAACAGATTTATTTATTTGGGGGAGAGCGCACACGTGCGTGCACGCACACATGAGTGTGAGTGGGGGGAGGAGCAGAGGGAGAGAGAGAATCTCAAGCAAACTCTGGGCTGAGCGCAGAGCCTGATGCAGGGCTCTATTCCAGGATCCTGAGATCACGACCTGAGCCAAAATCAAGAGTCAGACACTCAACCCGACTGAGCCACCCAGGCCCGACTTACACACTTTAAATGACCGAACCATATAGTATGAGCATTAAATCTCAACAAAGCTGTTATATTAAAAAAATGTATGTAAGGAGGTGAGCACACTGCCTGGCATGCAGTAGGTACTCAGTAATGGTAATACATTTATTATTGTGCCCTTTCCTCTTCCTGATGCGACACTCTCACTCTGGCCAGAATCACCTCTCACACTAGCACTGCAGAATATGTAAGGCTCACTGCAGGGAGCCCATTTCATACCCACAGGTGAGCCCTGATGCCTACTATCCCAGGACTAAGAGTCTTTCTCCAATACTCAGATTAATAAATATCTAACTCTTGGAGAAGTAAGAAAACAACAGCCTCCATTTATTGAACACTTACTCTGTGCCAGGTTCTGTGCTAGGAACTTTATAACTGTTTTCCTCCCAAGAACCTTACTTACTAGGCAGGCTCTTATTATTATTATTCCTACTTAATTAATGTAGAAACCACGACTTGCAGAGTTAAGTAGCTTGTTGCAGGTCACTGATATTCAATGATGGAGCTGCTCTGTTTAACTCCAAGGCTTGTACTCTTTTCTCTATGTGATTACATGACTTCATTATTCCTTTTTATCTACACGTTACCCATCCTTTATAACTCAAGCAGTCTGATTTTCACTGATATCCCTTTCCTCTATGCATTCAAGTAATATCTAGTTCATATCAAATTAGTTAACATTCTCTTTCACATAGTCTTATGTGTTCACAGATTGCCTCATGTGTATATCCTTGAACATGGCAGGTGCTCAGTAAATAAATACTTCCTTAGTGAGTGGATGATAAGCTTGTCTCCCCAAGAAGAAAATGGGTTCTTGAAGGATAGATACTGTGTCTTATATAGATCTTTTTATCCTTCCCACAGAGAAGGCACTCATGGCCATCTAGGCTGGCCTATGGATGGAAGACGAGACCCCACTTGAAAATGGTCCTCACAGATGGCACATTCTCTGCCCATGGACTGGAAAATTCCTCCTTAAGAACAGAACTCTGTTTATCTCTTTATTACCTTCTAGTAGGAGCTCAGAAAAGGTTTGAAGAATTAAAGGGAAGCCTGGGTCAGCACTTACTCTACTGAAGGCACATTAGGGCAGCCTTCCCCTAAGGACCCCAAACTCATCTTCTCTCATGCCCACGAAAGGGAAGGGGGAGAGTGAACAGGAAGGTTGGAGCTTTAAGAAAGGCTGTTGACCCTGCCTGTAATGCTAGACTGTGTGGCATCCTCTCTGGCCCAGGGCCCTCCCTCCTCTCCCACCTGTTTAAAAAATATTTTATTTTAGGTAATCTCTACACCCAAAGTGGGGCTCGAACTTACAACCCTGAGATCAAGAGTTGCATGCTCCACCGACTGAGCCAGCCAGGTGCCCCCAGGACCCCTTCATTGACCACAGACCCAGGTGGAGCTTTCCACAGCCCATGTGTCACCTTCACACCATCAAATTCAAAGACTGGGACAAACTCTTAAGAATGTGTTACTCTGCGGTCTGTAGGCCCATCAACACTCTGTTTGACCCTCCCTTTCTTTCCATCTCTTCTAACTCTCACAGCAGTAACATGTCACAGCTACTTAGAGTCCCTCTGAGGTGGCCTATCATTACTCTGAGCTTAACTTCTCCCTACTGCCCCCGCTTTGCCCCCATCCCAACCAAAGCATCCCATCCTTCAGATCCTCCAGGTAGGGCTGGCAACAAGAGGAGGAGCCTGCCCTCTGCCTTTCAGCCAGTTATGCTACTTGGTTGGCCAAACTCAGTCCCTCTGTGCTCCCCATCTCTACACCTGCTTGCCTCTCCTCTGCCTTTTCTTCAAAATGTTAAAAACTCGCAATAAAAAACAAATACAAAATGCTGTAATTAATAGCCAATTCCAAGCCAACCCAGCATCTCTACTAATAAACCTCAACACTTGCAAAAAGAACAATAAATTCTGTCTCTCTCTGGTTCTGAGGTGGTCTCTTTTATATCCAGTCCGTGTGTGTGTATGTATGTGGGTAAGTGTGTCTACGTATATATTTATTTTCCTTTATTTCCCATCCAGGGAGGGGCAGAATAATGAACTGCGTGCGTCAGGGAAGATGAATCTGAGATACTAGGGAGCAGTGCAGTAAAAAGATTAAAGTGTTATTATTGTTGTTTTTTTTTCCCCCATGGTCCATTGTGACAGCTCGACCGTCATCTGTAAAAAATGTCTCAGCGAGAGATAATCATCGGAAACTCAATAAAGCGTCAGGGGGAGCCTCAGCCCCCATCAATCACTGGGTGCCTGGAAAATTTCAGCCCTCTGTCTCCCTTCCTGCTATCCATATAAATGTCTCTAATATATTTTGTGTGGTGTGTGGGACCCATCCCTGATTTGGAACTTTTGATGAAAAAATATTTATACACAAAATATGTAAATCAGTTAAAAATCACAGGGCTACTTCTTTACCACCCCATCCCACTTTTCCTTATTTTTATAAATGTATCAAATTTATTCTTTTTAATAAAACATGTCAACCAGTCTATCTCCCTCTCGTCGTCAAACATACATAAATACATATATAGGTTTAGAGGGCTAAAAGGAGGGAAACAATTAACCTAACTGGCTGATACACTTCACCTTGAAGTTGGCCAACAGGCGTGATGGATTGACAGTGCACTGTCTATCCTGGTGACTCTATAGCGGCTGGCGCTACTGAGAAATGAGATGTAGAACCACTGGCCCTGCAGGTGCGACAAGGCCGTGACAATGATGAGGAAGAGGCAGGGACATTATTAAAAATAATAACTTGCCCCAACAGCTTTTGGCCTGGCAGATTCCCAAGCCTTCCAAGACCCTGGACAAGCAGAGGTTCTGGGCTAAATGTGGGGCACACACAGGGTTCTGTGTAAGAGCAGGAGACAGTTCTGCTGCCATTTGGCTGCATCTTCCTGCCTCAGTTTCCTTTAGTGCCTGCACCACAGCGTGGCTGTGGCACACCGTATCAGTGCATGTTATCTGCGGCTGCAGTGGTCTTATCATCACCATCCCATTACACCTCCCCCGCTTCTCTGCCCTGGAAGCGACCTGCGCCTCTGGTGCCCTCGCCTCGAAAACCTTCAGAGCCCCTCTCTGACTAAAGGACAAAGTCCAAGCATCTTGATCCGGCCCTAGTACACTAACACTGCATCTTTACTGTTCAATACTCTTCAAAATAAACCTTCTGTGTGGATGCTTCCACTAAGCAAGTTCACTTCACAGCCTGACACACATTTCGCTGTTTCCCAGTGTTTGGGATATAACACACCCCTTCACACCCAACTGCACCCACCTATAGGCCCTCCATAAAACTTTCTTATGCTTTGGGGCTCAGATACCATTTTATTTCCTTGACTGCTTCAACCAAAGATTCTCTTCTGAGCTCTGGTAGTCCTTGTTTTCTGTTGCTCTGACTGAACACTTGTCAAATACTGTCTTGGTCAAGTCTTCAATCTTTATTATTATTATTACTTTTCTTGCTGGTACCTTACACATTTGCATGATGCCTTGTATTTTCTCAAGTGCTTTCATAAGTACTTCAATTCGATCTTTATAATAAGCCAATGGTATAGGAAATATTCTACCCTACAGATGAGAAAATCAAGTCTCAGAGAAATAAAGAGAAATGCCCAAAGTCACAGTTTGGTGATGGCTAAGCCACTCCTTAGACTCTAAATAATGTTTGGCTCTCTACAGACAACAGTCTGCTACCACTGAAAAGCATGCGGAAGGCCATGTCAAAGAGTCTGAATAAAGTTCCACAAGAGTATGAGGAGGATAATGATGATGATGACAGAAAAACAGAAATTTACATTAGTGGAATTCCTTTTATATTCTAGGTTTTAGGTTAGGGACAAATATGCTGTCTCTAACTCTTCTGATAACCTTTATATATATATTTATTAATTATGTTCCATTAGCTCTGGGAAACAAACTGATAACCTTCATTTTATAGACAAGGAGACGGAGCCTCTGAGAGGTGCGGAAAATTGCTGCAGGTGTCATAGCTATTACGTGTTCTGTACTACCAGTAATATTATGGCATAAGCACACAGCCTTGCTAGGAGTGAAGCTTAAAGTGGCAAAATAAGGTCTCTTCCAGGGAGAAGGCCCAGGTGAGTTTTTAAAACCAGTTCAAGCCTGAGGCCAGAACTAACATCTGTAGTCTACATCATGCTACTCAAAGACTGGAGAGCTGTGAGAAATGCAAAATCTCAGTTCCCACTCCAGAGCCACTGAATCAGAATCTCTGGGGGTGGGGCCCAGGAATCCATGTTTTAATAAGCCCTCTAGGTGATTCTTATATCCTTGGGAGCATAATTACTTCCATCTGAATGTATGCTCTCCAAGGGCATGCATTCTCTCTGCTGTCCCTAGGTAGGGCTGGCACATGGTAGGTGCTGGGTGGCTAACTTATACTGAATAGATGAGCCAGGATGAGACCACTCCCTGGCATGTCCTGGGGAAGGGGAGAAATATTAATAGAGAGCAGTTCCATTACCGCCAGTGGGAACTCCTAGCCATCTCCTGAACTCCAGGGCACTTGTCCACTGGTTTGTGATGCGCCAGCTTGCACCGTCCTGTCCCCCATCTGAAGACACAGAGATGGGGAGGTCAGCTGGAGCAGGCCAGGACCTGCAGCCCCTGGAGCTGTGGGAAGGGGACCACCCAGACTGTTGGGGTTGGCCCTGGGAGGTAGAGCCTGGCAAGTCAGGCCCTCTAGCCCCAGAAGGGTCCTACACCAACCAGCTTCTACACAACTCATCTTTATTCAGCCACCACTTGGAGCTGAGAAGAGAAGCTGATTTATATCCTGTTCTGACCATGTTTCTGCCATGTTTTATTGTTTTAATTGTGTATATGAGAGGCACTCAGAGTGCTCGCTTGCACTTCTGACAGCCCCAGACACCCAATGTTTATATCAGTTACTTACAAGCAGCCTGCGGCATCCCTGGCTGAGCAACTTGTTTACTGTTACCATTAATTTACAGTCTCCTCCACCTGAGGATTGGGACCCACCACCCAGCCGCCAGCCACAAGTGGAACTCTGCCGGAGTGGGCTTGGATGGGCATCAAGGCACTGAATGGAATGTGGTCAAGATCAGGAGTGAGCTGGTAGAGAAGCAGCAGTGATCTCCACGCTCCCCTCTCCACATGTGTTCCCTCTATGTGCCTTTGCTCAAGCTGTGTCCCCTGCTTAGAATAGCTTTTCTTTTCTCACTTTCTTTCTGCCCTCCAAAGCTCAGCTCAGATCCCACTTATAAGTACATCACTTGCTCTGATGGTGAGCATAGAGCTTCTAGACCTTAGAAATCACATGGCTGACGGGGGCCTTGGAAGCCACATTATCCAATGACACAGGACAAGAATCCCCTGTATGGAATCCCTGATGGGCAAACATCCAGCCTCTGTCAATGCCCCTTGAGTGATGAGTTGCTCAGTACCTCCAAGGCAGCTTTACACGGAGTCAAAACCCACTTCAGTAGAGTTCTTCATCACACTATGCTATACTTATCTCTAGTCATCCTAACAGCCCCGTGAGATGGGTACTGTTATCCCTATGGTACAGAGGAGAAAATGGAAATTCTAGAACCTTAAGTCACTTGCTCAAGATCACACAACTAGTAAGTTACAGAACTTAGACAAATAGAGCTTAGATAACTGCCTACCACTGAAACCTGACCTTTCTCCAGGACACCATTATACCTCTGAAGATGCCACTCTTGAGGGCTGAAGAGAATGGACAGAACAGTCAGGCCAACACGGTTTCTATGTCAGGCACTCCTGTGTCACTTGCACCAGCAGACCTGTCCTCTACCCAGAAACACCAGCCCTGGCAAGGGTGGGGAATACTGTGATGTGCCCAGCTGAGCAGGCTCCTTGCTAAGGAGCAATGGCCATATGTAAAACAGAAGGGTTTTGCTAGGAACAGGGCAACTGATGACAAAGTCTCAGAAAGGAGGTCACAGAAGTTTCTTTCCTTTCTAGACCGTGCCTGTTCTGAGCAGGTAGAACAGACAGAACCTCTCTGAGAGAAAACAAGGCAACTTCTCTGATACCTTTGGTACCCTTGTGTGGATCCTCTTTCCTCCTCAAACCTTAGATGCTGTACCCTGAGTGAGGAGCTTGTCCCCTTTCCTCTTACCTTCACTCTTTTCCTTAGACAATTTCAGTCACACCCACTGTAGTCACTACCAAGCAAACACTGGTGACTCCTAAATCCCTATCTTCTGCCAGACTTCTCCTTTGAACTCCAGACCCGGACATCCAACTGTTCACCCAAATCAGAAATCAGGATGTCACCATGGATACCTCCTTCTCCATCAACTCCCACGGTCTGCTTAGAACTCAACCTAATATTTTTTTTAACATCTACTTTCTCCATTCCCAAAGATCACTTTTAGGAATCCCCAGAAATTGTAAGTGCATTTTGGGGGAGAGGGGCAGAGCTTCCCACCCAATTCTCAAAGGGGGCCCTCGTCCCCTAAAGGTCAAGAGCCACTGCTAATTTCCCCCTGCAATTTCATCCTTCACCCCGTCAGAATGATCCATCTAAAATGCAAATGTAAACCAAGCATCCCCTTACTTAAAATCCTTTAATGACCTTCAGAAAACAGTGTGAGCACCCTAGAACTGTCTTACAATGTCCTTCTCATGCGGACCCTGCTTCGCTCTCTAGTCTCACTTCTTGCTACTCTCCTCAGCACCATGGCAGATGAGTCCACTTGCTGTCATCTACCCACCCCATGTCTCTGCATGTGTTGTTCCTTCTGCCCTGGAAGGTCTATCCCTCTAAGTCTGCCTGGCAGACTCCCACTCATCCTTAAGACCCAGTTCAAAGTCACTTACACTGTGACACTTTCCAGACAGCAGCCTGCCGTCAGTGCGATCTCCACTCTTTGTACACCTACCCTTGCATTATCACTCCGCACTGTGGGGCCTTATTCACAGGTCTGTCTTCTCACTTGACTGGGAACACTGTTGAGGGGCTAGACCATGTATATTCATTTCTACATTCTCAGCATCTGGCAGAGTGCCTGACACTCGGTAAATACATGCTGGATTATAAAGAAATAAAACTAATAAGCAATTACACCTGGAGAGCACTTTACAATTCACACATCCTACACTTTATCTCTAAATGTTCACAATACTGATAAAGTAGAAAAGGGATATATTACTGGGGTTTAGGGAGGGCCTGCCAAGGTCACAAATGACAACTCACCACCTCCTTTTGGTACTGAGCACAGTACAAGGTCCACAGAAATATCTATCAGAAATTTAGTAAATTTGATGGACCCGGCACGGACTCTGCTCCAATAGTGAAGAACTGTCCAACTGAGCCCGTGACTTTCCTTTGAATTTGCCTAGACACACTCTGGGCAAAGGGCTAGCCTCTTGTTCTTTTTTACCCTCCTCACATATCCTGTAAATCAGGTAACCTCCTGTGAAAAAGTCTATCCAATCCAAAGGAAAGAGAACCACAAGATTCTTTTGTTCTTGTCTACTTCACCAATGAGAATGACCCAGAACTAGATACAGTAGGCAACAGTTATTGGTTGAATGGATGAAAGAACAAGGTATCTTTAAATAAGAAAAAAAAAAGAAGAAAGAAAGAAAAAAATCTGGTTAAGAAGGAGCTATAGGCTTGGTAAGGACGGAGGAGAGCCCTGGGATGATTCTAGAGGACTGTCACTTTTCAGGGCCTAGAGCACATGAAGTTGGAGGGCAGAGCACATCCAAACTGATACACCAGGGAAAACTGGATAAGCCGCAGGACACTGTGGCAGGCAGTGCAGTCTGGAATTTAACAAACAAACAAACAAAAAAACCAAAACCACAATAACAACAACAACAAAAAGATGCAGAGACAAGAACATCCTGCAAGGTACAGAAAAGTGAGTTCATCAATGATTCTGACAAAATTCTAGAATGTATTTTTTTTTTAAAGGTTCTTAAACACTTAGGTAATTACTGGGTATCAGTATGGGCTCCCTGAGGACAAGATAAGACCATGCCAGAAGAACTTAGTATCTTTTGGGGAAAGGGTTCTTGGGTAAAAAAATACGACAGATGCTAAATACATTTTTATTTTAGCAAGAAATCTAAATTTAGGTAGGAATGTCACCAGTAAATATATGAATCCACAGAAAGCCTATTCACTAAATTTGTAGATCACACAAAATAAGAAGAGATATTTAATATTTTCATCTTATTTCATAAAGAATATAATAGCCTTTTCCAATATTTTTGTTGTCTACCTACCTACCTACCTAGAATGTAGGCTGGCTAGTGTAAAGAGTTAAAAACAAGTTCAGAGGAATACTGACAGAAAGAAAAGAAAAGAAAGGAAGGAAAGAAGGAAGAAAGAAGAAAGAAAATACCTACAACAGGGTCAGCAAATACAGCCTACGGGCCAAATCCAGCCTGCTGCCTACTTTTGTAAATAAAGTTTTACTGGTTCATATCCACACACATTTGTTTGTGTGTTGTCTGAGGCTGCTTCTGCACTATAGTGGCCAAGATGAGTACTTAAAACTCAGACCAACTGGCCCACGAAGCTTAAAAGCCACTATGCAGCTTTTTCCAGAAAAGTTTGCTGACCACTGATCTAGAATGTTGAATATAAGCATCAATCTGGAGAGAACAAAGATAGAAATTTAAATGCAGGGGGTAGGGACTGGTGTGACAGCAAAGGTTGGCCTACACGGCTTCACAGCTTTGGGATTCTGTGAAATCAAAAATAATGCCTGAGCCCTGCTGGGATCCTGAGAGCAGATGATAAGGCACTCAAATAATCCCTTCCCTTCCACCTGGCTCTGCCCCCTCAGCAAATGCTCCTCTTCGCTTTTCGGTGAGAGCACCTGTACAGACGACCCAGCTGAGGACAGCAATGCTGTGTTTGAGTGAGGAGAGGACAGCCCACAAGATGAGTCTCCACATAACAGGCTGCAAATACAGGGCAAGTTCGGTACTCGTGAAATTCTCCTCCGAAACATAAAGTGAACATAATTCCTCCAGCTCAGTGGGGAATCCAAGGAGGCATAGGTCATGGCCCGCACATGGAACTGTCAGCAGAGGAGGAGAGGAAAGACATACGGGCAGATGAGAGTTCAAATAACCATATAAAAGGCCAAGATTTAGAGAACATTCAAAAGAGCAGCTGAGGGCAGGCTGCAATTATTGCCAAGGACAGGAAAGGCTTCGTGGAGGATCCAGCCACAGAAGTGAAGCTTGACAGAGGAGCAGGTTTAGAGAGGTACAGAGGCGGGGGGGGGGGGGGGGGGTGGAGGGCAACTCCACACTTCTCCTGGCAGCAGTGTTCTGATGCTCTTGACATTGCTCTCATGCTGCTGATCTGAGAAACCTCGCTGGGGCAGCAACGACACCTCTGCTCTGGACTACCACAGCTACGTCAGTCTGGCAGCCTCACTGAAAGCTCTGAGGACCAAGTGCACTGCTCGCCTCACTGAACATCCCTTCAGTCAATGTTCTGACCTTCAGGCAGTCGGCATGGCTGTCTGTCCCCCTGGCATCACTGCTAACCCTACAGCAGTACTTCTCAGCTGTCCTACTGCTGGAAACAGGGGTATCTCAACCTCCGTGAGTGACACAGACAGGGGGGCCAGTATGAACAAGCAAAAACTCGAAAGTAAAGTAAATATTCATTGCTGTTTGTAGCCAAAGCAACTTATCCTCTTCTACACCTCAGTTTTGAAGAAGCACTCACCAGAAGTAACAAAGACTGACTTGCCTGAGCACCCTCCAACAGACATGTGACTGAACCCTGATACAGGTGCACACCGCCTCTTTCTTCTGAAGTCCAAACAACCCACATTAACACCCTCAGGAGGCACTGATGACCACCCCATTTTATAAGTATAGACATCAAGGCACAGAGAAGGTCCACTATTTGTCCTGGGTCTTAATGGTAAATTGAGGGGCCAGTCCCAGAGACAGGACTGCATTTTGCATACGGAGGCAGGGGAAAGCAGGATTCAGAGTGGTATTGAGGGACTTCTGAGGCAGAGGAAACCAGTGAGGCTGCTTTCTAGTTCTGGGACAGGGATGGGATAGGGTAAGTCTGCGGGAAGTAGAAGAGGAACAAAGCCACATTCCATGCAGTTGCCTCAATTATTTTATGGAAACCTGCTCCATTACCCACTCACCTGAGGCTCTATGGACTGAGGTGCTTTCAGGAGAACGTCAGGTGAAAGGGATCCCCCACTCCCTGCTCTGGTCATGAAGTCAGGCCTCTATCTTATTCCCCAAGACTGCTGAAGGGACATAAATGATACAGCCAGAAGGGACTGTGAAGGGCACCTGTTCCAAGTTTTCTGGGTTATCCATGAGTTCCCGGAGGATGAGGGACTTGAAGGCTCTCACTCTGAGTTGCTGGTAGAGCTGGCACAGAGCAAGGCTGCCGAGAAGCCAAAGGGAGGAGAGTGCTCAGAACAGCAGGGGAGTCTGTGCTTACCTTCCAAAGAATGGATCCCCTGCTCCTTGGCAGTCTTATAAACACTGCTGAAATCATCCCCAAGGTTTGGGTCAGCACCAGCAGCAAGCAGGATCCGCACCACACTGGAAGAAATCAGAAAGACACAAGTGTCAAAAGCTGGAAAGGCCGAGGAAGTAGAGACTCAGATTCTGAAGCATGTTTGGGATCGGAGCTGCTTCTGCTTGTGTGAGAGTGGTACAGGGGAAAGAACGTAAACTCTGCCAGTGTAAAAGACAAGGAAAGCTCTGAAACGGACTACTCTGGTCAAGTTATCGAACACCTCCCCAAGGCGAGGTTTCCGCAACTACAAAATACAAAGTATTTATTCAACAATTACTTATCAAACACTTACTGTGTCATAGTCACTGTTCTAGGTGTTAGGGTCTACACCCTCATGGAGCTTATGCTCTTCTGGGAATATCAAGAATTCAGCATGAAATTATAGCAGTGTGTGGTAAAGGCTATGATGGAGGAAGTACTGGGGCGCCTAGGTGGCTCAGTTGGCTAAGCGTCTGCCTTCAGCTCAGGTCATGATCCCAGGGTCCTGGGATTGAGCCCCGCAAGCCCTGGGTCGGGCTCTCTGCTCATCGGAGAGCCTGCTCTTCCCTCTCCCTCTCCCTGCCGCTCCACCTGCTTGTGTGTGAGCTCTGTCATGTAAATAAATACATCTTAAAAAAAAAAGAAGAAGTATCACATACAGTGGGGAACCAAGGACGGGGATCAGGAAAGGCCTCCCAGAGGATGTGGAATTTAAGGAACTTAAGAGTTGGAAGGCTGCATAGCCAGACCTGGATGGTGAAGTGGGAGGTCTCAATGCTTTCACAGTCCTGGAGGCAAAAGAGCACAGGGCTTCACCTGAAGAAAGTAGCATTGGAACTGAGAGTGTAAGGGGAAGAGCTGTGGGAGAGGACGTACGCTACTGAAGGGCTTAAAGAGGAAGTGACGACATATGCTTTTCCTCCCCACTTCAAAATATACAGATGTAAGTCTTCCCTTACATCCATTTCCTCAATCTAGATTCCAAGAGTAACCACTATTTATAGTTTGGTGTATTTCCTTCCAAACCTTTGCTACTCGAAGAATCACTCCACTGGCTGTGTGAGAATGGACTGGAGGGAGTAGAACCAGAGGCAGGAGCATGTACAGACTTGTTATGAGATTAAATTAGGTAAATTTAAAAACCACCGAACATAGAGTGCTTGACCCAGGAAGTGCTCCATATATACGTTCACTTCCCTTCTATTAACGCATGCTCCTACTAATGCTTTCTTTTTTCCTTTAGGAGAGAAAAAAAAAAAAAAAAAGCCTTGCTCACTATAAAAAATTCAGAAACTATAAATAATTAAAAAGAAGAAAATGGTTTTAGAATATGTAACATCCTTCCAGTTTTTTCAATGTATGTATGTTTTTATTTACAAAAATAGATCATATATAAATTCTCTCTGAACACCCACAAACATACACATTTCCACTTTTTAATAAAGATTTTATTTATGAGAGAGAGCAAGCACATGAACACAAACATGCAAGTGGGGAGAGGGGCAAAGGGCGAGGGAGAGGGAAAGTGAGAGAAGTCTCAAGCAGACTCCACACTGAGCAATGCAGGGCTGGATCTCACGACCCTGAGATCATGACCTGAGCCAAAACCAAGAGTCGGATGCTTAACCGACTGAGCCAGCCAGGAGCCCCATTTCCATGTTTTAGGTATCTGTTTACCACATTGTTGTTAACGGCTGCACAGCGTTCTCCTATAGTATACTTTACTTAGCCAATCTCCTATTGTAAAACATTAGATTATTTTTAATATTTCAGTAACACATGTCTGATTATTTCCTTTGGCTAAATTCCTAGGAGATGAAGTTCTAGGTCAAAAATGTAAGCCTCTGGGGCGCCTGGGTGGCACAGCGGTTAAGCATCTGCCTTCGGCTCAGGGCGTGATCCCAGCGTTATGGGATCGAGCCCCACATCAGGCTCCTCTGCTATGAGCCTGCTTCTTCCTCTCCCACTCCCCCTGCTTGTGTTCCTTCTCTCGCTGGCTGTCTCTATCTCTGTTGAATAAATAAATAAAATCTTTAAAAAAAAAAAAGTGTAAGCTTCTTTTTTTTTTTTTTAAGATTTTTAAAATTTATTTGAAATTTATTTGAAACTGCGGGGAGGGGCAGAGGGGAAGGAGAAACAGACTCCTCGCTAAGCAGGGAGCTGGACACCGAGATCATGATCTGAGCCGTAGGCAGACGCTTAACCGACTGACCCACCCAGGCTCCCCCAAGTGTAAGCCTTTTTAAGGGTTTTGATAAATATTATCGAACTGAATTTCAGAAAGATTGTACCAATTTTTTTTTTAAACTAGCAAAGGAAGAAGGATGAGAGTAACTGTTGTGCCTTCCTTTCACAAAAATAGGGTGTTTATTTTTCTTTATCACGGGTCAGTCTGATAAGCAGAAATGGAATCACACTGCCATCTCCACTTGCATTTCTTGGATTACTAATGAGGCTGGACTTAAAAAATATATGTGTTTAGTAGTCAGTTGTGTTTTTTTTCATGAATCACAACAGCTGACTGTCTATTTTCATAATGTCCTTTGACCATTTTTCTCTTAGTTTGTGAATCTTTTGCTTACTGGCCTTTAGAACTGTTAATGCTTTTGAAGGCATAATGGTAAGCATTTCAAAAAATTACTCTAGGGGCACCTGGGTGGCTCAGTTGTTAAGCGTCTGCCTTTGGCTCAGGGCATGATCCCGGCGATCTGGGGTCGAGCTCCACATCAGGCTCCTCCGCTGGGAGCCTGCTTCTTCCTCTCCCACTCCCCCTGCTTGTGTTCCCTCTCTTGCTGGCTGTCTCTCTCTTTGTCAGATGGATAAATAAAATCTTAAAAAAAAAAAATTTACTCTATCATAACTATTAAGAAGTCAAACTATAATTTTAGTTTTTCTCTTCTTTGTTAGTTTTTCAGTATCTGTAATCAGCAGTGTTGATGGTTTTCCCTGTACCAACTGGCTTGAATTTCATTACCTTCCAATAGGCATAGAACCTGGCTCAATTATTTGCTGACGGGATGGATGAATTTTAATAACTCCCATGTACACAGTCACACAGTCCTCACAGGTAAGTTAAAGAGCCAGAATCCATCTCCCGTGGAGCTGAGGTTCTCCTACAAGTGATCTAACATGGTCAGGTTGAATCTCAGGTATCTATTCACCTTACCTAAAAGGACCTTAAAGAATTACTTTTCAGAGGTAATCTACCCAGTGTATCGATTACAACCCTAGGGAGAAATGAGAAGGATCTCTAAGCGGCTAAAATCCATGTCTAAAACTCAGATACTGAATCCACAGTAGAGTCTGTCAGGTTCTCACTTGGAGACGGATTTGCTCTTAGTTTACACGTAATTGGGATAAAACTGGCATTGGTCTTCCTGTTTCCCAGAAGATGAAAAGCCAAGATGGTACAAAAAGGCCGTTATAGATAAGCAAACCAACACAGAAGGCAGTGAGAAAAAATATCTGCTAGAGAGGTAGTATGGTATAGAGGTTAAGAACACTGGCTTTAAAATCTGGGACAATCGACATGAATAATGATAGTAATGGATTATAACCCATTGAGTTAAAAAAGATTCCATAATTCCATACTGAAAATAGGTAAGTTAATGGGATGAAAGGAAAGCTCTTCCCTACTGTAGAATGACAACTAATAAATGTAAAAGGAAGAATGAAATTAGAACATCATCATTTTACAATCTCATAATTACCACGGATAATAAGAGCATCTGGCTCACATGGCTGTGTTAATGCATGTAAAGTGCTCAGAACACCATCTGAAGACTGGATTAAGAAGATGTGGTCCATATGTACAATGGAATATTACTCGGCCATCAGAAAGAACGATGACCCAACATTTGCAGCAGCATGGACGGGACTGGAGGAGATTATGCTAAGAGAAATAAGTCAAGCAGAGAAAGACAATTATCATATGGTTCCACTCATTTATGGAACATAAGAAATAGCAGGAAGATCGGTAGGAGAAGGAAGGGAAGAATGAAGGGGGGGTAAACAGAAGGAGGAACGAACCATGAGAGACTATGGACTCTGGGAAACAAACTGAGGGCTTCAGAGGGGAGGGGAGTGGGGGACTGGGATAGGCCGGTGATGGGTATTAAGGAGGGCACATATTGCATGGTGCACTGGGTGTTGTACGCAAATAATGAATCATGGAACATTACATCAAAAACTGAGGATATACTGTATGGTGACTAATAAAAAATTATTATAAAAATTTAAAAAAAAGAACACCATCTGACATATAATAAGTATTCAACAAACGTTGGTTATTATTATTACTATGTCCCTTACCCTGTGGTTGGGCTGTGGGGAAGTCAAGAGAAATGTGAATTGAGACACTTCAATTGGGAAGACAGCATGATATTTTATAACAAGCAGAGAGAGATCTGGGTTCAACTCAAAGCTCTATCATTTACTGTCTTTGATCCTGGACAAGTTACTATACCTCTGACGCCCATTCCCTTACCAGAATGATGGAGATAATAATGCCCCCCTCACATATTATGAGTATGTAAAACTCAGTAGTGCATGGCACATAGAAGGGGTCCACAACTATGAGCTCTCTGCCCTTTGTCCACATAATCTTAGTGATAATAACATGAATCTGGGCTAAGTAAGCAACGGATGTGTACCTGACCACGCCCCCCCCCCCCGACTCATGCTGGTACAGCCCTGTGTTAAGAAGGCAGCACTTCTTTCTATATTCTGCACAAGGTGGTTTGTTTTAAAATCCAAGTGAGAAAGGTTTGTCGATCTAAACTCAAAGGGACATAATTTGGTTAATCCTCAGCTGCTGTGTCCAATCACCATTCAATCACAACCCTTCCCATGGCAGGCTGTCCCTCTAGGCAGCTACTGTCACTAACTCTGCTACCTGGGCCTCTCCAGGTTCCTGAGTATTGATTCCATCTGTCCAATTTGCAGGCTGCAAGACGTGTCCAAGCAACCAAGTATGCTGCTCTTGGCCCTGGAGGGCAGACAGTGGTCTGGTAGGATGGAGAGAAGACAGTGACTAGGCTCGGCCCTCAGACTGCTAACCCAATCAAAGGGAATGGGCAATTCACTTCACAAACTTGGAGGCCAAAGAGGGTAAGCAACCAAGCTGGTGACTCATTCTGTAACCTCAGAGAAGATTCCCTTCACTTTTAATAAAACTCAAAGGCAGCAGCCCCACTGTGGGGGTATAGCTGGACTAAAGGAACTGTGGGCTACTTAGTCGCCAAGAGTGACACCAAACATCTTGCCAGATGGCTAGGAGGCATTCTGTCCAACAGACATTACTTACTTACAGTGCATCTAATCCGGACCTCCAGGGGGATCAGGCCCTTCTTGGAGAAGCCAGCCCAGATCAGGCTAGAGGGCTACATGACTATGCTTAGCTTTGGCGATCAAAGCTAGCTTTGATGACCAAAGAACTTCCTGGACCTATGGGCTACAGCAGGGCAAAAACAGGGTAGGAGACTAGCCAGGTTAGAGAAAGCTAAGGCAAAGCTGGTAAGAACAGGCTTAGCAGTTGGCCATGCCCAGCAAGTGTCAAGAAGTTCAGAGTAAAACAGAACCAAGGGCCAGAGACCAGGCAGCACGGATACAAGACAGAGTCAAGAGCCAGGTCGGATGTAAAGGACTAGAGGCTAAAGAAGAACTGCAGGTCCCAAACCAAGTAGGCAGCCAGAAACCGAGGAATATACAGGTATCAGAAGTCAAGGAAAGGCAAAAGAAGCGGACACCAGGAGCAGCAGTGAGACTCTGGAAATAAAGTGATTTCTTTCTCTTTGATGCTTTTTACTGAAGCTGAAAAAAATCCCCAGGTTCAGAACTGTATTTGGGAGAAGGTGACTTCCATGGGGAGATGGTAAGTTGGCCCAGCCATCTATCTGGCTAACAAGGGGAGTACAAGGTCAGGAGTAAAAAGAGAATCTGATGACACTAAGGGAAGCAGACGCTGCTATTTGAGGTGATCTATCAAAGGACAACTGCAGCCTCCCCTCTGTTCTGATGCTGGCATACTGGTTATTGCCTGTTAGTAGGTTTGGCTTTAAGTATTACTGCCTTAAATTTGGGTAGCTGGTACTAAACAGGCTGTGGTGTATGAGCAAGGTCTTCAGGGTCTTAACAGCTCGATTAAAGGGGGGCAGAGTATACATTCCATGCACTTATGTCTTTCTACAACAAGAAACATTTCTACTCAAAGGGTCTATGCTGACTACTCCACAGGTTCTCCCTGGGCAAAGAGAATACCAGCAATTCTCTGAGCCAGCTCAGGATTTGGTCTCTGGTGGTCTGTGGAAAGAAAACCAATGCCATTACTAGCCTCAAAGACTAATCTCCAGACTCTATTTCCCTAATTTGGAGATTCAGAGGCTGTGTACAGCCCAAGAGGATGGGGGAATTCTTTTAATGACTTGGCTCTAGCAGCAGTACTTGCCTTCCCCTATGCCCATCAGAATCTGTTCTGTTCTTATCTCCGCCCAAGTGAGCTGACTCACCAAAAAGTATTCACCATGTGAATACTGAAGGTGAAGGTTGTGAGGGTGAGTTCTGATCCTAAGCTGAGAACTATTTTATTCTCTGCCTTGTTTCTACTACCTGCTAGTACAAATATCTATTTTCTCAAGGGTACAGAGGGTGGCTAAGCAGGAGGAAGACAGTAGTCCAATAAGCGCTAACATTTGTGTATACTTCCCCCATGCCATACGCAGTTTTAAACACCTCATATATACTAACACATTTAATCTTTACAACAACCCAGTGAGGCAGGTTATGTATTAAGAAAACTGAGGCACTAAGGAGTTAAGTAACTTGTCTAAGGCATCATTCAGCTGTAAGGAGTTGAGGTGGGATTCAAAGCAGGGCAGTGTGGCTACAAAGTCCATGTCTTTATTCCTCTGCTATACTGCCCCTCACTTCCCTATAATGACTCCCAGGCGCTAACCAACCGTGGGAGCACTACGCCTCAGGTCAGGTTTTAGCAACAAAGGCAGGATCAGAGATCCCAACAGAGGAAGAAACAAACAAAAGAGATTACTATTAAGTATATGAAGAGATCCTCAAACTCATCCGTTATTAGAGAAAAGCAAATTAAAACAATGAGATATGACTTTAAATTCCACAAATTGGCAAAAGTTAGAAAGCTGAAAAATGCCACATGTTGGAGAGGACAAGGGGTTCTGGGACCGTTCGACAGACTGGTACAGCCACTCTAGAAGGCGATCTTGTAATACTTCATCAAATTAAAGTACCCTACCCTATGACCGAGCACTTCTGAATATATATCTCCCAGAGCAATTCTTATACAATCTATAAAGGGCAACATGGAAGACATTCATCCCAGCGTTCTGTGACAGTGGGGAGTTGCAGGCAATCAAGTGTCCACCACTGGGGAACAAGTAAGTTAAATGTGGTAGACACACACTATGAAATACGATATAGCAGTTAGAAGCAACAGGCTGGATATACATGAAACGACACTGACATGATTTTTTAAAAGGGCTGATTCCCTATCCCCTTCTATTAATCATTAACTGAACTTAACCATTTGTTCCAAAAGCTTATTCCTTCAGGAAGTCTTGCAACTACAGAACTGCTAATTCCTATGATGATCTAGTGGATCTTGGGGGCTGAAAGATTAAGGACCCAGCGAAAACAGTGAATTCTCTGAAGTACACCAAAGGCCATCAACTGTGCCACATCTGCTGGGAGCGTCCGCTGCTGCTTCAACTGGTTAGTGCCCATCACCTTCAGGGCTCTTCAGGGACAAGGTCACCAACTCAACTGAGTCTTCTCTGACCCCCAGCCTGGGTCCACGTCCTTCCTATTTGTCTACCCAGAATGCGCTACTCACCCCCATGGGGAGGTGACCCTCATCATGTTGCACCACGATTGCCTGTTTTCTTTTATTTGCCTTTCCTGCCAGACTGTGAGGCAAGGGCCATGTCTTCATTTGCCTTCCCAGCTCCTTGCCCAGTACCTGGGTCAAAGTTGTCTGTAGATACTTTCTGAATGAGTGCATGAATAAATGAAGGATGAATAAATAAAATCATTATTTTATTTGGTGTGAAATGGAGGACAATGGTAGATGCAACTGTCTCAGCCCTGCCCAGACATCTCCCACCTGAGGGTACAAACTAGCACAGCCAGTTTAGCTGTGGGAAACCTTCACCTTCCTCTCCCAAGCACCAGGCCTTGCCTGCCTTCCACCAGGCAGTTGTCAGACAAAGCTGAGGAAATGAATAGGAGGGCGGTCGGCAGCTCCTGAGACTCACGGAACTCCCTTTGGAGCCACAGCCCCCATGAGGCGCATTTTAATTTGCTGATCAGGTTGTAATTAGATTAGAGGTGGGAGCACATGTAGGAAGGCTGGCTCACACTGACCTTGATGAGCTCCTGCTTTCAGGACAGTGGGGTGTCACAATGCACGGGAGGACAGTCACATCGATCGATGTTAAGGCTTTCTGCTCTCAGTGGCCGGAGGGGCTTGGGGTGGCCACATTGTTTGGGAAAAAGCGAGGAAACCTGTGGTGTGGGCCGAGGCCTATGCTGGGCCAGGCGCGTGTCAAAGACGGCTGGCGAGCAGCTGGAGTTGGTGAAGCAAGAAGGGCAGTGATCCCAGCTCCAGGTCGTCCCCACACAATGTTGAGCTTCAGGAGAAGCTCCTCGAACTCCTCCTCCCCTCTACCCCCCACATCCAAAGCCTAGGGTCACTGTGATGAGTGTCACGGGTCCCAAGGAGAAGACAAAGAGTTGACCTATTCTCAACCCAGTGCACACCTCGAAGAAGGGAGGAAGAGGTCACAGTTCAGGAGGTTTGCTGGAAAGTCAAATGAGCTGTGGCTCATTCAGTCTACTGGCTGGTCTATGCGCTGGTCAGGAAAGCAGGGTGGCCTGACCAAAGGCACCGGCATGTGTTAAATCTAAAGGTCCTGTCGCATGGGGGCATGGACTGGGAGTGGAGAGGGTGGGGAGAGCAGTTTTCTTTTTAAAGCCAGCTTCCTTAGGAAATAAACTAAGATTCATAGGAGGCAAAGTACCTGTGTAGAAAATGTGCCGCAATTTTCTCAAGAGGGGATAATAAGCTTTTGTTTACTTCCCTCAAAAGGTAAAGATCAGTAATCATAACACAGCAGCCACGGTGTGTTAAGCACCTTACATTCACTATTCCAGATCCACATAACCACTTGCAATGAGGTAGTAGCCCCATTCTATAAATGAATAAACTGAGGCTCAGCAAGGTTAACATGAGCTGCCCAAGTATTCACGTTAATTAAGCATAGGAACCAAGATTCAAATCAAGGTCTGTGTAGGGCCAAACCTGGTACACATTTCCCTAAACCACACTGGTTCTCACTCATCCAACTATCCATCTGTTAGTCTGTTTTACTATCCCATAATTACTGAGCCTCTACCATGTACCAGGGATAGCGACATTTTCAGATGGTAAGGTAAAGCAGGTCATAGCAGCTAGCTGGGTTAAAAGGGAGTCTCCTTCAGATGACCAAGGGTCAAAATCAATGGTGGGCCCAGACAACGTGAGATCATTTGGGGCAAGGCCCAAGGAAGCCATGGCACATTAAGGAGAAGGCCATGGAACCAAGATCACCCATCACAGGGTTTCCCAGACAATCTCGATTTCACATCCTTAGCTTAGTTCTAAATATAATTCCGTATTTCCATGTCTTTCGATCTGTGCTCTAGAATACATGGTTGCTGAACCTATAGGCCAACGTGGTCAAGCCCTGGTTGTTAGGGATTTCAGCACAGTATGATTTATAAGAGAATGCTGGGGCTGGTATATTTCCTAGACTCTGGATGAAAATAATAACGAAAAACCAAAGAATATTAATAATGCCAGCAGATACCTCCTAAGTACTTAACTACACACTAGGCATTGCACTGAACAGTTTTACGTGCATTTTACTCTTCGCAACCACCCTACGCTGAGGTAGGGGCTGTTATTATTTGCATTTTGCAGATGAGGAAACAGAGCTAGTAAGAGGTAGAAGAAGGTTTCAAACCTAAGCAGTCTCCTTCCAGAGCCCTTGTTCCTTACCACTATGTCACACACAATTCGATTATGTGTTCCCCCACCCAGGGCCTGTGGCCCGACCATCTGGTCCTCACACATAAGGCCCAGTACAGACTAGTAAATGTTGGCTGAATCAGTTCACTTCTGGGGCCTTAACACTGATGCACACACAGAGCTTTTTGTCAGCTCCTGGGCTTTATTTGCTACTATTGCTAAGTTGGGTCTTCCTCACCCTGGATTTTACAGTTGGCTTTGGTTTTAATTTCCGACTTAAACACTCATCCCCATTAATGTTTATCATCACAGATTTAACCATTGTTCTAGACCACTGAGTTCTTTTTTCAATATCCCTGATTCTTGCACCCAACATATTACCTCCCTCTTTAAGCTTCATTTAATCTGCCAACTGGGTTGGCATTTATCCATGATCTCAACGTTGTCAGCGATGTAGTAACTGAATAGGACAGGGCCCGTGGCTCACCACTAGAATTTGCTCTCCAATCTCCAATCATATATACACAACACATGAAACAGGTCATTCACCATCTGACTGAACTACTCTCCACATCATACTTTATTCATGTGGGTATCATGAGACACAAATACCCTGCTGAAACCCAGACACACCTACTACATTACTGTATACTCCTGATCCACTAGCCTGCAGGCCTATTTAAATAAGCAACTCATCTCTTTCTGCCATCTCGGAGCCTATGGAGGCCTGCTGGGAACAGGACTCCTAAAACGACAAATATGTCTGGAACGCTGTGGTCCAAGGCCATTTCTGCTGGCTATAAGTGAGGTCTCCGAAACCAGAGGGAGCACAAAGCTCTTCTTATAACTGAAGGTGTTTATGTTCGAGATGAAACTGAATTCTATTTAGGTAAGAGATGTGCTTAGGTGTACAAAGCAAAGAACAATACAGTGACTCCTGGTGGCAAACTGAACAAAACCAGAGTAATCTACGGAAAAGTAACTCATGTTCATGGAACTGGTGGCATGGTTCTTGCCAAATTCTGAAGCAACTTTCCTGCTAAAGCCACTGGCCACAGAATCCATGTGATGCTGTATCCTTCAAGGATTTAAACTTACTAAAAAGTAAATAAATAAAGGTGTAAATTTGTTCTCTTATAAAAATAAATACATTAATAAATAAGCAAGCAAGCAGCTCATGGCACAACGTGGGTCTAATGTCTTTAAAAAGAGGTGTGGGAGTGAACCATACCACAGTCCCTAGAAGTGGAACACCCTTCCCCAAGCAGCTGAATTGGATGAGCGCTGGATGTCCCCCTGATCCCAAATGATACTCTCCATGAAAGCACCGAACACAGAACCCCAGGACGGGATATAGTGTTGGAGAAGGGGGGTTACCGTGAGACTGTTATGTTACGCAAATGAGCTGGCACTGCTTTCCAGGGAGCACTGTCTTGGGTTGCCTAAGGTCAAGGCATGCATCTGCCAAACTAGAATCGGTGCATGCTGGAATTGGAATATCATTACTATGAAACAGGATTATCTTGAGCAACGATTCCAAATGGGATTAGAAATGACTGTTACTCAGACATAATCGGCCACAGCAGCAGTGGGAGAAACATCAAGCCCGGCACACTTTTCTGGGGGCATGATGCTGGCATTCCGGGCATCTGGCCAGCACCCTCACCCACCCTTCTTTGCTGGGAAATACTGGGCACTGTCCTGCATCAGGCAGGTGGCCACCTGGGACAAGAGCCAGTCCTACATTAAAGTGCCCTTCTCTGGGGTCTCATGTTCTAGGCCCAGCTTCTTAGCTGAAAAGGAGTGGAAAAAGAATCTCCAAAGCCCTTTTGCTTCTGAGCCACCTAAAGGTGTTGGTAAGAGACCAGTAATACCCCAGATTCAAAGACAGGCTTACCTGCAGACTGTTAACTAACCTCCTCCTGGAGTAACCCACCATCAGCAGTAATAATAATAATTAAGCACCACCACCACTACTACTATGCTACTAACTAAAGTAGCCAACGCTTATCGAGTGCTTACTGTATGGCAGACATTCTTCCAAACAATACAATATTTACGTATTTAAACCTCAAAACAGCCTTTTGGGGTAGATTTGCTTATTATCCCCATTTTATGGCTGAAGAAACAATCACAGATAAGTGAAAGAACCTGCCAAGGTACATAACTGGTAAGAGGAAGAACAGGAGTTGAACCCATGTAATCTGGCTCTAGAGCCACAGACGTACGGACACTAGACTACCACAGACTGAGTGAGAGGATTGTGGCCAATGTTGGATAAGGCCTTTCCTTCACATTCTCTGGTCTCTAGACTCTGCCAGTTCCTCCAACTGGATCTGGCACATTCTTACACTACCACCTTTGTGAACCTATGTGCACACTGGTCCTCTGGTACTAATGATATTCCAGAAATGCTGTCCCTCTACTCTCTACCTCTACCGATCAAAATCCTGTCCATCTTTCAAGGCCCACCTCATGTGAAAGGCCTCCTTTCATGATCTCACCTCTACACGGCATGATCTCTGCCTGGCACTCCAGGTGCTCTTCTCTGGGACACTGACCACATTCTGACTCATTCTACAGGTTAAAAAAGCGGGGGGGGGGGGGTGTTTATCCCTTTACTGACTGTCAGCTTTTTTTTTTTTTTTTTAAGATTTTTTTTTAAAAATGTTATTTCTAAGTAAGCTCTATATCCAACATGGGGCTCAAACTTACGACCCCAAGATCAAGAGTTATATGGTCTACCAACTGAGCCAGCCAGGTACCCCCTGACTGTCAGCTTTTCGAGACAAGGAAAGTGGTCCGTCTGTTTTTAGACTTCTCATAATCATCCAGCATGTCTTGACACCAGTGGGTCATCAAAAAACCTTGACTGAGTTGACTTGACTCTGGTCCTGGCACCTCTTAGTGGTGGCCTTGCTCCCCACCCCTTCCTTCCACAGGCAGTATATCCAGTGGAAAGAATGAGATTTCATGGTTCAAAGAGAACTGGTTTCAAGTCCTGGCTCCCTCTTTCACTTATTAGACAACCATGGGCATCTCTGAGCTTCATTTTCCCTATATGTAAAATAGGGATAATGATTCTTTCCTATTAGGATTGCAGTGAGGATTAGAGACAACACAGGAAGTGCCTGACATGGGCCTGGCACACAGAAGGCACCCAATCACAACCATAGCTATGATCACCACTACAGTCAGAAAACCAGCCAGCGCAAAGCTCAGCCTCCTTGGGCCAAAGGAAGCACCCCTCTGCAACAAACAGCCAGGCCAAGAACAAGCTGGGGACCCTAGGAAGAGGCTGTAGGCCGTTCAGGCAGGATAGACCTCTATGCGGTCAGGCCCCCTCAGGACCTGCATTGAAGCACAGGTGCAGAGGTGCTCGACCTGCTCTGCCTCCGGCCAGCCAGCAAAGAAGGAGAGCCTCCCAGGAACCCTGCCCCTGGTCCGGCCGCAAGAGCAGCATCACTGTAAAAACACCTATGCGGCTGCTAGCCCCACAGAGAAAGGCCCGCGCAGCCTCTTCTGCAGGACAGAAATCTGGTTGGGGCTGCTGGTTTATTAAAGACAGGGTTTAATGCCCACCCGCCCATCGCCTTAGTAAGGTGGAGGGAAAATAAGCAAATGCTAAAAATAAACGACTGCTATAAGAGGAAATTAAATGGTCTTCAGCCAAGGATGGCGGCATTTTAAAATTAACAAAGCCCAGGTACCACATCCAGGAAGGCCTTGGCAAATGCGTGTTAGCCACTCATTAGATCAGCTCCTCAGGGACCCCAGCCAAGCAGGGAAGGCAGTGCCGGGAAGCAGTTCTTCCGATGCTGATGAAATGCACTCCGGGAGAAAAGGCAGAGGAGGGAGGGAGACTCTTGTGCGGAATTTCAAACAGTTTTGCTGGAGCTCTGCCTCACGGTCTCACCTTCTCTAAGGCAGGGGCTTTCAAAGCAACCAGCAAGCCCAAGAGGACTCAAATCTGAATCTCCCCACACCACCCTCCTCTTTCAGGATCTTTGGTTCCTGAAGCACCACAACGGCCACACTATTTAGGTGGTCTCCCGGCATGGCAGTCCAGGGACAAGGAGTCTGAGGATGATGTGGGATGGGAGGCAAGCTCTCAGTCCTGTACCCTGCACCTTTTCCTTACTATTAAGAATCGTAGGATATGCTGTGAATTTATATAAGCTCACTGTGTATCACTTGTAAGTGAATTTATCATTATTCATCAGTAATTATACTTCACGACATCACAAATCATGAGAATTCACAAACCTTTATTCCTCTACTAACAATTAGAGTATACAGTACTCTAATGTGAAACGCCATCAACAATAGGAAATCTAAACATTCCCGGTGACCATGAACTATATGAATTCATTTTGACACTATAAACATGAATTCTTAGTATGCCACAGGTTACAATTAATAATGAAAATTAGACAGGGATGCTGGCTTTTTAAAAAGTTTTTTTTAAGTCAATTTACTGAAGTATCATTTACTCATGGTAAAATGCATCCTTTTAAGATGTACAATTTGACGAGTTTTTGTTGTATATCACCACCACAATCAAGATTTAGAATATTTCCATCACCCCAAAAGTTCCTTTGGGCCCTTTCCTCCTACTCCTAAATCTTAGCAGCCACTAACCTGATTTCTGTCCCTACAGTACTGCCTTTTGCAGGCTGTCATATAAATGGAGTTATACCATAGGTAGTTTTTTCTGTCTGGCTTTAGCTTAGCATAAGGCTTTTAAGGTTCGATCCTGTGGGGGCACCTAGGTGGCTCAGTCGGTTAAGCATCCAACTCTTGATTTCGGCTCAGGTCATGATCTCAGGGTTATGAGATCGAGCCCCGTGCTGGGCTCTGCACTGAGTGTGGAGCCTGCTTATGATTCTCTCTCTCCCTCTCCCCCTACCCCAGTCACCTGCATGCACTCTCTGAAAAAAAAAAAAAAAAAAAGATTCATCCCTGTTCTGCATGTGTGAATAGTTTTTGGGTTTTTTGTTTTGTTTTGTTTTAAAGATTATTGGCTCACTCAGTTAAGCGTCTGCCTTCAGCTCAGGTCATGATCCCAGGGTCCTGGGTTTGAGTCCTGCATCAGGATCCCTGCTCAGTGGGGAACCTGCTTTTCCCTCTGCCTGCTGCTCCCCCTGCTTGTGCTCTCTCTCTCTCTCTGGCATATAAATAAATAAAATCTTTAAAAAATAAATAAATACATAGAAAAGATTTTATTTATTGGACACAGAGCAAGCATAAGCAGGGGGAGCAGCAGTCAGAGAGAGAGGGAGACGCACGCTCCCCTGGGAGCAAGGGGCCTGAAGGGGAGCTCAATCACAGCACCCTGGGATCATGACCTGAGCCGAAGGCAATCGCTTAGCCAAGTGAGCCACCCAGGTGCCCCCAAACAGTTCTTTTTTTTTAAATTGCAGGGTAGTGGTCCACTGTATGGATGTACCATAACTGGTCCATTCACCAGCTGATGGACATTTGGGTGATTTCCAGTTTTTGGTGATCATCAACAAAGCTACTATAAATGTCTGCACACAGGTCTTTTTGAAGATGTATGCTGTTACGTCTCATGGACAAAGTAGGTACAGGAGCTGGTATTGCTGGGTTGCATGGTAAACATATGTTTCACCTTTATGAGAAACTGCTGACGTGTTTTCCAAAGTGGCCACAGCATAACGCATGCCTATCAGCAACAATGGCAATTGTTCTGCATCCCTGTCACCACTTGGTATTGTCAGGTTTTCTAAATTTTAGCCATTCTAAATAACTAATGCTCAGTATCTTTTCATGTGCTTATCTGCCATCCATCTCTTCTCTCGTTAATGTCTGCTCAAATCTTTTGCCCATTTTTTAAAAATTGGGTTGTCTTTTTATCACTGATTTGTAAGAGTTCTTTATACCTTCTGGATAATATTCCTTTATCAGATGTGTGTTTTGACAGTTTCTTTTTTGAGGAATTAAAAATTATAAGGATCTAAATCATACCTTTTTCTGCCAACCCACTATCCCCTGCATACACACACTGATGAAGGAAACAGGACAGACTTAAACCTTCAGTTTACAAATACCCTAGTGCCACTGGATGGAGAGTCAAGCAGTAGTTGATACCTGCTAAAACTCATGAGGCTATTTCACCTCCATATGAGCACCCAACCAACATTAGACTTTAAGGAAAGCTACATCTGGAGAAATGGCTGTCTTATAAATAGCTTTTGGCCCCCCAGGCTCTGCACCTCCCAACAGCCCTGTTCTGGTCCACCAGGTTCCTGGAATGGTCAACAGTCGTCACACTCCATTGCTGGCCATTGTCCACTGGGAAAGGTAGGAGGCTCCCAATCCATCCTTCAGTGAAAGAGCAAACAGTGGGGCCTGTGGCTGCTTGGACATCAAAGTTGAGCAAACAGGCCTGGCAGGCCCTGCCTCTCCGCCTACACATCCTGCAAATGCCATGTGAAGGAGCTTCCCTGAGGGGGTCATGACTTTCAGCTTGTCATAGCACACATCAAAGTTTGCACCACACACGAACTGGGTACATGGGTTCGAATCAAGTCGCCTAAGAGCGGATACTCAGCCATTGTGTCCAGTTTTAATCCTGTGTTTTCCCAAGTAATTAAGCCTTCTTGCTTATGAACTTGTGACTAAGTAAAGCATCACTGAGAAGTTGTAACATCAAAGTGCCTTCCACCGTCTGTCCATGTTTGGTAAAATTGGATTTCTTTCCCTTCTTAAAGAAAAACTAATTGAATTTAGCTGCAGGCTGGGTATATTTGCACGAGCTGGTAAAGGCTATGCTAAGTCACAGCGATCGTTCTGGGACCCTGTGGCTTAGCCTTTAGCTGGGCTGGGTCAAAGTGCAACACAGAATGAGGCACCCAGACGCAAGCTAAACAAGTCCCTGTAGCATGAGGCTTATGGAGGCCTCACTATGGAAAAGGGGTCAGCCCCCAGCAACTGCTCCTCAAGTCACTACTACACCCAAGCTGTTACTAGGGCTGGCAAAAGGATCATCCTAGTAGAATGTTGGTAAATCTTTGGCAGAATGGCTACTGAAGACAATGGCCATCACATTACTCAAGTCCTTGATGTCAGCAGTCCAAGGAAGCTTCTTAAGGCAAAGGCTGTGGTGCTTATTATCTGAACCCCCTCACAGCCTAGCACATCAGCACCAGATGCAGTATAGTTTTTAAAAAATGTTTGCTGGATACATAAAATGATAATATAAAGGGGTGTCAGAACAAAGTTCTTCTTTCCTGAAGAACCAAACTCTCTGTATCCTTTTTTTTGCCTTGCTCATCAGGAAACTTCAATCTCAAGTAATAATTAATTCCACTAGTTACCTGATTTACAGTGAGTATAGTGTGGTCCCATTTACGTGAAATCACACACAACACTGCTCAATTTCTAAATAGAGGGAATTCAGTTGACTGCTACTTTCTTCTCTATATTATTTTTACAAAAACAATAAACCTATTTTCAGAAAAGAAAATCTCTGGTTCAATCCTGATACAATTATCTTTCCTTTTACCAATATGATTTCTGATCCTGATCCAGGTTTAATTCTCCTGTGTACATTTATATTTGTATTTTAATTTGAGTCACTGTAAACCCTTTTTGGAAATAAAAGGAGAGAATAAATTATAAATTAAGTTCCCATACATACTTTTAAAATTTTGTTCTACAGTACTGTATTTTTTATTAAAAATTAAACAAAATAGTACTGTCTTTACTATTCAAAATTAAGTTAAAAAATACATATATAAATAACAATTCACAAGATGTTAGTCTCCTTAAGGATAGAGATCATTGTGCTATATCCCTAAGGACACAGGCATGAAGCAGGCACTCACTAAAGGCCGCTGAAGGTGAAATGACTGCATCCTCTCAGGACCTCTCCCTTAAGCTTATGGGCTGACAACATCTAACAGAGGTGAAGGTTCTCCGCTTTCAGCCTTGAAGCAAGGGGTGCTACCCCTCTATCCTCCCTTCATCCAAGTCCAATTGAAATGGTGGCATTTCAGGCCTGGCCAATATGACTCCGGAAGGGCTTGGTGGCTGATGAAATGAGGATCAGTACGCTTCTAATAAGGAGAAACTTATTGGCAGACTGTGCTGGTATGGACGTGATCATTTTTAGACCGCTTTCCTGCACCTTACCAATGAGGCCTGGCATTCTTGGTACTCCTGGCATTCCTTTTTATCAGGTTCTATTTTCCCTTCTTCTATAGCACTTCTTACCTTCTAATATGGTATGTATTTTATTTATGTATTATATTTATCATTTACTGCCTGTCCCTGCCTCTCTCTACCCAGGGACCACCACTAATACAGAAATAAGCTCTATGATGGTAGGGATCTTTGTCTGTCAAGAACAGTGCCTGGCAAACAGTAGGTGCCAAAAAAAAAATTATGATATGAATAAATTAACCTGAAAGGTACACTACTTTCAATAAAAATCTGTCCCTAGCCACTGGAAGGAAGAGGACACAAAATGGATGTTTAAAACACCATAATTAGGGGCGCCTGGGTGGCGCAGTCGTTAAGCGTCTGCCTTCGGCTCAGGGCGTGATCCCGGCGTTCTGGGATCGAGCCCCACATCAGGCTTCTCTGCTGGGAGCCTGCTTCTTCCTCTCCCACTCCCCCTGCTTGTGTTCCCTCTCTCGCTGGCTGTCTCTCTCTCTGTCGAATAAATAAAATCTTTTTTTTTAAATGGTTTATATATATATATAAATCTTAAAATATATATATATAAATCTTAAAATATATATATTTTTAATATATATTATATATATAAATATATATAATATATATATAAATCTTAAAATATATATATATAAATCTTAAAATATATATATATTTTAATATATATTAATATATAAATATATGTATAAATATATATATAAATAATATATATATTTATATATATCTTAAAATATATATATAAATCTTAAAATATATATATTTTTAATATATATTATATATATAAATATATATAATATATATAAATAATATATATATTTATATATATAAATCTTAAATATATATATATATATATATATATATAAACCATTTAAAAAAAAAGATTTTATTTATTTATTCGACAGAGAGAGAGACAGCCAGCGAGAGAGGGAACACAAGCAGGGGGAGTGGGAGGGGAAGAAGCAGGCTCCCAGCAGAGAAGCCTGATGTGAGGCTCGATCCCAGAACGCCGGGATCACTCCCTGAGCCGAAGGCAGACGCTTAACGACTGCACCACCCAGGCGCCCCTAAATAAATAAAATCTTTAAAAAATAAAAAAATAAAAAATAAAACACCATAATTAGTCCTAAGAACCAAAACAAGTAAATACAAGCCAACACTCTCACTTTGCTCAACAAGCATCACTGATGTGCTAATGGCGCTGGACAAAGACAGAGCAATCAGTTAAAGCAACAAGTCATTAGAATTAGAGGAAAGTGTCCTTAAAGCACATCTACCAGCTATCTGCACACTGCTTGACAGCACTCTTAAGTATAATGTTATTTCCTTGTCTGTCTCAATGCTGGAAATACTACATATAGAAAGAAGGACCACATACCCCCTTCCCTTTTCTCCACCACCCACTTGCTATCTCTTGTGGATGGAGATACCGGCAATCCGGGAAAGAAAACTGGTGGGTGGGGTAAACACACGTTTGTGTGTAGACACGGCTAATATGGGCAATAAAGAATAACAACTCGTCATTTTAACAGGTAGCACATACGCAATATCTCACCGGGCTCTCACAAAAATATAGCGGCAATCTACTCTGCTGCCAGATTCAGTCCCCTCATACCCTCTGCTTTGATAACATTCTGTCCACATGGCTCTGACATCGACTAGACTCTCTCTACCTGCCTTTCTTTTCCACATTGGACCTTGAGCTCCCAAGGTCTTTGATTCTCCGATGATTAGCAGAGTCTAGCTCAGAGTATATATTTACCAAATGCTTGTGAAAATAACTGATTTCAGGTGAAGAAACAGGGTGCCCACAGAATTCTGAAATTCAACTAAGGGTCAGAACCAGGACTGGATTTCAGGCCTCTCAACTGCAAAGCCCACTTACACCAAGTTTTCTTTTGCTTGGAGCTTAAGAGGCACATACGGAAATGGAGTGTTGAGAACAGATTCAGGACAGAGGAACAGAGAAGAGAGTCCTATCTCAAGTACAGCTAAGTCTCTCAGCCTGTCTGAGGCACTGCCACCTCTATATTAAAAATCCCTGTTTTGTCGGTTTCCACATTTATGATTCTTCCAAAGGAGGCCAGTAGTGGCAGACAAAAGCCTTAATGATCAGCTTGAAGGAAAAATTAAAACTGGTACTTCAAACTATCAATTTCCATGGTTGCTACTAACATGCCCAGTCTGCCTTCTTTTTTTTTTTTTTTAAAGATTTTATTTATTTATTCGACAGAGATAGAGACAGCCAGCGAGAGAGGGAACACAAGCAGGGGGAGTGGGAGAGGAAGAAGCAGGCTCATAGCGGAGGAGCCTGATGTGGGGCTCGATCCCATAACACTGGGATCACGCCCTGAGCCGAAGGCAGACGCTTAACCGCTGTGCCACCCAGGCGTCCCCAGTCTGCCTTTTTTGAAAGCATTTCTTTTTGCTCTTAATCAATTCTTTTGTATAATTACAGCATAACTACAGCTAGAGACTGGGATGGAGAAGTAGCATCCAGGATCTGGCAGAGGGAGGCAGCAGTGAGGTAAAGTAAAACACAAATTTTGCAGGCAGCCAGACCAAATTCTAACTCCTGTCTGTGTGACCTCACACAAATCATCTTACCTCACTGGGCTTCAGCTTTCTCAGCTGCAAAATGAGAATTCTGGCAAACTGTGCCAGTTGTGAGAACTGGAGATAACTCTACACAGAGGGGACTATTTCAACCTTTACAAAATAGCTTCCCCCTGAGGAAATGGGCAAGTAGGCAGGAAAAGAACAGGGCCTCCAATGGGAGGGAGGGAGTACTCCCCCTCCCTAGTTTCCATCAGAATCTCCAAAGAAAGAGCCCAGGGGAGCCCTCGCGGGGAACGGTGACTAGATTCCCCCACATGGACAGATGGTGGATAACAAAAACATGAAGGGAACTCACATGTGTACCTTCAACCACTTAACACAGGCTTGCAAACACTTCATGGCTTCAATATGCAAATGACTCGCCTACGGTCACAAAGCAAATGGAAGATGGAGCCAGGATCCAAGGCTATCTCCTCCCTTTCCCCATGCTCTATACTTTTATTACACCAGGTATAGACCTGACCTTTAGCTCAGTCCATCACCCTGCCTCTGGGGAAGACAGCAAGGAGACAAGCAAGGGTGGGAGAGGGTTCTAGAATGTGGTCTGCAAGGGTCAAGCTAAGGGACCCCTGTGTGGAATATCTCTCACCTGTCGTTTCGGCTTATGGCTGCCACCATGAGTGCTGTCCAGCCAAGTCTGTGCCTTGCATTAACATCTGCACCTTCCGACAAGAGCCTAGAAAGAGACAGAGGAATATTTTCAGCATATGGCTTATCACGGAAGTAGGAGTGGAAGAAATGAGACAGTCAACAAACAGGGAGGCTGGGTGAATCTAGAAACAGTCACAGGCCTTTGAGAATGAAGTACCCACCCCAGCTCCTCTGGCCACTCTCCCCCCACCCCAGGCCTCTCCTCTCTCTCATTTTTCGCTTGAATGAGTCTGACTCCTGCTGTTACCTTCTCAGATTTCTGAGGAAAGAATGTGCCTTCCCTACTTTAATACCCTGACACTCCCACTCCCTTGGTCCAGAATGCTCTTTCCCTGTTCTAATCCTACTAGCATGCTACGGCGTACAATCCTGGCTTGAGAATTCCCTCCTGAGAAGGCTTGCTTTTAGCTCGTCCGGTCCACAGATCTCTTTTCTGTCCTTAGAATCTCCCTATGTCTAGCACTGAACGCCCAATGAGACTGCTTATCTAGGTAGTTCCCAGTTTACAAAAGGATCACATCCTCAAGTTTCTCTGTATGGTGGCTGTTTGGAAACTGAAAATCTTGAACCCAAGGAAAGATTGGAAGAATGTTAGAAATGCTAGATTAGGTTTCTAGGAAAGTCCACATGAGCCTATTTGACTCTCTATGCCAGTGCCTAGCACATAGTAGGAGTTCACTAGTTGCTGGATAAACTAACAAACACAGAGCTTTAAATGTATCTCTAAAATCCTAAATTTTGGGTCCTGGGAACAGAGGGCCCTACAATGTGGGGGTGGACAGAGAGAAGGGGAGTAAACAGAACCAACTCTTACTGAGTACCTACTGTAAGCGGGAACTGCCTTCAGAACTTGACACACATGCTCTCATTTACTCTTCACACAAGCTTAAGAACTGATGTTAACCTCTTTTCATGGATGAGACAGATGACAGGCTCAGTGAGATGCAATGACTCACTGAAGGTCACAAAGCTAGCTAAGGGGCGATTAGAGACTGAAGTTCACATTGATAATGGCTCTATAGCCAGAATCCCTCTCACCTCATCTGCCTTTGTCCAGACTGAACCTGGCTCGATGGCGTATGGAAGACAAGAGACTCAACTGACTTTAGCAAATCACTGTATGTGCTTGGTCCTCTGCCAGATTCAGGGGTGGGGGGGCAGAAGACACTGGGTCTGCTCTAGGGAGCAAATGATTTAGAGGGGGGGGTGTAACTAAGGATAGTAGGAAACCAAAGCCTGGAGTGTGTGTTTCCCACCAGAAGTGCTGTAGGAGGCCAGGAGAGGGCGAGACCAAAAGTCAAGAGCGATTCACCACAAGGCAGGATCTGCTTATGAGGAACGGGCGGAGGGTGTTTGGGGGAACAGGGAGGCTGCTGACTCTTAAGTGGGTTCCAAATGAAAGGCACCAGCAGAGAGTCTGGAGGCGGGGTTGAGTCCTAGCACCATTCTTGTGCCACAACGTGCAGTAACTGGTCGTCTGGACCAAGCCAAATAAAAGCTCTGCGCTGGTGAAGTAAGCAGGTGATGAAGGCTCGGGAGGAGGAGCCACAGCATGTATGCATTCATCTGGCCTGTGCTGACGCACGGGAGGAGACAGGCACTGGCAGAGCCCAGGGAGAGACGGGCCGGCAAGCACATAAGCATGCATCGGAGGAGCTCTGTGAATGCGGGAGCACAGGCTGCAGGTGCACACCCAGGGAACCTAACCCAGGCTCAGCGACCGGGAAGGCCTCCCTGAGGAGGTGATGCCAGAGAGTTAGCCAGACAAATGGGGTCGAGGGCGGGAAGGAGTACATCTGGCAGAGGTAAAGCCTCTCACCCAGAGGAGAAGGCAGCATGACTGGGCCCAAAATGTGAGGGAAGACTGTCAAGACAGGAGGCTGGGAAACCCTCATCTCTCACCACTAATTTGGAGGATTTCTTCTGGTGAAATTCCTGGGCCTCTTTACCACACACAGTTAAGCTTCTTTTTGCAGAAACAATTTTCCATGGCCAAGAATATTAAAAAGACTAAGAGCCCTATGAGACAAAAATCTCTTTTTGCACAAAACCTCCTTCCTAATTTACAAAACCTTCCCTGGTTTAGCAGGTGCTGTGCAAAGTGCATAGGTCTGAAAGTTTAGAGCCTGGAGTTCTGATCCTGTGATTCTGATCAGATGGTCTCATTTCTCTGGTCCTCAGTCCAGAAGGTTAGAAAATCAGGACCAGCTGAAGCAAACCAAAGAGGCTTCTAAAGGAAAAGACAGGAAGTGTGCCCTGAAGAACAGGAACAATTTAGAGGCAAGGGAGGAAGTGTATGCCAGTGAAGACGAAAGGAACAAGACAGAAGTAGGGAAGCAATGGGAAAGCAGATTCAGAGACAAATGGATTCAGCTAGATCCATCCAGGTGACAGTTCACAGCAGAGAAAAAGGCAACTGCCAAGGTATACAGGGCCTACAACAGGACCTCTACAGCCAAGCTGCGCAGGGAGTGGGCATAAACCTTTTTTGAGCCATAGGCTTCAAGCTGATGACTCTCTCCTCTGCACAGAAAAGTGCAGAGGAACACACGTACTCAAAAAAGAATTTTTTCTTTCTTTCTTTCTTTTTCTTTTTCTTTTTTTAAACATACAATGTCTAGGAGTTCACAGCTCTTCATGAAATCAATAACAGATTTTAGGTAAAAACAAAACAAAACAAAAAACACCCCAATCTAAAGGGTTGACAAATGCCTGGCATGCATGCTACTGTCCTGCACTCCTACATCTAAGTCAGAAATCGTGACTCTCTCCTGGCAGCTCTGTCCTGTGGAGCCTTTGCAAAAGCCTCAGAATCCTCCTCAACACTCGTTCCAATCAGCCATCATTAATCAACGAAAGCTGGGAACAGAGAAGAAGCTTGGCTGGCATTCCTTAGACTCTCACCATAGGCAGAGGGTTTGTCACTGAAGGTTTCTGGGCAAAAGAAGTGATAAAATTAACCTGAGAGCTTAAGCAAGCTGAGTCTGAAAGGGAAGAGAGTAGAAAGTAGGGACAAGAAGACAGTTTGGGGGCTACATTTGTAATATTAGACCAAAGGAGATGAGCCAGGGCAGGAAAAATGAGAAAGCAGAACACAACCCGGAGAAACTCGGTGCAGTCAGAATCCCTCCTGTCTCCAGTGGGTCAGTGACCCATGTTCTCCTGCTTGGGCCCAAGAATTCTGGAAGCAGCTCTGCTCTGGAGGCAGGGCCGAAGAAAGAGGATGGCGATGCCTCCTCCTCATGTCCTTCGAGGGCCGAGTATAATGTAATGAAAAGGAAGAATAAAGGACTTTGGAATAAATGAGACCTGGATTCAAATTCCAGTCCAGCTAGATAATACTGGGCAAATCAATTCTCTGAGTCTCAGTTTTTCTCACCTATCAAATAGGGACACTAACCTCTAATTCCCAGCCCAGTACCTGGCATACAGCAGATGTTTAATACAGGGTGACTTCTGCCTGCCACCTTATCCTACTTCCACCCCTTTGATAGAACAAGTGTTCTGGTCTGAAGCTGGCAGTGGCAGGTTGGCCAATACCCAGGGATTCTAAGACAGGGTCACACCGGATGACCTGGATAATTCATCCAGCCTGGCTCCAGGCACTCCTCTATTCATCTCTTCAACAAACATGTGTACACACCTACTTTGTGCCCAGCTGCATGCTGGCTCCTGATGAGGATACAAGACAGAGGTTCTTGCTTTCCAGAACCTGAGCCAAGCAGGGTTTTCTCTTTTCTCTTTATACACATACACACATATGTATTTCTGTTTATTACTTCTTTTCACAAATAATTGCATTTTAAGATAAACTCACACTGCTAAGTATACAATAATTCCATTTTTAGGAATTGCTATATAATTCTACATGGCACATCCACCAGATTTTTCCCTCTCTGCTGATACCCACTCAGGCAGCCTCCAGGTCCCAGCCACCAAAAGCGATGCTCAAAGAACACCGTCTTACATGTGCCCTTTTGGACGGGTGTATTTCTCTGGGGCATGTACTTGCAGTGGGATCCCTGGGTTTTAGGGTTTATGTTACTTGGTTTGATGCCACTGTGCCAGGGTCCTCTCCAGGACAGCTGCTCCATCTACTCTCCTGCCAGCAGGACAGGGTTGTTCCTGCGTACTGCTCTCCCAGCCAACAATCTTGCCAGCTTCCTACTGACTGCAAGCCCAATAGGTCTAAAGGGATCTCATATTATTGTCTTGGCTTGCATCTCTGATTAGCAACGATTTTGAGCTACCTGTTACATGCCTGTTACATTTTGGGGTTTTCCTTTTCTGTACAATGCAGGACTTTCTTTTAAGAGGAGGACTGCTGGGAAAAAGGGCTTTTCCAAACTTGCTATTCTGTCAATGACCAGAGCCGAAAGAGCACATGGCAGTCAGGCAGCCTGGGCTCTGGTCAGGGCTGCCACCTCCTACTCTAACACACTACGGAAGGTACCTCATCCTGAGCTTCAGCCTCCTCATGAGTCCCCGCGGGTTTCAGGAGGGGCCCGGAAACCTGAAGGAAAGGATGCCACCAACCTGAAGGATCACTTCTAGGAGGCAAATCTCTTTTGAGCCCTGCCCAGCATCCCCACTGAGCACCATTCTTTGCAGCCTCCTGGGGCTCAGGTGTAACAGAAAAAGCAATGACCCTGCAGTCCAAGGGCTGGAGTTCAGATTCGTGCTCTGTCACTTACTAGCTGTGACACGGGGGATATTAATCTCTATTGTGCGAGGTGGTTGTAAGGATTAAAAGCGATACTACAGGGTAGCACTCCATAAGGAGTGATGGCACTTGTTAAATCAAGGACGGACCAGAACCAACATTAAAAAGCACGACAAGAGAACCCAACTACAAACAACTTTTCCTCCTTCAGAGCTGGATGGGGCCCCTCCCCCACCTCCCTTTGGTGCAGAGCAGCCCTCAAAGTTAGCATTTCACACACACAGGTCTCCTCCATTTCATTTTGTTGCTTTGCAAGTGAATGCCCAGTGGGCAGTCATTTCAAAGTCGCGGGCCAGCTGGGCGTGCGGGTGGCTGCCTGCTGAGAGTGGCTGAAAGGGCCTCTGAGGCCTGAGAAAGCCACCCCTGTTCTCCCCTGTGATTTTCACCGATGGACAAAATGCGGCAAGTGAATTAATCTCTTTTAAAAAGAGCAATGCTTGTGACAGAGCATGGTGTCTCCGAAAAGGTTAGGATTCCATCATCCCTGAGATGATGAGTGGAGTGCTTAATGTGGGTTGCCACTCAGGGCAGAGCAGCCTGTGTCTGGGGGCTGGGCACCACAGGCCTTTCTGGGCTCCCTCCAGACTTGTGGAAGGCCCTTCCCTAATGAACTAGGTCTCCTGCTTGGCAGGGCAGTAGTGGGTGACACTAATTGGGAGTGGTCCAGGGCAGCGGACAGGGAGGAGGCCACACCAGCAGTCAGGAGTTGAACCCTAGACTTTGCACAGATCTCAGGCAGTAGTGGGGGGCAGGGGAAGAAGCACGATGGATTTGGTCCACATGCAGGCTCCAGCACTAACTGGGTGGGTAGGAATGGATCAATGAATGACCTAGCCTCTCTGAACTTCACTTGGTCCCCTCATCTGAATGACAACTCCTGCTCTCTGAGCCTGTTTCCACACCTGTTAAAAAATGGAGAGGATCCCAGCAGCCCTTCTCTATAGGTCACAGGGGGGTACCATGAACAAACAATGAGACAAAATATGTAAAAATACTCGACACGCAATAAAGCACTGGTCAAACGGAAGAGCCTGTGCTGTTACCATTTTTCAATTAGTACCTACCCCATTTTAAGGAAGTAACAGAGTAAACTAGGATATGTGAAAGGTGTACACAGAACTTGGACCACAAGTGCTCAAAATCTTCTGTGGATTGATAAATAAACAGTCTCAAATCCCCAGGCAAGGGCAGTGGTAGAATAAGGGTACCGTAGACCAAGACCTGAAGATTTCTATAGGAGACTACCAAATCAAGGGGAAGAACAAAGCTGCTCTGATCAGGGATCCAGGAGAGTTCTGAAGGCTGGGGACCAAACACAAAACAGTTAATGGAAAAGACGATGAGTGTCAAACTTCCCCTTCCTGCTGTGAGTGCTTCTGTACTCTTCTAAATTTTATTGTTGTTCTTTGTAACAATGCACATACTATTGCTCTTTTTTTTAAGCAAAACTTTCTTAGGGGGGAAAAAAACCCTTACCCTTTCTTTCTCCAAGAAGCCTGTGCTAATCTATATCAACACTTACCAGTGTCCTCGTGTCCCGCCCCACCCCAGTTAGCGTGTGCTGGCACCATGGCCACACACCGGCTGAATGAGCATGTCCACAGCACTTCCCTACACGCTCTCACCAATACCTCTGTCTTGTGTTGAAAGTTACCTGTTTTATACTGGTGGGCCTGTCTTTTTCAAGGAACTTAAGGTCCTGTGTATATGTTAGAGTGTGGGTGTAGCTTCTCAGGCTCAGGGCTGGGGACACTTAAGATGTAGGCCTGGGGCTGGAGGCCATGGATTCTAGTCACGGCTCTCTCAGTAACTAGTTGTGTGTTCCTGATCTGCCTGTCTGGGCCTCACTTTTCTCTGTGGTAAAATAACAGAACTGATTTAATGATTTCTCAAGTCCCTGCCAGTCCTAAAATCTTTGGATTCTAAATATGTATAACGTCAAAATTTGAGATGTGGATTTCTAACAGGCACAGGCATTAGCAAAACTTCCAAGAGAAAGGACAACTCCTTGGGCTGCTGTCTGTAGGAGGGAGAGAATCCCAGACAGGGATATGGGGCTGTTTTGAGTTATTCTGGCTAACCAGCTCTTCCACTCAGGGGAGGGAGGTACCACTTGATTTTTCTTCCTCTTTCTTTATGACCAATCAATACAAAGCGGCCACTGAACTTCAGTCGTGCATTGTTCCAACTGATTTCCGGATCCTTCGCATTAACCGGCTCTCAGCTGCAGCTGGGGAGGGGGCTAAAGGGTGGGGAGCCCGGGCCCACCTGCATGAGAGGCCTGGAAGCAGTGAGCCATGCAGACTCAATCATGATCACTATCTGGGCAACAGGGCTCTGGCTGGAGCCTCGCAGAAGGTCCTGTTTACAGTAATAACAGCACCAGGCCAGGCTGGCTGAGCAGAAGCAAGGCGCCTCGGGCTAGAATCCACACACAGCCTCCATCTGCGCCTTATCTACCCACTCAGCCTGGGCTGAGAGGGGCAGGGCAAGGAAGGAAGAAGGCTGCTGTCAGAACCCAGCTTGGGCCCGCGGACTTCAGGCAGGCTCCTGGTGCTCTAACGCCACAAACACAAGGCCTCTCCGGCATCTTTTGCATTTGCTACTTGAACTAAGCCTTCTCCTTCAAGGCCCCTCTTGGGACTCTTCCTCTAGGAAGCTCTCCAGATGCTCTCCCTACCAGGAAGATGGCCCACTCTAACACTGCAAATACCCAAACTACTCCAAAGGGAAGCAGGCGAGCAGTGAGGGAGGAGAGAGGCATTTATGCAGCCTGCAAGCTTCATAACTAGTTATTTCCTACCATATAAGGTTTTAGATTTCTAGATGTAAAGAACGATCTGCAGAGATCTATCAGTCCAATACTTCCTTTTATACATGCAAACATGGAGGTTCACAAAGCATCAGCTTTTGACTAGACTAATTTGGATATGAGCTTATATCTGTCCCTTCCAGGCTGTGTGACTGTGGCAGGTTATGTTAACCTCTCTGAACTTCAGTCACCTTACCTTATCAGCCTGCCAGACCTATCTAACAAGGGTGCTGAGCTTGACCAAAAGAAATAACGTATGCAAAGCACTTACGTTTTGCAAATGTCAGTTGTCATTACCGCAAATGTTCTATTTGTTCAAACGCATACAGAGGAGGAGCGATATCAGGCCCTCACTGAACAGTGCTGGATTAAACAGCATGAAGTCCAGTGCCGGGTGACCATTCTTTGTCCCATTTCTCACAGTTTCTAGCAGGAACTTGACACACATTAAAGTGCAGAGATTATTTTTTTAAACTTCATTTTGAAATGATTTCAAGCTTCCAGAGCAGTTACAAAAATAGCACAAAAAACCTCAGATCTGTCCTTCGCTCAGATTCTCATTACATTTTGCCTCCTGTGTTTAACCACTCCTTTTCTCTATTTTTCCTGGACCATGTGAGAGTTAGTTTCAGACATTATGCCCTTTTACTCCCAAATACTTCAGCACATATTTCCTAGTATGAGGCTATTCTCTTACATAACCACTAACCAACAATGATCAAATTTGGGACACTTAACATTGATAAAATATTTTTATCTAATAATCAAATTTTGTCAACTACCCCAATATTATCCTTTATAGCAATTTCCCCCGTAAACCAGATATAAGCCAGGATCGATATTAGAATCAGGCATTGCCTATGTCTTCAGTTTCCTTTCACCTAGAATGAAATAGTTGCTCAGCCTTTCCTTGATTTTCATAATTCTAACACTTTTGCAGAGTAAGGCTAGTTTGTTTGTAGAATGTCCTTCAGTTTGGATAACGATTTTTTGAGGAACCCATTTCCTATTATTCACCCACTCATTCCACAAACTTTTCATGACACCATGGTTATTGCGGGACTCTGAGCAGGATGAGTTTCAGTGTCCCTGCCTTCAAGGCACTTACTGTTCAGCTCCATACCTGGCAAACAGCTAAAATATAAGCGAGGACCCTGGAGAATGTACCATTTGAGTGCAGGTCAGAGCAACAAAACCAAAGGAACAGCTTCCTGGAGGCAGAGGCATGAGCTGTGCCAGAAAGGACAGGCAGAAACACTGATTCCCCTAATGACCTCCCAGGATCCTCCTGAGGAAACACCTCTCTTTCCCCAAGCAGTGTGTGCGATAAAACATGAAAAGCAACAATACAAGGCTAGAAAGGGGAGGGGGTGGCCCAGGGCACCCTCATCTGGGTACCACTGCCCAGGGCTATATGCTATGTCCCAGTCAGCAGCTGCCCTGGTAACTTGGTGACAAGGAAAGCCCTGTCTAGGCAGCTTAAGTGCGGGGAAGGGCCATGGGCGCCACCTACTGGCACCACAGCAGGACTCTAGGCTGCTAGGGAGGGCAGCTGGGCAGCTGGCCGGGTTGCCAGAAAGCTTGTCACATGTGGTACGGCAGAGAGACACAGAAATGGCTCAAACTTCTCAAATAGGGTTGGCACTTGAGCCACCACTGCCAAGGTCCAGAACCCCACGAGCTTTTCGGTAAAGACTGGACTGTGCAAAGCCATTCAAAATACCTGGCCCCCTAGATAGCTGGGGACAAACATCGGGTTCATTCCAGCAACAAAACTTAAGTAGCATCTTCAAGCCGGGCTTGTGCTGGGCACTAAGGGTACAGAGATGAAACAGACATGGACCTTGCCCACAAGGAGCTCCCAGTCTGAACTGGGGTTGGGGAAATCGGACAAGCACACTAATAAGCGCTTTAAGTATCACGGTGCTCTGAGAGCTCTTTGTATAGAGTCAGCGAGCACACGGCATACTTGGCTCTTTGTGTGGTAGAGAGCTCTTGAATGGTGGAGTCAAAAGGACTCACACTTCTTGAGCAGCCTACTACCTATCGGCACCTGCCATTTATGATCCCATCTGATCTTGTGACTAGTTAAGGACTTGCCTAAGACGACTGGCCAGTAAGTGGCAGCTTGGGACTGGGACCCATGCTCTCCCTGCTGAATCACACACACTGCCTTCCAGGGCACACATCCCGTTTTTTCCCTTCTTTCCCACATTTAGCCTGGGGCCAGCACACTACAGGAATCCGATGGAACTAATCAACTGACAAAAAATGAAGGAAAAGCCTTAAGTGGAAGGGAAGGATCTGAGGGATGGAGATACTCTTTGATTAGTTCTGCTTTCTAGAACCTTCTCCCCGGAAGAGACCCTCTTCTCCTAGACTCAAAATGAGATAGGCCCAATCCATCCCTTCTTCTTCACAGTAGTCTCCACACTAGCTCCACAACTTTCATACTTACATGGCAGTATGATGCTTTAAAGTGGTCTTGCCTTCAGGTTAAAACAAACTTGGCAAACGAATCCAATCAAAAGGTTAAAGAAGTACAGGAAGTCCTGGTTCTCAGCAGGCTGGGCTGACTGCAAACTTAACAGAATCTAGGAGTATCATGCAGCTGCCAAAACAGCTAGGTGCAAATTCAAGCCATATTAATAGAAGCATAAAATCTGTAACAAAGGGGATGACTGTCCTGCTCCTCACAATTGTGGTCATGACTAGGATGGGGAGAAGACCTGAAAGCACAGTTTAGCGAACCGAGGCTTATTCAGCTTGGAGTTCCATCTCCTAATATTTAAAGGTCTGGAACAGGAAAAGGAAGCTGTGTAGTCCTAGAGGACAGAACAGGGGCTAAAAGGGGCAGCTGCAGAGGAAGCTAGCGCATAATGACAGCCCACCACGTGTCAAGTGCTGGGCCAGTGCTTTTACACATACCGCTTCAGAATTCATCACAAGATAAAATGTTTTTCTAATTACAAAGTGCCTTTGCTTACATTACTCCAAATGTCCAGAAAGTCTTTGTACTAAGCTCCCTGTATCCAACTACTACCCAACTCCAGGCCCAGATTAAACACCACCTTGTCTAGGAAGCCTTAACTTTTCTTATATACTAATTACAATTCTCTTACCAGACTGCAAGTTCTTGAAAGGCAAAGGTCATCATGATACATGTTTATACTCCTCCTCAATGCCAAATGGGGCATAATGCTTATAATAATGGACCTTAAGAATAAATGCCAAAAAAAAAAAACAATAAATAAACGCCAAAGAAGATACACAAATGGCAAGTACATGAAAAGATGCTCAATGGATGGACCATTAGCCATCAGGGAAATGCAAATCAAAACTACAATGAGATATCACCTCACACATACTAGGATGGCTGTAATAAAAAAGACAGGTAACAAGAAGTATTGGCAAAGACTAGAGAAATCAGAACCCTTATTCATTGCTGGTAAGAATGTAAAATGGTGCAGCCACTTTGGAAAACAGTCTGGCAGCTCCTCAAAATGTTAAACATAGAGTTACCATATGATCCAGCAGTTCCATTCCTACAAATCTACCCAATAGACATGAAAACATACATTCACATAAAAACTTGTTCATGAATGTTCAGAGCAAAATTATTCACATTAGCCAAAAAGTAAAAATATAAACGCCCATCAACTGATGAAAGGATAAATAAAATGTGATATATCTATACATGGAATATTATTCAGCCATAAAAAGGAACGAAGTACTAATACATGCTACCACATGGATGAATCAAGAACACATAATGCTAAGTGAAAGAAGCCAGCCACAAAAGACCACACCATCTGATTCCATTTATATGAAATGTCCAGATAGGCAAATCCATAGAGACAGAAAGTAGATTAGTAGTTTCCAGGGTCTGGGGGGGAAGGGAGAACAGGGAGTGACTGCTAATGGGACTAGGGTCTTTCTCGGGGTGAGAGACTGATGAAAATGTTCTAGAATGAGATAATGGTGATCATCACATAATTTTATAAATACACCAAAAACCACTGTACTCTTTAAAAGGGTGAATTTTGTGGTATGTGAATTATATCTCAGAAAAATAAAAGAATAAAAGAATGAATGAATGCATGTTCAATCAGAGTCTGCTTATCCTTCAGGACGCAGAGAGGGCCTCAGACCTAGAGAAGCTCCACTGAGGGCTGGATGCTGCCCAGCAAAAACCTCTTTGAGGGGGAAAAAAAGAAAACCTGAATAGGGACTTGGCGACTGAAGAGGCAGTGAGTCCAGAGACCAAAGTGCCTTGGGTCCTGTCTACCGTGCAGGTGCCGTAACTAAGTGTCACCTGCCCTGGAAAGGATCCTGCCCTGCCTGCTGGACTCTGAACCCCGGGGAATTCAGAAGCCTCCCCCAATTGTTCGTGCTTTACATCCAGCCCCTGCTCACTATCCATCTGTAAAAGCTGGTCAAACACACAGACTTCATGGGAGGCCTGGGTGCTATCCCCCCCAAACAAAAGGGCATTGAGATGGAAGCCTCGCTCAGCCTCAGAGAGGAGTCTTAGGCAGCCTTCCTGGGCCTCCCATCCACATGAATGGAGGGCCCCGAGCCCAGCCAGTCTGCCCAGCTGCTGTACCCTCCTGCTGGGCAGCCTCTGGAGAATAAACACGGTTTCATTCGACCCATCAATCAACCAGCTGGACTCTATCTGTACCGTGTGCCTTCTGAGTGCCCAGCCAGCCTTGTGTGACTAGGTAGGGTAGAGGCAGAAGGAAGTGCCATCCACCTTGCGGGGACAGCACAGCCTGGGTGAGGAGACACGGGCATGAGAGACACGGAGGCGAAAACCCAACGTGATACTGTACAGCAGAGACTTTAAGGCCGTGGGAATGTGATATGAAAGCTCACTGCGGGCTAGAACAAGTAGTGAACTGGAGTGAGAAAAGCATAAATCATAGCTTTGGGTCTCAGCTTAAATCATAGCTCCACTATTTACTAGCTGTGAGGTAATAAGCAGGAAATCTAAGCCTCAAGTTTTCTCATCTGGAAAATGGATATAACACAATCTGTTCCGCAATACTAGAGCAAGAAAGGAAGACAATACACATACCGTATCTAGTACTCTGCTTCACGCAGAATGGATATTTAATAAATGACAGCTATTATTACCAGTGAGGGAGAGCCTTCTGGAAGAGGAAGAGCTTCAGGTGGGCAAACAACATCCACCTAGATAGAAGGATGGAGGTGGAACTGAAAGCACTGCAAATGCTTCCAGGTAGAAGGAGAAAGCTGCATGTTTGGGACAGTGAGAAGCCAAGTCTGACTAGAATGGGGTTCTTGGGATGGATGGGAAGGCCAGGCTTGACCGGTGGCTGTGCAGGGCAGGGGGAGGGGGGGTGCCAGTGAAGAGCAGAGGGAAGGACAGAAGGTTCTTCAGGAACCTTGTAGATTCCCAAAAAGGCAGACAGAAGTGGTTCTCCCTCTAGCTGGAAAACACTTCCTGAACAGGAAAAGGGAGCGTGGAAGAGTGCTGAGGAAACTGTGACCCCAGCAAGCCTCTCTCTGCCTCAGGCCTCTTCATCTGTAAAATGAAGTGGTATGCCACTTCCAAGTGGGCGACTTTGGGCAAATTACTCAAGTATTCTGCATTTCTGTTTCACCGTCTGTGAAATGGGGCTATTATTACTTGCACAGTTGTGAGAATTTAGTGATTAAAGCCTCACATAGGGGCGCCTGGGTGGCACAGCGGTTAAGCGTCTCCCTTCGGCTCAGGGCGTGATCCCGGCGTTGTGGGATCGAGCCCCACATCAGGCTCCTCTGCTATGAGCCTGCTTCTTCCTCTCCCACTCCCCCTGCTTGTGTTCCCTCTCTTGCTGGCTGTCTCCATCTCTGTCAAATAAATAAATAAAATCTTTAAAAAAAAAAAAAAAAGCCTCACATAATACCTACCTCAAAAAAGGTATTCAATAAACATCAGCCACTATCAGTAATATTTAACAATGTCATTAAGGTATTATTTTATAATATTTTATAGTACATGTACCAGTATATATAAAAATTATATGCATGAAAAATTATGCCATTAAAAAGTAGTATCCTATAAAAAGTAAATAAAATTCTGAATATATGTAAGCTCTAAAAAGAGGAGTAAAACTAAGCATGACAGCCTGTGTGTGTTTTTGCCCCACTTACTATTCATTTACCTTGGGTTCATCAGTCTCAGAGGTCTCTGAATGCTCACACTAAAAGCATAAGAAACATGTACGGGGTAACAACTGAATATTCAGAAAATTCCATCCATTACCTTAACTTATTTTTCTAGCGATAGGGCAGTGTAATTAACAACACGCAGTAACAAAACTTACTATATACAGAGCATTCAGTATGCGCTAAGCATATAGCACTGAGCAGTTTCACTCATTTAATTTTCTCATTTACAACTCACAGCAAAGGTGTGAGGTAGTCAATCATCATCTCACTTCGCAGAGGAAGAATCTAAGACTAGAAGAGGTCAGGCAAACTTTCCCAAGGTCACAGAGATGACAAATGGCACAGCTGGAATTCAACACTTGCTTTCTCAGACGCACAGCTGGGAATCAAACCTTGCTTTCTCAGACTCCAAAGTCCTTAACACGGGGATTCCTGCCAATGATATGAGAGCCTCTAACAGACCCACTGACTGAGTCAGAGGGAAGAACCACTTGTTGCTTCAGGAGGAGTCTGGACCTGGGACTCCCGCTCAGAAGGGAGGAGAGGGAAGAAACTAGGATGTAAAAAAACCTCAAAGTTCAAAAGTGAGATTCAAAAAAAAAGTGAGATTTTCTGAGAAAGCTTTCAAACAGCACAGGGACAGAGCAGGAACGGTGAGGCAAGAAGCTACAGTGAGTATCATAAGCCCAGTGACACATTTAGCTTGACTACTTTCAGTATTCTTGGATTTCTCTCCCTCAGTTTCCAGGAAAATTCCTTGGGAAAAAATCCAACTGGTTCTAGCCATGCTGATAGGATTTGTGTTATGGTCATGACTGAGCTGGGATTTTCAAGTAGCAGCACTTGGGCCACAGCAACAGCGCTGGGGAGACAGCGCCTGACAGCCGTCCCTGCTGTGGGACCCTGGGGGACTGCAGCTTTGTGACCTACCCTGCCTCAGTGGCTGGATCAGTGCCGCAGAAGATCCTGGCACACACAAGCTGGTAACACTCAGCTGGTTCCTGATGTTTCTCAGCCATCAGAAAGGTTGTTGATCACATCAACCCAACAACCCCACCACCACCACCAAATCAGTTACCAATGCTGTTAGAATAAAGACAAAGCTCCTCACTATGGCTGCTAATGTTTATTCTAGCACGCGCGTGCGCGTGCACACACACACACACACACACACACACCCGTGTTGCAGGCCCCTACCCTTTTCAGTCCTTCACACACTTGTCATCATTCCTCCTTCCACTGGATCTTTGTAAATAAAACTTCCTTCTGCCAGGAAAGCTCTTCGGCCCTTCACTAGGTTAACTCCTCACCAGAGCCCAAACTTCCTCTGGGAAGCTTTCCCTGACCAGAAGAAATCCACTAGAGGCTCTAGGATTCTCTGTACCCTCCCTTGCAGCATCTGTCACAGCTGTAATTTCTTTTTCTTTCTTTCTTTCTTTCTTTCTTTCTTTCTTTCTTTCTTTCTTTCTTTCTTTCTTTCTATAATTTTACATTTGCACAATCAACATCTGAGTAGACCTTAAGCTCTGTGAGGTGATGCCTGTAAGTATTTTTGGCTTACCACCAATCCATCAGGGCCTAGCAAAGTGCCAGCACATAGTAGACACTATTCGTTGAATGAATAAAAGAGGTAATTCTCTATTTTTATATTATTTTTTTAAGAGAGGTCAGTTCTCTGTTTATAGGCTTATTAAAACTGTAAATAACTATTAATATTTGCCTAACTCTTTACCACTTACAAAACATTTACACAATATTCAGTAAGTACTTGTTAACTATCTACATGAACAATGACGAACAGCAGCAATGGTCGGCCATCTATAAAACTCACAGTTTCATAGGCCACACAGCCAAGAAGCAGTAGGGCCAACACTAGAGGCTCCATCCCAGGGCTGGGCTCCCTTTCAGGGACATCCTTCCTCCCTACAAGCCACCCCCATAGCCTCAGCTGTTCTCTGCTTCTGCACTTGGCCAACCACCTGACTCTGCTGGGCTTCTGTGCCGTTGACTGGCTGCTTCCACAACTCACCAACCTATGAAGTTCAGAAAAAGCTGCCAATCTAGTCTTCCCCAATTACCTTCCATCACCGGGGAGCAAGAAAGCAGAGACCCAATCACACACCTCTGCAGAACTGCTTGCCTGGTGTTTCAGCGTGTGATCTGGACCTTTCCAAAGGGACTAAACACTGGGAAGTGTTAGCAGAGCTAAACACTGGGAACTGTATCTCAAAGTTCTCAGGGGGACCACCATTAACATGATTTGGAAACTAAGACTCAAAGAGGGAAGTTCTATGACTTATTAAGGGTCCCAGAGCCAGTCCGAAGTGGAACCCAGATCTGCTCATTCTAAAAATCTTGCATTCTTTCTGTAACATTATACCGCCTTCCAACATCCCAGTATTCAAAAAGCCCGTGGGTGTTACGCCCTAGCATTCAAAATCCAGTGTGATGATCTTAAGGAACTCTCACAACAAGCATCAAATTAGAAGAGTGATGCCAGTTAGGCCTTGACCTTTGGTCTAGAATAAAACTTTTGTTTCAATCTACTGTAAACCACAAGGACATTTAAATATTTACTGGTTAAGAGAGCTGGATGTTTGGTTGCTCTAATGCCATCATTAATATCTTCCCATCCAGCCAAAATGATATAACAATCAATAAACAGACAGCCTCTCTGAGGACCTGAGACAGCCAAATGTATTTACCAGCCAGGGTTTTTGTTAATTAGATAAAATCCCTGGATCAATGTGCAGAACATTTACCTATGCTGTAGCTGAGCACATTCTGGACACCTTAGTTCTAGCATAGGGACAGCAAGTGCCTCAAGCCCCAAGCTGGGGCATCCAGGGACAAGAACCAAACCAAGCAATCAACGTAAAACCAGAACAAATGTGTTTAACTCTCAACAAAATCTAACGCTTTCTTCTTTCCTGAACTATAAACCGAATCAGACTTTTTTCCAAAGGCATCTAGTAAACAGATCTGAGATGGTATTAATTCCTTGATTTTGTAAAACCATGAAACCAGAAATCAAAACAAGATAACAAAACAATCTCTAGGGGAGCCGGGGTGGCTCAGTCAGTTAAGCATCTGCCTTCCGCTCAGGTCATGATCCCAGGGTCCTGGGATGGAGTCCTGCATCGGGTTCCCTGCTCCACAGGAAGCCTGCGTCTCCTGCCTGCTGCTCCCTCTGCCTGACCCTATCTGCTTCTGCATGCTCTCTCTCTCTGTCAAATCAATCAATCAATCTTAAAAACAACCCAACAGGGGCGCCTGGGTGGCACAGCGGTTAAGCGTCTGCCTTCAGCTCAGGGCGTGATCCCGGCGTTCTGGGATCGAGCCCCACGTCAGGCTCCTCCGCTATGAGCCTGCTTCTTCATCTCCCACTCCCCCTACTGTGTTCCTTCTCTCGCTGGCTGTCTCTATCTCTGTTGACTAAATAAATAAAATCTTTAAAAAATAAAAATAAAAATAAAAACAACCCAACAATCTCTAGTGCTCATTGAGATTCTTTTTTGAGAGGCAACATGGTATATACAGCAGCAATAGTCAGAATGACGCATACATTCAACTGCCTAGTTGACATCTTCACTTGAGTATCTCACTAGCATGTTAAATTTAGCATGTTTAAAACTGAGTTCATAATCTTTTCCCCCAACCCAGTTCGCCTCTAGCACTTTCATCTCAGTGAATAGCATCTACACAGCTGAAATCCATTCTTAACACCTTCTTCTCCCTAATCAGTGATATCCAATTCTGTTCATTCATTCAACATTCATTTATTAGTATGTACAACGTATCAGGCACCCATACTGCTCTAACCACCACCAAGCCCTGTCTAGCTTACTTCCTCCATCTCTGCTGACATCTTAGTCCAAGACATCACCTGCCATCAACCTCTCTTCTAGACTATTCCAATCGCTTTCAAACAGTCTCCCTGCATCCACCATGGCTCTCTATCAATCTATTCTCCATGGAGAAACTAGACAGATTTTTCTACAATTACAGATCTAGATCATGTATGTCACCAGGTCTCTCTCTCTCTCTCTCTCTCTCTCTCTCACACACACACACACACACACACACACACACACAAGCGTGTGCACGAGCACACAGGCTTAAAATTCTTCAGTGGTTGCTCAGCGATCTTAGGAAAAATAAAAATCACCACCATGGCCTACAGACCCAGTGCAGTCTGGTCCTTGCTTAACTCTCCAGCTTCAGCTCGTGTCACTGTGCCCTTGCTCTCTAGAGTCTGGTCAGATTGACCTTCTCTCAGTTGCTTGATTTCTTCACATCTGTTCTTGACTTAGGGCCTTCCGCCTACTGTTCCCTCCAGCTGAATGTAATTTCACCTTTCTCTTCATCCTTCAGAGCTCACTTCACTCTTATGTACTCCAACGCTTTCCCCTACTGATACGTACCCTCTCCTCCACCCCTCCTAGATCCAAGGTTAGATTCCCAAGTGCCTTGTACTTCCCTTTTTAAACAAGTTTGAAGATATAATTAACATACCATATAATCCACCCATTAAAAGTGTACAACTCTCGTTTTTAGTATATTCAGAGTTGTACAATCTTGACTACTAACTCCAGAACAGTTTCATCATTCCCAAAAGAAACTCTGGGCCCATTAGCAGTCACGCCCTATTCCCTCCCAACACCAACCTCTCCAGTCCTTGGCAATAACTGACTAATCTATTTTCTGTCTCTATGGATTTGTCTATTCTGGATACTTTATATAAATTGAATCATATGATATGTGGTTTTTTGTCTGACTTCTTTCAGTATGCATAATGCTTTCAAGGTTCACCGATGTTGTAACAAATAGCAATACTTCATTCCTTTGTACTGATGAATAATCTTCTGTTCTGTAGCTGTATCATATTTTTATTTATCCATTCAACCACTTATGAACTTTGGGGTTGTCTTCCTCTTTGGGGTATTAAGAATAACAATGCTATGGGGCGCCTGGGTGGCACAGCGGTTAAGCGTCTGCCTTCGGCTCAGGGCGTGATCCCGGCGATCTGGGATCGAGCCCCACATCAGGCTCCTCCGCTATGAGCCTGCTTCTTCCTCTCCCACTCCCCCTGCTTGTGTTCCCTCTCTCGCTGGTTGTCTCTATCTCTGTCGAATAAATAAATAAAATCTTTAAAAAAAAAAAAAAAACAATGCTATGAACATTCATGTTCATGTCTTCTTTTCTCTGGGTTATGTACCTGGGTCATAGGTAACTCTATGTTTAACATACTGAGGAAATGCCAACCCTTTTCCAAAGTAGTTCCACCATTTCACATCCCCATCAGCAATATGTGAGGGTTCCAATTTCTCCACATCCGACAAACGCTTGCTATTATCTTTCTGCTTACAACCATCCTGATAGGTGTGAAGTGGTATCTCTCCGTGGTTTTAGCATTTCCCCACTGACTACTGATGTTAAGCATCTTTACGTGCATACTGAGTATCATGTATGCTTATTTGAATACCTTCCTTAGACAAATATCTATTCAGATTCCTTGTCCATTTTTAAATTCAGTTATCTTTTTATTGATCAGTTGAAGAGTTCTTTATATATTATTCTGGGTACAAATCTCTCATCAGATATATGATTTGCAAATATGTTCTCCCACTCTGTGGGAGAGTCTTTTTCACTTTCTTGAAGGTGTCCTTTGAACATAAAGTTTTCAGTTTTGATGAAGTCCAATTTATCTTTTTCCCTGTTTTCTTGTGCTTCTGATGCTATATCTAAGATGGCTTTGCCTAACCCAAGATCACAAAGATTTACTCCTGCTTCAAGAGTTTTACAATTTTAGCTCTTAATTTAGGTCTATATTGCATTTTGAGATAATTTTGGTGTATGAGTGAGGTAGGGCTCCAACGGCATTATTTAGACGTGGATATCCAGTTGTCCCAGCACCATTTGTTGGAAAGACAAGCTACACTTCATTTTGAACTACAAAGTTTTGTCTGCATAATTAGTCACTGGCTCCCAATTAGACTGTAAGTACCAAGAGGGCAGGACTGTGTCAATCTTGTTCACCACTGCATTTCCAGCATTCAGCCCAATGCCTAGCTCCTAATAAGCACTCACAGACCTTGGTCAAATGAAGTATTATTTCTGTCATTAATAAATACTCAACTTTATGGGTTATAGGTATTATCTCCATGATATCTAAGCTCATAGAAGTCAGGCAACATATAACATGTGCCTTAGTTTTGCTGGTTCTCAGTTTTGACTCACGTGCCCCATCCTCCCTTAGGAAGGGAGTTAGTGAGCAGCTCCAGGACAGGGATTGCTTCTCCTTCTTCATGGTGTTGCCACCAACACGAATTCAGCTCAGGGCTAGGCACAGAAGACAGGCTGGACAGATGAATGACTGAGGGACAAATGGACAAGGCCCTCCATGGCCAGGTCCCTCCCTCTCTCCAGTTCCTCCTGACCTCAAACTGTGATCAAGCAACACCAAACAATATATAATTCCCCCTCCATACCATACATACCCTAGGCTGTTTCTTGCCTCAGTGCTGCCACTCATGCGGCCCCCTTTGCCTGGAATGCCTTCTCCTTCTCCTGTTTCCTAAGTCCTACTAATATTTAAAGCCATTTCCTCTAGGATGCTTTCTCTGGTCCCACAGTCTTCCCCAGTCTCCTGCATTAAGGGCAGGAATCATGCCTGGTCAGATGTACCCTGTGCCAAGCACAGGATGCAGCATGACAGGTGCTCTGTAAATTTTGTCCAATGACCAAATAAATCTTGGAAGGGGCAGGCAATCTGAGGTTCAAGATTGATATCACCAGGGTTCCTCCATTACAGAACGTTTGGGCTGAAGAACGGAGTTATGCACTCAGCAGAGAGGCCCAACTCCCTGCTGGGAGAAGGGAAATGAGTAGGGGTGTTGTCTTTCACTCAAGTTTGTTCTGAAGGAAATGTGATCTCCATCAGAAGAATAGGCGGCCTCACTTCTCCGAGCCCTGACAGCTCCTCACATGGCTCAGCCCAAGCCTGGACAGATGTGCCTTCAGTCTGCCCTATGCCCTAGGTTTCGGGTGAGTGGTTCCTGCATCCAGGAGCCAGACTTGGGCATGGGCTGAGCCCTGGAGTAGGGCCAGATGCTCATGATGCTGACAGGTGGGACAGGGGCCCCAGGACAGGACTTCCACTCCTGAGGAGTCAGACCTAAACACACTAACAAGGTTTAAGTGCCTTGGGGGAGGAGGAGGGAAATGGTTGCCACACAGGGAGAAAAGAGGAGAGAAGGAAGGGAAGAGGAAGGGACCCAGCCTTCCTCTAATACAGCCAATGGAAGTATGGAAATAAGACTCTGGACTGCCTGCTTCAAGTGTGCTGAAAAGTCAGTAAAAAGCAACTTTCCCCAAGTTCTGTTGTGCTGGGGAATAGAGTATGAGATGTGGGGAAACACACCTGTCCCTGCCTTGGGGAGGCACACAATCCAGTGGTTTAAGGTGAAGTCTACCTCACAACCTTCTTAATATCAAGAACAGAATGTGGCGAGTGGCAGATCCTGCCCTGCCCCTCTAGCCAGGTGGGCTCACAACACACACAGTTAGCAAGCACCACATAAAGCAGGACAACAGTGCCCCCACATCAGAGTGACTGTCCAGAGCTGTTGGCTTGATTGTCTCATAAGGCTGTCTATAAGGATTCCTAATTTGGGCAGCAGTGAACCTTGCCGCTTTTCCTGTTCATGGACTGAGCGCCTCCCTAGTCCTGACAGCCCTAGTTCTCTCACCCAACCTCCAGCTTCTCTTCTAGAAAAGGATCATTCTCCTGCTGCAGGCCAGCATGGCCCTTTTCAGATGACTTTCAAACCCTCCTAGACCAGAAGGGAGATGCGGGGCAAAGGAAGGGGAGATCACAGCCAGGTGGAAGGAGTCAATGAAGGCTTCATAAGGGCTGTAGCACTTGAGCTGAGTCTGGAAGAATTTAAGCAGAGGATAATGAGCACTGAATATAGAGGGGTGGTCTGTGTAGAAGGCTCATACCCAGGACCTAGAAACTTCAGATTCCAGAGTGTCCTTAAAGAGGAGGACTTCCCCTCTGAGAAGAACCTCAGGCTGCTGCCCTTCACTATCCAGAGCTTTCCCAAGGCTCTAGGGCTAAGGAAGGTTGGGGGACATCAAGGCAGAGACACACGGAGCACACATCCTCAGAGACAGCAATGAGGAAAGAATGGTAAAGGACAGTATTATCCACCAGATGAGTTTTATTCCAAATACTGATATCGTAGACCATACTGATCATATACTTGGTGACCTAACCACGTATAAAATGTTTAAGTAGTTTTTAAAAATTGAGAATGGGACTCTATCCTGCTATAGGCAGGTCTGTTGGGTGGAGCTAAAAACAGAATACACCGAAGAACCTAAGAGCAGCATGAAGCATCTATGCAGAGTCTAGAGCACAGAAAAGCTGAATAAAGACCCACTGTAGGAATTCAAAAGAACTGTTCTTCTAGCAAGAATGGTCAGGCTCTCCCCACTTCCACCTCTAGGCCTAGCTCTGTTAGCAGCAAAAACTGTAATTGATATGTTCCATGTCTGTTTCCTTGAGACCAGAGCCTGGGTCACCCTCCATCTCCAGTGCCCTCCAGCAGAGGCCTACCCACTCATTCACAAGCAGGAACTCTTTTGGGTGAGGAGGAGGCCTTTATCACCCCGAATTTGTCTTATTGAAACAGCCTCTCCCCACTTGTTTATTCTTCACTCTTCCGAATGATCCTAATTGGGTCATTCCCCGCTCAAAAACCTTCCACGTCTCCCCACTGCTTCTAGGATAAGAATTCAAGACTCCCTACCACGGGAATTCGAAGCCATGCACACTGGCTTCTCTCAAACCACCTGCCCTCTTTCCCCATAACTTGCAGCGCGGCTCAAGCACCACCTCAGCAGCACCAACGTGACACTGGGCGCAGCAGCCAGCCAGCACCTCCTGTCACCTGCCTTTGCTCAGATTGTTCCCTACTCTCTGCTTCAGAGGCGTAGGGGGACACAGGAGGTAAGAAGAGGAGGGGTAAGACTGCCGTGCTGAAAGTCAGGCTCTGTGCCTTGCTCATCTGACTCCCTTACAAGGGGTGAAAGGAGACTCTGAGTCATCATGACCAAAAGAGATGAGACAACTGGAGGCAGGAGAAAAGCAGCTAGAGACTGGAGACACACACGAAAGGCCCTTACAAATGCTACCCACACAGGCAAGAAGGGATGTTCTGCATCACACACACCAGAAATTCAATCACTTTCTGCATTCTTTTGACAAGAATTAATTGCTAGTAGAAAAACGTGTATTTGAAAGAGCTAAAATAATCAACACTCAGGGGCTTAATGGAATAGGGTAAACAGCCTCCCCTGGGTGCTGGAAAAGTGGATTCACAGCATTGCTGCTTTGCAAATACACCACCTAAACTGGGCTGCCAGAGGAAAGCAGCAGCCTGGCGGTCCTCAGGAGGAGGGCTGACCAATCACTGACAGGCGATCTGAGGGTCAGCAAAGGCCTGAGAGGAGGGGGCACAGCCAGTTTTGCCCCCTCACTCCCTCCTACTGCAGCAGAAGGAAGGCAGGCTCAGCTGTTTCTGGGGAAATGAAGATGTCACGCACAGCTGGCAGTTATGAATGGCTCTTATAACAACGAGCTGACATCTGTGCTTGGTTTTTAAGATGCATCATCGCATGTTTATTAAACTATTGCTCCATCATATTTATTTGGCTACGAAACAACTCCCAGCCCATACTTCCAAAAGTGGTTTATTAAAAACTAAGCCTTGAACATTAATACTCAAAAGCACCCTTGAGAATCAATAATAATGCTGCAGATAAAATGAAAGGGAATCAAAGCAGTAAGTCTTGGTGGGGGCTGCAGCTGCCTTTCAACACTTCGTTATATGTTCAGGAGGAGCACCAAGAGCGTGGCCCTGGATGCAGGGGCAGCCACCCAAAACACAGGACTCCCTGTCTAAAATGGTGACATGGCAGCAGGGAAGGGGGGTAGCCTATGGCCACCTCACTTTATACAAAGGGCCAAAAAAGGCCAAGATGAGGCCCAGTGCAGGTCACTAGTTTCACCAAGAATAAAACCTCTACCCCTAACCAACTGCCCCATACTGAAGCCTTGTGTCGGCCCTGGTCTGAGCATTTATCCTGGACACAGACTGCCCAGACCTGAGTCCTGTCACTGCGCAAGAACAAACCTCAGATCCAACCTGCCAGTGGTCCTAAGGGGCCCAACTGAGCCAGGCAGGCTGGAAGAATGCAGTCAGCCCCTGAGCAGGAGCCCAACATGTGCACCCCAGCCCTTCAGGAAGACCTTTCCAGGGGCACCTGGGTGGCTTAGTCGGTTAAGCGTCTGCCTTCGGCTCGGGTCATGATCCTGGGGTCGAGCCCCACATCGGGCTCCCTGCTCAGCAGGGAGCCTGCTTCTCCCTCTCCCTCTGCTGCTCCCCCTGCTTGTGTACTCTTTCTCTCTCTCTCTCCCTGTCAAATAAATTAATTTAATTTAATTTAAAAAAAGGAAAACCTTTTTAGCCCCAGAAGACCTGGCAGAAAGGCTTCTTCCAGCTCCTTCCCAAATCCCCAAACCTCTCCATGGGTGCCCATCTGTACCCCGTCCAGGTAACAAACAATAACACATCGCCAGTTCCACGAACATATAAGAACAAATTGGAAGATTCAATAAAGAACGCACAGGATGTGGAGGGGACTCTAAACCATGCCCTGCTAAGAACAAAAGAGTGGAAGGATCCAGAGATGTTTGGGTCAAGAAAAAGGGAAACACAGGGCTGACTCCCTAACTTAAAAAATCTAAGGGTTGACCTGGGCCAAGGGAGCCCAGGTGACTGCGACTATAGGGAAGTTACAGGGTTCACTTCCCAGATGAGTGTGAGGATCTCCTCCAAAGCAGTCATCACTGGAGGAAGGGGTTCACCCAGCTCAGGCCCTCTTGTCGGGGAGAGCAAGTCCTGGGGATCGACACTCACCTGCTGACTTCTTGGACATTGTTGGCACGAGCAGCTTCCATCAGGGCGGCATCTGAAAAGAAAGGGGGCACTGGTCAGATCCCTGGCCAGGACCTACCCTCAGAGCTAGCTGCATGGAGGGCCCAATAAAACAATGGAAATGGAAGCACTTCAGAAACGTGGGCTTTGGGGTGCCTGGGTGGTACAGTCAGTTAATCGTCTGACTCTTGGTTTCGGCTAGAGTCCTGATTTCAGGGTCCTGAGATCGAGCCCCGTGTTGGGCTCCACGCTAAGTGTGGAGTTGGCCTGGGTTTTTCTCTCCCTCTCTCTCTTCCCCTCCCCCCTAAAATAAAAAAATAAATCAAAAAGAAAAAAAAAAAGGAAAGAAACATGGGCTTTAACGAGGGAAATGATTCCAAGGTATATAAAGAGAAAGCTAATCATCTCCTGCTTATGTGGTAGCCGCTGTTAACCTGTCTTCCACATCCATTATAGAGCCCAAACACGTAACTCTTATCATACAGGTGACCCAGGCAAAATGCTAGCAACTATGTGCTACCTACGGCAAATGCGTGATACGTGAATCCCTTCACTCTTCATTAACTGGAAAGCTCGGACTAATATGTTTCACATGGCTGTCATTGTTATTAACCATTCCCCTACCTTGGCCCACTTTCTCCCCCAACTCCGATTTCTCAGCCTAGTTTTGAATCTCACGTCACAAGTCAGCAACCCTGCACAGAGGAGCAGGCAGGGGTGTGGGCTCCTCAGTTTAGAGCCTTGACCAGGAGCCAGGAGGCCCAACCATCTGCTCCCTACTCCCTAGGCTGCCCCTTTCCCTCTCAACTCCAGCTTCCGTGACTATAAAGTAGATGCAATAATCCTTGCCCTGGCAAGCCTCACAAGGATGCCAAGGAGATGAAATGATGATTGAAAAATCTGCCAACTCCTCGGTACCAAGCTCAGCAAAGGAAGACCCAAAGCAGAGGAGTTGCAATCCCTTAGCAATCACCTAGCAGAAAAGCAATGCTAAGCCAGGCCGGGCCTGAGCAGCCTGCAGGCTTTTGGCACCACCTTGTGGCCACAAAGAAAAACTGCGTGACTCAGGAAAACTAAATAGTAGAGGCAAGACTTTTTCAAAGAGTCACGGAGCCCTACGTGCCCAGCATGGTTCTGAGCTCCATTGTTGAACACTGCAGAGACTCATACCCAGCCGTGCCTCAGGGAGTTCTCAGTCCAGCCAAGAGACTCACCCAGAAAAACATGAGAGGAGACACTGCAGTAGGGTAGAAAGAGCAGGATATGGAGACAGACAGACCTGGGCTCCCACCCCAATTCTGCCACTTACTTGCTGTATGACCTGGCCAACTCATCTAACCTCCTGAGCCTCAGTTTCCTTATCTGTAGAGCAGGGATAAGAAAGCCACCTTGTCATGCATATGCAAACGAGATCTGTGGTTCAAACATTAGTGTCTTCACCCCACTTGCCAGCCTAGACTCCAGGGAGAGGTCTTTCCTGGTTATCTTCCCCCATGGTTCTCCAAGCACACATCCAGGGATGCTTAGGCAGCCCTCAGTGGGAAGGGGAACAAAGCTTCCTCAGAGATCACTGTATGCACTCCTCCCTCACTCTGCAGAAAGAAGTCGGTTCTGCAAGGCCACAGGGGGAATGAAAAGGAGCTGAGAATCAGGGCCTCCTGGCTCCCACAAGGTACAGTTTCTACTGCACGGTACGGAGGGCCTGAGCTTGTAACTCCAAATCAGGGGACAGCATCGGCTAGAAAAGTCTGAAGGTTGGAAGTGATCATGGTTGTGGTCATTACTTACTTTAGAAAGTAGACAAAGTCCAGATTGGAGTCCCCAGGAACCTCTAAGGCAAGACCCTGGACACCTCCTCCAATTCATCTAAGCATACTAGCCGCAGGGCATTCCCTGCCCACTTTCCATGGCTCTCCACTGCCCACAGGAGAAATTCCAAACCCTCCATAAACCCTCTTGCCTGACATCCAGACCCCCTGTCCTCCAATCAGGCTGGCTACCCTGCTAGCCCCTGCACACACCATGCTGACCTGTGACTCCCATATCCATGAAGCCTCTGCATGCAATACAATCCAACTCAAGACACATCTACAGAGTACCTAAAAAAATAAATTCCAATGTTATGCTGGACAATGTGAAAGTATTAGGGAAAGGAACTTGTATCAACCTAAAAAAAAAAAAGATAAGCTGCATTCCTTGCTTTCATGGAGTTCACAATGTCACTCTCCTTTTCATCTCTTGCCTCATCCTACAGAACTCATCAAGTTCAAATTCCCCATCCACCAGGGAGGGGTCTCCAGTCTTCCAGGAATACTTTCCTGACCCTGCTGGCCCTCCAATCCCCCAACAATGCATTGTCAGACCACTCACCGGACCCATAGGCATAACTGCCTGCACTGTCTCCTTAAATGACTTTGTGCTGTTAGGAGTTCCACAACTCCCAAAATTGGGCTCACAGAGGGTATTCAAAAAATGCTCAAAATTATATAATTATAGCATGCCTAAGCTAGAAGAGCCCTTAGAGTCTCTATTTCAACATCTTCATTTTGCAGATGAGCAAACAGGGCCAGTGAGGATGAGAAGCAAGAGCCCAAAGTCACAATGGGAGTTAAAGGTAGAACCAGAACAAGATCCCAGAGATCCTTACTTCCAATCCAGGACCCCTCCTTTACAGTTGGCCACATCCTGCTAAACAAACTTAGTTCAAGGCAGTCCCCACTCTTGCTCCCAAGTCTCAGAGCTTGGGATGCATGGAACCTATGAACACCATGCTTCCAGCCTTTCCCCCAGAGGAACTACTGAGAACCTGAGTGGTTGGACTCATGTAGGCCAGAAGTCTGGCTGCCTGCTCTCCCAGTCCCTGCTCAACTCCTTGCACCCAGGTGAGATGCAAACCGGGGTAGGCCAGCCCCCATGGTTGCTTTGGGTCTCTAAGGATCCAACTTCCTTGTTTTTCTTCTCCTGCCAACTGCCTGGCTTGGCAAATCACCTCACACCTGAGACCAGAGACAACAAAACCTCTGGGAATCTGATGGGCAGACTCAGACTGCTGAGCTCCAAGATTCAAAATAACAGCACTGTAAAAGTACTGAGAAATCATTCTTTACTGTGTAAAGGGGGAACCTGAAACCAGAGAGGAGCAAGGGGTGAGCAGTGGCAAATGTGGTACTGAAACCAAGTCTCTACTGCCTTTCCTAGGCCACCTTTCAGGGGGAAACTTCTCTAAACTATCTAGTAGTTGCCATTAGAACACACGGCGGTTTCCTGAAGACCTCTTAAGAGAGGAATTGGACCAGGCAGAATATTAGGGCATAAAAGGACCATGCTCTAATTTTAGATGTCTCATTCAATGTTTCCATTGTACAGATGGACAAAGTAATGCCCAAAGAAGGGAGCTGACTTACAATAGAAAGTTATACAACTCAGAGGCACTGAGCTCTCCAGGTCACCACCCTGCCCCAGTAACCAGACGATGTCTGTCTGAGTCCCCTCCAGGACTGAAGCTCTGCTGGTCTAAATCTATAAGCAACTCCTGCCCTCCAAAGATACGGAGTCAGGTCACTCCTCCCGCCTCTGTCTTCCTCGAAACCAGACTGCCCCGATAATCACCCTTGTTGGACGGGTTCTTGCTGTAACAATGAACCACCAGCGCTGTGGCCAGGGCCCACATGCTCAGTCCGGCCCTGTTGGGGACCCCGTTCCAGCTGTCCTGTCCCGGGAGTGTTTCTTCTGGGCTAGGAAGACGTCCCCATGTTGCGTCTACGAGGCACTGGGTCTCGGTGCGTCCTCCCTGGCGCCCCCAGGTGGCTGCCCCTTCTCGGGGGAGGAAGACCGGCGATGCTTCAGGGCGCCCCCCGACGGCCGCTCTCAGCCACTGCGGCTCCCCGCGGCCCGCGGTGGTCACACTCTGGCTGGAGGCACTTCCATGACTCCGGAGCGATGGAGACCTAAGCAGCTGGAGCAGGAGCCGCGGTGCCGGCGCTGTTCTCCTCAAGACCAGGGACCCCAGCATCGTGACAGCTGCTTCGATTACCCCCTGGTGCCGGCCCCTGTGCTAGCCGCGTCCAACATGGCTGCCGCGGCGCGTTCGAAGACGCCGCGAACGCGGTGGAATTCCGCATTACTTCACGGGAATGGTAGTCCACAGCCTTAGATTTTTTCCGCAGCTGGAGAACGAATAAACTACATTTCCCAGAAAGCTGTGGAACTCGCGTCACAACGACTGCCGACTTTAAGGACCCTGGTGCATGTTGGGAAATGGAGTTCGAGTGAGGGGGCGTGGTAAGAGCGGAAATGTCTGGGTAGAACGTGGAGATTAGAATTAAGGTTCGAATCCCAGAGCTTCCTGCCAAGTTTAGTTAAAATATGCGACGCAGTTTCTGACTACTGCAAGTTAAACAAGGATCTTCAGCAGACGCCTGTTATGAAACGTATGCTTATTTCTTTTAGCCTATTTCTCTTTTTAACCTGGGACACCTTTTCAAAAAAGATGTCTGGGGTAACCAGAACACCTGTAATAGCAATTCTCTTTATTTTCCTACACAGACTTCCTTTCTGTTGAGGAGCTATCTCTTAGTTTTGCGTTCTCTCGTGTTATTTTCAAAGTGTTTTAGCGTGGGTTGTTGCATCGTATCTCCTGATAGCTGCATACGGGGAAGCTGGGCAACGAATATTATTCCTGTCTACAGGAAAGGGAATTTCAGCTCCGAGGTGGGAAAAAAATTGCTAATCAATCAATAAATAAAGCTCACGTCTTCTAACTTGGAGCCCAATATCTGCACCCCCATTTCTTCCCTTTTTCAGACTGAACCCACAAGCAGGCAAAGGAGGAAGCTCTTCTTTTATGCCAGTCCCATCTCTTACTTCTGCCCTTCCCTTAGGTCTCTGCTTCAAACTTCGTATTATCAGAGCCTTCTCTGACGATTTTATTTAGAATAGCAATTCTCTTTCCCACATCCTTCCTATCTTGCCTGATTTTTCTTCACAGTACTTACCACCTGACATACTGAAAATTTGTTGTGTTTATTGTCTTTCTCTAATAGAATATGAGCCCCACAAAACAGGGACTTTGTTTTTTCTCTCTTACATTACTAGCACTCAGAACAATGTCTGGAACAGAAAGAGCTGCTCAATAAATATTCCTTTGGTAAAAGGATTACTCCCGCCTTATTATCATGGGGGAAATGAATATAAGCTTTGGAGTGCAGGCAGACCTGGATTTCAGTTTTGACTCTTGCATTTACTATATGTGTGACCTTGGACAAACTTCCTTACCTTTCTCATTGTTAATTTCCTCATTGTTACAAAAGATAATACTATCTACCTTCAAGAGGATTGCTTGTATTAAATGAGATAATATGTAGACCACCAACGTCCCTAGCTCACATTAGATCTTCCAGAAATGGCAGCTAACATTGTTTTCCCTGCATTAAGGGTGCATTGGATTCCCTACTCTAAACTTTCAGTTTTTATTTAAATTCCAGTCGGTTAACATACAGTGTAATATTAGTTTCAGGTGTACAACATAGTGATTCAACACTTCCGACAACACTGGTGCTCATTACAGCAAGTGCCCTTCTTAGTCCACATCACCTATTTCACACACACCCCCTCCCCTCTGGTAGCCATCAGTTTGTTCTCTACAGTTAAGAGTCTGTTTCTTGGTTTGCCTCCCTCTCTCTTTTTATCCCCCTTTTGTTTATTTGTTTTGTTTCCTAAATTCCACATATGAGTGAAATCATATGGTATTTGTCTTTCTCTAACTGACTTAACTCCGCTTAGCATAATACTCCCTAGCCCCATCCATGTTGTTGCAAATGGCAAGATTTCATTCTTAAAAATATGGAACATTTAACGGATTTGCGTGTCATCCTTGGGCAGGGGCCATGCTAATCTTCTCTGTGGTGTTCCCATTTTAGTATATGGGCTGCCAAAGTGAGCAGCCTACTCTAAACTTCTGGAGGGCAGAGATGGAGTTCCTCATTTCCGATCCTTTAGTAAGGCACTCAGTAAACAGCTATTAAATGGACGAATGACTTCTTAAAGTACTCGATAGCAAAAGCATTTTGACCTTCCTATTTTAAGAGATTCCCAGAACATCTTGTCTTATTAACCACTCTACTCACTATAGCAGCTTCACCCTCCCTGTATTCTTAGAATCCTTGTGCTTCCCAACTTAGGGCTGGTCTCAGCCAGAAGGGCAATCTCTGACGTCCCATTATCAGGTGGGTCACAAGATGGTAGGAGTGTGCAGTGCTCGACCCCTCCTACTTCAGGCGCTTTCCGGCACCCTTCAGTTTACTGAGTAACTTGCAATCGCTGCGTAATTTTCAAAGCACTTACCCATTGATTCCCTCATTTGATTTTCACAACATCCACGAGGGAGGTAAGGCAGGGTTGAAGGAGAAGCAAAGATAAAGTAATTAAATAACCAGAGTAGGGAAGCTTTCTAGGTGTGACACAAAATTCAGAACCCACAATAGAAAAGATAGATATATTTGTCTCTACAAAAATAGTAATTCTGATAGTGAAATATACACAGTGAAAAATATACACAGTGAAAAAATAACAATACGGGAAAAGAACGTATCTGTACCACAGTGATGAAGGGCTAAGTAATACAGATAACTCCTATAAAATATCCAAAGGCTACCACACAAGAAACAAATGGACAAGGGCAATGCCTATGCTGGCTTATACTGTGCCTTTGTGCAAAGTAAAGAATGGTCTCCCTGAGGATGAATTAGAAAAAGAGCGGTGTGCCAGATTTCACCTTCCACTTCCATGAACTGCATATCCAAACTTAGTAACCTCAAGCAAAGGACTTGACCAAAGAGCTCACAAGAAAAAAAATACAAGTTGTATTTTAACATATGAAAATATGCTCAACTATACCCATGATAAGACATGTACAAATTAAAGCTATATTGATCCATATCTTATACCATAAACAAAAATCATCTCAAAATGGATTATAGACCTAAATGTAAAACCTAAAGTCTAAAACTTCTAGAAGAAAACAATGAAGAAAACCTTTCTGACATTCAGTGAGGCAAAGATTTCTTAGATACAATACCAAAACATCCATTAAAAAAAGATAAAATTTGACTTCGTCAAAATTAAGAACTTTTGCTCTTCAAAAGCCACTGTTAAGAGAATGAACACAGGGGCACCTGGGTAGCTCAGTCAGTTAAGCAGCTGACTCTTGATTTCTGCTCAGGTCATGGTCTCAGGGTCCTGGGATCTAGCATCAGGGGTCTCCATACTCAGTGGGGAGTCTGCTTTAGGATTCTCTCTCTCCCTCTGCCCTTTCCCTTGCTTGCACTCTCTCCCTCTCTCTCTCTAAAATAAATACATCTTAAAGAGGGAGAGAGTGAGTGAACAGAGAAACCATAAAGGGGAGAAAATATTTGTAAATTATATATCCAATAAAAGACTTGCACCAAATAAAAAGGATTCTCAAAACTCAATACAGTAATAAGAAAATGACCCAATTTTTAACACGGGAAAAATATCTGAATAGACACTTCACCAAAGTGAAATAAAATAAACACACAAAAAGACCCTCAATAAAATCACCACTATTCATTAGGAAAATGAAAATAAAAACCACAGTAAATAACCACTGCATATCTACTAGAACGTCTAAAATGCAAAAGACTGACCCTGCCAAATACCGGTGAGAATGTAGGGCGCTGCTAATGGGAATGAATGTAAAATGACAGAATTTCTTTGGAAAACAGTTTGGCGGTTTCCTTAAAAGTTAAACATACATCTACCCTATGATTCAGCCATTCCACTTCTAGGTATTTACCCAAGAGAAACTGATGTCCATGCAAAGACTTGGTCATGAATATTTTATTCATGATAGTTAAAAGCTGGAAACAACCGGGGACACGTGGCTGGCTCAGTTGGAGGAGGATGTGACTCTGGGTCTCAGGGTTGTGAGTCTGAGCCACACATTGGCTGTAGAGATTACTTAAAAATAAAATCTTTAAAACAACAACAAAAACAGGTGATTAATTTTTTTTTTTTTTAAATCTGCTACAAGCAAAAAGAAGCAACCTAAATGTCTACTGAAACAAGAATGTATAAACAAATTGTAGTGGATCCATACAGTGGAACACTACTTAGCAATAGAAAGGAATCAACTATTGATAGATGAGATGACATGGATAAATCTCAAAATAATTATGCTGAGTGAAAGAAGTGAGATTAAGAAAAAAGACTGCAGGGGCACCTGGGTGGCTCAGCTAGTTAAGCAGCTGCCTTTGGCTCAGGTCATGATCCCAGGGTCCTGGAATCAGGCCGAGTCAGACTCCCTGCTTGTGCTCTCTCTCTCTCATTCTCTCCTGTCAAATAAATAAACAAAACTTTAAAAAAGGAAGGAAGGAAGGAAGGAAGGAAGGAAGGAAGGAAGGAAGGAAGAAAAAAGACCGCATGCTGTATTATCCCATTTATATAAGAGTCTAGAAAATAAAATCTAATTTATGGTAACACAAAGCAGACCAGGGGTTGTATGGGGGTGGGTGCGAAGGGAGGTGTGGGGGGAGAAGGATTACAAAAGGACACAAGGAAACCTTTGGGGATGATGGATATGTTTATTATATTGGCTGTGGTGATGGTTCACAAGGACACAAATGCCAAAATTCATCAAATTTATACTTTAAACATGTGCAGTTTATTGCATGTCAATTACACCTCAACAAAGTGTTTTTAAAAACGATAAGATAAGGGGCACCTGGGTGGCTTAGTTGGTTAAGTGTCGGACTTTTGATTTTGGCTCAGGCCATGATCCCAGGGCTGTGGAATCGAGCCCCACACCCAGACTATGGAGTCTGCCTAAGGAGTCTCTCTCTCCCCCACCCCCACCCCCAGAGCTCTCACCCACACTCTCTCTCTCTAATAAAGAAATGAAATAAAAATTAAAAAATAAAATAAAAACTGTAACATAAGGGGTGCCTGGCTGGCTCAGTCAGTGGAGCATGCAACTCTTGATCTCGGGGTTACGAGTTCGAGCCCCATGATGGGTGTAGAGGTAACTTAAAAAAACCCAAACTATAAGACATGGTTCACCTATCAGATTGGCATATATATATCTTTAAATATATTTGAAGCATATGTATTAAGTATATATGTATAGTTAAGTATATTATATATATAATACCTGTGGCAAGTTTGTGAAGAAAAAGACACAGTGTTCGTAGGAATGTAAATGGGCACAACCTCAACAAAGGGCTAGCTGACCAACAATATCAAACATCGGGATTTAAAACATAGATAGACTTGCCATGCGTAAAATGAGGAATGTTTTGGGCTATTTGACATAGCGAGAGGCAAGAGAAATATCCCAAACAGTCCTCACTGGACTCAACAGCCTGTTGGCTGAATATCCATCAATAGGAGTTCGATTAAATGCATTAAGGTACAGCGAAACTATGCAATATTATTTCTTTAATGGAGTAAAGCTTATCTCTTTTAATATGGAACACTCTGAGATACCTGAAGTAGAAAAAAAAATCAAGGAACTGAACAGTTGTATACAACCATTGGTGTTACTGGAAAATTAGATATGTACATTTATGTGCTTAAATACTTAGGATATCTATGGAAGGGTAATAAAAACAGTTGCCCTTGGGGTGGACGAGATGGAGCTGGGGGATAAGGAGAGAAGTAGAGCTGGAAGGAGGGTTTACTTTCCGTTGCACACAGCTTTTCAATTTTGTACCATGTGCGCATACTGCCTGTTCAATCAAATCAACCAACCAATCAACCAATTTCTCTTATTTCTGTATCAATATTCACTTTATGTTTACTTCCAGTATCAGGTAGTGGGAGTACATTTAGTTTCAGACTGCTGCATCACTTCTCATGTGGAAACACTGACATCTTGTGGACTTCTAAGATAGTGCTGCTAAATATCGTTAAAATCAGGAAGAATTTTCACCATTCCACTCCACCCCAGTCCCTTCCTCCCAACACATATTTGTTTTTTTTTTAAAGATTTTATTTATTTATTTGACAGAGATAGAGACAGCCAGCGAGAGAGGGAACACAAGCAGGGGGAGTGGGAGAGGAAGAAGCAGGCTCATAGCGGAGGAGCCTGATGTGGGGCTCGATCCCAGAACGCCGGGATCACGCCCTGAGCTGAAGGCAGACGCTTTAACCGCTGTGCCACCCAGGCGCCCCCCCAACACATATTTGTTAATGCCTACCCTGTGTGTTTGTCCAACCCTTTAAAGCAAAGTTTCAGTAATATTGAACCTCATTTATAGAACATCTGTGAAGTGCCGGGCACTGAAACCACAGTCACACACAAGGCTCGGAGCTCCGGACAGCAGGCAGTCCGCAGACATCACTGCAGAGCGCCAAGTACTCCAAATGAGACAATTCGGGTTTCCCCAGGAGCCCACAGCAGGCTGGGTGGCCAGGGAAGGCTTCCTAAAGGAAGAGACATCAGAGCTGAGTTCTGCAGGAAGAGCCACAGTTGACCAGATAAAAGGGAATATTATAGCTAGCTGGCGGGGACCTTGGAGAATGGGTCACTGTGAAAGGAACACTCTGGAAATTCACAGAGGCAATACTTCTTTTTATCAATGTGTGTTTGAGGAACTGCGTGTTCAGTGTGGCTGAAGCATAGAGTAGGAGAGGCTAAGAGGTGAGAAATGAGGCTTCATTTCATAACCAGAGAGGTTAAAGCAACTTACTAGGTTATCTCAGCAAGTACATACTGTACCAAGAATTTAAACCCACAACTAGGGACGCCTGGGTGGCTCAGTTTGTTGGGCATTTGCCTTTGACTCAGGTCATGATCCCTGGGTCCTGGGTCCTGGGATCAAGTCCTGCGTCGGGCTCCTTGCTCAATGGGGAGCCTGCTTCTCCTTCTGCCTGCTGTTTCCCCCTGCTTGTGCGCGCTCTCTCTCTGACATAATAAATAAACAAAATACATATTAAAAAAAATAAACCCAGAACTAAATGACTCCACTACTTCTCCTCTTTCTCACCATTAAGATTTTGCTCTCTGAGCCTTTCCTGGGCCCCATGCCTAATGCTCTGCTCCTCTCTCCGTCGCTCAGTCCCTCCCTCCCTTTCACCCTCCTTCCTTCCTTCCTTCCTTCCTTCCTTCCTTCCTTCCTTCCTTCCTTCCTTCCTTCCTTCCTTCCTTCCTTCCCTCCCTTCCCTCCCTTTCTTCCTTCCTTCCCTTTCTTCCTTCCATAATGCTTATTTCTGCAGCCTGGCGACTAGGGAGGAGCAAAGGAAGGCTTTGGGGATCAAAGAGTGATCATTCAGGTCGCAGAGGAGCTCTCCACTCTGGTTTTTGTTGATTCTGGTCCTGTTGATACAGTTAATAGATGAGAATGATGGGGCATCAGAGCCACTCTCCATCCCTCCAGCTCAGCACGGCTAGGGAGCTGCCTGGGGTAGAGCTGGGGGGAGCCTCAGCACTGAAAGCTGTGTCTCTGGGTGGTGGCCCTCCCTCTACACATGTGCCAATCAGTGTGTGTGTGTGTGTGTGTGTGTGTGTGTATGTGTGTGTGTGTTTACAGACTGTTACAATGAGCAAGACTCTACTCTGGGTGCTTATGCTATATTAACTTGCTTAACTCCGCTGGCAATCCTGTGAGGACGATATCATCTCTATTTTACAGGGAAGAAAACCAAAATGTGGGAGGGGTAATTTCACCAGTGTCCCCCAGCTTGTAAATGGCAAAACTGGGTCTCGAATGGTCTGCATCCAAAGCCCGGACTCTTAATCACTACGAAATCCTAGCTCACAGGAAATAAGAGGGGTACATGTAATAGACACTTCTGGAGTGTGCCTGAGGTTTGGAGGAAGAGAAGAACCAAAAGGATCATCAACACGGTGCTGAGTCAGTAGGACACACTCCGAGCTGGGGTGCGAGGGTGTTCTCCCGCATAACTGAACCGAAGGCACAGCACCTGAAAGCGAGGAGGAAAAACCCCCAGCAGGAAGGAATTCCCAGAAGCATCAGCTCTTCCTTGACAGCTGGTGAAATGACCACCATCGCTTCACCAAGCTCAAAGGGGCTCTGAGCTCTCTGACTCACAGGCACAATGCAAACCCCTTCTCATCTATCTGACATTCTTCACTCTATGACTTAACTAGAAAGCTGATAGAACAAAATCTTAAAAAGACAAAGGAACAGATGAAATTCTAGAGCACGTATTTTTGACAGTAAGGAGGGTGAACTCTGGCCGCAGATCTGCTTGGCTGCACCTTCCCCCCAATCTCGTATTTGTCTTGTTTGGATGGTGGAGCCAGAGCTCCTTTATCTCCTGTCACAAGATGGCTTCTCTGGAAGCAGGAGCCAGAGATGGAGTTTGGGGTACCAGACGGTTATCAGGGAATGTGAAAAACAAGACAACAGGCTCAAAACAAAGTTGGTTATGCTACGCCCATGTCACCAAACTGAGACTTAATCACAGTTTTGGCTCCCCCAGAAATGGAATCTTAAACCAGCCAATCAGGAATCGCTCGAGGTAATCTGCCAGATGAATCCCCCCCATACCCTATTGAAAGTAACCTTGCAGCGACCAATCTCTTTTCTTGCCTAGTGTAACTTCCTGTTCCTGTTCCCTTCTGCCTTTAAAAGTCTCCCATTTCATACAGTTTCTCAGAGCTCCTTTATTCATGCCAGATTGGATGCCGCCTGATTCATGAATCGTTGAATAAAGTCAGTAAGATCTTACAAACTGAGTCTGAATTTTGTTTTTTTCACAGGATCCACATCTGTAAAGATAGGGGAGTGGAAGGAGGGAGAGGGTTAGGCGGAGGAAGAAACTGAACTGCTCTACAGACCTGCCCAAGTCTTGGCCAACCTGGAGTTACTCTGGAATATTGCCTGTCGGTATCCTGTGTGTGGCTGGAATGGCTCAGTCAGTCACTGGGGAGAGCCGCTTAGGCAGATCCTGAAAGAGCGGACAGCTACATCTGCCTCCTGACCACGTTCTCTGCATCTGGGCAGCAAGTCCTTCCTTGAAGGGGGACCTGAGCAGTGTATCACCATGACTACACCACGCATAACATTATTCATTCACGTATTGATCATTCCATGCGCTCTGTGCCAGCTGCTATGCTGACTGCTGGAGGGCAGGAGGGGATAAGGCATGGAGCAGAAGCGAATCCTACCCTGAGTTTAGTGGAGGAATTGGATACTTAGGGAGCAGGGTGGTAGATCCAGGGGGCAGTGAGAGTGTCAAGACCTGGGTCACTGCTCTCGCGGGGGATGATCTCTGCCAGGGGTCCTGCTCGGTTGAGCTTCTCAAGGAGTCCGCATCCTGCTCTCTCACCACACCCATGCCATCTGTGTCCTCTTCCATTCCACTAAACTGCTCTTCCTGAGAATCTTCCCGTCCATCACTCTCCCCAGTGGCGGTCTGTGTGTAGTCTTCATATCTGAACGTTGTGGTGGTTGTACTGGATTCTGTTACTTCCTTGAGTCAGAAGGCAGGAAGTGGTTTCTCTCTCTTGAACTAGCTGTAAAGAGCCAGAGGTGTAAGAGGGCAGAGGGAGAGGGATTTGGGAGCAGGGAAGGGCAAGCCTAGGTAAAAGGGGTCTTGGAGCCCTGGAGAACAAGCTGCACTGGGGAAGTGCGATTTTTGAAATACGACTACACTGCCTGTTCTTCAGAACTCCAAGACCCCTCTTACCTGCCTTCCCACTTCCCTGCTCCAAATTCTCTCTCCATCTGCCCTCTTACCTGTCTGGCTCTTTACATCTAGTTGCAACTAGTGGGATTGTAGCTTGTTTTGGTAATCCTTGTATATTAAATTTTAATTTTATTATTTTATTTATATTTATATATTTATATTTATTATACATTTATTTATATTTTATATTTATTTTAACTTTTAATTAACTTTTTATTTTACAGAGGTTGCAGCCAGCTACCATCTTTAACAGAATGGATTTACTGTGGAATACAAAGGGGTTTCAGTGGTGCAAGGAGTAACTGTATCAGAACCTACAGTGTCCTATGGCACATCACCTTAGCTTACCTCTGATTTTAGCCATTACCACGGCTGACAGTTCTTTGTGATTGCAAACTCATTTTGTGCTGACAGCATCCCCCCTCAAGCAGGAGTCTGTTTGCATGGTCACTTAATGTGTCAGTTTCTGATATTTAATCTCTACCAGAACCCAGGGGCAAGTTAAGATTTGCTTTTCAAATGGAGGACAGCCAGCAGAAAAGGGTATAGTTTTGCTTCAATCCCCTAAGGGTCTGCACTGTGATAATCTTATCTGGGTTTTGGCAGAGGCTCTCCCTATTGCTACAGACACTTCCCACACCATTGGGTCTGCCTGGTCTCAAGCCCCAGCTTAAACAATTTACGCCTGCTGCCTAGGCTTTCCTGGCCCCAGGCCCCATTCAAAACTAGCAATCCTGCGGACCACCTGGTAAATGGGTTGGAGCAACACGCTCCCGGGTAGTACCTATGTTGCCTCCAAAATCCAAACAGGCTTATCACCAAGCTCTGTGCCTCTGTAGCCAGGGTGGTCAATTCAAGATGAAGCAACCTGCTTCTCATTTTAATAGCTATATTTCAACATGCCCCAGGCAACTGGACCCCTAGAAACTTCATCCACGTGTCAGGTCCCTGAATTTTCATTGAGGTGATCTCCCGTCCTCTGGAATGCACCTGTTCTACCAAAGTATCCGGAATGCTTACTACTTCCTGCTCAGCAGGCCCAGTTAGCATAATATCGTCAATGTAATGGACCAGCGTGATTATCTGTGGGTTATCAAGATGATAGAGGCCTCCTCCGGCTATATTTATTCCAGAAAGCCAGAGGCTGACATAGCCATGAGAAAAAGTGAAATAATACAGCTGTCATGCCACACTGGAGGTAGATTGCTTTGGGGCTGAAAAGAGCTAGACAGATTTGCTAAAATAAAGATACCACATCCAGGTTGCAGCTGTAATTGGATTCGCTAGCTGATTATGTTTACAATAATCCATAGTCACTCTCCAGAATCCATCAAGCTCTTGCATCTGCCAAAAGGACAAATTAGACGGGATTGTGGTAGGAATAACTACTCTGTATCTTTCAAGCTCTAATCCTTGCAATTTCCTCAGGAATGCATTACTATAACAACGCCAGGGAGGAAGGTGGTTTTGTTTCCTCAACAGGTAGAATCCATAGCCCTGGGCAACTACAAGGTGGTTGCAGTAGGATTGTGCCTGATCCATTATTCCCAACGACCCACACCCACCCGTAGAATTCATGTTTCCTGTTCCGTTATCTTAGGCCCCGGCAAGTTCCTATTCCTGTCTGTGTGTACGTGTGCGTGCTTCTACCAGGTAACTGGAGGCTATGACGGTGGGTTGCTCACTCTGGGCTCCTCGTGCCAATGGACCAACAGACAAAGATATTTCCAGAGTGCCAGGGGTAGTCGACCCTGATCCACATGAATAGCAAGGATTGCTACCTCATAATGGATAAAGGAGCATGTCTGCAATTCAAGGGAATCACGGGGGCAAGTCCGGCTGTGTCTCTGCCCAGGGGTAATGATGCGGGAGAGCTAGGTTCTTGTCTCACAGGAGAGGAGTCTCGTGGATGAAGGAGAGTGAGTAAATCCTTGTATTAAGCAAGGATACAGAAAAAGCTCTCAGGAGTGATGGGGTCCCGACAGGGTTGCCACCGAGGGCTTTTAGGGACGGTTTTTATAGAAAGCTAACCAGGGAACTTAAATCTTTCCAACATCTCTATTGATAGCACCATTGAGTAAGGACTAGTGGTAACACCTTCAATGGCTTACTTCCTTTTTAGGGTCCAGTAATTCTTGGTTGGTCACAAGGAGCTGTTATAACAAAACCTCGCCTCTGACACCTAGGGCAGGGTGGTCTGTTTTGTTCCCTTATCTCTGGTTTCATCTCCCACATTTTGAATTTTGTGAGCCTGATCCCATGGCCCCCTACGTCTCTCTCCCTGCCCAGCCCCGCCTGTCCCTTACTCAGTAACTCTGAATGGGCAATTGCCACCATCGCCTGGCAAGAGCAAGGTGAGGGGGCTGAAGGTCTGGCTCATCCCACCAGGCAAGTAACCCAGACCAGCAAAAGGGCTGGTTGAGAGTGAGGGAAACCTAGAATGGTTGTTAGAGCAGGAAGATGGTGAGTATCAATTATGGCCCTGGGACCAGCTGTAATAAAGGGATTTAAGTTGGTCTTATAGCCCCTTTTTAAAGAGATGCAAGGGGCCATCAGTTTGACGAATTAGATTTACACTTCTCTCTTGGGGAAAAAGTGACAGCATTATTTTTCTCCACACGAGATCCAGATATAAATGGGTAAGAATAGATCTAAGTGGCATAATGGATGGTACAAGAGCCAGTTTATTTCACCCCAGATGTCCTCAGCCTGACTTGCCCAGTCCTCGCCCCAGGACCTAAGCCACTTGCCATATTTTCTGGCCAGACTGGCCGCAGGGATGGCCTATTCCATTCCAGTGGTCACAGCCCTGACCACCGTATCTCCCAGCTCTGGTTGCCTCAGGCTCCCCATGGGGTTCAGGAGCAGGTGTCAGCACAACTTCTGTCACATCCACTGCCATGGGAGCCACAGCAGCTCCTGCACCAGGTCTGACCCAACTGGACCCTTGGGTGCTCTGGCTTCCCCACTCACTTCCCAGAGGGGTCAAATACGCAACCTGCAGATGGGAAGGAATTACTGTCCCATGCGGAGGATTCTGGCCAATGAGGGAAGGCACCCACAGATAAATGGCTCCCCCCGCCCAGATTGTTTTTAGTTGCTGCGGTTCCATATGGCTTCTCTGGAAGGGTCCTGTAAGCAATCCTGGTCAGCATGCCTGTAAAGATGGTGCCAGCTCAGTACAGCACCACCTTGTACGTGTTCTCTTGACTTCTCTACCTGATTATTCCTTTTACCTTGCTCCTGTGTCTTTCCAAAAAAAGCATCAACACATGTTTTGCCTCAAGCCAGCTCTGTGTTCTAGAAAATCTGGGTTAGGAAAGAGGTGTAGTGAGAGAATGGAAAATCTAAAATTGAAATTGTGGCGAGACTAAAGTCCTTGTAAGGACAATGTCTAGAATGCAACCACAGAAGCGAATGGATTAGACAGAATGGAAGGCAAGTTCACCGACAAGAGAGTATCGAGGAACCTACGAGTCCAGGGCACTGGAATATCATCAGTGTGGATGTGGAATTCCCCAAGAATGATGCCGGAGTGTTAGAGTGATCGAGGGGCTAAAATCTTCTAAGCATGGGGAGGAGGGCAGAGACACCTGCATACAGAGGGGATGCGGATAGTCTCGTCTCTTCCTATTATGGAAGCGAGGGCATTTGGGATTAGCAATGAGGAACAAGGAGAACATGTAACACAGCTCCAGGCCCAGTGCTGCGAGGGCTGTAGGACAGCAAGCAACTACCTCTTGAGAGGATTTCAAAGAAAGCAGGATCTCCAGACAAAAATCACATTGCAGAGCAAGAAGATGAAGAGAATACTCGTAACAGAGGGCAAGGATGCAGAATATTCTGCTGTGGAATGGCCTTGAGCTCCAAGGGCACAGTGAGAGTTTTCGGGAGGAGTTATGGTAGATGGGGTCAGAAAAGCTGATATACAAGCCACACAAGGATGGGACCTGGGAATGAGCATGGTTTGGGGGCTGCAGGCACAGGATAAGGGGCCGGGTGAGAGCCATCCTGAGGAGCCCAAGGCTGAGAGAGGGGAGCAGCTGGGAAGGAGGAAGGAGGGAGGAGAGCAGCTCCGGGGGCTGGTGCCAGTGCCAAGTATGCATCTCTGGCCCTGCTTGAAAAGGGCAGCCCCGCAGGCATGGGGGATGGGTCCTGCTCTGAAAGCACGAGTTCCTCCCCTGGGACTTCTGTGGGTGGGGAGGCCTCTAGAAGAACAGAGTGTCCTTCCTCCCCCGCTGAGTGTGCCTACTAGCCCCCTGCCGGTCACAGTGACAGAAGCACTGGCTGCAAGGGACTGCACGTGCTGACTGTGGGCTGACCGGTCCGTGTTCTGTCCTTTGGTTCTGCATTCTGGCAAGCGACTGTTTTCGTCTGCTGGCATTTGCTGATGCCTGCTTATTCCTGACACCTTCCTATCCTTTTCATTCCTTCCCCTGTTTTACATAATTCTTTAATCTTTATCTTCTTATGAAAAGGAGTCTATTTTTAATTTCTTGACATTTCTCTCATAACCTACCATTCTTTTCCTGTAACTGACTCCTTCTCTTACCTTAACTGACTTCGTACAGTTTGAGCGTGCTCAGCCTAACACGGCGAGCCCAAACTGTTTCTCACGTGCCCAGCAATGTACAAACTTCCCTCCTCCTCCTGGTCAACTCTTCAGAAGGACTTGGTGACCTGTAGGCAATAATCTGAATTTACTGACTGCGTATTAGATTTCTCTTAAGGAACCTTGCTACTTGCTTTCTTCTAATGCAGATTTCCTCTCTGCTCAACAAGTCCACACCATTTCCCCAACTTTTAGTTATACTTTTCCATCTTCCACAGCACTTCCCTCATCTTTTACAAAAGTCCAACCCCTCCCACCCTCTACAAGCACCCTCCTCCCATGTATAGTTTTTTCCCATGTTTACCCTGCGTCTTTCCAGGATTTCCTTTCTCCTCAAACCTACTCCTATCGTTTATATTCTGGAGTCCGACCAAAATACCAGTGCGTGACTCATATAGTTTGGGATGGTCAATATAACATTTTAAATCAATAATATTGCAAACTACTTGCCCATTCCTACCGTCTTTCAGTTCCTTTCGTGAAAGCTTCCTCTATTTAGCATTTTTGTGAACTCCTAGTTCTTTTAACAGACTTACTGGCTCTGACTCCCTGGGGTCAGTGTTCCCCTCTCTGGGGTTCATTCATGTAGGGTCACATGCTCTTCCGACTGAACCAGCCAGGCGCCCCTCACAGCTCTGTTTTTAAGCTGGTCTTTCAGACCTTGTCAGTTCCGCCCAGGTTATCTCTGAATGCATCCTTCTTTTCTTGAATAAATGACAGGATGCTACAGGCTGTCTGAAATGCTTCCTATCTCAAAAGGTGGAAGATTCTTTCCCAGAATCTTAGCCTTTCTTCCAGGAGAAAAGTATTAGAGTCAAAATCTAGCTAGTGCCTCTCATCAGCCAGAGGAAGGCTTCTCGATGCTAGAGTATTCTCAGGCCACTTTATCACCATAGAAAGAGTTTTTTTCCTTTTGGCTTTTTACCCCCCTGTTTTGCATATCATGTCTCCATGTTACCTTAACCAAAGTTCTTGATACTTTTCTCTATTTTTTTGAGAGATACAGAGTGAGCTGGGGGAGGGAGAGGGAGAGAGGGAGACTCTCAAGCAGACTCACTGAGCGTGGAGCCCGATGCGGGGCTTGATCTCACAACCCTGAGATCATGACCTGAGCCAAAATCAGGAGTTGGACGCTTAACCGACTGAGCCATCCAGGCGCCCCCGTTGTTAGTTTTCTCTAACGTGAGATATTATCAGTCAACTTCACCCCCCTTTTTTCAGCTGATAATTTTTCCATTTTTCCACCAACACTGACATACAAACTTGTCAGAGCAAACCACAGCAGTTAGTACGGCTCTGTCCCACCATTTTTCCAAGTCTCCACTCCACTCTCTTAACCCTCCGCTCCAGCATCCCTGGGCTCCAAAGTGTGCGTGTCCCTCCGACCTGACTCATAAGCACCATCGCATCCCATCATCCAGGACCCCTCTGAGAGTAACTTTCCCTCATGAGAGGGGCACGCACTTCACAAAGGTGAATGGAGACACAGACCCAAGGCTTCCCAAGGCTTCCCAAGGCTCCACTTCAACTTCTCTAGTTTTCGCCTTCTGAGTCTTAAAATTTAAATCTGTTTTCTTCCCCTGTATACTTTCCCTTTTCTTTGGTGCTTTTTTTGGTCATCGGTAGTTTTAGAACTGATCTCCACTTCCTCACAGATCCTAGGATACGTATCTTTCACATCCCTTTCTGATCCTCCCAAGGTGCTTATAACACCATTTTTGGTTCCTGTATTTATTGCATTTGTAACTTCAAATGCTAACTTACACCTTTATTTCGTGTTTCATAACATATATACCGTATCTCTTGACCCCAGCTCTTACAGAAATAATGCCTTTGTTCTCCATTTACCTTTGCTTCTACCTTCCATCTGTTTCTATCATCTGTACTTTCATTTTTGTATTTTTAAGATTAAAAGAATTTATATTCTCGGAACGCCTGGGTGGCTCAGTCGGTTAATTGGTTAATCACCTGCCTTTGGCTCAGGTCATGATCCCAGGGTCCTGGGATTAAGAGCCCTGCGTAGGGCTTCCTGCTCAGTGGGGAGCCTGCTTCTCCCTCTGCCTTTCCCCCTCCCCCTGCCTGTGCTCTGTCTCTGACAAATAAACACATAAAATCTTAAAAAGAAAGTATTTATATTCTCTTCTGTTGCCATAATACATTCTGTTCAATCAAAAAGTTGAAAATGAATAAGCAAATATATACAGTCTCTATCAGGTAAGAATATTTCTGTTTTATGCAAGAAGAAACGTGACCCAGATTCACTTACGTAAAAAGCGAGTTTATGGACTCACAGAAGAGAAAGTCCCAGAATAGGGTTGGCGATAGGTGTGGCTTAAAGCAGGAGCTCATAAAATAACATCAGGACCTAAGTCCTCTCCATCTTTTGGCTCTGCCCCCCGCCCCCCGTGTGTCAGTCTCAACCTCAGAGAGGCTCTCTGCCCTGTGACTTTCACGTGGCAGCCAGCAACTTCTAAGACTCCATCATTCCAGATTTATGACCAGTAGGAAAGAGAAAATCTTTGCCTCAACGTTTCCAGCTAACATCCTAAGTTTCCCTGTGACTGGACATCTTAGGGCGCATGCTGCCTTTTAACCAACATTGTCACCAGCGAGTGCTTTCTACTACTTGGCTTCAGCCTGGCTTCGTGTTCCCTCCTGAGACTTGAAGGCAGAGCCCTGCCCGGACCAGAGGGCTGACTGGAGAAGGACCCTGAGCTAGTTAGGAGATACATATCACGTATTCTTTATTTCTTCCTAGTTTCCCTTTCTCTCCTCCAGGCACCAACTTTCCTCAGCCCCAAAGCCTAGCCCCCCTTCCCTCGCGAATATCAATTCTTATAAACAGAGAAGCCTGGGAGGGAGTTTCAGGCCTCCCACCCCCAAATTCTGAGTAAGCTCTCCTGGAACAGTCAGCTCCGGAGAACCTCTTGGAAAGGACCCTGAGGAGAGAATTATAGGATAGAGTCATCAGGGAAGGATTCTGAAGCAATTTTTTTTAGAGAGGGAAGAAAATAGTCTTCTAGAAATAAACATGGCTTTCATCACCTCCTGAAGTGTCTCCAGATTCTCAAGCACAGCAAATCTCCTGGATCCGTATTTTCTGCAGCTTCACCTTCCTGGAGTCACCCCTCCTCCTGCTCCAGCCTGTTCTGGCTGCAGAGCTCTCACCCCCAGCTCCCTTCATTACCCTCCTGGCTCGAAGTGCAAGTCTGCATCTTTGTGGCTTTACTCACTGGCCTCAGTTTATCCTCAGGAACTTCCTCATCGGGGATATGCTGGGAGATAAAGGTCCTTTTTCCTTGTTTGTCTGAAAATGTTTCTAGTCTACCCTTACACTTGACAAAAAAATTGTCAGGATATAAAATTAAAAGACTGAGAACATTTTCCATCAGAAATCTAAAGGCATGATTATTCTGTCATCTTCTAGGACTGACAACTACAGATGAGCAGTCCCATGTGAGCCAAATTTTCAAGTCTAATTTGGAAGTCACCTCTTTTTCATCCATCTTTGAAATTTTTAGAATCTTCTTTTTATTCACGGAGTTTTAAATTTCACAATGATTTAGGGATGCCTGGTTGGCTCAGTCAGTTACGCATCTGCCTTTGGGTCAGGTCGTGATCCCAGAGTCCTGGGATCAAGTCCTGCATCAGGCTCCCTGCTCAGTGGGGAGCTTGCTTCTCCCTCTCCCTGCTGCTCCCCCTGCTTGTGCTGACAAATAAAATCTTAAAATAAAAAAATAAATTTCACAATGATTTATCAAAATGTGAGTCTTTTTTCATTCATGTGCTTGGAATATGGTGGATCCTTTCAGTCTGGTGACTTGTGTCCTTCAGGTCTTGTCCACCCGGTTTTATCCATTTGGAATTTCTATTAGTCTAGCATCATGAGTCCTTTTTCTCAAATTTGTCTTTATCTTACAATTTTTCGTTGATTTGCTTATCAATTATATACACTTAATTCCCAAAGCTCATTCTTGCTTCCTGGTTGTTCTTTCTCAGAGCTGTTTCAGCTCGTTTTATTTTGGTCACTCTCTTTCATCTTGTAGGCTTTCAAATATCTGGTAATACTAATTTATTTTTAGGAAAGAGCCACAAAGACCGGACTGGGACTCTGTGAATACGTGCTGGGCTTGTTTACTGGAGAGCCTGGCTCTCAGCTGGTCAGAGTGCAGACACTAGAAATACATGATCTCACAGTTGCTTGAGAGGCTGATGCCTGCCTGCTAGGGTTTCTGGGCGGGAATGGGGTGGGAGAGGGTGTAAGAAGGGTACAATGTTCCATCTATAGAACTTCAATTTTATTTCCCAGTTTCCACGCCCAAGTCTTCTTTCTTTCTGTGACTCTTCCCGGTGTTTCCTAGTCTCACGGTTCTCTTGGGTCCTGACTCTACCCAACTCTGTCTCCCAGTCCCCTAACAGTCCAAGCTGTTGCTTCCTGCATCTTGCATCATTAGGAACTACGACTCCATCCGCTTCCTTTCTCTCAGAAATGTGTTGACATTTCTGCTACACTGATATCCCCCTCTTGTTTTCTCTTTGCTGTGCATTTATACCTTTTTTTCAGTCATATAATGGGTTTTCAGGTGGGAAAAGACAAACTTGTGTTTTCCCTCTTGAATCGGAAGTTAATAGATGATTGTGTATGAGCGCTAAAAGCAAAAAAACATAAAAGGACTCCAACATTCAGTACCACCTGTCTTCTTAGAAGGAAACCCCAGGCACGCTCCCCTTCAAGACAGAGGAGACTCACCATGGACACGCTGTAATGGCTCCTCTGGGCCATGGCTCAGCTCTGTAGGTCTCCATCTTCCCTGTTGTGAGGGGAAAACCAATGGAAATGGTTCAGATGAAAGGATCTTCCTGATGGGATGGATGCAACAGCAATCACACTGGCCTGAGAATGTGACGGGGGCCTGATATTTTACAGGATTCTCTCTGTACCACTCCATGCTACCCTTCCGTCCCACCCCCACCACTCCTCAACAGTCCAGTTGAATCTGCCTCTCACTGGGCTTTTTTTTCCCCCCAAAGCTTTCCCAGCAGAAGGGGTGAATGTATCATTCATTACCTTATTTTTTTTTAAGATTTTATTTATTTATTTGACAGAGAGAGACAGCCAACAAGAGAGGGAACACAAGCAGGGGGAGTGGGAGAGGAAGAAGCAGGCTCCCAGTGGAGGAGCCCAATGCGGGGCTCGATCCCAGAACGCCAGGATCACGCCCTGAGCCGAAGGCAGAGGCTTAACGACTGAGCCACCCAGGCGCCCCCATTACCTTATTTTTCTTAAGATTTAGTTATGTTCTAATACTCATTTACTTCCATGATTTAATTTCACATAAGGACTCAAGTTTAATAAACTGTAACATAGGGGTGCCTGGTTGGCTCAGTCGTTAAGCGTCTGCCTTCGGCTCAGGGCATGATCCCAGGCTCCTGGGAGCGAGCCTCGCATCGGGCTCCCTGCTCCGCTGGGAGCCTGCTTCTTCCTCTCCCACTCCCCCTGCTTGTGTACCCTCTCTCGCTGGCTCTCTCTCTCTCTGTCAAAAAAAAAAAAAAAACAACAACAAACAAACAACCCATAACATACGTCTAACTGTATCTTGTTCACCAATACAAAATGGCTCTGCATTCCTGATACATTCTGAGCCAATACCTGTTATTTATATTCTGGACCTTGCCTCCATGTTAAGAAAGAGGAAAACTATCTGAAGATAAGATTGTCATATACAAGATGAATCTGGCTTCATCTTTTAAAAATGCAAACCCTCAAGTTTGAATGACCGCAAACATAACCTTATAGTCTTATTCTAGTAGAGTGGGTATTTGCCAAAGAGAGCACCTCCTATTTACCACCATTACCTGTCACATTGTGGGTGCTTGAGAGATGTTTGCTGGGCCAATGAGTATTGGGCCAGAACTGTTTAAGTACCTTTTGCTGGGGTCAGGATTCATTCTGGAGACCAGAATGGCACTCATTATGCAGGCTACTGCAAGCTGTGGGGAGACAGGCGTCTAAGAGGCTGAAGAATAAGGGAAACCTGTAGTTGAATGTTTGGAAAAGGGGAAGGAGAAATCACTAGCATTTAACTACTTTTCAGTTCGAGCTGAAGAGGATTCTGGTTCTGAGTTCATTTAAAAGGTACAGGATGTTTAGAGAACATTATTTTTAACAGCGGAAAACCAGAAACAGAATGAATGTCTAACACTAAAAGAAAACAGTTACTGGATAGAATAATAATGTAGTCTTTTTAAAAATAGGCTCTATTTTTTAGAACAGTTTTAGATTTACAGAAGAATCGAGATGGTAGTACAAGGAGTTCCCACATATCCCACACCCAGTTTCCCATATTACTGAGATCTTACATCAGTATGGTATATTTGTTACAATTAACAAATGGATACTGATACCTTATTATTAACCAAAGTCCATGCTTTATTTAGATTCCTTTAGGTTTTTGCCTGCTGTCCTCCTTCTGTTCCAAAATCCCATCCAGAATACATTATGTTTAGCTGTCATGTCTCCTTAGGCTTCCTTTGACTGTAACAGTAGATATAATGTAAGTTTTTTTAAAATGATGAATTTACAAAAAAAAAAAATGTGAATGAATTTACATAAGGGAATAAAGACCAAAAAGGAACACAAGGAAACAAAAATACTGTGTTGAGGCATCAAGGTTATGGTTGAAATGTACATATTTATATTATTTTCTTTTTAAAATCACATTCCAATTAATGTTGGTTCAATTATAAATTCTCAACTCTTCACCTCTACCTCTCCCCATCACATTTTTACAGCTTTTGACTCACAGATAAGCACCCTGCAGACATCAGCTCCAAAACAGCTGATGGGGACGTACAGGCAGGCCCCCGGAGTCTCCCTTGAGGTTAGACTGGATGCCCTGAACCGGGAGCAGAATGACACTTCTTCTGAAGTCTTCATCTCTTCCTCCCCCCATCATTTTGAGACTGAGATAAAGTAGGTATTTGAACCTCACCTTTAGGGAAGCTTCTCAATTTTTGAGGCTAGACGTCTAATTCTTTAATACGCTGAGAGGACAGATTCCCTGCTCTAGTTAGGGAATACACACCATGTGGGTTTTTTTTCTCTATTTTTCTTTTTTCTCTCCCCCAGGCACTTTCCTTTTCTCCTTTCTTCAGCCTCAAAGCACTACTCCCCGCCATTTGGAACTAATTCATGCACCTCATAGGTCCAGACTCTGCTTACACTCTGCTGGGAGACTCTGCCACCCAGAAGTGTGGAGAAGACTCAGAGTAGAGGCAAGAGCAGAGCAGACTTTTTGGAACTTCAAGGGTTTTGAAGCCACTGTGCAGAAGCCGAAGGCCCTGGGGGAAAGGGTGTTCAGAAACTTACCACCTTCTTTCCTCTTCTTCCTGGGAACACTCCTGGAGTACCTGTCCAGCCTCCCACGCAGATGGGCGTGGTCACAGGACCGAGTTCAAGCCGGCCGAATCTGGGCAGAAGTGGTGTATGTCACCTCAAGGCCTGGCCTGTAAATAAAAGTCTTCTCAAGTGAGGAATGTTGGTGAAACAGAAACAATCATGGTCACCCAGCCTTACCGTCTATCTGCTCAGCATACACGCCTGTCTTCTCATACATACAAGCCCACACGCCCCATGAATGTAATCCACATATCGCCTCAAACTCGCTTAGTCACATGCAACTTCTGCATCCAGCTCCGGGTTTGGGATCTCCGGGTACCACTTGTATCGGGTCTGGATATTGTTTCTCCCATTCCAGCAACCCCTGAATGAAGTGATGACGGCTCCCTGCCTTCCACCCAGCAGTTTTGAAATTTCAAGTCTGTCACTAGCAACACTTCATTTCTGTATTATCAGGCCTCTCGGGTGACAGAAATCCAAGGTGTTTGGCAAAGTGAGATAATCCTGAAGCCAAAAGAGAATTAACTTGGTCTCTGTGGGATGTGGCATCTATAGCATTTAGAATCGGAATCTGTGGGGGGAGGCCGGGAGAAGGCTGACTCTGGAGACGAATGCATGGAGAGGCCTTGCACTTGCAGAGTTACAGGGAGGGCTTTCAGATCCCACAACCCCCCACCCCCACCCCCTGCACCGTCTGCCTACACGTCCCTCTTGGGTTCTTTGAAACATGTTTGTGTTTTTATAATAATTAACCCTCCCTTTCTGCCTCCCAATCTTTTTTGGCTTAATTAATTTGAATTGGTTTTCAGAATTTGTCATTAAAGAATCCTAAGACGATGAAGCAATGTTTAGAAATGCCAAAGGAAGGAAGCATGCGCTAATGATCGGCGGGTTTCATCTACTTCTTCAGGTCGAAAGAGTGGACTCCAAACCCAGGCACTGCAAATTCGTTATCAAGTCCCACTTTTCTATGAGGGTGTGATAATCACCTTTGAGAAATTCCCCTGTGGAGATTTATAGGGGAGTAATATCTTTAATTAACTGACATTTCATCAAGTCTGGAGATCCCTGCTAGAAAGAAAATCTTTGCTAACCCCTGAATCAGAGTTTTAGGTTACAAATCTTCACCATCATTCATTCATAACCTCCTCATTCTTGCCTCAAAGGGCTGTGCTTCTGGAAAATTACTTTGGTAGCAGACATAGCATCTATCCACAGGGAGGAATCTGGACACTAAGAAACAAATTAGGAAGTAACTGCAACAATGAAAGGGAAACATTTTCCCTCAAATCCTGGCAAAGTAAGAGGGAATGGGGGCACGTGGGTGGCTCAGTTGGTTAAGCATCTCTCTTCGGCTCAGGTCATGATCCCAGGTCCCAGGATCGAGCCCCAGTCAGGCTTCCTGCTCAGCGGGAAGCCAGCTTCTCCCTCTCCCTCTGCTTGTGTGCGTACTCTCTCTCTCTCTCTCTCTGTCTCTGTCAAATAAATAAATTTTTAAAAAATAAGTAAAATAAAAATAAAAGAGAGAATGGGTTCGGGAGATGCGCAGATGGGATTTCACAACTGAGCAGGTGTGAGATTTGAAGGAGAGGCCTGAGTCAATGAGAACCCAGGGCTCCATCTGCAGCATTTCATTGTGTTAATGTATAATTAAAATTAAGTTACATTACATTTTGCCCTTCATATTGGCAAAAATTAGAAAGCTAATTAATGCTAAATGTGGTTGGGGATAAAGAAATACAGGGCCACAGATACACTGCCAGTGGCAGCACAGCCTGTGCGATCATTCTGGACCCCAATCTGGCAGTACTAGGTGAAATTAAGATGACCTGTGCCTTATTTACCCAATTATTTCCCTGAGCCTATATCCAAGGGATGTTCTCACACGTGTTGAAAGGGGAGAGGTACTAGGGCGCTCATTGCAAGTGTTTTAAGTAGAGAGTGGGAGGCAATCTACTTACCTGTCACCGGTGGACTGAACAGGTAAAATGTGGGGGATGCTTCCAGCGGAGCACGCTGTAGCAACCAGAAGCACCCAACTAGGTGTACTTCAGCACCACAGCTAGATCTCAGAACCACAGGACCTGATAAAAAAGAAATAGTGAGCAGGGGCACCTGGCTGGCTCAGTCAGGAAAGCATACGATGCTTGATCTCAGGGTTGTGAGTTTGGGCCCCATGTTGGGTATAGAGGTTACTTAAAAATAAAAATAAAAAATAGTAAGCTATAGCTTTTTTTTTAAAAGATTTTATTTATTTATGTGACAGAGAGACAGCCAGCGAGAGAGGGAACACAAGCAGGGGGAGTGGGAGAGGAAGAAGCAGGCTCATAGCGGAAGAGCCTGACGTGGGGCTCGATCCCAGATCGCCGGGATCACGCCCTGAGCCGAAGGCAGATGCTTAACGACTGCGCTACTCAGGCGCCCCAAGCTATAGCTTTTTACGTAAATTGGCCACTTACATGAATGAAAAACGTATGTACCTAACATAATACATTTTAGAAGAAACATAACAAATAAAAAGATACGCATCACATGTATTAGAGTGTTGCCCATTTAGAGAAAAGAATGGGAGGAATGAGAAAAAAAGAGAATAAATCAGTAAATGAAGAAGGGAGAGGCTTCGAGCGGACCAATAAGGACAGAGTGCCATGAACGAAGGAGCATTACAGACTCAACCCTCTGACCTGAGATGAGAAGAGATGAAGGACGTAAATATCCCACAATATCACTGAGACTTGAGGAAGCCCTCGAGTGGCGCTCTTCCTTGGAAGGTATGCTTTGATCAAAAGAAGCACATGTGGAAGAAAGGCAGGCAGAGAAGCCTCGCAGATCAAGATGTGCTTGACCCTGTGAACGGCCATGACGCTCAGATCATGAGCACGGTAACAGTTACTAGGTTGAGACACAGGAGAAAGGCAGAAAACACGGTGGGAACGGGATCCAAATTTTTGACTGAACGAAGGAAATGGATAATATGTCCCTGACATAACCAAGAAGGGCATACTTGTTAGCGGAACTCATTTACGCTGAGAAGCACTGGGGGTTAAGGAGAGACAGCAACAAGCAAGATACGAGTTATCAAGTGAACTAAAAAATGACCGTCAAATTCACGTTGAAAACGTATTTTTCCTCGAGATTATAAAGGGTCAGTGTCCAAAAGGAACCAGGTAACTGGCAGCTCCGAATTGGAGAATTTCTGGGGTCTGTGAGTAGGAAGATGGAGTCTCGAGGAAATGAAGTCCTCTTACGGAAATGAGAACTTAGGGGAAGGGGAGGGAAGAGCTGAGGCTGGCGGATGGGGGTGGCTACGGTTGGGAGGGGTGTGGGAGTGAAGACCCAAATTCTACACTCAGCAAGAAGTATTCCAAGGGAGGAAGTAAAATTCCCTTAGAAACTCTAAAACTTAACCCTATCCCGTAATTGTCCCCTGAACCCTGACACAGCTCTGCCGGTTACCTGAACCTCAGATGGCCCCTCATCAAACTGGTGGCACCCAGATCCTCAGGACGGTGGATGAGTATATTCTATTTTCCCACCTCTCTCTCATCTCCTAATTCAAGTTCCCCTGTGTCAACCGCCTCTTTCCTCCTTCAGTCAAATTTTTATTAGAAATAAAAACTGTAGTCAGGATGTTAAAATAAATGCTCTCGGTGAAGGGTCATTTATAGAGGAAGGTCGTGGTTCTTGGACTTCCCATGTCTCTTCTAATGGAACATTCTGATACACCTCTCATGATTAAGTCGTATTGAGTCCAGCACGACGGGTATGGCTCTGAAACAGCACTCAGAGACTTCAAGATGAGAAAATAATTGAGAACAGGAATCTGTCTCACTCATCTTTGTAAGTCCCTGAGCCTACTCGGGCATTTAGCACACAGAAAGTACCAAGGCAGTGACTGACGTGTCAATGAGTATTGACAGAAGCCAGAAGCGCGTAACTACCTCACGCCGAAGTCAGGATGCACCCTGCCTGGATTAGGGCTAAAGATGCAAGTGAGGTGAAGTTGGTTGTGAAGAGGGGCTGCGAAAGCTCAAAACCAGGAAGGCTTTGCCAGTCTCGGAATGTGGACGATGGCCAGTGATTACTAACTTCCCAATTTGTTATAGGTAAATATAAACAAGATGTTTACGGAAAATTACTTAGGATAGTGAAAAAAACAAGAAACAAGTTTGAACAGGTACTGGAATGTTCCAGAGAAATTAAAAAGAAAGCACTGACATTAGAATAGTTTGTGACAGAGTGAAGGGATTTTAGGTGAAATTTAACTTATTTTTATAATGTTGCACGTTGTCATTTTAAATGTTTAAAAGAGAAAAGGAATTCAGTGAACTTTTCACCTTGTACCTAGTCACTGAACAGATACTAACTTGAAAAAAGCACATGGGAACCCACATGCAGGCCTGCTACTCATTTAGGTTTCAACACATGCTCGGAACAATGGGCAGAATATTCCCTCTCAATTTTTCACCTCATCTCTCCTATATCATTGTGAAGAGAAATAAAATGGGTTTTTGGCATATTGAGTTTAGACAGGGATCTCATTCCATTGCCTTGGAAGTCAGATGGAGAATATTTTGTAGGCCCCCAGGGAGAAGTATCTAGGGACAGCTGGAACACACTCAATACATCAATTTCAGTTTTCTGTTTTCCTCTGTCTCTTCTCCCAGTTGGTTCTGCACCACCTACATTCTCCTTTCCTTTAGTCACAAAACACATCAATTAATACTAGATGTTTGGGGAGCTGCTGCCAAGTTCACACACTCAATATCTGATCAAGCTCCACTAGAAAGCTGTAATGCATGTAAGTTCTGGATGGCTCTAGATAAAAGGAGTGATCAAAGTAAACAGGGCTGCCGCGGTCCTGTTGTCCAGTTTGTGCACTGCTTAAAGATGCCTGGCTGAGTATGTGAACGAGCAGTCCCTACTTCTTCCCCCAAGTTGTGCGCACTTACCTTTTCTTCATACAGAGATGTTGTCCATGTGTCAAAACTGTGGCCCCCAGGGGCCGTGTCTGCTCAGAAGAGGGCACTCTTATCTAGTCCACACTGAAGGCGTTTTCTTCCATTCATTCAAGGCACATACTCTTAGCAGAGAGTGGGTTAGGGTTACTCAGAGAAATCTTGGGAGGGAAGGACTTGAAGACAATTCTGAAAGAAAAAAAGATGGCTTGTTTAGAGAGAAACTAGCAGGGCCCAGACAATTAGAGCAGGAAGAGAGACCGCAGACACTCTCCGTGTCCTGCCTGCATTCCCCTCAGACTGCCATCTCTGCCTCTGCTGCAGTTCTGCACCTGAAAGGCTGTCCCAGAACTGTGGAAAGGTGTTCTGTTCACCCAGACTCATCGTTCTGGAAGTGCTGGGGAATGAACACTCCCTGGGTCAGCCATCAGCCAATGTCTGATGAGACTTGGTGTAAAATACCCCAAATGCCCTGGTTCTCTAGTGAGGTAATCTTGAGGTATGTTTTGCACCCTTTTCTGTAATTTTCCTGTGGAATTAAGCTCCACTCGGCCCCTGTGGCAGCTGGCTTAGTAACATACCCCCTTTCTGGCTGTCTCCTTTCCCTGTGTCCCTTCCCGAACTCCCCTGCAGGTGGCGCCTGTACCTCCCAAATAAACTGCATGCACCGGAATCTTCCCGTCAGCTTCTGAGGGCATCTCGGCTGAGGTACGCGCTGTGGGCCTTGCTGGAACAGACACTGGTCCGGGGTTGAGAGGAAAGTGGATACATGAGTGGGGCGGGAGGCCATTTGTTTAAGGACTTACGAGACCAGACCGAGACCTTCCACCCGATTTAGGAAGCCGTTCATGTGTTGGGTGAAATAGGAGTATTTTTCTTACAATTTATTATTTTCACATTTAATGTGTTAATTCCTAGATTTCTATAAATCTTGCATTTTCCAGTTGAGTTCTGGCTATTAAAGGCTTGCCTGAAGTCAAAGACTGCAGCCTTCCTATTAGTTGTGTGTAAAAAGAAACTCTAGAGAGAAGTCTTATTACAGTGAAGACAGGGATGAAATTCAGAGCAATGAAGCCATTCTCCAGAGCTTGTTAGAGAAAGATGAAGGCTGAGAATAGTAAGAGGATTTTTATTTGTAGCCATCCTCTTCAATACTTTATAGCCTTTTAAAAAAGGGACTTTTTAAGGTTATCTGAAGTCTCCTTAAAAACACTGAGACTTCAAAAATTTAGTATTATTTTCTACGGTAGGAAACCTCGAACCTCAAAGAATTGCATAATAATTGGTTGTCATGGGAAACCACATGATTGTAACTGGTGTCTCTAACTCCTAAAGGTATAAAAATAACCTAAATCCCTTTGTTCTGCAGAAGAGTCTCAAAATTCTCTGACTCTTCTCACTTAATCCCAGAAAAAAATTAATAAAGTCTGTGACTCTGGCAGATTCTGTCCTAAGACAATGCATTTGAGAAATTTAAATTAGAAAGCGGGCAAACCTACTGCATCCTCTCGGCCTTGAAGGCTTAGAAATCTGGGTTAATCTTTCTTAGAGGTGTTTCCCCCTGCCACACAAGTTCAGAAACCTGGTATCATCTTGAAATGTGGACTCCTATCAACCAATCTCACAGAGACTGCCACATTAAAAACAACAACAACAACACTAGCTTGTTCATTGACTCTGGAACTCTTTCGGCAGAGGGGACTGGAGACACATTCTCTGCTCGCAGCTCTTCTGCCCTGTAGGCAGGCTACCCAAGGAGTCAAATTATCATCAGAAGTGTGTTTGGTGTGCAATCGATCACAATTAAGGGAATTCGATCATCTGAGTGGTTGGCGTCAGATTAAGGACGATACTCTCATCTTGCTCTCAGGACCAGAGTATATGGTGGATTTTTTTGGTTTTTGTCCTCCCCCCTCCCCCCCATGGAGACTATTTGGATGGACACCACAGGGTTCGTCTTTGGGATTCTCTTTTTTCTACATTTTTCATGCCTAACCAATAAATCCCCTTCTGATGAACACTTTCTTTAGATATTTTAAATACATTGGCCTGGTCCCAAAAGGCATGGGTTCTTAACTAGGGGTTTATGAATAACTGGATGGTGTTGAATACCTGAAAAGCGAATGCATATTTTGCGTCTATGGACATTGTCTTTAGAGAAGATTGATAGCTTTTACCAGACTCTCAAAGTGATTTGTTATCAAAACAAGGTTAAGAACTAGAGACAGAAACAAAGTGAAGTCCTGCCAGCCTGGGTACCCACTTCTCAGAATGATTTTCTGTATTTCTACCCTGACTCAGTATGTGCTGTTTTAAAGCACTAACTCTTTTGGGGCACTCTTATTTCTATATTTAAGGGAAAGAGAAGGTGCCTCCCTATAACCGTGAAAGATCTGATAGAAAGAAATGGGAGGACTTCTACAAGGAGCGATCTACGTGAGCCAAAAGGGAAGTGTCCTGTCCGACAGGATTTTAGATGCGTTAAAAAAAAAAAAAAAAAAAAAAAAAAAAATCCCAATTTACCCTCTGTTATTTTGAAAGTTCTAAAATTGATTTCTCTCTTTTAGTGGTTAGCCTGTATGTAGGTCAGAATAAATAGGGATGGTTGCTTTAAATCTGGAAAAGCTGGAAAGCACGTAGAGAAGTGGCTTCTAAGCTCATCAGACCAAAGAGGTGAAATGTGAGTTTGAATAGACATGAAGTCGTGAATTCCTAATGTGGATTTAAGCTGTAATATTTAATTTGAATACCCACAAGTGGCTTTAACAGCTCACTTGGTTTGTTTATCAAAGCCTGGACTCAGTGGTGATCTAGAGTCAATGAGATGAAGGTGTCTAAGGTCCAAAAGCACAGGGAGATGGAAATCTTGGAGTGGACCTAAGTGTGGAATCTCCTCGGCCCCCCTCATCGGTAACCCTAGCTAGGTCCAGAGGCTGCCCCCTTATGACAGCAGCACAGGTGATGGAAGCACCCGGAAAAGCAATATCCCAAAGATGGCGGTGGGAGACACCACCTCAGAACTGGAGTTGCTGATTTCAGTGGGAACAGAACTCTGGATTGGCAGAGGCCAGGTGGTGGTTCTTAACTTCAGGGTCAGGTTGGGTGATGCAGGGACAGAAAGGCCCTTAGAGTGTTTTGACTTTCAGAGATCTGTGATGGCAGCTAATGGATCATGGGGTTCTTAGGAATGAACAGATGGGCCGTCTACTAAGGTATGGCTTTAGCTATGTATTTGGAAAACAGAAACGTGACGTAAGTTGTCACAGTGGGACTATGTTGCCTTATATCTAATTATCAAACCAAGTCAGATCACAGGCCTAGAACCCCTCAATTAAGGGGGAAAACTCGGTCCCTTTAAGGAAGGACCCAGAAATGTGGCTGTATTAAAAACTTTCCTCCAAGCCTCCCTGAGAAAGACCTACATCCAGTTATTACAATGACTATGCACTGGGAGGGGGAAAAACCTGTTGGGAGCTAGTAGGTACTATTTCTTAGTTGATGCTATTCACTGGGGTACAAAATACCACCCTGGTTAGAATGCGGGTATACATATATATACTAGTATAGGGTAGATATACTTGGTAATTGGCTGAATTCCTCCATTGGTTACCTAAACCCTTCCTTTATTGTCTCTTATTCAATCCATCCCTATGGCCTCATGACAAGGATGGTCTGGAGAGGAGCTATGTAGACAGGCTTCCTGGAACGGGCATAGCATATAAAGACAATCATGTCCCACAAAAATGCCCAACAGGAGGCATATACTATATTTCAGTCACTCAGTAATAGTCATGTGGACAAGATGACTGGTCATGTAGATGTCAGCCTCTTGCCCCATCCACCTCACCGACTGCCCAAGGGGTCAGGTACAAAGTGACATGGTGGTGAAGGAACAACATAAATTCCCTTCATCAAAGTTACTTTGGCTACCACCACTGGTGAGTGCCAATAGCAGAAACCAACAATGAGTGCCCAATATAGCACCACTCCCTGGGGAGACCAACCAGCCAACTGATGTTAAATTTATTTCATCGAAACCCTTCCTTCATTGAGGACTGAACAGTGTCCTCATGGGAATATATTTCCAGATTTTCTTTCCATGCTCCCAATGCTTTCATCAGAATCATCAAAGACCTACAAAGAATACCTTATGAAATACCACCATGAAATCCCCATACGACAGAACTTCTGACCAAGAAACTAATTTTACAGTGAAAGCGATGTGTCAATTGGCTCGTACCATGGAATTTATTGGTTTGGGATATACATTATTACCCAGAAACAAATGGCCTTAAAGAAGAATGGAATGAACCTCCTGAAGGCTCAGTTATGGTGGCGGTAGCAACATAGCACCCTAACAAGTTGGGGAGCTATCCTCCAGGAGCAGCACGTGTTAAACCAGCAACCAGTATTTGATGTGTCCTCCACAGCTGAGACACACATGTAGAGGAAGAAAGAGGGTGGAGGTAGGAATGGTCCCTCTCATATCTAATAATCCAGCTAAAAAATATCTGCTTCTTGTTCTCACAGTCTTGGTGTTGGCAGGTGTAGAAGTCTTAATTCCTAAGTGAGATGACACTTCCAACAAGGAACACAGTCATGGTCTCACACAATTAGAAGCTGAGACTGCTCAGCTGCCATTTTGGTCTCCTTATGACACTGAGCCAACAGGCAGACGTGGGTTTTCTATTGTCTGCAATACCTACTCCTAACTGTTAAGGGGTAAGTGGGTTATAGGGTATTTCAGGACATCATAGTCTAAGACAGCATCAAGAAGAAATTCTAATTTTGAGTTATCTCTGGCATACCAATGATTTTATTTTTTTTAAAGATTTATTCATTTGAGAGCGTGAGAGCATGAGTGTGAGAGGCAGAGGGAGAGGGAGAGAGAATCTGTAGCAGACTCCGTGCTGAGCATGGAGCCCGACCTGGGGCTTGATCTCATGACCCGAGATCATGACCTGAGCCTAAACCAAGAGTCCGATGTTTAACCGACTGCACCACCCAGGCGCCCCCCAATTATTTTATTTTAAATCGACAACCAGGGACATGTGGTCTAACATGTAATGTACAGAGGTGGGAATTCCCTTTTAAACTTTGGTCTGGAGAAAGCCTATGGAAGGCCAATCTAGCCTACAGATAGAAACAGAAAACTCAACCTTTTGCAAGTCACATAGGAAAGGTAGCAGAAGTGGAAAAGCCCAGTTTATGATCACTAACTGAAATGACAAAGTCTTCTGACACAAAGGCAGTTCAGAAAGAGAGAGCAGGGAGAACTCAAAGATCACAGAGAGGCCTACCATTTGATACTCAGTTCTGGTCTGACAGGGCTCCTCCACCGTTCCCAGGCTCTGTGGTGCTCCAGATTCATCCAAGATGTGTCTGATCACGGTGGGAAATCTGACCAGATTCAAAGATGGCAGTAAGACTGTGTTATTAAATTCAAGCTCCATGCAGGAAGAAATGGAAAACACCAGAACGAAGCAGTTCCTTGACATGCCTTGCTAGGGATGAGGCCAGTTGCACAGAGCAAATGATCATATCCTTGAGAAATTTTTCATGGAACTTCCTTAAGACTGAAAGTGTCCAGGACGCAGGTGTAAATTCAAGTCTGGAGTTCTGGATCGCAGGGTGGAGGTCCAGGGTCATTTGCACAGAAAAGAGGTACCAGGAGAGCAGCTAACACTGACTCCTCATTCTCACGGTCTTATGCTTCGTTGCAGTCCTTGTTCAACTTGTAGGTAACATGCGTGTTAGATGCAACAGGTCACCTTTTGATCCCAACTTGGTGTTGAATAGTACAGGTGATGTTTTCCAGTCCTGGGCCCACATCCTCCAGACAAACTACTCTCCCTTCATATTTCATGAGACAAGATGACCCCCAGAGTGGAGGCATAAACTAGGGTCTGTTGGAGACTGTGGATCCTAAATAGGAAGAAATTTTTTATTTCATTCCTTTTTTTGAAAAGATTTTGTTATTTATTTGACAGAGAGAGCGAGAGAGCACAAGCAAGGGGAGCAGCAGAGGGAGAGGGAGAAGTAGGCTGCCTGCTAAGCAGGGAGCCCTATGTGGGGCTCAATCCCAGGACCCTGGGATCATGACCTGAGCTGAAGGCAGACACTTAACTGACTCAGCCACCCAGGTGCCCCCAGACGAAGTGTTTAATGATAAAGCTAAATAAAAGCCATACAATGTAATTCTCCATAGGGAAGCTAGTATGGATTTGTTATACATGTTGCATACATGAGCTCTGTGGCAGGAATGCATGTAATTTCATGCTTAGGCAAGAGGTCCATGGTATGGGCTCTGCATGGACATGGTTGACAACACAGCTGATGACTGGTCTGTAGGCTGTACTGAAGAAATGGAAGGAGAGTTCTCCCAGCGGTTATAAGAACTGGAAGCAAATGAAAACTTTAAAACCAAAAGTAAGGGGCACCTGGCTGGTTCAGTCAGTGGAGCATGTAACTCTTGATCTCAGGGCTGTGAGTCCAAGCCCCATGTAGGGTGTAGAGATTACTTAAAAATAAAATCTTAAAAAATAAATAAATAAAATAAGTAAAAGTGCAGAGAGAAAAATGGAAGAGAAAAAAAAACAAAAAACCCCCAAAAAACCAGAATGAGCAATACGGCAATCTCCCCAGAGCAGCCCTCGTGACCTCCACTGGGCACACCACAACAGAATTTAGCAGCACTGTAGAATCCCATCGAAATTCACATAACTTTCAGTAAAAAGCACTACACTCATTATTATTTGACAGGAGCTCTTCAGCGTTTCAATCTAGGGAAACGTTCAGTTACAGAGGCTGAAGCACCAAGTTTCATTACAGTGGAAGATGAAATCTACCTTTTGGGCAATTTACCTTACATCTTGTTTCTACTCACCCACCTTATTTTAATGGAGAGGCCTCCTTCTTTGACATCAGAACCTTCTTAGGAATTTCTATTGAAGAATATGTTTTTTTATCCACGTGAAGATGGAAGTGCTGGTTCCAGATTATGAGGTGTTCTAAAATGTCAACATTAAAAGAAGAAAAATAAGGGGTGCCTGGGTGGCACAGCGGTTAAGCATCTGCCTTCGGCTCAGGGCGTGATCCCGGCGTAACGGGATCGAACCCCACATCAGGCTCCTCAGCTATGAGCCTGCTTCTTCCTCTCCCATTCCCCCTGCTTGTGTTCCCTCTCTCGCTGGCTGTCTCTATCTCTGTCGAATAAATAAATAAAAAATCTTAAAAAAAAAATAAGAAAAATAAGAATAGTATTAAATATAAACTTTGGACAAGTTTTCTAAAATGACAATAATTTCAGGGGCACCTGGCTGGCTCAGTCAGAAGAGAGTGTGACTCTTGATCTCGGGGCTGAGAGTTTGAGCCCCATGTTGGGTATAGAGATTACTTAAAAATAAAAATCTTCCAAAATAAAATGAGTAAATAAATGACAATAATTTCAGCTGCTTCTCTGGTAGCTCAGGTGAGTCTGGGATGGTGTTCCAGGTGGGAGTGGTGAGGCCATCACGAAAGAGAGGAGGGGGTGCTGTGCTGCCAGAAACCACCAGGGCAGAGAACCACAGCACCTCCAACCAACTGCTGAAGAGTACGAGGTGCCTAAAAAGACAGGGATGATACCCTGGAATAGAAAGCAGCTCAGGCAGCTTCTAGTCTAGCCAAGCTCCTAGCCCCTCTTGCTGTACAGAAAGCTCAGAGATCTGCTGGGCACCAGGGAACATGAATCATGGCAAATACCAGAATGTGTGGCCAGGGAAAGGGTCAGGGGAGTCGGGAGATGAGGTTCCAGGCAGAATGGTGTGGCTGTGTCCGTAATCCTGGCCAATGACCAGGTGCCCGAGCTGAGGTGGTGGCTGTGGTAATTGAGGGAGGTCAGGGGACTGGTGTCCTCCGTAAGGGGTTCTAGCAGGAAAAGAGCAAAAGCTGGTGGACTGAGGTGTCAGAAAAAAAGATGGTGGACCCTGAGATTTCCAGTGTGGATAGTCTGCAGATGCCGAGTGGGTTGGAGGACATTTCCTAGAAGTGGTTGGCTAGATTGAAGAGGAGGTGAATAGCGTTGGAGCTGAGGAGATAAAAAATCTGAAAGGTTTTGAGTGAGTGGGCTGCACAGGGGACCACATGCACAGGATGATACCTGGAGTGACGAAGGTTAGAGGCAGGAAAGCCAGAGGACACAAACCTCAGTGATGGCCAAACCATAATGGCTGAAAATAGGAACAGAGAACATAGAGAAGGGTTTCCCTCTCCAGCCCTGAGAGAGAATTGCCATCAGGGGCAGTCTCCCCTCTATCCAACGCTTCCCAAGGTATTCTGGCTCTTAGGGTTCTGTGCATTTCCACCCATTGTTCCTTCTGGCCTGAAGTCTCTGACTTCATGTCCTATTTCACCCAATCTAAGACACTATCTATTCAGTACGGGAATTATCTTTTGAGACCTCCTCCCTCAAATATCACCTCCAATGTTAAGCCTTCCTCCATACTTCCAGGCAAAATTAAATATCATACCATGCTTTATGCCCCTGGTTTGCGGTCAGATGACCTTGATGGTAATTCAGGCTCGACCACCACCAGTTCTGTGATTTGGGGCGAGTTACCTGAGTAATCTCTGTCTCAAATGCCTCATTTGTAAAATGAGGATACAAACAGCTCAGTAGCATTTCTGTGAGAATTAAAGGAGCGTCGTCCATAATTTTCTGCCTGGGGCACACAGACATTGCTTAACAATTACCATCTTTTCCCCCCTGGAGAACCTGGTACGCATCGTGGCCATACACCCACCATCTTGTTGATAATCATTTGTTTATAGTCTGGTGATCTCAGAGCCCTTGTCTCCGGGTTCCATCTGTCAGTGTCTGGCTTGAATCAAGGCTCCAGCACGTGTTGTTGAAGTAAGCTTAGCTGAGATGACAGAGTGCAGCCAGAAGTGGATCTGTGCTGCAGAGGGATTGGGTATCCAGCAAGTTTCAACCAAATTATGCTCCGGAAGGTGGTGGAAATAAGAGAAATGTTTGGGGTCGAAATGGGACCACAGAGAATGATTACAGGAAACTCTGAGCTTTTACACAGAGGGATTGTGAATCTGGATCAAGCCTAATGAAAACAGGACAGCCAGCTACACAATCCAGCAGAGGGAAGCTGCAGCCTACCATCTTGGGTCCAATTCATCCAGATTCAGGTGCCTGAGAACCCCAGGAGAGGGAGCCAGATCCCACCAAGAGTCAGAACGCCAGTTATCGCTGGTTAGTGGAGAAAAGAATATATATGTTGCAGCGAAAGATGAACTTCCATGAGGTCCAGACCCAGAAACATATTGCTGGGTGGACAAAGACAAGCATGGAGGAACTCCCACGGTGGCCAGGGAGCTTCAAGTCCCAGGTAGGAAAGGGCTTTCTTACCAAGGCCCCTTAGCTTGGAGCACAGGAGCCTGGGAAGTGGTGATGGAAGGGGCTGAGGGTCCCATTAGACCTGAGAGCCCAGTCAACAACTTTGGGTGACCATAAATTCAGAGAACCGAAGGATCTGTCCTCACAGCTCGAGCTCCTTGGCACTCCTGAGACTTCAGGAATCCCTGGAAGGCAAGAGGAGTCCTGCTGGCCAAGGACGGGGAGCGCTGAGTGCCTACCCTCTTTTTTGACCCTAGGGTGAAGGCTGAAAAGTTTGAGGGGCCCCTATCTTGAGAAACCCCACAGAGAAACCTTTCTTTCTCCTCCTCCCATCTGCAGGAACGAAAGAAAGCCCTGCATTTGTCTTGCTAACAGTCTAGCCTCCTCGTCCTGCTGCTGCTGCCTGCTGAGGTACATAACCCTCCCCTGCCTGGCACCTGTTCTTCAAGGGGTTTGCAAAGAGGGGTGTAGGAGGGAGGGAAGGGGGTAGGGAGCTGGCTGGCTGGCTGGCCAGCATCAGGATTGGGAAGCACGGTAACACAGGATTATTTCTGTGGCCTGTTCACATCCCCCAAGACCCCTAACGCACCTACTGGTTCTGATTGCAAAAGTATACGCTTTGTTTTCAAATTTACCACCTAAGTCCCTAGCCTCTTGACACTTCACTATGATTAAAAAGCAATATTTTTTTATGTACTGTCAGCAGTAACAGTCTTAAAAATGCAATTTAATTCTGATGAATGTTATCGTCTAAAGAAATAAACCATTTATAATCACACCTTGCTTTTCTGGGACTGGTTATTTCTACAGGTTGTATTATTTGCTCAAGAAATTCTCTCCAGGCATTAGATTTGATGCCTGCATCTTAACAGTTCGGACGGTTCATGACTTATACTTCTCATAGATATCCCTGAAGCCCTGATAGATGGAGCCAGAAATATAAGAGCTGTCTTAGATAAATCCCTCTCCCTACATTACCCCACCAGAAATTCAAGCAGTTACCCAGCCCTGTCAATTAACTTTAATGATAGCTCCCAAATCTAGTGCTTGCTTCTCACTCCGATTATCTCTGAGGAAATTCGTGTGCACGTTCTGATGTGCAGACAGACAGCCAGGAGGCCTAGGCCCAGAGTCTGGCGCTCTGCTCACCAAGGGAGGGTTTGGCTAAGAGGCACAGAACTTAATTCACTCTTCATTCCCCACTCTCCAAGCCTGAAGACTCTCCATGCCCTCTGCCTACCCACTAGTGAGACATATGACAAAGAAATAAGTAAAACCATAGGGAAAAATGGTAGAATAATAGACAAAAAGATCACGGGAGAGAACAGAGTCAAGAAGACGACCCTCAAAAGCATGGGCACTCTGGAGATGGCAGGCGAGGCCACAAGTCAGGGGAAAAGGACAACTCAGTGAACGGTGTTGGGACAACTGGCTTTGAAAAAAAAAATCTGAATTCGATTCCCGCATCACACCCTACATAAAAACAATCTCAAAAGAAATTAGCAACCTAAATGTGAAACATACAACTCTAAGACTAATACGAAAAATGTGGGAGAATATAGTTTTTTAACCCCACAGCAGAAAGTTCTTTCTCACCAAAAAATAAAACAGCCAAGAGTTTATTTCTTGCTCATACCTAATTCAGGCCACAGCGGGGCACTGCTCGTGTTCACCCAGGGAAGCAGGGTGCTAAGGCCCCCTCACAGAACACGCTCTCATGTCACGACCACCGTGGCAGGAAAAGGGAGGCGCAGTGGACGGCTGCTGCCCTACACCTGGGCCCTTCCGCTCCAGCTCCGGCGTCCAGGGAAGCCACACACATCTAACTTCGAAAGGGCCTTCCAAGGTGCTGGAAGGAGAAAAAAGTGCTAATTGGGGAAATATTTCTTAAATAAGACCAACACACACACGTAAACTGTAGTAATAACAATTAGCTACAACGTACCGGGCGCCTACTGTGAGTCAAGACACTCACTGCTCTAAGCGCTGTCCGTGTTTCCGCACTTGGCCCTCACGCTAACCCTTGCGGTGAGTTCTGTCATTTTCCAAGTTTATAACTGAGGCACTAAGGTTATGTAAATGGCTGTCAGTGAATAAAACAGAGGTAAGAAACAAGGGAAGGGAACACATCAGAGAAGGGGGGGTGGTAGTTGACAGGAGGGGCTATGCTAATTAATTCTTTATATATTCTTGGACCAAGCCCTTCGTTGACTATACGTGTTCCAAGTATTACCCATGCTATGGCTTACTTTTCCACGCTCTTGATGGTATCTTTTAAAATAGAAAAAGAGGGGCGCCTGGGTGGCTCAGTCGGTTAAGTGTCAACCTTCCACTCAGGTCATGATCCCAGGGTCCTGGGATACAGCCCCGTGTCCTCCCTGCTCAGAGGAGAATCTGCTTCTCCCTCTCCCTTTGCCCCTCCCCTGCTTGTGGGCACATCCTCTCTCTCAAATAAGTAAAAATCTTAAAGAAAAAAAATTATTCATTTTAACGTAGTCCCATTTATTCAGTGTTTTATGACTGGTGTTTATTGTGCCCAGTTTAAGAGAATTTTCTCTACACCAAGATCAAGAATTTTTCCAATGTTATTGTAGGCACCAATGGCAGGCTGCCACAAAATGTGCCAGTGATTATTATTTTTTTAAGATTTATTTATTTTAGGGGCGCCTGGGTAGCGCAGTCGTTAAAGCGTCTGCCTTCGGCTCAGGGCGTGATCCCGGCGTACCGGGATCGAGTCCCACATCGGGCTCCTCCTGGGAGCCTGCTACTTCCTCTCCCACTCCCCCTGCTGTGTTCCCTCTCTCGCTGGCTGTCTCTCTGTCACATAAATAAATAAAATCTTTAAAAAAAAAAAAAAAAAAAAGATTTATTTATTTTAGAGAGCACAAGGGAAGGGGCAAAGGGAGAGAGAGAGAATCTCAAGCAGACCCCACTGACCTTGAGGCCAGGCGTGGGGCTTGATCTCATGACCCGAGATCATGACCTGAGCCGAAATCAAGAGTCAGATGCATAACTGACTGAGCCACCCAGGGCCCTGCATAGTGATCATTTTAAATAAAAGTTACTTCAGAAACAGCTGGTGCAAGGACACTCAGACCCTCCTCTGTGCCCCTGAAAGCAGGAACTAATCTCCCATAGGAAAGGTACCTTCTGTGTACAAAATAAAAAGACATCCTTATCACCAGAGATAGGAACTTGAAAGCCGAGAAAGCTGTAGAAGCAAACCATGTGACTTTTTTTCTAATCTACAACTTCAGCCCAAATTCCGCTTAGAATTCCTCATTAATTCATGCTTCCAAACATCTGTTTTCTTTATCCTGTCAATTCCTCACAAATTTGCCTTTGTCTAAAATGTATAAAAACTGCCTGCCTCAGTCATTTCTTTAGGTCTCACTTGTATCATTGGGTCTCTGTGTGCATGTAATAAAACTGCTTGGTTTGGTTTTTGGTTTTTTTTTTTCTGTTAATCTGTCTCAGGTAAATTTAATTTTTAGTCCAGCTGGAAGGCCCTGAAGGATAGAGAAGAATTTTTCCTTCCCTACATTATCTTCTAGGAGGCTTGTTATTGTGTCACATACAGATCACCAACCCACCTAAAACCGATTCTGGAGTATGGTTCAAGGAGTCAAATTTCATTTGTTTTCCATATAGACATCCAATTAAGGTCAGGGTTGGAGTAGAAAAGGAGCCCGCTGCTCTATGTTAACCTTAAAAATAAAGAAGCCAGTTATTTTGCGAGTAAAAATGGGTTTCTTCAGGACTAGCAGAGAACTGCAAGCAGGGACAAGCAAGCTATGGCAACACCATAGGAAAGTCTGCAGAACAAAGGAGAGGAACACTGCGTGAACCAGACTAACGCCATCTTGGACAAATCCGCCGCGATGACCACTGTGACGGAAATCTTAACTGCAGCAACCCCCCCCCCACACACACATTCTTTCTTTCTTTTTCATCCAACCACACCCTTAGGTTCCCCTTAGGGCATAAGGTCCTTGATCTGCTCTGGAGACATGACTATGACAACATTTCCTCCTGGGTGGTCTACTAGCACGTACTTCCCACCCTCTAGGGCTATAAAAGCAGGTCTTACCGGAGATGGGGCTGCACAGACCTACACGTCTTGCCATGGCGCAAGACACACTTCTGTCCGTAATACGTCCCTCTAATAAACTATTTCCTGTCAAGCTGGACCTGTAGGGCTCTTTCTTCAGCATTCCCCCTTCAAAGGTCATTTTGGGGCTACCTCCCCTTCAAACAACAAATGAGCTTTTATTGAGGAAAGGGGATGTTGGGATGGCTGCTATAAACAAAAAGTCCATTGGCGTAAACTAGGAGTTTGAAGCATAGTGGCTCTTCATTGGCTGAGTTGCGACCGTCTCTCATTGGCTGCCACGGTGGGGGTGGGGTAGGAGGAACGCGTTCAGGCTCTTGCAGGAATAGTAAAGAAGTATCCACCTGTGGGGTCTGTAATTGATAAGGAGGGCTAGGACTTCGGAGTTCCCTCGGCTGTATCTCAATTTCATTCTAAACTGGGTTTCTTTTCAGTAACGCGGGAAATTTCATACCCTGCCTGGATCCCAAGTGACTGTGTTTAAGAGAAAAACAGAGATCATAGCAAGAAATCGTTAGATGGGTGGGGTACGTCTACTTACAGCAAGAACACAGGATCTAAGACTGAAAGCCTCAGCACCTGTCAGCGATTTGGGTACTTAGCAAGGCTTGGTAAGGTCCTTTCCAATGAAGTTCCAGCGACATCTTCCTTTGATAAAACTTATGCGATCTCAGTCAACAGCTTTGCCACTACTCTGGGAAGGTCAGTTGGTAGGTTGCACTCAGAATAGGATACTTAGATACGCATCATTAGTGCTTTAAAATAATGGGACACAGCATCGTCTGGCCCACAAATGCTCTGTGCTTGGGGGGAGTAACCAGAAATTGTACAGGCCTCCCACGGGCCTGGATGGGGCGGATCGTGTGTGGAAAGCCCTGGTTTTCACCTTGCAGTACATGACATGCTCATAAGAGCTATGGAAGAGGCATGTGGCCACTCTCGACCAGTTTCTGCTTAAACCCTGACCAGTTTATCTATTTTAGAATCCCATTTTGAAGTTTCACCACTTTCTCTGACTCCAGATCATGTGAGCCATAATGGCATTCATGAATCAATAGGCTTTGCATCTATTCATAGGCGAGGTGAGGATAATCCAAGCTTAAAAATAAACCTTTAGAGGGGCACCTGGGTGGCTCAGTGGGTTAAGCATCTGACTTGATTTCAGCTCAGGTCATGATCTTGGGGTGGTGAGATAGAGCCCCATGTTGGACTCCGCACTGGGTGTGGAGCCTGCTTAAGATTCTCTTTTGGGGGCGCCTGGGTGGCTCAGTCGGTTAAGCGTCTGCCTTCGGCTCAGGTCATGATCCCGGGGTCCTGGGATCGAGCCCTGCTTTGGGCTCCCTGCTCAGCGGGGAGTCTGTTTCTCCCTCTGCCTCTGCCCTTCTCCCTGTTTGTATGCTCTCTTTCTCACTCTCTCAAATAAATAAATTTTTTAAAAAAAGGATTCTCTCTCTCCCTCTCCCTGTGCCCCTCCCCTCCTCCAAAAAAACAAAAACAAAAACAAAAACAAAGAAACCCCACCCCCAAACCCTTTAGAAAACCTTTAGAACTCTTTCACCAACAGACATAGTATCAATTGTTGTGCCTGGGCTTGCTTTAAAAGTGCATAAATTTACTAAAATCTATTCATGTGGTCAACACTTTGCTTGAATAAAAGCAACTGGAATAAGATGTATTATCAACCTCCCAAGGGGGGTGGAGTCGCTCTCCTCATCTTGACAGGTTTTCCTACACTGCAGTCTTAAAACACATGTAGTTCTCCCAATACTGTTGACAGGTTCTGAAAACTGGTGCATTCCAAACATGCTAAGTGTTCCTGGAATTCCCTTTGTGTTTGTGGGTGCCCTACCTTGGGTGACACGTACAAAGTGAAAGAGAAAACGCTCGGTGCTGCCAACCAGCGGTTCAGGGAGCACTGAAGATGGTCTGGGCAAAAAACGCCGTGGCCAGACTCCAAAGGATGACTATGGAGCCTTAGAGCAAGGCAACATCTGAATGAGAAGCTGGAGGATGTCAGTCGATTACAAATGAGAAGGAATGTGCCTGAGAACAGGAATGGCTACAGTCTATTGTTACCCAGCGGAGGAACAATGTTTTAGGACTGCTGTAGTTGAAGGTAACAGAAGCACCATAAGAAATATTGGCTCCTGGATTAGTGAGGGACTTGGGCTTTTTCCACAATTGCCTACAGTCACGAAGTACTCAAAAGCATCGTGAGAACGGATACAAATGCAAACAGACTTTTGAGAAGTGAGAGTACAGGTGCAGGGGATGCTACAAGTTTGCTACCTGAGCAGAAAATAGAGAAATTTCTCTACCTCGTGTTGAGAGCAGACTGCATAACCCAAGACCGTTCTTCTGAGCAATCAGTCACTATTCACGAGGGTTTTATAACCATTAACTTTAGTATGTATGCGTGTGTATTACGCGGCAATGCCTTTTCTGCACCACTTCACATTCTCCCGGCCTCGCTTACACTCTCCAGGCTCAGCTGCAGCGAACGGTTCCTCGCTGGCTCCCGTTGCCCCGCGGCTCCTTAGATGCGCACTGCCTCTCCCTTTCTGCCTTCTGGCTTCTCTGGCGCAGACGCACGGAATGCCTGGGGGAACCCACTTTGCATTCAGTCCTATGCAACTCAGAAGTGTGGGCAAGTCAAAATTCCGTGGGGCAATTCCCAACCAATGGAGGACCTAAATCAGAGGATAAAAATGCCTTCCTTTTGTCCCCCCAGTTAGACGATTCTGAGACTCATTCATAAAGCTCCTCAGAAAGCCCCCCCAGGATGAAGGCCCAGCTGCCCCCAGCAGTGGTCTACTCCATCATGCATCCTTATATTGGTTTTCCTCCTTTCTACCCCCCAGGTCCTGCCCTTCTGCTTTTTTAGGGTCACTTCCTAAATAAGCCACCTGATTGTGTAGGCAAGGCAAAAAAAAAAAAAAAAAAAATCCTTTTCCTCTCCCCTCTTATGGTCAGTTTGTGAGGCATGTGAATTAAACCAAAAGAAGACAGATTCATGAAAGAAAGAACCAGAGTATATTTATGCATGTACACACATACACTCACGACCACACACACACACTGTGTTACTCAACAATGCGTAACTCAAACAGGTGGTTAGAATTTGGGGCTTCTGTACCTAACTTAGAACATAAAGAAGAAAAAGAGAAAAAACACTTATGGGAAAACAAATGACTTTTTGGAAAGATAAATGAGACTTTGGAGTATAGATGAGAGACATGATAGTCTCATGACAATGTCTGTTCGGGTGTGGTGCCAATTCTAGTCTCCAAGATTATATACAGAGTTGTTCCCAAGATGGGATTTATGACAATTGAGTTCTTCTGGGAGGCTCTGCTTTTAGGTAGATAAGGGATTCCAGGAACTCAAATGCCTTCAGCTCAAAATAATTCCTATGCCAAAGGAATGTTTTGGGGTGGCATACCCTGATCACCTTCCAATGTAAGCCCATGTCTCAGGTTAAACACACAAGCACATATTATCATATTAAACAATATGCATAAATGACAGCATCTACTTTCTAATCTTAATGAATATTATCAATCATATTACAAAGCAATGTTTACGATACATTGATTAATTTGCTCTCTTAATTTGAATATTTCAAAGACCAAATGTATTTATATATAGAAAATAATCCATAGGTTAATACGTTACCTTGGAATTAACTTAACCAGAGACGTAAAGGACCTATATTCTAGAAACTATAAATCACTCTTGAAAGACATTGAGGAAGACATAAAAAGATGGAAAGATATTCCATGCTCATGGATCGGAAGAATTAACATAGTTAAAATGTCCATGCTACCCAGAGCAATCTACACTTTCAATGCTATCCCGATCAAAATACCGAGGACATTTTTCAAAGAACTGGAACAAATAGTCCTTAAATTTGTATGGAAACAGAAAAGGCCCCGAATCTCCAAGGAACTGTTGAAAAGGAAAAACAAAGCTGGGGGCATCACAATGCCGGATTTCGAGCTGTACTACAAAGCTGTGATCACAAAGACAGCATGGTACTGGCACAAAAACAGACACATAGACCAATGGAACAGAATAGAGAGCCCAGAAATGGACCCTCGGCTCTTTGGGCAACTAATATTTGATAAAGCAGGAAAAAACATCCGGTGGGAAAAAGACAGTCTCTTCAATAAATGGTGCTGGGAAAATTGGACAGCTACATACAAAAGAATGAAACTTGACCACTATCTCACACCATACACAAAAATAAACTCCAAATGGATGAAAGACCCCAATGTGAGACAGGAATCCTATCAAAATTCTAGAGGAGAACATAGGCAGCAACCTCTACGACATCGGCCAAAGCAACCTTTTTCATGACACATCCCCAAAGGCAAGAGAAACAAAAGATAAAATGAATTTATGGGACTTCATCAAGATTAAAAGTTTCTGCACAGCCAAGGAAACAGTCAGAAAAACTAAGAGGCAGCCCACGAATGGGAGAATATATTTGCAAATGACACTACAGATAAAGGACTGGTATCCAAGATCTACAAAGAACTTCTTAAACTCAATACATGAGAAACAAATAAACAAATCAAAAAATGGGCAGAAGATATGAACAGACACTTTTCCAATGAAGACATACAAATGGCTAACAGACACATGAAAAAATGTTCAAAATCATTAGCCATCAAGGAAATTCAAATCAAAACCACACTGAGATATCACCTTACGCCAGCTAGAATGGCAAAAATAGACAAGGCAAGAGACAACAATTGTTGGAGAGGATGTGGAGAAAGGGGATCCCTCCTACATTGTTGGTGGGAATGCAAGTTGGTATAGCCACTCTGGAAAACAGTGTGGAGGTCCCTTAAAAAGTTAAAAATTGAGCTACCCTATGATCCAGCCATTGCACTACTGGGTGTTTACCCCAAAGATACAGACGTAGTGAAGAGAAGGGCCATATGCACCCCAATGTTCATAGCAGCAATGTCCACAATAGCTAAATCGTGGAAGGAGCCGAGATGCCCTTCAACAGATGACTGGATTAAGAAGTTGTGGTCCATATATACAATGGAATATTACTCAGCTATCAGAAAGAACGAGTTCTCAACATTTGCTACAACATGGACGGCACTGGAGGAGATAATGCTAAGTGAAATAAGTCAAGCAGAGAAAGACAACTATCATATGATTTCTCTCATCTATGGAACATAAGAACTAGGATGATCGGTAGGGGAAGAAAGGGATAAAGAAAGGGGGGTAATCAGAAGGGGGAATGAAACATGAGAGACTATGGACTATGAGAAACAAACTGAGGGCCTCAGAGGGGTGGGGGAATGGGATAGACCGGTGATGGGTAGTAAGGAGGGCACGTATTGCATGGTGCACTGGGTGTTATACACAACTAATGAATCATCGAGCCTTACATCGGAAACCGGGGATGTACTGTACGGTGACTAACATAATATAATAAAAAATCATTAAAATAAAAAAAATTAAAAAAAAGTTAAAACCATAAATTCAAAAAAAAAAGAAAAAAAAAGAAAATAATCCATAGGTTAGAAATCCACTGGGGATTATATAACCACATACTTTATTTTCTCTGTCTCTAGATTTTAATTTCTTTACAAACCTCCCGACGAACAATGGTAACATATTAATCTAGCTTAATATTTTATCACCTGCGATTCAAAATCATTTACAGGTTTTAGAAAATATGCTAAGTTAATATTAATCAATCATGCTGATTATAAGGATTTGTAAGGGAAATATGGTAACAAAACTTACACTTCTAAGTGAAAATTATAGATTCACATAATTTGTCATATTGGGTAAATATTATACAAGTTCCAGTACTACAAGAAACAATTTATAAAATACCGGTTATTATTTTTTTTTTTTAAGTTTCACTTATTTAAGTAATCTCTACACCAAACGTGGGGCTCAAACTCACACCTCCCAGATCGAGTTGTACACTCCTCCACCTGGGCCAGTCAGCTGCCCCTAAAATACTGGTTCTTTAAAAGAATTAAATTTCATTGAATACTTGTGTTTACATTTACATACTCTTAAATATCAGTGTAAGTAATAATAACCAGGAAATCTGAACGTTCCATTTAATTTAACTTTTGGGGGGAAATTAAAAGATTAAATTCAAAGTCTTGCGGGAACGAAAATACTGTATTTGCAATTTCATTTCCTACTGTGGTAAAATCAAGACCTATATCACCCTTTAGCTAAAATTCACAACATTACTTATTTTATCAAAGGGTTAACCTTGACTGAGTATATTAAAGGCACATATATTAACATTTAATTTCCTTGCATTTATTTATTTTTCCACTTTCTATCTGTTTATTTGAGAGCTTTGCCTGGAAAACTCCTCGTTGATAAAGACACATTGTTGCAAAATACCTCAGGGACGAATAAGACAGAACTCCATCTGATAAAGAATGTCTACAGGCAGCATTAGATGGCCGTTGCTTCCTTCTTTTCTCTTTCCTCGCACAATTCCAAATCACAAACAGCAGCTGATTTCAAAGCCTCATCTGCTCCACCCAGCCCTACTCTGGCCGTGAGGGCTTCTGTTACACTTGTTCAAGATTAATTCCGAAACTGAGAAGGATTTTACAAAAGGCACATTCACATCCGGAACACGTTCTTCCTCCTTAACACAAGGATTCTCAGGGACCCACACAGATCAAGAGTCCGTGATTTAGGATTCTGGCAAGATTCTTGGTCAAACAAAACCAACATTCAGAAGACACTCCCCAAGGGTGAGGGTAAGAGTTGCTGGAACTCAATCAGTAGTGGGTCCCCACCGCTGAGCTGGGCAGCAAACATCCTTCTGTCCTTGGAAGACATACCCCTGGCTTGTGCTGCAGGGAAAACTGGACTAATTCAAACACCAGACACCGACTCAGCAGAAAGGAAGATTTTTCTCTTGGATTTCAAACCGAATTGTGTCAGGTATTTCCTTAGAAAGTCATACTACAAGAAGCATGCAGGAGATACACTGGCTAAGGTGTCTGTGTGCAGGAGAAGGTAGAAGACCTCCCACCCACAGAGCCCCTTTGTGTACAGGTTAGAAAATGCTCGGGTGTTCGTTTGAATCAGGGGAGTGAGGGCTCCAGCCCTCACCAAGATGCTTGTGAGCTCCTCCGGGGTGTAGAGGCAACTGGGATTGCTCACTAGGATTGAACAGTCTACCATTATCAGCTGAAACGGTGGCCACGTTCAGCCACCAGGGGGTGTGGTGGGGCGCGTTCACCCAGGCGTCTCTCAGCCTCCAAAGCATCCCAAGTCTGGCGGGGTGGACCTGGAGCACTCAGGCCTGTAGGTTGTTTCCCTCGACTTGGGAGAGGGGTGGGTCATCAACATGAAGTCAGAGGTAAAAGCCCCTAAGGGTCCAAAACTAAGACGTTCCTGATAATTAAACAAGGAACAAAGTACTTTAGAAAAAGGGAACTCTGAGGAGAAAATGAGGGAGCTGGGGGGTTTCCCAACAGGAGAATCCAGTGAAGACTACACTCAATTTCTTTGTCTTGGGGAAAATATAAGCTGGGTGGCAGTGTCCTGCACAAGCACACCAAAAGGAAGTCCCATAATTCACAGACCTTGGGAGGAAGCACCTGGGCCGTGGTTGCACGCAGGCCACTTGGCAAAGGGGATCAAGGGCTTCCTAATATTTATTTCATAGAGTAATAGAATTCTCTGAACCTTGATTAGGAGTCTTAGTACTGAAGGGTTTCTTACGATCTTTGTGAGTGCCAATTTTTGGCCTGGTGTGAATTTGCATATCATTGGGCCTGATCTGCATATTTATTTTGTAACTCAGCGGGGACCATGAAGCTATTAAACCAAAGTTAGATTTTCCCGTTTCCCATCCAGAAACATTTTGAAGAAAGGGCTTAGCTTTGAAAACAACAATAGTGCTTAAATTTGTATTTGTTTATTTTGTCGGTTATTTACACATATTTTGTTTTATTCTTCTAAGAATGTAAAATTTACCTTTTACCCAAAGGTTTTAATACTCAATTGAGTAGTTTCATTTTTTTCCACTGGAAGTCATTTTTTTCTAAGTAAAAACACTGTTAAAAGATTCATCCTTTTGAAGACTAATTTCTTTAATCTATTTAAATGTATTAACATAAATTACAGAGTGCAATTTACAGCTCAAGTCTTCTTGTAAACATGGTGTTCTGAGATTTGGAAGGTTTTCTTTTATTTTTCTCTCAGCCTGGAGGGCTTTTCACAAAAGGCTAGCACATTTACAGTATTGGAGGTATGGCTTGATTCTTAATTTTTCCCTCTGGGAGACACTGAATCTCTTTACCTTAGATTTATATAAGTGCTCACTGATCTCTTGAAACCGACCCAAACAAGAAATTCACTGAGGTTGAGAGACATTACGGAAGTATTTTCTGCAAAATATTTTCTACAGAGCAGGCCTAATTAATTCAAAAGTCTCTTTGATATCAAACTCGTTTCATGTCACCCGTAGTGTGTCCAGACCAATTCTCCAGAAACAAGCAAACCGAAATATCTATTGGGGTTCCAATCCCTTGGATTCCCCACTCCTGATCCTTTACTTCATACCAATTCAAAGGCAATTCAGCTGGGCTTTACCATGGGGTAGAAAATCTCACTCAAACAACTGAAGCAATTTTCAAATTATTAGGCAATCGAGGGGCACTTGGGTGGCTCAGCCAGTTGAGTGTCAGACTCTTGGTTTCTGCTGGTGTGGTGATCGGGGGTCCCGATCTCCCGGTGGTGGGACTGAGCCCCACTACAGACTCTCTCTCTCTCCCCCTCTTCCTCTGCCCCTCCCACCTCAAATAAATAAATAAACAAATAAATAAATAAATAAATAAATACATCTTTTACAAAATTATTAGGTAACCTAAAGATTAAGCAGTAGCATTTTTTTCTCTAAGGAGAAGAAACCATGCATACATTCCTTAAAACAGCTGCTCTGAGCCATCATACACATATTTATCCTCTAGGGGGCGGTAGTTCCCTGTTTCTGGGGGAAAACAACCCTCTCCGGGCCAGAGTTTTGCAGCTTGGATGGAGCCTCTAGGGAAAATTCACTTAGCTAGGCCATAATTTGAACAGAAAGAAAACACTCCAGCTTCGAATCAGATAAAATTCTAACCCAGAAACTAGAAACATTCATTCCAGGAGACAGAAGCACAAGAGCTCTTCCACCTGCTCTGACTGCAGGCAGGCTCGTAAGTAAGACTCTACCTGTGTTGTCTGGATTCATACCCATGAACACCTGGCAAAAGGCACAAGACAATAATCCACAACAACAGGGAACAGAAACTGCAGTTTTTCGCTTCCCAATGCTCTGTAGATGTTCTTAGCCAGTCGCACCTGATGTCCTTGTAAGAAATGGATCTCAGAGACAGGCAGGTACCCCAACAAGACCCAAATGGATTGTCATGCCTGGGTTCCCTCTGTAAATAGAGCCAGAGACAAGGACTTACCTGGAAGGGCTACAGCTACGGTGCAGATGTGAGGAACCGGTAGGCTGACGAGTCGACCCTGTTTGCTGTGGACTCAGGGGCTCCACAAAGTGTGAAACTTTCAGTGCTAAAATTGGGGAATTCCCAAGCAAACTGGAACAAGTTGGTCTTTACAGGAACTGGGGAGCTAGCCCCAGGGAAGGAGGGAAACCCAGTGCAAGGCTGAGCTGATGCATTGGTTTGCTCTTACAGGACCGAATGGGGTGCATCTCAGAATGAGGGAGCATTTACCCATGGGTTCTCATCCCCTAGTAGACAAGCATTGCCCTGGGGTGTTCATTTGTCCCACATCCAGGGCTCACATGCATGAATGAGTGCCTGTGAGTCCCCACAGGCATTTCTCACCGTGGCTTCAGAGAAGCCATGGGCAGACAGTGAGAGAAACATGGTGCAGCTGAGGCCCAGTGCTGTGGGGTCACGCCTACACAGATCCGGTTGCAGCAACAATGGCTGGAGTCGAAAACGGACTGACAGGGTGTGGGGTGGGGCAAGAAGTGTCCACTACATGAAGGTTAATTTGGCTTCCCCTTCCTTGGTGGGCTCATATTTGAGTTCCACCTAGCATCGCCAACCTCTGCTCTTAGCTTCATATCAGTTTATCAATTTAAACGAGATTAAAAAAAAAAAAGACCTCTCAAATTCTTTGTTTAAATAAGTAATTCTGGGGGCGCCTGGGTGGCTCAGTCAGTTGGGCAACTGACTCTTGGCTTCGGCTCAGGTCATGGTCTTGGGGTCGTGGGATCCTGCCCTGTGTTGGGCTCTGTGCTCAGCACAGCCTCCGCTCATCTCTCTCCCTCCCAACATGCCCCCTCGTGTGTGCGCATGTGCGAGCATGCACACTCTCTCAAATAAATAAAATCTTTTAAATAAATAGATAAGTTATTCTACAGAGTGGTTTTATTTTCCCTCATGTATATTGAGGAATGCCAATGATGCCGTCTTGGCAAAAAAAAGAGAAAGTTGACAGGTATTTGTACCTCCCCAAAAAACTGAGGGAATTCAAGTGTCATCACCAGTGTAAAACGTTATCAAGTCAACTGTATTGAGAAGTCGGGGCTGGTATATTGAATTAAGAATATGCAGACTGTGGTACAAGGCACCCACACGGTCAGCAGGTAGCTCCCCCAGTATCCAAGCTCCCACTTTGGGGAAGTGAAACCCACATGGTCATTTTGCTGGAAAGTGCAGTTTCAATACACCCCACAAAGGGCAGTCCTCTGTCCTAGGGCAGGAGCCAGCGGGAGATCGAGAGCAGAGTAGCAAGCACCTATTGCCTATAAGGTGGCTGGGGCAGAGGTCCCTTTTTGTGGGCTTAACTCTGCGTGATTATTTTAGAAGGTGCTCTGGGAAAAGTAAAGCAGGAACTTATGGTGGGAATTCTAAACTTAAGTCCTTATCTAAATGTCCAAACTCTGGGTGTGAATAGGGTTGTCATACTGTAAAAGTGGCCTAGGCAGCCACTCAGAAAAACAAAAGTTGCTTTTCTCATCAACAACCAATCAAAATCACGGACTTCAGAGGTAAGGCATACGGTCACAAGACATAGCAACAATCTCTGAAGCCCAGATGTCTTGCAAAACTTTTTGGAAGTCATATTTGCAAGGATGACATACACACACACACACACACACACACACAGACAGACACACACACACACACATATATTTTTTAATTTTCATAATTCTTTTAAGCTCTTTATTACAGAAAATTATCAGCATTTCCTTGTACTATCAACGACCCTCAGATTTTAGCTGTTCTTTTTCCATATCCCTCTGTTAAGGACACATGAAGTGGCTAGCCACAGAAAAACTAATCATGTGATCCTAAACGAATAAAAGCACTATTGGTCTCGGGGAACATAAAGTCTAGAGACAGGCAGTCGAAGTTGTAAAATTAAATGATGTCTTCAAAAAATTGAGCTCCTTCTATTGCTTTGGTCTTCCATCTTTAGAATGTGGTGGCACGATGACTGCTAAGCCTCCAGAAATCACATCCTTGTTGCAGGAAAGACAAATGAGGAACGGTGAAAAGAACCCAAGGATATGCCAACGGCCTCAGGTTTCCTTTGGAAACCTTTCCCAGAAGCTCCCAGAAATTACTTATGTAAGTAACTTTTACTTACATCCCTTTGGCTGGGACAGGTCACATGGTCTCTACTTGCTACAAGGGAGTGTGGGAGGTAAGCAATTTGAGCTGGGGACATAGCCACCCTGAATTAGATCAGGGTCCTGTTAGTCAGGAAGACGAAGCCGAAGCCATTTTGCCAATGATTTTCTCTCTGCTTCCAATGCTTTCCCTCCTTTGACCACCCAGGTTACTCCTTTTTTTTTTTTTTTTTAAACAAATATTTACTTAACACTCTCTTCCTGCTAGTTCCATGGCCAGGTCCTGGGGCTCTGAAGAGAATTAAAATATAGTGTTTGATCTTGAAAAAGTCCTAGTTTAATCTGTAGCAGGAAGCCAGTACACAATATCTAAACTCAGTAAATGCACAGTCACCCAAACACATTATTTAAAGACATAGAAACTACACCTCGAAGATCTAAAACCAGAAATGCCTCAAAGGGGTTGCCTCTAGGGACCAGACTGGGACAGAAAGGTGCAGAGTTGGAGGCTGTTGATCCCATTATAAGCTTTTCTGTATTGCTTGCCTTTTTTTTTTTTAATCGCATGCCTACATAAATTTGATAAGACACATAAATAATTCTGAAAAACAATACTGCAGTAAGCATCCTCGTGCATAAAGAACGGTTGCCATTTTTGGTTATGTTTGCAGGGTGTATTCTTAGAATTTCTGTGTTAAAGATCACAGATACAAATTTGTTTCCAGAAAGTATGCAGGGGTGCTGAAGAGTTTAAACAGAGTGATCTATGTAAACTACCAAGCCATAGCAGGCCCTCAGTACACATTAGTTAGGAACAAGTAAATCACCCAATGTTTTGTCTGGATTCCAACTGCTTCCCAACAGCTGCCACGAAGAAGAAGTGCAGCTCTCTTGATGACATTCCTCTGGATCTTTTGCTAATACAAATACTACTGCAGTGAGCAGTCTTGTGCCAACGTCAATTCAGGGTTTTGCCAGTGTATATTTGGGATGGTTTCCTAGAAATGGGTAAACGCATATGTCATTTTGCTAGATGTTGTCATGTTCCCCACGTAGGGGTCATGCCATTTTGCACCCTCCCCAGTAATGTGTGAGTGCGTCTTTCTCTCAAAGCCTCCCGAGAGAAATTGTTGTCCAACTGGGATTTATATTCATCTGCTGGGTGAGAAATGATCTCTCAGTGTAGCTTGAATTTGCATATCTAACTGATACTTGTCATTTCCCCCTGCCACTGCCCATTCTAAATTTCCCTCGCCCTCAGCTAGCCTTTCAGCTGGTCTAGCTGCTTGCCAAAGGAACGACCTAGACCTTTGTCCGTGAGGGCTCTGAGCCCTTGGTGGCCTTGGCTTTATTAGGCCATGGATGGCTTAGTCGCCCATGCAGTGTTACTGCTGAACACAGACGCAAGAAGATGCCTCCCAGGGAATCCCCTGAGCTCCAGACATTCTCCTTTCTGCCCCACTCGGTGTCAGCAACACTGCCTCTTCGTGAAAATCAGAGGCGATTATACCCTGCCACCATTTGCCTTCCGAACCACCGGCATGGCATCCAAAAGTGACCAGGCGGCAGTCCTAGCTTCAAGTTCAAGGGAACTCTCCGTTGTCCCTTGGAGGAAGAGCCCCTCCCTAGAAACTGGGACTTCTTCCCAGCTAAGCCTAAAGTTGTAAGAACACGAAGCCCAACTTCTGCAAGTAGGTCACCGGAAATGACGGTAAGAGGGGCCACTCGTCCTCCTACCTTTTGGTTCCTGGACCTCTGCATTCTGGCTACTGGAGACAGAGTACCGCATACCAGCCATTAGTTCAGCATGGGTTGCGTATGCTCCAGGACAGCACCCATCCCGCAAGGGGGCATCCCCGGGCTAGCGACCTCACTGAGCCTTCCAGGTGACTCAGTGCGTCGGACTACCAGTGAATCCTGTGGGACTGTGCCCCCTGTCACATCTTCATCGTAAATATGGCGCTTAGGCTAAGGCAGCCCAAGGCCGAGGGCTTTGTCAGGAAATCAGGGATGTGGTCACTCTGAATTGGTGCTGGCAGAGGCCCTGTAGGCCGGGAAGGCACACCCACACCCAGAGCTAGTTTAAGTGCCTATAGGAAAGAATGACTTCCCCTTCCAGGTTAGAAGGGATATGGTGTAACCAACTTGCTTGAGCTCTGGGGGTGCAGCCACCCTGGAGAATATTGGTGGCAAGTTGGATAATCAGTTAAACAACAGAGGCGGTAGCTAGATAGGCCTTGGTGAGGGTGAGCCCCTGCTGCTGGGCCTCTGCACACCTCCACCCCTTCCCCCCTGATGCCTCCATGTATGGGTCCCCTGCCCCAGCAACGGGGCGGCTAAGGCAGAGGCTGGCTGACACGTGCCAGAGGAACCATCCTGTCCACCTGGCTGTTGCGTTCCTCGGAGGTGGATGCTTCCTAGCGGACGTAGATGCGAGACACAAACATCTTCACACCCCCCCCCCACCTCTGTAGGTCTTCTGATGATGCCTTCCACATGCTTCTCTCCCATCTTCTGAAGTTGCACCTTATACTCCTTATTGCTGAGCAAGATACACATGTTTGATGGGCCCTTTGGAATTTGGAGGCAGTATATGCCTTTCTTTCTGGCCCCTGGCCAGCCAGCCAGTGATTCACCACTGCTCAGAAGTGTGAGTCTTTATCTTTGCCGAATCTTACCCCCTATAACGCTTATGGCTGAAAGCACTGCTTGGAGCTCTGCCCACTAGGAGGATTTTCCTCCTATACTGCCTCCTAGGGCCGCCCCTGCCGGGGCTACAGTGTGGCCACAGTCCATTTTTGGCTCACGTCCACTTATGGGCGGGCGTCCCCATATGTGGACCAGGCCTGGTTGTCTTCTTTCTCCATTGTCCGGTCATAGAGAAGTCCCCATGAGGCCTGAGCGCAGGAGAGACATTATTGCAACAGAATACTGACACGTGCTCTGAGCCACCTGCTCGTATGACTCATTCATGTCTTATAGACCTCCTCAGGCCTGAGTGTACCATTTCCATCCTACGGTGGATTGCTGCTGTGCCTGTCTGCTCTGTGACTCCTTGGATCTAATACCAGCTCAGGATAGCTCCTGTCTCCTAATCACAGATGCAGAAGGCATGGCCTAGCTAGAGGGTCTGTGCCATGCATCTCCTATGGGGCTCTCCAGAGACTCCATCCAGCATCCTATTTCCATGGACAGCTCTAATGCTATAGCCGAGGGCCAGAGCTGTTGGTACTGCAACCTTGTCCTAATGCAGAGCCCTCTTTTCCTTGGGGCCTCACTTGAAATTGTTAGACTTCTGACCACCTGATAAATGGATTGGGGTGCTATTCTCAACGTGGCATATACTGCCTCCAAATTCCAAAGGGCCCATCAAACATGTGTATCTTGCTCAGCAATAAGGAGTATAAGGTGCAATAATTTGTTCTTCGCCTCCCAGCATGTCTCAGACCTAGTTCCCCTAAAACCTTCACCTATGTAGCAGGCTAATGAATCTTTGCAGGCTTTTTCTCACATCCCTTGGCACATATTTTTTTTTAAGATTTTATTTATTTATTTGACAGAGAGAGAGACAGCCAGCGAGAGAGGGAACACAAGCAGGGGGAGTGGGAGAGGAAGAAGCAGGTTCCCAGGGGAGGAGCCTGATGCGGGGCTCGATCCCAGAACCCCAGGATCACGCCCTGAGCCGAAGGCAGATGCTTAACAACTGAGCCACCCAGGCGCCCCGGCACATATGTTTCTTATTCAGACATTCAGAGTGACACCATATTCCTGTTTACCAGGTCCAGTGAGCATGACCTCATCAATATGGCGGACCAGAGTGACCAAGGTGGCCAAGGTCTTTGTGATGGAGAGGAGGAGAGTTATAGTCTTGGGGTGAGACTCTAAATGGGTACTACTGCTCATTGTGAACTGCTTTTGTTTCTCTTTACTAATGGGGATTGGAAAGAACACACTGACAGAGTTAGCGGCAAGTGCCAGAGACCGTGCTGATCTCTTCCAATAAAGATACTCCATCCAGCATAAGAGCTGCATTTGAGGCTATCATTTGTGGTTATCACATGATCTAACATAAGCCAAATGGTTTTTGCAGACACTAATACAGGTAGATTAAAGGGGGAATATAATGGGAACCACTGCCCTCTATCTTTTCAGTCTTTAAGGGGGACAATATCTGAGCTTAAATAAATTGCCGACCTACAGATTTCAGGGACTAATAATGGTTCTAGTTTTAAGCTACTAAATTTTGGGCATGGTTGTCACGTAGCCAAAGCTCCATTGGATATGCGGGCTGGGAATATAGAAGAGAGATCTGAACAGGGCCTATAAATTTAGGAGTCATACGATGGTAACTAAAGCAGATGAGACTGTCTTGGAAATTCATGGGGCGTAGGAACAGCTTGAAGTCCCCAAAGTCAACATTACCAAACTGAGGTCAGTGATTCCTGTCTCAGAAAATGGCACCACCACCTACCGAGGCACCCAAGCTGGAGCCCTGAGCCTCTAGCAGCAGACATCATGCCTTTTTCATGATCTGGCCCTGCCAGCCTCATCTCTCTCCATCAGGCATCCTACACGCCAGCAAAACAGAACTTTGTGAGGCTCGTCAGCTGCACTGCGCTCTCTTCCCACCACTGTCCCCCTGCCCCTGCGCTTTCCGCCATCTGGAACACCTTCCCAGCCCCTTCTTCCTACCCTTGGCCGCCATTGCAACCCCATGTGTGACTACCTCTGGGCAGCCTTCCCTGACCGTCCCCAACGAGAGTTAGATGCTCCTCCTCTCCTATCTTTCTATGCAGGGGCCATAGCCCACAGTACTGAGATGACGGCTCTGTCTCTGCCAGCCCAGCCCAGCCTCTCCACCTGACTGTGCGGCTCTGGAAGGCGTGGGCTCTGCCTTTTATGTCTGGAGGCATCCATGTTTATGTATAACCAAGAATGTAGAGTGTCTCCTGGGAACAAATAAATCTAAACAGGGTCCTGCTTGGGCTAGGGAGATTTCAGAACGGCCGGTCTGAGTAAATGACAAGTCTGATTCCTTTTTTCTCTCTTCCCTCCATCACGTATACAGCAATAACTGTCGGGGGGCTCGGGCGACACCCATTCTCAAATCCCTTTTCCTTTGTCCCCTTAAGTGTAGAGTCTGGGAAACCTAGCTGTTTTCTCAGGCTCTTTTATTTAGTGGGGCCAATAGAATGAAACAGAAGTCTGCTAGAGGCCTCTGGGAAAGCTTTTGCTTTTCTGATCAAAAGGACACTTGGGGGCGCCTGGGTAGCGCAGTCCTTAGGCGTCTGCCTTCGGCTCAGGGCGTGATCCTGGCGTTCTGGGATCGAGCCCCACATCGGGCTCCTCCGCTGGGAGACTGCTTCTTCCTCTCCCACTCCCCCTGCTTGTGTTCCCTCTCTCGCTGGCTGTCTATCTCTGTCAAATAAATAAATAAAAAATCTTAAAAAAAAAAAAAAGACACTTGGGCTAGCCTCCTCCCTTTCTCCCATCTTCCTGCCTGGAATATAGATGTGAAGCTTAAAACTTCATCTGGTACCGTAAGGCAACGAGCCAGTACACCCAAGGTGGCGGAGCGGAAAGTCTGAGCCTCTGCTGGCATCTTGGAAGCGCTGCCCAGCCTGCCTCCAGCCCTCCCCTGGGTGAGATAATTAAGTGACCTGATTGTTTAAGACACTGCTTGTCAGGTGTTCTACGGCAGAGCGGAAAGCTCTGGCTATACATCCAGACAGAATACACAGAGCGGCAGGACTCGCCGCCAGAAGAGCGCTCCGTGTCAAGGTCATGCTGGAACCCATGTTAAAAGTAAACCCATCAATTAACGAACACACGGAGTTGCTTTTTGTTTTCTGTTCTTTACAGCTCTTGGTGCTGTGGGGGAGACTTGGAAACAGAGATGTAGCCTCCGTTCTTGAAGAGTTTACAGTCAGGTGGGAGGAGGTCTGATGAAACACCACGCTGAACGGCATGCAGTGAAGAGCTGGATTTTATCAAGCTCAGAGGAGAGGAAGCTCTGTGGAGGGGAGTGGCTCAGACGGGGAAGGTTTCCTGCAGGTGCAGGGGCTTGAACGGGGCCTCGGCCGAGGAATGGGATTTGTTGGCTTGTCATTAGCCCCTCCGTGATCTTAGCCTCGGAGGTGAGCTGCAGGCGATGCCTGCTGGCAAGCCCCCAGCGCCCAGTAGAGGCTCATCAAGTCTTAATGCCCTTCTGGTTTAGAAAGATGTTTTTCTCCCTCTCATGCATTTATTCAACATGTCTTTATTGAACTGCTCCAGGCGCTATGGATACCACTGCGGGCAGAACACACACAGTACCTGACCTCAAAGAGCTTCAGGTCGAATGAGGGACACAGACAGCAATCAAAAGAAAACTTGGGACTGGTAAGGTGCTTCCTTACCTTCCTTTAGGCCTCGGCCTTCCCAGATGGGCTATACATCCAGCGTCCGGTTCCCGTTGCCCGAGCCTCTCGTTAGAGAGCCCTGCTTGCTGGACCCAGGCCACCCCTGTGTCGCTGCAGCCTGCGAGCCGTCTTTCCTCTCTGCCCGCCCAGGCTAATGGCCCCGTACTGCCGCCCCCATCTCTCTTTCTGAGTCACACGTACAGCGCACACCACAGCTGACCTCCATGCCCCTCAGTCTTCCTGCCGCCCGGTGCCCTCGCTCCAGCCCCAGCCGGCTGGCTCTGGCCACACCTTTCTGCTGGGGGGCGGGGGAGACACAGCTCCCTCTTCCTGAAGAGCCCCTCACTTCCCCGTCTTCCAGGAAGCCCTCCTCCTTGCCCAGAGCTGAGTGATGACACAGTTGATCATCCCAAACTAGGATACTCTGAAGAGGGGAAGGGGGCACTCAGTAATCACATCCGACCACGAGCAAACCCAGGCATGCGGTCTCCTAACCAGAGCGCCACGCCGCGGTCTCAGGCTCCAGACAGCCTCTGCAGCTGTTACCTCACCATTTCCCTAACTGTGTTCTGTGGAACACCTGGGAGACACCCATGGGGCTTCACAAAAACAAAAAGAAATTAAAAACTCCACATTGAAACGATTTTGAGAAACACCGAGTGAATCCAAGATAAACAGATTTCCTTCCTGCAAGACTTCCCCAAATTAATATGTGGTGGTAAGCGTATAGCATGTCATGTCCCCCAGGCCCCTCTGACGATGGCATCCTTGTGCAGAGAGCACACCGTGGAAGAAACATACTTGGAGAAACACTGTCCTAGGCAAATAGAGTTGTTCGCAGAGCTCACACCTATCTCTGTCCTAGAGTTTGGTATTAAGATATCAACACCACAAGGGGGGTGGGCTTAGGCCCAGCTCTGCTCCTTTCCAGCTGGGTGCCATTTTGCATCAGGATGCTTTGGCTGCAGGTGGCAGATATTAGTGGGTACCAGAGTTTGTTACTGTCATAGCAAGAACGCCTGAGCAGAGCACTTGCAGCACAGTGGTGTCCTCCAGGACCCAGGTGTTTTCCACTTCTTCATCCTGTCATCTTCAGGACGCCGCTTATCTCCTCTCGTGGTCACAGGATGGCTACAGCAGCTCCAAGCATAGCCCAGAGGATCAAAGCCTTCCAGCAGAGAAGGACATGTCCTCCTATGTACATGTTTACCATTTATTCTTAGGAAAAAGTTTTCCAGACACCCCCCATCCCTGGAGAAGTCGTCTCCTCGGGTCTCAGTGACCAGTAGGGTGACCAACCATCCTAGTCCGTGCTGGGACTGACGAATTTCCAGGGACTCAGCACTGCTAGAACTAAAACGGGGACATTCCTGGGCAACTTGGAAGTTCATAACTGGGTAGGAAAGGACCACATGACGGCCTAAATCAATCATTGGTCAGGGGAATGGAATTACTATGATTAGCTTAGACTAATCAGGTTTTATGTCCTGAGGCAAGAGAGGGGGCCAGCTTTCCTGAATATGGAATGATGAACACCCAAACAAATCCTGCTTTCTCACGGTAAGGAAGACGGGAAAGCCATCGGCGAGCAATCTGCAGGGCTGCCTTATCTGTAAAATAAGATGCAATGAGCATTCTCTCCTCAAGAGTTTGTGGTAGAGATTAGATAAAATGACATATGACCAGGCCTTACCAGGCATCTTTATATTAAGCACTTGCTGTGTGCAAAGCTCTGTGCTAAAGGCACTGGGTTGTGTGGTCACTAGAGCCACAGAACGTTCTAGGGGACAGGGACGTAAATCCCATGTTACAGTTGTTCCTGAGACACCCAGAGGTGAAGCGATTTGCCCAAGGTCATACAGCTGGGAACTGTAGAGCCAGGTGTCAAACCCGAGTCTGTCGCCCACCGCGATGCCCATCTCAGTCTCGCTAGCCCACTGCCTTGCAGAGTTGTGCCTCAAACGCTAATTTCCTTGCCTTTCATCTCCAGCACTTGGCACAGGGCTCAGCATATAGCAAGCACTGATTCAATATTTTTTTTAATGAGTGGGTGGTAACAGCTGATATTCCTGTAACCATAGGGTTTACAAAGAACTTTTCCTGAATTTAGGGTTTTCTCCTCCAAATCTGGTCCTCTGCCAGGGCGCCTTCTCCCAGCAAATGGCACCGCATCCATCTAGTTGCACAAACCAGGAAACTAAGAGCTGTCACCAACCTCCTTCCTCCCCGCCAGACATCGCCTCCAACCCATCGCCCAGGCTGTCTCTCCAATGCGTGCACCCCACTCCATCCTCCGTGACCTCGGCCCATGTTACTATGGCGTGCTCACTTGAACTGCAGCGGGAGCTCCCTATCTGCTCAGGCGCCCAGCCCTCCCCCAGTCCGTGCTGCAGCCAGAGGGCGCGCCTGTTTCTGACCGGGTCCCCTGCCGACTGTGCACCCTTGATATTCATTCCTTTGGGGATCAAGCTCAAACGCCCAAACACCGCCTGGCTCTCTGGCCTCATCCTCCACAGTCCCTCTCATAGTGCATAGTCTCCCAACCATCCCCCTCCACTGACCTTCCTTGAGACCCCCCTCCTTGTGCTGCCTCCTGCCTTGGGATCTTTGCACACGCCGTTCTCTCTGCCCTTAATTACCTCAGGCCTTAGCCTGGGTGCTCTCTTCCTGCTAAGACCCACTGACTACCATGACCGGGTCAAATCCACCTGTTAGAGGCTCTTACAGCATCTACTTTCCCTTGATGGCCCCGTTGGCACAATTGCCATTTTACATTTGCTTGTGAGTCTGTTTTTTTGTGTTTTTTTTTTCTTTTTAATTAATCCCTATAAGGGGCTTGAACTCATGACCCCAAGTCAAGAGTTGCATGCCCTGCTGACTAAGCCAGCCAGGCACCCCTGCCTGTGCGTCTTTTGATTCATGTCTATCCCTCAATTAGCCTATGAGTTTGGTGTGGTGTCTGCATTTTTTAAAAAATATTTTATTTATTTTTTTTAAAGATTTTATTTATTTATTTGACAGAGATAGAGACAGCCAGCGAGAGAGGGAACACAAGCAGGGGGAATGGGAGAGGAAGAAGCAGGCTCCCAGCGGAGGAGCCTGATGTGGGGCTCAATCCCAGAACCCCTGAGCCGAAGGCAGGTGCTTAACGACTGAGCCACCCAGGCGCCCCTGTTTGTTTGTTTAGAGAGCAAGTGAGCACCAGCACAGGGAGGGGAGGAGGGAGAGGGAGAATCCAAGCCGACTCTGTGCTGAGGGCAGAGCCCCACACGAGGCTCATGAGTCTGAAGAGTCGGACCCAGGCGCCCCCGGTGTCTGGTTTTGTTGACCTCTGTAGCCTTTGCGATGTCCAACCAGGGACAGCACATAGCATGTTTTCAACAAACGTGTGTTTCACTATGACCTAGTTGATGAATCAGTTAGTGTTTCACCCAGGTTACTCTGAGCTCCCTCCGGGCAGGGCTCTGCCTTAGTGTTTCTGTGTCACATACACACACACACACACACACACACGCACACACACACCACCCCCAGCAGCTAGCACAAGGCTGGGCTGGGCAAGTTCGTCATGAACACTCTGGGGGACGGTGACCACACGGTTGACAGAGATGGGAGTGCTTGTCAGAAACAACCTGTAAGGGAGTGAGGCAAGCAGGACAGGAAAGGGGAACGAGCTGAGGATGGGTATGGTCTCAGCACACCCTAGCCTCGGTCCTGTGGGAGAAGGAAAACAGAGCCTCAATCAATGATTGCACTGAGGAGTTGTTCCATCTCGGAGCAAGGAAGCCAGGAGCTTGGGTGTACCTTCCAGAAGGTCTTCAGGGATTGGGCTGTCCTGCCGACTGGACTCAAGACACCAAAGCCGGGAAGTGGTCAGCTGTGTCCCCTCCCCCCTCCAGGCCCTCTGTCCCTGTGCCCTGAGGCACCCTTTCCCGGCCACACCCCCTGTGCTATCTCCCTGGGCTGACGGAACAAAGCCCCACAAACTGGGCGGTCTCATAGTTCCGGAGGCTAGACGTCCTCCATCAGCGCTGGCAGGCCGTGCTGTCCCTGAAGGACCTAGAGGAGGGGCTTTCCTTGACCGTCTGCCAGCCTCAGTGGCGGCCACACTCCTCGGTGTTGCTTGACTTGTCACGGTGGCATCATCCCATCTCAGCCTCCATCTTCAAATGACCTTCCTCTGTGGGTCTCTGTGTCCACATTTCCTTCTTGTAATGACCTCAACTGAATTAATCTGCAAAGACCCTATTTCCAGAGAAGGTCACATTCACGTATCAGGAATCAGGACTTGAACTTTTTTGCGGGGGGGAACACCTCCAATACGCTAACCCAGAATGCCCCAGGTAACTTCTTCCAAGCTCTTTTGAACCTGCCCTTTCTGTCTCTGAGGCCAAAACCCTCTTCCCGGGAGCTCTCCTCCCACTCCTCGGCCTTTGCCAAAGATGAAGTTATGCTCCTGGTTCCCAGAAACGCACCCCAATGAAATCCTGCAATTCATATCGCTGGCAGTTTGACAGGGGCCAAAGGCTTTCACGCCTTTTCTCATTTAATCCTCACTACGGCCTTGAGAAGGCTTATTATTATCCCCACTCTATAGAGGAGGACACTGAGACTCGGGGAAGGTAAGTCCTTACACAAAGTCGCACAGCAAGGAATGGCCGGACAGGGATTTGATGCAGGTCTGCCTGATGGCAGATGCTACGCCCTTAACCTCTGTGCTCTTACTGCCCAAACACTTCCCTTGGCGGGATATCCGTCAGCCACTGAGAGGATCCATGTAAACCCATCTAGAAACTTAGAAAAGTGTCATGAAAAAATTGCTAAGAGAATAAGAGAGAACACAAAATTGGGAGCCTGCGTTTGGTCACTAGGAGAACCCAGGAATAAGGAGTCACAGAACACATTACGAGATGAAAACAGTGGCTTAGGAGAAGTTTGGGGTGACATTTCTTTAGGGAAGAATTTTCCACTGGTGAAATTTTAAAATTTATTTGATGATGATATAGTATAAATTCAATGATTTTTCTCCGTCCTTTTACATGCCCCACTCATGGTGAATATCACTTGGCATCCTGGAGCCTGCCAGTGTTCTGGAAGCCAGTTTGTTTCGAATGATATTCACCGCTGGTCATGCAAGCATGACTCCACTGTGAACATGATTTCTCATGCAAGCATGGTTTTACTGAGCAAGCTATTTTCCTCAGTTGAATGAGAGAACTCTGGCACATCCACGATCATGGCCGAGATACTCCTCAAGATATGCAGGCCAACCCCAGATCCCTCGATGGATGCAGTCACTCAGACTGGATTTACGATGACTCGCATTTCATTTAAACAGTCAGTACATTTTTGCTGAGTGCCTACTCTGTCCTAGGCTCTGTGCTGGGTATTAAGGATATAGAAATAAGCCAGACTGAATCTCTCCCTTCAAGGAGCTCATGTTTTATTGGGGGAGACAGGCGATTACAGCAATGGGATCAGTGCTTTAAGAGGACTCTATCAGTTGAGATTTGGTTGTGGGCCCAACAGCGTCTGGGGCATTTGGGGGAAATGCAGGTGGTCAAGGCCAAGTTCAGAGGGTGGGTTGTATTCCAGGCGGCCACCACCGGAGGCTTAGAGCAGAAGAACAATATGGCCAATGGCCTCTGGCCACCACGTGGGGGACTTGCTGGTGGAATGGGGGCCTCCGTGGGAGTGAGGCAGACGACATGGCCTTTCCCTTGTCTGGCTCCCTATGTCTCACCTCTTGACAGCACAGCCCGCCAGAACAGCGCTCCTCAGAGCCCTTCGGGCACCTTCCTGATAGAACCCAGGTCGCATGTGAAACCCAAGCTGGAGTGGAATGTGGGAAATGTTTTCCAGCCTCTATACCACAGGAAGGCAGTCTAGAAGGGATCAGGCAAATGGATGCTTGCATCTGGGATTCAGGAAAGATACATGGACGAGTGGGCTGGGCCGTGTCATAGGCGTTTTGCCTGGGTGCAAAGATTTGTGAGGATAGTGACCTGGACCAGGTACAATGATGCTTCCACTTTGATTCACCGCTGAGTTCACCTCTGAAACAGCAAATGAGCTGGAGGAGATAGAGGCACAGTATGAAGCTAGCTGCCTGATGTCTTCCTAACTTGTCATACAGGTGCACTCGAAGCCTAATGGTCAAAGCAAAGAGTGAGAAATCCACCAGGGAAGGGGAACCCTGGCTGCCTGCTGTCTACCCTTTATTTCACTGAGCTAGAACTCAACACTCAGGGATCTACTTACTGTCACGTAGGGAACTCCAAAATCCTATTTTGATAAGGAGCAGTTCTAAACAATGAAATACAGAAGTGTCCTGCATTAATTACAATGTAAGTGTTGACAAGAGGCAAACTTAAGCCCAGAGAGACAGAGACAAATTAGTTTTTCCTTCTCACCAGTCACTAGACAGAGGGTAGAAAGCCTTGCTTCTAGGTGGGGATACCTGGTCAGGGACAGATCCTTGGTTATGGATCAGGAGCTAAGGACAGAGACCACCACTGGTGACCCTTCTCCTCTCCTGAGGGGGGTGTGAGTGTGAACCCCAAGGATAAGAATCTAGAGGTCGAAGTAAAATAATTTCCCCCGTATCTGCATCACTATTTTTCATTTGTTATCACAGAATTTCAGCAAAATTTTGTAGAATGCTTTCTTAGCATGCTTTGGGAATTACGGGACATGTACTTATCCATAACTGATGAAGACTGGATTGAGGGGAGGGAAACTCAGCACGGATTCAAGACGCATTATGAATCTCAAACAGGAGATTCCTGCTTGAAAACCATACACAAGCACATTGTGATAAAACTGCGGAAAACCAAAAGCAAAGAGAAAATCTTAGCAGCCAGAAAAAGAGAGGCATTCCGGTCCTTTCAAAGGAATAAGAACAAGACTGATGGCTGACTTCTCATCAGAACCAATGGCAGTCAAAAGAGAATCGAATGTGATCTCCAAAGTGCTCGGAGAAAAGACTGCCCAACCTAGACTTCAACAGCTGCAGAAACATCCTACAAGAATGAAGGAGAAACAGACATTTTCAAACTAGTCCAAACCAGAAGGATTCAGCAGCAGCAGAGTTTCCTGACCTGCACGAAGGAGACGCTAAAAGGGTATTTTCAGGTAGAAAGCAATGGCTCCAGAGTACTCCAGAGTACTCAAAGTATATACACACACAAGAACATCCCTGGGAACAGTGGTCCTAATAGCCAAAATATTAATATCCAAATGGCTGTCAGCATTCACTCACGGAGTACTAGTCTTCAATAAAAGTTAGTAAAATAGACTCATACGCCCATCCAAGCAGAGTAATAAAGACCAGATTTACCCGCCTCCTTGAGCTAACAGCAACAAAATGGACAAAGCGTCCGTGTTCTGAGTTGTGGTCAACGCATGCACGGAGTCCTGACTGTCGCTTTCCATCAATCCACATGCCTCTTTTGAGCAGCTACTGTGCCCCAAACTCTGAGCGGGGATGTGGGAAACCAGAGCCGAGGCAGATCTCTTCCTGTCCTTGAGGGGCGCCCAGTCTACAGGAGGAGAGCGAGCACGTGCCCCTGACCGGCTTACGCTGCCTGCACGGTCCAAGCTGAGAGCCGCAGGGATGTTCAGAGGCAGATGTGGAGAGAAGAGGGCACCTACTGCTCTAACCGGCCTCCCCCTTCCCTCACCCCAGCACTAGGCAGAGGTAGGGGCGCTGGGATGTGGGAGGAACAAACCAGCTCACCGGGCCGGGTCTGCTGGGTGGGGCCGACGTGAGGCCTGACGTTGGTGGCTCAAGGAAGCAAAGACTGCCCTCCCCGGGACAGGGGTGAGAACCTCCGGCCAGGCAATGGGAGCTGATACTCAGCCTGCTCTGTCTCTGTATCTTGTATGATCTTAGAGCTCCCTGTCCTTTCTGAGGCTCGATTTCCTCATCTGACCCTGGGGATGCTCTAGAAGCAACTTTTGCTCTGAGGAAGGTTGCTGCCAACTAAGCTTCTGGGCCTTAGTTTCCCTAGTCTCTAAAGGGGACAACAATTCCCACCCATCCTTGGGAGAGCCTCCCAATTAAGAGGTTGTTCTTTTCCTCCAGCCACTGCTCAAAGGGGGTACAGAAGCACCAGGAGTTTGTGCAGAGGTGAGGGGACAATGGTTGACTGTCCAAGGCAACATGGGGTGAGGCAAGTGCTTTCCTGCACCCCAGCTTCTCACTTTGCTCTCTCCCCCACTCATCCAGAATTGTTAGTTCCCAGAATTCCACACTCCTTGCTCAGTTCTATGGTTTCTGCAGGAATGACTGAGGAATGGAGAGAGGCAGCCATCTTGGCAGGAATGGCAACACCCCCCATTCTCACACCTGTCCCGCCAATCTTCCAACTTGATGGTGTACGCTGCGTCCTGTACGGACCTATCCTAGTCAGCTCTCAGAGAACAGTCTGGTCATGGCATCTATATGCAGATTTCATTCCCACACAGCTCCGTAGGGGCGGAGCGGCTTCCCTCCCAACACACACCCTCCTGTATCCTGACGCCTTCCAGAGGGGCCTCATCATCCCGGTTTGCAGACAGGAAAACTGAGACCAGTGAGGGAGAATCTGAGTGCTCATCCTGCCAGGAGAGAAAAGAAAGTCCTGGAGGGATCAGGTGTGTGGTGACAACTCTTGCTTTGTGTTTCAGGAGACAGAACCCAGCAGTGTGAATTTCGGTCAGATAGGAGGCCTCCCCTGACATTCTTGATCCTCCCCAAACCAGCCATGCTGCCTCCTTCTCCCCTCTCCTCTCATTCCCTCCTCCCCCATCAACCCACTCTCTTTTCTCTTCCCAGGCACTGTCCAGAGTCTAGCTTGGATGCATGGCTGCCCTGCTGCTGTGGGGCTCAGGTCCTGCTCAGAGCAGGCCTCTAACCCTTTCACCTCCCTGCTCGGGGCCCTTCCAGGACACTGCAGCTGAGGCTAAGAAAATAGCACCTCCCTGCTGTCCTCCCGCGGCATGCCCCTTCTGTTGGGCCACCTCATGGCACCTTTGGCTGGCTTGCACGCCCCACCTCCAGGTCCCACCTACCCGGTCTCAAGGAGACAGCCCTGGGATGCTGAGCAGTGAGGGAAGGCTGAGGCCATGGGCACAGACCCTACACCTCCCCACTACCCAGCCTGCTCTCCTGGCCTGTCTGCAGTGCCCTCACCTCCTGTCCCAGTCCTCCATCCAAATGTCAAGACCCCTGAGCCCAGCCTCCTCCCGAGGTCCCTGCACATCCCAGCTCCTGCTCTGCCTCTCCAGCTTCATCAGCCCAGGACCAGGCCTCACAGTGCTGTCTCCTAGTTATTCTATGCCCAGAGGAGGGGTTCCACCCACCCCTGATCACAAGGCTGGTCCTGCCTCCCCAGGGATCGTTCCACAGAGGGAGGCCACTCAGCAGGCAGACACACCCCAGACATGGGGTCTCACTCGGGTAAGACTGGCGGACCTCAGTCCTGTTCAGAGAGCAGCTAAAGGGGCTAGAGAACCCCAAAAAACATTTCCCATTTTCCCTATGGAGTCTGTAGAGTGTACCCCATGTAGACTGTAAAGTCAGCCTGAAGAGTGTGTCTGCCAGTAGAATGAGCATGTGAGTCTGTGTGTGTGTGTGTGTGTGTGTGTGTGTGTGAAGGAGAGAGAGAGAGTGGGAGAGAGAGGGTGTGCAAACGTGTCTGTGTGTATATGAGAGGAGCGTATGTGAGCGGATGGGAGTGAGGTTAGCCCCCACAACCCCCCAACACCTGTCTTAGACCTGAGGAGGTGAGGGGAGCGAGGGTTGCGTGCCCCCTGGTGGCCGTGAGCTGCACTACAGGCCACCCACCTCTTCTCTCGCCCCTCGGCCTCTGCAATACAGAAGCAAAACTGATCCCAGATCCTTCTCTGGGGCTCCAACCCCACTTGCTCACCACCCCCGTCCCCCACCACGGTCCTGCAGAGACAGACAGAGACTCTGCCCTCCTGAATCTCCTCTGTCTTTTGCAGAGAAAGAGCCATTGGAGGGGAGTCAGGCAGGCGGGGCTCACATCTCAAGCTTGGCAGGTTAGTTAACCTCCCTTAGCCTCAAGCTGCTTGGCTACAGAATGAGATAATGGTATCTACTCCACCGAATCATAGTAAGGTTTTATGTAAAATGAAACTATTAAGCTGGGAGGGCTGGGCAGCTACAAGAAGCCATGGGGCCAGCCTACGGTTCTCAGATCTGGTGAGAGCCGCCTGGTGAAAGCAGGGCAGAGACTCCTCCTACCTGTCTTCCCCTGTATCCTGCCACCCCGCCCCCCGCCACCCCAAACAGCTGCCCCGCCCGCCTTCCCACGAGCTCACCTCCTGCCAGAGGGCCACCCCACACTGGCCGCCCTGCCCGTGTGAGTAGCACTGAGCAGCCACCTGGGGTAGTTCATGCGGCCACGTGGACCCACCTTCCAGGCCACCTCCCAGGCCTCCCTCTGCCCTCACCTCCATCTAATTGGTCATCAGGTTCTGCCAATCCAACATGTCTTGAATTCCTCCCTCCCTCCTGCGGCCAGCACAGGGCACCCAGCATTAGCTCTGGAAGGATCCCTGCCCCATCTCAATCCTGCAGTCCTTTCTCTGCTTCCCAGCAGGATCTTTCTAAAATCCAGGTCCAAGTCACTCCTCTACTGAAAACTTTCCCTGGCTCCCCACTGCGTCCGAAGTAAAACCGAACTTCCCAGCCTGGCATTCAAGGCCCTCCCTGGTCTGGCATATCTTCCCTCTGTCTCATCATTCCCTGTGTGCCTTTGTATGAGCAGTTCCTTCTACCAGGAGCACCTGTCCCCTTTTGCTCACAGGAGAACAATACCTGCTCATCTTCCAGACCTCACTGCCTTTCCTCTCCGGGTCGTGACCCTGCCTGGAGCCCCATGGCCAAGAATCCCATAGGGCTGCCATAGGGTTGTCATGTCCTATGACCACATCTCCCCGGCCAGGCTGTTAGACCCTCCAGACCAGGGACAAGGACAGTTAGCTCTGGACCTCAGCACAGGGTCCTGCATGCACGAGGAGATATTTGTGAGTTGTTCACTCAATTGGGTGGCAAGGAGGGCTGTGTCACAGCATGGGCCTCAAATGGGATTAAATGTTCTCAAGGGAAGGTTGAGCTGGGGACAAACAACAGATGCGGGGGCGGGGGGGAGGGAAGTGAGGTCCCTGCAGTGTGTACACAGGCTGTGCTTTCCCTTTGTCCAAAAGCTGGTAGAAGAGGGCCATGTACACACATTCAAGGTTGGGGGGAGGGGAATCACAGGCAGAGAAGCGCCTGTGTCAACCCACACTGATACACGGATGCTGGGGTCAGCTGCACGTGGTTAGAATAGCCAGCCCCTGTCAGCCGGGGGCCCTCTCGGGCACTGACCTGCCCCTGCCTGGGGGCCCACTGGTCAGCCTGGGTCCTGTGCTGGGAGAGGACAGGGACAGACTAGGGGAGCCCAAAGCAGGGGCTGGGCAGGGGAGGGGGCTGGACTCCAAGCTCCTAAGGGAAGGCTAGGTACCCTGAAACCATTTGGCCCAGAAGAGCAGGTAGCAAGCCATGAGAAACCGATAGGCTCTGGGGTCCCAAAGGCTGGCACTCACGGCACTGCCAGTGGTCACAGGATGGCCCTGTCTCTTCCCAGCCCTCCTTCTCCTAGGAAAGGGAATCCCAGTATTTAGCACTTAATATGTCAAGCTTTACTGATCTGGAAGAGATGAACAGGAGAGGAGATGGGGGGAGAGAGAGTGTAGGCAAGAGAGGGGCAGGGTCTAGAGATTTTACCTGTCAGGGCCTCGTGATGGTCCAGTCTGGGGTCTGCCTCTCTCTGGTGTGCAGAGGCAAACACTCTCACAACCAGAAAAGCAGGGAACTAAGTCCACAGACACAACTTGGGCTGCATCCGGTGTAGAGTCAGACTCAGGGATACTCCTTTGGCAGGACTTATGGGGACACAGATAGGGTAGGCCAGGAGGGGTTCAGAGGCCTAGGCTCTGGCTGTATGGGCACTCATGACCAGTAGGCCAACAGACAGAGGGTTTAGGAGGAGCTCTAGGCTGCCTCCTCCAGGCAGTCTCCTTGATTGCTTCAGTCCCTCAATTCTTTCTTTCCAGTCCACAATCTCTGCCAGCCAACATGTCCTCTCACTGCTCCATGCCCAGGCCTCCTCATCTACCATCCACCTCTAAGCCCCTACAGTCTGGTGGGGGGCTGATCCAGGGGTACCCTGACAAGTCTGTGATTCTCCTAGAAGAGGAGCTAGGCACAAGGGGTGGGGGCTCCGGTAGCCAAGGAGTTCTGAAGAGCATTTGCTGACCCCAATTCTGTTTGTCCCATCCCCATGCACAATATCTGGAAATAGCCCCATGGGAGAGGGTTGGTAGAAAGAAATAGATTTATTCTCATGTACAAAGCGGTCAGCCCACGGGACCATATACAACAGTTGCACAGAATCCTAGAAAAACGCATCTCTCTAAAGGCAACTCAGAATAGGTAAGGCAGGTGGCCCCCCTCCCCCCACCCCACAACACATACAGAACAACACAGAGAAGGGAGAAGCCAGCAGCCGGGCTGACCCAAGAGGCCCGGCCCTATGGGGGTCTCCCAAGCCCCGGGCACGGGTAGATATGGCCTTGAAGAAGATAGAAGCCCTGCTAGGGCTGAGGCAGCCCTCTGGCTGCAGGGATGGGGAAGGGACTTGGGCTAAGAGGGGGGACACTCAGGGGGCCCCTGAAGGATTCAGGGTTGGCTCTCTGCCCTAGGGTGGCAGGGACATTCCACGGCTTCTCCTGGGACTCCACAGAGCCAAGGGACTTTGATCTAAAAGGGGTCTTAGAAAAGGGATTGTCTCACTCTCCTGTCTCACCCAAATAGGGGCAGTCACTTGCCCAGGGTCACACAGCCATGAGGAAGCACTGACTCACCTGGCACCTGTCTTCCAGCCCCAGGACCCTTCCTGCCCACCATTCCCATCCTGTGCTCTTCCTGAGCCCCCTCTGCCCGGAGCACTGGGCCGGCCCTCTGGCAGCTTCCGTGTGGGGTCCCTGCCGCTCCCCAGGCTCCAATGCCTACCGTAAGCATAGTGGGGACCCTAAGGGGCACCTTCGGCCTCATGGCTATTTCTAGTTATCCAGCAGAGCTAATGACTGTTTCTAAGACCCACTCTCTGCTCATTGAGATGTCCCACCTTCTCCTTGCAGGAGGGCCCTGGAAGAAGGAAGAGGGCCAGATCTGGTCGGGCAGGAATGGGGCCCAGGAGAAAGCATCCAGACTGCCTCAGAAGAAGGAGTGGCTGAGGAGGACTTGCCAAGATGTGGTCAGGGGTGCAGAGCAGGGCCCACTGCTCATCAGTCACCCCTGTGCTCTCCGAGGACAAATGACAAAGTCTTGGTGAGGTTGGAAGTCTTGCTTCCATTATACAGACAAGAAAACTGAGGCCCGGGAAGGCCGGTACTTGCCCAGGGTCACACGGTAAGTCCTGGATTAGAACCTAGGACCTGTGGCTCTGGTCCCAGGGCACCAGGGCCAGGCCAGTGGAGGGCTGTTAAGAAGAGGCCTGGGCAGAGAAGGGTCCCGGGGAGGGGCTCATTCAGCATCAAGGCTGCAACAGCCATTGACGGGGGCCCCAGTGCCATCCAGCTCAGGCACCTCGTACTCCTCGTCCAGGAAGTCCAGTGAATTGTTGCTCGGGAGGCCGCGGATGGTGAACTTGTGAGACACCTTGGTCCAGTGCTCACGGTTAGAGGCCACGCGTTCGTACAGCTCCGCCGCCTTCGGAAACAGGTCCTGCAGCAGCCTGGGGGTGCAAGGGCGCAGGGATAGGGTCAGAAGCCAGACTGCGAGTAGCAAGGGAGATTCGGACTATACAGCAGGTAGAACTAGCACCAGACTGTGAGGCACAGGACTGGACGCTCAAGGAGAGCATGAAGCGAAGGCCCCGTTTACAGGCCAGTGGGAGACGGCCGGGCCTAGAGGCTGCGGGGTGGGTCAGCTGGAGCTGGGCAGGCCAGCCCAGCACCCATGTCTGCCACAGCCGGCCCCATCCCCCCAGGAGGCCCCCGAGCTCTCTCACTTGTAGATGGGCATTGCGATGTGTTCCATAAAGCTGATCTGCAGCTCGGGGATATAGGCCTTCTCCCGGTCCATCATCTCCATCGGCCTGTTGCCCATGGCCTTCTCCTGCAGGCAGCAAGCGGTCAGGCCTGGCCCCTTCTCCCTCTGTCAGGCACCAGGACGAAACTAACCCAGCCCTTCCCAGCCCCAGGCCAGGGACCCTCCCCGCCACCTGGACACCCGAGATCACTCCCCACATACCAAGTCTCCCTGGGAGAAGAACTCTTTGTAGATCAGCTCCTGAAAGGCCAACACTCTCGTCACCTTCTGTGCGTGGGATCCGTCCGTCTAGTTCCTCTACTGCTCGGTCCCAAGACGGCAAACCAAGGCATCCCTCAGCCCCCACCTCAGGCCCAGTTTGGCAGGGGGATGGCCCCAGATGGGAAGGAGTGGCTGAGTTATGACCCCCCTTCTACCAGCCGCTGACTTGCTGTGTGACACCCTGTGAGTCCATGCCCCTCTCTGAATCTCCGCATCTGGTGCCCTGAAGTGGTCGAGGTTTCTGTCTCCCCAAAACTGAGCCAGGCTGAGCTCGGCCCAGAGAGGGTGTTGGGGCTGCAGGAGCCACACAGAACGGGGCGGGGTGTGCAGCCTGCACGTCCGCAGGGAGCGGCCGCACTTACTGCGATCTTCCTGGTAGTCTTCCAGCCCTTGGTCTGGTCGGAGAGGTCACAGGAGGTCATAAGGAGGCAGAGGAGGAGGCTGTGGTGCTGCTTGTTGGTTCGGTCATAACCCACTGTTGGGAAGAGGGCGGGGTCAAGGGCCCAGTCCCCTGTCTCTGAGGGCAAGGCCTCCAGGGCCCTCCCCACGAGGTCCAGGAAATCCAGCACCCTGGATGGAAACCAAAGGGCTGGGGCTGGATCTGCCTGGCTCTGGTGGCTCGATGCCGGAGGGGGTGGGTCTAAACCCCTGGGGCTGCTGTCCAGGCACACCACCCTCTTCGTGGTCTTTCCCCAACCCCGAGGCCGGGGGCTAAAAGCAGGCACCTTCAGCCATCTTCTGGAGGTCTTTGAAGATGCGGAGGTGATGGGCCAGGTCGGTGGCCAAGATGATGTCCCGCATCAGGTCCAGCATACGCTGATAGTCCTGGGCCAGGATGGGGGGGAGGGGGAGTGGGAGGTGTCAAGGCCTCCTGCCGGACACCCCCACCCACTCCCTCAGCTCCTTCTCCTGCCTCAGGCCACCTCGGGGCTCCCACTCCCTCACCCCCATCCCTGGCCCCATCACCTTCCGGGAAAAGTGGTCGAAGATGTTGCAACCGTGGGTGTTGAGGATTGCGATGGCCTGAGCGAAGTGGTGTCTCTGGGGAGAGAGGAATGATGGGAGCCCAGCGGGGACGGGGGGTGTTGCTCACCCCGACCCCAAGGGAGGGAGCAGGCCTGGTACAGCCCCACCCCCAAGGTGAGCAGAGCAGACAGACACAGGGAGTCTGGGGACCTCGTTCCCTTTCTGGGCTCTGCTTCGGCCCTCTGCGTGACCCTGGGAAAGTCCCTGCAGGCCCTGAGCCTCAGATCCCTCAGCTGTCACATGGAGGGACACAGTGAGGCAAGCTCTGAGCCTCTCAAAGTGGAACGATTCTGAAATGATCCCTCGGAGTCCTAGACACTAATTCATGCAGCAAACATTTGTTTGCTGACAAAGAAAGGCAGTGATGAGGCGAGGGCAAGGCCCCTGTCTCCAGACGCTGATGGGCTGTCACTCAGAGGAGCAGGCTTAGCCCAGAGCACAGAGGGCAGAAGCAGGGCTGCCAGGCGGCCTCCTGGGAGGGAGGGAGCCCCTGGTGTCCCGGGGGCATGACAGCAGGGGCAGGCTCCAGAGGGGTGTTGTGGGGGGCAGCGTGGGGCAAGGTGACCTTGCAAGTTTGGTTTCTACTCTGTGCCAAGCCCTGTGCCAAGTGCAAGGAATTCAGAAATGTCTCAGATTTCGTCCCTGCCCCCTTCGATCTGGGGGTGGAGAGGCCCAATCCAGACAACCTAAGGCGAAACTGGGTGTGATGGGGCAGAGCCATCCTAGGCCTGGTGGGGTGGAGGCTGTACCGGGCACTCCCGGATACGCGTAGAGAAACATGCTAAATACGAGGCCTCCCTGTGCAAACCTGGGCTCGGGCAGAACCTGCAGGCTGACTCACACGCCCATCCGCACCGGCAACGCTCCAAGCCCAGCCAGCGAAAGGAGCCAGACATGCCCTGGGCGGGGGTGGCTACAGCCCTCGGGGCCTGTCTGGAGAGCAGGGCTTGGGGATGGGAGGGGCGGGGTCACAGTCTAACTATGAAAGTCACCCGCCTTAACAGGATGATGGGTACAGGGATCTGGGGTAGAATGGTGGTACCTCCATGACGGAACCCTCGGAGCTGTAGAGCGCAGCCAGCACAGATTTCTGGAAAAGCCCGGGAAACCTCCATCACTCCTCATGTCCAGATGTAAGTGCCTGCCGTATCAGGCTAGGCATTGCCCTGTCCTCCCCACCCCTCACCACTCTCCCATCTTAGAGCCCATGCAAAGCCGCAGAGAGCCTCTGCCAGCTCTAAACCAGCTCCCACCTCTCCTCAGGCCAGAGGGGTGAGACTCCCAGATGCCCCGGGGAGGGTGCCCACTGCGAGGAGGGCAGAGTCTCACCGAGGCCACCTGGAAGGAGTTGTTTGTGCCTCTGTGGTCCAGGTCATGGCACATGCAGGAAATAAACAAGGCGAAGATCTCGATGTCCCTGGTTGGGAGACAGAGGGGAGAGGGAGCTCAGCCCCTCCCACATGTCCAGAACAAGAACGGCTGCATGAGATGTCCAGGAGCCACCGGACAGGAGCTCGGGACACCTGGGTCCCCCTCCTGGAAAGCAGCCCTGGTTTGGAGTTTGACAGGCTCACTGCTCCAGGGGCATGTGACCGTGAGCAGGTCCCACCCAGAAAATGGGGCTATGCAACCTTCCTCATGACACTGTTAGGAGGCTCCCAGGAGGCGGCGCATGTCGAGTACCCGCCCCACTGGCGTGCCTCCCTAGCCCGAAGAAGGGGACTCTAGCCGCCACCAGACCGGGGCCGGGGCAGCCACTCACTCGAGGTAGTTGGAGAGCTCCAGATTCTTGTAGAGCAGGTAGCAGAAGTGGGAGACGGAAAACGCGTGCATCCAGTTGTGGTAGGGGGGGTCCCGGTAGCCCTTCTTCACCATCAAACAGAACCTGGGGGGAGGGGAGAGGGCAGCAGAGGGGCCTCAGGCTCTCCTCCTCCAGCAAGACCTTCAGGCTCTGCCTTGCCCCGTTCCTTTCCTTTACTCGTGGTCCCAGGGTCTGGGACTTGCCTCTCACTCAGGGATCTTCCCCACTCCCGCAGACCGGGCCACTCCTAGTCATCTACAGAGACCCCTTCCCAGAGCTCGGGGCAATGGATGTGAGAGTGCAGGACAGAGGGAGGCAAAGCCTGGGGCTGCCTGCACGTGGAGGAGAGGGCTGGGGCGCGCACCGGGCCAGAGTCGGGCAGTCGATCTTGTAGTTGTTGATGAAATTCATGTCCTGCAGCATGCTCAGAATGGCCTGGAGAGAGCAGAAGGGAGGGATCAGAGGGACTGTCAGTTTTGAAAGGGCTCCCCTGCCTTGGCCTTTCTTGAAGCTTCCAAAATTTCAGAATCTTAGAACTTTAGATCTAAACCAGAAAACCATTAAAAAAAAAACAAAACCACCAAACCTAAAGAACCATAAAATGGTAGAGCCAAGCATTCTTGGAGCCATGAACTTTCAAGAACAGGATCTAAGAACTCTTGGAACCAAGCTCACACAAAATCTTAGAAAATCAGGGAGGGAGGTGCCAACCCTGAGGCCACATGCCCTGGGCATCGTTGGTTCTGGAGCGGCCCGTGGTGATCATCCAGTCCAGCCCCTGAGCCCTGGGCAGGCCCTGTGGCCCATGCTGGCAGACCACACGCCCACTCCATCTCTGAGAGACGCTCTCGAGGTTTTGGTGATGACTGTCTGGCCAGGAAGTTCCTGTCAACACCTAACTTAAATCTCTGGCTGCACACCCTTCGTCTCTTGCAGTCAAATGGGGGAGGGCCAGCTCACCATGGAAGTGTCATCCTCGGGCAGGGAGCGAGGGGTGTAGGTGAAACTGGCAAAGTTGGAATCAATGGCAGCCACAGGCTGGATTCCGTCATGGAGGAGTTTGGTGTATTCATCATCAGAGACCTAGAGGGGACCATCGGGGTGTTAGAAGATGGCCTCCACCCCCATCCAGTGTCCTCATCCCCCAAATCCCACAGTGGGAGGGGGGACCCCCCCACAGAGTGCACCCTCACTGGGCAGGAGGTCACTGTTGTCCAGCCCACCTACTGTGATTCCTTGCCTGCGAGAACCCTCATCTGTAACAGCCTATCCTTGGCAAAGACAGAGAACGCCCCTTCACGATACCCCCAGACGATGCCAGCCTTTCACAGACACTCCCTCGAGGGTTCCTTCTTTCAGGGGGAACGTCCCAGAGTCTAACCTCAATCCTTCCGGCCACAGCTTTGACCCTATCCACAAAGTCTGGGACCCTTTGATTTGGACACAGGCGAGAAGAAAATGACCACCACACACTCTGAACTAAAGCCCGGGACAGTTTTTCTGAAACAGAGTCTGGGAATGAGACAGAATATCAGCCGACTGCGGAAGGCTGCACGACCACTGGACCTAGGGGAGCTGTGCGAGGGCCCTGGGGGAGCTTCCTGGCCTTCAGTAATTTTCAAGGTGGGAGTTATTCCCGGACGTGGGGCACACCCTGCTGAACCAAGTTCTTCCCTGGGCTGGGTCCCGCTGCCAGCCTCGGGGCCGCACCAGAAACTGCTTGGAAGAGGCCGCCCTGAAGGAGAGCAGGAGAACAGGAGGCCAGGCATTGCTCTGGGTCTCTCTTCTTATTCAAGAGAGGACAATCAGAAAACCCAGGCTGGGGCGCCTGGGTGGCACAGTGGTTAAGCGTCTGCCTTCGGCTCAGGGCGTGATCCCGGCGTTATGGGATCGAGCCCCACATCAGGCTCCTCTGCTATGAGCCTGCTTCTTCCTCTCCCACTCCCCCTGCTTGTGTTCCCTCTCTCACTGGCTGTCTCTATCTCTGTTGAATAAATAAATAAAAAAAAAAAGAAAAAGAAAAAAGAAAACCCAGGCTGGTCCTGGGCCCCTGAGGACTGGGAGGCAGGGAAGAAACAGGTGGGCTGCAGGGCCCCGGGGGCCCGAGGAGGACAGAATCCCGGGGGGGCCTTACCTTCATGTGGTACATCATCATCTCGTTGGCCAGGTGGCTGCGGTACTGGGCCTCGTTCACCTTCTTGTACAGGAGGGACTAGCGGAGAGAGGGAAAGATGGGGCACGAGCAACACGGCTGTGGAATCTCGGAATGCCCAGGACAGGGATAGAGGGGTCAGACAGAACCCCCCTTCCTGTCCCATGCTGGCCCTAGTCCGAGGCTTCAAGCTCCAGCCCAGAGTCGGGAGCCCCCTCCGACTTTCCCTCAAACCTCCCTCCCCTTGCTCCTCCTCCCCAGGTCCTCTTGGCATTTGATCTGGCAGTTGGCACCCCGTCCTGAGCCTGCCCCAGTCTTCAGTCATGGAGCCTGCGTCCCATAGCAGGAAAGAGAAGCAAGGAAGTGGGAGAGCCTCAGGTGTATTCATCATAGGAACCTAGTGGTTGGATTCCCCGAGTCAGAGCTGCCAACTCTGGACAATGAGACCCAACATTTCCCTAAAAGAAGAGGACCAGGGACTTGGGTTGAGGTTGCTTTGGGAAGAGGGTAGGCAATAATGACAGCTGGAGTTTTCTCTGATCCTAGGAGGCTAACGGGACAAGACAGTAAATGGTATCCCCAATTTTCAGATGGGAAACTGAGGCCAGAGGTGACCAGCAGGTACTGTAGGCTGTACAGTGACCCAGCAGCAGAGCTCTGAGTCACGGACCGGTCTGGACAGGGTCAATGTGGAGAGGAGAACAGAGGGTCCTGCGCCGGCCCCGCCCCGTCCCCACTCACATGGGCTATGCTGATGCCACAGTAGATGGAGAAGGCTGTCGCCAAGTCCTCGTCGAACTTGCTGAACCATGGTCCGTTAATCTTGTTCACCAGCTCGGCCACGCCGATGACCTCTGGGGACCGGGAGAGGGGCTAAGACCGGCCGGTGGGTGTGTCCCGCGGCGTCTGCGCTCCCAGGGTGTCCTCAAGGGACCTCCCGGCCAGGATAATCCCTGCGGCCTTTCTGCTCCGGGACGCTAGGGCGGTGGGGAAGGGTCGCCGACCCTCCGCTCGGCTCCGCCCCATCCTGCTCAGGCCCCGCCCCCGGCCCACCCCCCCCTTCCCGGAGCCGCCCAGAGCTCGCACCCTGGTTCTCGTTCTTGATGGGGAAGCAGAGGATGTTGCGCGTGCGGAAGCCGGTGCTGTCGTCCACGCCGCGGTAGAAAAGCGGGTGCGCGTACGCGTCCGGGATGTTCAGGATCTGGCCGGTGGTTGCCACGTGGCCCGCAATTCCCTGGTCAGCCGGGATGCGGATCTCGTAGCTCTGCCAGGGCGGTGATGGAGTAGGGAGGAAGTCAGCGGCCGGCCGCAGAGAGCACCCTCGACTGCCCCGCCAGCTCCCCGGCCACCCTGCGGACCCCCGGCCCCCAGGACTACGGGCACACGCGCCCTCCGCGCGTCCGTGCCTCACCTCGTCATCCACCACACCCCCGTCGAACACCTTGGCCACCAGCTCATTCTGATCCAGCAGGAACACGGAGCAGCTGTGGGGAGACAGCCTTGGTCCACAGGGCCCTGACACCCCTCTCGGACCACCCCAACGACTTAGGGCAAAGCCCAGAGCTCCGTTATGAGAACCTCTGGAGGGCGGGCTGACTCCAGACATTACTTCATCCCAATGATTTTTTCCCCTTGTACTGCCTGCTGTGTGTCAGGGACTGTGTTAGGAGCTGGGGACCCAGGGCCAGCAAAGCGAGCCCCGCCCCTGCTGTCACTGGACGTTACTAGTGAGGGGCACAGGCATGAAATAAAGGATCACACAAAACATGACGGGCTCCCACAAGAAGGCAATGGAGGGGAGAACAGAGGGAAAGGGAAGAAAGGATGAGGACTGAGGACTGGGGCCTCTCTCGCCCCACCCTGAGGTAGGTTCGCTTACATCTCAGCATTGCTGAGGTTTCGGGCCTCTGTGATGATCTCCTGGAGCAGGACAGAGACATCATCTGTGGGTGGGAGCAGCGTGGAGGGCCGTGTGAGAGCACCCTAGGGTGCCGGGACCAAGCCCTCCCACCTCTCCTCCCCAAAACGCCCGTCCCCACTCCCACCCCACAGCCAGGCACGGAGGAGGACAGTTCACTCACCCAGGTGAGTGAAGAGGTTCTTTGCCACTTGGAGAAGAGCCTGGAATGGAGAGAACGAAGACCATACGGGTTGCCTTTACAGAGGACTCCCCCTCTCCCGTCCCCTGCCTCCAATGGCTCCCGGGTCTTCTCATTCCTCCTCTAGGGCTCTCTGGTCAGGCTGGGGACTGGCAGAGTCTAACTGTATCACTTGGCTACCTAGTGAAGGAGTGGGAACGGTAGCCCCAGTGAAGGTGCCGGGTAATCTGGAGTCTCAGATGCTCCTTCACCTCGGGCTCCTGCTGCCCAGATGTTGCTGTAGTACCCAAGTTGAACACTAGAGGACGACGGCGCACAGTGCCTGCAGCCAGTGGCGCTGCGCGAGGAACCAGGACCTCCCTCTTGAAGGAGCCTCCAGGGCACTACTAGGGAGGTAACCTTCCTGTCATCAGTCCAGAAAGACGGGGGCTTTTCCTTGACGGGTGATGCTCTGGGGCTGAGAGCTGGGTGACTTCGTCCCCAAGAGAGGCTCATAGTAGGTGACTCACCTGGCACTCACACTTGAGCTTCTGCTCCTTCTGGAAGGCCAGGGTGCTGGTGAGCACCGTACTCGTGTAGTGGAAGCAGTGCTGGATCACACGCTCATCCTGGGCCGTGAACCTGGGGCACGGGGCAGGGGTCACCGGAGAGGCAGTGGGCAGACGCATCAGCCAACCCTCCCGCCCCTCTACCGGGGCTGCTCGCGGCACAGGCAGCTGGGGCCAGCTGCCCCCTTAGACTGGGGCTTTCTGAGGGGAAGGCTCTAATCCTCCTCTGACCAAAATGTGCTTTCCTCCTCAAACTATTGTTTCTTGAAGCCAGACCTATGTCCCCTTCCACTGACTTCGGATTTATCCAGACTGAGGCTGGGTCTCCTCTGTCAGACTAGAGACTTGCCAGGCCAGAGCTGGGTATTCGCCTGCTCTTCCCCAGGGGCCACCAGCCTCAGGGAGGGGCAGTGGCGCTACCCTGTCCTGTCCAGCTCCTGTCACTGTCCTACTCGTCCCAACTCTGCAGGCCCTGATTTGGTGCCACTATAAATCATTGTGGTTGTGAGAAGGAGCCCATCTTACTCACAGAGCTCTCTCTCATCTGACAAGACAGCCCCCAGCCCTGCTGAGGTCATTCAACCTGGCCACCAAATGACTTGTCGCCAGGGAGTTTTGGGGGGCTGGATGGACCAAGCTGGGGCAAGATCTGTGCTAGGGACATGGGTTAGCCTCTCCAAGTGGGGGCCTGGGGAGTGAGGGGGAGGAGCGGGTCTCCGAGATCTTGACCTTCTCTTGGCCATTTTTTGGCTGGTCTCAGTGCTCTGCCAGGGTATCCCCCACCCATGCTGGCTTCCCGATGTTTCGGGTCTAGATCCCTGTCCCCACCACCCTGTGTCCTCTCCCCACCTTCCCTAGCATGGCATGTGAGGCCCCTCAGTCTGGTCCCACTCACCTCTGTCCCCTCATCTATGGGTGTCTCTCACACTAAGCCATACTAAGATCCTCAACATTCTGAGAAAACCTCAGGCTCTTTCACACCTTCACACTTTTCCCCACACTGTTCACTCTGCCTAGAATACCTTTCCCACCCTCCTCCCTCTTGGCCCTGAAAATAAACTTCAAATCTTGAAGGCAGGGACCATGACTGTGTCACCCAGTGCAGAGCTGGTGCCAGAGAGACAGATGGGAGGTGTTTGCTAAGTGTTTTAACTGTACTCTACGTCTGGCCTGGCCACCGGCCCCCTCACACTCCCAGTTCAAGGGACTCTGGCGTCCCTGTTCTCTGGGCTCCAGGCAGCCTGTCTGCAGTCACTGCTCTGAGCTGAACCCCACGTTGGCTCATGCACTCATTCAGCACTCACTCCCTGAAATACGTGGGACCCAGAGATGGCTACAAAGCTGGCACCAAGCCCCATCTCATTTCCCTTCTGATGCCACCTCTCCTCCAGGTCTAGGGCCATCTCAGAGCCCAGTCCCTCAGCCAGCAGCCAGAGGTCACAGCCCCTGCTGAACCCCCTCTCTCTGCACTCCCCTCCCCAAGAGCCACTCCGAGGCCCCCTGACCAGTGCAGGGCTGGACACAGTAGGTGCCCAACGTGTACTTACTGAATGGTGTAAATGCTCCCACCGCTAGGATGCCTAGCACAGATGACACAGATCCCGCATCCTCCCTGCCTCGGTGGGTTCTGCTTCAGCCCCGTCTTCATTTCCCCAGGCCTAGCCACCTGCCTACAGAGCTCTGCGCTGGCAGGTCCGGCTACTCGGGCCTTCGACTCCCAGATCTCTGCCCCACCCCTGCAGACGCTGTCCCTGGACTTCAGACACCCCTGTCGTCCCAACATCCCCAGTGTCCACTGCGTGCAGGACCTCCAGGCCCTCAAGCCCAGTCTGCTTGCTTGAGCCCCAGGGGCCAAGCATTTTGTCAGGACCTCCGCATCCTGGATTCAGGACTCACCCCTCCCCTGCCTGTACAACTCAGGCACAAACCGCTGGACCAGCTGTGGCAGCTGTTCACATACTGAGCCCGCACCCAGGACAGACATGGCTCAGCAATCCCCACACTGTTTCTCCCTCAGCTAATCTCCAGTCTCAACCCACTTTTGCAGGCAGCTCCTACCAAGTAATGGGTTGGAGTAGGACATGAAATCTATTTACGATACTACTTCTAGACCCCAAATCTGACCTCAGTTCTTGGGAATTGCTTCCTAAGCCTCTTTACCTGACTCTGCCCTGCCCACACCTCTGTTTTCTATGATTCTTATAGCTGCCCTGTCCTTATCTCTAAAGTCCTTCAGCTTAGCCCAGCCCCCCAGCCTCTTCCCTGTAGCCCCTGTCCACAGTGTCAGTGATGCTCTGTGGGTCCCAGAGAGCTCACCCATCCCAGAGCTCACCACCCCTCCCTCAGGCAGTTCCCAGCAGGAGTGCCAAAAGAGGGTGATGGCAAGTGGGGGAAAGGCCAGTACTCTACGAGTAGATAATCCAAACTGGAGGGAGTGGGCAAAGAGAAGGGGGACTCACTTGGACATCAACATGATTTTAAACAAGCCAAGATGGGTGCTGGAGAGTCACCAGTGACCTGTGTCTCAGCCAGCAGTAGCTGCCAGGGTCTAGCACCTTCATAATCCCCGAGTCTCTTGCACCAACAAACCATTTGGTCCACTGCTGGCGGGACAGTACCCCCTGCCTGGTGCCCTTCCCCCACTGTTACCCCAGCAGAGCCCTGCCCAGCCTCTCCATCTCCCTATCCGCGTCACCCCACCAAGACTCACAAGTCTCCTCCGAGCTTGTTGAAGGCGCAGGCCAAGGCCACCACCTGGTCAGTGGCCCGGCTGATGACAGGGACGCAGAGCATGGCCTGCAGCTCACAGCCCAACATGCCTTGCAGCTGTTGCACGTCCTCCTGCAAAGGGGAGGGGTGTCAGGCGGGACAGAGGGGGGGCACGCTTCCGCCCCCCAGCCCTCCACCACACGCTGCAACAGGCAGTTCTAAGGGGCTCCTGCGGGATGGGAAGCACCACACACGGGGGTGGCTTGAGAGAAAGTCCCTGGGGCTTGTCTCCCCCATTCCCAGGCTGCCTTCTCCCAGAGACCCCGTCCCTTTGCCTCCTCCCCCAGTGCAGCCAGGCCATGGCTTACAGAGGTGAGATCTTTCAGCTGGATAGACTTCTTATCTTCCACCACACGGCCCAGGCGCCCTGTCGTCAACTGGGGAGTGAGGAGAGGTTGAGTCAGGGCCTAGCTCTCTCCAACGTCAGGCGACCTCAGACTCAACCCTCCCAAGTCTGGAAGTTTCAGCAACTTCTTCAGTAAGTCCAAATGGTGGGTAGAGTCAACACTGGGGGGTGGGGGTGGAAGGTGGGGTGGAGGGAAGGTCTGCTATTGACCAGAATCCCCTTTGGATGACATTAGGGTCTTCCCTAATTAGAAGAGAGAAAAGCAAACTCCAAATACTCTCATTGATCTCAACAGATTCCAAGAGAGCCAAATCCAGAAATATTACAACAGAAGTGAACTGGTCCCAAGTAAGCCCTTCTATAGATTGTAAGAGATCTCTCCTAATGGATCCTGTTCATGAGAGGTTGTGATCTCTCATAATATTTCTAAATAGATTCCGAGATCCAGATAATTCCGTCAGATTCTAAGAGATTCTAGCAGAGACCCCAGTCTCTCTGGGCAGATCCCTGGAGCGCCTAGCTGGCCCTAACTGCTCCCACGAACTCAAACACTGAGGACGGATGAAGGACTCACCGGAAAGCTGGTTTCCTCCTCCAGCACTTTATCTCCAATGACCTGAGGGGCAGAGCAGCGGGACCGGTTAAAGGATGGGCAAGGCTGTTCCCCTCGGACACTGGGGGCCCCCTGCCCCCCTCCACCCCACAGTGGACCTGGGCCCTCACCTTACAGGAAAGCTGGAGGTTGTCCTCGGACACCAGCAGGAGGCAGCAGCGAGATGCCTGGGTCTCCTGCTGCAGCTGAGAGGCGGGGATGAAGAGAGGGGCTGACCACGGACCTGGGGCCACCGCCAGCCCCCCACCCTCTCTCCTCTTCGAGGCTCCTCAGGTAGAAGGAGGGGAGGGGAGGGGCGGGGCGCCGGAATCTGAATGAGAAGGGGGGCTCTTGGGGACCTGAGTCCCTGGAGGAACGGGGTGGGGGGCAGGCACGGGCACTCACGTATTGGAGAACTTTGAGCTGCAGGGAAGAGGCGTCCAGGTCGTAGAGTTCCCCTGCAGTGGCGAGGGCGGGTCAGAGAGAAGGCTCATAGACTCCCCCAAGGGTGCCCCACCTGCCGGCCCGGCCCATAGACCTCCCTTCCACTTGCCGCCCGGCTCCCCCAATCCCGGGAGCGCCCCACCCCTTGAGCCCGTCCCTTCCAGGTTAGACCCTGCCCGGCCCCGGGGCCCCCGCCCCGGCCGGGTCCTCACCGCACAGCTGCAGGATCTTCCGGTCCTGGTCGGTGTACGCGACGCCGCCCTTCTGGTCTCCCGCCGCCTCCGCCGGGGGGTTCTGGACGGCTTCGGAGGCCGCGTCGGGCTCGCGCTGCTGCAGGGCCTGCACCCTTCGCAGGGCCACCAGGGTCTGGGGCAAGCCGAGCGGTCAGCGAGTCACTCGCCCCAGCTGTACCGCGCTCGCCGCCTCGGGACCTTCGCCTTTGCTCGAACCATTCCCTCGTCCTGCGGTGCCCCTCCCCCCACCCGGTCCCAAAGGATTCAGCCCTTAGCGCTCCACCCATCTGTGGGCTCCTACGGCCCCAGGAGCGTCCTTCAGTCCTCGAACAGCTAAGGACAGGCTCTGCCTCATGCCCCCGCCCAAGCCCCCAGGCTCTTAGTAGACAGGGCAGGGTCAGATTGCTCTCTGTCTCTAGCACTCACGGGAGTTTTAAGTCCGTGTTGAAGTCACAAAATCATAAAATCTCAGGAAAGAGCCTCAATATCATTACGTACATAGTCCTTCCTAAGTATTGACAAGGTATTTGACTTGCTTTATCTCACTGTACTATGAGCAGGTCAGTGCTAGCCTAATCCTCATTTTCAGATGTGACACTGAGGCTCAGAGAGGTTAAGTGTCTTGCTCAAGGTCACATAGCTCAAAGATGGTGGACTGGAACCCAGGTCTGTCCAGCTTCCTGGCCAGATCATCTTCCCACAGGATGTGATGAGGGTCTTCAGCAGCCCCCATCTTACTGGGGCCCTGGCCCCACTCACATGCTTCTCCACGGCCTGCAGGCTCCACTCTTCACTGTCACTCAGCTGGCCACAGTGCACCTGAAGGAATGAGAGACGGGGGCCAGCTGTGACCTCCCCAGCCTCCTGTCCCCGCCAGAGTGCCCTCTCCATGCCCAGCACACACCTGTCCCCACCAACACATACACACTCCGGTCTGCACGCCTCAATGATAAGCCTGCCCTTCTGACCAAGCAGAGAGCACCAGGAAAATCCCTTCCTCCAGGAAGCCTTCTAAGGCTAATACAAAGAAATAGAAATTTTCTGATCTCTGCCTTTTCAGACACTGTCCCATCAACAGCACAATCCGGGTGTCTAGTGAGGGAAGGGGAGGGTGACCTTGGACCCCTTTCCATCTCCCAGCCCAGGGAGCCCTTTAGGCCCTGAATATGGAATCAGTGGTATTAGCCTCAGCTTCCAGCTCCATCCTTCCAACTCCATCAGAGTTGGGGTTTGAGCCACCCCTGAACCTGCTATAAGGGAGAGGTTCAACATTTATGATGCATCTGCTGTGCCTAAAGGATGGGGGAATGAATGAATGGAGAGCTGAAGTGCTTGCCTTACACGTGTGTGATTCTCACCAGCCCAGCAGGCAAACTTCCACCCTGCGCATGAACCAAGGCCTGGAAAGGTTGCACTGCCTTGCCCATGGTCACACAGCAGAGTCCGGGACAGCACCAACCACTCTCAACCCTTGTCTGCCCACACTTTCCCCTCTCCGGATCCCCTCTCAGCCCTCCCACACCTCAACCTCCATCATCCTGTCCCTCTCCAACTTCCCCGTGTCAGTCAATCACGAGGAATACCCTTAGCCCACCTTCTACACTCTTCCCCCACCCCTGCTTGCATGCTTGGTAAGAAAAATGCGCGAGCGAGAGGGAGGGGTGGCAGCCTGGGAGCCCACTGCAGGCCCTGCCAGCCAGGCTCCCCACCTGCGTCACCAGCTTCCTGTGCCTACTCGGGGGCTGCTCACCACCTGCAGGGCTCCCCACAGTGTCTGCACTGGGGTCCCTCCTTTATACTCCCTCCCCACGCAGCAGCCCCCGCCCGCCTCTGCTCTAGGTCCCCTGCCTGGAGCAGATGGAGAGGAGGAGCCCAGCAGGTTCTCAGAAAGCTCACAGTCTGGCTGGGGCAGGATGGAGTGGGGGATGCAATTGGTGGGGTGCAGAACCTCATACCTGAGGAAGTAGGAGAGGGCAGACTGTGTGGATGGGAACCTAAGGGTTGGGGGGGCTCAGAGGGGGAGGGCATCGGGGAGGCTTCGAGAACTGGCACCGAAGTATGGGGCGGAAGAGAGGGGACGCTGCAAGCAGGGGTGTCATGGCAGGGCTGGCTAGTAGGTGGCATGGGGCTAGGAGGACCAGGGCGGGGGTAGGATCCACGGTGCCACAGGGGGAAGAATCTTGAGTACAAGGCGAAGGGATTGGACTGTAGCTTAATCGTACTGGGGATCCACAGCAGACGTTAGCATCTGTGGACCAAAGATGGTGCTGAAGGCTAAGCTCTGGGCATAGTGCCGCCATCCATGACTCCCACAGGACGGGGGGCGGGTGGGTGGTGGTGGTTGAAAGAGGCTGGGGGCTGGTTCATTTGTGTTGGCTTCCATAAACATGTTGATATTTTACTGGTAGTAGATGGGGGAGGTTATCCTTCTTGATCCTTCCACCTGGACCCATCTCTCAGGAAAAGGAAAGATTGGGGCCCTTCTAGGGCTGTGGGGACAACCAGTTCCTGGGTTGGCGATACAGCCTGGTGCCAACAGAGAGCTGGGAGACTGCATGAGAGCTTCAGAAGGCCAGAGACAAGGAGATCCTCCTGTACCCACTGGACCCCCCCCCCCCAGCGCATGCTCCTGGGATGCCTCAGCCCATCCCCACCCACCATGTGCACAAGCCCACATACACTCTCCTGCAAACCCTCAGAACCGCCCCTACGCTCACTTTGCCATGGAGATGCTCTGGCGTGTGCACACGCAGCGTCTAGTCCCAGACTCCAAGGCAGCCACACGCCCACACTCACGGCATATACACCACCCATATGCGCACTTTCTACCTGTACGCGGGGTACTTGTGTTCACGCACACACTCCTGCCCCCCACACGCAAACATGCAATCACCAGCACTCACGCATGGCTTTCTGCTCACCCACAGGAACACAGACTTGCAGCCCGCTCTTGCTAATCAGGGAGTGTGTCTGGGGCCCAGTGGGAACACTCAGTAGTGGGCACTGGTGCTGTAGAGAAGGTTGAAAGCCCAGCCCGGCCCTCACCCCTCACTGTCACCAAGCTCGACATGGCTAATTGCATGAACACGTCACGCTCGTGTAAGGAGCTGGTGTGGCTGACACAGCCGGGGGGAAGAACGGGCACAAATCACGCATCAAATGCCAGAGACCATGGGCCGCCCACTCCTGGGACTTATTATCCCCGAACTGAAGAACAGAGCTGAAGACTCTTTGCGCAAGAACAATCTGCAATCAAGGCACCTTGAGCGGCAGGCCGCAGAGGCCCAGCCCTCCGCCACGCAGCCCTGCACCTGGCGGGCAGATTCCTCAGAGAGCCCTCCACTGACCGCAGCTCCGTCAGGCCCCAACGCTCCTTGCAGGGCTCCCTGTTTCCTTGCCAGCACTTGCTATCGTTTGCAATTCTACCCTCATCTCACTCACTCGTTTGATGCTGTCTCCCGAGCCCTCCAGACCGCGTGGTCTGTGAAGGCCGGGGTCAGTCACGGTGTTGTTTCCAGCACCTAGCACACCGTGCCTGGCCATGCCCCACAAGCAGGCCTTCAGCTGCTGGATGGGGCCGAGGATGGACGGACAAATGGAAGGGTGGATAAAGGGATACCCAGAGCAGAGACTCAGAGAGAGGAATGGGGCTTGTGGAGGGTGGAGCCGGTGAGTCAGCCCTCCCCAAATATCTGCCCTGCGGCACCCCTCCTTTACCCTTTGTACCCTCTGCCCTCAGGATCTGGTTGCAGCTGGGAGGTCGGGGCGGCCTGTGCCGTCTCTGCAAGCGTGTGAGATCCAGCTGGGCAGGGTCTCTCTGATGTGTATGCATCGGGGAGAGGGGTGTCCCGGGGAAGTATATTTCTACCTGAGGCACAGGCTTGGAGGAGAGGCAGACTGTGAATAATTCAAGTACCTTTCAAGAGCTCTTAAAAAAAAAAAAAAAAAAAAAGGAGCTGCCCAGGGTCTTTGAGGAGGTGGGCATCGAGTTGTTGGGAACTTCCGGCAGCCAGAGCCCCAGGGGGCATCTTGCTCAGCAGCGTGCACCCCACAGCCCAGCCTCACCGGGATCACTCCTTTCAACCACCCTTCTCCCCACCCTTCTTGCCTCACGCTGTTCACTCCACCTAGAATATCCTTTCCCTTCTTCTCTGCCTGTCGACCTCCTACCTGTGCCCCAAAGCCCCACTCAAATGCTGCCTCCACTGTGAGGCACCCTTGGTGCTCCAGCCTCCGCCACCAGAGCACCTGCTAGCAGCATTTATTTCATTTGGCCAGTGGTAGTCTGAGGCTGTGCTGGCCTTCCCCCAGGTGGAGCTTCTAGAAGGCACAAATGGGTCTCACTCCTCCCTCTGCCCCAGCGCCCAGCCTGGATGCCCAGAGCAGGGTTTGCTAGCCTGCGCTAAATTGAAGTAACGGCAGCCCCCTCGGCCTCAGCAGCACTCGACACACATATACACACAGGCCTTTCTCCCATCCCTCCTAGGTGAAGGTGGAAACCTGGCCTCCTGTCCCAACCTGAGCCCAGGTGAGCAGGCGTCATGCGGGCAGGACGAACAAACTCCAAAAGTCCCCCTCTTGCTGGAGTTGCTTCCCTCCTGACCCAGCCCTCATGGCCCCACCCCAGGAAATCCTTCTCAGGAACCTGGCACCCCCAGACTCTTCTCCCTTAACAGAGGTGGGCAACCGAGTTACCACCTCCCACTGCCCACCTCTGCACATGGCCCCTAGCCCTGGTCCTCTTCCAAGCCACCAGCTCTGGCACAGATTGGGACCAAGAGAGGGAGGGAAGCCGTGCTGGGAACTCAGTGCCAACAGCAGATCCGTCCCCTGCGGGAACAGAAGCTGGGGGTGGGGGAGCAGCTTGCGGGAGAAACCAAGGGGCCGGCGGCTCCCTCAGTCAGGCAGATGGGGCGCCGAGGAGACCAAGCCAAGCACTCCTTCCTTCCTCTCCTCTCCCCTCCTCTCCCCGCGGCCGCCCCCCACTCCCACGGCCCTCCCCCGCCAGCAGCTCCGGAAAGGTCAGGCGCCTCAGAAACCTTTAATTCTGGTTTAATGAGCTCGGGAGGAGTCCCACGGGCGCACGAGGACCCCCTCTTCATCTGTCTGCCCCCGGGTCTGCGCCTTATTGAGTTTGTGGCTGCCTTGGTGAAGCAGATCCCCAATAATGGCCATTTGGGGGCGCCAACCCTCGGTTCCTAGGACAGGACAATGATTTTGAATGCCCACCTCCATCTGGGAGAAGAGCCTGAAAGAGCGGCTGAACCAGCCCCAATAGGGCTCAGCCAAGCCCGGCCGGTGGAGCAGAAAGCCGGTGAGCTCCGCCAGGGGGCAGCAGAGGGCAGGGGGCGCCCCGGCCTGGGTTCCCTACCTGCCTGCCCCGCCCCCACCCCCTCCCCGCTCCCGGCAGCGCATCCCCTCCTTGCAGCTGAAGCCCCTTCCCTTCCATCCCCCCCTCCAGGAAGGCCGCCCATCGGCACCAGCCTCCACCGTGGAGCTGGATGCTTTCCCAGGCCGCCCCTCCCGGTGGGCCTCCTCTCATGCTCCTGAGCTCCAGCCACGGGAATCTGACTGGCCTTCCCACACTATTTGTCTGCGCCATGTCCATGCATCCTTCCTCAGTGTCTCTCGGGCCTTCTGTGGACACAGCCCCCTGCCCCTCAGCCAGTGGGGAGGATGCAGAAGAGGAAGCAAGGTCGGGGTTGCACCGACAGCTCCGATGGGGCTGAGAGTGGAGCTTATACATGTCTGACCATTGCTGACTGGGCCGATGACTTCGTCCTGACCATTCAAGGTAGGGCGGAGGGCTGGGGTGTGGGAGAAGCCCAGAGTCCTCCCAGACCCCCATTTTCCCCACTCCAGCCCAGCTTGCTCTACACACACACACACACACACACACACACACACACACAGACACACACACACCAGACAGGCTCCATCCGCTGTTCCTCCCTGTTCCTCCCTGTTCCTCTCTCCCCCGTCCCACCCCACACTGTTCTTACCAAGATGACGGCTGCCACAGCCCCAGCCTCCTTGTCCACCAGCGGCATGACCAGCACTGAGGGGGAGAGGGCAATGAGGTGGTCCTGCGGGGCCAATGAGGCTCAGAGATACAAAGCCAAGCCCCAGGGAGGGAGACAAAGACACAGACAGAGAGGCTGGCACAGAGACGCAGAGAGACCCAGAGACCCAGAGAGATGGGGGGTCCTGAGGCAGCAACAGAACAACCACACAGCAATGTCCCTCATGGAAGGAAGCCCCCTCACTTCACAACTCTTCTGTGAGCCCCCCCCAAGCAACCCTGAGAGGGTAAGAGGCAGGGAAGGCTGAGCACCCCTATTTTATAGATTGGGAAACTGAGGTCCAGAAAGGGGAAGTGACTTGCCCAAGATCACACAGCAAGTCAGGTCTCCTGACTCCCAGTCTTGTGCACTTTCCACATCGAGACAGAGGACAGAGACCTGGAGAGACTGAGACACGAGGCGGAGAGACATGGCGGACAGGGGGTGTGGAGAGGAAGAGAAAGAAAAACAGAGACAGTGACAGAGAGAGCATGACAACAACACAGCCCATCTAGCAACAGACACAAGCGCACGGTCACTGCAGCCATTGGCCACTGAGCCTTCGCGTGTGCCAGGCCCTTAACATGCCTTATCTCATTTGCTCCTCCTCAAAACACCCCCTCAAGGTAGGTTCTCTCATCCCCATTTTACAGATCAGGAAACTGAGGCTCAGAGAGGTTAGTAGCACAATAGAGAATTAGATGGAGGGATTGCTGGAGACGCAGAGCAAGAGAAAGAAGGAGACAGAGATGAAGACAGGGAGAGAAGACAGATGTGATCTAGGGAGCAGGGGCACAGTCCCTCCCTGTCCCTGCCCAGTTCCCAGCCCTTACCTTGGGTGTCAGGAGCCAGTGGAGCCACCAGCCTGGCCAAGGGCTTCCCCGGCAGGTCTGCGGGGCCCAGTCCGCTGCAGCCCAGCCGCTTCCGGGAGACCACAGCTTCTCTGAAAAGAAGATGCCATCCCACCTCTCAGTCCCTGGGGCAAAAAGCAGCAGGCCCCGACCTGGGGACACACAGCAGGCTAGACCCGCACATCTGCAAGGATCTAGACAATTTGACCTGCTGTAGGGTGGCCATGAGGAGGACAGAAATAAAAGAGATGGGGACCCTGACACACCTTGTAGAGGGGCAGGCAGCCACAGTCTGGCCTCTGGTGCCCCTTGCTGGTACCCTGGGGCCCAGCGCAGGTCCCCCAGAGCAAGTAAAGGGCTCAGAGCTAGGCTGCCTACGTTAAATCCTGCTGTGGCTACTACTTGACCTGGGCAAGTGACCTACTTCCCTGAGCCTCCCAGGGCGAAAGAGTGTGGAGGAGAGTAGAATCCTAACCATCTCCATCCTCAGAAAGCCATTCTATACACCTGAAACTAGTGTAAATACTGCATGTTAACTATACTTCAATTAAAAGAAAAAAGAAAAAGAAAACATTCAGAGCAACTTGCAGTTCTTAGCACAGGAGGACTGCAGAGGTGATTGTCATAACTAAAGTTTATCCTACGTTCCCTACGTGCCATGCACAGTCCAAGCAATGCATGTAGATTAACTCGGAATTCCCAACAATCCATGAATTCAGTATTATCATCATTTCCATTTTCAGGTGGAGGTTAAGAACCTATCCAAGGTCCCATGGCTAATAAGTGGCAGAGTCGGGATTTGAACCCAGGCAGTTGGCACCAGAGCCCATAGTCTTAACTAGTGTGCTCGAACCTTCCTAAAGACCTGAGGGGGTGTGAGCTTCCAACAGGATTGGTATGAATGGGTATAGGTGTGATGGAGGGGTGGGAGGGCAGGTGGTGTAGGAAGAATGAGTTTCTATCTGCCCTCACCACACATACTACCCTTCCCCTGGCCTCTAGCTCTTCCTGCTTAATTAAGTGCTTGATTTTTCGCAAACTGTCCCTCCCCGATGATTAATTGTCCTGGGTTCCTCATCCCTCACGCTGCCTCCACTTAATTGTGTTTGTAGGAACTGCCTGGCCTGAAGAGGAGAGAAGCGTGGGGGGCTGGGACGCCAGGGTGTGCATGTGAGGTCACTAAGGGGAGCCAAGCAAAGGCCAGATATCGAAAAGAGAGGGGGTGGCCTGCAAGTCTCCTGATCACGAGGTCACAGCCTCTGGAGAAATCGAAGACAGAGAGGCTGGGCATCTTGGTAAGGGTCATGCAGCATCTAAACTGGATGCACTCACTCCTGGCCTCTTGATTCAGAATCTACAAGAACCAGTGGTGTCTCCTGCCTTCCAGCCCTCACACCCCAGACCATTGGGCTCCCGGAGTGCTAGGTTCCGGCTCTGCGCTCTCCAACTGTGCCAATCATCCCAGGAAGGCATAGGAATCCAGGGCGGCAGGAGGGCAATGCAGCCACGTTTCCTGATGACTAAACTGCTAAAGACTGGGCTTCCTGGAGGCAGGGGCCCGCTTGGTGACTCGCAGCCAAACCCCCTCTTGTTGAACCCACCCAGCCACTCGGCTTGCTGCGGGCTCGTTCCTGGGCAACCACAAGGTGGCGCTGGTCCCTATGTTGCTGGTCGGTAAGTGCTGCGGCTTAGTCCTACTGACCCCTCACTCCCCGTTTCCCCCCCTGCCGCACCCCCTGCTCTGACAAGAGGCTGCCTTGGCCTGGGGCTCGCCCCCCTCTCCACCCAGGGAGCCTGACAAAGGAGTCTGCCCTCAGCTTTTCTTCTCTTCTACACAAAACTCCCTCCTCTGTGCTCATGGCCTCATAAATCTCCAGCCCCCACTCTCATGAACTCCAGACCCGAGACACCCAAAGGCCTCCTGGAAGCCTGGATGTCCCTGACGTTGTCCAAGCACCCAGTCCCAACCTGAACTTGTTCTCTCCACCACACAGAGTGGCACAACCACCCACCGGGTCCCTTGTAGCCTGCCCACAAACTGTACTAGCTGCCTCCCTCTTCCTCGCCTCCCCCATCCAATGGGTGAATCACCTCCCATGCATCTCACAACTGTCCCACACGGAATTAGTGTCAGAGAAGGCTTCCTGGAGGAGGCATGCTGAGTTGGGTCTTAAAGAACATGCAGAGGTTATCAAGGCAGACAGGAAGGGATGTGCAAGCAGGGGGAACTGCATGTGTTGAGGCTCAGAGGAGAGAAAGAATGTGTGTCTGCTAGCTGGCCTGACTGCAAGGAGGTTAGTGTGGCTGGACAGCAGAGAGTAAGGCTGGAGAGGGCCCTGAGGAGCTGGGCATTATCCTGAGGGCAGAGGGAGCCCCAAGACGGACTTGAGTAGGGGAAACTGAGGGTCAGGTTTGTTTTCAGCCTGATCGGGTCAGCTGCTGGGTAAAACTCTCACTAGAGAGGGAGCATCTGAGAGACTGGAAACATCCTGGCAGTGAGGGCGTCTAGGCTCAGTGGTCCCCAGACAGCAGAGGAGAAGCCGGGCTGGACATATCAACCTTGACTGAGCCCAGATCTCTCACAGAGCACTGGGGCCTCCAAGGGGACTCTGCAACCTGCCCAACCCACAGTCCTGGGCAGGTCTGTGCTGGGCCATGCTCACCCCAGCCCATGCCCATGCAAGCCCTTTTCTTCTGCTGCCACCCTTCCCAGAACTGTCGCCTCCTGGAGGTTTTAAAGACACCCACAGACCGTAAGGGGAAGGGAAATGCCCAGGCTGAGTCACCCCAACCCAGATAGGGGTGGGGGCTTTGTCTGCACTCACACCCCAGTGGTTCCTCCCTCAACTGAGGACCCTCTGCCCTGCCTCATCTCCCCTCCTGTCTCCTCCGTCTTCCTACCCCAGCTGCCGGGCTGATGGTGGGGGGTGAGGGGACTCCACGCCCAGGGGCCAGCTGTCCAGGTTGAAGGCTAATGATGCAGCCCTGGTGCCTGGGTGGTCATGGCTGCCCCAGTGACGATAAAGACAGATGGGCACAGAGTGGGGAGAGGAACGGGCGTGGACTTTATGACGGTTCCATCCCTTTAACAATTATTTGTTTAGTGGCAAGGGTAGAGAAAAAGGCTCTCTGTTGGGAGGGTCAATGGCCTGGAAAGAGCTGAGTGCCCAGGCCCCCTTCCACTCCTCTGAGCCCCTTCTTTGGTGAGGCCCATCCCCTTTATTGAGCACCCCACCCCCCCCCCACCTCCCAGGGCCTCAAGGTGGCTCTGACTTTTCATCTCCCTGGGAGACAAATTATGATTCAGGCCAGGACCTGGACCCTCCTCTCCCCTTCCCTCTGCCAGAATGTGAGACTCCAGAGGTGGGAACAGACTATTCCCTGTGTCCCTTGACACAAATCAGAGGAACACACTGATTCTGCAGTGAAAGAGGACAGGTCAGCTCTGAGGAAGAAATTTCTCAAGGTTGGGACCTGGGACCCCCAGATGGCAGCAGAGGGAGACAAGCAGCTTTGCTGCTGTGGGCGGTGGTGTCCCCATCGCAGCTAAAAGGCCCCAGAATTCACCGCACCCAGCAGCGGGTAATGAGAGGCTTCAAGATGGCAGGAGACGCAGTGAGAAGAGGAAGGCAGCAGGGCTGGGGACTGAAATAGGCTGGGAAATTGAGGGGGCACCAACATGAGGGAGACGAAGATTTCAGGAGGGCCCTCCTGCAGGCAGCCTTCCAGGAGGCTCTCCCCTCCAGCCCCTAGAATTCAGAGCTGGACCAGCCCTCACACACTGCAGTGTTCCATCTTAACTGTCTCCCAGGAGCGGGCAGAGGCTCAGAGCAATCCCGTGGCCTGGGGGTCGCAGCCACGCCCTCCTGGATCCCAGGTCTCCTGACTCCCAGCCCACAGTTCTTCTTGTGGAAAGACCCATCCCTGAGGGAGGCCACCAAGGCCCAGACACCTTTTCTGGAAGCTGGATCCTCCTTAGTGCTGGGGAATCTATGGGGCAGACCTCCTAGAGCGCCTCCAGCTGGGCCGTCGGGGATGAGGGAAATGTGGCGGGTTGTGATGGAGTGCACAGGGAAGGACTCTGCTCGGGAGAAGAGGGCGTGAGCCCGCATGAGGGGGTAGCGAACCCAAAACACATTGTGGGGATGAACCTAGGTACCTGTGAGCCCACAGAGGGGAGGGGGCAGTGGCAGGAGGGGCCTCCCCATCCCCCCTGGACTGTCTGCCCTGCTGCCGTCACACCACACTGAGTCTGTCCTCTTCCTCTGGGCCTTATCTGTCTTTATGACCTACCTCTATTCACACCTGCTGCTGTTTCCCAGCCCTGGCAGCCCTCCAGGGTTTCCTGGAGCCAGGCCGCCTCCACTGGGCACAGCCAGAGCCTCAGGTCCCACCTTAGCCTGAGGCAGCTGCCCCCGTCTCCCGCTGGGGCCAGAATCACAGAGGTCACCAGTGGAAAGACCCAGCCTCGCCCATTTTATAGAAAAAGCCTAAAGCCAGAAGGGAAGTAATTTTCTCAAGGTTACCCCAATGAGTGAATTGGGACTTGGGGGTGGAGGGCAACTAGCAACCACTGAGCTCAGACTTGGGCCGGACACTGGGCGGAGCACTGGGCATCCATGATCTCATCGCATCAAAAGACAGGTGCTACTGTTATCTCTGTTCTAGGGAGAAGAAAACAGGCTTGGAAGTGGACACAGGGAGGCAGGGAGGGGGCCGGGCTAGACTCCAGGCCTACCTGACTCCCATTCCAGTGCTCTTCCTAGCTGGGTCTTAGCCCTGGCCTTGGAGGTGGACTCAGCACCAGACATGGGGGTGGAGGGTGTGGCAGAGCACAGACTGCAGAAGAGAGAACTGACCTAAACCTTCACCCCTAATCCTCGCTGGCCTGAATGAGCTTTGATCTCTGTGTCCCCTGGGACACGGGCTGCCTCACGCCTCTTGCCCCTTGCTAGCCTCTTCCTGGGATTTCTGAGCCCCTTGCCCCTTGCTAGCCTCTTCCTGGGATTTCTGAGCCCCTTGCCCCTTGCTAGCCTCTTCCTGGGATTTCTGAGCCCCTTGCCCCTTGCTAGCTTCTTCCTGGGATTTCTGAGCCCCGTCTCCCAGTAGGCACTCACCTCTCCATCTCCGCTGAACTCTGGGCTAATTGCATTGGAACATTCACTTTTAATTGCCTTCCCCCCCCCCGCCCCCCGTTTCTTTTCCTTCTTTTCCGAAAGCTTTACTGAATCTGAAGGGGGGAGGCGGTGGTTGGGGGATCCTGAGAGGTGCAGATGATCTGAGACCTCTCCAAGATGCCTGGACCGCAGACACCCTCACCCACCCTTCCTCACAGCAGAAAGCCTCAGGGGAGCATTCGTGGGCTCAGAAGGGGCAGCGCGAACACAGCGGGATGCCCCCCTCCCATCTCTGAGCCCCTGGTGGTCCTGCTCCCTCTCCCGGGAAGGCCTTCCCAGGCCACTTGAAGGAAACTTCCTGGATGGAGCAAGCTCCTATGAAACAAAGCTCTTAGCGGTAGGGCTGCTGGCTCCGAGGAGGAAAGGGGATATTCTAAGCATTTTTTTCCTGAAGATTCCGAAGACCTGCCAGCCTTATCTGCCGTCTTACAGATGGGACAGTAGAAGCCAGAGGTGGGCACAGCTGGGCTTGGTTCACACAGCCCTTGAGGGAAGAAGCTGTCAGGAGTTGCTAAGTGTCACCTGCCACCCATCCCCGAGGGGAACCAAGTGAGAGAACAGGAAGGATGAAGGCTCTGTGTTGCTGGAGAGGCACCGCCCCTCCCATGGGGAAGGGCTGGGAGAGGCCAGCGTCCAGGAATCCAGGGTCCCAAGTGCCGGGAGGGGCCTCCAGACCACGAGCACCCCCAGCGCCGGGACCTCTGGCAGCCCCAAAGCAATTCTTTCCACGAGGTCTGTGAAAGGAGAGTGTCTTGCCAGCCTCAGCTGGCCGAAAAAGCCATATTCCCGGACGATTTGGCCTGTTGGAAAAGCTCCCCCCTGGGAGTGACTAGTAACACCCCCACTGGTGCCCGCGCAGCCCTCGGCTCCGGACCGAGGGCTCCCTGGGCCCACAGTGGCCCTACAGTGCTGAGTAGGCAGTGACCATGTCCTCTGTGGCCTGACCTCCTTTGGACCAGCACTCCTGCCTGTCAACACTTTCTCATCTGACGAGTTCCACTTCCCCTGACTGTCCCCTGAATGGCCAGGAGCCAGGAGACCGCGTCCCAGGCCTGGCTCTGTCTCACACCAGGTATGTGGCCTTGGACACGTCTCATGATGGAAGATAAGGAGGCTGAATTCAATAGGCTCAGAAGTATCAGGGGACCATAGAGTATGAGCCCCATGTGCCTAAAGTCAGGGATTCCAACATTCCGCCCTGACAAAAACAAAACCGGACACTTAGCATTTCTAATGGATGCAGTTTTAAGTGCTTTACCTGTGTTAAGCGCATTTAATCCTTGCAACAACCCTCTGAGATAAGTAACTATCATTATTGCCATTTACAAACAAGAACCCTGAGGCCCAGAGAGGTTGAGTACCTTGCCCTGTGTTACACAGCTAGCAAACGGAAAGTGGGATTTAAACCCAGGCAATCGGGCTCAGAACCCACAGCAGGACCCCGTTTCTGATCTCCCGGCTCTCAGACACGGGGTTGACACCATATGCTCCCACAGGTCCAGCATTCAGTGATTCGGTGAGAACCTCCCAGGCAGTTCTCAGAGCCTGCTGGCGGTCTAATGATGAACTGTAGCCTCGATCTTCTGAGACTGGGCTCTGAGGAGGGTGCAGCAATTTAGAAGAGCTCTCTAGGTTTCTAGAAGAAAACTTACCAGTGCGCACTTTCCCCGTGCTGTCCACTGCCCCAACACAACACGGGAAAAGACATTGCTTCTCCCCTCTATGGGGGGCCAGTGACCCAGCCAAGGAACCCCAGTTGGCAGGGAAGCTGAGGTCAAGATCAGATGGGGAAAGTCAGACCGGATGACTTTGGAAGGTCCCCCAGGCCTGAGATCCTTGACTGTAGGAGACACAATGGGGTACAAAATGGCTCACCGGACTTTCCCCTCCTGGGGCAGCTCGTGGGGGGGGTCCTCACACACCAGCCGGGACTCCCCATCCAGCAGGTAGGTGTAGACAGTCTCCTAGGACAGAAGGCACTCGTGAGATCCTGCGGAGAGCCCTTCCAGCTGCCCTGTCCCAGCGCTGGCATGGGCTCACGCGTCTGTTTGTTTTCACTCCCCGGGTGATTCTAACTTGCAGTCAGGGTGGAAAAACTCCTTTATGAACTTACACCCTCTCCTCTTGGAGGGGTTCTGGGCAGCCATGAGCCACCCTGCTGGCTTTCCCTATCACCCCAAATCTGAAGTGCTAGGGAGAGAGTCTAAAGGGCTCAGATTTGCAGACAAATCCCACCCACCACCCACCCCAAGATATTTCCCTGCTGTGACTCCAGCCTCAGCAAACCATAACAGAGTGGCCGTTCAGGGCTGTATGGCAGGAGGGGCTCAGAATGCCCTGGAAGCTTCCCCCCTACCTCAGAAACACAAACAATTCTACAAGAAACCACATACTGTGACTCAAGCCAGAAGGACTTCCTGGAGGAAGTGACCCTAAAGCTGTAACTGCAGTGAAAATTAGACACATTTGGGGAATGGGTGAGGCATGGAAGAATGGCTTGTGGGCCTGCGCCGAGTCATAGATAAGCAGTGTAAAGAGCACAGAGCATTTATGGAACTGGCAGTGGAGGCAGGGGGCACAGGAGGTGGCCTTGGGGTCAGCAGGGCCTAGAAACAGAGCTGGGGGGAGGCTGCTGTGAGCGCTGAGAGATAGGAGCAGGTGTGCATTTTGGAATGATCGCTCCCTAGAGTGAGATCAAAGCTCTATCCAAAGCTTGTCAAGTCTTCAGCTTGTCAATGTGCCTTCCCGAAGGGCCCAGAGCCGTCTTGGCCTTGGCTCCAGGCCATGTCTCGGCAGAAGCGGTTGCCCTCAGTGACCCATGGGTGAAAAGCCACATCCCCTCCAAGCAGGACTGGCTACCTGAGGGATCCATAACCAACTGCCTTCAGCACAGCCTCAGTGAGTGCCCCACGGTCAGCGCTGCCCAGCAGATGCCGTGCCCCACCTGGGGGCACCCACATGCCCAACTAAGTATCCTGAGGGACACCGTTTTCTTGGGAAGGGGAGGGAGGGCCCTCCTCTCTGCTGATGCTATCAGGGATGGCTTCGGGAGGAGGTGACACTGAGCTGGGTGTTGAAGGCCCACCCACAGTAAGTGTGGCTTTAAGTGTGGAATCCAGTTGAAGCCTTGCCCTTCAGCCACTGTGAGTGTCCGTAGTCCCGCCAGCCACTCTTGTTGTCTTTGGCTGTCCCCACCCTCCCAGCCCCAGGAATTGTTCCAGTCCTACTTGCAGAGACCCTGAGCCAGTTCATTGGTGGTGTGGGCTGGGGTTGATAGGGCCTGAGGGGAGTGAGGGGGCAGGCACAGGCCAGTCCCGGAGGACCCTGTCCTTCAGGAGAAGGGTCTCGGCTGGTGGGGAGTTCAGGGATGGAGAAATCAGTGGGAGGGAGGCCTTCCTCATCTGTATGCTGCCTCCTTCTGGTCCTCCAGTCCTTGCAGCAGCCTGGGAGGGGCCTGAGGGAGCTGGCCCAAAGAGGTTAGGAGACCCCCCAGCACCCAGGGTCACACGGAGACCCTGGCGGTGGCAGAGAGAGAGGCGCTACACGGGGAGTGGGGAGGCAGGGAGGACAGATCCTCATCACTTCCGGATGTCCCTCTGCTTCCCACCCCCTCACTCTCAGCCCTCCGGGTTAAAATTAGCTGAGTTTACTGGAGAGAAGGAGGGAACCATCGCAGACACATCAGCACCATCTGCATTCGGGGCTGCCTGCCACAATGGCTGCTGATGAGGGAGCCAGGTGCTGGCGGCTCTCCTCACTGAGGGGGCGAATGGAGACCCTCCCCCGTTGCCCCGCCCTCCCCCCTCCCTGGGGGCGGGACCCGTGCCTCCGGCTCCCTCTCTTCTCTGGGGCAGAGCAGGTCTCCCATCTCCCCCCCCCCCCCACCACCTCCTGGGTGCAGACTGGAACCCTCCCATTCCCCACTCTGACTTCCCGGGGACAGACACCTCCCATCTCCCTCCCCCCTCCACCTCCAACTCCCCAGGGACAGAGAAGACTCTCCCATCTCCCCTCCCTTCTGGGGGGAGGCAGAGCAGACCCTCCCATCTCCCCTCCCTTCTCAGGGGGCAGGCACTCTCATCTCCTCACCCCTCCCTAGGGGCAGAGCAGGCCCTTCCCATCAACCCTCCGCCCACTCCCTGGGGGCAGGCTAGACCCTCTTATTCTCTGGGGGCACAGAAGACCTCCCATCTCTCCCCACTCCCTATGGGCAGTTGAGACCTCTCATCTCACTCACCCCTCACTGGGGGCAGATGACACCTCTCATGTCCCCACTAGGGGAAGTGGGTTGGGGGAGGAGGAACCCCTCCAGGAGAGGGGGTGTTCTGAGACCCTCCCTGCAATTAAACCACAGCTCCCCAGTCAGGGCTCCCTTAGCTCGCACAGGTCTCTCGGATGAGTGAAGATAGACATGTCCCACTGTCCCAGGAACCTGACTGCCTGGACTACAGCTGTCTTCCAAGCCCCCAGCTCTGGGGGTACAATTAATCCAGTGCAGGGCATCTATACTGGCACAACCACAACCACCAGGCACCCTGCCTATGAAGACCTAACTAGTCACCTCCTCCTTACCCTTCCCGGGGTAGCCTCAATGGCCAGAGGGGCCCAGGGCAGCCTTGCAGATGCTGACCTGCTAACCTCTCCACCCCCTCCTTTCCAGATGTTTCTCCACCCCAGGCCAGATGTTGCCTCAGTCCCATCCTTCTCTGGGAGGATTTATTTTTGGGCGCCAACACACCACCCACTTCCTACCAATTTCACGCTCAATAAAGCTCACTCATTAGCCCTCCTCCTGGGCTCTGAACTTCTAGAAGGTTTGAGAAGGCAGAGCTGAGGGGAGAGAATGGGGATGCTTAGGTGCCAAGCCCCATTTGTCCCTGTCATGCTGTGTGACCTTGGGTGAGGCTCCCCCCCTCTCTGGGCCTCTGGAGGTTCATTAATCAAGCAGATTCAGATACAGTGGACTTGCAGGGGTGGGGGTGGGTGAGGGGCGTCACATTTTGGCAGAGGCTGCCCTTAGCTGGTGTCTGGAGTAGGCAAGAGGAGATTCCAGGCTATGGGGACCCCGTTGAGGCATCTCCTCCTCCAGGAAGTCTTCTGTGCTCCTTCAGTGGGTTCAGACGCGCCCCCCCCCCCAGGCTGACAGCTGAGACGGTGCTGCTTCAGGCCTCAGGGTCAGTTTGCTCATCCTCCTGCCTAAGGTGTAAGTAGTGGCCAACGAAGCCAGGTTGAGGAATGGCCTGGGGCAGATCACGAGGGGCACAGTCCCCTCACCAAGGCACTCTGGGCCCAGACAACCAAGGGGGCCGGGTGACCATGGGCCCAAGCACGTGCTCCCAGTCTGCAATCATCCATGGTGCTGGGATAGGTCAGAGAGAAGCCTAAAGATTTCTAGAGGTCATCTTGTCCAGCCTCCTATCTCCAGGCAGGACACTTCACCTTTACATAGACACATTCAACAAAGCTGTGCGTCTCGCTCCAGCACCTCCTGGACTTGGCATCAGGGAAGTTCTTCTGCATGTCTACCCTCAACCTCTTCTGCTACATATTCCAAAGCCCACCTGACTCCACTATGTTCTAGCTATTATCCTAGGGGAATCCTTTCCATTATTCAAGACATGATCTTTCCAGTGAAGCTCTAAGTCCACTTCTGTCTCTGACATTCCAGAATTCCTGTGTAAGTTCACTCTTTGGGACTTAGCTTCAGCCCTTCTCTTTCGGGACACCCTCTCAGAACACTTACCCAAACCCTTCGCTTCCCCATGAGAGTCCTCTGGGCAGGGACCCCGCCTCTTCCTTCTTTCTCAACTCTATTTGAGTTGGTGAGGTACAGCAAGGAGCTGGGCAAAGGTTTGTGGGGTGGGGGAAACATGGGGCAAGGCACCTACCACTTTGGGGAGCACTGCCGAAAGGGCTTCCTTGACAGCCCTCTGGAAGCCTGCAATGTGGATGACGGAGCCAAGGCTCAGCAAAGCATCCTGGAAGAGAGGAAAGGGCAGTGAGAGTTCTTTCCAGGCAGGCCAGGGCAGACCCATCTGCCCAGGAAGCTAGGAGCACAAACTCCCCACTTAAACCAGAGCCCAAGATTCTCAGACACATGAATCCCAAGATCTTAAAATCTCAGAATCCAACAAGTATTAAGGCCCTAGTGTGTCCAGGTCCACTCCTTAGTGATGGGGAAAAGGGGCTCCGAGAAGGGTCAGGGGCTTAGCAAAGTGCTCACAGTAACTCAAGAGATCAAGTCCAGATTAGTACTCAGGTGTCTTGTCCTTTAGCCAAGGACAACTCTGGCACAGTAGGGAAAGCACAGTGTTCCATATTACAACAAAGTAAAATAAGCAAACAAACAAAACAAAAACCCAATTTGAATCCTGTATTGGGAGTAGCAAGTGTCCAAGGGGTGTAATAAGCCCACAAGGTGGGAGAAACACATTTGGGCCAGCCCCTGACAAGATAGAAGAGGAAGGAGAAGTCAGCCTTGACTGCCTCACAGCCTTCCCATCCCAGGAACAGGCCTTGTCCTTGGAGAGCCGGAACAGAGACAAAAAAGGTCCATGCTTCTCACTCTGTTAACTTGGCTGAGCCACAGGGATCAAAAAGAAAGGTAATGGAACAGGGGATCCAGGGCCAAGGCAGGCTCATGACTCATACTGTCCACTCAGCCATGCCCTCCCCACTAGCCCTTGAAGTTCTTTTCTGTGGATGGCCAGGTCTGTGTTCAAAAAGCAGAATGATTAACTGTAGGAGGAAGGAGACATGACTTGGCCCCCATTCACATAAAAATGTTGTGAGGTTGAGGGTCTTAGTGAACCACAAGCTCCGCATGAGCCCATAGTGTATGTGTGGCTGGTCATAAATTAAAATGCTGAAACTGCAGGCCATATTATTAAAGATCTGTTAACCCGAATAGGGAAGATGACAGTTTCTCCACTTCTCCAGGCAGATTAGATCATCCCCAGGGCATTGTATCCCAAGTAAGGACAAGATGAGACTCGTTCACAGATGACCCATGTAAGGAGGAAACTAGAAACCAAGTCCTGCATGTGGCTGAGACTGGAGAACCTGGGGATGCCCAGTCGACAGCAGAGCAGACCCATGGGTTTCCACCTTTGACTCCAATCTCTCGGGCTCTTCTGAGCAACGGGACAGGACTCTGTGGCCCCAGGGACAACCTGGAGACCCATAAGTTTGAAGGAGGCTGGCCATGGCCCAGTGGGATGAAGGACCTTTTCTAGGCAGAGCCACGCCACATAGGCAGAGGCCACCAGGAAAGAGGGAGGAGGTGAGCTGCCTATCCCTAAGGGTGGGCAAGAACAGACTCAGAGCCCATTTTTCAGAGAGAGCACCGAGGGGAGTCCTGCGCTGGGGTCCAGGAGAAGCCTGGGGTCCAGGCTTTAGCTACTGCTTTCGGCCATGCGTCTTCTTGGCTTCGGTCTTGCCCCTCATTCCCACTGCCACCAAGTCCAGTGTTCCCAGGAGTGGGTGGCAGCGGCGGACCTCCCCCCCCAACACTCACTTGCCATTGCTCTCCCCACACCCCAGCTCCCTCCGGCCCCTCCCACTGCTCAAGGATGAGGACACATTTTGGTCGCAGAGATATGTCTCTGCCCTTGGACATCAGAAGCTGCTGATTCCAAACATTAGAATCCCCCCATTGGATTGTCCTTCAACCCTTAGGCACTCTTCATCACAGTTCACACACCCCCAGTGCCACCTACACGGGGCCACACAGCCGCAGAGCTCCACCTCTCCCGGAAGCGCCCCGCACGCCTGTGCACACCCTCCAGGAGCACACACAGGTTCACACAGGCGCAGCCATTTCCTTCTGGACTCACAGGGCCGGGGCTCAGGGATCCGTCCTTTACTGGAATTGGCGGGTGCCTGTCTGGCCTTTGTTCAGATTGGTCAGCTTTCTGCGACTTTTCAGACTAAGGAAGGTGGAAGGTGGGGACGGGGGACAGCTGTGCAGACAGTATACACGTAGGCTACTGTGGCCTTTTGAGGTCAGTTCTGCAGACTAAAAGGGGAGAAAGAGCTCACGTCCCAGATAATCCCCAAATTAAGTCTGCCAAGCCAGGCTCCTCAGGCCGAGGCTCCCAGGTCAGGGCCTCCGAAGTTGGTGCTGGTTTGGGCCTGTTCCTAAAGGGTTGGGGGGTAGACAAGCTGAGTCCTGGGGTTCTCGGCCTCTGGAGGAGTCTGCGGTGTGTCTGCTGTGAAAGTTGGAGAAGAGGGGCCGAGGTGATGGAGTGAAGAGTGGGGAGGCTTGGGGCAGTGAAGTCTCCTCATCTGACGGATGAGGAGACCGAGATTCAAAGAGAAGCAATGTCCCATTTATGGTCAGCCAGCACGTCAGGCAGAGCGGGTCAGCCGCCCATGTCTCTGCATCTCCCGCCCCAGTCTGCCTCCAGCTCCTTCCTGGGGGAGGGGGGGCTGAGAGAGGAGAGTCTGTCCTTTGTTCCGATTGGTGGGCTCCTCTACCTGCCCTTTACTTGGATTGGGGGATGCTCTGACCTGTCCTTTACTGGAATTGGTGGGCGCCTGTCTGGCCTTTGTTTAGATTGGTCAGCTTTCTGTGACTTTTCAGACTAAGGGCAGGATGAAGGTGGGGAAGGGGGACAGGGAAGGAAACTTGAGGAGAGTTGGGGCAGCAGCGGCAGAAAGGGGCTTTGCAGGCTTGGCCAGAGCGGACTGGAAGCAGACGTGGCCGATGACGCCCGAGGCTCTCTGCCTGGCATCCTTCTGTCCATCCCCCTCCTGGCCCAGCCCTGCCCCAACTGCCCCAGGAGTGGGGGTGTGGGGTGCGGGACTGCACACTCTCATCCCTGGCTCTCAGAGGGGCCTTCAAGCCTTGTTCAAATGCCACCTCCTCTCGGAACCTTCCTCAGATCTCAAAGCGACTTCACCTCTACTGCATCAGCTGGGGAAGAAAATAGCTCTGATCCCAAAGCCCATGGTGTGGGGGCTCAGAGAGCAGCATGGCTGCCTCCGTGAAGGGAGGAGAGAATCGGTGGGAGCAGCTGAGAATGCACGTGTCTCTGTCCAACATACATGCACACGCCCTCACACAAACGTGCACGCACACAGAAACACAATCGTACATGCAATGCACACACACAAATACATATTTAGGCATGAGTACACACACACACACACAGCCCAGGCTCAGAGTGGAGTGAAGGAGGTCACATTTCCTGCCCTCTCTGGTTTTTTTGAACAAACATTAGTATAAATATCAACATAACAACCAGGCAATTTCCCAGACCCCAGGGGAGAATGTGTGGTGTGTAGAAAAGAGCAGCAATTTCCAGGCCTGTCCCAGACTGACTACAGAAATTCTGTGACCTTAGCAGGCTCCTTTCCTCTTCTGGGTCTCAGTTTCCTCGTTAGTAAAAATGGGTCCTTCCAGCTCTGCAACAGATAGTCCTATGGTTCTGTGGTTTAATTCAAGGAGGAGGGCTGGCTGGCTGGCTGGAGACTTCTTGCTTTCGCTGGCTCCCTACCTGCCGCTCTGTGGGTGGAGAGAGGGCCAGTCAGCACCGTCCACAGGGCCACCCCCAGCCTAGTTCTTCACTCCAGGTACCAAGAAAGGGGAGTCTGTTAGGAGTCAGGGCTCCTCTGGAGCCAGTCCTGTGGCTAGATCAGCATTTCTGCACTTTTTTGGGGAGGGGAAGGGTCTAGACTAAATTACTTCTAACTCCTTCCTAATGCCTAGGATTATATGAAGCCAGAGACCTTGGCCTTAGTTCTTCTGATGCTACCTGTGCAGGGACTGACGCCCAGCTTGAGGGTCAGGGTCACTGTCACAAGCTGCTCTCCTGTCTTGTCTTCATGAGTCTCTGTGTCTTTTCCCACCTTTTCAAACCCTCCTATTGCTCTCCCATTGCCTGGAACCTAGAGCCCACCCCTCCCTTTCTGGAAGGAAGCCTCGCAGTGCCCCTGTTGGTGGCCTAGAAGAACGTAATAACATCAAACCCAATGGTCAAGTCCCTCCCAAGACTCAAGCTGTATTACTGGGACTGGTCATATGGTCATCCAACTCTGCTTGTGCTAGGTCTCCTGTGTGGCCTGGGGGTCTCTCTGTGGGCCTTGGTGTCCCCTTCTCTGAAGCATGGGCATCCTTCAAGATCTCCAGGGTCTTGGAGCCCCTCTCTGCCTCTTCCCTTCCCTCTGAGCTGTGTGTCCCTCTCAGGACCTGTCCCTCCCAACCTCTCCAAGTGGATCTCTCCTCTCTCCATGCCTTCCTTAGTTGACGTCCATCTCTGTCACAGGCTGCTTTCCTGTCATGTCTCCATGTGTCTCAATGTCTTTTCCCACCCCAAATCCCTAGTCGTCTCAGCTGGCTTCTTTCCCATCTCTCTCCTGCACACTCCGGCCCCCACCCACTCCGATCTCTCCTGTCCACTCCTCCCCCCAACCTCTAGGCAGTCCTCTTGAGAACTCGGGGAGAAAGCACCTGACCCAAGATGGCTACCCACAGAATGGAGGAACCCAGGAGGACAGCCATGTTGGGAGAAATTGGGGGTGCCAGGACAGATGCCATCTACACTTTTCTGCTTCCTGCCCCCTGTTTGGTGATCAATATACAGTCTCTTATCTCCCTGGAGAATGGGGGCCCTTCTAGGGCAAAGGAGAACTTATCCATTTCTGCGCCCAGCACCAAGAAGCCGAGCTTCTGTGTCAGGGTGACCAACAGAGCTCCCCTAAAGGAAGCCTCCTGGGGGCTCCGAGCATGGAAGCCCCCTTTGGCTGGGCCTCAGAATCTGGCCTGAGCTCCGACACCCCAACCTCCCTCTGTGGCTCCTCACAGCCCTCACAGCATGGCCAGCCCTGCAGAGTCAAGCGATGATGGCAAGGAAGAACAAGAGCCAGCCCCTCCTCCCTCCCCAGCTCCCACCCCTGCCTGCCACCTCCCCAAGGAGCTGCCTCTAACAGACAGGCACCCTTAGCTACTCGGAGGAGAGCTACCCGTGAGCGCTAGACCGTGCCCTACCAGACCTCCCCTCAACAAGCCTGAACTGTACCAGCAGCACGAGAATAGAGAAAAGAGGCTTGGTGATCCTTGGGAGGCGTGATCTGAAGCAACAGGCAGGACAGGGACCCAGGCCACAGGTGGACTGGCGCAAATGTCAGAGCCTGGCTTGAGTGGGCCGTCAGGCTTGGGGGAGGGGCGGTACCTTTCTCAAACACCTACTGTGTGCTAGAGAGGGCCACCAGTGGCTCTCAACCATCTGTGCCCGCCAGCATCCCCTGGAGAGTTGGCTAACATCCAGTTTGCTGGCCTCACCCCCAGAGTTTCTGATACAGGACATCTGGGATGAGGCCACGAATTGCCATTTCCAACACATTCAGCGCTGCTGCTGCTGCTGCTGCTGGCCCAGGGACCACACTCTGAGACCCAGGGGCCTACCCCACCTCCAATCGTCCTGCGATCCCTGGGACGATTGTTTTGTCTTGCTTTACTGCTGAAGGGTTGGCACACACCATTATATTAGTTTCGGGTTACAACACGGCGATTCGGCAATTATATACCTTACAAAACGCTCATCGCGATAAGCGCAGTCACCATCTGTCACCTTCTACCTTAGTACAATATTATGGGCGGTGCCTGCTTTGATCACCCCGTTTGATAGGCGGGGAGAGGAAGGGGCGGGGCCTTGCTCAGGTGAGACCCGCCCATCCTCTGAGGGCAGTCTGAGTGGCTCACGCCGCGTCTGCCTCTTGAGAGGAGCGCCTCACGGAAGGTCCCGAAGGAGGGGAGAAGCGGGGCTGCTGGAAGGAGAGAGTGAGGTGGGACAGAGGGGTGACGTGGACAAGGGCCACCTGGAGCTCAGGAGCCCAGCCCTAAAGGAAAGGCCTGCCCTTCCCCGTCCTCCTCCGCCCTCCGCCCCTCTCATCCCCATCCCCTCTCCTCTCTCCGGTAGTCCTCCTCCCCTCCCCTCCCCCCACCCTTCCCCCTCCCTCCTCCCGCCCTTCGCAGACTCCGGCTTCAGTTGTTACTCCAACAGGGCCGCGTCTCCAGCCTCTGAGTCACACTGGAGACACGTGCACTGTAGAATACACCTGAGCCCAGTCCTGGCGCCCGCCCCGCCCCGTGGGTACCCCGCCTCCCCGCCCCGTGGGTACTTCACCTCCCGGATGAGCTCGGCCCCCAGACTGTGGCTCTTCCCCTCCCATATGCCCGACCAGATCCTCCAGGCCCCTCACCCTTTCTAAGCCAGACTCAGCTTCTACTCCAGATCCTGCCTCCTCTAACACGCCCTCCAATTGTCCCAGGCCCCCCTGGATCCCTCGGGGGCTGGGTTTGGGGATGGATGAAGGATAGAAGGAAGGAAAGAGTTGGGGAGAGAAAGTAGGCTTGTGTGAACAGTCAGCTCTCTGGGGGCCTGACTCCCTCCCTAGAACCTCTCAGTCCCTAGCACAGGGTCTGAGGTCAGGAAAGGAGGGGATAAGGGAACAGCCAGAGCGGGCAGAGGGAGGGAGGCAAAAGCTGAGTGTGCAGAGGGGAAGATGGCCCTGGGAGGCGGACTCAGACCAAGGGGAGCCAGGACAGGCAGGCTCCCGGCTTCCCCACCTTCAACTGCCTCATCCACATGGCAGGGTCCATAGTGACCTCCATCCTCATGGCCCACATTCTCCTCGATGCCACAGCCTTCTTCCCGAGCACATCACCAGTGTCCCCCTCATCATAGCTGTCCCAGTCATTCTGATCACCTGGGGCCTCTCCATCCTCGACTCCTGGCACAGCGAGGGAGTCACCAGGAAGCAGATGTAACTCACTGAGAGTCAGTCATATGCCATAAGAGAGAAGTCTGAGAAGGAGGAAGGGGTGAGCTCCCTGTCCCCAAGGATGTGCTAACAAGAATGGGGGCAATGGGGAAAGGCCTTGGTGAGCCTGGTTGGTCTCCAGCTCTGGGCTCCCTGACCTTAAATGTCTTCAAACCTTTCTCAGCCTCACCCCTCACACAGTCTTCATGATGGGTTGGGAGCTGGGCAAAGCAAATCCAGGAGCCTCTGAAAGGCCGACACAGTGGCCTGAGAAGAGGATGGAGAGGAGCGACCTGCTGGGCCAGTGTCAGAAAATTTCTGTCTCTCAGGAAATAATGACCAAAGGAACAACTGGATACATGAATGAAAGAACAAACCAATGAAGGAATGAATGAGTGACCAACCTCCCTTCTCTGGGTCTCCCTCCAGGAACTTTTCCTTGTTGCTTCCTTTCCCAGGCAGATCTGAGCCTCCCCCTGGCACTCACAGTCCTCTGCTCCCCCCACCAGGGCATGGCATGCACCGATGCATTGCCACTAGTTCCCATCCGGGTCTCCCATCAGACCGGGAGCTCTTAGAAGCCAGAGGGTGTGTCCTGTTCATCCCCAGGTCTCCTGCTTCATCCAGCCCATCACTGGTGTCAGGAGATATTAGCTGAGCTATAAAATGATCAGATGGACTCTTGAGCACCCAGAGTGTTGGGCTGTGAGGGGTACATTCCATCACCGAGTAGATGGGAGAACCCCATGACCTCTGGAGGCTCCCAGCCCGCCAAGACAGCTGAGACTCTCAAAGTTTCCCAGGTCTGGCACAGTGACTGTCTTCGAGAAGGAGCCTGAGGAACGAGGGTGCCTTGTGCTGAGAGCATTTGGAAGCCTTTCCAAGGCAACTCCATGGGCCAGAGGGTCCTTCAAGGCTTCAGGATCAGCTCCCAGAACAGAAGGGGCTGGGGACAACATGTCAGGATGGAGGGGCTCTTCCCCGAGAGAAGCACTATCACTATCACCTTCTTTCATGACTGATGTCACTCCTCCAGGCAGCCTTCCTGGGTGGGTCACCTGTCTGCCTCCCAGGCCTCCTTAAAATTCTGGCAGGACCAGTATCAAGAGGGCCCTAGGCCTCATGGAGCCTAACCCCCAGCTTGATGGGGGTAGCTTACGGCCAGGGGAAGCAGGCAAGGACTTGCCCAGAGCCTCACCTGGAGTCAAGAGGCCCACGCTCCAGCTCAGGGCACTTCAAAACACACTGGGCTCCCTCCCTTCTGAGCACTGTTTGCCTTTGGGTCCCCTCCAATTCCCTGCTTTGGCCAGGGGATGGGCTGAGCCCCTCTCAGATGTGGGGTGGGGCTGGGTGTCTTCCTCCAGGCCAGGCGCAGGGCTTCTCATCTCTCTTTCTGTGCCAGACACAGTGCTCAGAGTGGGAGGTGAATGCTGGATGGCACCAGCCTGGCACAGGGTTAGTGTGGGCCTACAGGCGGCAGGGAAGAAGGGCTGACCTGGAGGTACTGGTGGGGGTGGAGGGAGACCCTGGTAGAGCCTGTCTTCTGGGACAAGTCAGAGAGCAGGGCACAAAGCAGCTGCCACCGCCATCAAGGCCTGCCTCCGGGCTCTCCCTGACTCTGTCCTAAGCTCTTCCCTGCCTCTCAGCCTCCCCAGGCTCTCTGTGTCTGTCCCTCTTACTGTCTGTCTGTTCTCTGGTATGTGTTTCTCCCACAGTCTCACTGCTGGTCCCATGACTGTATTTGGCTCAATCTTCAGGGCCTGGCCCTTCCCAGCTGTTCCCCAGATCCCAAGACGGCTGGGGGGGGGGGGGGGGCGGTGCAGATGGGGCTATGAGAAAGAGACTGGGACAGAGACAAGTTCAGAGGCAGAGGGACAGACACAAGAGTGAGGAGGGGACCCTGGGGACAGGGCTGGGGCAACAGGGCTGGCCAGGGTTATAAAGCCTCCCCAGCCACTGAGGGGGAGACCCTGAAGACAAAGTCAGAGTTGGAGGGAAGACTAGGGTCCGCCCTCTCCCTCCGCACAGGCTCCTGGCACCCCCTTCCTTCTCCCTGCCCCTGCAGGAATGTGTGAGCACTTTCATTGTTCCTAAAAATAGTCCTTCTTTATCGGGGGTTGGAGTGAGGAATCTTCTGGGCTGGGTTCATCTCAGGCATGCCCCTGCCTCTGGGCTCCCATCTACTCTGTGGGGCCTCTGTGAGCGCCCTAACCCTTACCTGCAGTGCTTCATTAAAACGGGAACCTGACAGTGTCCCTCCTTGGCATAAGACTGCCATGGCTTCTGGGCCCGTAGGCTCTGAGCTCCCAGGCCTGTTGGGAGCTATTTGTCAAGTGCTCAGCATCTCAGGACGGGGCCACTGCCTGTTCCTACTGGCTCCCAGGCTCTAGCTTCTACCCAACTCTCCCAACCTTATTTCTCCCACCCTTACGTTCCTCCACCTCCAGGCCTCTCCTCCTCTTGTCCTTCTAGGCCCAGCCCTGGGCTGCTCAGCTCTGGTGGCCTGCCCTGCTGTGCTATCCTCTGTCCGGCCCTGTCCTCCGGCGCTCGCTACTCTCACTCTGCTCCCCTCAGCAGCTCAGCAGGGGCTTGGCCACAGGGCCCCCAGTAGATGCAGGCTCTGAGGTAGAGGGCTTCTCCAGGGAAGGGGGGATTGGTGGGGAAACTACAGGTTCTGGGGCCCCGCACCCTGCCCTGAAGCCTGGACCCTACTGGCCCCCTCCATCTCCTGTCTCCCGCTTTTGTTTCTCTTCTGCACCCTAAGCCTGGAACGTCTCTCTGTCAATTTCAGTCTCCAGGGCGAGGCCATCTAGTCTCATCTCCTCCCTGCTTCCATTTCTTGGATGGGGAAACTGAGCCCCAGCGAGGGGAGGTGATGGAGGCCTACAAGCTCATGGAAAGCTGGCCACAGGCCACAGGCCTCAGTCACTGCAAACTCTTGCACGGCCCCTCAGTGGGGCTCCAGAGGCAGCAGCGGGCACTTTACACAACCCACCACCCCACCCGCCCTGCCCGGGGCAGGCAGTCTGGCATCCAAAGTTATTTGCCTTTGGAGGGCCCAGGAAGCCAGAGAACAAACATCCGGAGTCTCTGGAACTTCTGCTCTCTCTCATATCCCAAGGATCCGGGAGCCACCAAGCGGGTACACCAGCGTGTGTGCACACACGTACACACACAGTCCTGGGCTGGGTAAACATGGGAGCCCAGAAGATCTCTTGGGACTGTTGTGCCTGTGAATCTGTGCAAGTCCCAAAACCTGGGGGAAAAAGATGATCAACCCCCACCCCCAGCTTTATATTAATTTTGTCTTGGAAATGAAAATTAAAATCGCTTTTGTTTAAAAATTGAGCTACCCTATGACCCAGCCATTGCACTACTGGGTATTTACCCCAAAGATACAGACGTAGTGAAGAGAAGGGCCATATGCACCCCAATGTTCATAGCAGCAATGTCCACAATAGCTAAATTGTGGAAGGAGCCGAGATGCCCTTCAACAGATGACTGGATTAAGAAGTTGTGGTCCATATATACAATGGAATATTACTCAGCTATCAGAAAGAACGAGTTCTCAACATTTGCTACAACATGGACAGCACTGGAGGAGATAATGCTAAGTGAAATAAGTCAAGCAGAGAAAGACAACTATCATATGATTTCTCTCATCTATGGAACATAAGAACTAGGATGATCAGTAGGGGAAGAAAGGGATAAAGAAAGGGGGGGTAATCAGAAGGGGGAATGAAGCATGAGAGACTATGGACTCTGAGAAACAAACTGAGGACTTCAGAGGGGAGGGGGGTGGGGGAATGGGATAGACCGGTGATGGGTAGTAAGGAGGGCACGTATTGCATGGTGCACTGGGTGTTATACACAACTAATGAATCATCGAGCCTTACATCGGAAACCAGGGATGTACTGTATGGTGACTAACATAATATAATAATAATAATAATAAAAAAATCATTAAAAAAAAAAAAGGAAAAACCTTACGAAACCCAAATAAAGTATAAACTTCAGTTAGTAAAAATAAATAAATAAATAAAATCGCTTTTGTGTGACTTTTCTGATTGCAAAATTCTGGAGACACTCATCAAAACTGATACACTCATCAAAACCGATCATGGTCCATTTACGTCCATTTATGGGCAGCTCCCACTTTGCTGGTGACCTGAACACGTGTGGGGCCTGCCCATGAGCCATCCACAGCGCATGTCGCTGCGGGCTGTCACGTGGCCACAGCAGACTATGCCCCATAGGCCACTAGAAGACTGTCCGTGTGAAAACACACAGATCTGTGATTCTGCGAGAGGGTGTGTGTGCGTGTGAATGTGTGAGCATCCCTGTGTCCACGTCTGTGCCTGAGTCATCTGCATGTGCAGGGGACCCGTGTCCCGCGTGTGTGCAGTGAGCGCGGGGCTGCTTTTGTCTCTGAATGAATGTTTGGCTGAGAGTGTCGCTGTCTGTACGTGTGGGGGGTCTGCTTCTCGGCCTCCCGTGCACTGCCTCCCCTCTTCCACCACCTGTGCCAGACCCGGGCTCACATGCCTTTCCTGCCACGTGTCACCTACGTGGCACTGGACAAGTCTTTTAACCTTCCTGGGCTCCATTTCGCCATCTGCAAAACAGTGCCTTCTCCTCGAGCTGCTGAGAGGACCACCCTGTTACCATAAAGGTCCTGCCCAAGTGGGCTCCCAGCTGGGGGCGAGGCCACTTCTGTGCGAGTTAGAGACAGGTGACCCCAACTCTCTGGCCAGATGCAGCCTTGAGGGGCATGGATTGGTGGGGGAGGGCAGGCTGGGTTTTGGCACTGCCCTACTTCTGAGGGACCCCTGTGCCAGGTATAAGTTGTGAGGCTAGAGGCCGTGGACCTGCAGGTGAGGACAGAGGAGCGGCTCCCTTTCCGCATCTCCTAGTGCGACCTGGGACTAAAGGGTCTCTGATTCTAGAACCGGGGTGGCCATGTTTGAGATGAGACTCTGAGGACACCCACCCCCTCCTCTTCCTCTGGGGCCCTCCAGCCCTTCCTCTCCAAAGCCCAAAAGAAGGCTTTACAGAACCACGAGAGGGGCTGACTAGACCTGGCATGTGGAGACGAGCTAGGCTGACCAGATGCTCAGAGACACCCCCACCCTCAGCTCAACGCCCATTATCCGAGAGTGAGACCGAGACATGGAGAGGACCAGGGACCCTCCCAGGGACACCCGTGAACCCCGTCAGTCCAAGCTCCTGTCTCAAAACCTCTGTAGAGGCAGTTGGGGAGACCCCAGCTTTGGACTCTGTTGGCTACTGGAGTGCAAGGGAGTAGGCGGGGTCCTGAGAGACAGGTACAGCTACACCTGTGCCCCGCCGTGGGTGTGGACCTCCCACCCAGCCCCACCCTCCCCACCTGGGCCAGATCCCCTACTGGTGTGATTAACCAAATTATAGGGTTTTTCTTGAGCAAATTGCATCGGCCTAATTGAATGGGTCTGCAGGAGCCCGGGCTGGAGGCTGAGGGGGGTGAGGACGGCAGGAGCCGGGGAAGGGTGGGTTGGCAGCAAGTGGTGGGGCCAGGCCAAGCAGGGGACAGAAGGAGGAAGAGAGGGGAAGAGAAAGGCTGTGGGCACAGGAGGACAGGACATCACTCGTTCAGCACACCTATTCTGCACACCCACAATGCTCCCGTCACAGAGCCGCCTGGGCACAGGGACGTGAGGAGCGTGGCTCCCCTGGAGACCACTGAGCCATCGCTTAGTGCCAGTACCGCATTACTCAAAAGTGCTGTTTCATGTCATCCTCCCAACAGCTGCATTTTATACTTGAGGGGACTGAGGCTCAAGACATGAAATGACTTGCTAGATGTCAGAGCCAGACAGGACTGTCGGATACCACAGCCCTTGCTCTTACCCGGTACCTGCACTTTCTGCTCAAGTGCTACCATCCTGCCCCCAGGACGCCTTCCTGGGGGTTCAGAGAAAGAAGGAGGCCTCACACCGACTCACACTTGGCCTGGACACCATTCCTGTCCATGTTGGGCACTTCTGCTTATCTATACTCTGATGGCCAACAGCTGAGGCTGGGGCTGACCCCACATGGATCACACCTCCCCCCCCCCACCATGGGCCATGGCACAGCCCTGACCCCTCTCACTCCCGTGCAGTGTCCTGTTCTGCGTCACACTCATCACCCCTGGATGACACACAGAGACAGGATCGCTGTCACTTTCACACAGCATGTCCCACATACTCAGTGACTCACAGCCATTTCACGGTTTCCACAGCATCACACATCACTGAGTGTCCCAGGGCCACACACAGTGGTACTATCACTGTGCCCTCACTCGGGGCAGCTCATCCTCAGTGTCATACATCATGTTCCCAATGCTCCCCAGTGTCACCCTCATGCAGGGTCATGCACACACTTCAAGCTGGCTCTGCGTTGCACTGTCACATTTCAGCATCATCTGGCACCTTCTGACCTTAAAAAAAATCCACCTTTGGTGAAATGACATCATGTCTGAGATTTGCTTTAAAATACTTCAGCAAAGCAACCTATACGATGAGAGAAGATATTTGCGAACTGTGCATCTGATTAGGGGTTAGAATCTGGCATGTATAAAGAAGTCCTACCACTCAACCACAAAATAAACAACCTGACTTAAAAATGGGCAAATAACTTGAATAGGCATTTCTCTAAAGAAGATATGCAATGGTCAACAAGCACATGGAAAGATGCTCAACATCACTCATCATTAGGGAAATGCACATCAAAACCACAGTAAGATACCACCTTTCCCCAGTCTTCATCCATTAGGATGGGAAGGAAGGAAGGAAGGAAGGGAGGGAGGGAGGGAGGGAGGGAGGGAGGAAGGAAGGAAGGAAGGAAGGAAGGAAGGAAGGAAGGAAGGAAGGAAAGAAAGGAAGAAAAAGAGGGAGGGAGGGATAGTGGGAGGGAGGGAGAGAGGGAGGGAGGAAGGAAGGAAGGAAGAAGGAAGGGGAAGGAAATAGAGAAAGAGGTGGTGGGAAAAAGAAGGGAAGGGCAGGAAAGAAGTGTTGTCGAGGAGGTGGAGAAATTGGAACCCTGGTACACTGTTGCCGGGCATGTAAAATGGCTGCTGTGGAAAACAGTATGGTAGTTCCTCAAAAATTAAAAATAGGGCGCCTGTGTGGCTCAGTTGGTTAAGCATCCGACTCTTGGTTTCGGCTCAGGTCATGATCTCAGTCAGGGTCATGTGAGCCTCACGTGGGCTGCATGCTCCACGGAGTCTGCTTGGGATTCTCTCTCGCTCTCCCTCTGCCCCTTCTGCTCATGCTCTCTCTCTCTCTCTCTCAAAATAAACACATAAATCTTTAAAAAAAAAACAAAAGAAAAAGAAAATGACCATATGATCCAGTAATTCCACTTCTGGGTATATATCTAAAAGAATTGAGAGCAGAATCTTGAAGAGATGCTGTACCCCCGTGTTTATGGCGGCATTATTCACAGCAGCCAAAAGGTGGAGGCAGATGAAGTGTCCATCAGTGGGTGAACGGATAAACACGTGGTCCATACAAACAATGGAATAGTATTGAGCCTCAAACAGGAAGGAAACTCTGACACACGCTACAGCGTGGATGGACCCGGAGGACACGATGCAGAGTGAAATCAGGCAGTCACCAAGAGACAAAAATACTGTATGATCCCAGATATCTGAGGCACCTAGGAGCCAAATCCGTAGACAGAAAGTAGAATGGTGGTTGTCAGGGGCTGGGGGCGGGGGGGTGGAAGGGAGCTGTTTAAAGGGTAAAAGTTTCAGTTTTGCAAAATGAAAAAGTTCTGGAGACTGTAAACATACTTAACGCTACTGAACTATACACTTAAAAATGGTTAAGATGGTAAATTTTAGGTTACATGTATTTCACCACAATTAAAAACTAAGAAATAAAGTACTTCAGGAAAGAAAACTGAAAAAAAGGCGGGGGTTGGGTGGAGTCAGGAGGGATAGATGAACTAAACATGCCCAAATCTTGGTAACTGTTAGATTTGGGTGATGGCCATATGGCAAGTTTATTGTATTGTTTTCTCTACTGTTGGGTGTATTTCAAACATTCCATAATTTTAAAATGTTACTCTCCCTTGACCTCACACCTTTTCCAGTGACCACGCCCCTTCTCCACACCCCTTGGAGTCAAAGGTCTGCAAAGGGTTTACTGTGCTTTGCCCTTGCCCCCCACTCAGCACCCACCCAGGCCAGGGCTGGCTTCAGCACCCCCCCCCCCCATCACAGACGTGGTTCCTGCCAGGCTAATGCGGGGCCAGGCCAGCACCGTCTCCCCTGTCCACCTTACCTGCCAGTGCGGCCACCTCCTTTCCCCTCAACCCTCTCCCCTTCCGGGGCTCCACACTCTCAGTAGCCCCCACCTCCCTGGCCACTCGTCCTCTGTCTCCCGGCTGCTCCCGCTCACCTCCCGGGCCTCCAGATGATGGAGTCTGCGGACTTGGGGCTGGGGCTCGGTCCTCAGCCCTCACCTCTATTCTCACTGCTCTCGCCCTAGGTCATCCCAGCCACACCTGCCACCTCCCAAAGATACCCCAGCCTGGCCTCTGCTGCCCACTGGACACCTTCACCTGGATGTCTGACTTCCATCCGAAACAGATCTCTTCATTTGTGCCTCCTTGCCCTCTCTCAACCCCCTAACCCTGGCCTCCCCCCGGTCTTCACCCCTCTCAGTAACGTCTCCACCATCCATCACTTGGTCCCTCAAGCCAGAAACCTGGAAGCCAGCCTCGCTTCGCCCTTGGGCTCCTCTCATTCATCAGCAAGTTCTGTTATTTCAACCTCCCACAGATCTCCAAAGTCCATCCATTTCTCTGCAACTCTTCCGCCATCCCCTGAGCCCAGGCACCACCATCCCCTGCCTGGGGGGCTGCCGTGGCCTCCATCTGGTGTGCCCACCTCCTCTCTGCCCCTCCAACTCGCCCCCCCCCCACACTCGGCAGCCAGAGCAATCTCAAAATCACGCATTGGCCGGTGTCACTCCCCTGCCTGGGCCCACTGGGGACCTTCCCGGGATGGCGTCGTGCACGGCGTCGCGTGGTTACCCTTCTCATCGTCACAACCATGACACACAGCATCACACGTTGGGCACTGGGCTTAGAGCGCCCACAGCAACACTCACGGGTTCTCACACTTGGTGTCACTCCGTGTCACACCCTTGGCGACGCACTCAGCCTCGCTAGATCACATATGCTTGGAGCACATACTTGGTCTCACCATTCGGTGTCAGACGCTTGAGCCGCAAGGACCACACCTGTCATCGCACGATGTCACCCATCTGTGTTTACATATTTGATCCTCGTGGTGTCGACACCCTCAGTGTCACATACTTGGTATCATTCAGCATCACACAGTCCCTATCACACAGGATCACAGCATCACGTGCTTGGTGGCACATCCACTGTCTCACACGCCTTGACAAGTGGCATCACACACTTGGTGTCACTCGGTGTCACACAGTCAGTGTCACGCACTGACTCACGCCCCACACAGTATCCCATGATGGAGGTCGCATACTTGACAACACACACCATCACAAGCTCAGGGTCGCATAGTCAGTAGAATACCCACCGCCCCACCATCCGTGCCTCGGTGTCCCCCTGGGTCCTATGAGCTCCCCCCCACCTCGCCCCCACCCCACTGGGCACAATCAGCAGAGCTGCTGCCCCATGTCTGCCCCATGTCAAGGCTGTTTCCTGTTGTTGTGCTCAGAGCCCTTAGCCTGCTTGTTCCTTCAAGGATTTCCTGTTGTCAGGGCCCAGTCAGGCCTGGTCCGGCCTGGGATACGTGGCCCAAAGCGCAAGAGCCGGCCAGCGGGAACCCTGGGCCCTATGCCCCCCACCCCCCATTCTGGTCGGGCCCGTGGAATTTTCCCCCCATTCAATCAACCTGGATTCCCCATGTGCCCGGGCTTGTGCTGGTTCCACTGAAAGGTGGCCCTGTTCCACTCCCAGGGTGCCCAGGAAGGGGGCTCTTGGGCAGTCGGAAAGAGGCCGTCTACCCTGTCCCAACAGCTTGGGGTAAGACCTTAGCTGGTCTATGGGGCTCCGACTGAAGCTGCTGGGAGCCAGAAGAGAAAGACAGAAGGTAGAAGGGGAGGACAAAGGCTTAGGGGGTTAGAGAATCAGGGAAGACTTCCCGGAGGAAGCCAGCTGAGAGCTGGCAAACATGAGGACAAGGAAGGAAAGGCATCCCAGGTGGGAGCAGCAGACAGCAGCAAATGCTTAGAGGTGGGGTTGGGGAAGGAGACAGCACTGCTAGGAAGAAAGACAAGAACATGGGAGAGGGGCAGGTTGTGTTGTGGAATTTGGAGAAAAACAGATTTCTCTCCTACCCTTCCTCCCTCCCCTCATTCCAGCCTTCAGCTTCTGGCTCCAAGCGGAGCCTGGGGCACTCCCTTCCTGGCCCTGACTTCAGGCCGCACAGACTGCCCCCCGCGGGCGGCTGCCAAGCCCCCTCACCTCCTGCCCCAGGCCAGCCTGCAGGAAGGACACAGGGAGGCCAGCACACGCTCCCCACACGGCCCGAGATAAATATTTCCCAGGAAACGGAACTTGTTCTCTCAGTGTTTACAGCCAAGGACCAGGCAGGGTACGGGGGAGGGGCCCGCCTGACGAACCCTGTCCTGGGGCTCACAGCGTCTACCCCAACACTGCCTCGGACTCGCTGTGTGCCTCTGAGCCAGTCTTTGCTCTTTTGGAGCCTCCATTCCAAGCCCTCAAGGGGGCCGGACCTCCCCCGGCCTTGGCCTGCCCAATGCCGGGCCCCGCCTGAGTTTGTGTCTTTTCTAGGTGTGAGTCTCCGGTACCTGATGCCTCCTCCTTCAGACTAGGCCTCTCTGATTGCAGGACCTGTGTTCACCCGTCTCCTCCTGGTCCTCTGGTCAGGGGTGAGGACAGATGGATGGACTGACAGAGAGATAGACTGGGTGGCAGCTGAGACCACCTCCCTGGCCCCAAGTGCCCACACAGCCTGAGCCTGTGCAGCCCGACAGGTGGGCACAGCCAGATGGCAGGGCCTCAGGACCCCCACTGATGCCAGATGCTATGGCCAACGTGTGGCAGCAGCTCCCCTGGGACCATGGGGCATCACTGAGGCCCCTTAATCCTGATGTGCAGAATCCAGGAGGAGGCTGGCACATCTGTCAGTTAGGAGCACTGATTCACGAATTTTAAACACAGGCCGGGAAATGCTGCCTGCTGGAAGCAGCCCTTCCAGCCTCACCCCAGGGCTCCCTGTGTGTGTCCTGGCTCCACGGATATGCTGGGCCTTCTCTCATGGAGACCCAGGGCACGCTGCCCACATGCCCTTGCACACCTTGCTCTTTTCACTTGCAAAGACTTTCTCAGCCTCGATGGCAATCTTACCTTACAGGACCACCCCAGCTCCTGCCTGTCCCTATCCCCCCAGCACTACGCCATCACGCTGGGCCCACTGGTTCACCATTGGTGGCCTCAGCCTCACCCCAGACTGTGGAACCAAGTGTTCCTCAGTTCCGGACCCAGGGGCAGAGATGTTTTTGGATCTGGCTTCTCAGCATCAAGCCAGCCTCCTGCAGCCCCCCCTGTGGCTGAGTCTTTGTTCCAGGCTTCTCTATCTGCTTGTTTCCAGTCCTGAGCTGGTCCTTGTTGTCCTCACATGGTTCTCACAGAAGCTGATCCCATGGACCTCTCTGATTATCCAGCTGATTTCTGGCCTCATCAGTCCATGGCCTTGACTCTCCCCATCCTTCAAAGTTCCAAGGCCACCTCCTCCAGGAAGTCTCCAAGACTGCCCCCAATCCAGCAAGTGCCCCTTTCTTGGAACTACTCCAACCTTCACACAGCCATTCTCATTTAATCAAGAAACTTTACTGAGCACCTACTATGTACCAGGCCTATTCCAGGTCTCGTGTGGGCCCAGGAGAGACAAAGGAGACTCAGGCTTGGTTCCTAACCCTCATGTGTTTACAACCATGTGGGAAAGGATATATAACCACATGGGCTAACAAGTCACCCAACTATAAGCTCAGGGAAGCTTGGGGGCTGTGAGTGCCCAGGAAAGGGGAGAGACTGACTTGACCTGAGTGGAAGGAGCAATCCGAGAGGACTCCGTAGAGGAGGAGAATCTAATCTGAGGCTTAAGAAGGGAGTAGGTAGAGAAAGAAGGGAAAGGCATTCCAGAGAAAGGGGTCGGTGCAAGCAAAGCCAGGGAGGCCAGGAAGAGCGGGTATCTTGGGGAGTCAGCACTGCCATGTCTGGGAGCAATGGGTGGACATGAGGGGGCCCAGCAGGCAGGGCTGACAACGCCAAGGTGTGAGGTCTCTCCTTATCCCATGAGCAGCAACCGAGGAGCCAGTGCTGGGCAGGGCATTGGTGTGCTTAGTGTGGATACCTGTGCCGTCGTCCGTGTCCGCCTCTCCCCCAGCCCCTGCTCTAGCTGGGGCTCCCGAGGCCCTGAGAGCCAGCACGGAGAGCTCACGGACCCAGCGCGCTCAGTTCACTACTCAAACCGCCTCCTCCCCAACGTCCAGACAGTAATGGCCCTGGCCCTGAAGCAGGAGTCCAGGCTGAGCTTGAGAGCCCTGCCCCCAGCTGGCCGGCTGGCACAGGGGCCCGGCAGCCGGCCCGAGAGGGGTGCTAAACAGATGTCTGCCAAGGGGACGGGCGCTGGCAGCCCTGCTCCCCTGGCTGTCGCGCTGCCCGGGCCAGGAGAACGTGCCGTGCCCACAGAACCTCTGTGAGCCCTGGCCCAGCCTGCGCTGCACCCTGTCAGCCTTGGCCTGGCTTCAAGGAGCTCACCCTTGTGGGAAGCAGGGGGGTTCCAACTCCCTCCCTGGGCCAGGCACCTCACACATACATTGTAACTTGTCCCAACAGCTCTGCTGTGATTATGGCCAATAATAGTGATTATGTCCAATAATGCTGGAACTTCTTATCCCCTTTGACAGGTGAAGAAACTGAGGCTCAGGCTGGTTAAGGGACTGGCCCAAGGTCATACACCCAGAAAGTGGTGAAACAGGGGCTTGAGCTCGTGCCCATCTGACCCCAGTCATGAGGAGGCCATCATGTCTCCCCAGCCTCCATCCGGACATGGAGGCTTCTCATCAGTCTCCCCTCCCTCTTCCCTCTTTCCCTCCAACCCTCCCGATAGCAACATCCTAGGTCCCTAGTCTCTCCAGTCCTGTCCTTTCTATACTGGGGAGCGCTCAGCACTCTCTCCCAGCAGAGCTTAGGCTCACAGCCTAAGATCCTCCCTCTGAGGGAGGAGGCAGCAGGACCCAGACAAAGGAAATGTGGAGCAAGAACAGAAGCAAAGGGATCCAAGGGGCATGATCCAGGGAGGCCTCCTGGTGGGGCCTGGGGGCCAGACGGAGGGGAGGGGCCGAACCTGCACTTGCAGGGACCCAGGGACCGCAGGACGGGGCCAAAGGGGGCGGGGCACAGACACAAGGAGCCCGAGCCTGGCTCCTTCCCTTGGGGCCCAGGCCCCAGCACCAAGGAGGGTCTCGGTTTCTCCAAAGCCCTCTCCCCTCATGGCTTCCTGGGAAGATGACAAATCCAGGCTTTCCTGGCAGGTGGCGGTGGCTGCTGAGACACTGCTGGCTCCCAGGAACACCATCTGTCCCAGCTCTGGGGGGGAGCTCCTGCCCCGTGGGGAATGCCATGGCCATAAATAAATTAATAATGACTCTCTACCCCCCCCCCCCAGCTCCCAGCTGTAGGGACATTCTCAGGGCTTGGCCCCACGTCCCGGCCGCAAGTCCCTGCTTCGCCCCTTGTGCACCAGGCCCCGTGTGGGCGTCTTCTTGCCCGTCTCACCGGAGGGCAGCAAGAGAGCAAGGGCAGAATGTGAGACACATCTGGGCTCCACACTCAGATCTGCCCCACATGCTCCCTGTGTGACCCCACGCTGGTCTCAGCTTCCCCAGCCATAAAAGGAGAATAGTAACCGTCCCTGCTTCCTAGGGAGATGTGAGGATTGAACAAGGAAGTGTGTCTAAGGCTCCTGGCCCCAGGAGCCTCCCCTTTCTCTCAGCCAGGCCTGGGCACAAGAGTAGGCTCAGGCTGTCCCACACAACCCTCCTCTGTGCCAATCTTCACAGTCCCCAGCCCACCCCGTTGCTGCTGCCCAAGGCCCCTCTGAGCACTGTAGGTGCCTATGAGGCACCCCAAAGGCGTGGTCAGGGCTGCGGATGGCATCCCTCATCTCAAAGGAAATGCACTCACTGAGCCCTTGCCAGGCCCCCTTTTGGAGGGCAGTGGGAGACTCAGGAAGGAAAGAGGCCCAGTCCCCAGGCTAAGGAGTCACAGTTCAGAGGGGAGACCTATAGAGTCGCATAACAGAGAAACCAGGGTGTTAATGGCACAGACATCAGAATGCCCCATCTGACTGCCAGGCAGGGAGAGCTCAGAGGAGGCAGCAAGAAGGACAGGGAGGGCTTCCCGGAGGAGGGGAGGCTAGAGCTGAGCCCAGAAAGATTTGGGAAGGTGAGGGAGAAGAGAGCGGCAGGAGTGGTTCTGGGGAGGCAGGATGGATAAAGGGGGGACTGCGGCCTGGCTGGGACTGCAGAAGGAGCAGGAGGATGGGAAGCATGGATTTTTGAGCAGAAAAGGGACAAATTCAGGTTTGCATGTTAGGAAGAGCCTTCTGGCAGCTGCATGGAGAGTGGGGCGACTGAAAGCAGCCAGCCAGGGAGCCGTCAAGGGGAAAGATAACCAGTCTTGGAGGCTGGTGGGGCAGGGATATGGGGGGAGGAGAGGGATCTGGGGCAGGTGGCAGGGATCAGAGGAGAAGAGGAATTCCGAAAACACTTAGGGCGGAGAATCAACAAGGAATTGTCAGGTGAGGGTGGGGAGGCCTAGAGAGGGTCTGAAATGACTCTCTCCATCTCTACTCAGGGGGAAAGAGCCCCAGGAATAGGGCAGGGAAGGTGATCTTGGAGCAGGGTGACCCTAGGCTGGAGGGGGCGGGGCTGGGATTCGGCTCCAGCCTCCCAGTCCTCCCAGGGGTGGGGGCAGTGCTCAGACTGACCCCCAGTCTGTGCCCCACCCCTCCAAGCCCACCCAGTCCCCCCTCCGCTGAGCTCTCACCTCCAGTCGGGCGTCTCTACTCCCTGGGGGCACTGGCTCCTGGGCAAGGAGGTCCCGGCTGGCTGCAGAGACAAGAAGGCCAGGGGCTGAGGCCTGCCAGGCCTTCTCCCCTTCTCCCCAGCTTGCCCCCGCCCCCAGCCCCAGCTGGCCCAGGGCCTCCTGTTGCCCACAGGGGGCCTCCTCAGGGAGTCTTGCCTGATTTTGCCCTGCTCTCTCCCCACACCCCCTTCTCACCCCCTATTTCAGATGGGCACCTCTGGCTCTGGCATATTCTCTGCCCTCGACTCTGAGAACAGAGCTGAGCTCTTTCTTTCAGCAGGGCCTCCTCAGGAGGGGAAACAACCGCATTTTTACTCCTTCTGAGGCCCCCCTCCACTTCCACTTCTCTCCAGGGAACTTCACGACCCCTCTGTAAGCCTCGGTTTCCCCATCTGTAAACTGGGGTCTGTAACGTCTGGCTTACACAGTCACGGGGCCGGGCTCCCAGCCAGGGCTGCTGTCATGATCCTCTGTGTGAGCCCCCAACCCCAGCTTAACACCCAGTCTCCTGGGCTCTAGTTGCCCCCACCCCCGGTCCGTGTGCCACAGCTCCTCAAATGCTGGCAGACACACCAGGGAGCCGCTCACTCAGTCTCCAGCAGCCTACCACCCAGGTGGCATCCAGAAAGCCCAGCCTCTCCAAGGCACTGCCCAGGGGCTGGCTGCCCCTCCCCGCCCCCACCCGACAAGCACACCCAGGCATCGGACAGGCACAGGCGGCGGGATATTCTGAGCCTGGCTTCGTTCCAGTCAGCTGCTGGCCGCCATGCCAGCCTGGCGCGGGCGCAGGGGCTGATTTGATTTGGCAGCTTTGGAAGCGTGTGGTGGGGACGGGGAGAGGGAGAGGGATGAGACACCCATCCCTGCTAGGAAATAAACAGCCTCGGGCACTCAGCAAACTGGGGGGAGGGTGCAGTCTGTCATGGGGGGGGGTCTGCATTCCCTGCCTGGTGCCCCTCTCTTCTCACCCAGGCCCTGGACACCTGCCCGTGACTTGCTGGAATTTATGGCTCTCCTTGGGTCACCATAGGGGTGACAGTAGCTGCACCTGGCGTGTGGATGCTCGGTGCGGCTGGGGCAGGGCGTCTGGTTGTCCCACAAGTCCCTGTGCCCTGTGGGGGCTCCCGCCTCGGCCATGCCTACAGCCAGGCCCGAGTGCTGCCCAGGAAGACTGCACCTGCGTGGGGAGCAGTGGTCCAGAGGTGGCCATCCCCCAGGGTGACTGTGGCCGCATGGGCTTTGACGGGGGACTGACTGCAGCCCAGGGTGTGACCAGGTCACCCACGTGCCTGAGTCTATCGTAGGGCCCGGCATGCATCGGTCCCGGCCTGTTCCTTCCCTCTGTGCGATGACCCCGCTAAGCCAGCCATGTCCGGCGGAGGAAATGACGAGGGCCGAGCTAAATACCTAACCCCAAGCCCGTCCCTTTGTCCACAGGCCTCAGCCTTCATTTCCACCCAGGCCTCCGATGGCCCACCCACTGCACTGCCCCGGGCCGGCCCCCTCCTTCCCAACCCCCCCCCCCCGCCCCACTGGAGGCAGGGCCAGTTGTGATTCTCCAAATACCCGTTGGCCTCTCCACCACACTCTGGAGAGGCCTGCCGGTGCTCCTGGCTCCCCATCACCAGCTTCCAGCATGGGGAAGGTAGGCGTTCACGGCTCCTCTGTACTCCCAGCCTGCCTCAGTGTTTACCACGGCCCTGCCTACCCCACAGGCAGGCCAGTCCAGCTCACTCCTGGGGAGCTGCAGCAGCCGTCATATGCTGCTGGCCTCCTGGGGAGCTGGACTCCACAGCCTCCAGTTAGACAACTGCTGAGTGGGTTGTGGGTCTGAACCTCTGACCTCTACACTGAGGGGTCAAGGCTGTGGGGTCAGACCAGGACCCTAAGGGGCCCACAAGTCAGAGCTGTGCCCCAGCACCGGCCAGGAGGTTAGGGGAGGGTGGAGCCTGCTTTGGAGAAGACATAATGTCTCATCTGTCACCGCCTCCCCATTGTCCCACTGTCCTCTGGGGACCTCAGGGCTCTCCCCACCCAGCCACAGGAAGCTGAGCCCCTCCTGGAGACAGAAGGAGGGGACACTGAAGGGAGGGCCTTAGGACTAGGAGGAGACTCACCCATGACCTGGCTGTCACAGAAGAAGAACCTAGGATCATAGAACCCAGCTGTCATAAAGAGGCGTGTGAGATGGAGACAGTCTGCAGAGAGGTCCTGGAGGGCTTCCAAGAGGAGGTGTGTGGTGCCTTACAGAACACCAGGTTCCAGAACAGCCTCCTAACTATGAGATACGGGTTTTCACCTGGGACTTGTGTGTCCTCATGTATGTACTTGCATGTGTCTGTGTCCACGTGTGCATGGGTGTTGATCCTGGTCATGGAGTCCTGAGCTCTGGTCTGTGTCCCAAGGACAGGGTCTGCCTAAGGTAGGGGTCAGCTAGGCAGCAGGCCCAGTGGCAGACAAGAGAGTAATCTGGGCAAAGAAGAGGGAGGACAGCTCAGGGCTGAAGAGAGAAGCTCGTCAGCGGGTCATAACCTCAGACCTCACCCTAGCCGCCTGACACGGAGGGCAGTGTGCGTCTGTGACGTGGGCCAGCCACAGTCCTCTGTGCCCCTGCGGCAGGACCTTCCCCTCTCTGAGCTACTTTCCCCATCTGAAGAATAAATGGGACCTGATGATCTCCTGGGGCCCGTCCAAGTGTAACAATCTTTGGAGAGAGACTGACACACACAGCAGCCAGAGGGGGAGACCTGCAGGGTGGGGAGAGAGCCTGAGTGAAGAGACAGGAGAACCCAGGAGGCTCACTGTGGGTTGGGCAGCTGGGGACCCTATCCTCAGGGTAGACAATGGAAGCTTGGGGATAGCAGGGAGCAGCTGTGGCCACCTTACCTGCCTTCTGGCCTGTGGGAGGAGCAAGATGGAGAAGTGACAGATAAGGGCTCTGCCCGCTACAGGAGTCCTGCCTCAGCTCCTGTTCCCCAGGGGTTCCAGGGGAAAGGGGGAAGCTGCAGACCGGGGGAGCACCCAGCTCCGAGAGTCAGGAAGCTGGGTGTCAGGCCCTGCTGTGCTGTGTGACCTGGGCCAGCTCCCGGCCTCCCTCACCTGATCTGTGAGGCCACCAGGCTGCGACTCATGCAGCCGCTACCAGGCTGGAAGGAGCTCTCTAGAGGCCAAAGATCCTTCTCTCCTGCCTAGAGGTTCCCCGCTCACCACCAAGCCCGGCGTAGGTGCTGAGGCACGGGCATAACCCAAGCAAGCCGTGGCGCAAAAGGCCTGGCCTTGAGCCGGGCTGGGCCCTGGGCCCGTGCCACACGGGAGCACCCACTGGTCATCCGTTCTCCAGGCTCCCCGGCCTGGGCCCTTCCTTCCTCAAGCCCTTCCCACAGCCACCTCCAGGGCAGAAGCGGGGTGCTCCCTCCTCGGCCCGAGCTCCAGGGGTGCCGAGGGCTCACCAGCCCATGCCCACATGGCTCCTCTGGCTGCCCTGGCCTCTGCCCTAGCCGGAGGCCCTTTGTACTTGGGGCCCTCACTAGCAGGGGTTCGCGCATTTCCACGTCCGTGTCCAGGAAGTGTTCATGTCCTGTTTTCCCCCTCAGGCCAGGGCTGCCGGGGAAGGGGGGTAGGTGGTGAGCAGCCCTCTCTTTCCTCTGCTGTCTGTCCACATCTCTGCCCAAAGACTTTAGGGGATGGGAGGAAAGGGCACTCCTCTCTCTGCCGTGATCTGAAATAGCTGAAGAATGGAGGCAGGGGGATGAAGGAAATGACCCCTTATCCTGCAAGCTTAGGGAGCGGCAGCGCTCACACGGGCAGACCCCGCTTCTGTTGTGGCAGGAGAATCCGCCCTGGCCCTGTCACCCAGGCGGAGAGGGTCTCCTTCCCCCAACACTGGCCCGGCCCCTCCCCCTCTCCCCCACACCCTGGGCGCGGGGGGGGCCCCCCTCCATCCCGAACTCTCTCCGTTGCTTCTCGTTATGTTTTTAATAACCTAACATCGACATTAACAAGGCAGGTGGCTGCAGCTCTTCCCAGCAGCCCCATTTAGAATCATTGAATCATCAAATCATCAAATCCTAGAATCCTGGATTCACAGAATGCCCGCCTATTCGGCTCCCGGAGTCTCAGCGACTTCAAGGCGCAGAATGTCGGAATCACACAACCACGCTTCCACGCAGCCCTGGCTGGGAGCGAAGAGTCGTGGAAGGCTGGAAGCCCACAGACCGACAACGCCGGATTCGCAGAGTCAGGCATCCCTAGAGCACGAGCTCACACAGCCCTCGGAGGTGCTGACCCCCACGTCCTCCTGTTCCAGGCGAGAAAATGCAGCCCAGAAAATGGCCTGGCACACGATGACCAGAGAGTGCGAGCCAAGCAATGCCCACCCTATGATTGCAAGACGGGACCATAACGTTCGAGTGAGCTTTAGAACTGGTGTCACTTTTACAGTAGGACACGGCCGCGTTCATGTTGCAGTGGCGCTGCTCATTCACTTTTGCTCACTTCCCCTCATGCCCCCCCCCGGCCCTCCCCAAGTCTTCCTGCGCCCCCACCCCACCCCACTGGGCACTGTAGCCGACACCCCATCCCTCAGCACCCTTCCCTCCTCCAGGTCTGTACCTCGGCCCCCTCAATAAAGACAACCACGGGTGGGGGAGCTCGAGGGGCCAACTCCCTCGGGGGTGGGGGACAGGAAAAAAAAACGTCTGCCACCTGAGGCCACGAGCCAGAGGGCAGGCTCCCCAGAGGAGGTGCCCTGAACTCAGGACTGGAAGGTCCTGGAGCCCTGGGGGTCGGCCGCACCTGAGGCAGAAGCTTCAGGGGAGCTGGACCCAGAGCGGGAGGGAAGCCACGGAGGCTTACTTACAATTGATATTAGAACCATCAAGTGTGTTTAGCATTTTCATAAATTTACATTTTAACTTGTTTTGGAATGTACTCGTACATTTTGGATTTGAATTTTATTAAATATTACGTTTCACAGATTGTTTTAATTTTTGAATTCCGAACACTCTTCGCCCAGGGCAGTTCCCGAGTCTCCGTGCTGCCCAAGAAGAGGCTGGAGCCCAGAGCGGGGTCCAGGTCTCCTGCTCCCTGTTTAGCCTCAAAGCTCCTGACCCGGAAGAGCCTCCTGAGACCTTTTGGACCTGAGAGAGCCCTGACGCAGGCCCGGGCATCTGCCCTCATGCCCTGTCTGCGCTCGAGAGCCGACCCAGACCCCCAGGGCGGCAGTCCCCCTCTCTCTGTACCTCCACAGCTGAGTGGCTCCCTCCTCCACCCTCGAGGGTCTGTCTCCTGCCCTCCATCCTCTGCATCTTCTGCCTGGGCCTCATCCCCCTTCTCTGGCCCACACGGCACCAGCCTCCCACCTCACCCCTTCCGTGTGCTCCCCACCTGTGGCTCAGAGGCTTTCCTAACAAGCAGATCTGAGCAGTCCCTGCCCTGCTTTCAAGCCTACTCCCCCCGCCCCCAGTACCCAGTTCCTTCTGGAAAAAGTCCAAATCCCTTCGCTTATAAGTCCTGCACAGTTCGGCCCTGCCGACCTTGCCAGCCTCGTCACTAGCTTCACACACACACACACACACACACACACACACACACACACACACACACCTGGGACTCAGCGCCCTGGCAGTCCAGGGTCCAGCTCCACAGAACTGTAGAACCACACTTCCCTCCCTCTGTCTGTCACCAGCAAGCCTTCACATTTGCCATTTGCTCCTTCTCTCTGTCCAGAACTTTCTCCTAGCTCATCCCTTAGCTCTCAGATTAGATATGTTTTCTCCTGGAAGCTTCCCAGCTTGCCCTCCCTCTCACTCTGGGCTGAATCAAGGGTTGCTGCTCTGCCCACCACAGCCTCCCAGTCTCTCCAGCATTGCCCTCCCCACATCGCCCACCAGCATCAGTCTTCGCCGGTGCCCCTGCCTTCACCCCACCACCTGCCCACCATCAGCCCTGGTACCTGGGTCCGCCTAGCTGCCATGGGACAGAGGCACTGTGGCTCACACGTGGGGCGGTGTGTGGCTGGGCTTTAAAGCCCACACCGTGTTCATCTCTACCTCCCGTCTCTGTTGGGCACGTAGTAGGTACTCAATAAACGTCCACCTATGAAGGCCCGGCAGTACACAGTGTGTAGCCTGGACGGGCAGGCTGGGGTGCTTGGAGTGAGTGAGAGTCCCCGGGTTGGGCTGGGGACTTCCTGGAGGAGGCATCTGGGAGGGTCCTCCAAGTGTCAGTCTTAAGACAGCAATTGAGAACAGGCCACAGGAAGTCCCCCACCCAGACTTAGGGCCAGCAGAGTGGGAGCAAAGTCTGCAGAAGGGAGAGTTGGTGGTCAGGGCCCAGCACAGGGCCCCTGGAGGGTCTAGCAGTGCATTCAGAAAAGACCTCCAGGAGAAGGGCTGCTTCTGGCTGGTCTGGGGCGGGGAGGAAGGTGGAGGGAATCAAGCTGGAGAAAGTGGGAAGACAGAGATGTGGAACAGAAAGCTCTGTCTCTTCTTGTCCGGGAACCTGGAGAGGAAAAGGCTACGGGGCAGCCGGGCAGAAGGAGTAGGGAAGGCTGAGGCGGCACGGAGATAACATGCGTGCTGACCCCAGGGCCAGGGTGGGTGTGGAGGGCTGAGGCTGGCTGGGAGCATGTCCCCAGCTGTGGCTGGGAAACGTTTCCTGTCTCCTGGCCAGGGGGGTCATTAATAATCGTTTACACGCCACAGGCAGCACGGAGGCCAGCCAGGGAGCAGCACGGTGCTGGGGCTGGAGCCCAGCCTGGTGACCAGGAGAGCTGTTTTCTGGGAAATACAGAATTGCTGTGTTCTGTCACCTTACTGTGAAACTTGGACACATCACCTGACCTCTCTGGTCTCTGGTAACACTGGTAAAAGGAGGGTCTGAAGAGGAGGCTGCCTGAAGTCCCCTTCTTGCTCTGGGCCTCGGTTTCTCTAGATGGCAGATGGGCTGCCACCCCTACAGGGGGTTATGGGCATCTGATGATTGATGTGGCCATCTGGACTGTGCCGAGCCCAGCTCAGGACACACGGGATGGGCAGACCCGGCCTAGCTTCTGAAGAGCTTGCGTTCCGATCGGGAGCGGGAGCCTAACACCATGGGGTGCACACCCGGAGCCTCGCAGAACCAAATGCACCTGAGGCTGGGGAAACAGACGGGAGGGTTGTGCGCTCGGGGCCTAGGGGGCTGACAGTGTGGCTGGGCTGGCAAGATGGGGTTTCTCTGACACAGGCAGCGGGAGCCCCAGGAAGCCTATTCGGGCACCACTACGTCAGACGGGGCCCGCCTGGTGCATAGCAGGTGCACGATAACTGCTGTAGACAAGGGAATGAGTTGATCTGTTAAAGGAGGTTGGAATCTGGAAAGAGCTGCCTAAAAGATGATGATGACGATGACGATGATGACGATGACAGTCATTCTGGCTGAAGACAAAGGGGTGGGAAGAGGGGAGGTGAAAGCTTGAGAAGCCTGGAGGCCCAGGGATGGCCATCCAAAGCCAGACAGTATGGCCTGGGAAGGATCAACTCCCGTCAAGATCCTTTTTTCCAGTTGAGCCAGAATCTTCCTCAGCCCCAGGCCACATTTCTCTGCCTACTCAACACCCCCTTCCAGGCCCAGCTTAAGCCCACCCACAGCAGGGAACCTTCTGGAAGGTGATACTCCCCTGATGACTCTGGTGGTCTGTGCCTTCCAATTGTCAGGAGTCCTGGCCCTTCTTCCTCTCAAATACCTGTCAGCAGGCCTCCCACTAAGGCTTCCCCACCACTTTCTCTGGAGGGTTTGACCTGGGTCCTCCTACTGACCGGCATCTCCCCTATCAGACAAGAGGGTCGCCAAAGTGTGACCAGGCTTCCTTTTTCAGATAAGGGTCTCCGTGAGGACGGGGACTCTTCCTCCTGTCAGATGTGAGGTCAACAAGAGGAGACAGATTAAAGCCTTCCTGGTTGACTCCCAGCCCAGGGACACTCCTGAGGGCCACACAGAGAAGGGAAGAGGACAGGTTGACATGCACAGGGGGGGCTCCTGGCTGCTCAGCACCCCAGAGATGACGTGAGCCAGAAAGGGCACCGGGCCAGCCATGGGACGAAGACCTCACGGTTGGCAAATTCACCCAGCGCCATGCCCAGCGCTCTTGCGCCAAGGAGGCCCCACTGGGGATTCCACCCAGGCCCCGTGGCCTGTGCGAGCCCCTCCCCGCTGCGGAGCATTGTGGGGTAGTAGTAAACACGTGCGCCCTCTCCCCTCCCTCCTCCAGAGCCCGGCCCAAAACACGACACAGACCAAAAGGAAAAGAACAAAGGTTCCCAGACCACGACATCACCCGCCGCCCGCCTGTCCAGCGCCTGCTCGGCCGGAAACCCCAGACAAAGGCCTTGGTCAAAGTGAGGAGGACGAAGGGCAAAGGGTAGAGGCAGCTTAGCTTGGGGCGGGCCACGACAGAACGTCACTGGGCATCTCTGGGGACCTAATTGTGAGGGAAGCAAGGACAGGATGGCAGCCAAGTCCTCCCTGCACACACACAACATTCCACAAACATTTATGGGACACCTGCTGTATTCCACACACGCCGAACATTATATACCTCGTTCCTCACCCCACACACCTTGTGCACACACTTCCTTGCCCCCCGCAGCATATCGCACGGCCCTCAACACTGCCCCCCGCCACACCGCTAGCTCACTGACACCCTTCACACACCTCTCACCACACACCACACATAAACAGCTCACAGGGAGAAAAGATCACATAATCCACATGTCACACTGAAAAGTCACAGAGCTCACACACCCACACTTCACACCACGCTCACACTCAACCTCCCACCACGCGCCTCACACACCCCACACTCACCTCCCCGACCACAGGCACACACATCCAATTAAATTCAACACACACGCCATCTAGACATAGAGACACACCCTGCATAGATAACGTGTACTCCTAATGTCCTACGTTTGTGGACACACACAGACCTGTGGTATAGACGATCCTGCCTGCCCACTGCCTCCTCCTCCCCACGGGCACGTGGGCACACAGACCCACACACACTTAGTCAACGTGCCCCTGGCCTTGGACCCCTCGGCCCTAGCTGCTGCTGCACGCTTGCCTACCCGGAGTGGCACAGACAGCCATCCCACAGACACGTGACACTCAAACACCAACTCCCAGGTCCTGACACATTTCCCAAGCAAGCCCAGGATGTACCACGGCACTCTAAGCCACCTAGGCTGCAAACACACTCGGGCCCACACACAGCTCCCCCACCCTCCTCCCCTCCACCAAGATGTCCAGTGAAACCCTTCATCAGGCCCCCACAGTGGCTCTTCCTGGCTACACACAACAGCCGAGAACATACGTAACCACACACAAAACCCCCATGCGGGCTGGCCCTACAACTCCACCCCATGGAGACAGACACACCGCATACACACGTGTTCCCTGTACACACATGTCATACATACAGCTTCCACTTCACACTCCACGCAGCCTCCCCAGCTGCACACGACAGGCAACGCCATACACACAATCCTCACACTCACCATAAGCCCACATGCGTCCCCCCAAATAATCACACTGGTGATGCCACACACAGTACTACATGACACGTCACACACGATCACACACAAGGCACACCCAACACATGCGACGTGGCCCATCCTACACAAACACACACACCCCAGACTCACCCAGCCCCGGAAACCTCCCACCACGGGTCACGAGCACCAGATTGCCGTCTACTCCCCCATTCCCCCATCCCAAGCCCCCAGCTGCCCCCAGTCCAGACCAGGACAGCGGGGATGGGGGGTTTATAAGTTGTGAACCCCAGTGCTCCACGGCACAATCCCCACCCACCTTAGATCCCTGGGCACCGCCCAAGGGCTGTGCCCTCCATGGTTAGTCCCACCAGCGCCCACACCATGCCATGCCCGACAACATGGGGCAGGCGGAGGTCCTGGGGACACTGGCCCCACACTCCGAGCCTATTCCTTCCTCACCCCAAAGCAGAGGCAGCTATAAGGGGAAGGGATGATCACAGGGTGAGACCGTAGAACAAAGATAGAGACCTAGAGAAATGCGGGGAAGTGATGGACAGACTGAGAGAGATGAACATGGGCAAAAGAGACCAAAAGACAGAAACGGAGGAGCAGAGAGAGAGGATGCCTGGAAGGACTCAGAGAAGGCAGAGGAGAAACCAGAGAATAAAGTGGGACCCCCACACCGGAGAGAAACAAGAGGAGAGGGTGAGACCCCCAAAAGGCTAGAGGACCTCCTACACAGGAGGGAGGGAGGATAGGAAAGCAGGAATCAGGTGCGAGGGGGTCCTGCAGAGAAAGACGCAAGCTGTGATAGAGACATTTGGACCCTGGGGTACAGTCCCAGGTGAGGACCGAAGACCAGATGTTTGAGTGGGAATCTGGGTGGGGGCACTGATGAGGCTGCCGAGTAGAGGTTCAGGGCGTTGGGGTGAGGTTCCAGCTCTGACTTGGGGTCCTGGCTGAGAGCTGGGGGTTCAGGTGTTCTGGGTGTACTTGGAGTCCGACATATATAGTGGGTGTTCAGGGGTTTGGGCAGGGGTCATCCACTCATCTGGGACGCAGGGGCTTCCAGGTTTGAACAGAGCTCTCGGTGGGGACTGGGGTCCTACTGTGGATTGGGAGTTCAGCGCTTGGAGTGGAGTCCCAGATCTGAAAGGGGTTGAGTCTGGGGTGAGGTTTGGACTGTGAGCTGGGGCTTCAAGGGCTCCGGGTATGGGCTGCAGTCCCAGCACAGGAGTGGAGGGGAGCTAGGGGAGGGGGCCCCACCTTGAGGTGGGTTCGGGGGCAGAATGGACCACGGAGCCGGTGCCCCGCACGCTCCTCGCTCCTCAGAAGACCCCGCCGGGCGCTCGCCCGACACCCCGTCCCCCTCGTGCCCAGCGCTGGGGGCCCCCCTACCTGCAGGCTGTCGGCGCATGGCTGCGGCGGCGGCGGCGGCTCGTCCGGCTTGAGGAAGACCTGCTGGCCCCGCCTGAGGAATTGGACAACAGCGATGAGGATGTGGTGCAGCACCAGGACCATGCTCGCAGCCGCCCGCCCGCCCGCCGGCCCGGCCGCTGCGCTCGGTCAGCGCGTCCGCGACAGCTCCGCCGGGTCCGCGCGAGGGTCCGCCCCGGCCCCGCCCCGGCCCGCCCACTCCCCGCCCCCCGACCGCGCGGCCCCGCCTACCCTCCCGCCACCGCGAGCTGCACCTCTCTGCTCGTCCGACCTGCGGACCCCCAGGCCCCCCGCGCCTGGCTCTCACCTCCCTTCTCTCTCCGCTCTCAAGACTCTTCCAGCTTGTCCGCTATTAGGATCCCCCACCAGGTAGCCAGCTCTCAGCTTCCGCTCGCTCCTCTGGCCCCTCGCCCTTCCTGTCGCTACCTCGCCTCTCGAAGCCCCTCTCTTGTCTGATCGCGTCCTCCCCCCCCCCACTTAGAAAGTCCTGAGACCAGCGCAATGACGGGAGGGGCGGGAGGCGGAGGCTGGGGGGAAGGGGCCGTTGACCCGATGCAAGGAGCCCCGGGCCGGCTCCTCTTCAGGAGAAACGGGGATGTCGGGGAGAATTTTAGAGGTCGCCCAGCGACGGACAGGCCTGGGGCAGTAGCCAATCTGTGCGGGGGACACGTGCTCACGGACACACGAGCGCACACACGAACAGGCGCACCACTCCTGAGTGCGGGGTAGGCGCCCCGGCCCCCCAGCACTGGACAGGCAGGTCTGCGTTGGCGTCCCCAGAAGCCGGAGAGGGTGCAGGCCCCAGGGCCACACAGTCCACAGTTCGCCGGTGGGACCCGCGCGTCCGGAGCGCAGTTCTCCGCAGAGCGGCCTCTGTGCTCTGGCGCCTGCGGCAGCCGTGACGCTTCTGCGCCCCCTGCTGTCCTATCGCGGCAGCGCAGGCCGGCCCTATTTGCCGTCTGCCTGGCGAGGAAAGTGGGGGGCAGGCGGAGGGAGGAAGGGTCACCTGGGCCAGCTCCCTGCCTGGACCCACCCAGTTCCTAGCCTCCACTTGCCGTGAGATCCGCTGGGGTGGTAGGACGTGTCTGGACTGGAGGGTGCGCTTTGCATCACTCCTGGCCTTTGCCAGCGACTTGCTGCATGACCTTGGTCAGATTCCCTCCCGTTTCTGGGCCTCAGTTTTCCCATCTCTTTCACAAGACTGCCAGGATAATCAACCCCGATAAAGGTGGGAAGGCGGCCAGAATGCCCTGACAGCCCTCGCTGTGGTCTGACCTGAATCCTTCCCACTGCACTGTGGGCCCCACTTGGAGGGTGACTCAGTGAGCCCCCAGCCTCCCCACCTCATGGGGCTGATTCATCTGGGCCCTTTCTCCCTGGGGAGTGATTTCCTCAACCTTGAGTCACTGAGCCCAGTCCTGGACACAGTCCAGGCCCCTGGCACACAGGCTGGCCGAGCCCTGGCTGTGCCATCAGCTCAGGGGGAACCCCTCCAAGCCAGGATTTCTCCCACCTCTGTTTCTAAGGCCCAGCTCTGAACATGCTTCTTCCTCTGCTCAGACACCTTGAAAGACTCCCTACTACAAACACAAGAAAGCCCAAGGCCTCAGTCTGACATGGCAGACCCTCTGTAATTTAGCCCTGACTTACATTCCCAGCTTTGAACCTCCTGCCGCCGTCCTTAAATTTATACTTTCTTCTCTACTCAGATGGGTGACTGCCTCATTCTCACCGCTAGACCCTTACCTATGCCGCCCTAGCCCTGATGCCCTCCAGATCCTGTCAGCCTGCTTATCATTCAGGGGCCAGAGGCCCACCTCCTCCAGGAGGCCTTCCCTTGCTGCTACCTTAGTCCTCTGGGTCCCCCTTCTTTGTCTTTCCTGGGTGTCATGTCTGGGAACATGGGGAGAAGTGGGAAGCTTTTCTCTCACTAAGTGATCCAGGCCAAGTCAATGTATTTTACTCTATCTTCAAATTGGGGCAATGTGGCCTACTTTTTAAATACTCTAGAAATCTACATGGGCTAGGATGGTGTAAAGGTTCTGGCCCAGAAAAGGGCCTCCCTTCCTTTTTTGGCCTCAGTTTCCTGCCCTGTAAAGGGGGTGACCAATGTAAAGGCTATATGGGAGGAGTCTGAACCCAGGGCATAAATCACCAGGCAAATCCTAAGCACCTGTCAGTCCCGAGCTTTTCTAGCCTGGCTGGGACACAGGTATCTAGACGGCATCTGTTACGGCCACTGGCCGGAGCTATTCTTCAAGGGAAGCCGTGTCAGAGCCTGCAATCAAGAGCCGACCCTGGTCCGGCACAGCCACCATCCCTTGGGCTCTCGGCTCTAGGCAGGACATCCACAGCGCTCACCTCCTGGAAAGTTCTTTCTCAGATCTTCCTCAGTCATCTTACACTGCAGCTCAACGGCTGGAGCCAGAGGGTTGGAGCCCTAACTGCCCTAGACTTGCTGTGTAATTCTGAGCGGGCCGCTGAACCTCTCTGGACCCCATTTTCCCCATCCGTGAAATGTTAATACACCAGATTCAATAAACAAACTTCTTTCTTTTGATGCTTGGCAGGATACAGAGGCTTTTTCAAAAACACCCCCTCCCCATGTAATCCCTGGAATTCTCCATCCAGCTCGAGCCCAGAAGAGGCTCCCCTAGATGGCAAAGCGACAGGCCACGCCCAAGCCCTCACTGCCAGGAAGTGACTCTTCCTGCAAGGCGAGGACCCCCCTCCGTTCCCCCACAAATCCCTGTCTGCTCCGCATTCTGTGAGTGGCTCCGCATTCTGTGAGTCCGTGTTGGGTTCTCACCCTGGCTCATGCCTGGGACTCCCCCATCCCAGATATTTTTAAATGTTCCCAGGTGATTCTAATTTGCTGCCAGGTTTAAGAACCCTGGCTGATGGGCTGCCTCTTGTTCCCAGCTGACCTCAGTCCCCTGGAATCAAGGGACAGGGCTGGCCCCTAAGGCCTGAGTGCGTACATCTGGAGCTGGGGGACCCTGTGTCTGAGGGCCTTTAACATTTATTCAACACTTACAATGTGCCTCCCATTTCAGCTTCTCAACAACACTAGAAGGTCAGATCTGTTATTAGCCACATGTTACACGTAAGGAACTCTGAGGCACAGAGAGACCAAGTAACTTGTCCACAGTCACACAGTAAGTAATGGAGCCAAAATTCAAACCCGGGCCATCTGGCTCCAATCTGTGCCCTAAATTCATGCTCCACACACATCTTGAAGAAAGGCATGTGAGAAAAACAGATTTTCCCACCTCTCCTTTTGCCCCCAACAATGCAGTGACTGAGGGTTCTATGCTCCCAGTCCCTGAACCCTCTGCCCATCTCCGCCACCGCCACAAGGGAGCCCAGCCCCAGGAATGCCACACCCAGTCCCTCTACACGCTTCTTTTCTTCGTCACCCCACCTTATGGGCCGCTCTAACTGCCCGGTGGCCCAGCTACTGAGTATTTTTAGGAAAAAGTGACTCAGCCAACAGCCTGTCAACCTGGGTACCAGGCCCCCCAAACCTCAGGCCCTGTCCAGAAACCGGCTCTTTGTTGTTCCTGATAATAATGATACCCCTGTGGGCCACTGTGCTCACAAAACACTTCCTTACCTGGGCCAGGAGAGCCGACTTTCCTGCTCGCCATCTTTCCAGCTGACAGAGTGGTACCGGCACACCCCCAGGAGACCCCCAATCTGCTCTCGTTCCCCATGCCCACATGTCCTACTTCCATAAGCCTGTCTGGCGCCTGACATGCACCCATCCCGTGGCTGGTAACCATGGTCGGATTCCTGGAAGCTGAAGTTCAAATCCGAATGAAGCCTGCCCTGACACACTGGGTGACCTCAGGCAAGGTTCTGGCTCTCTCTGGCCTCAGACTTCTCAGCAACTGTAAAAGTTGGCCTGGTTCTCACTGAGGGTTCGGGCAGCTCAGGTGGAGGTAGGCCTAGCCGGGCACAAAGCAGCTTCCTTGGGCAGGCAGGCCTGCCCGGGCATGCCAGACCCAAGGACTGTGAACAAGGACCAGATCCCAATATGGGAAGCTCCTCAGGAGACAGCGTGCGTGAGTCAGCCTTTCCATGACTTGGGGTGTGGAGCCCAGGGACTCTACCATCCTAGGGGCCCTGCGAAGGGACAATCCAAAAGGCGCCTGGCAGAAGCGGACATCCCTACAGCTTCTGTGTCCGTCTACGGCCTGTCCTCCACACTTCAGCCCCGGAGAGAGCATGGCTAAAGCCACCTAAGTAGCTGTGTGTGTGTGCAGGTGTGCAAGGCCTTGCACCCGGGCCTGTGAGCCCGGGGTGGGTGAAGGCAGGAGAGAGTATGACTACGGGTTTGTAAATTTCTTTCTTTTGGGAGGGTGTGTGATACTTCCATGGTAGAGCTGAATGTGTGTGTGCGTGCGTGTGTGTGTGCGTGTGTGCTGTGTATCTGTGGAACGTGCGTATATGTATGTGTGCGCACACAGGTCTGTGTGGGCAGGTGAGTGTGTATGCACACACGCAGGCATATGTGAACAGTCGTAGGTGTGCACAAGTGTCCAATATAAAAAATGTGCATTCATGTGTGAATGCACGTGCAAAGGTGCGAGTATGTATGTACTCAGATTCACACCTAACAGGGGAGCTGCCGTGGCCACCAGCCCGGGTCAGCTCTGTGTGTCCCTTGGCTATGGCCCCAGATGTGGGGGTAGCCCTCACAGAGAACGGCTCTGGCCACAGGCAGGTGCTGGGGAATATGGATTTGGGCTGCGGGTGAGCGGGGCCTGCCCCCAGAGCCCCCGCCGCAGCGGAGTGGGGAAGAGCACAGGCTGAGTGAACTCAAGCCCCGGGGCTATGGGGACGGGGTGAGTCAGCCGCGGGGCTCATCCATTTCCCTGTTATTTGGATACACGCTTGTCTGCAGCAGATGCCCGGGTCCATGACGCTAGAGGGTAAGGGAGCCGCCAGGATTCTGGCCCGGACCAGGCCAGGAGCTGCAGGCTCACATCCGGGCTGAGGTCCGTGGGACTCGGGCCTTGGCACATGTCAGGCCTTGGTGTCTGCTCTTATCATCTGCAAACCCCAAGATCCTTCTACCACCACACAAGGCCTCCCCAGGACACCGTAACCACACCCACACTCACCATCTTCCCACAGATACACAAACACACTCTTACCGCTCACACACACACACACAAACACACCCCTATACCTATAAATACACTCACATGACTCCTACACACAGAGGCACAGGTGGGCATGTCTGCGCCAGGGCTTCCTCCAGGGACCACTGTGCCTCCCTCCCGAGGCCCATACCTGCAGGAGTAATCTTTTCTGCAGCCTCACCCACACTCAATGGCTCCCAATTGCCTGCAGGACAAAGCTGGAGCCCTTCAAGGCCCTTAACCCCACCACCGAACAAACTTCCTTTCAGGCCACACCTGTGCTGCCTTTTGGCCACACTCCTCACGGCTTCCAGATCCGCCAACCAGCGCTTGCCATCACTCCACGCTTAGCCAGGTGCTCTGTGCTGTCCGCTCCAGGGAACAAGACTCTGTTTTGTTCATTGTTGTGACCCCAGCACCTAGAACAAGGCTCAACCCGGAAGAGTTGCTCCAAAAGACATCTTTTGACTACATAAATCAGTGGAAGAATCTTCTTTCCAGCCCCGTCTGCTCCCTTATGGAGGATGTGCCCCACTGTGTCTGTTGCCCTGTGTGCCTCCCCAGGCAGACCCGTCGCCCCTCCGGGAAGAGAAAGGTCTGATTCAGCTCCACGTGTGCATGTCCAGCTCAGGGCCAGGCACAGAGAGTAGGAATGGGGGGTGGGTGTGGGGGAAGAGCCCAAGGTGTCATGACCCCCTCAATAGGCACAGGGATGTCAGGAAGATTGGGGCCATCTGGGCCCAGCACACAAAACCTACATGTCCCAGGGAAGAGGCCTCCTAACTGCTTGCTTCATCTGAGCCCCTTTCTAAAGTCACCCTGACTGCTGACCTAGCCTCTGCTTGCACACTCCCAGGGACAGGGAGCTCACTTTCTTAGCAGCCAACCACTTCCTATGTGGGATGGCTCTGCCCGATGCTGACTCCTCCCCCAGCACCATCCTGGTAAACCCTGATCGTCCTGAGCCACGATTCCCATGGAAACCAGGAAGGAAGATGAACAGAAGGAGAAGCAGATCCCAGCTTTCTCAGCAGCTCTGCCAATCTTTCCAGCTTTGGGAAGAGGTGGGAAAAGGAGCTCTAGGCTCTCAGCCTACCACAAGGGAAGGCAAATGGGTTTGAGGTGCTCAGGCTCCCCTAACCCCAACCACCATCCTCAGGAGCCTGGGGTACTGCAGAGATAGTGCAGTGCTAAGAAATTACTTCAGCAACATCCACTGAGCCCCACCCCCTCACTGAGCCCCACCCCCTCACTGAGCCCCAGCCCCCTCACTGAGCCCCACCCCCTCACTGAACCCCAGCCCCCTCACTGAACTCTAGCCCCCTCACTGAGCCCCACCCCCTTCACTGAGCCCCACCCCCACACTGAACCCCATCCCCTCACTGAACCCCGCCCCCTCACTGAGCCCCAGCCCCCTGACTGTGCCCCAGCCCCCTCACTGAGCCCCACCACCTTCACTGAGCCCCACCCCCTTCACTGGACCCCAGCCCACTCACTGAGCCCCAGCCCCCTCACTGAGCCCCACCCCCTCACTGAACCCCACCCCCTCACTGAGCCCCAGCCCCCCTCACTGAACCCCAGCCCTCACTGAACCCCAGTCCACTCACTGAACCCCAGCCCCCCTCACTGAGCCCCACTCCCTCACTGAGCCCCAGCCCACTCACTGAGCCCCAGCCCCCTCACTGAGCCCCAGCCCCCTCAGTGAGCCACAGCCTCCCTCACTGAGCCCCAGCCCCCCTCACTGAGCCCCAGCCCCCTCAGTGAGCCACAGCCTCCCTCACTGAACCCCAGCCCCCTCACTGAACCCCAGCCCCTCAGTGAACCCCACCCCCCTCACTGAACCCCACCCCCCTCACTGAGCCCCAGCCCCCTCACTGAACCCCAGCCCCCTCACTGAGCCCCAGCCCCCTCACTGAGCCCCACCCCCTCATTGATCCCTAGCCCCCTCACTGAACCCTAGCCCCCTCACTGAGCCCCAGCCCCCTCACTGAGCCCCACCCCCTCACTGAACCCTAGCCCCCTCACTGAGCCCCACCCCCCTCACTGAGCCCCAGCCCCCTCACTGAACCCCACCCCCTCACTGAACCCCACCCCCTCACTGAGCCTCAGCCCCCTCACTGAACCCTACCCCCTTCACTGAACCCCAGCCCCCTTCACTGAACCCCACCCCCTCACTGAGCCCCAGCCCCCTCACTTGGCCCCACCCCCCTCACTGAACCCCAGCCCCTCACTGAACCCCAGCCCCCTCATTGAGCTCCACCCCCTCACTGAACTTCCATTCTCACCAAACACACACCCCTTTACTAAGCCCCATCCCCCTTACTGAACCGCCTCCTCTCATCCCCACATCCCAACCCACACCCCATCTCCTCCCCTCACTGGAGCCTCCTGCCCTCCAGTCTGCAGGACCATGAGGGGTGCTCTGACTTGCAGGCCCGGTGGATAGAGGAGGGCAGGCTTGTCCTCGGCCAAGGGTGGGTGCCCAGACTCCCACCCAGCCCCGCCTGGACAGCTGCCGCCCACAAGCCACCCCGCTTTCCTCGGCCAGCTATTCCTGGGCTGGCCCTGCTCCAGAGGGGCCTCAGGCTGCAGTCGGTCACTGAGCCCAGCAACCCCCCCCACACACACACACCAGGGTTGTTCAGAGCTAAGCCCATGAGAGATACCGAGGCACGAGAAAGTCTAAGCAACAGCGACTCAAGGCGCTGTGCTCTGAAAACTCCCTGCCAACGCAGAAACGCTCATAGAGGGAGGCCCCTGTCTGTGGCTTTGAGGTTCCAAGAACTCCCAGAGCTTTGTGTTCTAAGAAAATCAAGCCTCTATTATAACGTCCCTTTATTTCAAGAGTCTGTGCTTCTTACGTTCTATGTGTGCAAGAGCCTGGAGTCCCGAGAATGTAGGAGTCCAGGACTCCATTATTCTAACTGCCTGACGAGCCAGAACTCCGCTCAGGTCTCCATGCCCCTCAGAGCCTGACGGTCTGGGGGCTCGAGTCTTTGTGAATACCAGGTAAGAGAGAGGGCCCCTGCACATGGGAGGTGCACTCCAGCCTCCGGTCTCTTGCTAACACGGCTGTCCATCACCCTCCTTTCTGCTAATTAAATCTCAGGCAACTTTAAAGGAGAAGGGAGGGACTACCATCAGGGACCACCTTCCAAGTGCCAGGCCCACCTGGTTGCTTCTTTCATTTAGTCCCTACGATATTATTAGCCTGACATTACCATTGATAAAGCTGAGGTCCTGGGGCATGAGGTCATTTGTGTAAAGTCACATAGCTAGAAATAGTAGAAGAGTAATCCAAACTGGGCTCGTGGCAGACCCATACCTCCCGGGAGCAGGCTGACTCCTGAGAAGAGCCCAGGGGCCTCCTTCCGCGGTCCCTCCTTGGCCCAGGGTCCCAGCCGCCCCAAGCTCCAGAAGGCAAAGACTGTGGCTCCCTCTTCTCTTGCCTCCCTGAGCTGGAGGCAGCCTAGAGCCGGCCACATTTCCTGTCCTGATTGATCGAAAGGCACTGGATCCCGCAAAGACTCGTAAAGACTCCGTGGTGGGACCAGGAGATGTGGCGTTTCGTTTCTAAGCAGCCGTCGCTATGGAAGCCAGGTGCTGCCTGCCCAAGGCCTAGCAACAAGGCCCCCGGCGCAGGGCGGGGCGGAGGGCATTGTCAGGGGCTTCCAAGGCAGCCAGGGAGAGAGGGAGAGAAGGGGCATGGGCTACTCCATTCTCCAGGCTGGCTGGGCACGCAAGGGGAGGAAGGAGGCAAAGGGGCAGGACCAGGCAGGCTCTAAAGGACAGAAACCCAGAGATAAGGGCAGAGAAAGACTTGCGGAGACAGACAAAGGGAGTCCAGAGACAGTGAAAGGCAGAGACACGATCAGAGAGAGGAAGACGCAGGAAGGTGGGAGAAGACAAGAGCTGGTCAGAGTCACAGAAACCACTCACTTAGACAGTTGGCAGGGAAGGACAAACTCCCAGACAGACGTGACTCCCAGGGAAGGGAAAGGGTGTGCCAGAGAGAAGGAGGAAGCCACAGGGGATGACAGAGATGGATGGACATGTGACGGAGGAGATAAGCCTGAGGCAGGAGACAAGACAGTCAGAAAATAAAGGAAAAGAGGACTAGGAATGGAGGGGCAGGTGGGGCAGCAGGGACTTGGAGGCAGAGCAGACGGCAGCAGGGGCAGGCCTATCGCAGTGTGAGGACGAGGGCACAGGAGTCCTGAGCGGGCCCCTCCTCCTGAGTCTGCCCATCGGTGGCATGGGTGTCACCAGCCTTGTACCACCAGCCCCTCACCCACCCTTTCCTGCAGAATACAGAATCATCTAGGCCCTCAAACTAGAGGCTGGTCAGAGGTCCCATGTCTCTCTAATCCCCCAGGGACAGGTCTTGCCCAAGATCGGACAGTGAGGCACTCCCTGAAACGGTGGGAAGGCAGGCGTTGGGAATCCCAGTCCAGAGCTCCTCTCACCCTCACCGGAGTCAGACCACTCCTTGGTTTCCCATGAATGTGGTGGGTACAAAGAGGCACATGTGTCCCCCTACCAGAGTGAAGAAGATAACAGAAACTAAGATGGGACCCCTTTTATTTCCTTCTTCCTCAACAATCCTGTGTCGGGACACTGGCGACCCAAGGATGGAGCAGACAGCATCTGGTGGCGAGATGGCCCACACCTGTCCCTCTCAGGGGTGTGACCAGGAAAGCCAGACTCTGAGGAACCCCAAGTGGCCTGGCTCCTTGGGGACAGGGAAGTGGCAGGCACTTAATGGGCGACATCTCATTTGATCTTCCCCGTAACCTGTTACAAATGAGAAGACTGAGGCCCCCCAAAGGGAGTGACTCACTGTAACAAGCCACCGCCAGCCAGCAGGTACCTGAATGAGGACCTGAACCCAGGTCTCTGGGGGCCAGTGCAACTTGGAGAGCCTGGTGGAAGCCTCTCTGCAGGGGTGGAGGCAGCTGCTCCAGGAGGGGCCTGCTCAGGGGCCCGTCTCAGACGGCGGGGGGTGGGGGACGGTCTGCAGCCCGCTCTGGCCACCACTCCTCCCGGCACCGGCTGCCCTCCCCCCAAGTCAGAATGGGTCCGTCAGGTGTCAGGTTCTGATCTCTCTCTCCCCCTCTCTCCCACTGCTAATCGTCCTGGGGATTGTTAATACTGTCAGCTGCACCTGACAGCCGCTGGGGAGCTCATGTGCCTCCAGAGGCGCCCCATCCACCCCCATCCGCACCAGCCTTCTCGCTCCACGCTCCTGAGGGAGGAACAAGACGCAGTCTAATCAAGCACCTACTATGTGCCCCTGGTGGTGTGAAGCACTTTACATTCATTATCTCATTAAATCATCTCCTAGGGCTCTGAGGGCTTGCCCCCACCTCCTGCAGCTCCCGGCCCCTGGCCTTTCTGCTCGGCCCCCCACACCTCGCAGCATGCACCCTGGAAGCAGCCTCTGGGGCAGAGTGGCTCCATAGCCGTGGGTGCACACAGGTGCCTGGGAACTGGCAGTTTGACCCTCAGCTGCAGGGTCGATTATGGGGGGGCAGAAGGGGGAGGAATGGGGAGGTGTAGGGACAACAACAAAAGCGGAGAGAAAGGGAGAAGGGAGAGCACGCAGATCTGGGGGCACAGGGGCAGCAGGCTGCCGCTCACCAGCCACACTCTGCATGCACACGCCTCCTGCTGGGCCTGGGCTGCAGCCAGATGATCGACCCATGGCGCCACACTCCCTGGAGCCCCAGTTCCTGGAAGGCGGCGCTGCAGGCATTATCGATCCACTGCCTCCCAGCCTCCTCTTCCTGATGCCTGGAAGCTGCCTCCTCCATGCAGCCCTCCAGCTGATCGGTGTCACTGCCAGGGTGATTCTGGGGGCAGCCTGGGGACAACGAGCCAGGACTCCTCATCTCTTCCTCAGCCCAGCACTCTCCCTACTCCCCTGTCTACCTGGACCAGGTAGACTTGTGGTGCAAGGGCCAGCATGAAGGCTCATGTTCATGCATGGACGTGTGTGCACGTGTACATGTGTTTGTGTGCGCATGTGTGCATACATAAGTACGCCAGTATAGCAAAGGAGTTGCAAATAACAAGATGTAAGCCATACGACTTGGGTTCAAATCCCGGCTCCTCCATTTCCTGGGTATGTGCGCCTGTGAAAGTCACTTAATCTCTCTGAGCTTCAGTTTCCTTATCTCTGCAGTGTAGTTACCAGTAGTACCCCACTCACAGGATAAATGTCAGTATACACGCAGAACTGTGGCACAATGCTTGGCATACAGTATTTTTTGATACATGAGAGTTTTTATTTTATTACTGTCACTGAGCATGTGGGCATGTATGCCTGTGTAGGTATCCTTGGGAGGAGGGATTTCTGGTACTCCAGCAAGGGGAGTACTGCTGCTCCCTAACCCTTGACTCCCCTAGAGTAGGGGCTCTACACTCTCAGGCCAACCTCAGAGAAGGGGGAATTGCTGCACTGCTCCTCTCCCTGCCAAAAAACCTCCACCTGTGCTGGGTGAAGCTGTAGGAGGGAGATGGATGGCTTGGCGGCCACCAGGCAGAACTGGTGATTAGAAGGCTAACGGCCCAGCATCCGGAAAGGAATGGGAGGGAGGCTGAGCTGTGGGGCCATCCATCAAAGCCGGCAGGCCCAGCAATGCTGCATAGTGGGGTGGAAGTGAGGCAAGGGGACAGCTGCGAGGTAGGGGGAGTGTAGACAGGCTAAGGGCCAGGCAGCCAGGCCCTCCCAGCATTGACATGTTCAGTAACCCTGAGTGAGTCACTGTTGCCCTGAGACCTCAGTTTCTTCATCAGGACAACGGGGCTAAATGTCTCTCTCTGCCCTGATCAGTTCCAGCCACAGCGGACCCAATATCAGACCCCAGGGCTAGGAAGAGCCTGGGGAGAGTATGAGGGCCTCAGTGATGCCCTCACCTCCTAGGGGTGCCCAATTGAAACAAAGATCCTTGAGGGTACAAAGTAAAGGTTGTGGTGCAGTGCCTGGGCTGGGAGCATGACGGCCCAAGTTCCTGACCCTAATCAATTTCTGACCGAAATCCCTTGCTGACCTCAGCCAAGCCCCTGGCTTCCCAGGTCCTTCCTTGGATGCCCTCCCCAACTACCACCAACACACAAGAGGCAGGGAGGGCCATAAGCACAACACTGTCTATGCAAATTTCATTCAAACTAGGGGCAAACCCATGAGCCTTCCTCACCCTTTGGAGGCGGTGGTTACCTGGGAAAGTCCTGGCCAGCAAGTCTGAGGCAAGACGTCATAGTTGGGGTCTAGTGGGATCCTCGCAGAGCCCATAGCCTCAATCTGTCTTTAGTGACCTCAGTAAACTTGAGCAAGTCCCTTTCTCTCTCTGTGCCTCAGTTTTCCCATCCCTAAAATCAAACACACAACCACAACCACAATTCTTCATGGGCTCCTCTTTCCCTGTGGGACACACTGCAAACGCCTCATTGCAACCACTGCCTCCTAGTCCTTCCCCAGGTTCCAGACCTCCTCTGCTCCCTGCTACACCTCCTGCAAGTAGGCTGTGGATTTCTGTCAACCCCCATCCTTCTTTATGTTTCACCTCTGGACTCATGGTTCACCTACCCACCTCTGATCCTCTGCCTCTGCACTGGAAAGTCTCCTCTCTCAATGGGACCTGAAGCATCACTTCCTCTGCAAAGCTGTTTGCACAGCCTCTGGCAGAGCTAAGCCAGCCCCCCTTGCAGAGTCAACAGTGGCACCCACATACCTTCTCTGAAGCCCAGACCAGGATGTGTCTATGTCCCCATCTCACTCTGAGCTCTTAAGGGTGAGGGTTGGGCTGGGCCTGATTCCCAGAATAGGGGGAAGAGGTGGGCAGCTTAGGGCCTTGCACAGGGATGAGGCTTAGAGAAAATGGAAGGAAAGAAAGGAGGAGGAAGAGAGGGAGGAATGAAAAGAAGAGCAGGGAGGAAGAGAAACAACTGTCCTCCAGGTTCCTTTGGATCTAGCAATCTGAAGGAATGCTAGGCTCCTCCAGATGGAACCTCCATGCCTTGGTCCCTGCTCCATCCCCACCTCCCTCCCCCCGTTTCCCCCTTTGGGCTCCAGTCCCTGTCAAACACACCAGTACGAAGGCCCAGAGCCAAAGGGGTCTCTGGCCTCTGCCGCTGCACCCTGACTGGAGGCTAAGAACATGCCTGGTCGTCATAGCGATGGTGCAAAACTGTCATCACTAATTCATCGCTGGAGCCCTGGGAGGCCAGCGAGGTGTGAAGAGAGCTAGTAAAAACTGATCAGAGCCACCACTAGGGGCAGGAGTCTTGGGGCTGTGGGCCTGGGGGAGGACCAGAGATTAAACTCCATCACCCCAATCCTGCTGTGTCCTTCCCTCAGCCCCCCAAAGCCCTGATAGGAAGGAGGAGCACAGACCTTCGCTCAGTCTGTCTTGTGCACCTACTGTGTGTCCAGCTCTATCCAATCTCAGAGCTGGGGGTCAGTGAAGGCTGGAATTGGAAGTCCTGTACCCCAGCGTCTCTGAGCAGTTATCCAGGTCCTGCTGTCTCCAATAGGGCGGGGGGATGTCCCTCTTCAAGTCACAGGGGCTGAGAAGAGGTGGAGGGAAGTAGGAAGAACTGAGCCCATATGTTGTGCCCTCTCCAAGCAGGCGAATGTGCCAGGCATTCCTAAAAAGTAACTCATTCAATCCTCCTAGAAAACCTATAGGGTCAAAATTATTACTTCGTTTTACAGATGGCTGGTATTCTCTCTGCCTAAATCTTCCCAGCCAATCCCATTCCCCTCCTCCGGGAAGCTTTTCAGGATGCCCCATCCCGTGCTCATCCTCCCTCCCTTGAACTCCCACTGATGGAGTGAGGGTCCTGATCTCTCCAGTCTGACTGGACTGCTGGCTCCTCTTTCTCTCACCTGGAGCTGTGGAGCATAGACTGGGCAAGCTCCCCATCCCAGCTGCCAGCGACCAGAAGACCATGTCCTTTAGCATGGGTTGGAGCTGTCCGTGGTTCTGAACTTCCTAGGCCTGTCTCCTGAAGTCAATTTTTTCTGTCCTAAGTCAGCTCTTCCTCAGCTTTGGGGACAAAGGCCAGTCTCCACCTGTGAAGCACCCCTACCTCCCTCTCACTTAGGTCTTTCATCCACAAACCTTGAAACAAGGAACCCATTTGGAGTAGGAGAATGGGAATTAAACTAATACGCATTCACTCAACAAGCATTTATTGAACACCTACTATGTGTGGCCCTGTGAATAGAGCCTGGGATACGATAGTGAACAAAACACACTTACTCCCTGCCTTTTTGGAGATTTTTGTCGGTTAAGTCAGCACTGGAGTTTGCTTTATGCACATTAACCCACTTGATCCTTACAATGTGTGTGAAGGTGGATATTATTATGCCCATTTGACAGCAAAGGAAACCGAAGCATGGGGTGACAAAGGAACCTGTCCAAGGCCATGCAGCTAGTAACCAGGAAAGGTAGGCAGGTGGGTCACAGACCTGGTCCCTGCCCTCAAACAGTTCATAATCTAGTTTCCCTGTCCCAGTTCTCCAACAAGCATCTCTGGAAAGTGTTCCTTGAGTCTGATCTGAATCCCTCCTGCCACAGCTCTGACCTGGCCTCTCTTTGTTGAGACCTCAGTGGGGTGGAGGATCAGCTTTCATCTCCTTGCGGACACCTGGGGTGCTTCCATGAGCTCCCAGCCCTTTCTCCACCCCCACCTTGCACAGAGGCCTCCCCTTCCCCCCAGGAGGGAGTGAGGTGTGTGCTCTAAAAATACCTTAATCCCGCCCTGCTCTCGCTCTAATTAAGCTGAGTGAGTCACTACTTTAAGTAATTTATTGCTAGTTACATAATTGCTTTAATATTTGGTTCCAGAACTGGGGAACAAAAGTGCCCCCTTCTTTCCAGGGAATTGTTAATCCACAGAGGGGTTTATGGCCCCTGGAAGGGGGAGTTAGGGAGAGATGTGGAGTCATCTTGGGCAGGCCCCTGCTCCAGTCTGGACCCATACATAGCCATTCCCATCAAGGCCACAGGGCTCACCTGATCCAAGGAGAGGCAGGTTTGTGAGAACACCAACTCTGTACTCTCTTGTCACCCACTCTGTGGATTCCGAGGCCACCACTTCCAAATGACCCAGCCCTCAGACCCAGAGCGTACCCTCATACCCTCGGGAAACTGTGGGTTTCTGAACTGAACATCCCTTCCCCTCCCTGGCCTCATTAACTCTTCCAGGAGCTACAAAGGCCATGGGAACAAAGGCCCAGAAAGGGTGAGCATTTCCTTGGCATCTCCCAGCATGTTAGAAGCAGCTCCAGTCTATGTGCCCAGGTTTTCAGCTCAAGGAAAACCCAGCACCTCTTACAGTCCTACAAAAAGTCATCCCCCCCACCCCCCGCCGCCAAAGGGGATTGACTGCAAAGGGCACAGGGAAGTTTGAGGGAATAATACTCTCTTCTTGATTGAAATGGCAGTTATATGACTGTATACATTTACTAAAACTCATTGAATCATACACTTTAAATTGGTGATTTTATTGTATGTAAATTATACTTCAATAAAATGGATGTAAACAATTAAAAAAAAGAAGTTATACCCTCACCTTCTGAGCCACCCCCCCCCAAAGTGTAACACCTGTGCTGAATGGGCAGCCATGCAGAAACTGAGGAGGGGAGGTGCAGAGACCCAGCCATGGAGGGCACATAATAGGTCCTCACACCCATGTTTGTTTCACTCAGTTCCAATTAGCAAGGACTCACTAGGCACCTCCTGGGTGCACTTGCACATCCTTGATCGCATTAGCTCTCCCTCAGCTCTCACACAGCCCGGAGTGAGAGCCAAACTGCACGCCAAGTACATCACACACTTGTCTCATTTAATCCTTGCAACAGCCCTAATGAGGTGGGCTCTATCAGTGTCCCCCTTTCACAGACGAGGGAGCAAAGGTGGCAGAACTCACACATGTCCTGCTGCCAAGAAGTGGAGGAGCTGAGATTTGAACCAGGAGACAGTCCCCAAGACTTATGCTCATAATCACTCCACTCTACACCCCCCTTTACTGAACTAAGTGGCATGGGTTAGGAGACCATGTATGAAGGATGTGCCTCTGACCCGAGACGTTGAATCATGAGGTTTTTCCTTAGGCTTACAAGTAGAGGCAGGGTACACCCAAGCGAAGAGGGCAAGTGAGCATGTGTGAGCTCAGAGAGGTGGCAAAAGGCAGGACTGGCTTTGGGAAGGAGGGAACTGGGTTGGGCAGCAAGCCTAGAAGAAACACTAAAGAAAACAGGCAGAGCCTGAAAAAAAAATGAGGCAGAGGACATCTGGCTATGCCAGCCTGTGCATTAAATGCCTGCTCAGGCCCTGAGCAGTCAGGGCTCCTCATTGTTATTCCTGACTCTGTGTCCCCCAAAATTTGTCTCTGCTTGGTTTCTCAGCCCTAATGACCTACTCACAACCATAGCCACCACCTCACCAGGCACAGGCGAAAGTTTCATCCCCAAACTTGTCAAAGACCGGTTGGAAAATAGTCAGTGATGCCATGTAGCAGGGGAGAGCTCCAAGGTTGGGGAGTATGGAAGGGATGCCAAGACCTAAAGAAGGATAGGAATTAACCCTGTGAAGGGAGGGGGCATCCAGGAAGAGTGTTCCAGGCAAAGGGCACGCATAGGCAATAGCCCAGAGGTGACAACGCTGCACAGGTGGGGAACCAACGGTAGCTTGGTCTGGCTACCTGCTGGGCAGCCCGTATTGATGCCAAGTGTGAGTGTTTCTGTGCGCTGAATGTGCGTCTGTGTTGCATGTGTGCATACCTGGGTTGTGTGCACAGGTGTTGCAGTTCATCCCATTACTAGGTCAGGTTTTTAGATTTATTCTGTCTCTGTTTCTCAGTGTGTATTGATGTCTGTGTTACGTGTGTGTTCGCTGTGAGTCTCTCCGTGTCTTTGTACTATGGTCTGCTTCTCTGTGTGTGGGCTTCTGTGTCTGCTGAGTTTTTCTCTTGTTGATCCCTGTTTGTCTCTCCATGCCTGGAGATGTGTGTTTGTGGCCAGGACACTTGGTCCCTTGGCTTAGGCAGCTAGACCCAGGAGAAGTCTAGGGCAGGAGGGTGCTAGAGTTGGAATCCAGTTGCACACAATAGCACCTAATGATTGTCAAGCACTTAGTGGGGTGGAAGACTGCACCAGAAATGCCAATTAACACTGATAATGAGTCAGTGACCTGAGGCCCAGCGGAGGCTGAAAGTGGGTCCCCACTGGCACACAGGCACACGGATGAGCTGGCTGGGCCAAAGCCCATAACTGCCCCCCAGCACCAGGAGGGAGCCATTTCACTGACTCATCTCTCAAGGAGGCCAGGGCCCAGGCTCTGGAGAGCAAGAAGGATTGAGATCAAACTCCAGGATGAAGGTCTTAAAAGGGAGGACTTTTATTAGACTTGGCAGTGGACAAGTCATAAGTGTTATCAAGAGATGAGGCAGCAGTGACAGAGCTTTGCTCTTGGGGGCTCTGGTCTGAGGGGGTGGCTTACGGGTGCCAGGGACGGGTACGCTAGAGTGTGGAAGCCACGGGCAGGATAGGCTGGGAGGGGTGCTCCTGGAGGACAGTCTAGAGCTGCCACCCATCCCTGCGTTGGTGGGTGGACACTGGAGAACTAGGGGTCAGCCGGGGGGTGGGGATTGTCACTCCTCCTCTGACCTGTCTACGCAGCTCACTTGTCGTCAGCCACCTCCAATGCGGCCGTCTTGCCTCCTACCTGGGTCTCCACACCAGCCTCCTCAATGGCCCCTCTAATTCATCCTTCACTTGGGGATTTCAAAACCCAAAGCTACCCATGCCCCTGCTTCCACCGTCCCTTGCTTCCCTGGGTGACCTGGGCTTCTGCTACTGGGCCCCCCCCAGCCCAGCAGCCCTGGCCCTGCCACCGTGACCGTGATGTCCTGCTGTTCTTCACACTTCTGCTTGTGCTGGCTTTTTGCCTAGAATCACCTTCTTCTCCTCCCTCACCTGGGAAACTCCCATTCATTTTTCAGGGCTAAGACCCAGCATCACCTCCTCAGGGAAGTCTCCTGATCAGCGGTCCCAGCGTGGGCTTCCTTCTCCGCACTCACCCCATAAAGCTCTTTGCCTTCCTCTAACAAAGGGGAGGGCGAGGACTGTGCAGTCCATCTCCATGGCCAGGGTGATAAGCACAGGGCAGCGGATATGGAGGCATCATTGAGGAGGGGTGGGATCAATGAGCAGATGGCTGAGTGGGGGCGCAGGGTGCACCACATCCTGAGAATGACATTTCAGCAGCCCCAGGGCTACTCAGGTGGGGAGCAGGGCAGTCATGGCAGAAGTAGCTCCAGCCTAATCGCAGACCACGAGGTGCCTGTGGGTGCGTACAGAGAGCCCTGGTGGTACCTGGATCCCACCAAGCCTCAGACAGCATGACAAAATGCATGCGCAGGATGGCTTCTGGCTCCAGCTCTGAGACCAACCAGCTGTGTGACCTTGGGCAAGCTGGCACCCTCTCTGGGCTTTGTGTTCCCATGATCCGTGTGTCCATCCAGACCTCCATTTTTTGTCTCCTTTGACAGCCTCTGTGGGGCAACCCTTTACTTGTAGCTCTGCTCTCAGATCTACAGCACTGTCCTCGCCCCTTGGGCCTCATGGATGCTAGACCATAGTACCTCGACACGCCCTGTTTTTTCCCTTCATCCTGCCCCATCTCCACAATGGTTGCTTCATCACACTGCCTTCAATTAAACCACATAAGTGTGTCATCTGTTTCCCCTCTACAAAACAGTGCGAGCTCCTTGAAGGACTATTGAGGTGATTAAACAAGGTAATTTGGAAAATATAAAGGGCACTCTGTAATCGTTAGTTCTCTCCATCTAGCCCCCAGACTGCACCCTACTTGGCATTTTAAGATAACTGAATTCTCTGCCATGGGAAGGATGCGGTGCCAGGCTGCCTGATTCTCTCCTCTTCTACCCAGTCCCTGCCCAGCCCACAGCACCAGGAAGCCTCTGCCCCCATCCCACCCAGAGCCCAGTTCTGAGCCTCCCATGGGCCTTCAACCTTAAAGCCCCCCCACAACTCAGCCCAAGGGAAGCTAGCTACCTGTCTGTCTGCCTGTCTGCTCCCTCCCTGCCAGGGCTGCCAGCAAAGCCATTACCTCCTACCCATCACAGCCCCAGCCCCACCAGTGTCTGAATCCAGCCCTCTGCCTCCAATCCCCAAACTCCAGAAAGACAGTCTCTCCAGTATCCTAGGGAAGGGGATCTTTCTGCTTCCAGCCTCCCCCTGCTCAGGCCACTGGGAAAAGCACTGGGGGGCTCAAACTCTTCCCCCTGCCGAGTGGGCTGAGGCCTGTCCTTCTCTAGCCCCTTCATGACAGCTATAGCTTAAAAGGACTTCAGAAAGTTTGCAACCAACTTCTTTGCTAGGACAGGAGTCTCATCTGCAGTCTCCCTAACCAGGCTGCCCAGCCCCCCTGTTCTCACCTCCCTGCACCATGGACAAGAAGCTCATCCCTTCCTCTTAGGGCAGCCCTTTCCCAATGGGACTGCCCTGCCCCCCTCTCATCGAGCCAAGCTAGGTTTCCAGGACTCCCCCACTACCACAGCTCTGTTTCAGTACTAAGAGCCCAAGGAAGGATTACAGGGAAAGCCTTGAATGTTAGAACATTTAAAACATTTAAAAATTTAAAAAAGCATCTGATGCAAAGATGAGGCCCCTCCCCCTGGTCCCACTCCACTGCTGGACTGCTCTCCGCAGAACCGCCATGCTCCAGGAATGACAGACTTCACAAGTTCCCGGGAGGAGTCTCACAGCAGGCAGATGCTCTGGTACAAACTTCAAAGGCAGCATCTGAGGCCTCGGAGGAGTGGAAAGGCCCAGGTGCAGGAGGTGGCCTCATGCCACAGAACTGGATCTCTGCTTTGAGCTCCCCATCTGCTCCAGAGGCTGGACGGAGAGGGGCCTTCTAGGCCAGACACACCCCTCTCTGGGCTCCAAGTCTTGCCATCTCACCCTGGATTCTTCTATGTGACATCGAGTCCATCATTACCCCTCTCTGGGCTTCAGGATTTGTATCTATAGAAAAGGACTGGGCTGGGAGTCCCTGAAACTCTCCTAGTGGGGTTCAGGGATGGTTATGTCCAGCATTTCCATATGATAGCCCTGGACTTGAGCCTGAATACAAAGACACCATGTTCCTCTAGGGCCCTCACTGACAGGGAGGGGGACTCAGAGTCTCCTGAGGGAAGCCCAGCCCCTCCAGCCCAAGTCCACACGCATCTTGTCCCTACCTTCAGGCAGATGGGACTCAGGAGAGAAAGCGTTGAGTATCCAGACCTTGGGCATGGCTTTGCTGGGTCAGCAGGGCAGGGACACGTGCCTTCACACACATTCACTCATCCCTGCCTTTACACTGCAACACGGACACCGCATGCATGGAGATCCACACCCACATGCAGTTTTATTAGAACATATACGCATAACACTGAACACAGAGGTGCACACACTCGCGTACACATAACCATTTACCGATAACCAGGCATAAAAATGGGCACTCACGTATTCACACATATGAATACGTCCACACTTTTACACCAACACTGACCCACACTCTTACACTCTCAGACCCATAAACACACGTGCACAACTGGAAGGTCACATTCAGGTTCACACACACACACAGAAACACAAATAAGCCAACCAATCTTAGCCCTCATCTCAGGATCAAGCAAATCACAATCCAACGGAAACCCAGACTCCAACTGCAATTGTAATTCTAGATCCATTTCCAAATCTAAACTTGTCCCAGAATTGGGAGGAGGTAAAATTTCTTGTCCTCTGGCTTAACCCCTTCCATGTGTCTGTGCCTGCCATGTGGGGTCTGGTCTCTCCTCAGCCAGCCTTCCTCCCTATGCCATGTCAGTTGTGCCCTCTCACCCTGGGCCCAGTGGGAGCGGAAAGCAATGGGTACCCTTCCTCCACCCTTCAGCTCTGCTCCTGATCCACCTCTTCCTCCCTCTGGCCCTTCAAACATGAGGAGGACCCAGGCTGCAACGGACTGTGCACAACAGCAACCCCTGCTGGAGACAGGTTGCATTACAGCACAGCTCTATGGTACACAGTCCTCACTCCCCAGGCTGGGGTGGAGGGAAGCAGGGTAGAGTGGGGAGGGAAAAAGAGGAAGAGGAAGAGGAGGAAGAAACTGGGAAGAAGTGTGGAGGATGAAGAGGAGCAAAGTGCTGGGAGCACCATGGATGATTTTCAGAAGCCTCAGGCTGTGTTGTTTCTCTAATCCTAGCCATTCAGCTCAGACTGCAAGATCAATCTTCCCTAAGTCCAGCTCTAATCAGGCCCTGCCCCTGCTCCAAATTCTTGGCAAGAGCCTGGTGAACCATGGTAAGAAGTCCAAATTCTCAGCCTGAAATTGGTTGTCTGGGGTCCGCCTAGTCAGCTTCTTAGCCTCATATCCCTGGGGCTCAGCCTTTGCCTCCTGTCCCTTGAGTCAGGTCTTTGTTCCTCTGTTCCTCTGCTGAGATGTCTAATTGTCTGTATCTTGCCTGTCCTTCAATGCCTGGCCTTTGCCATCTGGAACAATAATCCATGGAAAGAGCAGGAACTTTGGGGGTGGCCAGGCTTGTGCTCCAAGCCTGGCTCCATAAGTTACTGGCTGAATACCTCTGGGCAAGTTATTTCCCCTCTCGGATCCTCTGTTTCTTCATCCAGAAAACAGCAGTCTCTGGGGTTTGTGGTGAGGATTAAATGAGATCATAGATGTGAAAACAGTGCTCTGGAAGCTGTAAACTTCTGTGTGAATGTGTGAAGAGTCCTAATTATGGCTTAATCCCTTTATCCCTACCCCCACCTGCACTGCCCAACACACAGCAGGCTGAGGGGTCCTGGGGAGGGATTGACGCTGCTCCACTTTTGGGCCCTGCATCCCCCATCCCCCTCCAGGGCCTGTCCCCAGCCCGCCTCAGCAGCAGGTGTGCATTTGGACCCAAGGAGGCTGGACTAAGGATACTTACTGCAAATTCATGCCAGACTACGACTCCCAGAATGACTCACAGACTGCTATGGGTGTGGCCACTGGCTTAACCCCTTCCTCATCGAGCCCTTTCCTCCACTGTATCCTCTGGGGGTCAGTCCCTGACCAGCCAGGGCAGCCTAGGGAGGTGGTCACATGTCTCTGAGGCCCTCGGCCCTCCCACAGAGCATCCACACTTCTCACCATTCCCACCACCATGGCTCCATTTCAGACCTCCTTGTGTCTCCCACACGATGACAGCTTCTGGGCTCTTAGCTCTGGTCTCTCCCCCTCTCCAGGCCCCCACTGAATCTTTCTAAAAGTGTAGGTGAGTGTGGGTGGTTTATAATGGCAACAGCTAACCTTTATGAGCACCTGCTGCATACCCACCACTAAGTTCTCCACTTTCAGATTCTCCACAGTTATCCTGCCAGCAAAGTATTAATACTGCCAGTCCACTATTCACACGGGGTTCAGAGAAATTAGGTAGCTTGCCCAAGACCACAGAGCAACAGAGTAATGGTGCCGATATTTGAACCTCCCCCACCTGTCCACCACCTTTTCCATTCTATTCTCAAAGCCTCCTCTGGCTCTGAACCCAGGTAGCCATCTAAAGAGTGAGAACCCAGAAACCTCAGGGTCCATGTATTTCAGCAACTACACTGTTGGGACGTTCTCCCAGATGTCTGACTTAAATCCCTTCTGCTGCACCAAGCCCCAGCTGCCTCCTGTTTTTCAGGGAGGGCAGTAAGAAGGGTGACTTCAGGGAATTCAAGAAGTGGGTCACGTCACTGGGGACCTGGCCTTTCCCAGGGAGCAGGCAGCTGAACAATGGGAGATAAATGTGTTGAAAACATCCGTTACTAAATATATCGACTTCCTGAGAGGATGGGGGTGCTGACAGGGAGCCTGTGGCCCCTAACCTACAGGCCACAATCTTGTGGCTCAGACAAGCTGGGGCATTCAGAGCAGCAGACAAGGCTGCTCTGGCTGTCCCGGGGGCTGGGGCAGAGAGGGTGGGAGGCAAGCAGGGAAGGGGGTGATGTCTCATCCTCCCAGACAAAGCTGCCAAGCCTGTGCTGGCTTATTTGCATATTACTTTGCATTCATTTGCATGCCACTTTCTGGAAGGGGCTCACATTCAACTGCTGCCTCTCCCCCATTTTCAGGGTCTCTGTTCACTGAACATTTCATTCTCAAGCAAGGAGGAGTCCCTCAGCAGGTCACTGGGACAGACCAAGAAGTCGCAAATTCACAACAATGCCTACATGTCAAAGTTGCTGGGGGTACCCTGGCTATAGAAAGTGCTTCCTATAGTCTAACCTCCATTCCCTTACTTCTCTCCTCCTCCGTCTCCGCCCAGGCCTTCCCTTACCCTTGCATCTCATGCTTAGGCCACTCTGAACTCCTCCAGTGCTCACATAAGCAAAACCGTGGTTGCTCTCCCCTCAAGACCTCTGCACACAGCATTTGCTCTTCCTGGAGCTGTCAGTTCTGCCTGAAGAAGTGATTCTTCCTTCTAAGGCCAGCCCCAACCGCCCCTTGTCTGAAAGACCTTCCCCAGACACTGGCAGAGGTGGGGGGACCACGCGCCTTCTCCATGTGGCCATTGCTCTGTCCAGCTCCCCGCAGAGCTGCCGTGTTTTGTTGGGCAGCATTCCAGGAAATCCCGCTAAATGAATGAATGAATCCCCATCTCCCTCTCCTGTCTCTCTCAGCCCCTGCCTCCCCCTCTTCCGGGATGGCTTCACCCACCTGCAGGAGGGACAGGGCTGTAGAGGGCCTCAGTCTCCAACTCCCCCTCATGCCCACAGCCCACTCACAAAGCCAGGAGATTCCACACTGCTCTGTGCTAGTAGGAAGTTCTTCCTGTTGTCTATCCTCACTCGTTTTTTAAGCTGTGCCTGCTTCTTCATCATTATTTTAGAGAAGGGTCAGGGACCGCCCCATCTCAGTTTTACCATCTGTAGTGGGATAAAGGCTGCTTATCTCTCTCCCTACTCTCTGTCCAGGGCGTGTTCATACCACTCCTGAGCCATTATGCCCCAGCCTGGCCCTCCTTGGGAGGAAGGATAGTGACCCCGGATGGAGAAGGGACGGAAGGCCAAGCAGCCAGGCCCTGTAGAGAGATATAACCACTGCAAGGGAAGGGCTGGGACAGCGGGTATGTAAGCAGGGTTGGATACATCTGTGGGCAAGTTCCAGAGAGGAGTAAAGCAACTGCTAGAACATGGCTCTACATGTCCTCTCCTGCTGGGAGGTTTCACTGAGCATGGTGCCCAGGCCTGTGCTGGGAAGCAAGAGAAGGCTCCTGCCTTAGAGGAGCTCCTTGTCCGGCTGGGTAAGGACCTCACACCCAGGGAGCATCACGGGGGAAGACGGAGTCTGGGCCACAATCTTGATGCTGTACTACTGGGGAGACTGCAGGGTGGGTCACGGGGTCAGAGGGAGGGGGAACCAAGGAGAGCTTTCTAGGGGAGGCTTCCTATTTAAAAGCTTTTCCTCAGCCACTTAGTCCTACGAAAAGAAGTCAAGCCCCTTAGCCTGACATTTGGAACTCTCTGGAGAATCTGGCCCCTCCTGCGCTCTCTTCCTCCTCCACTCCCTTCTCACTCCTGCCAACCCCAATTCTTTCTGTCCCTTGGTCACATAGCACTCTCTCACAGCTCAAGTGTCTCCTCTGAAGCCCTGGCCAGGGAGGCGCTCCCCCAGTTCCTGGGGCTCCCTCTGCACAGCACTGTTCACACCACGAGGCTGTAGGTTTCCACTCCTGCCTCCCTCATCAGACCTGGAGTCCCTGAGATCAGGGTCTGGGTCTGTGTTCATTCTGGGTCCCCAGTGACCAGCCTAGTGGGCACCAAGTAGGCATTGGACAGCTGCTGTTGAGTGACTAAATGAATGGATAAGCACAAAAATGCCAGAATGGGAGCATGCTGAGTAGGAAGGTGTATAGGCCCGAGCAGCAGGAGCCTGGGGCGCGTAGGCCTGACTTGACAGCAGCCCGGCTCAGGGTGAGACACCCAGGCCATTAAGACTGAAGGCGGGTACTGCTGGGAGCTCTGCCTCCCCTATTTGGCTAGATCCCAGCCAAGCCATCAGCAGTCCCTGGGGACAGGAGGCTAGAGTGGGAAGCAGCAAGAGTGGCAGGAGCGGCTTGGTGGGCAGGGGCAACTGGGGGGTGCAGGGAGCATAAAGCCTGTTAACCCTCACTGAGCCGACCCAGCTCAGGCAACCAACAGGTCCCCTGCAGGGCCTGAGGAAGGAGACCGAGGGCTCGCTTCTGACAAAGAGCTTCAGCCCTGGCCTTGCAGCCAGAGAAGGTTGACCAAGCCACAGCCTCAGTTTCCCTGTCTGGCAAGAGGCAACTCCATGATTTCCAACCCTCGGCACCCTGGCTAGAAACCCTGTGGGGATCTCTCCTGCTCCTTGTTGGCCTGAGCTTTCCAAGGACTTTACCATCTAACACCCTGACACTCTGAGGTCCTGCCACCTGAGGTCCGCACCTCCCACCTGAGTCCAAGCCCAAGCCACCTGGACATTCCCCATCCCAGTTTCCTTCTCAGGCCCTCCAACTTCTCCCTTCGGAAAGGCCCTGGTCATCTGCCCCTTGGTCCACCGGCCCCAGACCACCTTGAGGCCCACTCTGCCTGGCCTCCACCCTGGTCTCCCTGCCCCATCTCTCTCTTCCAGTTCAACTGTGACAGTGCCACTGAGGCAGCTTTCTAAAACCCAAACCTGATTCTGTCCCTCCACCACAGGGAACCTTCTCAGACTCCCCAGGGCCCTGAGGATAAAGCCCAAGAGGTCTGGAGTTCCAAGTCCTACAGGATGAGGCTGCTGCCTCCCCCTTAAGCCTCCTCACTGCTCCAGGCACATGCCCCATCCCCACCCGGGGCCTTTGCTTATGGTGCTCCCGCTCCACCCCCACCTGTTAGCTTGATCCTGATCTTTATGCTTAATTATTCTCAAGCTATTTTATGTCTGGGAAGCTCAGGAAGCCCCAGAGGGCAGAGCCATTATTGCCTATTTCTTTTCTGCATCTCCCCCCAGGGTGCAGAATGAATTGTCCTGGGCTCACAGAGGTGGGCGCACATTCAGCCACCCCCGCCCTGCCTCAGTGGGCCACAGTGTCCCAGCTGTGTCTTCAACCATCAGGGGAAGGAAACAGCCACCCACGCACAGTTGGATGAACACACACACACACACACACACACACACACACCAGCCACACAAGCACCAATATACACTCACACACACCAGCATCATGATCACACCCACACCCGAACACTCATGCTAACAGCTGTCCACGTCTACACACACACACAGCGCAACACTGATATGCACACACGAACACATACACACACAAACCTGAATGTATATGGACTCCGACAGTGTACTCAGGATGGAGTCACTCTATTTTGCAGATGCAGCACACACATTAACATGCGTGCCAACATACAAACACAAACTAACACACACGCCTACCCCTACACACAGCCACCTGCGCTCACACGTGTACGGATGAACTGTCACGGTCACACAGCGCTGCTCACACATCCTGACAGGCTGCTGCCCATCCAACCGCCAAGGTCTCCACAGGCCCCTCCACACCCCACGTGTCCCCTTGCACCTCACACATGTACACACACGCACACCTTCACGTGCAGGCACAGACCTGTACTTCCGCGCACTTGGAGACACACATATCACTTGTCACCCACCTCGGCAGCCCTCACATGGTGGAGGGTCACCTCCACAGAACCCCCCCCACTCACCTGCACAAGTACCCCCCACCCCGCATGTGGACACACATGAGGCTGCTACACAGGGGCTTCATTCCACCAGCCCCATGGCTCTCTCTGGGACAGGTGTTTTGGGGGTAAAGTTGCCTAAACTGGTGGCCATGAATCCCAATCCCATGAAAGGCAGTTGCCCCAGACCCTCTTCTGTTCCAGAGCCACTCTTACTCATTCATATTCATGTTTGTTTTCTCCCTTCCTCGTTCTCTCTTTCACACACACACACACACACACATGCACACACACACACACACATACACACACGTGGTCCCAGACATCTCATCTTTCTCCAGGGTTCTGAATCAGTTTATCTCAGCCCCCCCAGAGCTCCTTGGAACTCCCTGCAGACCTCTCCCACCCCCAGCCCCTGGAAGGATAATTTAGGTTCATTACCAACCCCTCCCCCAGCTCCTTCTATGGGACCCCAGCCCCATCACCCCCTAGGTTGATGCCGGACACCCCCAGCCCTGTGCAGAGGCCCCCCAGGCTATAGTCCAGCAACCGGGCACCCAGGAGCAGGATCGATCCTCCCACGTGGCTCAGCTCCACGCCAAGCCCAGCTCCTCACAGGCACTCCCAGAACCCTCGTCCATGGTACGTCTTGCAGCCACTGCCCCAAACCCTAGCCCCTCGATAGTACTCACGGCTCTGCCGGTCGCGCTGCCGGGTACTGCTGGCTCCTGCAGAGGATGGAGTGGCCGCATGCCTGCCCCATCGCTCCTCATCGTCTGCCTCCCCAGCCAGACTACGGTGGCACCTCGCCCTGTCCACCCTGCCCGGGGTTCCAGGCAGGGTGCCTGGCCCAGTAGGCACGGGGACCGAGAGCGGTAGCCTGTCCTCAACTCAGCCTGGACTCAATATCCTGAGACAGTGTTGCCGCTGCCCCAGTCGCTCCCACCTCTCCTGCTGCCACTGCCTCTGCCGCTAGGCTGGCTCCGGGGAGGAGGTTGGAGCAGGTCTGATAATGCAGAAGGGGGAGGGAGGAGGGAGGAGGAACAGAGAGGCCCAGACAGAGAGGGAGAGAGGGAGGGAGGGGTAGAGAGAGACTCTGGCTGGGAGAGGAAAAGAAAGACTCACGCACAGAGGAACAGAGACAGAGAGACACAGACAGGAAGGAGAGAAATACATGAAGGAGAGAAGAGAGGGATCAGAGCCTGAGAGAGATCAAGATGGAAATATAAAGAGATCGGAGAGGCATAGGGAAAACACATACAGAGGAACAAAGACAAAAGAAAAGAAAAGAAAAGAAAAGAAAAGAAAAGAAAAGAAAAGAAAAGAAAAGAAAAAGAAAGTAGTGATGGAAAGAGAGAGAGAGAGAGAACAATAAAGAGAGAAGCAGATAGAGGAGCCCAGAGAGGTATGAGAATGAAGGATTTGCACTGCGCAGGGACTAGAACAGGAGCTGGTGATGAAGGGTGGATGGATGGGACCCATCCCCTGTGCTACCCCATTATAAGGCCCTCAGGGTCAGGGGACACTTCTGAGTCCTCCGCAAGTATGGGAGGGCCAGGCCTCCAGACAGAACCAGCTCCTCCGGGCTCCCTTACTGAGTTTGTACCATGCCCTGGGATACATTCCCAAGCATGGAGGTGGGCACGCAGGGGGCTCTGGGTGCTTTTGCTAACAGCCTTTGGACTCAGAGCCTTGTCACAGAGTCCACCTGTTGGTGGCTCTGCTTAGTCGGGACACTGTGGGACCTGATGCTGAAGCATGCACTTTTTTTGGTTTGTTTGTTTTATTTTTAAGTAATCTCTACACCCAACATGGGGCTCAAACTCACAACCCTGAGATCAAGAGTCACATGCTCTACTGATTGAGCCAGTCATGTGTCCAGAAGCATGAACTTCTACTAGGAGTTGTGGGCACCCAGGCCACAGCCTGCCCACGTGGTTTTCACTGTCCACGGGCTATGGGCATGGGAGAAGGCCTGCTGGGCCTCTGCCCTGATGCCAGAGAGGACTCCTCAGGAGGAAGCCTTAACCCAATGGAATGGGGTCATTTTAGCAATGGGACAAGTGGGGAGTTGTCTCAGTAGAGAGCCTGTTGACCTAAAAGAAAAAACTCCACACTTTGAGGCAGGAAATGGGGGTTCAAATGCTGTCTCCTCCACTAACTTATTCATTCATTCACAAACACCTACCATTGGCCAACTTCATTAGATGTGACTCAGACTGTTCCTTGCCTTAGAGAAGCACCCAATCAAGGTGTGTCTGTGTGTGTGTGGGGGGGTTACGACTCGTAGTGTGACGGAAGCACAGAGTCCGTAGTACCCAAAGAGGGCCCCTGGCTCAGTCTGGGATTGGTGAGCATTTCTGTAAGAGAGGGTACAAGCTGGGTCTCTAAAAGACCCCAGGAGAAGGGGTTACTCATCAATAACCCTGCCCCGCACACCAGGATCCAGGCTGCAAAGCCCATGAGACCGAGTGGAAACCTAGCCCCTGTTAATGGGCACGGGGGTGCACAGTGATGGTGGGATGGACGGGAATGACCCAGCTTGTGCACAAGGCCTGTCCAGGCTGACAGAAAGCAGTTTTCTCAGGCTTAGGAAGTGTCAGGAAAGAAAATGTGAGGGAGATCTGCTTCCCGCTGTGGTCCCAGAAGGTAGAATTTCAGACGTCTGAAAGCTCTGGTTGAGCGGCTTTCTCAGCTTGACCCGTACCTGGGACCTTGCCGCTCCATGCCTGCCAGCTGGGAAGGCATTTTTCAGGCCCAGAAAGCCCAGGCCCTGGCCGGTGTCCAGACTTGGCCTCTCACAGTTCCCCTCCACGCCCCATGGAGCCCAGCAGTAAGAAGCTGAGTCAGAGGTGTTCACAGGAGGGCATCTCCCCGCCCCCAGCCCCAGGCACAGGGGAAGCAGGTGCCCTGAGGCCTCACCTAGCCCTCAGCTTCCTCTCTGCCCTCCCACCCTGGGAATGATGGTGGAGGCCTCATCTTCAGAAATCTCCTGGGAATATACTCAAGTAAGTCAGGTAGGAGGGAAGGTCTCCTCCCATCCCACTGCCACAGCTGCCCCAGAAGTAAGGAGTCTGTAGAAAGGAGGTGCAAGATCCAGGACTACTGGGTCCTGGGGTATTCCAGGACACAGCCAGGCAGGTGGAAGTTCAGATCCCAGCTCTGCCATGTGCCCTGGGCAAGTTATTTAACCTCTCCGAACTTCTATTTAGTTCGCTCATCTGAAAGGAGAGGTCACAATTTACAAGCTCAAAGAGTTGTAAGGCTTTGGAAATGTCTGTAAAGTTCCCAGTAATGAGCCGTCTTCCTCCATTCCCGTCCCCTGAAGAGGTTGAATTGATGGGGCTGAGGGAGTAATGGCCTCAAATGTTGGGGTGGGGGCTCCTGTTGGGCAGTGCCGGGATGAGGGGATGCTTCTGAAAGGGGAGAGGGCCGGAGGGTCCCTGGCCTGCTCTTGCCTCCTGTCCGCTCTTGCATCCTGCGAGGTGGGCACGGCAGGAACCCAAGGCCCGGCGCGATCACCGCGAAGCCCCGCCCCGCCCCGCCCCGCTGCAGGCCCCGGCCGCTCTCCCGGGTGCTGATCACGGCGTGCCGCGCTCACAGGCCCTGGCCCGCCCAGCGGCAGCCGGTCGGCGGACACTGGTTATTGCTAGTTGGGGGAGCTGGCGGGAGGTGAGAGGAAGCTGGGAGGCGGGTGGCCGCCCAAAGCGCCGGGAGGATGCAGCCTCTGGGATCCAGCCTCCGCCCTGCGCCCACTGCCTCGCGAGGACTGCAGGCTCCAGCTACCTCCTCACTGCCAAAGACGTCGGCTTCTTCTCAGCGCCCTCTCCCGCCTCCTTCCTGCTCGGCTGTTTCCCTCCCACCTTCCAGACGGCCCCTCCTCTGTCTCTCTCCCTGGCTCATCCTATCTTTGCCCCCTCAACATGGGTGCTCCTCGCAGGAGCACCAGGCCCTGTCTCTCTTCTTTCTCCACCCCACCCTCAGGGAGTTTGGAGCCTTCCTCCAACGCACCAACACGGAGTGCCCCCTGAGGCCCAGTCTTCTCCCCCGGGCTTCAAACCTCCAGTACAGGTTGCCTCCTGGACATCTGTGGGAACATCCCAGAGGCTCCTCACACTCAAATATTCAACATCCAACATATCTTTTGTCTCTATCAAAGGCATCAGCAAACTTCTAATGGCGTCTGGAAACTTCAAAGTCGCTTTGCCTCTTCCTTCTCCTGCACTTCCTGTGTCAAATCTGTCGCTGTCAGTTCTCCCTCTGTAACCCTCACATCTATCCACTGCCTCCATCCCTCCAGGCCCAGCTTCCTTCCCCCTCCTCTGGTCTTTCTCCAGCCCCCTACCTCAACTCAACCCCTCTATTCCACTCCACCCTGCACAGACTATCTAGCTGGTCATGTAACTCTTCCTCAAAACCCTTGCATGACTCCCCAGTGCCTTCAGGATAAAGGCCGAGCTCCTCAGCCTGGTATTGGAAGTCTCCGATGTTCAGCCCGGACTGACCTCTCCACCTTCTGCTCCACACGGAGCAGGGTCTAGTCCCTAAGCAAGTGGCAGTCCTTTCTTCCTCCTTGACTTGGTACCATCTGGCTCCCAGGCTGACTTCCCACTCCTCTTGCTTTTCTCTGCCCATCCCAAATCCTGGCCTATCCTTCTTGGATCAGTTCAGCACACGCCCTGCCCTCACCCACAGGAGACAGGGTAGGCAGGAGGGACCATTGGGTTCTGGGCTGAGCAACCCTTGGCTGCCTCCCTCTTCCCTGTCATCTGTCCCACCGCTCCACCCCCTGCTCAGGGCCACCTCATTTCTTCTACTGGATCACACTCCCCTCAAGGACAGGCCAAAGTCCTATTCATCTCAGCCCCAGCCTCAAGCCTTCAGGCAGCCTCACCAGGTAAGAGTGAGAAATGCTGGGGAGAGTAGTAAGGAAACACAGGTGACTGTGGAAGTGCGAGTGTGCTTGAGAGCTCAGCGCAGGGTCACATCAGAGCAGGCCCTCAAGAAAAGGCTGCAGGTGGATGGCGTGGGGGGCCCTCACTGCCCCGCTCTGTGGGAACCACCGCCCACCCCTGACCAAGGGCAGACTGAGGCCATGGAGTATCCCTCAGCCTTCTCGGGGGAAGGCTGGTAATTGGCGGAACATGGATTTCACGGAGGCTCTGCCTGAAAACCCCTGGGTGCCTCCCTCTGGCTGGGAGCCAGGATGGGCCTGCATCTGAGTCTTGGCAACTAAAACCCAGGGGTGGAGGGAGTGGGACGCTCAGAGCTACCTCACAGCGCTTCTCTGCCTCCCACTTAGCCAGGAAGATGCCACCTGGGATTCTAAGGACAATAGCTGAAGGAGCACCAAGTCCTCACCAAGGGCCTGGCATAGTTCCCTGCGTTCCCACACTAAGCACAGACCCCATCACACCATGTGTGACAAGGCCCCTGTTGACAAAGGAACAAAAGCCACCCCAGGCTCCAGACTAGCTCTAAGGTGGTGTGGCTTCTTCAACACCTCAGGAAGGTGGCTTTGGGGACACAGAGCTGAGGGTTGAGGCACTGTGTGGGCCTGCTTCAGGTCCAGGATCAGTCAGAGCTGCCCTATGAAAGAAGGGGTGACCTGACACAGGGGTAGGAAACTCCCCATCCCTGCTGGCAGGGGAATGAAGTGGTGGAGCCAATGGTCAGTTCAGGAAGGGGAGAGGCAGCCAAAATTCAGCCCCTCAGCCCAGAACCCAGTGACCTTTTCTGTCTCCACTGCCCTGTGGATTTGCTTGGGGGGCAGGAGGTATTGAACTGGCCCATGGAGGATGGACAGATTTGGGATGCACAAAGAAAAGGAAGAGAGGGAAGTCAGCCTGGGATGGGGCTAGACCAGACGCTTGGAAGTGCTTCTGCCTAAGGTCGAAGTCCTCTCCAGGAGTATGGACCAGACAGCACAAGCTGCCAGAGCCAGTGCAACCCAGCCCCTTATGGGGCACAGAGGGGGGAACAGGCCCGGGTCACACAGTGAATACAAGGCAGGGCTCTAGACCTAGGACCAGGGACTCCTGGCCACTGCCTCACTCCACTCCCTCCTCCTCTTTGTAATTCTCCACCGCTCCCTCCTCCTCCTCACCTCTTCCACCGGGGCACAGGACTAGGAAAGAAAGCGTGGATACAGCTCGTGACCCTGGGGAGGCATCCGCAGGAATGTGGCATTTCGGCAGGGATAGGTCTGAACAGACGTGGCCCCTGTGGCCTCATCCTCTGGGGAAGGTTTTACTCTCCCTGGGGTTCTGGCCCCAGCAACCTCACCTCCACCATCCTCCAATGCAGCACAACAGGATCCTCCTTCCAGGAGGCCCTGAGCGACCCACTCAGCCCTAATCTACCTCTTCCCCCTTAACTCCCCGCACCTGAGTGGGGGCGGGAGGGGGTGTGACTCAGTGGGATAAAGGCAGCTGCTATATTTGAATGATTACATAAGCCAGGAGGGAGGCAACTGCACTGTGACTCCATCAAGGTCGGTAGACAAGCTGAGGCTGGGCCCGGGAGGCAGGGTCTCCTCCCTCCATCACACAGCTCCAGCCTGGGCTTGGACAGGACTTTCCAAGGACCTGGGATTTGTGAGGGTTCAATGCTGGACTGTAAGGGAGGGCCTCCCTAGGGCTAACCATACTAGAAAGGCTCTGTTCCCTCTCCACCTTCTTAGAAAAATAACCCCCTGGCTTCTAGAAACCCTAAGGCCAAACTTATACTAAGCCCCAGATCCTCCCCGTGAACTTTCTCCAGAAGGAAAGACAGAACTGAAAACACAGTTTGCCACTGACTTAGAGTGCCTGCTGGGGAGGGCACAGGGCATGAAGCTTTGGCTCACCCACACCATCTGGGAAGGACCTGTGTTCCTTCCCAGCCACGCCGCTCATTAGTCACCTGACACTGTCTTGGTTTGTTCATCTATAAAAAGAGATCTTCCTCATGGGGTTGGTTGTAAGGATTAAATGAGAGAACACGGGCAAAGCCTTAGCCCAGGAGGTGCTGGGGGATGCATTGTGGCTTCTCAGCATTGCCATTTGCAACACTGTCATCGCCAACACTAAGGACTGGCTGGAGACCTCCCAGGTTGGAATGACCCCTTTGTGCCAGTGATCCCTGAGCCGGGTGGAAGGGGGGAGCCCAGAAGACAGAGCTGATGTCTCAGAGTCAGGCGCCTGGCCAGACTTGCTGTGTTCCCCTAAGCAAGTCCCTGCCCTCGCTGGCCCTCAGTCAATAAATGAGCCTTCAGATATGAAAGACCCTCAAGGTCCCCAGCTCTGGAGCTCATGTTTGCAAGAGAATCCACCCTCCCCTGTTTCAGATTAGTGACTTGTGGCATTGGAAGCTGGGATGCAAGTACAGATGGTCAGGGTGGGGGTATCCTGGGCTGGCATGAGCTGGGGGTGGGCGCCAGCACAAGGCCCATCTCCTCAGAGCTGCTTGGCAGCTCCTAGGAGGCCTTGGGGGGCCCCTAGGAGGAGGAAGGCTGTGCCCACCCAAGCTGTGTTACCATGACGCTGGTCTCCATGGTGCCAGGCACACAGCCCTCCCCTCACCCAGGAGGAGGGGCTGACATGACAGGATCTGGAGACTCAGGCCCTTGGGTCCCCTAGGCCTGTCCCTTTGTCCCCATAAGCCCCCGTGAGGTCCCCAGGAGGGAGGGCAGGGAGGAAGCACAGTTTCTACCTCAGAGGGTCGAAAGAGTGCCGAGAGGACTCTGAGTGACTGAGGCACAGGGAGAGAGAGACAGGAGCAGAGAAGTGGCCGAGAGGGAAGGATTGAGAAGCCAAGGAGACAGACGGAGGGAAAAGTGGGTGGTGGGGAAGAAGGGGTGGGAAGGAAGACGCCGTAGTCAGGGAGTGGGATGGCCTCCCGGGCTGACAAGGGGTGGGAGGGCCGTCCAGCCCATCTCTTCGGTCTCGGTGTTTTGAGGTGGTTGGTGGTGGGAGGACAGAGTGGAGGGGGAGGAGGGTGGGGGCAATTTTCCTAGAGAGCTTTGTTGTGGGGGCGCTCAGACACGTGCCGCGTGCGCGAGCATATCTGGAAGTGCCGGCACGTGTGTACAGGGCACGAGTGCGTGTGCGGCATGTGTGCACCCGTGCCACTGTGTCTCCAGGGTGATAAATACAGCAGGAGGAGCTGTAACCAGGGCAAAGAAAATGCGGAAATTTCCACAAGCTGAGAGTGGCATGGGAGAGGGGACACGCCAGGGCTGCACCAGCTTGGGCTGACCAGGGGGCCCTGCTCTGGTTGCTCCTCCCTGGGCCAGTCCCTAGCTGGGGGCAACTGACCTGGGCATAGACACGCATACTCTAAGTGCACACAGGATGGAAGAACAATCCTGAAGAGCTTCCTGAAGGAAGTGTCATATTGGAGGTGAGGTTGGGAGGTTCAGACCACCTGTACTAATGTGTATATGTGTGATAGACAAACAGTCCCCAGATTAGGGCCTGGATCACACTTGGTCACAGAGCTATCTAAAGGAATAGGAATTATTCCTTGTTCTGGTGGGGGAAGACCCCAAGGAGCCCATTTGACTGGGATAGGGTTACATTTAAGGGGCAGGAAAGGCAAAACCCCCAACACCAGACGCATGGGGGATAGGCCCCGGGGCACTGAGCTGCACCCACAATGGGCTGCTCACTGCAGGGTCACATCACCTTGCCCCTGGTTCATGCTGTTCCCTCTTCTGAAGACACCTTTCCCTCTTAATTCCACCTGCAGAAATCTGCTCATCTTTGTAGCCTCACATCTTCTGTGGAATCTTTCCTGATCAATACCCCTGCCGGAAGGGCTCCCTCTTCCCCCAACCCAGCATTTACTTATCTGCTCCCCCTCGTGTCCAGCAAAGCCCCGCAAACAGTAGGTGTTCAACAAGTGCTTGTTGAAGTAAAAGATTTTGGGCCTGGAGAAGACTCTGGATGCTATGTCTCCGAAGACATGTTTGGGAAGGGGATTATCAAGGGACAGTGCTAGGTACTTCACACATATTAGCTCATTTAATCCTCCCATTAGTAGGTACTATTAATATCTCCAAAGCAGATGAGAACAGTGAGGATCAGAGACCTCAGGAACTCAGCCAGGGTTCCAGAGCTTATACATGGGAGCATTGGCATCTGCCCAACTGGCATCCACACCCATGTTTTTCCAAAACAGCAAGCTGTGGGCAGGGGGCTCGGGAGCCTCCAGAGCACGGGGCCAGGTGAGAAAGCCTCAGCTCCAGGCCCCTCCCCAATCCCTTGGGTCTGGGGGAAGGAGGAGGCGGGGCCCATCTTCCCTTCCCCTGTCCCATCGATTTCCTGCAGAGCCCGGGGGTCTCCCGAGGCCTGGAGGCCCTCCAAGGCTGCTGAACACTTTGCAGGGTGGGCAGGTTGAGCAGGAAGGAGGTAGCAGAGAGACAGAGACAGACAGACAGACATCTCATCCCATCACCCAGCCCTTCCCCCCTTCCTTCCTCCCTCTCCATCCACAATGCCCTCACCACCCAGACGGACTTGCCACAGCCTTCTCTCCCAGGGTTCACTGTGGTCCCCTGCGATCAGGCCCAGACTTGGGTTGCCTGGTCCTTCTCTCCCAACACCTCAACCCGCCCTCACCCTGGCTTGCACCCCTCCCTACCATGTGCACCTGGCAAGGCTTCCAGTTTTCAGGGCCAGCGTGGGGGCACCTCCTCCTCCAGAAAGCCCCCTCCTCTTCAAGAGCTGCTCCCCACATCCTCAGCGTCTAGCTCTGGGATCTTCACACATCCTACCCCTCCCCCCCATCCCAACCTCAAATAATACGTGAATATAAACCACTCAGGGTCCCAAGAGGCCCCATTTCTAGGCGTCCTTGTGACCAAGACCAGCAGAGCCTCCTCCCCTAATCCACCCATTACACTGTTGTCATTGCCATAATTCACTAAGGTTGAGGCCTGAAGGCTCCTGTTGGGATGTTGTCCCTGACCCCAAGGGAAAGCACTTTAAGTTATCATTAACTCCTGACAGTACAGATCCCCTTCCCCGAGGGACATATGGGGCCACTAATGAGAGGAGAGAGAAGAGCTGAAATCAGGAGGGACGTGGAAGAGGGAGACCCCCTCCCCCTGAAAGTGGGATTGTAGAAATGGACCTCAGCCCTGATTCAGGAGAGCTGTGACCTTGGGCAAGTCACCTCCCTTCTCTGAGCCTTTCTTCCTCTGCCAGGAGGAGCGTGCAGAGAGCACAGGTGCTGACCCACAGTGGGTACTTGGAAAAGGACTATTCTCTCCTTCTGGCTCCTAGATCCTGGCCTTCCAGAATATCACTAGTCTTGGAGTCGAAGGCAGGGCCAGGTCCCACGCCACACTCCAGCAGAACAAGGCCTGGGCAGGACAGCCTCACTGTGGTCTCCAGAACCTGTTCTAGGACCAGGAATGTTGAGCTATCCATGGCTGCCCCCTGGTGGCCCAATTGAGTCACTGCAACCAATCCCTGAGCCTGGGCAGTGACACTGGCAGCCTAGCACTGGGGCATTTCCAGTCTCCCCCACCCTCTCTCTAGGCCTCAGAACTAGCTGGTCTGTCCAAGGTCAGATCCAGGGAAGAATTCCAGACCCTGAGCACTTGGACAATAATCTTGTCCTAGCTGCCGGCAGAATGGTCAGCCTGGCCTGGAGCAGCCCACCTAGGGTAGGATAAGGGTGGGAGACTCAAGGGGCTTAGCCCCAGTCTGTGAAACTGGCCAGGAAACCCATTCCAGTCTAGCATCCACCTCCCCTTCTCAAGAGACTGGAACACAGGGGACGCTTGCGTGGCTCAGTCGTTAAGTGTCTGTCTTTGGCTCAGGGTGTGATCCCAGAGTCCTGGGATCGAGCCCCACATCAGGCTCCTCTGCTGGGAGCCTGCTTCTCCCTCTCCCACTCCCCCTGCCTGTGTTCCCTCTCTTGCTGGCTGTCTCTCTGTCAAATAAATAAATAAAATCTTTAAAAAAAGAGAGAGAGAGAGACTGGAACACGGAACCTGGAGAAAACTTCAGGTCCTCAAGACTCCATCCATACACCAGCCTTTACCAGAGCCAGATCCTATGAATCAGAGGTCATGTGACCCATCTCCACCCCCTCTGCCCAGCCCCCACCGGCTGAGGCTAAGGCTGGGAGGTCAGCCTGTCTGCCTGCTGAGCCGCTGGAGAGAGGCCGGTAATGAGGCTCTAGGCAGAGGCAGGAATGTGGTGTCTGGCACCTTCCCAGGGAGTCCCAAATAGGTCTCTGAGCAGCTCGTTATCTCCCCCACTTGCCAGGGCCTTGTCTTCCTGGAGGAGACAACCAGGCAGCGCCCAGTGAGGGCAGCCTCCTGGGGTAAGGCAGGGCCCGCCTCTGGAGGGGCATGCATAGGGACCAAGGGACACCTGAGACTCTTCTTCCTAATTTAATAAGGCTCCTGTGACTCTGTGACCTTGTGTCTCAGAGGGGCCGGTGGGGGGCTGTCCTGAGTCACTCACATGCTACACCCAGGCCCCTGCCCAGACTCTAGACTGCAGCAGGGAAAGGGGCTCGCTCCAGCTGGGGTCTGTCCTGGCCAGGGTCAGGACCGGCCTTCCCAGCCTGTCTGCACCGGCGTGCAATGGGGATGGCGGATGGCATGGACTGGGCCATGGCTCCGCCTGGGGCAGAAGGGAGTGGCTAAACAGCTCAGGGCCTGGGTCCCCCCAGCTTCAGGGCACTAGGCACTCACCTCTGGGCCTCTTGAACTCCTGGCTCCTCCTACACCAGAACACCTAAAACCCCCAACCAATCACAGGCCTCGGCAACATAGGATAAAATATACAGATACGTTTATATTATCAAAAGGCCCCCAAAGTGGGGAAGGGGCACCAGGCAGCCTGGGCCCTCCCAGTCAGCCTAGACTGGAGGGGGCTCCTGAAGCCTCCCGGGCCCAGCTCTAGGCTACAGAGAAACATACCCAAGAGCTCCCTCCCCATCCCAGCTGAATGCTCCTTTAGAGCACCCACTTTTTGCTGTTCTGGAGTCTGGGACAAGGGGGTGGGCACCCTTCCAGCGGGGCCCCAGGGCCTTGGGCCTCTGCAAGGATGGTGGTCCTCCAGAGTTCCTGACTGATGCCCATCCCATCTCTCCAACCCCTCAAACTCAGGGTGGGTTACCCTGGATGGGGAGCAGGCCAAGCCAGGAGGGCTGAGCACCTGGACAGAGCCCGTGAGGGGTTCCTCCTCAGGCCGAGCCTGCTGCCCTCCACTTCCTGGCCAGGGAACCCCGCGCTGCGGTCAGGATGCGGGGTGTGGGGGTGCGGCTTCCTCATGCGCCCCCTGCTGGTTCACACCAGGCACGTAGGGCATGAGGGTGTCTGAACAGGAAGGCTTCACGGCCGCGGAGTCCCAGAGGCAGGGGCTGGCTCCCGCCCGCTCAGACGTTGCGGAGGAGCTGTGGGAAGGCACAGAAGCCCAGATTCCATAAGCGCGTTGTGAGGGTTCACAGGGGCCGGCGGCCCTGCTGCAGCTTCTGCAGCTCCTCTGTCACGCTGGCCTGGGAGTGCTCAGGTCAGCTGGGGTCCCCCAGGGCCAGCCAAAGAGGGGGCTCCTGTGAACTATGCCAACCAGAGGAGCCTGTCAGGATTGGTAGGAGGACGGAGGGAGGGGGCGGGGCTGGCAATCAGGAGATGTGGAGAGGTGACTCGGGGAAGGCGGACCCCAGCCAGGCCCCAGCCCTCTGCCCATAGGGACAGAAAGCCACTCACAGAAAGGGGGTCCGCAGCGAAGGCGGCCACACTCCGGCGCATCTCGTTCTCACTGCCACGCAGGGGGATCAAGGATACGCTGCCCAGCCGGACCTCAGGCACTGCCCGGGACACACGGGAGGGCTCCGAGGGCCACACCAGCCCGTCGTGCTGGGGAGCAGGCAAGAGGAGGGCACTCAGCTCACCCAGACGCTCAGCTCGGACCCACCCGCCCTTCCCAGAAATGCGTGCAGCTGTGATCTGAGGTGACACCCTCCGCTTTGATCCCAGTCAATATGAGAAGCAGCTGTTAGAGGAGAACATGACTGTATCCTTGGCAAAACCCAGCCCGTGATGTTACTCAACAACTCCCACCTCCAGGTCCGCAAACAGCTCCAAGAACGCGGCACCAAGAAAACAGTTCTAGAGGAACATGTGTCTGCCTCCTTTCATCAGAAACCAAGAAAACTATAGAATCCACCTGTTTCCCTTTAGGCTTGACCGCCAGGAAGCTCAGGGCTAAAAGGACTCAGCTCAGGGCCCTGGTACAGTTCTGTCTTCCTTTTCCCTAAATAATTCTAAGCTCTGGTTTAAAATCTATGGCTTGAGTCCAACCCTCTCCCCCAACCCCGGCCCTACTCTGGCTCCAAGCCCTTCCTAGCCTGTACCCACCTGGCCCGCTGCAGCAGCCACCCGACTCCCTCAGTCTGTCCTCCCCAGCACGCCGCATCCAGAACGAGCCCTCTCAGACACGAACCTGCACACCACTTTCTTGCTTCTAACTCTCCCTTCAAAATGCTGACTAGGTCAACTTCGGCTTCCTGGGAATGGCCTTCAAGGCTCTTTGAGATCTGGCTCCTGACTCCCTTTCCAGTGTCAACTTCTGGGACTCCTGCCTTCTCTCTTTGCACCCCACGGGGCAAGCTGTAGTTCTCCTGCCATGCCTCTGCTGATCAACTGTTCCCTCTGCCCGCGTCCTGTGCGGTGAAGGCCTCCTCAGACTCAGCTCCCATGACACCCCCTCCCTGATGCCTTCCCCACCCACCCACCCACCACCTCCCCCAGGGAGGGCCCCCAAGCTTTTCTCTGTTTCCACACACTGACCACACTGGGCTATTTAACAGGCCACTTCTAGGTCTGTGTTCTTTTCCACCTGGGGATGCCTGAGGGCTGGGGTCTCCACCCTGTCTCTACCACACCTGGCTTGGGGCTGGACCAGCATGGACTCTAGGAAGGGCTTACTGAGTGAATGAACTAACAAATGAGTTAAAAGCAACGCAAAATCTCCTTGAAGCAATTGGTGGCCAAGATAGCGAAGAAACAAACAGTCCCATTCCCCAGAATGGAAGCCTCCCAGGACCCCCCCGCCCCCCGGTACCTGCACAAAGAGGAAGGTGGCAAACCACTCCCGGAGTTCCATCTGCGTCTCACAGCAGAGGTACCTGCGGGGTAGGGCACAGATCGGGACACTCCCAAGGCTGAGCACGGAACACCCCGCCTGTCTCCCCAGCCCAGGGCCTCCGGGCAGCGCACAGATGTGGACAGTGAAAGGACCCAACCAAAGGGGACACGCAACCATCTCTCCTCAGCCTGGGGTCTCAGGCCAGGGCCCACACTCACCACTGCTGCTTCTCATGCTTCTCAGTCTCGTGCACCACTGTGAAGCCCCAGCTGCAGAGGGAGGCAGGTGGAGTCACTTGCCAGCCCACAGAGGCCCCCGAGCCCAGGTGCCCAGGACAGAGCCCAGACACCTGGGCCAGAGCCAGGGGGCAGAGGTCAGGGCGTTCTTGCAAGCACAGCACGTTCCGGCCACTGCTTCTTCCTCTCAGCCCGCACCAGCCTCCCAGGCCCCTGGCTCCCCACCCCCACCCCACCCCACCCCCAGGCCTGCCCAAGTCCCTGAGAGACAACGGGCACAGCCCACGGATGAGAGGAGAAAGTCAGGAAACCAGATCTGGCGACTGCAATTAATAATAATAGTGGCCATGCATCACTTTCCATCTCAAAAACATACAGGTGTACCATTATTTTCTGCATTCCACAGATGTGGGAAGTGAGGCACAGAAAGGTCCCAGAGGTAGTCAGTGACAGGATTTCAATCCAGGCCAGTGGTTCGCAAACATGAGCAAGCATCAGAGTCCCCTGGATGGCTTGTTACCACACAGACTGCTGGCCCCACCCCCAGGGTCCATGACTCAGCAGGTCTGGGGTGGGACCAAGAGTCTGGGCTATTCATGTTTCCAGGTGACACTGCTGCTGCTGACCGCACCCTCAGAATTATGGTACCAACCCCTGTCAAGTCCAAAGCCCCCCTCATCAGTTCTGCGCTCTCCCAGGTCCCGGCCCCAGCTCACCAGGTGGGTGGCCGCAGTTTCTTCTTCACTCCCAGGTAGACTTTGAGACTCCTGACAGGCCACTCCTTCTCAGGCCGGTGACTCTGGGGTGGGCAAGGGCAGAGGGATGGCACTTCAGTCAGGGCAGGAATTGGGGTGACTGGGTACCTCCCACCTCCCTCTCCCCACCCCCTTTGCATCCCGGCACAAGGAACCTCCTCCAGGAAGCCTTCCGGACAAAGCCCTTCCTGTTCACAATCCAGCCCAACTGAGCCCCCCAGACCTCTGTCCCTGCAGCGGCATCAGACAGTCAACCCTCAGTCCCCGAGGCAGCTGTTCCCGCAGGACGACACAGAGCAGTCATCTCCAGGCCCTCCCTGCGGCCCCACAAACCGGAGAACTGACTCGCAGCATAGGCTGAACTGACTGTCCATGGAGGGAGAAGTCTGCACGTCACCCTCTGGCACAAAACTGAACAAGCGTGTAGGACCTGAGAGCCTCTGCGGGCTGCTTAGGCCTGCCTGTCTCCGGTGATTTACTCCCCACCCCTCTCCACCCCACGGAGGCTTCAGGGTTGACCGTGTGACCAGAAGACGTGTGGGATCAGCAGCTACCAGCTCTTTGGTTCCACCAGGGGAAGGCTAATGACTCAAGCTGAAGCAGGATGGCTGTCTGGTAGACCAAAGGAAGAACTTTCCAGTGGTCTAGGTCAGAAAGCGAGAGACCGATGTACTGGGGAGGGGCAGTAGATCACAGACAAGCACGCCTCTGGCCCCCCCTCTGCATATGGGTCTGGGCTTGGAAGGAGCAGGCTGGCTCCGAGGCAGGGGTATGGGAGCAGTGACCCCCAAGGAAGAGGCGGATTGAACGTCAAGCTAAAGAGCCTTCCTCTTGCTTTGGGAGCCACCTGCATGAAGCCCTGCCCCCACCAGGCACGCCAGGCACCAGCCGGGCACCAGGGTGGATGGTAGGGGAGGGGGACTCACTTACAACCAAAACTGGGGGTCAAAGATTGAGCCACCTCCACCCTGCTCCCACCATTGCTCCCAGACACCCCCAGGCATGGCTCCTCAGCAGGAACAGAAAAGAGGGGACTAGAGGATGGCCAGGGAGGTGGAAAGTTTTGGGGATTGGTAGACTCCCTGTGAGGCTGCAAAAGGATGGGCTGCCTAGGGGTGAGTGGACTTGGGTGCTGTCACAGGGGATGTAGTTTAAGAGGACTTACTAGGACCTTTCGCCCTGCTTTTACCCTGACCCTCCCTGAGAACCAAGGCCCTGAGGGGGGATCCCTATGTCTCCTACACATAGCACCTGACATGACAATGGCCATGTGCCAAGAGGGCCTGGAGCACACTGGGCTGCGGGCAGGAGGACACAGGGCAGCGGGATGGGAAATCAGGCTGCGGATACCGGGCAAACGCGGTGTGGGTGAATACAGCAAGGAAGAAAACCTCCATGCAGGCAGGGAAGAAGCCAGGCCGAGAGCACTGATGACGTCAGATGGCAGGCTGGAAGGAGCCAGGTCACAGGAATGACTTGAGATAGAGGTCGTGAAAGAAATGGGTCTGTGGGCAGGGAAAATGGCAGGCTCCGGGCAGGACAGCGGAAAGGACGTGGGGAAAACTAGGTTGCAAGTACGGAAGGCGGCAGGCTGAGGCAATGGAAAGCAGGCTGAGGGCCTGGAAGAAGTTGAGCAGTGGGTGCCAGGGAAAGAGAACCAGAAGCAAGGGGTAGAGTGAGTTGAGAGTGGAAGGAACAGGCTCGTGGGTGTGACACAGGAATGATGATGGTTCCAGTCAGGGCGTGGAAAGAACTGTGGGACTCAAGGAATTCAAACCAGGCTGTGGCTCCCTCGGAATTCAAAAAAACCTGTCCTCAGACCTCCACTTCCTCAGGCTCTGGTGTGTGTGGCATATGCATGGTCCCCATGTGACAGGAGTGTGGCTGAGACGGGGAGCGGGAAGGGGACGTCAGTCGTGTGGGACTTCGTTTCTAATCAAACAGCTGTTTCCAGCATCTCTGAGGTATGAGGTCACTGCAAGAGAATCAAGTTCACCCCCTGGTGCTCAAAGACCTCTGCTGGAACCAAGATTTTTCTAGAATGTGACCTTCCCAGGAGTCTCCAGGTCTTTAACAACGGAAGATGCCCGGAACGAGGCTTGGGTGTTTGCATATCCTGAACTGCTGGATATTGTCCCGATTTCAAATATTCTGTCTGCTGCTCCATAAACCAGCAAATACCAGAATGACCAACACCTCAGTAGCCAAACCTCACCCTCCTGGGGCTTCGGTCAGGGCAGAGGGACTAGCTGCCATTCGGCGAGCACCACTTGGTCCTGCACTGATCAGCCCCGCTGCTGAGGCCTTGATTCCTTCAAGGAAGGAAGAGTTGAACACTGATGCTAAAAAATCTGGGTTTGACTCCCAGGCTACCACCTAGAGATCACCTTCGGCAAGTCACTCAAAGCCTGTTTTCTCATGTGTGAAATGGGGAAAACAGCCCTCCTCACAGGACAATAGAGAGATTACGTGTCCTAGTACGGGGAGGGCTGGGCACTAAACCTAGCTCGATAAACATTAGATCTTTTTCTTTTTCTAGTTCTCCTGTCTTCTCCCCTCCATGCTAAGGGATCAGCAGCTGCTTTTCCAGGTGCCTCAGCCATCCTCCTTCCCCTCTGCCCACACTGAGGGTCTTGCTCTTCTCCAAGGGGCTAAGCACCCCTATAAAGAGGGGGTCGGGGAAATAACATCCCAGAACCAAGGGAGACTGAGTGCAGGGGCAAACAGACTCAGAAGTAAGTAATCACAGAGGGAGGCAAAGGAGAGAAGAGGAGGCATTCCCCACAAGGGTCTGTAGGAGCCCAGGCTACATTAATAGAGGTATAATGTGCAAAGAGAGGGAGGTGAGGGTCCTGGTCTACCTGCTCTGCTCCCTCCATGGCAGCTAGGCCTGTCCAGTGTCCTCAGGAGAGGCAAGAAACAGGAAGGGCTGGAGTCACTGGTGGGGGCAGCTGTGGGAGCTCAGGCTAGAACCCCGGGCTTGGAAACACCTTTTTTTTTTTTTTTAAGATTTTATTTATTTATTTGACAGAGACAGCCAGCGACAGAGGGAACACAAGCAGGGGGAGTGGGAGAGGAAGAAGCAGGCTCCCAGTGGAAGAGCCTGACGTGGGGCTCGATCCCAGAACTCCGGGATCACGCCCTGAGCCGAAGGCAGACGCTAACGACTGAGCCACCCAGGCGCCCCTGGAAACACACTTCTGCTGCCCACCTCTGCAGGGCATCTATGCTTTGTGGCCCCTGAGGCATAGCTGGGAGCATCACAGGAGGCAGATTCTCAGCTGAACTTGAGTCAGGGCCTCTGCCAGGCAGAACTATCCCTCTAGGGATAGGGCAGTCCCGAGGGAGAAGTGGATAATCTCCCCTCTCCCAGAGGTGTGCACATAAGGGCTGGCAAGCAGCCAGGGAGGCTGAGTGGGAACTCCTACCACAGGTGGGATCATACCACAGGCCTATGTAGTCCCACCTCAGCATTTTAGGATCAGGTCAGTAGCATGGACATTCTGACACTCTTGAAACTCTCTCCAGGGCTGGGGAGAGAATGGCCGCAGGGGTGGTGGGAGATGAGGGTCAGAGCTGTAATTCAAACCTAGGGGCCTCCGTTACTGGCTCCACAGCCTCCACACTAAGTCCTTTGGAAAACTGGTGGGGGTTCTCCCTTGGGGAAAGGACTCTGGGGCAGGGTTGGGATGAAGGGCAGGAGCCTAGGCCACAATCCCCAGGGTGGGAGCCAGTGCTGACTGGTGAGGGGTCAGGGAACCATGCCTGGAGATGGCCATGAGCTCTGGCTGCGTCCGCAGGCTCCCATCAGGCTCACTTGGCCCCCAGGCGGTGTAAGGAAGCTGGCAGTTGGCTCATAGCTACTCACGGTCTCAGGGGCCCCGCTCCACGGCCTCTGGCTCTGTTTGACAGAGGATCAGGGTTATGGAAGAAGGAGGTCCAGGTCCAGAGCCAGGACAGTGTGTGTAGTGGTGCATGGTAGGCTGTGGCAGGTACGTACAGAAGATGCTGGGGGAGGGGTGCCAAGATCTGGGAGGACACCTGGCATGTGGACAGAGTGGGCATGGAGGAGGGACGACCTGTGAAGTGGCGAGGCCTGCAGGGGCCACACGTGGGGGCTGCCACCATGCGGCATGTTCTTGCAGGTGCCATGACAAGGCACAGGCGCAGGTGAGACGGCATGAGCCTGATGTGATGGCATGCAGGCACTAGAGCCTCGTGGGGCCCCAGGGCACAGAAGAGTGGCCACCGAGGGCCACAGCAGAAGGGCCCTGAGAGTCTATAGCTCTCCCCCGCCACTGTGCTGTCCCCGGACCCCGCGATGGGGACGCTCCCACTGGCGGGCACTGGCAAATGTTTGTGAACGGGTGTGTGAGCACACTTGGGCGCCAGTGCTCATTGCACGGCCGGACCCACTGGGGTCACTCACCCGGATCTCCTTGTAGAGCCGCAGGCAGCTGCTGTTGAGGATGAAGTATCGATCGTGAAAGCCACCCGAGGGCAGGCCCAGGCCCAGGAGGCTACGGTCCTCACGGAACTTCATCATGCCGTGCTTGGTGTCGCCCACATGGCTGGCTGGGGGAAGACTGGAGTGGGCATGGGCTGCCCCGACCGCCGGCCCAAGGACATGGACACCCAGGGGAGGGTCCCCGGGTGAAGGAAACCGCCCCAGCCTGTTCCCGCCACCAGAGAGGCCTGCCCGCGAGGCCCCCTCTGCCTGAGCAGCTCCTGCCCAGGCTCCAGATGAAGGGACCCACCAGCCTACCCAGCCCTGCAGGGACCCCCCCCCCCCCGGTACACCACCTACCCAGGTACAGCAGCATGGCCTCCATGGACGGGTGCCTCTTCACCACCAGGTAGCTGTCTGTGCCCAGCCCATGCAGGATGGGCAGCACCTTCTCCGCAAAGTGCAGGGGGCGCTCTGGGGAGAGGTCACACCTGCGGTCACAGTGTGGCCTTACAGCGCCGAGGCCTGGAGCACACACGTATGTCCCCGGGCTCCGTCCACTCCCAACGCCTACTAGCACCACAGCACGCCACCAACAGGACCGCCCTTTCCACACCTGAGCTTCAGGCTCGACACATCTGCCCAGGACCAAAGCTGCTCCAACCCACACGTCCAAAACCAAGCCAGCCATCTTTCCTGTGTGTCCCCGTCAAGGAAAACACCACCCACCAAACCACTCAAGCCAGAAACAAAGCCTCCCCATCTTCCCTCCATATGTCGAATCTCTTCGCTTCTGTCCATCATTGTTGCCATGCTGGCCCGAGTTACCATTTGTCCTTGGACTAACGCCGTGGTCTTCCATGTGGTCTCCAGCGTGTGTCTCGTTTCCCGCCCCCACCTCTCCCTACCCAACAGCAAGGAACAACCTCTCCAAACTCCCATCGCTAACCCTTCAATGGCCTTGCATGGCGGTCAGGTCCGGTGGCCGCCTCCGTCTCTGCCTCCAGGCTCACCCCGTGACACAACCCGTTCACTGCCATCTCAAGCTCCTCAGAAGGGTGAGTCCATGGCCACCACGAGACATTTGCCTGTGCCACTCCCACTGCCTGGAGGCGCTTTTCTCCCCCTTTACCAAGTAACTCCTACTCTTCTTCACCTCCTAGCACAGGGACTGCAAAGCCAGAGAGCCTGTTGCGAGCACTGAGGGTGCTGTGGCCCTCCCTGCACAGCAGTTACCACTGCCTCGGCTGTAGGTTATTGCGGCGATCGCGGCATTGGTGTCCATTCCAGACCACACTAACACCCGTGATGGGAGGGACCTTGTGTCTGGCTCCCCAGCCCAGTGGCCGGCCCTCAACAAATCACAGGAAAACAAATGAACAGATATACCCTCATCCACCACTGCTATTAAGACCATCCTTTATCCTAAAATGCCTTTATCACCTCCTTTACCACTACCTCACAAACACCACCACACCCCACCCCTCTTGCATGGCCATCACCACCTACTACTCCCTTCATCACCAATCCCATTACCAAATTCAGTACCAACGCCCTTGCAAGCAACACCATTCTGACACGGAGAAAGCATCGTCATAGCCAACACCAACTACCTCCTTCATCGCCCTTCCCATCAGCCACATTACAGCCATCACCTCAACCCCTGCCAGCACACTATCGCCACCATCACTGAGATGACCACGTGACAGAAACATCCGTCATCCAACACTCCCTTGACCACCACTGTCGCCACACTGCGGGGCAGGGGAGGACAGACTGGGACTGCAGCCCAGACAGGTACGGGCCATGCCATACTCTGCACCAATCCTGGTGGCCACCCACCTGCCTCCTCCCTCTCATTGACCTCGAAGCAGGTCCAGTAGTCCCTCTCCCTGATGCCCACATTCCTGCGATCCAGGATCTCCAGGGTGAGCTCCTCAGCTGTCATGGATGCCGGGATCTGCAGTGGCCGAGGAGGAAGAGGTCATCCCACCCTGCCCCTGCCCCTGCTCTGCCACAACCTCATTGTGTGATCCAGGAGCTGAGCCCGCCCCTCAGGCCCTCTGGAGTCCCGGGGTGCTGGGGGAGTGTCTCTAAGTGCTCCTGAGGAGCTGGGTGGGGAGGAGGCAAAGAGGCCCTGGCACCAGCCACATACAGGTTCCAAACGAGGGCTCCCCCTTGGGATGGAAGTTCTGCTCCCCTGGTCACCTGAGCCTATGCCTGGCCCAATCTGCCTTTCCTGGTCCCCTGGCTTCTAGGTCCCTCGCCCCCACCTTGATATGCTGTTCTGTGTCCGCCTTCTTCTCCTCCAGGTACACCGTACAGATGAAGTCACCGGCGTGCTGCGAGGAGACAGGGCTCAGCCAGAGGTCTGGGCAGTGGGTGCAGGCAGCTGTCCCGAGCCCCCTCCCCCAGGCCCTGTCTTTCACCTGGGTCCCACTGGCAGTGCCAGCCACACGCATCTTCACAATGGCAGTGATCTCCTCCTTCTGCTTCCTCAGCTCCTCCTCATCTACCTGGGAGGGGGGAGACACAGAGAGATGATCGCTGCCACCCGCGAGTCTCACCCCTGCCCTCCACTGCCCACTGGCTGAGGACGCACACTAAACACCACCACATAGTGGCTGATGAGGTCTTCCACCACACGGCCAGCCTTGTAGTCCTGCCCATCAGTCTGGAAGAGCGTGGGCCCAAACACAATAGCCAAGTTGTGTGTGTTCATCTGGTTTGTGTCTGAGAAGCACTGGACGCTGGACAGCGGAAGACAGAAAGCTCGAGTGAGAAGTCTGGTCCAGAACTTCCCCACTTCACCTTCCTAGTTCCAAGCAGGTCCATGACTGGCTCCCGGAGTCAGGCCAGGGAAGGTCCTGGTCAGAGTGCACCACTAGTTAAGAGGCACAGTCTTTCTGGCCATGCTTGGGGTCCTGGAAAGGAACAGAGCTGGAAAGCTGGGAGAACTGGCCAAGGTCCCCTGGGTCCTAGCTGAAACCTCCTCTATTCCACCCGCCCTGCAGGAAGAAAGTTGGGAGACAAAAGTGTCCAAGATCAGGGCACATCAAAAGTCATTCAGTTCCCAGGCCTACCTGGTTCTGAGAAGAGGGCAGCTGGCCAGGCTGGGAGAAGAATCTTTTCCACCCTATCCCCCCAGAGCCATACCACAGTAACATTCCTCACCAGTACAGGTGGCTGATAAGGGCCTTCACTGTGGCACGGTTGACTGGAGGCAGACGAGCCAGGAGCTCTCGGTACCTGGAGACCTTCTCTTCCTCATCCTCAATCTCTGGGTGAGGAGAGATAGATCAGCTCAAGAAGCCCCCCCACACCAGCCACCTCCCCTGTCCTACCCCTCTGGCTGCTCTGCCTCTCACCCTAGCAGACAGCACTTCCTGGTTCTGTTTAGAGTGACAATGGAAGGAGAAGCAGAGGAAGGGAGGGGAACTGGAGCTTGTCCCCTGGGGCATGCCTCGTCCAAGTGTCCAAGTGCATGGATGGGGAGTGGAAGGGAGGGAATCCTGGGATAGGACTGGCCGAGCCAGCAGCACCAGCCCGGGTCTCAGGCTGGACAAGGACTGCGGGGCCCACCTGAGGTGTCCAGCCAGGCCAGGCGCTGGGCGCGAGTGAAGAGCCCATCAGGCAGGTCTCGCAGGAAGCGCTTGAGTGCTGAGGAGACATCGTCCACGTGCTGCTCCCCCTCCTTGAGGCGCACAGACCTAGCGTCCTGCCGCAGGCTCTCCAGCAGCCGCTGAGTCTTTGAAGTCTGCCCGCACTTGCGGTAGATGCCCTCAGACGTCAAGCCTGGAGAGGGGTGGGACTGAGTGGGGGGGGCGGGGCGGGACCTCACAGCTACGGTCAGAGGGATCCTGGGAAGGCGGGGCTTGGCCTGGAAGGGGGCGGGCAGGAGGGCAGTCTCCCCGGGTGGGGCGGGGCCTGCATCGCGGGGGCGGGGCTCACCACACTGCGTGATGTAGTCCACACAGCGGTACACAATCACCGGGATATCTGAGTCTCCGAGCTGCTGCTCCGACAGCGTGTCCCCTGAGCTGGCCGCTGCTTTCTGGATGGCCCCCAGCCAGCCTGTGAAGTCCAGCCGTCGCTCCCCCTGGATGTACAGCGTCCTGGGGGGGGGGGGGGCGGGAGATAGTCCGTCACTTGGGGGCTCATCCCTGCCGGACCCCTCCCAAGCCTCTCAGACTGCCCCAGGCTTCTCGGAGCCCCCTAGGGAGTCCAAGGCTCACCTCCTTCGCTCCACCAGCACCAGCACCTGGTTCTCGCTGTCCCCTTGGACGGCTGTGGAGGGGGCCGGTCGAGGTAAGGCCCTGTTCATGGTCCCCAACCGACTCCCTCCTGAGCTTCTCTGGGTACATACATCCCTGGGACCCACCCCCCAATACATGGAGTTGCTGAGATAATACCCCAAGGGCAGGAGAGCACATAAGAGGGCAGGCTGGCTCCTTCTAGCCAGGCCAAGGTAGAGTTCAGACTTCCAGGGAGGGGCTGGGGGCCTGGGAGCCCAGGATGGGGTGTCCTAGAAGTTAGGGGCCCAGGGCTGGGTCCACGCACAAAGCTCCTGCAGTTTCCGAAGTTGTAGCGGCTCCTCACAGGGCCCCTCTGGGAAGACAGCACGGAGCTCAGAGCCAGTGAGGGAGAACCAGCCCTCCTGGGCCCGCTGTAGGCTCAGGCCAGCTTTGTAGGGTAGGCGCCCAAGCCGCTCAAAATCCCGGGACAGCAGATCTTCAGCCAGGGGAGGTGTGAACGCCTGGTGGGGAGGCCAAGGGAAAGGGAAGGTAGCCAAGGAGACTGCGTCAGCCAACAGCACTGCCTGCCCGGGACCCTCCAGCTCTTTGGCTTGTGGGCACGTGCCCATTTCCCACCCAGCTATCTCCTCTCTCTTCCCCAGGGCAGAACCCAGCACAGTTCATGAATTCGGGTATCATGCCCCACTTCATACCCACTCAGATGTGTCCTCCTCTGGAAAACGTTCCCAGACACCTTCAGAGATGCCCTTTCTCTGCCCTCTGCTGCAGCACTGATTACTGTATTATTGCTGTCTGGGCCCCACCTGTCTCCCCCGCCAGGGAACCACTGAAGAGCCAGGACCAAGACTGGTTCAGCTGGGTCTGCAGGGCTCAGAGGACTGACCATCAGAAGGCTCACAGATGACTGATCAAAGATCAAGTAAATAAAAGTCACAGGCCCTCACAGCCCAGGGGGACCCCATAGGGCACCTGGCTCTGGTCCCCAGGGGAGAGCTCTGTAGTCTCCCTGCCTTCTTCCTACAGAACAAGGAGCTCACTTCCTCTGGAGTCAGTACTGTTCATCCTAAGATGGCTCTGACTGTTACTCATTATTAAACATGTATTGAGCACCTAGGGAGTGCAAGGCCCACAGCCCTTCTTCCACAAGTGTCCTGACCTCCCCGCTAGGGAACTGCAGATTGTCAGGCCCTTGGCCCAAGAAGCCTGCCCCGTGTCTGCTCCCTCCATTCATGAGGCAGGGGAGCTGGAGTACATGGAAACAGCCAGGAGGTCCGACCCTGGGCCCTGTCAGACTCCCCACACCTGCCCACTAACCCAGGCCCACCTTAGCAATGCACTTGACCCACTCACGAGCCAGCTCTGCACTCTCCAGCCCAAACAGGTACAGCCGCTCTCCCTCTGTGTACACCTCAAAGGTGTGCTCAAAGCTGTAGATACACAGGCCAGGAGTCAGGCCCGCCCAGCCCAGCCGTGACCCACCCCACACAGCCCTGCCTCCACCCCCTGCCCACTGCCCTTTCCTCAGCCCCCTAAGAGGTGGTGGGAAAGCCCTAGACAGGGGCCTCAGGAGACCCGGCTCCAGCCCCAGGTTGCTGTGTGACCCTCGGAAGGTTCTGCCCTTCTCTGGGCCTATTTCCATTTCCTCAGTGGGGGGTTGGACCTTATAGCAATAACAGTCTGTGATTCTGCACCAGGGGTGCTCACCCATGGGTGTCAGGGGGGGGCACTGCCAGGCACACAATCTCGCTGGCCCGAATCTCCCCGTTGGGGGTCACCGCCCGCTCATTCTCATAGTAGCTCAAGACTCCGTCGCTAAGGACACACCAGCGTCGGCTGAACTCTGGGGAAAAGTTGGGCAGGGGAGAGCCATGAGGAAGCCCCCACCCTCCCCTGAAAACCACCTCTGTATCCTCCCTGGGCCCCCAGTCCCACCTGACCCACGTCCTCTTCATTCTGACTCACAAGCTTCCCCCAGTTCCATCCTCCTCCCTGCAGTCCGCTGCCCCAGACCAGCCCACACCTCATCCCTGGACCCCTGCAGTGACTTCTTCACTGGTTCCTAGCGTCACTTCTTCCAAGATTCAAGAGAGATCTGGGTAAAACCAGACTCCGTCTTTCCTCTGCTCAAAACCTTTCCATGTCCCCCCTCCCCTTATCCTACACCCCTTAGGCTGGCATACAAGGTCCTGCTGGGTCTGCCCCCACCCACATCTCCAGCCGCCTCTCTGACCACTCCCGGGTGCCTCACCCTCACTTTTGCTTACCTTGTTCCCTCCACCCATACCCTCCATCCTTCAAGTCCAGCCCATATGCCATAGGAAGGTTCCATGCCCACCCCGCGCTCTCACCCTCCCCTGCCAGTGGCACACATTGCCCTATGATCTGTCTCCTCCTATAATGGCTCTGAGGAAACTGACAAGATCCCAGAGAGGAAAAGAAATGGGAATCTGGACGAGGAAAGGCAGGAGAAAGAACAAAATGTCAAGGCCATGCAGGCCCATATAGTTCACAGCATTGAGCTTCACACTGTCTCAGAGCTTCCCGGCATCCAGGGCAAAAAGGATGACTCAGGCAGTTACATAAATGACATTATCAGGCAGAGGGAGATAGACTAGGGGCAGTGCCCCACGGGCAGTGAGGTGGTGAACAGCACAGAGTTCCAAAGAAATCTCTTTGGGTGCTAGAGGGCTTCACAGAGAGGCGCTGAGGGATATAGAGAGCAATGGTCTCAACAATATTCCCACAGCAGACACTGTCTCTTGTCCTGTCTGCAAGGATATGACCTCTGTCCTCTGAGGGCAGTGTGTCCCAGAGCCTGCCCCCCCAGGCCGGGCCCCTGCAGGAGCACCAGCCCTGCCTCAGTGACTCTTCGTCCTGCAACGTCGGCCAAGAGCCCTCTGTGCTAGGAGCTGTTCTAGGTGCTGGGGCTACAGTGGTGGCCAAGGGGAGCTTATATTCCAGTGGGGCACAGAGAATCACTAGACACATCTATAAACGGACAAATTAACGTCAGCTAAGCGGTGTGAAATCAGGGTAAAAGTAGGCTAAATAGGGCATGCTAGTTTGGATAAAGTGGTCCTGGATGAAGTCCCTAAGGAGTAACATTTAAACAGAGACCAGACTGGAGTGAGGGGACTGATCATGCAGATATTTTGGGGAAAAGCACTTTAGACGGGGGCAGAGCAAATGCAAAGGCCCTTGGGGAAAGTGAATATACATGTCTGAGAAACAGCAAGGCCAGTAAAGCTGCAGCAGAGTGGGTGAGGGGACAGGGGTCACAGGTCATGGGGTGGGAGGGCTGACGTGCAGGTCCTTGTGGGATGTGGGAAGGACTGCGGACTGTACTGAGTTGGGGAGCAAACGGAAGGCAGAGATGACAAAGGGACGGTCTCTAAGTTTAGCTCTGTCTGGCTCCAAATGCCAGATGCCCAGCACCCAGCAGGTGCTCAATAAAGGCTTTTTTAGCCTAAAGGAACTCTAGCTGTGACTTGTTCTGCAGTGCCAGGCTCTGCTCCCACCCCTACTGGCTCATTTATTAAGTATCTACTGTGCCCCAGAGACTACATCCCGGAAGCCCTCTAGGGTGACTCTGCCAGAGTACACTTGGCACCCTCATGCGTCCACCAGTCCAGCCTGCCCAGGCTTCTCTGGCCCTGCCACCATGCCAGGATGCCATGGCAGGAACGGGGTCTGGCCCGGCACCCACCTTCCCGGGCACGGCGGTCCTGTAGCAGCTTGCCGGCCGAGGCGGTCTTGTAGAGAAAGCCACTGTGGCTCACAGTTGGCAAGACAACTGAGTAGTGCTTTTCCAGGGGCTTCACTGAATCCAGCCGGGGTACCTCTTTAGGGAAGGCAGTGGGGGGGGGGAATGGCTGTTCATGCTCGCCATTCCAGGGTGTCCCCCTCACCCCCACCCGGGTTGAGCATCGAAGCTTACATTCGACTCACCAGCCCCGGACTATCACCGTCAGGCTCTCACTGCCACATCCAGGGCTCTGCCCAAGTCATTCTCCACTTCCCCCCCACCTTGTGCAAATTCCAAGGCCCAGCTCCAGTACCTCCCCTGCCAGGAAGCCCCCCTGACACCCCAGTCCGGCCCACCCCGCTCTCTCTGCAGAGGCACAGGACAAGCACACTAGAATGAGGGGTCTTAGGCAAACTCATTAACAGTCCCCAGAGGGAGGTTTGTCCCAGACAGTGCAAAGCCTAAGGAAGCAGCCCGGCTCCAGCCCTGCTCCCAGCAGTCCCAAAGCCCAGGCCAGCTTGGGTGGTCTCCTGTGCCTCCCCGGACACCTGGGCTTGCCCCAGCCCAGCACACCCCACCCACCCGTGGCCGCAAGCCGAGCTCTGGCCGCCGAGCTCCACCCTTGGTCCTCGAATATGGCCCCAGAGGCCAGCCCTGAGCCATGACCAGCAGTGCTCACCCCCACCAGCCGGAGACTGACAGCCAAATGGGACCCAACCCCAGTCTGCGACAGAGCCCCGCCCAGACACAGCAGCAGACAGGGCTGCCGTCGTCATGGGTCACCCGCACACAGAAATGCAACCCCCACACAGCAACTCAGATACTCTGTAGCTACACAAACCCCAAAGCCCTCAACGCCCCCAGGGGCAAGAAAACACAGATCCACAGCGGCTCAGAGATGCCACCCTGAAGGCCCACACTGCAGGTCAGGGAGGGACCCACAAATCCAGAAAGAGAGATGCAGAGACAAAGGGACACACACAGGAAGGGGAAGCCAGACGCACAAATGTACACTGACATGCAAACGCAAACATACCCCAAACCGCACACTGTTGCACCAGGGCCCCTCGAGGAGCTGCGATCACAGCTCAAGTGGTATGTACATCTGACCTCACTGGGGGACGCACAGCTTCTGGCAGACCCCCACCCAGCACCCCTATCAAAGGGCCAGACCGTGGCCGCAGGGAGGCCCCATCCCTTGAGGTGGACAGCCCCACCGGCCACTCACCCGTGGTCCGGTTGTTCCGAAGGAATTCCATCTGCAGTATCTGGCCTGCCTGCTCGGCAAGAGCCAGGGGTGTGGGAGCCTCAGGATCCCCTGAGAAGCAGTTGACCCCAGCCCCACAGCCCAGGAGAGCTTGGGTCTCAGCCAGGTCTGTGGTAGTGACTGCAGCACACAGAGCCTGGGAGAAGGGAGGGGGGAGGGCAGGGTCAGCCTCAGCTGGAGTGGGGGGTCAGTGGGAAAGGGGGCTCAGGGGAGGAGAGGAAGGAAGAGGAAGGAGTCACCCAAGTCTGGAGGCCCATCCTCAGGTTTGAAGAGAAGAGGCAGGAAGGACAGAGAGAAAGGAGAGGGGGAGGAAGAGAAAGGCCAAGGGATTAGGAGGGTGGATAGAGGCTGCCCCACAGAGGCTGGGGGTCCCAGCGGCCCAGGGCTCACCCCTACTAGCAGCCCCTGGGACCCAATCAGCTGCTAAGCCTGTTCTCTAGAGGATCTCAAGCTCCTTCTGCCTTATGGAAGGGCAGAGGGGGGTGCTTTGAAGCTAATTCCTCCCACATTTGAATTCCTCACCGCCTGCCCAGCCCTCCCGACCAATGGGATTTGCTGCCCCTCCTAGCTGGCGGGCTAGACTGGGCTGGGCTGGGGGCTGGACGCCTGGGTTCCTGGGAGGTGGAGGCCTGGCTCCCACTGGGCTTCTAGCCGGCCTGAGCCTGCCTGGGTGGGGCTGTTTGGGGGAGGGGCTGAAGGCCAATCAGAGGTCACAACTGGCATCCCCCTGCCTCGGAGCAGGCTACCTCCCACTCAGGCTGAGCCAGACCAGGGTCCAGGGCTTGGCTCCCAGCTTGTCAGGGCCTGGGGCCCATGTGGGGCCTCAGCTTGAGTGGGGTGTGGATGGGGGGGGGTGGGTCAGAGCAGCCAGCTGTTTTTCATGAGCCTGACAGGAAATAGCATCCCCATCAAGTTCACTCCTTTTGGCAGGATTCACAAGGAGCAGGACGGTTCGGGAGACAGAGGAATCAGGAGGGGAGGGAGGCAGACAGATGCTGGGGATGTGGACTTGGCCCAAGGGTCAGGCCTGACTCCTCCTTGCTTTGCCCCAACTCTCCCTGTGGCTTAGGCAGGGCCCTTCCGCCCTCTGGGCCTCAGTTTCCTCATATGCCAACTAATCACTGTAAGCTAATAGAAGAGATGGGCTGAGACAGAGCAATGAGGGGGGCAGAAAGAAAGGGGGTGGTCTCCAGGGGCCCCAGAGGCCCAGCGCCCTGACCTTGTCCAGTTCCTCCTGGTTGCCAAAGAGCGGGTGGTAACGGCGGTACTTGCCCTCACGGTATTTGGCCTCCAGGTGGCGCCGCCGGGCACCAGGGCTGCTGTTGGGCTGCAGAGCCTCACTGGGGGGCACGTTGGCTGCCCAGAAGCGGTTCCCAGTGCCATTGCCCAGCTGTAAGAAGAGCTGTGGGTGTGGGCAAGAGGTCAGACGGGCAGCCTATGGCCAGGCCCCTGTGTCCGGTAAAATCTTTGTTTTGAGGCTGTCAGGAGAGGGGCTGGGCAAGCCAGGCCACCCACCCACTTTCTCATCAGGGAAGCTGAGGTGCGGCCTGTCCTGTCCGTGGCTGTGGGCCCAAACTCAGGTCCTTAGCTCAATGATAGCCCAAGAGACAGACATTCCGACAGCTGGATGGCCCAGGCCTGGTCCCCAGCTGGGGGCCTTGCTATTTCCCCCACCTAGTCCCACATCTGGAACTCTGCATTCCTGAGGCTATCACTGCTTGGGCAGGGGTGGGGGTGGGGTAGCTAACCTGTCAGCCAATGGGGTGGGTAAGGATTTTGGAAACCTCTCTTGTCCTTGACGTTTCTTTCTGGGTTCAGGGGAGGAGGAACAGGGGCAGATGCAGGGATCTAGGTTATTAATCCTTTCACTCTGCTGACCATTTGTCTCACAGCCGTTTCCTGGGCCCTTCATCTTTGTCAAGTCCTGTGTGGGGTGCTGGGTCATGGAAGAGAATAAAGCAGAAACAGACCCTGCCCCCAGCCCCCCCCCCCCCCCCGACTCACTCTGTAACTTTGGGCAAGTCATCTTCTCTCCCTGGGCCTCAGTGTCCTATTCTTCAAACTGGGGATTCTAACCCTAACTCAGAGGGGATGATGGGACAGCCAAACTGCGTGGGGGTTTGCAGCTTAGCTGGGGCTGTCAGGAAGGCCCCGTGTGGTCAGCCTCCTGCTGCAGGATCTCCTCTGTAAGCACTGCACACCTCAGTGTGGGAACCCAAGTAGACAGGCGCAGCATATGCACACGTAAGTGTACCCCCAGGTGTACGTACTCACACCCACTGGAGTATGTGCGTGCAGATGAAGTAAATCGTTTAGGCTCTGCAGGACAGCTTCTGTTGCAGATTCCTTTTTTCTTTTTTTTTTTTTTTAACCAACCCTTTAAAACTGTAAAAACATTCTTAGCTCACTGGCCAATTTGCTGACTTTGCCAAAAAACAACTTTTCCAAAATCCCCACCCACTAGACGATCCCAAAGGTCTCTTCTAGCTCCAGGGGGCCGAGGTCTGTGAGGGGGGGGAGAGGGGTGGGGAGACTCAGGCAGCGGCGGAGTGGGGCGGACCCCAAATGCAGGTGGCAAGCAAGGCCTCCCCACCTCGATGAGTGTTTCCGTCCACACCTTCCTGTCCATCTTCAGGCTCCGAACCTTGGAGACCCCAGCGCCCAGGCCACGGTGCTCCCCTGCAGACAGAGGGCCCTCACCTTCACATGAGCACTGACCTTGCCACCCTCCCCGCCTCCCCGCGGAGCCCAAGCAGTGGCAGATAGGGAGAGGCCACTCCGGGTGCCAGCCACACACCCCCCTCCCTGCTCCAGGCACCACAGAAATGAGAAGTCACCTGGGCTCCTGCAGCAGTACCCCCCAACCAGGCCACTCTGCCCACCAACCACCGTGATCTTTTTTTTTTTTTTAAAGTAAGCTCTATGCCCAACATGGGGCTTGAACTCACGACCCCCCATCCCCACTCTGAGATCAAGAGTCACATACCAACTGAGCCAGCCAGGTGCCCCCAGAGTTATCTCCTTAAAATGCAAATCTCATTTAAAACCCCTGCTTTAGAGCCCCCAGTGGCTCCCCAGAATTAGATCTAAATTCCTTACCTCCTTCTCCTGCAGCTTCATTTCCCCAACCCCAATCCTGCTCAGCCATACTCTCCTCCCTCTTCTAATCTGCCAGACTCATTCCTGCCTCAGGGCCTTTGCACTCACAGTTCTTTCTGCCTGGACTCTCTTTCCCCAACTTCCCCGGGGCTGGCTCCCTCCTCACATTCAGGTCGTAGCTGACAGGCCATCTCCTCAGAGAGGGCTTACTGACAGACACATTCTCTGCCTAGCACTTTATAGCCTGATATTTCTATTGGTTCATATGTATTTTCTGCCTCTCTCCACTAGAATGTAAGCTGCCTGAGAGCAGGAATCTTGACTGTCTGCTTTAGTGTGTAGCCTCCGTACCCAGAACGAAGTCTGGCATGCAGTGAGCGCTTAGTAAATCTCTGTGGAATGAGAGGGCAGGGCGAGTTGGGGCTGCAGGGAATGCAGCCTTACTCAGCCACAGGTCGCACAGGCGCCCTGGGGTAGGGAGCAGGCTGGGGCACTCGGAGCGCCTAGTGCCACCTGGTTCTGGCTTCAGCCTCACCCCCTCTGCAGCCTCCTATGGAGCACCTCATCCACACCAGTCACCTGCACCCCTCCACGAGCCGACCCCTTTCTAAATCGAGTCACTTCTTTCCTGCACGCAGACCTCACAGCCCCGGGCCTCCTGGATGTTTGCCCTAGCTCAGCGCCTTCCCTAGAACTAGCCCCCGCCCCGGATCCCCGTCTCAAGCTGTCCAAAGCTGCCACCTGGGCATCCTCCGCTCCCCTGAGGGCCAAGTCCCTAACACCTCAGAGCGTCTGGCATAGCACAGACCCCCAATAAATGCCAGGTGGACAGGAACGCATCTCGGGCTCCCGCCTCCGTCCTGCTCGCCCTCCTCACCTGATCTGTCACGGGGACTTTGACACCACAGATCCCATACATCCCCCGAGTCCTCTCCGTCGCTTCCCCCGACCAGGCCTCAGTCTGTTCCTCTCTCTCGTGGAACCATGAACAGCCTCCCCGCCGGTCTCCAGTCTCACCCCTCCAACTCACATTCCACCCATCAGCCAGAGTCTGAGGCACGAATCGGACCTCCACCCCTGCCTCCCATCTCCTCCCACTGCAGGCAAAGCCCTGCCAGCCCCTCCTGCTCTGATGTGCCGGGAGGGGAGGGTGCTGGACCTCGACCGGCCTGGGCTCCAATCCAGACTTACTTGCCAGGCCACCCGTGACGAGCCATTTCCCTTCTCTGTGCCTCAGTGTCCTACCCACGGCGTGCGCAGTCGAATCCCTGCCTTGCAATCTCAGGACTGCAGGCTAATCACAGTGGGAAAGGCCTGGCGCACAGATGCAACTTCATCGACAAGGATCTGACTACCGTCTTGGCTTGGGCCCCTCCGGCCAGACAGGCCACCTGCCATCCCGACACGCCAGCCCTGTCGTGCCTCAGCCTGGTGCCCCAGCCCCACACACCTGCACAGCGCTTGCAGATGACGACACAGAGGTTGATGGAGGCCCAGTCAGGCTGGGCAGCCCCGCAGTCGGCACAGAACCTGTTGGGGGCCACGGCCCAGATGCGCTCGGCCACCTCCGAGGTAGACAGGGCCTCGGCAATGGCTCCCTGCATGGCCTCCAGCCACTGCTCCTTCTCTAGCTCCGACTCGGCTGAGAAGCTAGGGACACAGGAGTGGAGGATGGGGCTGGTGGGAGAGGGCTCAGACAGATTTGGGGGCAGCATGAAGAGGGACAGCACGAAGTGGGTGGAGCAAGGAGTTGAGCACTCATAACTGGAAGAGGGAGGCATCCTGGGTCTGTGAGGAAGGTGGGCATGGACAGAGGCAAGGGTACCATGAACCTAAGAGACACGTGGGGGCTGCGGGAGTCCAGAGCAGGCACTGCCCCACCCAGGAAATAGATAAGGCTGTTGGGAAGAAATGATGCCTGAGCTAAGCCTTGACAGATGAGAAGGGCTTAGCCAGGAGAAGAGGTGGAAAGGCGTTCCAGACAGAGGGGACAGCATGTGCAAAGGGGCAGAATGGCACACGGGCATTCCGGGACCTGCGGGCAAGACGGGCAGCCTGACAGAGAGGAGGCTGGGAGACATATAGGGACAAGCCTGTGCCGGGCAGAAGAGGTCAAAGTGCACGCAGAGGACACGAGAGAAGCAGTGGAGGGTTTCAGTGGGGCGGAGGAGAGGGTAAAGAGATGTCTTCCTCCAGTTCTTTCTTTCCCTGCCGCCACCACCCCACCTATGTGTGCATTCAAGACTCGGCTACCCCAGCAACCCACTACCGTGGCCAAAAAAGGCATCACTGCTAGAGATGTGACAGGCATTAACGCTGCCTGCCCAGAGGTGCTGGACACCGTGCTCATCCATGAAGGCCTGACGGGTGGAATCCGCAGGCTGCCAAGGCCTTGGCTAAGCACAGTGCCTGTCTGCGTGTTCTTACATCCGACGGCCTCAGCCTACGTATGTCAGGCCGGTGGAGGCCCTTGGTGCTGAACACCAAATCAACCTAAGTAAGGTTGATGATGACAAGAAACTCGGTGAATAGGCAGGCCTCTGTAAAACCAACAGACAAGGAAAATGCTGGAAAGTAGTCGCAGTTGTGTGGTAGTTAAGGATGATGGCAAAGAATCTCAGGCCGAGAATGTCATCCAAGATTACTTCAAAGGCAAGAAATAAACAAATAAAAACTTGGCTTTCAACAAAACGAAAAGAAAAGACCCCACTGGCAGTCACAGACAGGCAGCCAATGTATGAGGCAGTGCCGCCACTGGGTCAGAGGCCCCCCTGGCCTGGGACAAAAGGGGGAGGGACAAAGGGGAGGGGCCAGATGGAGGTGAGAGAGCCATGGAGGCAAGGCAGGGGTTGTGACAGGCATGCACGGGGCTGAGCGGGACAGGCAGGTGTCCCCATGGGTGGAGAGGGGACTGGGAGGAACAAGGAGTCGAGGAGGAAGTCACAGGGGGACATACATCCACAAAACTGTTAGACATGCAGGTCCGGAGCTCAGGAGAAAGTCCCTGCGGGCGACAGGGATCTCAGCTAAGGGCAAAGGCCATGACAGCAGAGGTGTGATGGCACTAGTGTTGACAGAGTGGCTACCGCGCACTGAGTCAGGTAACAGCTTTACAAAGACTGCCGTGGTCTTACTCGCAGAGGAAGAAACCGAGGCACAGAGAGGTCAAGCGATGTGCCCAGGTCACACAGTGACTCAGTGGCGGACCCAGGATGTTATGGACTGAACTGTGTCCCCTAGTGTGACTGCATCTGGAGATAGGGCCTTTAGGGAAGTAATTAAGGTTAAATAATGTCATAAGAGTAGGGCTCTAATCTGACAAGACTGGTTTCTTTATAAAAAGAGGAAGGGACACCAGATAGCTCACTCTCTCTACCTGCACGCAGAGGAAAAGCCGTGTGAGGACACAGTGAGGAGGTGGCCATCTACAAGCCAGGAAGAGGGGCCTCACCAGAAACTAACCCTGATGGCTCCTTGACCTTGGACTTCCAGCCTCTAGAACTGTGAGAAAATAAACTTCTGTTGTGGAAGCCCCCCAGGCTGTGCAACCTGTCATGCACGACTAATACACAGACGTGAACTCAGGCATGGCACAGTGCCTCAGAGGTGGCAGCTGATGGCCTGCGAGTGAGTGAGGGGAAGGGGGATGGTGACGGTCGGGGGAGGGGGGTGAAAGTGAGATTTCTTAGAAGGGAGGGGTCAGAGCAGGTTAGCAAGTAGAAGTAAAGGATTGGGGGGGGGGAGTGGGCAGGGCTGGGAAGGGAGGGGAGAAATCCATTCTAGAAGAAGGGGCAGCTTCCCACATAAGCAAGAAGAAAATCCTGGCAGGGAGAGGTGATGCAGGTAAGCGAGGGGAGGCAGGCTTACCTGAAGATGCGGTAGGGGGTGGTGAGGTCAAAGCTGCGCCGGTCTGCTTCCTTCACGTTGCCTACACTCATGTCAATGAAGGTGATGCCAATGCCCAGGTGGTACTCCTGGCAGGTGGGGGGAAGGGGTGAGGGCAAGGCCTGGGGGCAGGACTCAAGGTCCAGGGAGGGATACAGAGGAAGGGGACGTAGTACCTTAGGGACTAGAAAGTACCTTGGAAGGAGATAAAGAGGGCTCAGGAATCTGGACACGGGTAAATGGACCCAGGATCAGGGGCCATGTAGCAATAGGGAGGGGAAGCAGGAGGCAGGGCAGTGATGGGAAGATAATCCTCAGGGACCAGGCAGGGGACAGTGTCAGAACTAGGAGCAGGAAGGGTGGCCAGCATAGGGCTGAGCTCAGTCAGGGGAAGGAAGAAAGGGAAGGGGCAGGGCTGAGGAACCAGGTGGGCAGGGGGCAGGGCTGAGGGACCAGGTAGGCACGGGGCAGGTTGAGGGACCGGGTGGGCAGGGAGCAGGTTGAGGGACCAGGTGGACAGAGGGCAGGGCTGAGGACCAGGTAGACAGGGCAGGGGGCAGGGCTGAGGGACTGGGTAGGCAGGGGGCAGGGCTGAGGGACTGAGTAGGCAGGGGGCAGGGCTGAGGGACCGGGTGGGCAGGGGGCAGGCTGAGGGATTGGGTGGGCAGGGGGCAGGCTGAGGGATTGGGTAGGCAGGCAGTAGGGCTGAGGGACCAGGTAGGCAGGCGGTAGGGCTGAGGGACCAGGTAGGCACGGGGCAGGCTGAGGGACCGGGTAGGCAGGGAGCAGGGCTGAGGGACCGGGTAGGCAGGGAGCAGGGCTGAGGGACCGGGTAGGCAGGGGGCAGGGCTGAGGGACCAGGTAGGCAGGGGGAGGGCTGAGGGACCAGGTAGGCAGGGGGAGGGCTGAGGGACCGGGTAGGCAGGGAGCAGGGCACGTGGGCAGGGGGCAGGGGAGAGGTTTAGCAAACTGGCTGACCCCTTCGCACCTCCAGATTCTTGTACAGCTGCACTTTGTCCCCAACCACGGCCACATACAGTTTATTCTTGAAACCACGTAGTTCCAGGCTCCCAGCACGGTCAGGCAGCTCTGAGCCTCGAATACCCAAAGGGTAAGTGCTGGACTGCCGGGCCCGGGCAGCCTGCTCGGCCACTGCCTGCTGCAGCGCCTGCATCCACTCCTTCCGCTCCGCTGCAGGCGCAGGGGAAAGAGTCTGAGCTCAGCCTGGCAGCCCTCCAGGCTCCTCAGACAACACCTCCGCCAGCAAGACCCCAGACTGGCCCGCCTCTCACTATCTCTGAGTTCTCCGACCTGGACAAGCCACTTGGCCTACCTGAGCCAATTCCCCTGTAAGTGGAAATACGTGGTTCTGAGGACTCAGTGGGTATCTCAAGCACAGAGCCAGTCCGACAGCGCCCCCTACTCTCTCCTACCTCGTGGAGGATCGACTCCTCTCTGGGTTTGATGTGGGGGGAGCAGAGGTGCCCTGGTTCTCCCCCACCGCACTTATCGGGCCACACTGCCAGTCTTCTCCCTGCCCCAGTCCTCACCATCGCTCTCTGCCCGGAAGGCAAAGGTCCGGTTGTTCGTGATCACTTCAAACTTCTGGTCCCCGATGGCGGCCACGCGGGAGATGCAGGCCACAGAGATAAAGCGCTTAGAGTAGGCGTCCTGAGGAAGAGAAGGAAGCCGTACTGTGGGGGGTGGGGCACCCAGAGGCCCAGCCCTTCCTTGGCTCCCTCAACCTCAGCTGAAGCCAAGGCTAACTGCAGCTCCGTCTCCCACAGGTGGTCAGGGACGGCCCCTACACTGACACTGACCACAGCCCACAGCTGGCCGACGGGCCAGAAGGCACGGTTCACGGAGTCAGACTGGAGCTCTGGTGAGGACTCGTCTGGGGAGGGACTCCACCTGCGTCCAGTGTCAAGGATTGGTCTAGGGCCAGGATGGAGCAGGGGTCCTGTCAGGGCCAACACAGGCCTCACCTTGTTACTGTCAAAGTATCGCAGGTGATCGGCATCCAGTCTCACCCATCGCTTCTGATAGATGTAAGATCTGGAGAAGTACAGACAGAGGGACAACAGAGCAAAGGATTAGAGGAGAGGCTCTAAGGTGACCCCAACCCCCTACGGCAGCCACATACAAAGTTAGCAATAGCCAGATTCAAGGGAGGAAGGAATCTAAATGGTCACTGAGAAGATGGACTTTCCCTACAGCAAGAATGATTAAAGGCAGACTCAGAGTAGGACTTCCCAATTAAGGTTAATAAAACATAGGTCTGGTGGGGATGATCGACTGTTACAGTCTGCCTGGAGAGAGACCTGTTCAAATACCCTTAGCCCCTCTGGTGTTCAGATCTGGTATACCAGGATCCTAGAGCGCTCCCATCTCCATGCAGAGAACCAGCAGGACCTAACAGGTCTCACTTACCCCTGCGGTGGGTTCTTATCCAGCCAGCCGGCCTTGATGACCGGTGTGATGGGGGTGGAGCCCCCAGGGAGCCCGTCCATGGGGTGTGGTGGGAGCTCGGGGATCAGGAGGCTGCTGGGCAGGGATGAGCTCAGGCTGCTGGTGTGCCATCCACCACTGGGGAAAGAGGAGAGGAAATGAGGGAGCCCAGGAGGGGGCTCCCTGGGGGAGGGGCCGAAGAGGTGGCATGGCCGGGCCGGGCTGGGGAAAGGAGGGTGGCTGGGTGGGACAACCACTGGGGAAGAGTGGACACCTACTTGGGGATGCCCTCGTAGGCGTGGTCATCCTCATCTTCATCTCCTTGGTCGTCGTCCCCAGACAGTTCCTCCCCCTCGCTCAGCAGACTGGCCACACGCACAGCCCGTGGGACGTGGCTCACTGGGAGCTCCTCCTGGCATCGCCCCCCCAGACCCACTCAGCATCATGCTTCCCTTTGAGTCCCAGATCACACCCACCCAGAGACGCCCCACGGTCCACTCCATCCAGGACCCACACAACTCAGCACTTTCCCTGCTGTTTCCACACCCTCCCCCTGCCGGCAGACTGCACAGGGACCCAGAGAGACAGCATCAAAGACGAAGATGAAGGGATAGTGAAAAATACTCAGGGATGGAGAGTGAAGACACCCGTGGGGCCCAGGAACACAGAAAGGGAAAGAGACAGAGGGAGACTCTCCAAGGGAGAAGTACTCAAAACCCCAGGGGAGAGAGGAGGCCACACACAGCCGTCCAGATGTGGCTGGAGACTGGAGCTGGGGCCACAAGCAGGTGCCCGCAGACCCCTGGCCCAGAGCTCAGGTGCTATGCTCCATCCCCAAGGCCTGCATGGCTAGGCGACAGGGGGGAAGGAAGCTCTCCCGGGAACTGACGGCTTTCTCTGGTGGTCCCCAGGGTCTGCAAGGCAGCTGGGCAGCCTACCCTCCGCTCTGACCGACAGCCCAAACCCTAATCATCATTGGCCCCACCTTCTTGGTCATCAGGCCGGCTGGGGCCCCTGGCCCCTCCTCTGGAACCTCATCGTAGTCAGAGTCATCTGAGGAGAGAGGGGGTGGGGAGGGGGTTAGACTCAGAAGCAAGGAACCTAGCCTCCCCTCCTGGGCACCCTGGCCTGGCTTCACATGAGCCACCCTCAGTCTAAAAGAGACCCCCACTCCAGCCTGGCTTTCAAAAATAGGCACAAGGGACAGGAGATGCTATTAATACTCTCAGGGCTTCATAGGACAGTACTAGGGGGTGGCCAAAGGAGAAGCCAGACCACCACAAGAGGTCTGAATAGGCGGCAAGTTTGGGGGTCAGAGGCAGAGGCTGTCCAGAAAGGCTAAAAAAGTAATGAGAATCAAGAATCAAGAAAAATGGACAATCCCAGGAAAAGCAAACCATCGACAACCACGGGAAACATTCCTAGACTTTAAACCATGAGCGACTCAGAAAGTTTGCCACATGCACTTAACAGTCCGCAGGTCAGATAGGTGGGTGCTGTCTCCACCTCGAGGATGAAGAGAATGATGCTCACCTGTCCGGGGCCACACTGTGTTGGTGGCAGAACCCACCAGAAAGTTCGATCCTTGCATCCTTGCAGACTCTTGAGGGGCCCTGATTCCAGGCTACGCACTGGGAACCCCATGCCCGGCTACGGCACTCACCGAACTCTGGGAGCAGGCGAACAGGCTTTGGGGGGATCTCCGGGGGGCTGGGAGGTGGAGACGGGGACTGTGGAGGCACCCGGGGGAAGGTGGCGGGGGGCTCCTCAGGCTCTGGCTGGGGAGGGGATGACAGCGGTGGTGACAGTAGCTCCTCTTCCTTGGAGGGAAGGCTGGGAAGAGACGAAGGGCACCAGGGGGTTAGCTCCAGGCAGCTGAGTCACTGGGCTGGCTCACTATGTGACAGAGCCAGGACTCAAACCCACTGAGCCCCCAGCTCACCTGAGCTGCAGCAAAGCTCATTCTTTCCATAAACTCAGACAGGAGCCCGCCACCCCTCACCTCACTCCCCTGCCCGCAAACCTCCAAGCTCCTCAAAGGAAGCAGGCCTCTTCTTTGGCCATGAGCTGGCCCTGCGTTTCTCTGACAGGGTCACCTGTCCCCAGTGCTCTAGCTTTCAGCCACATGTACCCATAGGGTCTCCAATCTAGAAGAGGGATGCCAGCCAGAAGGGGCTGGAGGTGGTCCGCATCCTAGCCTGGGGGAGTTAGGGAAGACTGGAGCAGGTGATGTTTGACCTGACCTTTTAAGGATAGGAAGGCATTTGTTGGCGAGTGGATGGGTCAGGATCAAAACGGGCATCCAGGCCAAGGGCACAGATCAGAGCCTTAAAAACCAAGTCCTAAGGCCCTGATCTGTGGGTTCCTGGCTCAAGACCACCTTCTCTCTTGCCCCAGACGAGGATGTTCACCACCCCCTGGGTGCCCTCAGACCCCTCACACTCACCTGATCCCACCATACTGGTCTATTTTTTTAAATTCCAGTACAATTACCATACAGTGTTATAGTGGTTTCAGGTATACAGTATGATGATTTCTACACATTTCTCAGTGCTCATTAGGATAAGTGTACTCCGGATCCCCTTCACCTGTCCCCCCCATCCTCCCATTCCTCTCCCCTCTGGTAACCACCGATTTGCTCTCCGAATTTAAGCGCTGTTTTTTTTGTCTCTTTTTTGGTTATTTGTTTTGTTTCTTAAATTCCACATATGAATGAAATCCTATGGCACTTGTCTTTCTCTGACCGACCTATTTCACTCAGCATCATAGCCTCTAGGTCCATCGTGTTGTTGCACATGGCATGATCTTCTTTTTTATGGCTGAGTAATATTTTATCTATATCTATATCTGTATCTGTATCTATATCTATATCTATATATGTATCTATATCTATATCTATATCTATATCTGTATCTATATATGTATCTATATCTATATATGTATCTATATCTATATCTGTATCTAGATATGTATCTATATCTATATATGTATCTATATCTATATCTATATCTGTATCTATATATGTATCTATATCTATATCTATATATGTATCTATATCTATATCTATATCTATATATGTATCTATATCTATATCTATATATGTATCTATATCTATATCTATATCTATATCTGTATCTAGATATGTATCTATATCTATATCTATATATGTATCTATATCTATATCTATATCTGTATCTATATATGTATCTATATCTATATATGTATCTATATCTATATCTATATCTATATATGTATCTATATCTATATCTATATATGTATCTATATCTATATCTATATATGTATCTATATCTATATCTATATCTATATCTATATATGTATCTATATCTATATCTATATATGTATCTATATCTATATCTATATCTATATATGTATCTATATCTATATCTATATATGTATCTATATCTATATCTATATCTATATCTATCTATATCTATATCTGTATCTGTATCTATATCTGTATCTATATCTATATCTGTATCTATATCTGTATCTGTATCTATATCTGTATCTATATCTATATCTATATCTGTATCTGTATCTGTATCTGTATCTATATCTGTATCTATATCTGTATCTATATCTATATCTGTATCTGTATCTATATCTATATCTATATCTATATCTATATATGTATCTTCCACATCTTCTTTATCAACTCGTCTATCGAGGGACACTTAGGCTGCTTCCATATCTTGGCTAGTGTAAACAAGTCCACAGTAAACACAGGGGTGCATACACTTTTTTGAATTAGTGTTTTCATTTCCTTTGGGTAAATACCCCGCAGTGGAATTACTGGATCGTAGGGCAGTTCTATTTTTATTTTTTTGAGGAACCTTCATTCTATTTTCCACAGTGGCTGCAACAATTTGCATTCTCATCAACAGCGCACGAGGGTTTCTTCTGCTACACATCCTTGCTAAGGCTTTTTGCCTGTCACACTCCTCTTGCACACGGGCCCCTCATCTCTATCACCTTCCCCACCCACTCCCCTGAAACCCTTCCCCGACTCCAAGGCCAGGTTCAGGGCCTCCTGGGCTCCCACAGCCACAGTGCTCTGTGTATCTGTTCTCACACAGATCACACTGCTCCTTACAGCCTGGGGGTCTCCTGGCTTGGGCATTGGACATGAGTTTGAACCCTGCCTCAGTCTCGGTTCCTGTGTGTCCAAGAGAAAGCACGGAGCCTCTCTGAGACTCAGTTTCCTCTTCTGTAGAGCAGGGACTACATCACCGGTCTGGCGGGGTGTTGGGAGAATTAACCAAGACAAGGCATGCTGTGAGCCCACACAGCTGGAACAAGTCACCGAAGCCCCAGAAACCTGGCCCCGCCCACCGTCTCAGCCAGCGTCAGGCAGGGGCCAAGGAGGAACACCAGAGTGGGCGAGCAACTTGTCTCACTGGTTATTTTCAGCCTGGTTATTGCCCCAACGTTCCTGGCAGTGACTGGCAGAGTGTGTCTACCGCAAACGCAAGCGAGGGCTGGGGCACGATCGTGATGCCAGACCTTTGTTTCTGCTGGTGCCTCCTCCAGGAACCCCTTCTTCCTGGGCTCTGACTAGAGAACATCCTCTTGTCCTTTAACTCCAAACTTAAGCTCTGCTTCTCTGAAAGTCTTTCCTGACCCTCTTTCACACTCCCCCAGACCCTGCCCATCTTCCCCTCTGTTACAAGCTTTCAACAAGTTATTCCAAACAACATTTTTTAAAGTAGCCCCGTGCTTTGTGCCAGGCACCCTGCCAGCATCTAAGCCGAGACCTGACCCCTGACTCCACCGGAGAACCACACTCCTATCATCCTGTGCTCTCATCGCCTCCTCTCCGTGTAAGAATCTGACCTGCAGTTCGCTTTCTCACGCTGCGGCCCTAGAAACCTGCTGCACGTGGTATGACAGCCACGCGCCTTGGACAAAGTGGCCTGAGGCGCTGTACCTAGACTAGAAACTGCAGGTGCGCTCTCCGCCTGGGGGAGAAGCCGGAGCTTCGGGCTTCCCTGAGGGTGCCAGCTTGTAACTGGCCACATCCCTTGTAGGAACCTGAAACCACACCTGTGGAGTCATTACAGGACATACTGGCCCCTTGAGTCAAGATGTTTCAAAGCCAGGGTGGCTCGCACGTCTGTCGGTCGTGAGTCTCAGTCCCCTACCCCTGAGCAGTCTCCTAGGGGGCCGCGGAGAATGGCTCCCAGACAGCTGTGTGAATGGTGGCACTGAATACGACTCTGGTGGCCGGCCCTTCCCTCCCTAAATGCTTCTCGGGGGATCGGACGCCAAGGGGGCCTATGGTACTCTCGAGAGCCGGGGCTAAGAAGACCCCCTGGTGGGCACTGCATCAGCTGTCTCCCCTCTTTGACCCGGAGTCTCTTTAGGCAGGAGCAGTTTCAGGCTTGATTCCTTACCCCACAGCCCAGCACAGGAAGTGGCTGAGTCAGCAACAGAAGCATGCTGGGTGAGCGGGTGAGCGGGTGAGCAGCCAGACAGACGGGTGGGTGGATGACAGAACAAGTGAGTGGCCGAATGGATGGGCAAGTGGTGGACAGACGGGTAGGTGGATAGGCTGGCCATCACGGTGGAGAGAAAAGCGAATGAAAGGGTGAAGGAAGAGCTAGAGACTGAGTAAGTACCCACAGGTCCAAGGGTGTGACCCCAGCTGGTCAGCTGCAATGTCCTTGGGGACTTCCTGACAGGCAAAGCAGTCTATCACACACGGTCTCCCAGACCCCAAGCAGAAGGGGCCCGTGGGGGCCTGGCCTGTGATCGGCTGAGAGTGGAACTCCAGGCTGTGAGGCCAGTGCCAGTCAGACTGACCCAGAGGAAATGGGGACAGGCTGTGCCCCTCCAATGCCAAGCAGTGCCGAGTGCTCCCCTGATCTCCCCCAGGACTGAGGGCCAACGCTGTGGGGAAGATCGTGGCCACAGAGCATCCTCAGAGCCGAAGAAGCAACTGCCCTCCCACTCCTGGACCCCGGCTGCCCCCCATCACTGTCCTGTCTGCAAGGGATCTGCCCACCTGAGGCCTGTCTCCCCAGCCTGTGGGTTCCCTGAGGCAGGTGCCACACCCACCTTCTTCGCTATTGCATGCCAAGCACGCAGCAGGGACGAACAAATGAATGAAGACATGGATTAACTAATTCTTATTAGGATTCTGTGTGTGTATATATTCCCAGTTGTCTTCTAAGTACTTTACATGGATTCATTCATTTACTCCTCACAAGGGCTCTATAAGGTATGGCTTACTGTTATCCCCACTTTACGGATGAGGAAACTGAGGCACAGAGACACAAAGTAATTCGTCCTGGATCCCACAGCTGGGATTTGCACCCTGGCACCACAGCCTGCAGACTCAACCACAGGGTCGAATGAGGCCGCAGCCAGATCTGGGAGCTTCTCTGAGGCCTGCCTTCTTACACTAGCCACCCAGCTCAGGATATAGGCCGCTCTGGACTTGCTATCCAAGAGGGAACGCGATCACAGCTCTGATAGCAATTGTGACCATGGCAAGAAGGAAGAGGGGAACAGTGCAAACGGCTCCTCTTCCAGCACAGTCTTTGCAGGCAAATGGCTATGTGCCAAGCGAGCGGAAGTAAGGGGACCCCCCCATGGACCTCCAGGCCTCTTTCTAGCCCCCTCTTCCAGGAACCTTCCTGGCTGACCCCCGCCTGCCTACCACAGGGGACAGGGCCATGCTGAGTCACAGCCAGGCCAGGAAAGGAGAAGTGGTATCCGGAAGGCACAGTATAGTGGGAAAACCCCAGAGGAAGGGACAGTGTCCGCAGAGTGCCCCCACCCCAGCTGGGGTCCTGGCTACTCAGTGCCTGCAACCCTAAGAGCCACCTCGGCTCCAATCTGTACCCGAGGCCCAGCTGGGATGTTTCCTACCGGCCTCTGGACCCATTAGGCCAGAAGACTGGCCCCAATCCTGAGCCCCAAGCATGAGCACGTGCCTCCCCCTCCAGCTCCTGGCTTACACTGCTTGCTTCCTCCTCACCACCCTCTCCTTCCCATCTCAGCCCATGGAAAGCCCACGAGTACCTAAGAACACAGTTCAGTGGGCCTGCCCTCAATGGGCCTCCACCCGCCCCTGGCTCCCCTGCTCCTTCAGCCCCTTTCTCCTCTATCCAAGTGACAGGTGGACACATCTGCTCCCCCCACTATGTCCAAGTCAAGACCGAGCCACTCCTGGACAGGGGCAGAGGCTGGTTCACCTCAGCATGGGACCTCAGCCTGAGAAGGTTCGTTTAATGGAATCGGGGCGAAAACACACACCCGACCTTCAACGTGGGGGCGGGGGGACATGTGAGGGTCCCAAGTCAGAACGGGTAAGAAGAGGGTGACCATATAATTAATCGTAGGAAACAAAAATCATATAAACCAGAATATTTCTGACAGTTTAAAGAGGCACTATTAGTGACTATGTCAGAGAACGGTTATAAACAGGGCCCCGTCCTGGGCAAAATGAGATGTGTGGTCGGTCTCGCTAAGAGACGAGCTGGAGGCGGAGCTGGCTCAACCCACTCAAATCCCAGCCTGACTCTACGTCAGTTTTTGACCTCACAAAGCAGGTCACTTTACCTCTGAGCCTTAGTTTCCTCTCTGACCTGCTTCCAGGCTTATTGACAAGTCAGCAAGGAAAGCCATCCCCACAGGTCATCAGCACAATTCTTCCACCCTGGCTGCGATGGAAGAGGGTGGGCCGAGAAGCTTCTTCGTGGCCTCCACCCCTACGGCGGCCCCGGGCTCTCCCTTCCTATCTTTCAGTCTATATCAATCTCTGGCCAAAGGAACCAGGCTTCACCATAAGGACAGATGGGCCAGCAGAGTGGGGCAGTCTGACTATCTCAGGCTGGCCTTGAACTCATCCCCTACTCACATTCCAGCCATGCCTGTCTGAGCCGTATCCCATAAGTGCATACTTGCAGGCGTTTGCGTATGTGGCTCCTTCCACCTGGAACAGCCCTCCCTGTCCACAGTACAGCCTCCCCCTCCACTCTGTGCCTCCTCTCGGGCTCCAGGCTGGGCTGGGGCCTCCCTGGGGCTCCTCCAGCCTCCATGCTTTTGATCACTCAGTAGGGTTGTGTCTATCAATGTTTGCTTCACTGAACTGACCTCAGAGGACCAAGGACCCAGGCCTACACGCTGTCTTGGATTCAGGGCCTTCCCCCTGAAGTGTCACACAGGCCTTGGAAGGACCCAGGCGAATCTCAATCCCTGGGCTCTCACTGGCAGGGCCGAGAGGTGGGATGAGGCCCAGTGATCTGCCCACATCTGTCTCCTACCCTGACCTCCCCTTCCCACAGGGGCAAACCTTCCCAGCTGTCCACTTCCTCATTTGGGCCCTGGCTACACAGGGCTCAGGCCTCAGGCCTGTGCTTCTTGCTTCCTCCGTGGCTGCCCCTGTCCTTCCTTCTCCATCATGAGACCCAAGGGTCAACCCCTCCAGCACTCCCCTGCTCTCTTCTGTTAGTTCTATCCAAGTCACAGCCTAGAAAGCCCTTCCTGGGCTTCCCCTTGCTTAGACGTAGACCGCAGCATGCCCCTCAGCCTCCGCGCATGCTGTGAGCCCCCTCAGGCCCATCCCTCTCCATGCCATGACATCACCCAACACAGAGGGGGCTTCGGAGAGTACGTGTTGTGACTGAATGACCAGCACCCCACTCGCATCCTGCGCGTTGGAGAAGGGCAGCAGCTCCCCCACCCCTCCACAGAACAGTGGATTAACCTGGCATCCACCCGCACAACCAAGGCTCATTCAGCTCTTAGCACTTCTCCCTGGAACGACAGCTGCCACTTACTAAGTACCCACTATGTGCTAAGCAGTCTTCTGGGAGGCTTTTTCATTTAACCCCCGCAAGTTCTAGATCATCGGCTCCATTGTACTCAGGACATGCCTCCAGGGAAGTCCACTCAGCTGCTCCTTCGTCTAAGCTCACAGAGCCTGTTGGGCCCTTCGTGGCATGTAGGCACCAGGCCTACACTGAGCTTTCCCACAGGCAAGCCGTGCTGTTGTGGGCAGGAGGAGGCAGAGGCCCAGCTCGCCCACGGCAGCTCTTCATGCTTCCCGGGTCTGGCCCTGTGCTGGTTCCCGAGGGTTACGGGGCAAGGAAGTTCATCCCTGAGGGAGCCCATGGCCGCATGGACCCTGACCCCCACATCCTGAGTGCCCAGCTGTCCTGGCAGGAGGAGAAGGGGCAGGCAGGTGTCTACTGAGCCCTGTGGAAAGATGAGCCAAGGGCACAGGGCAGGGCTGGATGCACAGACAGGACCTAGTGACCCAAGCACAGGGTTGTGGAGTTCATGAGGGGCCCACAGCAACTGTGGGGAGGGATGGCCAGCCCAGCCCCCCCAACATCATAGGCACCCACTCCTCTACTGCCCTGGGGAAGTGGGGGAGGAACCACACCAAGTAAGTGCCAGCCCTCAGTAGGTCTCAGCCCTCAGTAGTTCTCCCTATTACCCTGGACTCAGTGGGAGGGCAAAGGGGTTCGGGTAGGAGCTGCCCAGAGCCACAACACCCTTGAACTGGACACTGAGAGAAGCCAGAACTGAGATCAGCACCAGGTCCCGGAAGGGCAGACACCCACAGAGGCCGCAGAGGCAGTCTCTCGCCACCCTGGGCTCCCAGTGGGCCCAGTGGACAGGCTAATGGCAAGATGGGGGCCTGAAAAGTCCAGGGCAGAGGGAAGGAAAAGAGAAGGGAGAAAAGGAAAGGGCAAGAGAAAAACAGAAGATGTGGAGAAAGTGAAAGAAGAGAGAAAATTCTGAGAGCAAAAAAGTGAGGGGTGGAGGGAGTACCACAGCAAACCCTGCCCAGAGGGGACAAGCTGACCCTCAGAAGGTGCCTCCCTCCCCACCCTCCGCTGACAGCCCAGCCCAAAGCTGCCCCTCGCTCACCCTCAGACGTCCACCAGGTCCTGGGCCGGAGGACTCCCACAGCTCTGCTCGACAGTGCTGTTTGCCTGACCAGGCAGCCTGTCTGAGCAGGGCTGGTCTGGCAGACAGCCAGGCCCCTGTTCCCTGGGTGTGTCTGAGGCCGTGTCGGGGTTCAGGTACCGCTCTGCGTGGCTGTGATCACTTGTCTGAGTGTGTGTTTCTGTGTAAAACTGGATCTGTCCAGGAGTGAGTGAGTGTGAGAGTGTGTGTGTGTGTGTGTGTGTGTACATCAGCTCTGGCTCCCCTGGCTTCCTGCTCTCCTCCTCCCCCACCCCCTGCCGCCCTGGCCAATACACACACTTCCTGAAAACACTGAGAAAGAGAAAAGTCACCCAGAATCCCCTGGGGCAGACACTTCCTCCCCGCCCCCAGCCTGCCCCCCCCCCCACCCCAAGTTGGAATGGGACAAGCCACCCCAGTGCTGCCTAGCAGGGCCTTACAGCGTAGATCCTCAGGAAGCCCTGGCCTTGGCTGGCCCCTCTCCACCCCCGCAAGGAGGCCCAGAGAGGCTGGGGAAGAGGCTCTTTGAAGGGAGCAAGTTCTGCCCCAGCAACAAGTGATCAGCCTTCAGGAAGACCCGGGATTGGCCAGGCTGCAGAGCAGTCAGGGGCACAGGTGGGAGGCCTTGCAGCGTGATCCCAGCTGGCAGCTGCCCACCTTGGGCAAATACTCCCTCTTTGGAGGTATCTCCAGGCATCTAGGCAGGTATCAGAGGTGGAAACTGAGGCCCAGAGCAATCTGAGAGGGGCTCTGTGGAGTGACCTTGGAACCCTAGATCAGAAAAGACCCCTCTCCCACTTGGGGAAGCAGGCTCAGAGGGCTCACATCTATTACACTTGGAGCTGAATAGACCGGGCCCCAGCCCAGGAGGCAGGGTCTGAACATTGGCTTCCACTCTGCTGGGCTGTAGGACTCTGGGCAAGTTTCTCAGCATGTCTGGATTCATCAACAAGTTTCCTATCACAGGCTTAAATAATGGTGGGGGTGTAGACCCTTGGAGAGGTGGAGTGGAGTCCTTCCAAGCCAGGCAGCATGTGAGCCTGGTTCTGAGAGTCCTGACCCGGTTGGGGCAGGGAGGTGGCAAACCTGTCTCTGCTCATTTCCTGCCTGCCTCCTCGAAGGCCTCTGCCTTCCTAAGACATCTGGGGTGATACAGGTTGCCTGGTGGGAAGGGATGTGGGGTGGTGAGCTTGGGGCCCTTTGACCCTATCGTCTAATGTCCAGTGTGTGCTGAGGGTGCTCTGGGGGTGCTGAGCCCACGTAGTGGCACACGTGTCAGCGCTGGGCAGTGCAGAAACTCAGGCAGTCTTCATCTATTCGCGCACACAACGAATACTTTTGGAGGGCCCACTGGGCACCTGGCTCTGTTGCAGGTATTGGGGATTCAGCAGTAAACAGAACCCCCAAGAATCCTGGCTCTCACGGAGCCGACACTAGTGGGCTTGGCAGCACGTGGACACACACTGGCTCACACCCAGCCATGTACAAATAATACACAAGCCCATTCACCACCCACAGCACAATGGCCTCACAAATGGACTCACGCTACTGGAGGTCCCACCGCGCCAGTACACACGGGCACACGCAGGTGTGCACGCAAGCCCTGATGAACTCACACGCGCACACACCAAGCAAGTAACCACGGAAACCGCGTAAATCCCCACTCACATGGACATATGAGGACCACATATGGCCTCCCTGAAAACCCGTGCAGAAACGTAGATACGCAGACACACTACTATTGTGACGGCTTGCACAAACACGCGCACCCACGGGTGCATGCCTACACACTGGCTAGGCATGCCCTCCCACGCAGCCACTGTCCCAAGAGTACACACATGCACACGCAGCAGATAATCCCAAATTCCACTGGGGACGCTGGTGATGGGCCAGAGCCAGGCAGAAGCGCTCACTTGGTCACCCCAGGAACTGGTGTAAGAGGTCCGCAGATTGAGAGAGTGAGACCCCTGTCACTCAAGGGTGCAAGCAAGGACCCAAAGGCCATATCAGGAAGAAGGGACTCCTACAAAGGGGACAGGAGCAGGCCACGTTGAACAGCCTTCTGCCATACACCAAGGAGCCTGGGGTCCTGAGGAAGCGGCTGTGGGGGAGAGCCATCCCGGTCCCCTCCCTGCCCGGCCTCCAGCTGTTACACATACATGAAGCTCCATCTGCAGGGAGCTCTTCTGCCACTGGGCTGTAAGGGTTTTGTGCACCCTGGAAGTCAGGGTGCTGGGACCTGCAGCTGTCCGCCATTCCAAATGTCAAAGACCCCTGGACAAGGAAGCCAGGCTTGGCAGCTCACCTCCCATCATGCTCTGCCCTAAGAAATAGCCCCATGCGGTAAAGCATAATTGTCTACAAATTCTCTCAGCATGGGATGAATTTGGGGTCCTCTACAAGGGGGGCCAGACTCCTGAGCGTGGAAGCCTGGCCTCCCCCACAGGTCGGCTAAGTGACTAAGTTCACACTGACGCTCTGAGGGTGGGAGCTGGTATTCTGGAGCATAGACAGGACCCTTGCTCTACCCAACAAGCCTCCTGAACAGAGATGTTGGTACCAGGAGGGCCAAGGAGGGCACCCGAAAGAGAAACAGGCCCAGAGGGGGAACTGCCCATCAGGCACACAGCTGGCTGGGCCTGTCCCAGGTATTCCGCCTCGGAAACAGGAATCCAGGCCTCCACTCCCTCAATGACATTTGCCTCCTCAGCCTCTGTGAGCTGCCTGTCCTTGTTCACCTACTCCCATCCCTAGAGACAGATGGACAAACAGACACAGATACACACAGACACACAGAGACACATACATATGCTCTTTCTCTCCCTCAGCCCCTCCCCACGATGAGAGAATGAAAGGAAATAGAAATGGATGCGGCACCTGGTGGCTCAGTCATTAAGCTTCTGCCTCCGGCTCAAGGTCATGATCCCGGGGTCCTGGGATGGGGTCCTAGGATCAAGCCCCATGTTGGGCTCCCTGCTCAGCGGGGAGCCTGTTTTTACCTTTCCCTCTGCCCCCAACCCTGACCCCAACACCGCTCGTATCCCGTCCCGGTTCACACCCCACTCCTGCTCACGCCCCCTCCTCACACTCTCTCACGCATGCATGCTCTCTCTCTCAAATAAATAAATAAAATCTTTAAAAATAAAATAAAATAAAATAAAGAAGAACGGGCTCATGCATGTACGAGAGTGGCCACTAGAGGGCACAAGGGCTCCAGGAAACTCTAATCTAAACCATGAGCCAGGCTCCTAGGGGTTATAGTACCATCCCCCGCTGCGTGAACCCAGGAAAGGCAAAAACCCTTTTCGTGCTTCCAGCAATTAAACCTCAAAACAGCACAGCCCTGGCTTGGCCTTCAGGCCCCTTACTACTAATGCCCCTCTCCAGGCAGGGAAAATCTCCCAGACCCTCCGCACAGGGGCTCCCTGAGCATGCACTTGGCATGGATCCAGCTAGCGCTCCTCTCCCTTTTCTGAGCCTCAGTTTCTCTGCCTGCAAACAGGACACAAATCCCCCAGAAGCCTTGAGCAGGAATCAAGCAAGATCGTGTAAGTGAAGCACCCAGCATAGTGCCCAACGATAGGGACCAGGAGACCTCTCTCTACACATCCTTTCCTCCTCCGAAAAGCCTTCCCAATTAGGCTGACTTGGTCCAAGCACCGCAGTAATCTCCATTACACCCCTGAACACATATCCAGCACCAGCTGGGGATGCTCCTTCTCCATTGGGCACCCCAGCAAATGGCAGGAATGGAGGGCATATGTGAAGCAGGTTAAAATGGACTGCCCACAGAAGTAGGAGGAAACTCAAGGAAACAGGAGTACAGGGAGCCAGGAGAGGAGAAAACAATTCTGGGAGGGACAGTGAGTAGACTGCACCCTGAGAAGTGTCCCCAGGATTTGGGGACACGTGGTAGGAGCAGTGTGGGGGGGGAAGACAAGAGACAGTCCCGCTCCCCCAACAGCAAGCCATCATCCTAGACTGTCTCCTCCACATGCACCTACTGACTCGGAATGTACTCCCATCCCCAGCGTCTCATACCCACCAGGCCCCAGATGGAACTCCAGACTTCCTCCCTGGGTACACTTCTGTGCCTGGACCGCCAGATCAGGGATGGCACCACTATCCACCCAAGATGGAAACATGGATGCTGTGTGGTTCCCTGTGCTCTCTCTGCTTATGCCTAGGCCATCCCCACGGGCCATTCCAGGGGGATCCTCACTCCAATCTGCTGTCACTAGTCACCCAGGCTCCTCCTCCACCAACCTCACCAACCCCCAAAGTCATCTTTTCAGTATCTGGCTTTTATCTGATCATTCCGCTTGAAACCTTCCTGGCTTCCCACCTGGCCTTCACAGAATGTCCCCAGTGCCATCCGCAAGCCTTACCCACACTCACCCAACAGTTTAGCTCCAGTCTGCTCAGAGTGCCCCCGGACAGTGCTTCCCACCTCTGAGCTTTACACAGGCCGTTCCCTCCACTGACGGAACCTTTCTTACCGCACTGCCAAAGGCCACCAATGCCCCCTCCACTTTCTAGGATCCTCTACCCGTGCTCCTCCCACCATGGATGGCATCCACTCACCTCACCAGCAGGCGGGGGGGTCCCAGTGCGGGGGGGCACAGGCGGAACACTTAACTCTGCCAAATGCCGCTTGGCAGGCAGTGGGGGCAGCACAGGGTCCGGGGCTGCTGTGGATGGGGCGGAGAAGCAGACAGGCGGCAGGCAGCTCCTCCGGGGTGGGATGGGGGGGGCAGTGGGCAGCCCCTCCTCCTCTCCAGCCGTGGGCAGTGGTTCCGGTGGGGCAGCAGGCGGGGCGGCAGGTGGGGGCGGCGAGCGGAAGACATGACGCTTCATGGGCACAGGCCGGGGGGTGGGGCGGGGTGCAGGGGTTGGGGGCGTGTGGGCGCGCAGCAAGCCAGCCAGGATGCGGCGGCGGTGACCAGGCAGCAGCATGCCCATGTCCAGCAGGCGGGCATCGCTGAGGCCTTGGCACTCTGTGGCCCACACCAGTCCATGCTGCTCGAAGAGCCCGGCGTACTGCTCCAGGTGCAGCGCCCGCAGCCACTCAGCCACAGACAGCGCGGCATCCCCGGCCTCCGCCATGGTTCCTGCTAGCAGGGGCCAGCCAGCAGGGCCCTGTCCAGACCTGGAATAGACAGATGGGCACAGGTGAGAGGCAAAGCTGCCCTGCCACAGTTCCCTGATTAGCAACCCTCTGTGGCTCTCCCGTGCCATGTGGTCAAGCTCTGTCCTTGAGCTTTCTCCCCTGTCCCAGGCAAGGCCAGATACCACCAGGCCCCTGAACACATCGGCTTTTCTCTCTGTCTGAAACCTGCCACCGCCACCCCTGTGGCCTCCTAGCATCCAGCTCACACCTTCCCTAGGAAGCCCTCCAGGACCTCCAGAGTTGGTACCACCCCTAAGCCCCATCCACAGCCGGGGCCACTGCTGCAAGGCTGACCAATGGCTGTGTCTACTGCCTTCTGCAAGACCCAGGCGAGGGCCCAGTTCCCAGCTGATGGCCAGGCCCGGGGGCTTAGCGAGTATGGGTGGGGCTGAGGGATACCACTGCTAGCACCCCTGCAGGCCCCGTGTACGGGGTGAGCTTCACTCCACCTCCATGCCCCTGGAGGAAGCAGAAGGCTCCAGGAGTTAAGTGAAGCCAGCATCACACAGGGTCCTGGCCCTGTGAATGAGTCACCTCTCCTACCATCAAGGGGGTAAGGTATAGGAAAGGCCATCCACTCATTTGTTCATTGGAGAGAGCCTCGCACTGGGCGATAGGGACTCAGGTCCCATCCCTGCATTCCAGAGCTCCTGGCCGGGCAAGAGTCAAGAGACAGATGACACAGAGAGAAGGTGATTAACAAATCAAAACAGAAAAAGTCACCAGATCATCTCCACAGATACCAAAGAAGCAAATGATAAAACACAGTATCCAGCATACTTAACAAACATCTTACTAAAATAGAAACAGATTGAGACTTCCTTAAACTGCAAAACCAGCACCTTGATTTGTGGGAAAACAAGGGAAAATTTTCCATTAAAATCAGGAATGAAACAAGGATATCCATTTCATGATGGTGATTATTATTAATCATGGGATTAAAAATTAAAGAATTCAGCAAGCGAGCTGGATTCAAAACTAATAGAACAGAATCAATATTTTTTTTTTTTACTTTTCTTTTCTTTTTTTTTTTTTTAAAGATTTTATTTATTTATTCGACAGAGATAGAGACAGCCAACGAGAGAGGGAACACAAGCAGGGGGAGTGGGAGAGGAAGAAGCAGGCTCATAGCGGAGGAGCCCGATGTGGGACTCGATCCCGGTACGCCGGGATCACGCCCTGAGCCGAAGGCAGACGCTTTAACGACTGCGCTACCCAGGCGCCCCCAGAATCAATATTTATAGGCAATAACCAGGTAGAAACCAGGATGAAGAGCCTCATTCACAACAGCATTACAAACCCTGAAACACCAAGAAGAGACGTAGTAAGAATTCTGTGAGATCTATAGGAAGAGGCAAAAAGAAGAGACCTGGACAAATGGAAAGACACGGTATGCTACCGGGGAAGAAGGCATCAGGAAGATCGTAATTCTAAGTTAATTCATAAATATGTACAATCCTATTAAATACACACACAATTCTGGGGAGGGGCGGAAGGGGAGCTAGACAAGCGGATGTGAAAATTCATGTGGAAAAGTAAACAAGCAGGAAGAGCCAGGAAAATTCTAGAAGCAGGGGGTGGGGGAAAAGAAAGGTAAAGAGTGAGAACAAGCCTCACCACATATTAAGACATATAAGCCGTAGTAATTAAAACAGCACGTTAGCAGCACCTGAACAGATGAATCAAACAAAACAAAGTTAAAAAATAGATCCAAATACACATAATAATTTAGTGTCCAATAAAAGTAACATCTCAAACTAGTGGAGAAAAGATGGATTATTAAATTGTTGGGACAGCTGTGGAACAATCTAGAAACAAAGTTAGACTCCCCTACCTCACACCTTACAACAGGATAAATTACAGGCAGAGGAAAGGTTTCATTATAAAAAATAAAACCATGAAAGGATTTAAAATATCATCTCAAAGAGGCAAAAGCCTTTTGGATGATACAAACCCAGGGAGATAAAGAGTAAAATATTCAACTATATTAAAAAATCAAACATTCTCACATGATAAAAATGCACCAGAAACAAAGCCAAGAGATAAACGACAATCAGAGGGCATCTGCCTCTCATATCCCAGACATAGGACTGATTTTCCTAAAAACTGAAAAGCACCTCGAAATAAGAAACCGGTCAATGACCTAACAGGAAAAGGGGCAAAAAATACACAGAGAGAAATTCACAGAAAGGAAAATATAAATGGTTCTTAAGCATAGGAAACTGAACTTAACCTCCTCACACGAAGTGGTGAGGGGGTGAGGCATTCCCCCGGCCGGCTAGTGGGAGTGTCTCTGGGAAGGGCAATTAAAGCCACAATAGCTATGATGCAGCCACCCCTAGGCACTTACCCTGCAGTCCTCCAAGGTGACTGGCAACAAAAGATTGGAAATAACCCAAATACCCGTCAAACAGGGAACAGTTAACTAAATTATAGTGTAGTCATATAGTAGACTACTGAGCAGCCCTAAAAAAATGGGGAAACTTGGGGTGCCTGGGTGGCTCTGTGGGTTAAGTGTCTAAGTCTTGGTCTAAGCTCAGGTCTTTATCTCAGGGTCATGAGTTCAAGCTTCGAGGTGGGTTCCATGCTGGGTGTGGAGCCTACTTAAAAAAAAAAAAAAAATGAGGAAACTCTTCTATGTTGATATGGGATGACCTCCCGGATACATTGTTAAGGGGCTAAAGACAGGTGCAGAACAGTATAGAGAACATTCTGCCTTTCATCTAGAAAAAAACAAACCAGGGAGGATAAACCTGTCTGCAGTGATGGTAAATGCATAAAATATCTCTGGAAAGATACATCAGAAACAAGGTGACCTTGCTTCTAAGGAGGAGAACTGAGGGCTGAGGGGATATGGAAGGGAGCAGACCTAGAGCCAAGCTTCAAGGGCTCTGATGCTGACACGTTTCATTTTTTCCGTCTTTAAGAAAAAGACACCAGAGGGGAGCCTGGGTGCCTCAGTCTGTTAAGTGTCTAACTCTTAATTTTGGCTCAGGTCGTGATCTCGGAGTCGTGAGATGGAGCCCCACGTCGGGCTCTGCACTGGGTGTGGGGTCTGCTTGAGATTCTCTCCCTCCTTCTCCCTCTGCCACTTCCCCACCTCCCTCTTGTAAAAAAAAAATAAACGATATCAGAATATCTTTATCATTTTACAATATGCACAAATATCAAATCATTATGTTGTACATCTGAAAATACAATGTTGTATGTCAATCATATCTCAGTTTTAAAAAAAAATTTAATTGGAAAAACAAAGAATATCTTGCTTGTGTACAAATTTCCAAAACCACATGCACGCAGTGCCCAGGCCCCTCCCCGGGCCTTGGAGGGAGTCTGAAGCCCAAGCTCCATCCGCTTGCCTGGAAACCTCTCTCTGGTGGGAGGGAGACTGTTCACTCCACATCTTCATCAATTACCTACATTTTTTTTTTAAGATTTTATTTATTTATTTGACAGAGAGAGACAGCAAGAGAGGGAACACAAGCAAGGGGAGTGGGAGAGGAAGAAGCAGGCTTCACGTGGAGCAGGGAGCCCGATGCGGGGCTCGATCCCAGGACCCTGGGATCATGACCTGAGCCGAAGGCAGACGCTTAATGGCTGAGCCACCCAGGCGCCCCAATTACCTACATTTTGAACTATGTGAGTTCTTTAAAAAGGCTCCTGAGAGGCCCCCAAGGAAGACACAAACAGAAAAACACTGGATGTTCTTGGATAAACCAGCTCTCAACATATGAAGACATCGGTTCTTCCTGGGTTAAGCTATAACCAGCACAAAGCATAATCCCGCCAAAATCACCAATAAGCAGATTCTGAAGGTCATATAAAACGATATTAAGGATTTATTGTTAGATGGAAAAATAAGATGCAGAGCAGTGTTTTGTTATGTAAACATCTAGGTTAAATAAAAAATGTACATATACGTCCGTATGTATAGACATATACATATATGCACACACACATACGCAGAATACCCCCCCCCATGGGTCTACAAGAAACTGCCTGCCTTGGAGGACAAGAACCGGAAGCTGTGAGGACAGGAGGGAGGGTTACCTTTCACTATACCTTTCTGTACCTTAAACTTTTCTATCACTTTCCAAAAAATAAGTACAATTTAAAAGAGAATGTGATCCACAACCCCCACCCCACCGGCTGGTCCCTGCCCTATCCATCCCAGCCCTTCAAAGCCCTCCGGAGAGGCTCTTCAGCCTCACCCTCTCCCTGCCTCTCTGCCTATTTTCAAAATGAAAACTGGGACCTCAGGCCTGGCCTCCATGAAGTCTCCCGCATTTCAAAGTTGGGACTTAGCCCACCACACCCAACCCAGCTCCCCGACCCCCACCTCCTGACTCACCCGCTGGGCTGCCCAGGATACCAGGGATCCTTCCAGAGGCAGCGGCTACTCTGAATGGCTCCTCATCTTGGTCCCAGGTGGATGGAACCTGTAAGGACAGGAGCGGAGGAGAAAGTCCATGAGCCACTTTGAGCAGCTGGATGCCAGGAAGAGGAAGAGGAGGAGGAGGAGGAGGAGGAGGAGGAGGAGGAGGAGGAGGAGGAGGGAGGAGGGAAGGGAGGAAGGAAGAAGGGGAAGGGAGAAGGGGAAGGGGGAAGAGAGGGAAGGAAGCAAGAGATGGGGAAGATGGTAGGGGAAGAAGGAAGGGTTCAGGGAGCCTAATGGAAGTTGGGTGGGGCAGTGGAGGTTAGGCCAGAGGGAGGCCTTCCCATGGGAGTGAAGAGGCGGACATGCCCGCCCAGAGGTAATGGTCACACAGGTGGCTAAGAGGTGTCAGGACTGGCCATGCTCTGGCCCTCCCCAGGACCGGTGTGTGCTGTGCAGAGGCAGGCTGTCGTAGGAACTGTCAGGCCTGGACCACCCCCAGGGAGGCCTGCACAGGGGGCAGGTGCAGCTCCCACTATAAGGCAGAGCCTATCCATGAGAGGTGGGGGGACTCGGGAGAGACCCGGGTAAACAGGACACTCTCCACTGAGGCTGGAAGCCGTGGGGTGGGGTGAGGGCAGACGGGGCAGCTGAGGCACGGGTAGGAGACCCCAGAGGCCCTGCTCCTAAACAGGTGTGGGGGCCAAAGGAGGGTGTTTCCAGGCAGGAGGAGAGAGAACTGGCCATCCCCAAGGGCAGGCCACCAGCAAGCTCAGATGGCCTGGGCTCTGCGTGAGGAGGGTGGGGGGGAGTCAATGGGCACATCGGGGCCACAGCATGCTTCCTGCCACCAGGGCAGGGTGCACCGAAAACTGCGAGGCTGTGCGTGACGGCTTCAGGGCGCACTTGTGCACACTTGAATTTACTAGCTAGGTATTTATCTTAAGTAGACTCTGCAGCTACTTCTTAGGATGGGGCTCAAGTAGGTATACGTTTTAAAAGTATTCTTTAAAAAGATTTTATTTGTTGGGGCGCCTGGGTGGCACAGCGGTTAAGCGTCTGCCTTCAGCTCAGGGTGTGATCCCGGTGTTCTGGGATCGAGTCCCACATCAGGCTCCTCCGCTATGAGCCTTCTTCTCCCACTCCCCCTGCTTGTGTTCCCTCTCTCGCTGGCTGTCTCTATCTCTGTTGAATAAATAAATAAAATCTTTAAAAATAAAAATTAAAAAAATTAAAAAAAAAGATTTTGTTTATTTGAGAGAGAGAGAGAGAGCACACAAGCAGGAGGAGGGGCAGAGGGAGAGAGAGAAGCAGACTCCCAGCTGAGCACGGAGCCTGACTTGGGGCTCGATCACAGGACCCTGGAACCATGACCTGAGCTGCAGGCAGATGCTTAGCCCCCTGAGCCACCCAAGCGCCCCTGAAAAGTATTTTAAAATAAATTTTAGATAATTAGTACTTCAGACAGAATTGGCAAAGAACGGCAGTGCTACTCAAATGACAATTTTTTAAAAATAAAAGCCAACCTAAATAGTCCTTATTATACACCAGCTACCGATGCACTTTCTATTAACTTACTGAATCCTCACAGCAACCCTACGCGGTACAAAGCCCATAGTTCAAGATGAAGACACTGAGGCACAGAGAAGTTAAGTAATTTGCCCAAAGTCACACAGCTAGAAGGGGCAGCTTGAATACAGTCTTAGATCTGCTTTGTCTAATACAGTAACGAACCGTAGCCAAATACGGCCGTGCGCACTGAAGATGTGGCCGCGTGATGGAGTGTGCTGTACAAAGTACCCACTGGGTTTTGAAGATTTAGTACAAAAACAAGAAGATAAAATATCTCTATTGTTTCTATTTATTATGTGATGAAAGTATAATATTTTGGATATTTAGGTTAAATACAATTAATTAAAAATTTTTTAAATTGCACTCGTGGCTCACATTTCATTTGTCCTGGATAGTCTACCTCCAGATTCTTTTTTTTTTTTTCTTAAGATTTATTTATTTATTTTAGAGAGAGAGAGAGAGAGAGAGAGTATGAGCGGGAGGGACAGAGGGGGAAGGAGAGAATCTCAAGCAGACTCGGTGCTGGGCACGGAGCCTGACACAGGCCCAGTCTCACGACTATGAGATCACGACCTGAGCCAAAACCAAGAGTCGGACGCTCAACAGACTGCCACCCAGGCGCCCCCCAATTCTGGATTCTTAGCCACTCTGCTTCCTGCCTCCCAAAAGTGATCATGAATACTGAGCACCTGGTACAGCTCAGGCCCCGTTCCAAAGACTCAACAGGGATCGCTGATGTCCCCAACCACCCTACTGGAATGACCAGGGCTGGGAAACAGGAAACCACTTCCAACCCACAGAGGGGGTCAGCCCCCTCCTGGGCCTCCCTCAAGTTCCTATTCCTGCACGAAAGACTTTCGGCCAAGGTCAGACTCAGGGATCCACCCTGACACCCCTCTAGAACAGCCTCATTCAAGGCTCTAGAAGCATAACACAGACCTCAGACCTGGACTGGCTCTCCAGGAAGCTCAGGCTAGAGGGAGTCAGACACCATTTACCAAGTGAAAATAGCCCACAGGGCCTTCGCCAGGCTGAATGAAGGTCAGGGAAGGCTTCCTGGAGGAGGCAGCTCCTTGAAAAAAGAAGTTTGGAGCAGTGCCCTGCTGAGCCATACTGGAGCCTGTGGCAAAGAAGGAATTGGCAATACTGAACCTCTTTATTTAAAATTTTGGTACTTTATCTTAGATTTCTCTCATTAATTTTGTTTTTTTTTTTTTAAAAATGGCTTAAAAATATTATCTTGATTACCGAGCTTTTTGCCCACCCCCGCCCCTTACACTCTGTGCCCAGGGCAAGTGGCATACTCACTGTACCCTAATCCTGGCCCTGGTTTGGAGGTTTAAGCCCTCCAGCTGCTGTGACACGTCACTGAGTCTCCACCCCCAGGGAAGCAGGGGCCAGGCAGAGGGGAGTGTCATCCTGTTGTGACAGCGTGGCCACAAGCTGGGGGGTTCCCCTCCTCCCCTACCCCAAGGGCCCAGCTCAAGCCTCAACACCCCACCACCTCACCCTCTCCTGGTTTCTTGTGTCTCCCTCCAGCTCCCCTCTGCTATGCCAACTAAGATCCCACCCCAGCTCAAAGCCACAAGTCCAGCCCCTTGTCATTCGACCTGCTCCGGCACTGACATTTACAAATGAAGAAACAACACCCACAGAGAGGAAGTGACTTGACTAACCCAAGCCCCAGCCAGGCTGGGCTGGCCCAGGACTCCCTCCATGTTGCTTTTTGCACCAGGCACTAGCTTAGCGTATGGGACCCCCCCCCCAAAGGTCTGCTGACAATGAGTTAAATGAGCCACATCCCCCCACCTCCAGGTGCTGTTTCCAGGTTGACTTCTCCAGCCAGATCTCCCTCACGGCCCCCCCTGGGCTCCTAAACCTCTTCTGAGCCCTGTAGTAGGACGCTGCTCCTGTCTGTCTCTAGCTGTTCCATTCGTGGGGATCCACCTCCACCTAACTCCCACCTGGCCTGGGGTATCCTAAGAGTCTGTACCCCTTCTGATCCCCCCTGCCTTCCACAGTGGAGCCCAGGGGCACTCAGTCCCGAGGTAAGAATCATCCGGAATCACGAATCCTTGTCAGCCGGTCCTTCTTCAGGTCTGACCTGAGTCCCTCTTGCTGGCAGCAAAGCTTTCACCTTCTGTCCTCTGACTACCATTTCGACCCCGCCACAGTTTAAATCTCATTGCCCCTTCTCTGTCCCAGCCCAGCATCTCCCTTGCGCCATACCCACCAGTCCAGCAGGAAGGCAGCCCAGAGCCTTAGCCAAGGGCAGGCACACCCCCACTTCCTCCGTTTCCTAAGTGCCTACTGCATGCCCAGCCCTTGCCAGATTTCTACCTTTATCTCACTTGTCCTCATAACAACCCCAAGGCCTGAGATTCTCGCCCCATTTCAGGGAAGCTGTGTGAGGTGGACATTTGCCCAGGTCGCTTGCTGGAGTCAACAGGGCCTTCACAGGGTGTGACTGCCTCTGTCCGGTGGAGCGGGAGAGGCTTCCCAAGGCCACTCCTGAGTGTGGCTTTGAAGAAGTAGGAGGCTGCGCTTCCAGCCAAAGGGAACTGAGTGTGCAAGGCTCAGGGACAGAAAAGGACCTGGCAGATCCAGAGACGGGGTGATTTCAGTGGGGCAGGGACAGTCGTGCCACCCCAGCAGGTCTGGAGACTCCCACCTGCGTGGGAGCCTCCTCTGCGTTCTGATTTGCATGAGTGAGTCAGGCCTGAGTCAGGGCAGCCTTGCAGGTCCCAGCTCCTTCCACATTCAGCTCTGAGGTCCCCTCGGCCAAGACCCTGCTGCCCCCCAGGACTGCATCTTCAGGCCCCCTCTGCACAGAGCTGCACTTGGGGTTCAAGGTAAGGGCCAGTGATGGGAGGAACGGAGGGAGAGGAAGGCAGGCCCAGCCTCCATACTGAGGCCTGAGCTGCTCCGCCACTCACCCCTCCTCCCCTGCACGCCCTCCCCTCCCACCCCCCACCCCCGCCTCAGGCAGGCTAGGCAGGGAGCCCAGCATCCAGACCTCAGGAAACCCCTCAGAGCGTCCCACACGGGAACACAAGTACACATGCAGTTTTGGCCGGGCCAGGTCGACAAACCACAACTTACCCGCACCACAAACTTACACCTCACACCGCCTCCAGGGGCACACACCTCTCACACCACTCGGCAGCCGCATAGCAGATCGGCCCCTCCACCACACACATACACCTTTCAGCCCCACACTTCCTACCAACAACCTATGTACGACTGCCCCCAGAGCCCCACGATGATGTCTGGTATCCCCCAACCCAATCGCCAGGTGATACCTATGGGCAGGGCCGCATTTGATCCGCCGCCTTCCCGGGTGTTCTCAGGACTCCGCCAACCAGGCGAGCGGCCTTGGAGACACTTCCCTTAGATATGAGGAACTAGGTGGGGGCTGGGCTCCCGGCCAGAGGGTGCAGAAGTGGCCCCCGCCGGCTGCAGCAGCTATTTCCCTCCAGCCCAGCTAGGCAAGGCAGCAGGTGCAGCTCTCAGGCAGGCAGCTGATTGATCCCCGGGCCAAGAAGCCTGCTTTCTTCCTCTTGGGGATGGGGGCACTGCACGCTGGACCCAGAGAATTACACCAGAGTCTCCGGACTTGCCGCAGTTCCGAATCTCTGCCCCGTCACTTGCCCTGGTACCAGATTTCTGCCCCATCCCATCCATGGTATGACCCACCCTGTGCGGTCCCAAGAGTGACCGAGGCAGATCAGGAGCAGCCCTCAGGACAGCGAGGATGAGTCGGGGCCCCAGCGCCTCAATGTCCTGCTGGGGAGCTGGGGGCCACTGGTGAGTCCCTAGGGCTCCAGGTCAGAGCCTTACCCCCCAGGATGCAAGGCAAGTCCGGGTCCCAGTCCTGGCTCCATCACTTTTTGCCTGAAGTGCTGGGCAAGTCTTGTCACATTTTGAGCCTCGGTTTCCCCCTCCATAAAGCAGAGCTGTCACCCAGATGACTATGACACGTCACCATGTATGTACTAGAGACCACACTCACTCGTCATCTGCTCACTCCTCTGCTGCAAAGACAGACACTTCCTGTTGTTTAGCCCCAAGGCCTTGGCCGGTCCTGACCAGAGGGGCCCTTGGTGCTGGCCTTGTAGCCAGGCCCGAGTCTGGACCCCGCAGTACCCCGGAGCTCTCCGTTACTCCGGCCGTCAACGATTATCACACCCTGCCTCCAGCCCCGTCCCCCTGCAGGGCTCCAGACCAGATACCCCACTGCCCCCGGACCTCTGTCTGGGTGGCCCCAGGCACTGCACATTCCCCACCCACTCCACCACGCACTCTCCGGGGAAAGCAAGGCTACCTCTGACCTTGGTGGCGCCTTTGAGCAAATTAGAAAAAAAAATGCCTCTTCCTTGAGAAGCCCCACAGCAGGACCTGCAGCTCAGCAAAGAGTATAGGCTAGGTTTCAGTACCCCCTCTCCCAGCTCTCACCTCACCCCCTCCCAACCAGACGGCTTTGGACAGTGCACAGCACCACGCACATTGCATACAGCGGGCCTGAGGAGAGGCAGGCCGTTTTAACAATCTCCCTGGAGCGGCTGGTTCAGCATCACCCTGAAAAAATACGAAACCAGTTTTATTCATGCCCACGGTGCATTCAAGACTAGAGGACAGTAGACATCCCTGAGGTCAGTTCCAGGCCCAGCCCAAACTCCCACCCAATCTTGAAAGACTATCATTCCCTACGACCTTAATGTCTGCACTGTTTAAAGTTCTTATAGTTGTGTACCACTTTTATAACTAGAAGACAAAATGGTAAAAGTATCTTAAGTCTATTAGAATTGGGTCTGTCCCAGTTTGTTCCTCAAAACCATTATTAAAAAGTAGCTTTATGACTTTAAATGTAACATGGGACGACAACTAAGAACAGTTATCAACAAAGCTGATTCCCTGGGCCATCTGGACTGGAAAACGAGAAACTGAGACCCAAAGCTCACTGCCTCCCCCACCACGGTCTTATCCTCCCCAAGGTCTAAGACACAGCCTAGCAGTTAAGGTCCCCCTTACCAGGATGCGAAGGCCAGCAGCACAGTGCAGCCCAGGGACTTTCAAATGGGAAATGGACTGAGGTCCATGAGTAAACATGAGACTTCAGAGTCTGTGGTTTGTCCTCTAGCCAGCATCTGACCCCACCCTAGCCCTGACTGTCACCCACATTCTCCCAAACCCCACTGCCCCCCCCCCCCAATGCCAAGCCCCACCCTGGAGAGGGTCAGCTAGGAAGGAAGGTATGGAATGAAGTGTGACCATCTGGAGTACCTCGCTTGCAAATTAATGAAACCGAAAGTTAAATGATTTGGGGTTTAGGCCTTGTCAAAGTCTGTGACATTCGAATCCCCCTTGGCCAACCATGTACTCCCACCTCCAAACAGATCACTCAGGATCACTCTGGGCCACTCCCTCCCATTTCCCCTAAGCCTCCTCATTACCCTGTTTTGACACACACCTCCCTCTCCATTCCCACTGCTTCCATCTCCCCCAGCCTCCCCCGCAGGCCTGGATCTCTGGGCCCTCCTCCCTGCTTCCTGTCCTTGCTCCACCTTCAGCCAGCACACCCTTCAGCCTGCCCTGTAACGGCCCCCCAGGCAGAGCTCCTCACCTAACCCTGACCCCATAGCCCTGACCCACACCCACCTTCCCTGTGCCCCAGCCCTTCACTGTTCAGGCGCAGCACCTGAGACCTGAGACACTCCCAGCAGGAGCACAGGGGTTCTGGTCTGGTTCCCTGACCTCAGGCACAGACAGTCCCCTCCTGAGCTGGCAGCTTCCCAGGCAGGGCGAGGCCAGAGGTGCTACAGGGTGACTCCAGGAAGATCCTCCTCTGTGTCCACTGCCCCCTGTGGTGGGGCAGGGAGGGGATTGGGGGGGGGCGGCTCTTAACACTATAAATGAGGCAGAAACAGGAAGAAACAAGGCTGCCCACATGGTGGGTGGGAGTGTACAGGGCTGATAATAGGTTCCCAGGCAGCAGGAGTGGACAGAACCAGTCACATGCTGGGACCTTAGAGGGGTTGAGGGCTAGCCCTGGCCCTGGCCTGGGAGAGGGACAGAGGCTGCTTGACTCCATCCTCTCTGAGCTGCCCCAGAACCTGATGTGCCTACCCACCCAGGAGGAGAGCCTTGGCTCCCCTGCTCCCGAGAACTAGCAGCCCAGGAGCACAGGGACCTGAACCTCCCTCTCCCTAGGTGGCCCCTGGAATGGAGAAGCCGAAGATAAGCAGACCCCTTGCTGCTGGCCCCTGAAAGGGGGAAGCTGCCTGTGTTGATGGGGTGGAGATGACCAGACTGGCAGGGCAGGCGCTGCAAAGGCGAGAGAGACCAGGTACCTGCCACACAGGCTCTGGCCGCCAATGTGACGTATGACCTCAGCCGCCCCAGCTGTAGAGTCAAACGGAAGACTGGAACACTCCCTGCCTCGGCCTCTCCCCTCCAACTCACGGAGAACATTCTTTTTTTTTTTTTTTTTTTTAAGATTTTTTTATTTATTTGACAGAGAAACAGCCAGCGAGAGAGGGAACACAAGCAGGGGGAGTGGGAGAGGAAGAAGCAGGCTCCTAACGGAGGAGCCTGATGTGGGGCTTGATCCCAGAACGCTGGTATCATGCCCTGAGCCGAAGGCAGATGCTTAACGACTGCGCCACCCAGGCGCCCCCACGGAGAACGTTCTAACCCACTTATCCGACCCGGCCATCCCTGCCTAAAACAAGAAAAGGTGGTGATTATGGGGTGCTTACCATCTACCAGACGCTGTGCTAAACACAGTGCGTGGAATGTTCTATACCATCCTCATGACAGACAAGAAAGTGGTTTTAGCCCACCTTACAGATGAGAAAGAACCAAGCCTCAGAACGGTTAAGTAACCTGCCTGAAATAACACAGGAGCCAGCATCGGACCCCAGGGCTGCCTGGGCCGCTCTTTCTACTCCATCTCCTCAGAGGGGACAGTGCAGAGACAGGCAGAAAGCAGGCAGGACACACGGGGGGTCGGGTGGGCAAGAGAGAGGGAGCATGAGTGCATGCCGAGAAGGGCCTTGAAGGCCAATGCTATGACACCCGCTCTTACTGTCCAGACAGCAGGACGCCATGAAGGGCAGCAGGGCGCTTCGGGGGATCACGGGGCAGCAGCCAGGCGGGCGCACAGGGGTACCGGCTGCTGGGAGACCTGGGAATTCATATAATTTCTGCGTCTCCGTTTCACCATCTGTACGATGGGGATTACGAGAGCCCCACCATGCAGCCTTGTGAGGAATAAATGCATGCCTTCAAAACACAGCCCAAATCTGACCAGTTCTCACTCCCCAGCGACTTCCCATCTCCCTCAGACTAAATGCCAAAGCCAGCACATGGCCGACCAGTCTGCATGGTCTGTCCCCACTGCCTGTCTTCTTGCTCTTATTCCAGCCGACTCTGTGTTCTAACCTCGGAGCTGGGCACTGGAGCCCCTCTGTCTGGAATGCTCTTCCAGACATCTGATGACTCACTCCCATACTTTTTCTAGCACTTTCTCAAATGCAAGGCCTTCCTTCCCTGAACACTCTACCTAAAAATGTGCCCCCACGAGTCCCTGCCCCTGTGTCATTTCTCCGCTTACCACTGTTGGGTTACACTACTGCCTTACACGCTTATTTGTTGTCAGTCTCCTCAACCAGATGACGGGGGCACCGTCTCATTCCCGACCCTATCCCCAGTGGCCAGAAGTGTCCGGCCCCTGGAGAAATGGATGAATGGACGTCCACAAAGGCCTGTTCACCTCAGTCAGGAGCTTGGGACAGGGGCCTGTGACACAGGTTGGGAGAGGGATGGTTGGAACAGGTAGGTGTCAAGGTTCAGACTGGAGTTCTAGGAGTGAAAGATTCAACTCTGAGGTTCCTTGGCTCCCTCTGTGGTTGGGCTTGCCCCTGAAGCTGCCCCAGCCACTTCCTGCTGTGCAGGCCTGATAAACGCTGCTCAGGGAGCCCTTACCCACACAGAGGAAGTGCTGACTCTCAGACCGCCCCCCCTGCTGCCCACCCATCAACAGTTTCCCAGAGCAGGTTAGAACCTGCCCAGACTTCCAGGAGTCTCTGAGACCAGCCCTGCCCCCTCTACCCTTCCTGCCCCTTCCATGACTATTACCCTGTGGGGTTCAAAGGGGCCTCCACCCTCTGGCTCCTGCCACTTACTCCTCTCCCATCTCATTCCCTCCACTCCCACTGCCTGACACTTGACCTCCAGGTCTTTGCTTATACCGTTCCCTCTGCCTAGAACATCATTCTCTATCTTGCTCTTCAAGTTCACTTGAAGTTCAAGTGTCAAGTTCAAGTGTCACCTGCTCCAGGAAGCAGTCTCTGACTCCCATAGCCGCAGCCCTGATCACACTGCGATGTCACTATCTCTGGCTCTCTCACCACAGACTTGGCTGGATGCTCCTTGAAAGCAGGACCAGGGTCTGATTCCCCTGCATCCAGCCTGAGGTTGGCACAGTGAACATCTGTTGACTGAATGAACATCTCCCAATTTTATATGTGGGAATCAAGTGCCCAGGCATGTGATAACTTGCCCAAGGTCACACTGCAATCAGTGGCCGGAGTATGGCTAGAACCTGGCCTCTGGCCTCCTAGATCAGGCACCTCCCAGTCCCCTAGTGCCCACCCAGTTACAGCTCTAATCTCCCGCCTGCCAGACCCCTGGCCTGCCTTCCCCCAGTGCTCCACACCTACCAACCACCTGCTCCTTAGGCGTTGGGGAACCACCTTATCCAACCCTCCCCTCTTCCAGAAGAGGAAAGTGAACCCCAGAGAGGTGCAAGAAACTAAACTAACCAGGGCCACGGGACAAGTCAGGACCAGGGCCTAGGCCCCCCAGACTGGACCCCCTTCCACTAGCCTGTTCCTTGGAAGAACGGGGAGGGTCCAGTCCCCTCAGGTGATCTCAGAGATACCGCAGCAACCCCCCCCCCAACTTGGGCTAGGCAGGCCCGGCGCTGAGAAATGTGGGTTTTCAGGTCACTGGCAGCAGAGGCAAATGAGTGTCCTGGTTCATGTCCCAAAACAGAAACAGGAACAGAACCACTAGAAGAACTGGATGCTCCCTGGATCTTTGGCCTCCCTAGGCTCAGTACATCCATCTTCAGAGCTGAGGGGCCAGAAGGGGGAGGAAGAGCCCCAGTCTGAGGGCAGAGGTAGGCCTGCAGCTAAGGCTCCGGCACCCCTTCAGCAAGCAAGACAGACCCCACTCCAAAGCGGTCCTGCTGTCATCTGGTAAAACCTAGTCCCCGACCTGCTCTCCGGAGGTCCCTTTCCCCCCACCAGGCTAGGGCTGGCTTTGGGAACAAACTCTGGCATTTCTGGTGCAGACTCACAGTGGCCTGCCCGGGGTGAAGGTCCCTGCTCAGATGGATGAAAGCCTCACCCAGCATCCCCTACCCCAATCCACCCTGGACGTGAACGCTGATCACACCTGCACAAAGGCAAAATCACAGGTCCTCCACGGATGCGTCCCGGCCCAAGAGCACACACAGGCACACGCACAGGGCCTGCCCAGAGGGATGCGCGGCAGGAAGGATAGGGGAAGCACAACCAGCAAGGAACACATGCAGCCAGGAAGTCTCCAAGGAGGAAGGCACTTCTCTCAGGGGAGGGAACAGGCCTCCTTCCCACAAGGCGGCTCCCACTCTCGAGCCCAAGGCCCTTTGAGGGTGGCTGCTATGCCCATAGGCTCAGAGGGGCACCGGAAGGAGCCGGTAAGGGTGGCAGCATTGCAAAACACTCGAAGGCCCTGAGCCAAGGCCCAGCCTCCCTGCCCCCTGAGGAGGGGCAGTGCCTCCCTTAGGGCGCCCAGGCTCAGGTCTCTGTCCATCAGTCTGTCATGGTCCTGGAGCCTAGCTCTGACCCTCCAAGACTCACCTGGGCCTGCTGAGCCACATTTCATGTTGGTCCTGGGAGGACCTGGCTCACCCATCAGTGTGACCCAAACCTTGCTCTGTGACGCAGCCAGCCATCAGCCCTCCCTGGGCCTCCCCTCAACCGCGTCCCGGTACAGAGGATGACAGCCCCACCGCCAGCAAATGAAGAGGATGCCTGGCCTCTGCCTGTTCCCTCCCCATTCCCCACCAAGACGGCTATCTCTTCTGCTACCACCTAATCCCTTCCAGGGTCTGGTTCTCAGATTTCTTGAAAGGCGACAGCTGGGTGCTCACACTGGGGGTGGTGGGTGCAGAGAGCACACAGAGCCTAGAGACTGGCTATGCCACTGACCCCTAGAAGCAGCCCTGAGAAACTCCGGGCCTTGTCTGTCTGGCACCGGCCAGCCAAGGTGTGGCATAGGACTCAGCCTCAACTCAGAGGCTACCTAGCCCAATTCAAGGCCTTGCAGGCTCTTGGAACCCAAAATTTTGGAAATTCAGAAGCTGGGAATTGCCAGCATACAAAACCCTGGAATCCTTGAATCCCCAATGCCTACCTAGAATCTCAGACTGAGAATCCTAAAATCCTAGCTGCTCAACGTGGGGAGAGGGTGGGTGGGAAGAGAGAGGAATGGAGAAGTCCCCTACCTCACCTTACCCACTCTGTTTGATTCATTCCTGTCCTGATATGTCCACACCTAGGGACTGGTGTGGAAGCTGCTGCTTCCAGCTCCCTCTGTGAAGATCAAGGGAAGCTGAGTTCAGAGTCCTGGCCCTGGCATTATGGTGGAAGGAGGGGAGGGGAGAAGAGAATGCTAGGAGCAAGGCAGTGCCCTCTGGGGCAGTAGGGAAGGAGGCATAGGAGACCCAGGCATACGGGGTAGCAAGATGCAGTGGCAGCTCCCCCATCCCGGGGGCTGTCCTGCTCCAGGACTGGCCCAGCCAGAAGGAAGTAGGGCCAGGCCAGACTTCCCCAGATGTGACCTCTAGTTTCTTGCCCTGGGAATGGAGACAGAGGAGTGGCCATGAGAGGTCCCAATCCTCCTCTCTCTCTCCCCCTTGCCCTCACAACAATGAAGATAATAAGGAGGAGGATTTTGCCACATTCCTCCCTGCTGTGGTTGGGGGAGGGTGGCCTCTCTGACCCCTGAATCCTCCTCTGGACCCCTCTGGCACTGAGTACCACACTCTTGACCACAGCGGGTCCCTGCTTCTTGGCCTCGCAGCTCTGGAACCATGTTCCCCAGATTTGTTCATTCAGTCACCACATCCCAGGCACCTTAAGAGGACTCGGTTTGGTCAGGGAGAAAGACTTGGGCCCTGCGACAAGGCAGGTGGGCAGTGTCTGAGGGAAGTCAGGGCATCAGAGGCCCAGGAGGCCCTGACCAGGCCCCAGGCAGGGAGGTGGCATGCAGGCCTCAGAGCCTCTGCCTGGGTATCGGTTCCAGCTCTCACTTTCCTCGGCTGAGAGACCACAGGCAAGTCCCTTAGCTTCTACTGACCTCAGTCTCCTCATCAGCAAAACAGGGCCTGGGAGAGCCACTGTATTCAACAAAGCCCGGAGTGGACAGGACAGGACGAGAGCAGCGAGCAGACCTCCAAGAGGGGCTTGTCAGGAGGCCGGGCCTGTGGGGGGCTCAGAACTCGATTGCAGTCAGTCCCGTCTACAAGCAGGATGCCCGTGCAGGCCTGCCGTCCCCATGGCTGGCTGCCAGCAATATCACTTGACCATGTGGCCTGCCACCCAGACTGGGAGCTCCCAGGGTAGAACAAGGTTTGGACCTCCTCCGCCGGCATGTCTCCCAGTGCTCAGAGCTCTCACTGTGAAGAGGGAGAAATTCGGACTCCTGGCTCTTCTCTGTAATGGGCGATCTTAGGCCACTTTACCTTTCTGGGCCTGTTTCCTCTGTAAAATGGGAATGGTACCTACCCCACGAGACTACTGTTGAGGGTTAAATCAGTCCAAAAAAAATGCTTCCACAGTACCTGGCACGTAGTAAGCTTCCAAGAAACAGTAGCTACTGCCACTATTACTACTACTGTTAAATAATAATGTTGTTACTGAACTGGTCACTTAATTCCAAATCCCCTCCCAGCCACTCAGATTGTCCCAATGGTCTGGAGCAGATGTCCTGAGTATAGGACAGATCTTCTCCCTTCTCAACTATGTTCCAAAGGCTTGAGACAGAGGAAAAACTCCACAGGAAGGTCACATGGAAGAACAACCAGGCACTGTCCCCCCACCCCCTGGCCGTCCCTGACACCTGGGGTCATCAGCCTCTTTGGGCTGTCCTCCCCAGAGCCCTCATCGGCATGTACAGGTCTGGCGGCCTGATGGGGGCAGGGGTAAGGGGATAAGATGTCCTCTCATCAGGGCTGGGGGACTGGTGTTGAATTAGCAGCAGGGCCTGAGCTCTGTGGGCCGTGTGCTTGTAGGGGATCTCTTAGGGCCCCTTGTATCTTCCTGCTGTTGAGATCCTTGGAGCAGCCCCCTTAGCACAGAACCCCTTCCTGAAATATGAAACACCCCTCTGTGTAGGGCTGTGAAGGCGGCTGAGGCCAGCCAGACTGAGACCAGAGGAGAGGGTGAGAGAGCCCACCCAAGGGACTGAACTCTACTTGTCAGGGAGGGCTGGGTCTGCTGGGCTGGGGTCACACTCTGCTCCAGGCTGCCTTGACCACCACCCAAGGGAAAGCCCCTCACTGAGCGGGACCCTGGACTGAGCTCAAGGGGTAAGGTCAAGCTGGGGGAGGGGAAATCAGGCCTAAAAAGGCAAAGGAACGCCTGCCTGATCCTGCCTCTACCACTTATTCGCTATTTGGGGAGGCCGAAAGTGGTTAGCATACATGAAAGTGCCTACACCAGTGTTATTTGCCTATTTACTGACATCTTTCTCACGTATGTGATTACTCAGCTTTCTGAGGCTGTTCCCCCCATGTTACTGTGTGGTGATCCCCGTCTCATGGAATGATATGAAGTTAAATAAAGTGCAAATGTACAGCGTCAGGCACATGACAGGTGCTCAAATCAAACAGAGCTCCCTCCCTTTCCCTCCTCTTTCCCCAAGAGGGCCCAGACTAGCAGTCGGATCATCCTGACCCCCACCCACCAGGGCTCGCTGTCCGATCTTGGTCTGATCTCTGGCCCTTGGCCTCAGTCTCCCCATTTGTGAAAACAACTTGTGCGCCAAGTGGTATCTGCGTGTCCATGACCATATCTACTCCAGTCTCCCTCCCACCTCCATTCCCTCCTTCCTTTTCCATTTCCAACTCATGTCCTACTGCAGCCCTCCTGCAGCAACAGAACCCTTGGGAGCCTAAAGTTGGGTGGAGGGGACAACCGGTCAGCAAAGGGTACAAGCTCTCAAGCCTCCCAAGGCCCACCCCAGGCTCCCAAGGGTTAAGATCCAGAGAGAAGTGCGGGAGGGAGGGGTGCACGGCAGGGTCAGCGCTGGACAGGCGGGCCTAGAGCCCAGGGCCTGCCTCCCCTCCCCCCACCCTGGGAACAGAGGCTACTTGTTTGGGCATCAGCCGGCTGGCTTTGAGCTTGGCTAAAGGAACAGTGGGGTGGGGAGGGGAGAGGGCCCCAGAGGACAGAGGGGACTCCCCTCTCTTTAGCTGATCCCCTAGTGTTAGTACTAGGCTAGTCTACCACTAGTCCCTAGGACTCTCAGAGGCCCCTTACCTTTCTGAACTGACCCCTTCCCTCCAGGTTCTCTCTTTCCTTCATTCAAACACTCATTGCGGGGGACAAGATTTTCACTCAGGCCCAATTCTTGCCCCAGCAGTCTCTCTAGAGCATGAGACTAGGGCTTATTGCCCCATCCTGCAGATGGGGAAATGGAGGCTCTGAGAAGTTTGGGGACTTGCAGAGTCACATAATGTTTGATGGCTGTACAGGGACTACCCCAAGTCCCAGTCATCCCCACGGCTCTATAAGCCCTTCTCCACAGAGCTCCAAGGAGGCCCTTCCCAAGCTGTGCCACTATGAAGGACTGAAAGGTGAGGAGGAAGAGGCAATAAGTAACCCACCTGTGAAGTCCCGAAGGACCTAGAAGATTTTTGGATGGGGAGAAAATTTCTGGAGTGGGAGGGTGGGGAAGACAAGCAACCTGCACAAAGGGCTGAGGGTTCAGGTACAGAAAAGCATGACTGGAGCCTGAGAGCTGGGGGGTGGGGTGCAGCTGGGGCGATGAAGCGTGGGGGCAGTCGGGGCCCCAGGTGGCCTCTGCCCACTTCCACCTCACCCCACAGTTGTCAGGACTGTGCCTGGAACGACCTCCTTTTGCCCAACTCCTGTAAGCAAGTGGTAAATGAGGAGGCAAGGTCCCCCAGGCCAGGGTATGGACAATCCCCAACTAGCCATGGGACATGGGGATAAGTTCTGTTACACCTTGTCCCAACTACCCCTTCCAGCCATACCCATCCCCTTTGCCATTCTTCAAATATACCACGAAAGTTCCTGCCTTTGCACAAGCTGTGCTGTCCTCTGGGGGGTCCTTACCCTTGTTAATTGCCACTTCACTGCCAAACCCCATTCCAGTCATCTCCTTCTCCCTGGGCCTCCAAAAGTCCCAGTCCCTGATTCTATCTCAGTACCTGTCTGCACTTGTCCTCCAGATTCTGCTGGGATCTTTCTGCCCTGTAATGAGCTTGCTGGGAGGTCTCCCCTAACCTGAGCACTCTCTGCTCTCCAAGGACAGACATCCTGGGTCCCTCAGTCTGGACGTTGGTGCTCAGTACACTGTGAAATCCTACCTGAGTACCTCCACAAATCTGTACCACCCTGCAGCAACCACCCCGCCCCCCTTGGAACCAAGCCTGGGGATCAAGGGAGGCACCCCAGGACAAGAGATTTGCGGGAGGGAAATCCCTATGCCAGAACCCATACTGTGACCGCTCCTGATGAGAGTTCCCCAACACCAAAAACCACCCTTGGAGATCTTGGACCAAACACCCACCCCATGCCCCCCAGGCTGCACTCCAAGCCTGCTTTCTCCAGTGCCAATAACCCACTCCGGGCTTGACCCCATTCAGCGAACACACTTGGGCCAGGTAGGGGCTCTTGGGAGGCCATGCTCCCATTTACTGGTGGGGAATTGAGGCGCAGAGACCGGAAGTAGTCTGCCCAAGGTCACTGGAGCCCCAGGTCCAGGGCATAGGGTCATACGAGAGTGCAGAGCTGCAAGGGTCTCCGCGGTCAACGAGGTGGGAGCCTTCATTCCACAGATGGGAAAAGCAAAGCGCCCGAGGGTGGGCTGGCTCCGGCTCCTGGGAACCTTCATGCCAAAGGACTAATAGCTGGAAGCCCCCTGACCCGCTGGTTCGCCCTCCTCCCCCACACACTCTGGCCCGACCCGCGCATCCTCAGGTGGCGACCCTCATCCCCATCAACGGACAGGAGAGCAGACAACTGCCCCAGGAGAAACGCTCGCGGAAGTAGGCGCCGGGCGCACAACCGGCGCGCGGCCTCGGCGTTCCCCTCTGCGAAATGGGGAAACTCCGGTCAACACCTGGCGAAGGGGCGGTGGACGGGGAGGTCCCGGCAGCCGCACTTACCTGTTCTGAGCGAAGACTCCACGCGGAGACCCGGAGACCGAGTCCCGGCGCCGCCACTGACACACGCCGCCGTAGTGAACTCGCGGCCGCAGGCCGGGCGCGCCCACCCCGCCGGGCGCTTCCGCCCGCCCCACGTGACGCCCCGGAGAGGGGAGGGCCGGGAAGGGGCAGGGACCCGCCCCCTGCTCCGCCCCGCCTAGTCGCGGTCTTTGAGTCCGCCCGCCCGGCCCGCCTAGCGGACAGGTCGGTCTGTGCGTCTCCCCTGTCCCTCTAGTTGCTTGCAGGTGCGTCTCTGTCTCTTGAGGTTCAGATCCACCTCCACCTCCCCCCCCCCGCTGAGTCTCCATCTCTTCCTGAGTCTCCCAGCCTCTTGCCACCCTTCTCTTGGTGACTCTACCCCAGGGCGGGAGGTGGGAGGGAGAGGGATGAGCCACAAAACTGACTCCCAACCCCCCTGCCGCCCCCAGGGTAGAAAGGGGCAGTCGGAGTCAGGACGACCTAGGTCCCTAACTTTCTCCTCCTGGAAGTCCTTCCCCACCTCATTCTCCGAGGATATCCCACTTCCCTCTCCAGACCCACATCCCCCAGGGACAAGCTGGTAGGGAAGAGTCCTACCCAGTCAAAGGGCCTTGAGGATCTCTTGGCAGAAGGCTGCATACAGCCTGAGGTCCTGGCACCAAGACACCTTCACTGGCTAAGATTGGGGAGATGTCTGCCCATCCTGCCAGCACATCCACAGATAAAGGCCCTGGGTTTGGCAGGAATTCCTGGGTCCTGTGTCCCTGTCACCTCTAGGGCCAGCCAAGTCAAGAGACCTTAACTTCTCTAGGCTTTTACCTCTCCAGATGCCCAATGGAGATATTTGAAAGAACAGCTCTCACCAGACTGGGGCATCGGGGTTGACTCTGAGATTAGGCGTCATTAATCTGAACACCTACTACATGCCAGGCCCAGTGCTGGGCAAGTCATTCCTTTTATCTGAATCCTCATACCTCTCCTTGAAAGCAAAAATCATCACCCCAGGTTAGGGATTAGAATATGAAGCTCCAGGAAGTTCCAGGACTTGCCCAAAGTTACAAAGCCAGTAGGGCAAGCCTGGGATTAGAACCCAAGTCGTGGTGAGTTCTAGAATCTCCTGCCTACCCTCCGCTGGACATCCACCTTGCCCCTCTAGAAAAGAGTCAACTCCAAGCAGGCTGTATCTTCCTGATAAGGCTAAGGCAAGTCACTTTCCAGGAGGGGAGGTCAGGGCCAAACGCCCCAAATTCATATGGGGTACAAAAACACTAGAGAGGGGCAGAGCACAGAACCCTCCTCCCAACCTGATAGCAGGGGTGTCCCTCAGGCAGCAAGGGGACCTGGAGGCCAGAGAGAACAGGTAAGATTCAGGCATCCCTCTAGATCTCAAAGCCTAGTCTTCAAAGCAGTCAGGTGGAACACGGTACCAGGGGACTAACACCTGATCCTCTGCAAAGGACTGGGAGCCCCACCTTTTCTGTTAACGCAGGCCTGAGGTCTTCAAAGTGACCTAGGGAAGTCTCAAATCACAGGACCTGGTCCCTCCACTGCACAGGGATCTGATGACCCTCATCTCAACGCCCAACCTTCCTCCTCCAGAACAGGCTGCCCCCAGTGTTCACTGGGAGACCCACAGCCCTGTGGTCTGAGACCCAGGAACCTCTCCCCCTTCCTTCTGTGATGACTGGAGAGTGTCAGACCCTCTACTTTCACAGGTTGTACCAATGGGGCCTTAGGCTGAAGGTCACATGGCATAACCTCACCCTCTGACCGCTGCCCCGGGGCCTCTGGCCAGACCTACTTCTTTTCTTAGAGCAGTAAAGATAGCCAAACAGCCTGGAGCAAATGGCAGAATGAACAGGCCACAAGGATAGGTGAATGATGAGTGAACTAATGAGACACAGGAGAAGAGAGCACACTACAGACAGGAGGAAGGGGTGACAACCTGACATACACCCCCACTACACATGGGGAAATGAGGGGTTGCCTAAAGGGGCAAAGGCCAGGTGACCAATAATGAAATTAACAACATGAACTCTAGAACAAGGGAATTAAGGACGGCGGTGGTTTTACCCTGGTGAGGTGGGAAGCAGGCACAGCAATGAGCCGGCTGAGGCTGTGGGATCGTTTATTGGGGCTGTGTCCAGCCAGGCCGCAGCGCCAGCCTGGGCCCGAGCCCAGCGTCCCTAAGAGGCGCAGGGGGTGGGGGAGGGGAGAAAGCGCGGGAGGATCCGCCACCCCTGGCCCCGCTCCATCTTGTCTTGGTCCCTGCCGGCGGTGCCGCGCTCAGGTGAGCGAGGTGTCGTCGTCGCTGCCCTCGCCGCCTGCGCCACCCAAGCGCTCCTCCCGGCTCTCTGTCACCGCGCTCTCATCGATGTTCTCCAGCGAGTCCGCGTGCTGCACGGAGAGCTCCGACAGCGCCAGGCTCGGCAACGGGCTCTGCTCTGGGTGCAGCCACGGCTTGAAGTGCGGCTGATGCTTCTGCTTCCACTCAGGGTACTTGACGCACGCCTTGTACATCTTTTTCATGGCCTGTGGGGCCGCCGCACAGCCGAGTCAGGGGTGGACGCGGAGCGGGACGGAGTCTTCGCCACGTCCCTGCCTGCGCCCTCCAGCGGCTCAGTCCCCAGCTCCCAGGATCCTGACTGCGGCCCATTTCATGACTCTGCCCCTTGGCCCTGACTCCGCCCCCTGGCTTCCAGTCTCCGTCCCTGACCCACCCCCTCATCCGAACCCTCTCCCCCAGCTTCCATACCCCAAAGTCCCAAGGCCACTCACCTTGGGAGCCAGGAACTGAGAAGATTTATTCACTACCCACTTGGGTAAGGAGCCTATGAGAGCAGGGAAGGGTAATGAGGAGAGAAGAAAGCAGCTGCCTCAGGGACCCAGCCCCGACCAAACATATACACCAGCCGACCAAACATATACACCAGCCGGCTCCTTCCAGCCTGGGGCTTCCAAAGAGGCTACCCTCTTCTCCCTGGGAGGGGGGAGGCTGGGAGGCAAATCCTATAAGACTGCATCATCATCACTTTCTCTTCCCACCTCAGCCCAAGGCCTCCAGGCTCAATTCTGTTGTGGCCCCCAAACCCACTCCCTACACCCCTCCTGTCCCTCTGCTGAGCCCCAGAGGACTGCATGGAAGAAAACCACAGGGTCCTAGGTGACCACAGTCTACAAATAGGTTGAAATCATGACCCACCAAGCTCCCACCTGCCACCTCCCCTCCACTGACATCCCTTTTCATACTCAACCTGTGAATGGCCTTGACACTTAGGCCCTCATCTACTGTCCTTCCAAGCCCCCTGCCCCAGGCAGTCTTGCTGCTACATAGGCCTCTTGGCTGAGCGTCCCACCCTGGCCTGACCTGGAATCCACAGTCCAGCTGTCTACCCTTTCTCATTCCCAAGTGTCTCCTCTGCCTCCCAACACAGCCAGTGAGGTGCTAGAGGGCCCTGGGCCTGGGTCACTGGACCCTCAGTGGGGCCTGAGCACACCCGGGCAAAGATGTTCAGGGCTTACCCATCCTCTAGACAGTCACCCATTCATCACTCACTCCACATCCATTCTGTGATACCCACTCTGGGACAGTCCCAGGGACCCAAAGAGCAGCTCACTGTCTGGGGACCAACAGTGCCAAGGGCTCTGCTAGAGGGAATTGGATCCACCAAGCAGGGAGCTGGCGGTGACTCTGGGTATGGAGGCAAAGCAGGTGACATTGGAAGCTGCCCTAGGGGCATGAGTGAGGGAGGAGAGGTGTCTCGAGGCTGAGGGAAACCACTGCCTAGACAGGGAGGTGGGACCATGTAAGGTGTGAGGAGAGACTGGGAAACCTGGGGAGGAGCCTTAGACTTTACTCTGAGGGCAACAGAAAGCCACGGAAGAATTTTAAGCAGAAGAGAGTCATGAGGAAATACGTGTTCTGGAAAAGTCCCTTGGTAGCTGTTAAGGACAGATGAGGTGGCTGAGTACAGAGAGAAAGAAAATAGATTCAGGAGCTACTTAGGAGGTAGAATCAATAAGAATGGGTGGCCAGATTTGGGAGCTGAGCAGAAGGCACCCCCATCAACCCCCAGGTTCTTGGCATGGGTGGCCAGGGGTGGGAGGCTTAGGGGAAGGCACAACCTAGAAGGGGAGACACTTCAGCATTGGACACAGTGAATCTCAGGTCCCGGAAGACATCTTGAGGGACGAGTCCGGGAGGCCAATGGCCACAGGGATCTGGATCCCACCAGAGACACACGTCAGCTGGCCACAGAAGCCTTGGGAATAGCTGAGCCCTCCCAAGAGGAAGAGGACTGAGACCTGGAAAACTCAGGCCTCCAGGATGGGCAGAGGATAGGAGCCAGCAAGACAGATGGAGTGAGACCAGCCAGTGAGCAGGAAGCAAGTCAGAGCCTGGGGGTGTGGGAGTCCAGGAAGAGAGCTCCAAGCTTGGTCGTGGAGAAGCAGCTACCACCTTGGCATTTGCTTTTCAAACCATTATAAAGTCTCAAACCTTGGTTCAAATGATATTTTGGATGGAGATGTCCCAAAATACAAAACGGCTCCTAACAGAGGCCCTGTCTGATCCCTAGTAGATCAGATCGCATCCCCTGTGGTATAGGAAAGGGTCCCATGACGGGCTGCCAGGGCCAAGCCCTCACCTTTGGGGTCCACCTGGGCCAGGTAGGTGATGACGCAGCTCTTGGGCCCCGTGCTCTGGATGAGGTAGCCCGTCTGGATGGACACAGCTCGGACCAAGTCTTTCCGAGGCGGGTATTTCTGGGGATGGAAGGCAAAGGGAGGTGAGACTCAGGGTCGGGGCAAGAGAATTGTCTTTGTGAACAAGTACACACACACACACACACACACACACACACACACACACACACGGAGTTAGTTCAAACGCCCTGGCATCCACTCCAGGCCAGGCCTGATGCAGGGGTGAGGAGAAAGGGAGGACTCAGACTAGGTCACCGTTGCCTCTCTTAAGGTATCCCTGTTCTCCTAAGGAAAGCCTCCAGTCTGGGGTCAGGGTTCATGAGCACACACATGGGCACTCACACACACACACACAGAGACACACTCATCTTTGCCCAGGCCAGCTGTACCTGCCTGCCCTGCCTGCCATGGATAGTGAGGAGGCCTAGCCTCAGGGAGGGTCAGAGAACCCTGCCTCTCACCCCTTGCACCCCCTTTCCCAGCCAGCCCATCCCATTCGCCCACACTGATGGCCCACATCACCCTCTTCTCATCTGCCTGAGAGCTGAGCAGGGAGACAAGAGCCATTATTCTCACTATATAGGAAAGAAACTGAGGGCCAGAGAGCTTCATGCCTGGGCTGAAGTCACATGAAATTCATGACAGCAGCCAGGGGCCTCTTCCTGGGCCAGGCCTGCTGGCCCGGCCATACCTGGCACCTTCCCCTGCCCACCCAGCAGGGAAGGCAGGTAGACTCACAGGGTGTTTGACTGAGTAGTTCATAATGATGTAATCAGTGCCCATGGGGAGCCAGGAGCGGAGAGTGATGACATCACGGTTCTTCAAGGGCTTTGGACACCTCCCTGTGGAGTGCAAGGGACAGTTCAGCCAGGCCACTGCAAGGGAGGGCATAGCTGAGGCCAGGAACACAGAGATGCCTAGTTAGCTGCCAATTCTCCCTGATCCAAATGGGTACCCCTCCGCCTACCAGACCACAGTCCCAGGGCTGAGACTAGGAAAGAGCCAGAGGAGAACCCTCTCCCCTCTTGTCTCCGGCCATTCCTGCTCACAACCTCACATGACCCTTCCCTTGCTGGCCCGGCTGTTCGTCTATGTGAATGCTGAGTATGTGGGAGAACAATATTATAGTGAGTGTGTGTATCTGAAAATGTGTAACTGGGAGTATGCAGCATGTGACCATGGGCTGTGTACATGACTGCGTACACGTGTGTGGAGTGTGTATACGTGCACATGGGAGTGCCTATGTGTTTGTGAGTGTCCACGCGTGTGTGCCCAAGTGTCTGGGAATGGGCGGCAATGTCAGGGACGGCGCTCCTACGTCTTAGCACTCAGGTGTCTGGGCAGCCTGGCCACGGGAGCGACCGCCAGGAGGGCAGGTGGGAGAAAGAGGCTGGGCTGGAGGCCTGGATGGGAGCAGAGAGGCTGGGATCAGCATGCTTGCGCCTGCTCACAAGAGTAATAGCCCACGTCAGCGTTGACTGTCAAGCGGGCGATGTCGAAAGTCTCAATGACGTTGCTGTCCCACTTCTTTCGATATTCAATGTCGTGTAGCACGTCATAGAGTGTCTCAGCTGGCACGTCACGGCACTCCATCCGGCACTGCAGACAGACACATGGGTTGTCAGGGTCACGCCAGGCTCAGAGCCCTGGCCAGGAGACCCAAGGGTGGACAAGCAAGGGGGGAGAAGGAGAAGGAGAGCAGAGAACAGCAACCTCTGAAGCCAGCATGGGCTCACCTCCTGCCATGAGCCCTGGGCAGCCCTCCCGGAAGCCATCTGTGCCAGGAGACACACAGCCCCTACATCCAGAGACCATCTCCCCCACCCCAGTCTCCACTAGACCTCCCCTTCCTTCCCAGTCTCCTTCTCCGGGAAGCCTTCCTGAATGAGCAGGCCAGACCTTCGGAACTCCCACACACTAACTGTCTGTGCCTTTCCAGACCCCTGAGCTTCATGCATCGGGGCTCACGGCTGACTCAGCACAGAACCTGGAATGGGTACATGTTAAATGAATTGAAAGCATAAATAAACAAACGAATGCCCAAATGGATGAGTTTTTTTCATCCATGGTACTCATCACCTGACCGTACCATTTGTACTCCTTTTTTTTTTAAATCCAACAAACATCTTTGGATTTTTTTTTTAAAGATTGTGCTTATTTATTTGACAGAGAGAGAGTTCACAAGCAGGCAGAGCAGCAGGCAGAGGGAAGAGGGAGAAGCAGGCTCCCTACTGAGCAGAGAGCCCCAAGTGGGGCTCGATCCCAGGACCTTGGGATCATGACCTGAGCCAAAGGCAAATGCTTAACTGCCTGAATCATCCAGGTGCCTCAGACATCTTTGGATTTTTTACGATTTTTAGCCTTGTGCTCAAAGAGCTTTCCATCTAGGGGAAAAAAGAGGCAAACATACTTTTTTTATTTAACCCTGAAAACAGCTCTGTCAGGCAAGAAATCCAAGGAGGAACTTGAGGCCGAGAGAGGTTAAGTAACTTGCCTGAGGTCACCCAGCTGGTAAGTATAGGAGCTGTACTTAACCCAGATCACATGTCTGTAAAAACAGAACTATGTTAAGTTTGCACTCAGCAACATGAAACTTAGTTCATGTCCTTGTTCTGTGATTTTTTTTTTTCACCCCAAAGCCCAAAACCCCAGGATCAAGTTCCGCTTAGCAACTGGACGAGTTTTCTTGATTAGTTTAAAAAGGTCTCCCAGAACTGGGCATTTAGACAGTGCCAAGGGAGCCACACATGTTACTAAAAAAGGGGATTTATGCAACCATATGAGGGAGAGTCACATTGCCTTTCCTCTAATCTCGTGCTAGGCCTTGGCAGCACTAATGGTGAGGAAAGGCCACAGGAAGGGCACATCACCACCGATTGGGTATTCTAGGCACCAGTGAACTCATCAAGCCCTGGATATACTTCACTTTACAGAAAATACAGAGGACCGAGAACAAGCTAAATTTCACAAGAATACAACCAAAGGCAGATGGTGAGGCATTCTCCAAGGCTACTGGTCCAGTCCCTTCTACAGGTCAATGTCATAGGAAGGGTCTGGGCTAGACTGACACAAGAACCAGACAGACGGTGTGGGCCTGGACTGCAGACTGGCATGGACAAAACAGCGAGGAAGGCTCTATCTGAGATGACTGGAGAAATGTGAATATCATCTGCGTATTAGACGTGCTGGAAATTTACTGAAACAAAGTGGTGGATTGCTGCCTGAAGAAAAGCAGGTGATAAAATGGAATGTCATCTCATTGGGGGGAAATATAGGCAGAGAAAAGCCTCAGGAAGAACAATCATGAAAGTGTTCACAGCGGCAATCTCTAGATGATGAGAATATGACGGTTTTCTTTTTGCTGTATTTCTAGTTTTCTAAAATGTATAGTACTGCATCTTACAATAATGAAAAGATTTAAGTAGAAAGGCCCCCCAGAGACACTGAGAGGTACACTCACTAGATGCCAGGTACTATCCTTTTTTTTTTTTTTTGGCTTCTCCTCTCCACCTCCTTCTCCCTTCGGCCACCAGCAGAGGAGAGTTTCTCCTTTTTTTTTTTCCTGCCAGGCACTATCCTAAGCGCTTTCTACACATTACGCATTTTGTTCTCACAGAAAGGCTCTGAGGTATTAGCCCTATTTTAGAATTAAGAAAACCAAAGCTCACTTCCCAACTTGGGTCCGGGAGAATGGCTCCCGCAAAGATGGGTGGTGAGAAGATGAAGGGCCGTTCTGCCACCAATGACTTAGTGACCAGAGAACACACCATCGACATTCACGAGCACATCCATGGAGTGGGTTTCTAGAAGCGAGCCCGTCAGGCACCCGAAGAGATCCAGAAATTTGCCATGAAGGAGATGGGAACTTCAGATGTGTACATTGACACCAGGCTCAACAAAGCTGTCTGGGCCAAGGGAATGAGGAATGTTCCATACTGTAGCTGTGTGAGGTCGTCCAGGAAACATAACAAGGATGAAGTTTCACCAAAGAAGCTCCATATGTTTGTTACCCAGGTCCCTGTCACCAATTTCAAAAGTCTACAGACAGTTCATGTTGATGAGAACGACCTGTTGATTGTCAAAGAAAGGTCTAAAATGTGAAAGAAAAAAAGAAAAAGAAAGAAAGAGAGAAAAAAGAAAGAAGAAAGAAAAGAAAAAAGGAAGAAAAAAGAAAGAGAAAGAAAGAAACAAAGAAGAAAAGAAAAGAAAGAAGGAGGGAAGAAAGAAGGAAGGAAAAAGGAATTTCAAGGACAGGCTCCAGCCTGCAAAGATTCACTGTGTGACTCTGAAGGACTCACCTTCCCTCTCTGCTTTTCTGCTCGATGAAGTGGGTAGGACTCTAAATCCAATCATTTAACTAACAGCCCCCAATCCCAGCCCTGTGCAGAGCACAGAAGAATCAGTTGATTCAGGCCTGTGCTCAAGAGGCTGCCAGTTGAGGGAGGAGACCAACTTGACAATGGAGAGGTACCCTAAACTGCCCAGTGAGGGCACAAAGGAGGGGAGCAGCTCTGCAAGGTGGAGAGAGGCATCGTGCTACATAGTGAAGCTATCTGGAAGGCAGGTGTCTGCCAAAGGCCCTGGAAGAGAGAACAGCCAGAGAACAGGCACAGAGGCAGACAAGAGTGAGGCGTGTATGGGGTTGCCTGGGTGGTGCAGGCGTCTGCCTTCGGCTCAGGGCGTGATCCCAGAGTTCTGGGATCGAGCCCCACATCAGGCTTCTCCACTAGGAGTCTGCTTTTTCCTCTCCCACTCCCCCTGCTTGTGTTCCCTCTCTCGCTGGCTGTCTCTCTCCGTCAAATAAATAAATAAAATCTTAAAAAAAAAAAAAAAAAAAAAGAGAAAGGCGTGTAGGCAAGCCGAGTTCCATCTGCTCCAGTCCCCCTGGTGTGGTGTAGCCTAATACTCAAAGACCTGGTTCCAGGTCTTCTTGGAGAAATGAGTGATTCTGGGGCTGGGCCAGATAAGATGAACCTGGGACATCTTGTGCCAGCAAGTAAGGACATACTCACAGAGTAACAGGGACCTTGCATGGCAGACACAGGATCCGGCATGAAGAGCTCCCACTGGTTCAGTGAGTGATTTGTCAGGGTTTGCCCAAGGCTTTGCCAGTTTTAGCACCGAAAATCCCACATCCTGGAAACCCCTCAGTCCCAGACAAACTAGGACAGTTGGCCACCTACCATAGGCTAAAGCTGGGACAACCCATGTATTAAAATAGTGATAACAACAGATTATATTCCACGGAATAAAATAGGAAACCGAAGTATATACGGGTATGAATAAATAAATAGAGGAATAGGGTATTTACATAGCTTCAGAGAAACTTCCCATCAAATACTACTAATTACAAAGGGAAAAATGAGTAACTTCATTGTAGAGAAGCATGGCAGACACTTCGGGAATCAAGTGATCACAGCAAACGTCATTGGTAATGAGACAAGTTACAACTGGGTGTCGCCGGGCAGGATGCAAGGAAGAGAATACAGGCTTATGTGACATTTCTGCCCAAGATGCACAACCGAAATCAAATCAACAGGAAAATCAAACCCTAAATAAGGGACTTTTACACAAGCCCCCCCCCGCCCCCCGCTGAGTGTCAGGGTCCTGAATGTCAAGAAAGGACTGGGGAACTCTATCAGACTGAAGGAGACTAATGACGCATGAGGGAACGAACTGAGGGAGTGAACGATGCGATGGGAGGGATGTGACAGAAAGGCGTTGGAGAAGATCGCAGAGGTCAGACCGGCAGCAGCAACAGCACCGGGACGACCTCTGCCAAGCAGCCTGCGTGGAGATCTGGATGCCGCAGCGGACATTCAACACACACTCAGACTTTACCCCCAGTTATGAGCCGGCATCAGTCCTGTGCTGCGAAGCAGGAGCCGGACACCCAGGAGACGCAGCAAGCGCCAGGATCACACAGCAGAGAAAGCAGCCGAGCAGGGGCTCAAAACCGGCTTTTCCTGTCCTCTCAGCTATCAGGGAACACTCAGGGGCGGCCTCCCAGGAAACAGACCTTCTCTAACTGAATTCAAGTTTGGAAGCTGATTTGGCTTTGCAAGTCCTCAGAGGTGTTCTCCTGGGGCCCTGAGTGTGTGGAGGGGCGGTGAACACAGGATTCTGCTCTTAGATTAGAATCCTACCTGGGACTGCCTCTTCGCCCTGACCAGGCTCAGCGTCCCCAGCGCCCAGGCCCACTCGTGGCTGGGGGTGGGCGCACACAGAGAAGGGGCCCACACTGCCCAGACACTGCCCATTTCCCCTCCGCCCAGGACTGCTGTGGTTTCAGGACCAAAGGCGTCCCCCTGAGACAGCAAGCAGTAAGCGGGGCATGCAAGGCCGCAAGAGCGACCAGAGACAGACCCCGCAGGTAAGTGTAAACTCTGCATAACAGTTCATTTTTTAAATAAAGAGGGAGGGAGGGAGGGAGGGAGGGAGGGAAGGAAGAAAGAAAGAAGGGAGGGAGGGAGGAAGGAAGGAAGGAAGGAAGGAAGGAAGGAAGGGAGGAAGGAAGGAAGAGGGAGGGATGCTTGGGTGGCTCAGTCAGTTAAGCTCCCAAATCTTGATCTCAGCTCAGGTCTTGATCTCAGGTTTGTGAGTTCAAGCCCCGCATTGGCTTCCATGATGGGCATGGAGCCTACTTTACATACATACATACATACATACATACATACAAATGATTAAATAAAATAAATAAAATAAAATAGGGAAACTGTGGCAGGCTCTTGGGGAGGAAGGCCAGCAGCAGTGCCCTGCTGGGCCGGGGCGGGGCTATGTGGGTGAAGAAGCAGGCAGGCTGGGTGGCTGGTCCGGAGAACAGAGTGGAGAGTGACCATGGGTGTCCTCATCCAGCCTGGCTCCTGGCCGCGCTCTTTCCACAGCCTGCAGGAGGCAGCGCAGCTGTGCCAAGAGGGGTAAATTACATCCAGCATTGTTCCTGCCCACAGTGGCAGCCACCACTTGTGCGAGGTGTAATTCTAAGAGGCTTCAGAAGGGATGGTGTGGGTAGGGGTGAGTCACTGGAGAGCACCTGGGGGGCGGGCCCATGACCGGAACCCACAGCCATTGGGCCCTGGGCAAGTCAGTCACTTGGGCTGGCTGGCTAAGAGCTCCCCCTGCAAACCAGAACGGAAGGAGGGCTGCTCCTGGCTGCTCAGAGGAGCCCTGCTGAGCTGCAGAACTCTCTGGGCCTGGTTACAGCAGGGAGGCTGACTTGCAGCTGAGAAAACCGAGGCCCAGAGGGAGCAGGTGACAGCAGAGAAACTACAGACTGTGTCCCCCGCATTCCCTTGTCTCCAGCCCCAGGAGGTAAAAAACAGTGCTCAGAAGCCTTGGGACCCGCACGCTCTCAGTCCCATAGAGCCATGGTCAGAAGGGACTGGACAAGTGAGGAAGGCCATCGGAGAAGGTTTCTGGCACTCCCAGCTTCCAATTCCAGTTCCTCCCCTTGGGCACAAACTTCCAAGTCTTAGTTTCTTCACATGAAAAATGAGGGTAATAATAGTCCCTATCTCATGGGGATGTTGGGATCAAATGAAATGAGATAATGTACGTAACATGCCTGGCACATAGTAAATACTCAAAAAACAGTAGCTGCTCTGACTTCAGCAGGCTTCCATGAGCAGCCATTTACCCTTGCACAGGACAGCACCAGGTCCCATTTGCATGTGCTGCCTCGTATTTTGTGCCCTGGGCGCTCCTCTGGCCTCTCCCTGGCCTTGCACACCTGTCCATCCAACCACTCACCACTTTCTGGAGTCTGCTGCGTGCCAGGCCTGCAACTGGACAGTAAGGCCTCAGAAGTGAACCAGGAGCCCCAACGAGCAGCTGGCATGAGGGACAAGGACACAAAATCTCAGTAGAGAATGAGTCAGGGTCAGGGAGAGGGGCACAGTGACTGTGGGAGCAGAGGGCAACGAAGCCTAAAAGGAAAAGGAGCAGACGTGCCACAAGGCGGGAGAGGGTGTTTCAGCAGAGGGACCGCTGAGTGCCAAGCTGTGTCTCACTCTGCCCCTCCCCTCTCTCCCACCCCTTGCCCTGTGCTTCTCTGGAGGCCTTCCCAGGGCTCAGCCTGAGAGAAAGGGAAGAACTCCGCGGGAGGGAAGGAAGTGGCAGGGAGAGGGGCTGCAGTCTCTCCCAAGACCCAGGGAGATAGCTGACCCCAGACAGGGGAAAAGAAGTCGGGTCACCTCCACGGCGCTGCCACATGGCCTTGAGGGCCAAAGGCCAGGGCGGTAACATGCAAACTGACAGACGGGTGGACCAAGTCTGGCCCTCACCCCGAGACTTCACACAGCAGGTCTCCAGTATCCTTGCCCGTGGGATACGTGGGGCACACGGATTATCCCCAAGTCCTAGGGACCCGGGAGATGATCTCTTCCTCCACCACTCTTCAGTAACCACTGGGAAAAGTGAGGCCCAGAGAAGGTAAAGGGTTCGTGTGGGCTCTGTAACATCCCACGGGCTGTGCTGACAGCTCGCCATGCTGCATGTTAGTAGACGGTCTTGTAAGAGGAATAACTGTTATGCAAATCATCTTTTCCCAAATCATCTTTTCCCAACAGAACCCTATTCAAATCAAAGGGAAGTACTCCTGACTGCGGGTGGGGCACTCAGTATCAAATCAACCACAGCCCTGAACCACGGCCACGGCCTCAATAACCATTCCCATGTACTAATGGCTCAAAATCACTACCTAATTCATCATCACAAAGGAGACGACAGCACCTGGCCCATGGACCCCACAGGAGCCGACATTTAGGTCAAAGTGCCTCTGCCAGTCGTCAAGGGCACCAAGCTGCATCCTCTACAAACACTGTCTCTGATCCTTCCAACTCCCCAGTGTGTATCATCATCCCCATCTTACAGATGCGGAAACTGAGGCCTAGAGAGTTACAAGGATTGACCAAGCCCTCAAGGCTAACAGCGGTGAAGCAGAAAACCAGCACCTGGCTGTGCCTGACCCCAAAGTGCCAAGGCTTTCTGCTGCCCTCATCCAGGGGCAGGACTGGCCCGGCCCAAACTACACGCTGGCAACTGGAGACCGTCTTGGTTCATTGACGGTTATTACGCAGAGCTCACTGGATTCAGACGGCTTGCTGACCGGGAATGCAAAGCTCATACATTCTTCCTCAGATCAGAGTTCCTGACTCCATCCTCAGGCCTCACTGAGCTCAAAGACGGAGTCGTACTTTTCCAAAACAGCCCTGGAGCTCTGCATCTGGCAGATCCCCTGCGAAGGTTTCGGCCGTTGCACTACCCCGTAGCTCACAGTTTACTCTGCAGATCCTTTCTGGCCTTGGCCTGGGCAAAGGACTTCAGCTCTGAGTCCCCGCATCTTCATCCATCAAACAGGGATAATCCTCCCCTCAGAGTGGAGCTGTGAGGATTAAATGAGTCTTGTACATAAAACCTGGGCAGCAGCTGCCCTTCCTCCAGCCCCAACCCCAGCAGCTTCCCTGACTTCTCAGGCCCTGCGACCGGAGCACCTTCTTGCTAATCCCCAAAGGGCAGGATATCCAGGGCCAGGGAACAAAGTTAAAAAAAACAAAACTGCGCCAGATCCCTCCACAGGGCGGATGGACAGAGAGTGGGGTGGGCGGCCCTCTCCCACCAGGGGCCCACGCAAATGCACCCGCTCCCCGCTCACAGCCAGGCAGTGCCACTCCATGTCAGCCCCAGCACTGAGAGGCAGACTGGCCTGGGGCACACGACATGTGAGAGGCTCAGCTTCAGCAGCCCCTCTACCCTCTCTGCTCTGGGTCCCCTCGCAGGACCCTCACTGTCTCTCCCAAAGGCCCCAAGAGGCCAGTATTGAGCCAAGCCGATGGAGCGCCTGCCCTTGCCTCTGGGTTTCTGGGGCTCCCACAATGGAGACTTCTAAGACCTTCCTCCAAGGCCCCCCAAATCTCAAGAACAGCTCAAGGGCACTGACACAAGGGGTCAGAGAAAGTGGGGAGTGGGGTACGGGAGGAGAGAGGCCTGATCAGTCCTGCTTTCCCAGGACTTTCCTTCCCTGGCTCCTTCCCTATTTTGTTTCTGAACTTCAGAAGCCTGGCTGAAGCCCTCCCAGTCCTCAAATCCTTCAGGTTGGCCTGGGGGCCTCCTTCTTGTCTCCTCCACCCCCAAGCCTCCCTCCATCAACACACATTGCAAAGCACTGCTTTGCCCACGGCGCTATGGCCCCCTTGTCCATCCCCTGCATCAGCACGGTTTAGTAAAGAACTGTTTCTGGATGGAAGGATGGACAGATGAGCCGACGAAGAGGCTGTGCCTGTGTAGGCTTTCTCTGACTTTGGGAGTGCAGGAGCTATGGCCGATGGTCCTTAGTGCTTCTGTGGAATCAGAAGGAAGTGTCGTCGTGAAAACCTCCTGGACTCTTGTAAAATTCTTTATACCTCTTGAGGCTGATGGCTCCTTCTGCCATCATCCTTGCATGAAATGCGGTGTAGGGGTGGGGGGCGGGGTCAGAGACAGGCTTCAGGGAGGAGTCTGGGACTTGCTGAAAGATCTTTAAAAGTTCTGATAAAGTATTTTGAATTGTATTGAGGTGCCAATTTATATGTAGTAAATTAGCAAAAATATAGAAAATACTGCTTGTGAGGATATGGTAAAAGTGTTATTCAGTTAGTGACAGCAAAAATCAATCCACTATTCCGAAAAACAATTTGGCAAATATTTTTAAAATCATAAAAATGTCTTTCAGGGGCACCTGGGTGGCTCAGTCAGTCAAGTGCCTGCCTTCGGCTCAGGCCATGATCCCAGGGAGCCTGCTTCTCCCTCACCCTCTGCCTGCCGCTCCCCCTGCTTGTGCTCTCTCCCTCTCGATCTGTGTCAAATAAATAAATAAATCTTTAAGAAAAGAAAAAAAAAAGAAAAAGAAAAATGTCTTTCAACTCAGTTCCTGGAACCCCAGGACCAGAAATTAATACTCAGGAAAAAACACACCAAAAAGCTGTTATAATATTCATGACTATATTATCGCATTTATAATTAGCAAAATATATTGAGAACGACCTGAAACACCACCCACAGCTGGGCCCGGTTGGGTTAAGACACATCACCTGGATGATGACTGCCCAGCTACTGAGGACTGTGGGCTCCCCAGGGCAAGGCTGTCTCTGAACCCTCAGAACCTAGAATAGGACAGGCAGGGAGCAGCTGCCGGAAATGTTCGTGAATTAATAATTCTGTAGCAATATTAGAAACTTTTACAGATGCAATGTTAAATGAACAAAAGAGGATACAAATTTGTACCTGTGCCAAGGTCTACACTATGTATAAATTATCTACACCCTTGAATGAGAGTTGGGAGGAACCAAGGAAAAGTTTTGCTCAGGAACCGAGGCTTTGGGCGATTCTTCATTTTTGGATTCTTGATACAACACAGTTTATACAAGGCATAGAAATTATACTTCTGCCCCCTGAGTTGAGTGTTGTCAGAATCCAGAGGTCCCCGTTCCCTGGACCCGGAAGCCTGGGCGGAGCTGAGCTGGGGCCTGAGGCTGCCCACGCTGATACCCTGATACCGAGCCAGTCCCCTTAGAAATGCTCCGCATCACCTGACCATGCTGGGAATGGGACCAGAGGGGACCCAGAGCCCTTGCGCCCCCAGGCTGCACAGGCAGTGACTGCTGTGGGCGGGCAGGGCAGGGGGAGAGGGAAGCCAGCACGCAGCTACAAGGCAGAGCACCAAAGCGCAGTCCTACAGGACAAAGGGAAGGGCAGATGGCGCTCAGATGAAAGGAGGGGGCAGAGCTCCAGGCAGAGGTGCTGGCGTGAGTCTGAGGCCTGAAAAGGCCTGGACTGGGTGGAGGAAGGGGAGGGCTCAAGCAGTTCCACCACGTAACCGTAACCGAGTGAACAAGAAAGGAGGCAGGAGAAAATGGAGCCGTCCCCTGAGTACCTCAGACTGTTCATTCATTCATCCATTCAGCAAATGTTAATGGTGTGCCAGGCTCTGTGCTAAGAGCTTTACGAATTCATTTAATTCCATCCTCTCAGTTACCTGGGAGGGGGGAAGATTATGCCCATTTGTAAATGGTGGCTCAAAAAAGCGAAGTAAAGGAACCCACCTGGAACCACAGTCCACCCAAGGCTGCTCCCTAAGAACCAGGCTCTGCTCTGTGAGGACCCAAGGAATCTCAGGTGAGCAAGCACCTGGCCAGGTGAGGACTGTCCCTAGCCTGGGGCTGTTGGGGCTGGCTGTGTTGGAGTGAGGGGAGCTGGAAGGACACAGGGAGCACGTGTGGTTCGGGCCCAGTGCAGAGGCTCCTTCCCCCACCTTCTAGCTCAGTATTCCCACCTGCACAGTGACCAGACAAGCCCTGCGGCCCTCTCTTCTGAAGGGAAGGCGATCTGGCACCAAATACCTCCAAATCATCTTCTCCCCAAAAGTGGAGTCCCCTTGACACTGTGGAGAGTGGAGGTGCTGCCATGCCTGCCCTAGACAGGGCTCCTGAGTCTGCTCACGCAGACCAGTCTGGGCCCTCTGCTGCTCTCCATCCAGGGCTGAGTGACTCACAGCTGCTCTGCCTCCTTCCCCCTTCCCTCCCCCCAGTCTGGACCCCAGCACCCCCCTCAGGCTGCAGAGCAGCAGGCCCCAGCTCTGCAGCAGCGAGGAGCACCTTGCTCTGACATCTCGGGAGCTGACCTCCTGGTCCGGAGCTCCTGCCACTCTGCTCTAGCCCTGCGGGAGGCGGGAGAGCCAGACAGAGGAGAGAGCTGAGAGAGGCAGAGTGTGGGTGGGCCTGGAAGAAGAGGGAGGGATAGGGGGTGACTAGAGAGACAAGACAAGGGCCACGGCTGACACACAGACATCAAGACAAAGACAAATTGGATAAACACCTCCCAGGGCCCCACAGACTGCCCATGGCCTGATGCCCCCAAAGCACTCTCAGTACTCAGAAGTGCCATATCATCTAGCCCAGTGCCCACTGCCCTCCACTCTCCTCCAGTGCCTGGAACCCGGGCATGGTTCTGGACTTGCCCCTCGCTCCCAGCCCTGGGATTCTGCTCAGCCACCACCTTCCGGCCCCTCCTGTTCACCAGCCCGAGGCGAGCCTCCCTGTCCTTGCTTGGACCACTGCAGCCACATCCTTGTCTCTGGTCTCCTGGCTCCCAGGCCAGTGCTTCCCCTGCTGCTAGGGAGCTAAAACCCAGAGCTGATGGCAGCACTGCCCAGCTCGAAAGTCCCTGCTGTCTCTCTCTCTGCCTTCGGGCCCGGATCCCAACTCCAAAATGTCCTCCTCACTCGGGCTCCGCCTCCGCTCCTCACTCTCAGTCTCCTGCCTCTGGGAGCCCTTGGCACTGCGGGATTGGCAGAGAACTGCTCAGCTTGCAGCCTGGCTCCTGCTGGGCTCCCAAGGCCCTGCCCAGACGGCCCCCCAACTGTGCTGTCTGCCTTGGGGTCCCTCCGCCGAGTTCTCCTGGAGGGCTGTCCCCATCTTCCCACCAGGCCTCAGGAGCAGGGCCCGGGTCTGATCCACGCTCAGGCCTCCAGCGCCCGCACAGTGGCTGAGGTGTGGCAGAGTGGGTGGGAGGTGTGAGAAGAGGTTTGTTGACTGAATAAAGAACTGGGACAGAAAAAAAAAAATATGGACGAAGAGGGGACAAGTAGAGACATGAAGAAAGAGGCAGGAACCCTCAGACGCAGAGACAGAGAACGCACCCAAGAGGAGACTCTGAGACCCAGAGGCAGGCCAGAGGCCAGGCCGGGAGGCTGGACAGAGGCCGGGAGGGGAAAGCTGTGGCAGAGCCAGCGCCGAGCCCGGGGCTGCAGCCACCGGGAGACAGCTGAGGAGACATAATTGGATCAGAGACAACTCCGCTGCGGTGAGGGGGCGTGACTCACACACACAGTAACGCCAGACACAGAAACACACGGGCCCACACTGAGGCACACACGCGGGCGCACGCACACGCACACGCACACACCCCAGATACGATTTACTGACCCCCTGACCCTGGTCAGAGCCGCCACCGGGCACCTGGGAGGAGGCTCACGTCACACCCGCAGTCGCCCGCAGTCCAGCTCCACACAGAAGATGCACGCGGAGAAGGCCAGACAAGCCCTATCGCATCAGCCTGTCCTCATAACACACAAGCACCATCTGGCATCTGATTTAATTATCAGTTTGCTTCTGTTTTCTCTGGTCTCCTCCTCAGGATGTAAGCCCATAATAGCAGGGTCTTATCTGTCTGATTTGCCACGAAATTCCTAGATGTAACACAATACTTGGCATATAGTATGTGCTCAATAAAAAAATGTGTTGAATGAATGCATGTTGGAGACACACTGGGGAACTCCATGCGCTCTGGTTGTCAGGCCTCTGCCTTAAGACTTATCGCTTCTGGGGCACCTGGGTGGCTCAGCTGGTTAATCGTCAGCCTTTGGCTCAGGTCATGATGCCAGGGTCTAGATACCGAGCCCTGTGTCTGGCTCCCTGCTCAGTGGGGAGCCCGTTTCTCCCTCTCCCTCTGCTGCTCCCCCTGCTTATGCTCTCTCGCTCTTTCTGTGTCAATTAAATAAAATCTTTAAATAAAAAAAAAAAAGACTTATCACTTCTTTGGTCCAGAATCAGATCCCGAGCAATGTGGAAGGACCAAAGATAGAGAGGGGGCATCCAGAAGATGGTAGAGAGGATCTCAGGGAACCAGCGGCAGATGCAGGTTGTGGCATGAAACGCAAAGGACGAGATTAAATGGCTCAGGACCACAGTATTCATCCCACTTCGCATGTGTGTGTGCTATGGGGGGCAGTGTACGCATGTAGGCATTGCTTACCTGCCCCAGGACATGACTCTAGAGACAAGAGAGGTAGCAAATATCTGTCTTCAGGGAGTCCAGGCTGAGTCAGAGAGGCAAATGTTTGGCTAAAGCCCCAGAGAAAAGCTCCAGCTGCTCTGTGCCACCTGCCCCAGGCTGTCTCATGACAGGTGAGAGGAGCCCGGATTTGGCGTGGGACCTGCCACTAAGTCCTGGGCCTGCCACTTTCTTTCACTGTCTGTGCTTCCGAAGGTCTAGGGGCCCCAGAACACTGAGGCCAGCCCAAGCACACCAGAGGGGATCAAGTGAGGCACCAAGAGGAACAGGGACACCTCCAGCCTAACACCTGGTCTGAACAGCTCTCCTCCCACCTGTTGATGGTGTGTGCTCATTTGCCCAGTCAGGGACAAGGGTCAAGGGCGGGGGCTGGAATAAGGTTTCTGTCCTGTCTATCATGGTGGCAACCTGGTGGCCCGGCCTGTGGCCGCTGGTCCCTCAGGAACAGGCTGGAGTGGCCCAACCGAGGTCGCAGCTCTCTGGAGACTGCCAGGCTTCTGGAGTCATGGCGCCCACAGCCCTGGCTCCAAGTGGCCCCGCCAGGCGTGGAGACGCTGGGGAAGAAAGAAAACCCATCTGTCTCCGGGACTCCCTCCTTTCTCTCATCTCCTGAAACTTTAAAGACTCTCGGCCAGAAACTGAGCTGAGGCTCGTTAAAGTTTAAAAGCCAGAGCCTGGGGAGCTGGGCGTGGACGTACAGAACCAGCCTGCGGACTGGCTCTTCTGGCCCCAGGGGGACACTGACTAGAGGCACCCACCTTCACCCTACTCACACACGCAAGGTTCCTCACATCCCCAAGGCAGGCATCAAGGGGGCTGCGCATCCAGACCATCTTACAACCCGGCCTGCACGACACAGCTTGTACATTGCAAAGGGTTATGCTAACACCGCCATGTCCCATCCGTTATCGCTCCTAAATCTCTCTGGACGCAACCCCTCGCTCTCTGGATGCATTGCCCACAGCCCCAGCACCTCTGTCCAGACAAATATAGAATCCTCCTCCTCCCTGTCTTATTGCAAACCCTCCCCGGCACCCCAGGACCTCCAGGACCCACATCCTAGGGCCTTGGTCCAGCTCTCTAATCACCTCCAGCCCCCTGAGCCCCCAGCTCCATACTACGCCACCTGTCAGTCTCCTAATGCACTGCTCTACGGCCCGCCTCCCGGCCTCACGCAGCTGCTCCCCTGTGTGGAATGCTCCTGGTGCTATCAAACGTGTACATCTCATTCTCCACCCAATTCCAAAGGTATCACCTGAGCATTCCAGAAGACTTCCCCGGCCCCCAAGCCTGGCTCAGGGGCCCCCTCTGGGTCTCCATAGCTCCTGTGATGAGTGTCCGTCCATGCACGAGGGAGCTCCTGGAGAGCAGCGCGTGGGCTCCATTCCCCTCTCTGTCCCTAACCTCCAGCGCAGGGCCAGGCAGAGAGGCTATCAGTGAATGTTCACTGAATGAGCGAATGAATGAAATGCCCAAAGACAGGCAGGGCGGCCCTACTATCCACACTTGAGAAATGAGGAAGCTAAAGCCAAGGTGGCGGCGGCAGGCTGCTCAAGGCCCTGTGGCGGGACTCTGGACCATGGGTTCCTCCCCTCCAGCCTTGCTCCAGCCTGGGCACCTCCTCCAGAAGGACTTCCCTAAAGTTTCCAGCCCCCTCTGACCTTTCCCTTCTCTGAGCTCCCCCACCTGAAGATCCTGACCCTGACTCTCTCAAGTCACACTCTCCGGGAGCCTGTTTGCTGACGTAAACAGACTCCCACTCTAGAACTATTCCCCCAGTTGCCCCCATGCCAAGTGAGAGCGAGAGGCAGCCGGGACAGGTCCTCAGGGCCAAAGCCTGGATTTGAGTGCCCCACCTGGAGAGCTCTCTGATGGCACAGAGTGGCAAGGCCTTGGCCCACCTTCCTTGCTCTGTGCCCAGCAGTATAGACCCCTCTACCATGGTCTAAGGCCCAAACGGCCTCTACAAACCACCTGCCCAGCAGCTTCCTGTAGAGATGGGGAAACTGAGCCCCAGATGGGCAGAGTCCCAGCCTGAACCTGAACTCACGGAGTCCAAGGCCCTAAAACCAGATTAACTCACACTCCTGCCACCACACGCAAGACTGACTTGGAAAGGTGAAGTAACCTCCAAGGTCACACCGAGGACTAGGCTCTTGCTCAGCTGGGTCCCCTCCAGGGTGCCCTCCCACAATGACACAGCACAGGGAGACCCAGGCAGGAGAGGGGCATGTTGGGACCCATGGGGTCCTAAACACAAAAGGGCCCAATGATGTTTATAAGCAAGCCCAAGGAAGCAGAGAGAACTCAGCTTTGGAGATCCAAGGACCTGAATTCCGATCCTGCCTCAGCCACCTCTAGCTGTTTGGCCTTGTACAAGTGAATTCCTGCTCTGAGCCTCAGTTTCCACATCTGTTCAATGGTGTTAATAAGACCCACACCACAAGACAGCTGTGAAGACTCAGTGGGAAGCCATAAAGAAAACATCTGCCCCTGCCCCCACATTCCCCATGACCCTCTTGAGTCCATTAAGAGTGTTAGGACTGTTAAGAGTGAGAAGGGCCCTTGGAGAGCCATAAAATAATCCCACATTTCACAGGAGACCTAATGAGGCACTTAGGGGGAACGGACTTGAAACCTTCAAACCTGGGGTGGGGGTGGGGGTGCCCTGTGATGTGGGAGCAGGGGGACAGAGAGATAGGGAAGGGAGGGGCTGTGGATCTTACTCCAAAGCAGAAGGGGAGGAGCCACAGGAAAGGAAGTCAGAGAAGACAGGTCCTCACTGCCCAGCTTCCTGTAGCAAGAGGAACCTCAGGTTCTCAGCCACACTCCCCCAAGAGACCTCACACCCCTGCTCCAGCCAGCAAGCCCCTCAAGGCCCCGCTCATTGGGCCCACTCCTGCCTCTGTGGTCTGCCTGTGACTATCTGCCCCATGTAGTAGGCCAGGGTCACCTGGAATTGTCATTCCTCTCTTCACCAGGGTCTGGAAACTTCTGAGGACAGGGCCAGGTCTTTGCCTCTCACATGGCTAGCCAAGCACAAGGCTAGGCAGGCTGCAGCATCAGAGAGCTGGGCACGCGAGCATCAGGGGCAGGGCTCAGCAGGCCACATCACCTCCTGCTCTCTGTCCCCTCATTCCTTTCTCTGCCATGGGCCCCAGCACAGGTGTTGGGTTCAGAGGCTCTTACAGCCAGGAAAACCCCATGGCACAAATGGAGAAACAGCCCAGAGAAGCGCAGGGACGTGCCTATGGTCATATACAGAAGAGGATACCACGGCCAGGACTGGACCCACACTGACCCTGCTTAAATGACTGGCAGACCCCCAGTTTTCCATTTCTCATCACTCAGACACTGGCCTGGGCATTGCGAGACTTGGTTTGGGTTCCAATCTGCCTTCTGCCTTAGACCCAGGATCCGTGTTGAGCTGACTGCTCAGGAGGTGGTATCTGCCTCCTCTCCAGGGCCCGAGGCACAGTGCAGACCTGAGGCCAGGCCAGGCTGGAGGTCTGGAGGGAGGAAAAAGGTGGAGGTGGCCTCCAGCAGCCCCTTCCCTTTGTCTTGGCTCTGAATGCTGGGCCCAGAGCTACAGTGGCCTTCAAGGACCTCTGGACACAGAGACAGGGAGAAGATAAGTCCAGGGGAAAGAGACAGGAGGAGGAGATCAATCAGGTAGACACATAGGCAGAACCCTACCCCCACCCTCAGCCTGGGATCACGAGAACAAGGCATGTCCAGGGGGCAGGCCCAGGACAGGCTGCAACAGGATGGGGAAAGGGGGCAAAAGCTCAACAAACACCTGTGGTTGAGTCCCAGCCCCCTGGAGTGACCCAATCAGCCCTAGGGGACTCTGGCTTCAGACCTGCTGTGTGACCTTGGCAAGCCACTTCCCCTTTCCCGGCCTCAGCTTTTTCACTTATCAAACAGGAATGGGATTATGAGAACACTGAGTACTTCAAAGAGTTATTGATGGCGTCAAATGCTGTAACGTTGACTAACAATGTGAGACCAAGCAGAGAGGGGCAGGTGCTCTGGAGCAAGGCTGGCCTGGGTCCTACCTGTGCCTCAGCCGCTCTGTGATCTTAAGCAAGTGACTCTTGGCCTCAGTTTCTTTACAGCATGGAGACAAGCCTACGACTGCCCAGGACTGGCCAGAGGGTAAATTCGAAGGTAGAGAGAGACAGCTCCTGCTCGGCTCAGGGCAGGGGCTCCTGTCAGAAATGGGATTCACTGTATGGAAACCGGGAATCCTGGGATCTTGAGGATGGGGAGCTTAGAGACCTCTGCCCATCTACCAGAGCTCCTCTGGGCTATGCTGAGGGGATCAGGAGTGGGGTGCTGGCCCCTTGGGATACCCATAGCCAAGGCTCCAGCCTCCCTCCTAGGCCCCAGCTCTGCTCACCTCCTGTCCCCAACTCTACCTCCTTTGTGGGAAGCAGAACAGAGAGAGCTAGGCTAGGAGGCTGGAAATCTGAGTTCCAAGCCTGTCTCTTCTAAGATTTGGCTGTGTGACCCTGGGCTGGTGTCCCTTCTTATGCCCCAGTGAGGAGGGAATATAAGACAGGGATGGCAAAGGGCCTTTTGGCACCTCCAAACTCTGCTCAGTCTGAGAGGGAAGGAGGATCCAGGTCCCGCCTAGGGACCACAACACGCAATTTTCCCAAAGAAGGCCTCCTCTCCCTCCTCTCCCAAAGAAGGTCACCTCACAAGTCTGATCTGACCACAAGGGGTCTCTTGTGGCAGTCTGGCCCCAAGACCCACCAGCTCCAGTCCCGGACTGGGCTGGGTTTATTCATTAACCGAGCCAGATGCAGGAGGCCACTCCGCCCTATTGACACAGAGGGCGGGAGTCTACTGGACTTAGTTCAGACCTTCTGCTTCTGGGGAGCCTCAAGCATTTCCCAGGTCACAGTCTGGAAAACAACCTGGTTCTCGCAACAACCGTGCTCACCTTTCATTCAGTTTGTTCCTTCCTTCTTTCTATCCTTCATTGAACCAACATCCCTGCTCCATCTGTATTGGATGCTAGGGCCACGAAGAGGGATAGGATCTATCCCTGCCCTCGGAGAGCACCCAGGTGGGACACACCAGCTGCCCTCTGCTTCCCTGCTCCTCAGCCTCAGACACAGATCAGGCCTCCAGGAACCCCTCAGCCCAAGGGCCCTCAGGCCTGGGCAGAGTCCCAGATGGAGAGACACACATGGAAACCCAGAGAGAAAGAGATAGTCAGATAGCTGGGATCCAGACAGAGAGTCATGGGGGGAGGGGGACAGAAAGGGTGAGCTAGGGGCGCCACATGGGACAGATGGACAAAGCTGTAAATGACGAAGATACAGTGAGGCAGAAAGGCATGGGGTCAGAGAGGGAAGGTCAGATATCTCCAACCTGGAATGAAGTGAAGATGCCGCAGTTAAGTCTGAGAGCAGGTCCCAGGCAGAAGTGCCCTCTGAGTCCAGTGCCCTTCCCCTCCCCCCACAGGAATACACTCCTCCACACCGAGGAGGGCAGCAGAAAGAGGAGAGCGAGGGCAAGGCAAGGGAGGTGAAGGGCACAACCTACTGCCAAGAACCCACTGAAGGCAGACCTGCCCCCCTCCCCGAAATGTGGTCTTCACCAGCCTCTGCCCCATCTAGTCCGGCAGGGAAGGTGGGCTCATGGGGTCCCAAACCTCAAGCCTGTCCTGTATGGAGGACAATCACAGGGCCGTGAGGAGTGGGTTGTAGGCTCTGAGGGAGCTGATGTACCCGCATCTGCCCTGCATCTGCTGGCCTCCCTGGGCCCCCTCCTCCGCAAGCCTGGTCCTGTGTAAAGCAGGGACATCCAAGCCCTGACTTCAGGATCTGCCAACCGAGATCCTAAGTCCCTGCAGGAGACTCTAGGAGCAGCCAGGGAAGGAGGAGGGAAGAGCAGGGCATCAGGCTGGAAGGAATTAGGTCCCTGGCACCCAGGGCTGCAGAGAGTGCCGACAGAACCAGGAACTGGAGAGAAGGGCTCAGTCTCCCCACCTGGGATAACTCAAGTTAGGACCCCGTGAAGAGTTGCCCCGGCAGAGAGGTCCTGGAAGACCACTCCCCTAGACAGGCCTGGCCGCAGCCCACCTCCCCAGGAGCAGGCAAGGGCATGAAGAAGCCTGGGCTCTGGCTGAGTGAAGCCAGAGTGAGTCACACCCCCTCTCCAGGCCTCAGTTGGCTCATCTGCGTGATGAGCGCTTGCCCCGCGAACTGTGCCTCCTCCTGGTTTCTGGCAGGAGACTCCTTCTGAGTCCAGGTGCACAACCAGGTGTCTGTGGCCCTGCGGAGGAGCAGGAGACTCCCTGTCCGAGGGCGCAGTGGAGGCTGCACGTGGGGCAGGACAACCTTACCTTGATCTTGTGCAGGGTCCGATCCATCTCCACAGCCTGCACCCACACGGACACGCCGGCCTTGCTGTAGGTCAGATTCCAGCCCTCCTCGGCCTCACACTCTGACCGGAAGCTGCGGAAGTCCTGGTCGTCGGGCACCTGGACACTATCGCGGCCCAGGACTGGCCGAGGCCCTTGGGGCTCTGTTGAGGCAGCGGACTTCTCCATGGGGAGGCCCAGGGCCCTGGTCCTAGTCCGGCTCTCCTGGGTCCTCCGCGGAGGCTCCGACAACGTCGACGCGGCTGCAGATGCTGACGCCACCTTCCTGGGACCTGCAGGACCGGTTTGAGGACGGGAGTCAGTGCGCTGGGGGCGCGGGTGGGGCTGTCCGGGGTCCTGGGCGGATGGAGAGTTCCACACAGGCAGGGACTGGCCCCCTAGTGAGCGCGGACCAGCACCGGGCAGTCACGGGGCCACCCCCAGGAGCGACCCCAGACCTGCCAGGGGCCGGAGCAGAGGCTGCGTATCGGGTGCGGGGGGGGTGGGTTCCGCGAGAGCTCTTCCGGACCCAGGGGAGGCCGGGACCCGAGGTGACGGACGGTCCGGCGGGGTTCCGCTCACCGCCGGCCGGACCGGCTCAACTAACTCGGCAGTGGCGCCGGCGCGGGCTGCGCGCGGGGCGGGTGGTGGGGGCGGGGTGGGGCGCCAGCCCAGCCGGACGCTCACCTGTGCCCGCTGCTCCGCCGGGGCCCGCAGGGGCCGGGGGTGCGAGCGCCTCCGCCGCCGCCGCTGCCGCCGCTGCCGGGGCGACCGGGGCCGCGCGGGGGCTCCGGGGGGAGGAGCAGTGGGTCCCGCCGCCTGGCCCCGCCCCGTGCCCCCCCCGCCCCGCGCGCGCCCCCACCCTCCCTCCCTCCGGGCTAGGCTCGGGGGCTCGGGGGCTCCGCTCCCCGGGGCTTGGTATTTTCCAGGCTGCGGAGGTACAGCTGACGGAGCTCGGAGCCCCGCCCCGCCCCGCCCCGCAGGGTCCTAGCGCCCGCCCCCGCCCGCCCTGGGAGGGGACGTGGCCTGGGGAGGACTCGTCCTCAACCCGGGGTTTGGGGACAGGGCGAGAAGGGGCCAAGTTGGAGTGGATTCTGAGAGGAGGGGCCCTGAGGTGCTTGAAGAGGGATTCTGGAAGTTAATTGGGAGCCCCTTCTCTCCATCCCCCTCCCATACGTACAGTTATACACCCCTGCAACAACCTACTTACACACGGCACGCTGTCCCCAGACATCCCAGAGGCACCCCCACACGACACTCCAGAGACCCAAACATGGGCACACACCCCCGCCACAATCAAAAGCAACTCAGAGATGCCGAAGCTTGCATCCCCCACCAACCACGAGGCACACCAAGCCTACACACTTCTAACCCAGTTCCCAGTGAGGTTCGCAAACCCTGGCGGAAGTTGATCGAACCCACTAGACTCAAGGTTCGCAGACTGACCAGACTTGAGCAACATCTCTTCAGTCTTACTCCCAGCTGGGAGCTTTAACCCGGGCCCCCTGCAGCCCAGGATTGTGGCCATTGTCCACCACCACCTGTCCTGAGCACCCAAACACCTGTCCACACAGCTCCCATAGACTAGACTAGGCTCTTCAAGAGCATCTGGCCCCAGAGTCTGGGGCTCTTCTGTCCCTTCACAGGCAGAGCTGGCCAGAGCTCCAAAGCTAAGGGGGCAAGGCGGGTTCTCTCCACGGGGGCTCCAGCCACCCCTTCCAGCCTGGAAGGCGGACATCTGCCCCCTGGGTCCTAGTGCCAGCTCTGCCTCTAGGCACTTTGTGTGAACTGAGGCCAATAGTTCAACTTCTCTGAGGCCAGGCCAGAATAAGTGTGGCAGATGGCCCAAGGCTGAGCATTCACTCACACCAGCGACTGGCCCTTGCCCAAAGAGGGGCAGGAGGGCCCATGAGAGCTCACCTGGATGGGCAGCTAACTTGCCCAGGGTCACACAGAGAGCACATAGTCATGCTATACAGGACCCAGGTCTCAGCCTCCTCCCACCCCAGGGTTCTTTGCTCTGCTCTGGCTGCTGGGGCCTCTCTGGGCCTTAGTTTCCCCATCTGTAGAATGAAGGAATCAGAATGTATAACCTTCTAGCCTCAGCATCCTAGAGCACTGGGATAAAATAGCTTTTCTTAAAGGTGCTAGAGAAAGACGAAGAGTTGTCACAGTGGGTTCACAGATAGAGGTGTTTCTTCCTATAGTGCTGAGGACTCCAAGCACTTTGTGGATCAGGCCTGACTTTACAAGCGAAGGGGGGTGAGCAGGGAGCCGTGATGGCAGGTGACCTCAAGGGGTATTCTGCAAAGTAAATCCTGTAAAATGAGTTGCAGGTCCCCATGAGGTGTGACCACCTTCAGTCTCCAGTATGTGGGAGGCACAGCCGGATAATCACCTCCACCCTTTCTAACCCAGATTCTTTAAATGTGTGGGAGTGGGTGGCAGAGGAGCTGGCTCTGGGCGCAGGAGGCCGGGGCTCTGGTTGTCTGCTATGGACCTCCTCTCTGTCCACCCCAGCTCTGGGCGGGTCACTGCCCCTCCCCTGGCCTCAGTGGTTTTATCTGACAGCCTCGCAGCCAGGTGGGTGGGAGACCCAAAAAGGAGTCCAAGATCCTACTTTATGAACTGTCGTCTCTGGAATCTACCATAAGGAAAAGAGATGGGAACAGCGGCCTGGTGGCTCCTGGCTTCTTAGGGCCCCAGTCACACCTCGGCACACAGCAGGCACCAGGGCAGTAAACTTTTCGGGCCCATCACCCAGTCGGGGGTAAAAGAGATAAGGCTGGGGTGACAGCAGGAAGGGCAGACTGACAGAGAGCTGCCAGTCTGAGGGAGATGCATAAACTCAGGGAGGTACACGTGGCCGAAACCACAGATTAACCAAGAATGAATCTTTTGGGTTTTGGGTCAGAAGAAGTAAGTGGCCAGGTATGCCTGCTTCAGTGGCCATGTCCTGGGCTCAACCCTGGGTCCTGGGTTCAGGCCAGGCTAGCCAGTAGGTGGGCAGAATCACTCCCCACCCTACTCATCATTCATTTGCCCTTGCAAGTCCCCCCTGCCATGTCCCCCCAAATTTAGGTATCTCTGGCTCAGGGGTTTATGACAGCCTCTCAAACATGACCGCCAAACACCGCTGAGCAAGAGAGAAGGAACCTGTCTGCTCAAGGGCAGAACAGTGAGCCCAGGAGGGCTAGGAGAGGGACCTTGGAGGAAGAGTCTGGAGAGGAGTTCTGGAACTTGGCCACCCCTGCTTCCCATAGCCTGGCAGTGCCAAGGGCCTGTGGACCTGGGTTCAAATCCAAGCTACACCGTTTCCTAACTGTGTGACCAAGGGCAGGTGACACGTCCTCTCTAAGCCTGTTTCTTCATCAAAAATAAAATTCTTTTGAGGGGCGCCCGGGTGGCACAGCGGTTAAGCGTCTGCCTTCGGCTCAGGGCGTGATCCCGGCGTTATGGGATCGAGCCCCACATCAGGCTCCTCCACTATGAGCCTGTTTCTTCCTCTCCCACTCCCCCTGCTTGTGTTCCCTCTCTCACTGGCTGTCTCTATCTCTCTCTAATAAATAAATAAAATCTTTTTAAAAAATAAAATAAAATAAAATTCTTTTGAGATGAGAATTATTGCAATGAAAAGAGTTGTACGTGTGGCAGCTTCACCCCCAAATAACCAAAAATATAACTGGGAGGGGAGGTAGAGAGAATATACTGTCCAAAAATGGCATGTTTCCAACAAAAAGTGTTAAGGTAACATCTTGATACGATGGTGGTTAAGATTCTCACGAAAGATTAAACAGTGGAAAAGGTTGGCCAGGTGGGCCCCTGCTCGGCCCCTTGCAGACCCCTGCCCCAGCCATAGGGCCCCTCCACCAGAGGTGGATGGAGGTATTTCTTTGGGCCCCCAAGGCACGGCCCGGGTCTGGTTCCTGTCTGGGTCCCAAGCCCCACAATGGGGCATCGCCGAGCAGGAGTCAGAGTGGGTGCAGAAGGCAGGAGCTTGTGTGAGAAGAAGGTGCTTAGCAAACTGAGAGGCGTCTGGGAATGTGAGGAATCATGACCTAGGGCACTGGGCACATGCTGGGGCTTACACACGCCCCGCACAGAGAGAGCAGCCGAGGCTGTGAGAGGCACAGGGACACCCCTGAATCACAAAGCCCAACAGAGCCCATGTGGGGACCTCTAGTACCACAGGATTGTGATCCCCGGAACGGGGGCTGTGGGTGGTTTGGGGACTCACACCAGACTTTGCTCACTGTCCCCCGACAGTTACTGGACGGAGGTCAGGGCACCTGCCTGGAGCCACCCGTGACCTGGTCCCTAACACTCTCTTCAAATCCCCCACTGTGTCCCCATCAGAACTAAAGATCCTCAGACTAATGTCATCTGTCCCCAGCCCCTCACTGCACAGATGGGGAAACAAAGGCCCAGCTAGCAGGGACAAAGCAGAGATAAGAGCCTAGGTCTCCCAGCTCCTAACCCAAGGCTCTACCCCTCTCCCCATTATGTGCCACCCCTTTCACTACCCTAGGGGGGGCGGGGGGGCACAGTCACCATCCTCTCTCTGTCTTAAGATTCAGCCTCTGCCCAGGGCCCCCACCCTCCCCGGTGTCCTGGACAAAGAGGGACCACCAAGTCTTGACTTGCTCCTGGGCGTTTCCTCCTACTCACCAGCTAGTCAGACAGACGGATGGCTGCCCCGATCTCCCCTCTGGGAGATGAGGAGAAGGCCCCCCCTGGCCCCTTCTCCCCCCACCCCCTCCTCAGGGGTAACCCAGCCTGCCAGTTTGGGTGGAGAAATTCCCAGGTTGCCTAGGGCAACGAGGCAGTGTCCTGGGGGCACTGTTCTAGAAGATTGGGCAGTGACCTGTGTGATGTCACCAGGAAGCAGCAGAGTCGAGAGGTGATTCCAGAGGCCTCTCTGGAAGGGCCCAGGACAGAGCACTCTGAGGCCCCCAGGGCTGGCTTGGCCTTGAGAGAGACGTGTCCTTTACAGTCTGACGGCAGGTAGCAATAGGCTCTGCATCCCAGTCCCATCTGGAGCCGGATCGAAGTGTTTGCCCAGGGCGAGTCTCTACCCTGCTGAGCCTCACTGAGCAAACAGCCCAAACCCTGCCCTGAGGGAGCAGCCAGAGCCTGAAGGAGTCGCAGAGCCTTACCAGCAGTCACCCACATCCTGGCTTCTCCTGGTGACACTGTCATAGCCACATACCATCACACTGGTGTCCTGTCACAGTCCCGCACAACCGCATGCCACCTCAGTCTCCTGCACAGCCAGCCGCGCCCAGGTACACACGCTTGGTCACACCAGGCCACCCAGAGCACCCACGGAGAGTTGCCGGATAAAACACAGGACACCTAGGGAAAGTGGATTTCTAGATTAGCAAAGAATCGTTTTTCCTGTAAGTTTGCTGCCAATATTTGCTACATCCGGCAACCTGTCACCCGAGGCACCGCCACACCCACATCACAAAGCCTCGGAGCTGCGCCCGCTGGCACATCGGTCCTCTCCAGACCTCAATCCCCGGCTGGCCAGCGCTCGCACAGACAGCACCCGGGAGTCACAGTTGTTACATGCGCACATGTGTGCGCGCGCACACACACACGGCCCCGCGCACCCTGTCTGTGAAGAGGCACTGGGCCAGGGTAAGAATCTACATACTCATGTTGTCTGACCTTTGCAACAACTTTAGGTGGAAGGTCACGCAGGGACCATTAGTCCCATTTGACAGATGAGGAAAATATGGCCCAGCAGGAAACAGAACCATCCTTGGTGTCCCTGTGGTGGTTCCCTGGGTGTGGGGCAGGAGGGGTGTGGGGGAAGTTACGTGGGCCAGTCTGTGTCCTTGGGCAGGTCACAGTTGCCCATGCAGGCCGATCAGAGGAGGCTCTCCCCTCAGGAAAAGCAATAGCCCCTCCCCAGAGGCCTCTAGTCCCAGGAGGTGGAAACTTGCCTGAGTCAGGGTGCTGAGGGCCCAGCTTCAAGATTAAAAAGTAATAAGAAACCAAAAGAAGGAAGTTGTGTGGGCTGCCAGAAAAGGGGCACTCGTCCCGTGCTGGATTTCCTACCCTGGCAGAAGGGCCAGACAATTTTGTCCTTCCTGAAGACACACAAGGACGCCTCCACCCCCACCGCTGGCAGCCTGAGCACAGAGCCTCTGGTAGGGCCTGGGGTCAGGCAGATGGATCAGGAGCCTCTGACAGGAAATTCCAGAGCATTTGGAAGGCTGCATCGACCCAGCAATCGAACTGGGTTCCTGGAGGCGGCAGCCCGATCATGTCATCAGCAGGGGGACCCAGGGGTCCATGGCCGTCTGGGTCTACGGCCCTCCCACAGAGGGAGTCCCCCGGGTTCTGCTTCAGACCCTACCTACCCTGGGCACCTTCCTAGGCCTGTTACCCTGTCAAAACGACGGTGCTCAGGCTGAGGCGGGCTGGGGGCTCCGCACATTGTGAAGTCCTGCGAGGTGTGGGGGTATTGCTAGGCTCCTCCCTCCCCCAAGCACGGGGGTACCCTGGGCAGCAAGACCCTGCCGGCCCGAGGGCAGCTGCCAGAGCTCTAGGGTGCAGGGACGGGAGGGTGGGGATGGAGGGTGGGAGAGGAGGCAGGGCGGATGCTGGCACGGACCTGCTCAGCAGTCTGGCGTGATGGCTAAGAACGCGAGCCAGGGAGCCAGGCTGTCTGGGTTAGAACCTTTTACTGTGGGACGGAGAACAAGTTACTGAGCCTCTCTGTGTCTCAGTTCTCCCATTTCTAAGATGGGTGGATTAGTAGGATCCCCATCATTGCGAGGGGATGAAGTGAGTTCATGCACGTGGGCGCTTAGCCTGGAGCCTGGCAAGCAATGAGTGTTCAATAAAGGCCACAGCTCCTAAGTCCCGTTCCCCCGAGGTCTGACATCTGTCCCCAAGGATGGCCTCTCTCCTGCATCTTTGAGGCAGTACCTCTCTCTTCTGACCCGGAAGAAAAGAAGCCACCTGGGTTCATCTGGAGCCTGGCGGTTGAGAATAAAGCAGAGGTGAGCACGATGACATTCTGTCCCTCTTCCTCGTTCTCATTCCCAAACAGCTGCCAAAGGCCTGGCTGGATCCCCTTTAGGAGGCCTTCACTCAAGGACATTAGCTTCTTCCCCACAGATGCCCGCCTCGGTGTCTGACAACGGTAAGCTAGGACAGCAGCAGGACACGGGGAGCCTGGCCGTGACCAGCCAGTGGGCAGGACAGAACTGCGATGTCCATGCGCCAGGGACTGGTTCCCAGGACCATAGGAAGGGCCGGTGTGGTGAAGGCAGAGTAGGGACTCTGTCTGAGGATGGGGCTGAAGGCTCTGCCCGGGCTCGGGCTTCATTTGGGGGTCAAAATGGAACAGGCCTGGGACAGGCTCAGCTTTCACGGGGCATGTGTCAGAAAACTTGGAGCTGGTGTGTCAAGAATATGTAGATTACGATCTGCTGAATGAGGAGGCATGAGCCTCCCACATGGGGTTGGCTGGTAGCTCCCTCGGGATCAAGCTCCCACTCTGGGAAAGTGAAAACCCTGGATCCTTTTGATTGAAGGCGCAGTTTCAATACGCTCACACAAAGGAAGTCAAGTCAAAGGTGTATTACTTTGAGATCCCAGAACAGGCACAGTGAGCCAGGGAAAGGGCAGTCCTCCGTCCAGGGCTTCAGCAAGCAGGAGACAGAGAGCAGGGCAGCAAGCCTCTATTACTTAGAAGGAGGTCGCTAGATTTTCACGGGCTCAGCTCTGAGTGGTCATTTTAAATGACCAGGAAGAGCAAAACAGAAATCTGTGGTGTAAATCCGAAGCCCGGGTCCTCATCTCAATGTCCAGACTCTGGGACTAAGTGGGGTTGTTGTACTGTAAAATGCCTAAGCAGCAACTCAGAATGTCTATTTTCTCATTACAGGGCAAGGCTTCCGCCAACCCCTGCCCCCTGCCCTGAGGCCTGGGTGCCCTAGGTCGGCGGGCATCTCCATAGTGCTCCCCTGGGGGAGGCTGCCTCCTTCAGCACCTTCTAAATTTAGGGCTGGGCTCTGTGACTCATTCCTGAATCTGCTTTGCTCCCCTCCTCCAGGAGTGTGCTCCCACGGTATTTTTATCCTCTGCTGCCTCCGACCGATTAATAAGGCCCTGGAATCCTGCAGCAGCCACCACACCAAGAAAAGCTTCCCTAGGGCACCCACCCCAGGTCAGCCCTGGGCTGGTCTCTGACCAGGTCCTCTACTCTGCCTCCCCTCCCCTCCCCTCTCTATGCACCCACCTCCACCCTGCCACCCCCCCAAGCAGGCCCCACCCAGGCAGCACTGGGGCTGGTCCAAGCAGGGTTGAGGGGGCATTGGGAGGGAGAGATGGAGACAAGCCCTGCCCTCTCCAAATTGGTGGCCTGGCAGAGAGCCCTGACCTAATGTCAGGAGACCTGAGTTTCGGTCCAGACTCACTCCTACCTTACTGGGGGGCTCTTGGTGAGTTCTTGGCCTCTCTGGGTTTTTCTTTCCTCCTCTATACATAAGGGGTTTAAAGGAGACCTCCATTATGGAGGCTTGGACCAGAGTTGAAATTACCACTGGGCCAGACCCCTACCATCTAACAGGGTGGGCTGGGGGAGGGGCACCTGATGTCAGGCCCACCTCGGCCCCTCCCTACCCTCCAGTTCTTGCTTTGATCAGGGCAAACACAGGTCAAGCCCCTGCTGTGAGCATTTTCCGGCTTCTGCCTTGCAGGGAGGAAAGGTTGTGCAGGACTCCAAACCCTGACGGGATTAAAGACCCCAGTCAGTTCTGGACTGACTGTCCAGGGCTGTAACAGGCAGCTTTGAACAAAAATCACCTTAACTCCGCACCTCAGGTCGTGGGGAAGGGAACTGTGTTGCATGTGGAGTGCGGAACACTCTTTGAGGCACTTGTTCTCGGCCAGGTTCCCAGTGCCAGAGGAGGAAATGGGGATGTGGGTCCCCATCACCCTCCACCCCCTCCTGGCTTCCAGAAACTTGAGCTCCCAGGGCATGGCGGGGAAGTATCTGGGAGCTGAGCAGACCTGGGGCTGCAGCATCTCTCCCCCTGCCTGGCTCTAGTAGGACCCAGCTTCAACCTGTGTTCATGAGCAACAACAATGGCTAATGTTTACTGAGTATGTGGCCCGTGCCTTGTGCTGTTCTATGTGCTTAACAGCTCATAACTCATTTAATTCATAGTTACACCCTGGATAAGTCTTACTATTGCCACTTGACAGACAACTTGAGCCTCAGAGAGCTTGTGACTCACCCAGGGTAACAGCACTAAGTCACTAGGAGGGCTGATTAAAAGCCAGGTCGGCGGCAATCCTGGCTTCTATTTGCTGCCCCAAGGTAGCTGTTCTCAGAGTATACATTAGACACTCAATAAACATTTGATGAAGATGTTTGATCACTGCCATGTAATGGAAAGATCCCTATCCTAGTTCGGTTCTACCTCAACTCCTTGTGTGTCCTTAACAGTCTTTTCCTTCTTTAGCCTGAATCCAAGAATCTTGGATTTCTAGTTCTACAAACATTTGCCTTTCATGACTTGCCTGAGAAGGCTCCATCTGCAACTAGAACTCCCATGCCCCCCCACCCGACCTGTCCCTGGAACCTTTAAAAGCCAGCACTTCAGAGAGAACCACCTGGGTACAGCCCAGCCTCACCACTACAAGGGACAGAGAAAAGTTCACATCTCTGGAGGGCAGCTGCCTGACCCTGTGGTTCCACCTGGCTGCTCTACCTGGCTGGAAGAGTGGCTCCTACAGCCTCGGCTCAATGAGCATCCCTTCCTCTCATCAACAGGCCAGTCCAGATACTACCTCCTGCTGCCACTGGCCCCAGCTGGTCACCTGATTACCCAATTCCTCCCAGGCTCTGAAACAAAGCCCCTTGTCCTCCTACTCCTTCCCATTCAAGGTCTATCCCCTTAGCACTAACCCCTCATCTGTCAACCCTGGGCTCCTTCCTTGCCTGGACCATGGTCCCAAGGAGCAGGGTCTGTATTGCTCCAGCAACACTGTTCTTTCTCCAGCATTCTCCAGATCCTCCTTAGTTTCCTGCCTTGGGTAGCCATCTCAAGAGAGCAGGGCCCTCCTTCATTAGGGCCAAGTGGGGTAGGAGAAGGATTGGGAATAGGGACTTCCCCCAGGCCCTCAGAGTAAAGTCGATTTCTGAGCCTTATCCAACAAAGACACTGATCTTTGGGGTGCAGGGAAGGTCTCCCGGCCCCAAGGCAGTAGGGCTGGGCTTCAGCCCTCCCAAAGGCAGTAGGGCTGGGCTTCAGCCCTCACTCACAGACTGGAGATACATGCAGCAAGTTCCTGCCCCTTTTGGGGCCCTTAGTTTTGCAATTTGTAGAATAAGGAAATGGGCCCCTCAATCTGCAACCACCTGACTATAATATTTTTACCTTTATAGACTGCTTGGGAATTTAGTTTCACTCCTGGATCTCATCTGATCCTCCCAACAACCCCTTTCCATTTACAAACTAGAAGGCTTAGGTTCCCAAGGGAACAGAATTACCCAAGGTCACACAGCAAGTCAGAGGCAGAGTGTAGGCTAGAGCCGGTGAATCCTGAACCATCTCTGGTCCTTCACACTCTATTAGGCTAGGACTCTGGCTGTTTGAATTTCTCTGACCCCTTGTCCCATTTGTAAAAAACCTGCTGCGAAATAATTAGAATATATTATGGAAAACTAAATATCTTACATCAAAAAACAAAACAAAACAAAACAAAACCAAAACCAAAAAACCAACAACACAAAAGACAATGAACAAAAACCCCAAACCCACCGCCCTGCTATGAGGATCAAAATAAGAGAGGCGATGAAGGGGTCTGTGCTTTACAAACCGTAAGAAAAAGGACAACAGAAAGAACCCAAGACCTTTACGCTATTTATTTTACTGTTATCTTCACTGAGGCGCCCCCAAGTGTTGATCCCGAGACACTCCGTTAGCGCAGGCGCTCTTCGGTGTTTACAGAGGCCGCGAGGTCCCACATTTGCGCGTGCGCCTGCCGCCAGAAGCCGCCCAATGGCCTTCAGGCTGCTCCCGGTTGGATGCTGCCTCCAGGTCCCTTCGTGGTTGTCACCGCGGCTCCCTGGCGCCCCCCCGTCGGTTCCACTTCGGCTGAGGCAACCTCACTGTCGCAGAGCGGTGGCCATCTGAGGTGTGGCAGGAAGAGGCCCCGCTCGGTTGCTATCGTCCTTCTTCCCTGGGGACTCCAGCATCTTAGCCCCCGCTCCACTAAACCTTGGGTGTCTATCCTGTTACCCTTCACGGTAGACATGGCGATCACGGTGAAGTGGACCGCAGTGACCCACGCACTGCCTTATGGGAGCCTTAGTTCACGCCTACCACTTTTCTGGCGTTGGAATGCTTTAAAAACTACATTTCCCAGAAGCCGAAGAAAGAGAGTCGCTGAAGACGGCCCGGGGCATGTTGGGAGATGGAGTTTGGCTTCCATAGTGAGTTTGTGAGAGCAGGGAAATACGGTGAAGCTTGGGAACCCAGTGCGCTGAGCCCGGCTTGTGGGCTCGAGGCACGCCATGAGTTACATAGTAGCTGTTATAGGAAAATAGTGCTGTTAGGGCTGAGTTTTAGAAAGAACACCACTCACTAATGTCTGCACTTCGCACAGGGCTTCCACCCCCATCACTCCTTGGAGACTGCATTCATAGGGGTCACCCTCGTTCAGACTCCCACTTCTTATGCTGTTCAGTGAACCTTTTGTGTTGACGGAAATGTTCTGTAACTGCACTGTCCAATATGGTAGCCACTAGTTTGTGGCTACCAAACACTTGACATGTGGCTAAGTGCCATGAGGAATAAAATGTTTTATTAATTTTAAAATAATTTAAGTTTAATATAATTAATCACTTCTTTTTTAAAAAGATTTTCTTTTTAGGGGAGTCTGGGTGGCTCAGTCGGTTGAGCCTCGGACTCTTGATTTTGGCTCAGGTCAAGCAGGATCTCTGCTTGGTAAGATAGAGACCTCTCGGCTCAGCAGGAGTCTGCTTGAGATTCTCTTCCTCTTCCTTTGCTCCTCCCACCCTTTAAAATAAATAAATAAATCTTTAAAAGATTTTATTTTTAAGTAATTTCTACACCGAAGGTAGGGCTCAACTCACAACCCTGAGGTCAAGAGTCACATGCTCCACCAACTGAGTCAGCTAGGCTCCCCTACTTTTTTTTTTTTTTTTTTAATTAATCTCTATATCTAACGTGGACCTCAAACTCATGACTCAGATCAAGAGTCCAATGCACCACAGACAGAGGCAGCCGGGCATCCCTGTAATTATCACTTCATTATTTTTATTTACCAAAAAAAAAAAAAAAGATTTTATTTGACAGAGCATGCTCGCTTGCACAAGCAGGGGGAGAGGCAGGGAGAGGGAGAAGCAGGCTCCCCACAGAACAGGGAGCCTGATGTGGCTGGATCCCAGGACCCTGAGATCATGACCTGAGCTGAAGGCAGAGGCTTAACCGACTGAGCTGCCCAGGCGCCCCTGTAATTATCACTTTAAATTAAAATTGAAATCACCTAGTCGCTACTGTATTGGAGAGTAGCACAATAAACTAGACCTCTTAGTAGCATTCACTGCCAGTAATCACCCTCCTGCTTGGTGAAACTTGCACTTTAGTGTTCTTCCTGCCTACTCACTATTCTGTCTTTACAGATTCCTCTTCCATCGTTTGTCTCTTGAAAACCTAAACATTAGTTCGGACTGTAAAAATCTGCCCTGTTATTTATCAGGCCGGAATAACAGACACAGATACGCCAGCTGCAAAATTACCAGGAGATGCTATGTTTCCCAAGAACATACTGCAGCTATAATATGCCATAACAACCCCCTTCTTTGAGTAACTACCTCTTTCTTACTCACTGAGCAACTTTGTTTTCTAAAATCGTAGACTATCAGAACCTTTGCTGTTTGAAATTATATAAGTAAGAATGAAACTTTTGCCTGGAGTATCTAACTCGCAAATGGACAAGATTCACACCCCAGATGCAGAGATTCAGATAAGGTGTTTCTGAACATAATATATCACATCTTTTTAAGCTTTATTGTTTCTAAGGAAACAGGCCCCTGGCTCCACTTAGCAGTGGATGTTGGCGCCTTTATAGAGTTCTCTTTTGCTTTGAGCCATCAAAATACTGCTTCATTTAAATTTCACCTAATGCCACCTCTCTCTCAAATCCTGTAATAACTCTTTTGTGTTTGGTGGGACACCCCATGGTTCCTCTGGTGTATTGTCTTGACTTCATTGGACTGAGTTTGTCCCTGGTGGTGGTCTTCGGGTGATCAGGCTAGGACACCCTGAAATACAGCTATCAGGTTCTGTAACAAGCCCTTTCTTCACTCTACATACTCTTTGGATGACCTCATTCACTTCTATCCATATGCTGATGACACCCCCACCCCCACCCCACCGGCAGCCTCCAGCTCAGGGCTTACTCCTGCTTCTGGGACATCCGCTTCTGGTCATTTTTATGTTGTTGGTTTTTGTTTTTGTTTTTTTTTTTTTGAAACCGCTCCTCACTGATGTGTTCAGGTAAGAACTAGGTTCTGAATACCTCTGACCATGAGATGGGTGGGGACACTCCTCACCTGGGTCAGGTACCTCTTTACCCACTATCCTCAAAATTGCTTCACACAGAATCAGCTGCATTTCACATAGGTCAGCATCCTAAAAGCTTAAAAAGTTGGGAGGAATGGAGGGAGGAGCAGGTAGAAACTGGGTCTGAATTACTCTGTCCCTTGCCCCTGACCCTTCAATAAAGGTGGGGCCCCAATGAACAGGCTGCAGAGGCGATCCCAACTGCCTTCCTAACTGTCTCCTCCTTCTCCTCTTCCCTATGGCCGCCTCCCTTGAAGCCTTTCCAGTTGGTGTCTCCACCCCTTCCAGTCCCCAGTCCCTTCTAGGGCCTTGGGAATTTCACAGGCACCTGCCTTTGTGGAGCCTGATGGCTTTCTTCTTGGGCCAGCTGTGCTGAGGGGAACATGTGGCCTGTCTGCTGCCAGGAAGGAAGGTGAGGACTGTGGAAGCTTCCGTAGGGCTGTGCCTGTTTTTTTCTTGAACACATCTGAAACCAAACATACTTAACATCTTGAGGATTTCACTTCCTTGTGAAGGACCTTCTTCCCACTTCCTCCCACTCCACTTCCGCCATATCTCATCTACCAAAGAAGGTTGTATTCCTCTTATTCACATAACTCTCACCTGACTTCTTAGAACATACAAAGGGGTCACCTTCTCCTTTCCTGCCCATTTCAAAGCATTGCTCACACTGAATGATGCCCAAATCACAACCCTGGAAGTATGATCACTTTTCAACCTGGTCCTTTAACCTTTGCTAGAGCACAGAAGGGACAGCCTCATGTGTCAAAGGATCACTGTGTGGTCCTGTCACAGTATTTTGAAGTAGCCCTCTAAATACTTAACTTTAGGGATGCCTGGGTGGCTCAGTCGGTTAAGCGTCTGCCTTTGGCTCAGGTCATGATCCCAGGGTCCTGGGATGGAGCCCCGCATCGGGCTCCTTGCTCAGCGGGGAGCCTGCTTCTCCCTCTGCAGGCCCGCAACCCCCTGCTTATTTTCTGTCTCTGTCTCTAATAGGTAAATAAAAACTTTTTAAAAAAATATTTAACTTTAAGCAAAATCCCTTGGCTGTACTTTCAAGGTTTTTAAGAATATGTGTATAGTCACCAACTTAAAAAACAAAAATTCAAACAGCCTACTTGAAGAATATAATACTCAAACTCTTAGTGCTTCCTTATGGTTTCTAACAGGATTTAGTATTATTGTTACTATTATTGGGGGTTTTTTGGAAAGGGTTAGGAGGGTCTTTTATTTTTACCTTGAAATAAAGAAGTGATGTCTTTAAATTTAAAAGAAAGCCCAAATCACTACACACTTGGTGAGTGTAGCTTCAGTTCCTGTCTCCCCAACTCTGCTTTCCCTGTGAAGCAATAGTCATCGGTGTGTGCATGTGGTGTGTAGGGAAGGTCAGGGGCCCCAGAACCCCATTAGCTATAGATGAACTCACTTCTTTCAAACCCTGAGTGTTTTGACCATTTCACACTTCTAAGCCATTGATTTTTTAGTTCTGTTTTTAAAATTTTTTTTAAGTTTATTTATTTTTTTTAGTAATCCTTACACCTAACTTGGGGCTCGAACTCACTACCTTGAGATTAAGAGTCACATGCTCCCCTGATTGAGCCAGCCAGGTGCCCCTAATTTTTAGTTCTTTATTATCTAATTTATAATCTTTAGTGAGCCATTGGTTATAAACAACTATTTAAAGAGAAGCATAGAAATAAACCATAGGGGTAACTGGCTGGCTCAGTTGTGGAGTGTGCCACTCTTGACCTCAGGCTTGTAAGTCTGAAACCCAAGTTGGGTATGGAGATTACTTAAAAATAAACTCTTTAAACAATAAATTAAAACCTGTAAATTTGCCTCAAGATGATATTTACCAAATTCTTGCATTTATCCAATCAAAATTCACACACGGTACATCCAGATGTCACTAAATTGCAAAGCCACATCTAGAAAAAATAAAAAAAGACATGATGATCATATCCCATTTAACTTTCCATGTACCAAGAAGAAAGCCAACCCAGCCCCAAGGTGTCATTTGTGAAAACTGCTTGCAAACAGCAGTCTGAACTTTTTCTCTCATTTAGAAACAAAACGTAAACATTAGAAACAAAAAATAAACCCACTGGATTGTAAGAAGCATTATGAAGTCTTTCAGACATATATTTCCAATGTTAGGAAAGACCTATCTAGCTCCTTCCTTGAATTGCATTGAACTCCATCTTGTGGATGTACCATGATACATGTAACCCTTCAGCCTGTCATACACTGCAGTGCAGTTGCTCGCTCCAAGAGTGTGTGTGTGTGTGTGTGTGTGCGTGTGTGTGTTATATGGCCCAGGTGCTCTCCCAAGAGGTTAGAGGGAGAGGAATGATGGCTCCCTCCAGAGGAATGATGGCTCCATTTTCCCCCACCTTCACCAACTCTGAATATTAATTTCTTTTTTTTAAGGTTTATTGATTTATTTTTTGAGAGAGAGAGTTGGGGGAGGAGCAGAGGGAGAGAATTTTCAAGCTGACTCTCTGCTGAGCACAGAGCCCACCGTGGGGCTTGATTTCATGAACCTGAGACCATGACCTGAGCCAAAACCAAGAGTGTGATGCTTAACCGACTGAGCCGCCAGGTGCCCTGAGTTTTAGTTCTTTTTATATTCTGGATTCTTAACCCTTATCAGATATATATTTGCAAATATTTTCTCCTATTCTGTAGGATCTTCTCATTTTCTTGTTAGTCTCCTTTGATGCACAAAAGTTCTTAATTATGATGATGTCCAATCTATGTTTTCCTTTGTTGCCTGTGCTTTTGGTATCCCATCCATGAAATCATAGTCATGAAGATTTTTCCCACTGCTTCCTCAAAGAGTTTTGTAGTTTTAGCTCTTAAGTTTAGATCTTTGATTCACTTTGAGTTAATTTTTGTACGTGGTGTGAGGTAAGGGTCCAAATTTATTCTTTTGCATATGGAAATCCAGTTGTTCCAATACCATTTGTTCAAGAAACAATTCTTTCCCCCATTGAATGAACTTGGCATCCTTGTCAAAAATCAATTGGCCATGGGGTGTCTGGGTGGCTCAGTCAGTTAAGCATCTGCCTCCAGCTCAGGTCATGATCCCAGGGTCCTGGGATCAAGCCCCATGTCAGTCTCCCTGTTTAGCCCGGGGCTGCTTCTCCCTCTGCCCCTTTCTCCCACTCGTGCTCTCTATCCCAAATAAATAAATAAAATCTTTTAAAAAATCCACTGGTCTTAGATATATGGGTTTATTTCTGGATCCCAAATCTATTCTAGTAGTTTTTATGTCTATCCTTTGCCAGAACCACACTGTTTTAACTATTGTAGCTTTGTAGTACATTTTGAATTGTGAGGTCCTCCAACTTTGTCCTTTTTCAAGATTGTTTTGGCTGTTCAGGATGCCTTGCAATTCTATATGAACTTGAGGACTGGCATTTCCACTTCTGCAAGAAAATCTCTTGGAATTTTGATAGGGCATGGTGTCTTTTTTTTTTTTTTTTTAAGATTTTATTTATTTGTCAGAGAGAGAGAGAGAGAAATAGAGAGAGAGCACAAGCAGGGGGAGTGGCAGGCAGAGGGAGAAACAGGCTCCCCCCTGAGCAAGGAGCCCGACACGGGACTTGATCTCAGGACCCTGGGATTATGAGCTGAGCCAAAGGCAGACGCTTAACCGACTGAGCCACCCAGGTGTCCCAGGGCATGGTGTCTTTCATTGTTCAGAAATTTTACATTTTGATATGGTTAAATTATCTACCTTTTCTGTTGTAATTTTTTGGTTTTGTGTGTTGTTTAGGAAAGTCTCCCTACCCCAAGGTTATAGATGAATTACCCTAATTGTTTCTAATGTTTTTATCATTTTTATGTGTATAAGTCATAATGTAATATAATCTGTTTGGAATTTACTGTTTTGTATATGGTGTGAAGTAAGGACTCTAACTGTATATTTTTCTCTAACTGGATAAATAATTGTCCTTACATAAATTATTCAATAGACCCCTCTTTCCACTTATTTGAAATTCCACCTTCATCATATATTAAACTCCTACAGGGGAGGATCTATTTCTGGTCTCTATTCTGTTATTAATCTTGCCTATTTCTGAACTAACAGCACACCATTTTTATTATAATAGTCTTTCCCTATTCTTAAAATATTTTTTTCTCAGGTATTCTTTTTTGAGATGAGTGTCAGAGACAACTTGTCAAGTTCTATAAAAGATATGCTATTGGGATTTCAGTTGGAAAATAATGAATTCATTTTTTGTGTAAATTATATTTTTATTTTTAGCCTTCCCAACACCAAACATTTTATGTATTTTCTTTCACTCAGTTATCCTCTTATGTCCTTCAGTTAATTCAATTGATCACATTAAGATACATTAAGGATATAATTGATACAAACATTCAAATTAAATTTGGTTGTTCATTTGCAACTTGTAAATTTTTTTTTAAAGATTTATTTTTATTTTAGAGAGAGAGAGAGAGCAGGGGCAGAAGGAGAGGGAGAGGGGAAGCAGACTCCCCTTTGAGTGTGGAGCCCAACACAGGGCTTGACCTCATCACCCTGAGATCACGACCCTGAGATCATGACCAAGCCAAAACCATGAGTTGGACACTTAACTGACTGAGCCGCCCAAGTGCCCCTGCAGCTTGTAAAATTTTTCTTGGGTATATTCCTACGTCTGTTAGTTTTTGCTGAGGTTGTGAATTACTTCATTTTTATTACATTTCTTTTTTTTTTTTCATTAAACTTTTGTATTTTAATGGGTCTCAAAATTCTGTGACAGATTTTTGGTCAAGTTGTTTCCATTAAAAAGTACTGATTTTAAAAACTAATAACTTAAACCTGCCACACACACACACACACACACAAATGGTCCACAAAACATTCTCCTTTCCTTCTGAAGGTTTTACGATGCACTGTTATGATTATCCAGCCTTTTACTATTAAACTTAAATGGCCAATTGACACAGTTCTGAGCCCGTTCTCCCACCACTGATAAGACTGGGGTGGCAGGTATTGGGGATAATATTCATTTAGCCTTCTGAGCTTTCTGGGCAGACTTGGTGACCTCGCCAGCTCCAGCTGCCTTCTTGTCCACTGCTCTGATGACACCCACAGCAACCGTCTGCATTTTTATTACATTTCTAAATGGACATTACTGGGTCAGATAATGACTGAGTAGATATATTCTAAATATTACTTATAGAAATTTTCCTACAGGTCCATTAACACACTTAAAAAGAGATCTACGTATAAGGCTGTATGCCGTAACATAGTAAGGGCCAATAATGGGAAGTAGCCTAAATGTTTATCAATATGGGACTGATTAAATAAACTGCAGTTCATTCACATAATGAGATGCTTTGCAGTCTTAAAAGGAATGAGGTAGATCTAAATATTCTGATATGGGAAGTTCTCTAGGGGCACCTGGGTGGCTCAGTCATTAAGTGTCTGACTCTTGATGTCAGCTCAGGTCATGATCTCAGGATCATGCGATCGAGCCCCGTGTTGGGTTCTATGCTGGGTGTGGAGCCTGCTTAAGATTTTCTTTATCCCTCTAACCCTCTCCCCAACTCTCTTTCTCTCAAAAACAAAACAAAACAAAACAAAACAAAAAAACCCACAAAGTTCTCTACATATTGAAAATGTATTGTTATATAAAGAAGCAACGTGTGGAACTGTGTTTTGTATTTTTGTATGTTTGTATACGCATAAATATTTCTGAAAGGATACATACTAGCTAATGGTGATACTTCTAGAGAAGGAGACTGGGAAATTGGTGTGCGTCATACAAATTTTCTCTTCCGGGGGACAAGGGAAGACTGTATTTCCCAACCGTTCCAGTAGATGTGATCTCATCACTAAGAGTGTAGGCGGAAGATTGTGGCACTTCAGGTCCAAGGTAATTGTCAGTGTGAAAGCTTTCCACTCCCCCTCCCCCACCCCCCATCTAAGCAGCTGGGATCAAAGAGCTTTGAGATGATGGCGATGCTGGGTAGAAGCAGCTGGGATCTGAGTCACTGCTGGAGGAGAACAGCGCACCGATATGGTCTACCCGCGCTGGGATGTGAGTGAGAAGTAAACCTTTGTGCGTTAAGCCACTAAGATTTGAAGGTTTATTTGGTGCCACATATAATGAATTAAAGATGGCCAGAGATTTTTTTGACACTTCTTTCACTGAAAGCTGGATCTATGAATCTGGGCTGGACCGTGTCCTTGAATCTGGGCTGTCCTTGAATCTGGGCTGGACCGTGATTGCTTTGGACAACAGAATGCAGAGCAAGCGATGCTGGGCTAGTTTCTGGGCTCGAGCCGTACAGGACTAGCAGCTCACTGCCTGCTGGAATGCTCGTTTGGAGATGTTTCCTTTCAGAATCTAGCCACCATGCTCTGAGAAACCAAATGGAGGGGCTACATGTAGGCACTCAGGTTTTCAGCTCTAATCAGCCTTCCAGCCAACAGCCAGCATCTCCTGCCAGCCGAACAAGTCAGCCATAATTAGCAACTAGTCCCACTGAGTCTTCAGATGACTCCACTCCGGCTTGTGGCTGCGACCACATGAGCCTCGAAGTGAGAATCATCTAGCTGAGCTCAGCCAACGTGACTGTTCACGCAGAATCATGAGAGCTATTAAGAAATACATGTATTAAGTAATGGAGAACAAAAGACCACGGAACAGCCTATCCCAACCTGGCCAGTATGATGGTGTGTGGCAAAAAGTCTCACCCTTGTACTATTTAAATTTTTGGCTATGTGCATGTGATTTATTTTTCAATTAGATATAGCTACAATTTGGTTTTTTATTTTTTAGTAATTATTATTATTATTTTAAAAAATATTTTATTTATTTATTTGTCAGAGAGAGAGAACACAAGGAGGGGAGTGGCAGGCAGAGGGAGAAGCAGGCTCCCCGAAGAGCAAGGAGCCTGGATGCGGGACTCGATCCCAGCACCCCGGGATCATGACTTGCGCCAAAAGCATACGCTTAACCAACCAAGCCACCCAGGTGTCCCTTACTATTATTTTTTAAGTAGGCTCCGTGCCCAGGGTGGAGCCCAATGCGGAGCTTGAACTCACGACCCTGAGATCAAGATCTGAGCTGAGATCAAGAGTCAGACGCTTAACCGACTGAGGCACCAGGCACCCAATATAGCTACAAGTTTGAATTCACAGCTTCTAAGCCCTGGGCCATTAGAACTGGTTTTGTATGGTTTTGATACCACAGCAACAGCAATATTGACTGATCACCTCAGGTGGTGCCAGGTCCTGTTCTAGGGCTGAAGACAGTGCCGGGATCAAAGCTGACTTGGTCCTGGCTCTCCCGAATCTTCCAGTCAGGTTGGAAAGACAGATCGAAAACAACTGAACAAGCACAGAACAATGATCCTCCCTGGGAGTGAGAAGTGCTCTGAGAGGAAGAACAATTAGATGTTGTGGACATTGACTGGAACAGACGCTATTTCAGATTGGATGAACAGGGAAGATCTTCTGAAAAAAAAAGGGGGTTGTGTCAGCCCTTAAAAGATCTGAAGGAAGAGCACCAGAAATAGCGAATATCCAAGGCAAATAGTCAACGTGGGAGTGAGCTGGGCAGTTATTCAGTGTTGCGAATAAGGCTTTGCTCCACAGGGTAGAAAGACGTAAAGTCAGAGATGAGAGCAGGACCTTGCAGGCCATGATAAAGGATCTGAAATTTGCTTTGAATATGCTGGATGGAATATGCTGGAAAACCCTTTGGAGGGTTTTATTTATTTATTTTTTAAAATTTTATTTATTTATTTGAGAGAGAGACAGCCAGCGAGAGAGGGAACACAAGCAGGGGGAGTAGGAGAGGAAGAAGCAGGCTCATAGCCGAGGAGCCTGATGTGGGGCTCGATCCCATAACGCCGGGATAACGCCCTGAGCCGAAGGCAGACGCTTAATGACTGAGCCACCCAGGCGCCCCTGGAGGGTTTTAAATTACAGTGACCTGAGTTGATTAAGGTTTTTAAATAGTCGCTCTAGCTGCTGGGAGATGCCTAACCTGGATGTGAGTTTTAAACTACAGTTGACCCCTGAACAACATGGGGATTAGGTGCACCAACCCCTGCACAGTAAAAAATCCACGTATCATTTTTCACTCCCCTAAAACGTAACTACTAATAGTCTACTGTGACCAATACCACAGACAGTCGATTAACACACATCTTGTATATTATATGTATTATATACTGACTTCCAATAATAGAGTAAGAGAAAAGAAAACGTTATTAAGAAAATCATAAGGAAGAGAAAATACATCTACAGTGATGTGCGGCCACGAGTGGATGGTCAAGAAAGAATTTTTGAGATGTTTTTGGTACAAAAAGGTGCTTTTATTATAGCACAGGGACAGGACCTGTGGGCGGAAAGAGCTGCACTTGCGTTTGTGGGGAGTGACTGATGAAACACATTTTAGTTAGTGGGGGTTAGAGCATAAGTGTCTGGGGAATTTGGAAGCAAGGCCTTCCAGGGCCTTGAGTGGCTGGCTGCTGCTAAGGCGAGGTTATTTACCACTGTCTAGCAAAACATCAGTCTTGAGACCCTTCAGATGTGTGTCAGTGGGCCATATGCTTGGAAGGTAGTTGCTAACATATATCTCTGGGGGGTGTTCACGGCTAGCAGAGGGAAGTAACACCAACAAGAGCAAAGCTACAGTGGTAAAACATTAGAGTCCTCGAGGGGAGCTATAGGAGTGTTACAATCTGTATGTCTCAGGAATTGGGCCTGGAGACTCCAAGGGAGGGCCGAGTAGCCAAGCCACAACAAAGCCTGGCCTTTGTTTCTTTCTCTCCCATCATACAGTACCATATTTATTGAAAAAAATCCGCATACAAGTGGGTCTGCACAGCTCAAGCCCCTGTTGTTCAAGGGCCCGCTACATATTCTAAAGTGCACTAGGTCTCTCAAGTATGATTTAGTCACTTTTTATATACATTGGTCATCGAATCATGGTTTCCTTACACGAAGATACATGAAACAGCATGTTAAATGTGAAAAATAGGAATGTGTTGCTTTTACTATGAATGTTATCTAAGATTTTAAGTGAACTTCATAACACAATCTCTCATATTCTAAAGATAGAAGATAAATATTTTTAGTCCAAATCAATCGCTTCTTCATCCTATTATTTAAAAACGACAAATTATTTCAAATTTCCTAAGAGTGAGGTAAAAAAGGGTTAGGAACCCCTCACCCCAAAACAACTCCTCACTTGAGAGAAATATCATCTATTCACTGTCACCAGCTGGCTCTGGGTCTCCATGGTACACGGAGTCTCCTGGGCACGTAGGAGATTGTTACCACCTACACCCACTCCTTCAACAGACAGGCGAGGCTTGGAATGAGGCTCAGGTCAAAAGGCCTTCACTCAGTGAAGGGGCAGGGACGTTTTCCTGGAGGACGGGACCCATGAGTAGGAGTCGGTGGGCCTAGAGGGGAAGGTGTTCCAGAGGAGCTGGTGCAAAGGAAATGTGGGGCACTGAGCTCAGTTCAGGGTGGTTTCGAAGCATAGCAGGGGTACATCATCCGGGGGTGTCGCTTGTGACCCGTCCCACCATGGGCATCTCAAAAGACCTGTCACGTCCAGGGCCTGTGTGGCTCCCCAGTAGCGCCCGATTTCTCTCCGTTTCCAGGGGATAGACAGCTCCGCATTCACTCACCGAGAGCAGGGTGAGGCCGGGTCCAGCGAACCCCTCCTTTCATTCTTCATAGCAGCCATGCCTGCAGAGCTCTGGCCGGGAGTCTTGCTGGAGACAGTTTATCACCTGCAACCCGTGACTCACTGTCAAGCGCACCTGCACGAGATGTGGCTACTCCTCCAGAGGCCGCCCCACGAGAGGGAACGGATAAGCCCCGAGACCGGACACGGGGCTGCAGGTCACGTTAGCCACCCACTCCTGTGCAACCTCAGGCCAGCCGCTTCTGCCTTCTGGGCCCGGGATTTGCCGGATGAAACCGGCTGCCTCCCTTCACTCTCAGGGACCTCCATTTTCTGCGAACTGAGCCCCTAAACCCCGCTCTCCACGGGCGCTCTTCTGCCTCCTGTCCTTCCACGAGATTCTGTCCCCTGGCAGTTTCTATGTCCTCAACCCTCTGCACCTGTTCTTCCCGCTGCCCGCAATCTTCCTCTCTCCTCCTGGCCAGCACCTACCTACGGCAGCCCTCGCGTTCCAGCTCAAACGCCGTCACCTCCGAAAGCAGGGCCTCTTCCCTTCAGTCCCCTCCTCCTCGCCGTCACGCTGCGTGTGCCTCGTGCCTGTGTCGCCTCCCCGCGCAGATCTTGAGCGCCTCCAGGGCAGGGTCCGGGTGTGAGGGGTCTCTGGGTCCCTAGCTCGGAGCGCGACCTGAGCGGAGGGGCCGTGGGCGACGGCGGTTACTTGCGAACTGGGGCTCGGCGCCCAGAGGTTAAGGGCAGGGACCGGGAGGCCGGCTCGAGAGCGCGCCCACAGGCGTGGGGGAGGCCGCCCCGGAGGTCGCGACCTGCGTCCCGGCTCGCTGCGGCGCCCAGCAATAGGAGCCCCGACGCAGGTGAGGACTTCTCGTGCGGTCCGGGTGGTGTAGCCCCCGGGGGCGGCTTCCCCGCACGTTTGCGCGGCTTTCTCCCCAGGCGAACGCTCTTAGTACGGTCCGGGGAGTCCCCGCCGCGGCCGCCCCCTGACGTCACGGAGTCCCCCGAGGCCCCGCCCCGGTCGCGCCTCCTTCCGCGGGAGCGGCGCGCGGTGCGGGCGGGAGAGCGGCTATGGCGGGGCCCGGCGCTCCCGGCGTGCCTGTCGCCCGCTGGAAACGCCACATAGTGCGGCAGCTTCGGCAGCGGGACCGCACGCAAAAGGCGCTCTTCCTGGAGCTGGTGCCGGCCTGTGAGTGCGCCGCGGGGGCCTCGCAAGATGGCAGTGGAGGGGACCGGGCTCCGGGCGCGGGGAGAGAGCGGTCTGGCTCCTCGGGTGGTGACCCGCGTGCAGAAGAGCCTTCTCGCCTCCGACTCCTTGGGCCTCCTGGCCCCTCTGTTACGCCCCACCTCTGACTAGCCAGCATTCCTGCCCTTTCCCGTCCAGCCTCTGCTTAGAGCCCCTTCCAGGACGCAGCTCCCTCCCGGTGCTCCTGCCCTCCTCGCCCGTCAGGGCCCATCTCTCCCGGTCTGGGTTTCCTGGGCACGGGATTGTTAGCTAGTGTTGGTTTTTTAGGGTCTCTTATGCTTCCCCCTCCTAGGGCAGTTCCCAGGGTACAATCTAGGCAATCCATGTGGTCCCTGTGACCCAGTGAAAGAACTCTCAGAGTAGCTGCTTCTAAACTCTGAATCGCTAGGGAGGAAGCTCAGACTCAGCTTTGCCACTGGTAAGTGATCCTGGCTCAGGTTTTTGGAGCACCGCTGTGCTTGGGCAATCCCAGCCTGAGGGAGAAACGGGGCTCCAGGCTGCTGGCTGAGCCCATGAAGTCATACTCAGGTGTCTGGGGTGGGGGCTGGTCAGGTGTGGGTATGGCAGTTCAAGCCAGGGTGAACAGGTGTGCATCTGTGTAAGTGCCTCTGGTCATTTGAGGTTGCATGTGGTGGTGGGGGGATCTTCGGGGGGGGGGATTACAACCACTATCCCCCCAGCTCCATCACTGGTCCTAATTTTGGCTGTTGCTTAACTATCTCTGCCCCCCCCCCATCCCCCAAACTGAATTTGCAGCTCTTGTCCTGGGCCATTTCCCTGCAACCCTCCAGGCTGCTGGTCCTCTCCCTCCGGGATGTGAGGCCAGCCTCCTGCTTCCAGGCAACCTCACTTTTCCACCGCTCTGGGAACATTCAAGTTGAGGGAGAAGTCACCCGTGTCCCCCAAGAGCTGCAGTCTGTGGGACTGGAGAGACCCAGAGGGCTGAGATCAGACATAATGAAGCTCCAGTCTTCTCTGTGGTCTTGGGTGGGTTGTATCCCTAAGCCTGATTTTTCACCCATAAATCGGGCAAAATGGCGTCTTCTTTAGATTTGCGGGGGGAGGGGGCAGTGCAGTGCCCTGGGGGCTGGGTGGGGTTTTGTGTGAGAACTAGGCCAGTGACCTCAGTTGAGTTGACAGGCAGGGGACTGGGTGAAGAGAAGGAGCTGAGGAGCTAGGCCTGGGCTTACCACCCCCACCCTACCCTGGAACTGGTGAGAAAAGAGGAAGTGAGTGTGGTGGGGGTGGAGGGAGATATTCCAGGGTCTGTGGCAAAAACTACCAAATTCAAGGAGGTCTGCTGGATAGTTGCTCAAAGACTTTCTCTTCTGGCTTGGGGGACCCTTACCCCAACCCTGGGAAAGAGAGGATTGTTTTTTAGAGTAGAAAGTTAGAGCCCCTGGAGGGGAAGTAATTTGCCAAAGGCGAAAGGCTGGTGGAGCTGAGTTTATTTCATCACTCTTTGGGGCAAAGACTTGCTCTGGGGCAAAGCTGAATCAATCCCCGGCCCCTTCCCTCAGGACCCACAGTGGTCGGTGAGGCCAGCCGTCTACTTCCCCTGCAGTGGTTGTCCTTCTCTGTCCCCTGGAGAGGAGGTTTCCCAGGAGGGCCTGTGGGCAGGTGCTGTGAGGAAGCTGTGCCAGGGCTGAAGGTCTTGGTGGAGCCCACAGGCACCACCCTCAGGCAAAGGGCAGAGCCCAGCCTGACAGCAGCTCTGCCATTCTGCAGCCTTGGGCTCCTGCAACCCTCCCAGCCAGACAGGTATGCCTGGAGTCCGCTGGAAAGTGTTTGTCTCTTGTACCCCTAGATAACCATCTCCTAGAGAAGGCTGAGTTGCTGGCCCGGATCTCAGAGAAGCTGCAGCCAGAGCCAAATGATGTCACTCCTGCTACCCTCCAGGGCCCCTGGTGAGTGTATGAGTGTTCCCCGTTACAATGGGCTGCCTATGCCTGGGCCCTGCCCTCACTGCCTATGCTGGCTTCATTTTCTCCCTGGCATCTCATTGGCCCTTAAATGCTACCCAGGGGAGGGAGGAGGTGGGCTCTTGAAACTTCTTCCAAGCCAGCTGCTTAGAATGTCCTTTCTCCACCTTTCTCGGTCCATCTCTGCATTTGTCTCATCTCTTCCCTTCCCACCCCCACACTCCTGCCTTTTCCCCTCCTCTTTTTTTGTCTCCCTGATCCTTACCTGAGGCCTACAGAAAGGGTCTTGCTACATATTCCAAAGGGGGAGTGTAGATGAGAACCAGGAGTGGGTTGGGCCTCAGAGTTGGGAGGTGGTGCTTTTTTTCTTTCTTAAATAAAGATTAATTTGACAGAGAGAGAGCGCGTGCGTACACACACACACACACACACACACACACACGCAGGGGGAGTGGCAGGCAGAGGGAGAGGGAGAAGCAGGGTTCCGTGGAGCAGGGAGCCCAATGTGGGGCTCACTCCCAGGACCCTGGGGTCATGAGGAGCCGAAGGCAGATGCTCAACTGACAGCCACCCAGGCTCCCCTGGGGGGTGCTACTTAAGGAGGGTCCTCGCTAGTGAACCCGAGGCCTGGGGAAATCCCAGAGCAGAAGAGTCATGGGCAGTTCCAGTTTCTGGAGACTTGCTCTTTCCTCTACTGGCTTTCTGGCTTCCACCTTCCTTAGGAGAAAGTTCATGGTTTTGGTTTCAGGCTTTCTGTGTTCACCCTGTGGCTGAACGGAGGGACAATGAACACTGCTCTCTTATTGGTTGGCAGGGAGGAGGAATCGGAGCCTGACTCAGACCAAGTCCTGTCACCAACCACTCTGAGGGTGAAGTGGCAAGAGGAGGAGGAGAGGCTCCGGCGGGTCTGCGGTGAGGTAGGCTGGGCAGGGGTCTGAGAGAGAATGGCATGGGGCCAGAATCCAGGACCCCCGGGGGCCAGGGGATGTGGTCCGAGGGATCCGGCAAATGAGAGACATTCCCCAAGTCCAGTGCCAGAGTGTTCTCTGGCTTGGTTCTGGCAGCCCAGGAGGAGGTGGTCTCCAACAGCAGCTAGAGGAGGTTAGGTGAGAGCTCGGAGAGGAGGATGAGGTGCCCAAGGCCCCCTTCCGGCTGGTCCCGCCTGCTGGGTTCACAGCCTGCCTCCCCAGCCCCGGGGCCTAGCACCGGCTGACACACAGCGCACACTTGCAGACTACAGGGAGCCGGCCCCCTCCACGGCAGGTGCGCCACCTCTGCCTGACACCGCTGCCCCCACCCCGCCGTGTCTCTTGGCTGCAGTTTCAACACAGTGTCCTGCTTTTCTTCTCTTTTCTGTAGCGGTTGCTTCTGAACTTCCTTCTCTGGTTCCTTTCCTCCTCCCTTTAAATGTGGGTGTTCCTTGGAGCTTGGGTGGGTTCGCAGACTCCTGTGCCTCAAGGACCTGTCTCCGGCCTAGCCGTCTCTCCTGAGCTCCGCACTCTTCGGTCAGCTGGGGTCCTTGGACAACATATCTAAAATCAGATCCCCCGTCTCCCCCACAGTATGTGGCCAGCAGCACATGGAGAGGTGACTCCTGCAGGTGCTGGGCTAAGCATTATTTCAGCTAATCGTCCACAACTCTAGAGCAGGAAACTGAGGCGTAGAGAAGTGGAGCCAGGATTTGAACTCCTTCCCACACGAATCCACCTTCTGTGATCTCCATTCATTCTTTCAACAAAGATTTATTGACAATTGTCACGTCCAAGGCACAAGATCAGAACGAGACCCGGCCCCATGGAGCTTGCAGTCCAGTGAAGGAGACTGATAGGCCATAAACACATGCCTGGTTACAGCATGCCACCTTACCTGCCCAACGAGTGTGCGAATGGGGCTGCGGACCCAGTGAGAGCCTCTCCCTCAGAGCCCTTGTTGTAGTTGCAACTTGACACTTGAGGCACTTTCTGGGCTGTGAGATCCCCAAGGCCTGGGATGCCCTTGCTTTGCTTCCACTTATCCCTGGGGTCTGTCTCCACAGTCCATGCTAATGAATATTTGTAGACTAAATGATGGATGAGGTAGACCCTTCACCCCAACTGGTAGTCACTGGGCTGGAAACCACGGGGCACCTCTGGTCCCTCTCAGCCCTTCACCCTGAGCTAGTAGTCATCAGCTCATGGATCCTGCCTCCAAATCCATCCACTCTCCGTTGGCCTGGCCCAAGTTACCCTCCTCTCTTCCTGGATGACCCCTCCCTTGGCACTCCCATCCATTCTCCATACAGCACTCACAATGAGAGAGAAAGAGAGATATGTATGTACGTATGTATACACACACACACACACACACACACACACACACACACACACATATTTTAAAGGAGCCTCCATGCCCAATGTGGGGCTTGAACTCAAGACCCTGAGATTGAGAATCCCATGCTCTATCAACTGAGCCAGCCAGGCGCCCCCAGAGTGATATAATTTAATAACAAAAAGATCTCCCTTCAAAAAGACAATACAGACATACATGCATGTGAACAGAAGCCCATCGACTAGAGAAGTGAAAGCCCCTTCACCATCTCTCCCATTGTCAGTTTCGGATACATCTTCCAGAGCCCTTTAGCCTTCCCAGTGGAGTTCTCCGGCCTCCTGTTGCACTTCCTGCTACTCTCCCTGTCTCTGAACTCACGGTCCCCTTTGTCTGGGACACTTCCACAAACCCCCTGCCCTCAGCACTTCCTCCCTGGCACTTCCTCAGACACACACCAGTCAGTTCCCACTGGGTAAGCCAGGGGATGGGGAGGGGCTTTTTCTTTAATTCTTAGTACTGTTTCACATATCGCAACAAGCATGTATCATTACTATTATTTTAGCTTTTTGGGGGACATCAGAGATCACAGGAAGTTGCAAAGACTGGCTACTTCTTATGTACACACAATCAGGAAACTGATATTGGTACGAGATGTGCATATATTTGTCATGTTGTTCCCCTGTGTAGATTTGTGGGACCGGCAATATACAGCACGATTTCATCACCACAAAGATCTCCCTCTTGCTACCCTTTTTGGCCACAACTCACCCCTCTCCCCCAACCATCCCTACCCCTGCAACCACTAATCTGTTTTCCATCACTATTATTTGGATTTTGAAAAGCTTCCCCAAAATACTGAATAAGAGAATATCAATGAAAGTAAATGACAGGCAAGGAAGCAGGAGTGGAGGTCAGATTGCTCAGCGGCGGAAGGACCGACAGACGTTATGAGTTGGGCCAGCTGGATGCGCAGGACACTCGCGCAGGGAGATGTGTCAGGGCAGCTGCGCAGCACTGGCCTCGCTCCTCAACCCGTCCCTCACCAGCCCGTGTGAGAAAGAACACAGGAACACGTTAGCGACCAGAGCCCCAACCTTGGTTATTTCCTCATGTTCCTCTCGTCACACTGGTAGGAACTCTTTTGCCTGAGGTCTGTCTCTTCCACGGACCCCTCAGCTCTAAACAGCGGGACTTGACCTTCCTCTCCGTGGCTTCCCCAGCTCTTGGTTGAAGGATTGCTGAGTGAGGCAGGGGCCTGATGAGGTGACCCTCACCCCCACTCCTGGGCTGGGGGCAGCTCCAGTATTCAGCCTGGCCTCTATGCTCCCAGAGCCCACCATTCTTCTTGCCCTGTGCCTCTGCTTAGGGCTCCTGGTTGCTCTCTGGATCTATGCTTGGGTAGGCCAGGGTTAGAGACGCGGGGAACAGAGCCCACATCCCTGGAACCCTTCCTGTAGACCTGTCCTGTAGTTGAAGCTTCCTGTTAAGTGGCCTGCCACTTAGCTGTGTAACTTTGTCAAGACACTTAAGCTGTCTGTGCCACTGTCCTCGTCTGTAAAACGGGGAAAATGGCAGTACCTACCTCATGCTGTTGTTAAGGTGATTACAAGTTAGTATGTGTGTAGCGCTCAGAACAGGGCACGACACACATGTGCTATGTAAACGTTTGCTATTATCTGAAATATTACTCCTTCTAATAATTCTGCATTACCCTGTGAAGCGAGTACTATCATTCCCACTTCACAGGTGAGGAAACAGCAGGTTCCCAGAGGTTAAATGACTACCCCGGGGTCACAGAAAATAAGTGGCACTGCCAGCACTGAAACTCAGGTGTTAGACTCCAGAGCCCAAGGCCCTTCCATCGGTCCACAAAAAGAGCAGGGCGTTCCTGTGCAGGTCCTAAACCCGTCTGGACGGCTGCTTTCTGTTCAGGAAAAGGGCGGGTGGGTGGAGTACAGACTCTGTTCCAGGAGGCCGGGGAGGGGCAGGAGGCGCGGTGGGAGCCCTACGGAGGCGCTCCCGCCCACCTTCTGGCCCCTGGCCCCCCAGATGGCCTACCAGGCGGTGGAGCAGAGCGCTGCGCTGGGCGCCTTGGAGTCGACGCTGGAGGAACAGCAAAGCAGGTGAGGCTCGGGCCAGTGCGAGGGGGGGGCGCGCCCATCTCTGGGTGGCTCGGGCCATCTCTGCCGGGGGAAGGGGGAACCGGGTGCTCCTGCGTGTCTCCAGCACGGCCCGAGAGCTCTCCCCACGTCGCTGGTTGGAGACTTGGCTTAGCCACCCGCCGACCGCGTGGAAGGGGCAAGTCTGTCCCACGTCTGAGACCGGCTCCCGCCGGGCGGTGACGCACAGTCCCCCTCCTGCAGGCTGGCGGCTCTGGGGGGCCGCGTGGCGGAGCTGCAGGAGGCGCGGGCGCAGCAGACGCGGCAAGTGGACGCACAGCGGGCGCTGAACGGAGCGCAGCGGGCGGCCTACGAGGCGCTGCGCGCGCGCGCCAGGCTCCTGGAGGCGGCCCTGCGCAGGCTGGAGGAGGAGGCGCGCGACCTGCTGGAGCGGCTCGTGCAGCGCAAGGCGCGCGCCGCCGCCGAGCGCAACCTGCGCCTCGAGCGCCAGGAGAAGTGAGCGCACTCGGCCCCGCCCCTCGGAGACGCGAGCGCCGCGCCCCTGGTGGGGAGGGCACGATCCGCGCTTCACCTCCGCGTCCCGAGTAGCGTCGGGCCGGTCCGGCACTCTGGATGCTTCTCTACCCCCAGGGCCAAGCAGGCGCGGATGACCTTGGAGCTAAAGAAGGCTGCCAAGCGGACAGTGAGCATCAGCGAGTAAGCGTGGGGATGCGTCCAGCCCTGCCCGCCCAGCCTCCCCTGACCGGTGTGCCCCGCGTGCTCTCGGGCGCCCTTTTCTCTGGCCTCTGCCTACAGTTCTACCCCGCCCCACCTGTCCACACGAGGCCCCCGGGTACACTGAGCCCACAGGACACGTGCAGACTCGAGTGGTGGTAGGACCCGGTACCCCTACCCGCCACCCGTGCGCCCACACAGACCCCTCTTCACTGTGCGGTGCTCTGGAGGCAGGGAGGGGCTGGTCTCTTGAGCTTCCCGAGTTTCACTCCCTCTCCCAGGAGCCCAAACACCATAGCCGATGGGATCAGAGAGGAGGCCGAGGCTCTGGCCCTGACTGCTGAGCCCCTATCCCTGAAGAGTGAGGCTGGTGAGAAGTGGAAGAGGCCCTTCAGGTGAGGACCATCCCAGAGCTCTGAGCTGGGCCCCACTCTAGAGTCTTTTTCTAGGGCCTTGGGCCCAGCTCTTGGGCTGAGAGGAGTTTGGGGAGAGGCTGCAGTACAGCTCAGACCTCCCAGGACAGGTCTGGTCTCCAGTGTCAAGGCCTCTTTCTCTTCTTCTCAGGACCAGAGCTCTGGGGGTGGGGTGTCAGTCTGGTGAAAGGGTGTCACCAGGAGGGAACTGTGGGCAAGGCCCAGGACTCACCTGTCACAGGCATGTGTGTGTGTGAACATGTGAGCAGGTATAAATGTGAGCTCTCACACGCTTCTGAAGCACATGGATTGGGGCTTCAGTCCTTGAGGGCCCCTCCCCTCAGGCTCCCCCATTCATCGCCATTTGTCTGTCATTGAAGTGGCCCCCCACCCCCTGCTCCATTCACCAACTTGAAGGCTTCTCTTTGAGCCCTTCCTTGCAGGTCACTGCTGTCCAGGCCTGGGGGCAGTGAAAGAACTTTGGGGAGGGCATGAGATACTGCTCCCCAAAGTCCTTGGCAGCCCTGGTGGGCCAGGTCATCCCAGGACACATCCTCTTCTGGGCTTTTTTGAGGTCACTCAGCAGGCCTAGGTTTAACCTCCCTCCATCCCCCAGCCTTGCGCTATTCCAGCCTGAGGGCACCTTCGCCCTCTCCCTCATATGCCCCAGCTCAGCCTCCCCAGAACTTTTGTTGGGGGGCACTTGGGTGGCGAGGCAGTTCTTACTGTCATGGTGGAAACCGTGGGAGACTTTATTTCCGAATCCCTCCCCGCCTCCACCTTCCTGGGCCTGCTGTGGGTCGTCCCGCTCTCCTGCTCTTGGAGGAGCCAAGTTCCTGGCCCAGGCTCACAGGCCTGTGAGCCTCAGGGTCCCCAGCAGGTGTAGGGATGGATGGCGGCTGCCTGCACACCCACCGGCCAGTCCCTTAGCACATCTCTCTTAATTCTACCCCAGATCTGCCTCTGCCACCTCCTTGACGCTCTCCCGCTGTGTGGATGTGGTGAAGGAGCTTCTGGAGTAAGTGTGTGCGTGCACCCACATGGGTGTGAAGGGTTTCGGCCCCTTGGAGGCCCGTGTCGGGCTTCTGCAGTCCAGGCTTGGTCCGCGTATGTCTCGCTCTGTCCTTCTCTGTGTTGCCCAGCTGTCTGTCTGAATCTCTGCTGTCTCTCCCAGACCTCCTTTCCCTCGTTTCCAGGCCTGCCTGGCTATCCTCCACGCTCTGTCCCTCATCCATGGTCCTCACAGGGGACGAAGATCTCCAACCTGAGCCTGGATAGGGACTACCACTCAGTGGGGAAATAGGCTCAGATGTGTCAGGACTTGTTCAGGGTCCCAGAGCCAAGTGGCAGCAAGGCTAGGACTGAAACCCCAGCCCAAGGTTGCTCCCATCCACCGACTCTCCCCTGCCTCTGTGCTCCTCCCACCTTCACCCTGACCCCTGGGGTCAGAGGCCGGGCTGGGAACAAGCTCGCTGCTCCTCTGGGCATGTGCTGCCGCCTTGCTTGTCTGCTTTCTATTGCTGCCGCCTCAGGGGCATGAGACTCCTGTGTCAAATGCCTTCCTAACACCTGCCCCCCACCCAGTTTCAAGAAGAGGAGAGGCCACTCCATTGGGGGAGCTCCTGAGCAGCGATACCAGAGCATCCCTGTGTGTGTGGCTGCCCAGCCTCCTAGCCAGGTTCAGGATGTGCTGGTAAGGGAGGGGCTGCCGCATGCATGCGGCGTGAGCCCCAGGGTGGTCCAGGGAGGCCAGGGAAGCGACGCTGGGCCCCTCCACTAGGGCACAAGTTGTCTTTCCCAGCCAGTGGTAGAAGCCTCTCGGCACTTAGTAACGCGGGATGGACTGGAGAGGGAGGTCAGGAGGCCAGGCAGGGCACTATGGGAAGTGGAGCGGGAGGCTGCCGCAGGGCTGAGGAGACCTGATGTGTGCGGGTGCGTGTGAGAGAGCCTGTGAGTGTGCGCAGAGGGGCGCCTGTGGGGAGGACCCGAGGCCCCAACCTCCCTTTTTCCCATAGGACGCCCACCTCTCCGAGGTCAATGCTGTTTGTTTTGGCCCCAATAGCAGCCTCCTGGCCACCGGAGGGGCTGACCGCCTCATCCACCTCTGGAATGTTGTGGGAGGTGAGGATTTCTCCTCTGTGGGCCAACCTAGTGCTTTCTCTCCAGAGCCCACCCTCAGCTTGCTCCTTGTTGGGCAAAGGTCTTAGATCAGTTTGTGTTTCTTCACATGTCACATTTTGTGGGCCGTGGCCAGATGACCCCTTGGCAGGAGTTCTGGGCTGAGCCTCCCACCGGCTGGGACCTAGGTCTGCAGGATGGGGAGGGCCCAGGTCAGATGGTCCCTGTTAGGGGAAGTGGGGGTCCCTTCTCATTAGATCCTGCGGGGATAGGCCCTTGAGAAACAGGTCCCTGGGGTCCACCAGGTGACCTTTTCTGGTATCCCTTGAGCTCTCAGAACTCAGGAGCTGAGTGTTCACTATCTACCCTGTGCTTGGAGAGGCGGGTGTGCTGGGGAGTCAGTCATTTCCTGGAGGCTTCCTCGAGAAAGGGTTGGCCCTGGCTTGCTGGGTGACCTAGGGACAGTCCCTTCTCTCTGGTCCTGGCGCCCTGTGAGATGATCCGCTGCCCCCTGGAGCCCCCTGCTGGCAGTTTGGGAAGGTGCAGGCTCCAGGCCAGGCCCCCAGAATTCTTTCCTCCGGCTTGGGAGAGACTGATCTCAGCTCTTCCTTTTCATGAGGTTAGTGACTTCATTTCGCCTGTCTTTTTCCCGGTCCCTCCAGGTCGTCTGGAGGCCAACCAAACCCTCGAAGGAGCTGCTGGCAGCATCACCAGTGTGGACTTCGACCCTTCGGTGAGGGGACTTAGCCTCAGTGACATGTGATGCCCCTGGTGTGTCCCTCCCACGCCCCAGTCTCCACACTGGGCAGGTGGGGGCTCTGAGACATAAGGGAACATCATGGATGTCCTAGACTCTGTCCCTCTGGCTGCTACACAAGCCTTCCCTGGGCCTGCATGCTCTGCCTGCCTGGATGATTGGGGCTCTAAGGCAGCCCCCGCCCCAGCTGTCTGGCCTGAGGGACGTTGCTCCTGTCCGGGGCCAGGTTCAGGGCCTTTCCCTTCCCCTTCCATCTCTCCAGGGCTCACAGGTATTAGCAGCTACTTACAATCAGGCCGCCCAGCTCTGGAAGGTGGGAGAGGTACAGTCCAAGGTAAGGTCTGACTGAGGAGGCAGCCCTGGGGGTCAGGGGTCATGCCTTGGGCCCTGAAGGGGGTGTTATGGAGTCTTGGCCACGGCCTTGATCCATACCTGGGATGGGGGGGGCAGGAAACACTGTCTGGACACACAGACAAGGTGACGGCTGCCAAATTCAAGCTAACAAGGCACCAGGCGGTGACTGGAAGCCGAGACCGGACAGTGAAGGAGTGGGACCTCGGCCGCGCCTACTGTGAGGCCCAGCCCCTACCTCCCCCTCCCTACCTGTTGGCACCCCCAAGCCAGGTCAAGAATACCTCAGCATGTTCTCTGGGAATGGCTCTAAGATTCACAGGCATTTGGGGTGAAACCTCCCGAGGCCTCTCCTTCTCTACCCCTCATCGGTGCTTTCTGCCTGGTGTCTTGGTGACTTCAGGCTTTGGGCTGGGAAGCAGGGGACCTGGGTTCTAGTTTGGGGAGGATACTTACCCCTCTGGGGCTTCTGGACCTCGGCTTCTCCATATGTCCTGCGGGATGGTTTCCACAACCTTTTTCTGAGGCTTGGGCTCTGCTCCTTGGTCCCCAGGCTCCAGGACCATCAATGTCCTTTCCTACTGTAATGATGTGGTGTGTGGGGACCATGTCATCATTAGTGGCCACAATGACCAGAAGATCCGGTTCTGGGACAGCAGGTGACAGGCATGGGCTGTGGGTGGTGGAGGCACGGGGACAGGCTTCCTGTGTTCTCGTCCCTTTCTCTGGCTATGGAGCCATGGAGGCACCTCAGGGAGTGCGGCTGTGGTGGCCTCTCTGTGCTCGGTGTGGCCCCGTGAAGGCTCTGCTGCCTCTGGGGACCAGTGGTACCGTTTTAGTGGTTCTTGGTCCAGCTGCTGGACTTGGCCTGGGCCTTGCCAACCAAAATGGAGGAGCCCCCTTTTCTACGTAGTTCCCACTTTTTAATCAAAGGAAACAGCAGATTTAATTGTGTTTTCAGTCTAGAGCCCCGCACTGGGCTTGGATGATTCGTGAAAGCCAGTGCCAGGCCTGTCTGCAGCGCCTCCTTCCAGGCGTGCGGGGCTGTTGCTGGAAGCCTGTTGCTCGCTCTCACATGGTTAATGGCAACTCTCACTGTTTTCTGTCAAGCACTTATTTTAGTGACCAGGGGTTTCGAGGCCCCAGCGTCTAGTCAGAGGCTGGCTCAGTTCCTGTGGCAGGGGCTGGCTGCAGTGGGAGAGAGAAGTTTAGTCCGCGTCAGCCCTGGCCCCGGTCATCTGAGACCTGGGGGCACCTCTTGACTTCGGTAACCTGTCAGGAGTGGCCTCGGTGGCCAGTTCCTCATCCCTACCTCTGTCTCTGCTCCTCAGGGTCCCCTGCTGCACCCAGGTCATCCCTGTGCAGGGCCGGGTCACCTCCCTGAACCTCAGCCACGACCAGCTGCATCTGCTCAGCTGTTCCCGAGATGACACACTCAAGGTCATTGACCTTCGTGTCAGCAACATCCGCCAGGCGTTCAGGTACCAGCCTGTGCCCACTGACGCTGCGGCTTTGGCCGGGGCAGCTGGGCCTCTCGTCCCTTGTTAAGGGCCCTTCGGGGCCTGTCAGTAGGGGACCCATCCTGGAGGCCCTTCTGGACCAGGGCCTGCTGAGGTGCCCCAAGCTCTTGACGGAGAGAGGGAGCTCTGGAAGCTGCTGGCTGAGGGCAGGGACTGGCGGCCGCGTTCATTCTGACCCCGATTCTGTCTGTCCTCAGGGCTGATGGCTTCAGGTGTGGTTCCGACTGGACCAAAGCCGTGTTCAGGTGTGTCTGTGAGCGCACGTGCCTCTGCCTGAGTGTGCCGCACCTGGCCGTGTATGTCCGTGTCTGCGTGTCCGCGTCTCTGTCTGCATGGGTGTGTCCTCACCTCTGATCGTCTCCTGCTTGCTCTGCTGTGGCCCCTGCAGCCCGGACAGAAGCTATGCGCTGGCAGGTTCCTGGGACGGAGCCCTTTACATCTGGAATGTAGACACCGGGAAGCTGGAGGGTAGTCTGCGGGGACCCCACTGGTGAGCGTGGCCCCCCCCGCCCACCCCTCCCCCAGCCCCGGCCCCAGTGCTGCTCAGCCAGTTCCAGGTTCTGACATGCTTGGGACCCTGGAGCCCCCAGCTCTTGTCCCCACACCTTCAGCCCCCCTGGCTCCCCCCAAGCCCTTCTTAGTTCACAAGGTGCTTTCCCGCGTGTGTGCACAGCTCTGTGAGCCCATTTTACAGGGGAGGCAGCAGGCTCAGACGGAGCCTCAGACTGCCCGGTTCCAGTAACCAGGGGCAGAACCCAGGCTGCAGGCCTGGCTTCTGATGCCTCCCTGAAGCCTGTCCCTCCCTCTCCTCAGCACTGCCGTCAACGCCGTGGCCTGGTGCCCCTCGGGGAGCCATGTGGTGAGCGCGGAGCAGGCCAGGAAGGCTGTGCTCTGGCACTAGTGCCATGCCGAAGCCCGAAGCCCGAGGACAGCTTCCCACTGCTCACAGGCCTCCAGAGCAAGTGGGGTGGGAGATGGGGGTGGCCTTGGGGCATTTCATGGGGAATAAGGCCTGGCAGGACCTGGCCTGTCTGTTGAAAAAAAAAGTGTGTGTGTGTGTGGGGAATGACACTATTTTTTTGGTGTTTTCTTTTTTTTTTTAATCTCTGATTTCTCACTTTCTTTGACAAAACTGAAAAAAAAAATTGCATCTAAACTGGTGTCTGCTTGCCTCTTTGCAGCATTCAGGTAGCAGAGGCCTTTGGGCTGGTGGTACGACGACACCCGGGCTTGGCCCCCTTCCTCCTCCTGCACAGAGCTGGGGCAGAGCCAGTCTGGCCTCAGTGCTGTTCGCGTCTGAGGAGACAGCATGAAGAAAGGCTCACAGGCAGCAAAGGGCAGTGGCTCTTGGGGCCATGGGAATTTCACCCTTGGTCCAAGCTGGTCCAGAGGCCAACACCTTGGGCCCTCCTATGTCAGGCACCCAGGGTAGACTGAGGCTGTGGAGGGGCGTTGGGAGTTCCAAGGAAGGGAGCACGGGGAGCAGCCCCGAGGGGCTCTGGTGGAGAGGGTCCTAACAAACCAGAGAGTGATGTCAAGTACTTAGTACACCAGGCCTGCCTAAGATGGGGGCACGTTCTTGCTCCAGAGGTAGGGCCCAGAACGGGTGGGGAACAGCCTGTGTGGGTCTGTGTGTTGGGGAGGGCAGCCGTGGGCTGGGCCTGGGTTGGGGCTTCACTTAGGCAGGCACCACAAGCCTGTGGAGTACAAGGCAGACGCAGCGGGGCCGAGCCTGGGCACCCCACTTCCCTTGTCAGCCTCGGGCACGGAGGAGTCATCAGCAGGACAGCCTTCGCCAGTCACAAGACAGCAGAAGGGCCTTCTGTCCCCGAGTGACGGGACCTTACTGTGGAGCGCTGCTCGTCCGAGATTCAAAGCCTTCACTCTAGAATTCTCAGTTTCCTTCTTTGTCACCTTACAAAGTCTCCCTCGGGGCTCACTGCCATTTCCGGGCTTTGGAAGCCGTTCCCAGCCCACTATTTAGTAGCTGGGTGATTTCAAGCAGGTTCCTTAACGGCTTTGTGCCTTAGTTTCCCCCCTGTGAAAGGGGCAAATAATAGTACTCACCGCAGAGGACGCCTGCGTGGCACAGTCCGTTAGGCGTCCGACTCTTGGTTTCCACTCGGGTCGTGATCTTGGGGTTCTGAGATGGAGCCCCGTGTCAGGCTCCGCGCTCAGCAGAGTCTGCCCGAGATTCATTCCCCCTCTCGCTGCCCCTCTCCCCCCTTCTCATTCACGCTTTCTCCCTCCCCCTCTCTTTAAAAAAAAAAAAAATAGTGGTCACCTCAGAATTTATCGTAGGGACTCCGCGTGTTAGTATCCGTGCAGCTCCTGGCACGGCCCAAGGCCGCATGTTGATTAAACGGCCAGGCCACACTCTGCTCACTCTCCCATCACCACCGCTCTTGGCCCCGCTGTCCCCTGAGCTCTAGGTGACATACCCAGCTGCCTCCTGGACATCATCTCCCCGACGTAAGTGTCTCTTCCCCTCGTGCCCCACATCCTCCGGCACCAGGGGCTGGAGCCATTGTGTCTAACTTTAAACTCGCTGCACCGCCGGCCCCTCTTGCCCGGGCCAGAGTGACTTTCTAAGGTGTCATGGTCACAGATACAACCCTTTGAAGTTCCCAGGCTGCCTGCAGAGAAGCTTCTTGGCATTAAATCCAAAGCCCTCAGGAGTGAGCCCGCTGACCTCAGCTGCATTTTCATTTCCTTGCTACTCTGAATGTGTTTCGCACATTGATTTTCTCTCTGCCCAGAATGTTCTTCCCTCCCAGCCCCCAACTCAAATTCGTCCTTCGGGGATCCTCTCACTGAGAGCCTTCCCTCACTTACCAGGCTGGCGAGGGGCCTCCTCTCCCCTTGTGTTCCTCTTTGTGTCTCCTTCCGTCCATTTTCAGTCGGGGAGCTCGTGGAAGAGGGCAGGATGGGAACAGTAATTCCCGGGATTAGGCCCAGAGAGCGCCTCGGGAAATGTCTGTTAAATGGCTGACTCAGCAAGTCTAACAGCTGAAGATGCTAGGAGTCCAGTACTTTCCAGCCTGAGCCCTGGAGGCCCAGCCCTCTTGTCCTGGCTCCCAGTGGCCACCAGGAGTCACCAGCTGCTTAGCGTCTGCTGAGCCAGTCTCCAGTCTCCTGGGATTCACGTCTGGAGACCGGGTGCTTCCAGGAGCCCCGATTACCAAGCGTTCGGGGTCCGGCACAGTGCCCTGCATTTTTCCTGCAGTGTGGCTGGGAGGTAGTTTCTCTTTAGGTGATGAAATTGCCGCTCAGATTAAGTATTGTGAGATCACACCCGGCACAGCTGGATTGTGTCTATTATACTTGCGGTTTTTGTTGTTTTTATTTTTATTTTTTTTTGTTTGATTTGACAGTTTTTTTAAAAAATAATTTTTGTTTTATTAGTCACCATACAGCACATCAACAAAATAACGTTTTGAGAATCTGGGCCCCCGATTATGCAGGGCTGCAGGCCGTCCTCCCCGACCCTCCGTGCCCAAGTGGCACGTGCCCTGCCCCCACTGCTGTGGGGGATTCTAGCTCTGTGTCTTTCCTAAATCGCTCCCTGCAGCCTCTCTGTTTTCCATTCTGGGCTCTGGCTGCCTAGGACTATGGTCAGTGTCCCCCGAAGTGCGGGACACGCAGGGCCACGAGCGGGAGGTGAACTAGATTCCGGGGGGCCGTTACCGGCTATACCACTCGGAGCAGGACTGCAGTGAAGGCTGCTTAGATAATCCAGAAAAGGTGTTCAGAAATGTCGGACTCAACTCCAGGGACAGCAAGCCCTCTGCTCCCGTAAACCTTCCCTTCCTCCTGGGGCCAATCTGACGGCACCCCTCGGGGTGCAGTTGCTTCACCTCAGAGAGCACATGCACACCTCAACTTACTTGGAAGGACTGCTTCCTGGGGGAGCAAGTCTGGAAGGGCCAGCGACAGGCCAGAGCATTCCAGGGAAGGGTGGGTGTGGAGGAAGAGGGGCTGGCAAAGACTGAGCAGGGGAAGAGCTCCGGACAGCCAGCCGGGGAGGCTGCCCCTCCATCGAGCCTTTGAAGTTCCCTGTGTAGAGGGGGGAGGATAGAGCCCTGGGGCCAAAAACCTTCGTTATCCTCTGCCTTTCACGTCTGCATACCTTCCAGGTTTTCAGTCCTCAGGTACTCGGGCTGCCTGAGTTCAGGTCTCTAATGTCAAAACGGGAATGGTCTTTCCCTTGGTGTGCACGCGGGCTGAAGCCCAGAGAGGGGCCAGGGTCTCGCGCAGCGTCACCCAGCAGAGCTGGGATAAGAACAAGGACGCCCTCTTTTCTGAAGACTGCCCTCAGGTTCTGCAGAGAGGGGCTGGCCCGGTCTGGACACCCAGTTCTAGGTTCTGCTCCCAGTGGTCTGCCTGAGAGACTGTGGGCAAATCACAGTGTCTTCTTGGGGGGGGGGGTGTTTCCTCACCTGTGAGACTTTCAGCCGCACAGCTCTGGGGCCCAGGTGACACAGCTCTTCCCTGGGGCCGTTCTGCAGGCCCGAGTACTGCCTCCTCTGTCTGCCCTGCCCATTCAGGCCCTAGTGAGCCTGAGAGGTGACAGGGAGAAACGACAGAAGCCCTTGTTCTGGGCTCTTGCCGCCCTTGGTCTTCTCCCTGAAGACACACCTTAGCTGGAGTCTGCTGTTCCTGAGTCACCCTCACCAGATCTGAGCCCCTTGATGACAGAGAGGAGATCTGAGTCATTTATGTCTCCAGCGCCCAGAGCAAGACCTGGGGCAGTTTGAATTCAATATTCAACACGATTGAATAGAGGTGGTCCTGGCCCTTAAGTTCTCCGGAAGAACCCTGGTGGCACCGGGTGTGGCCCCATCTGTGGCGAGTCAGCGTACCACATCTGGGTACAGGCTGTTTTCTTCCTCTGGACACACTTCTACTGGTCAAAAATATTTTCATCTTCTCTGCACATTATTTCAGTTGATCCTCCTGGATTTCAGGACATTGGTATCGCCTTCTCATTCCCACTTTACAGATGAGGAAAGCAAGGCCCAGACAGGCGAAGGGGTGAGCCAGGCCACAGCTAATCAGGCGGCCTTCTGACCAGGCTCGTCCCCCACCCCTCACAGAAGCAAAGGGGTGACGAGAACAAGAAGGCCGCTTAGGTGTTTAGCACACAGTGTGGAAGGGGTGTGAACCCTATTTGTGGGTTCCTTTCTGTTGTGTCAGGAGAACACTCCAGAATATTCCCAGACCAGAGCTCTCGGAAACAGACATGGCAGAAGTACTTCGTTCGTTTTCTTGGCCCGTAGGACCAGGGGAAAATGGTCCGGGAACAAGACGCTCTTTGGCACTCGCAGGGCTCTTGGCAGACCCACAGTGACAGAGTCTAGGAGGAAACTTACACTGCTTGCGTCAAGTTGTCGGATTTCAGGACAAATTACAATGCTCTCTTCTAAACTAAAATTTCTATAACTTGCTTGTATTTTTGTCATGAAAAACCTCTTTGTAGTGAACAAAATAAACACAAAGATTCAGAGCAGTGAGATTTTGTTGTAAAGCCACTCAGGTCGGGCAGTGATTGGCTCCGTAACGCAGAGCTGTGGCCTCGGGCAGCGAGGGACTAGAACAGCCTGGGATGTGAGCACAATCCAGAGGAGGGTTTGCTTTCTCCGGGGGGCGGGGTGGCAGAGGCGGGAGGGTCCAGTGCTTGAATGATCGATTTCTGGCCATCCCGCGAAGTCTGTGTGTCAGTCTGCTCTGAAATACTGTGACCTCTTCGTGTGTTTTCACTGTGTCTAGGAACGGAGCTTACCTACAACATAGGGTTGGAGAAACCCTTGGAAATCATCTCATTCCACTCCTTTCAAAGCTGGCCACGCAGCAGCCCAGAGGGGAAGGTTGTCCACCAGGTGGTGGCAGGGCCAAAGCCGAGGACATTCTCCTACTTGCCTCTCTGTCTGGCTTGGGGGTGGGGGTCAGAGGTCAGAGAGGAAAGGATCGCGGTGAGGTGCTGTGAATCTATGGTCATTGTTTTAGTTAGTTCCTTTGAAGGAGGAGGCCAAGATTTAGCTGTGACGCTGGGGTGGGGCAGGTAGTTTAACTCTGTCCCCTGGTCACAGACTAAGCCTCTGATGCCAACAGCAGTCTCAAACGTGGTATTCAACGTACACCTTCCCTTGTGTCTGTGAAGCATTCCTTCTCTCGACAGCCTTGTGTGGCCGTGGGACTGGAGGACAGCAAGGACCCCGGCTGCGACGGGAAGGTCACAGAAGGTGGGGAGGTGACAACACGCTGGTGCTAACACCTGGGCCTGCAGCCTCGATGGACCTCCTTGGATCCCCAGTGTCATCCTCAGGTCCCCAGGAGGATGTGGAGGCTCGGTTCCCACCGCTGTCAAGTGGGAGCCAGGATTTAACTCTGACCTTCTGACTCCACAGTCCATGCTGTCGTCTCTCAAGCTGCTGGTGGGAGTGTCAACAGAAACAATCATTCCGGAGGCCAATTTGCCAAAACCAATCAAAATTAAATGCTCATATAGCTTACTGACGCTCAAATTACATATTTAGGAATTTACCAATATTTTTACTGAACAAATTTATAAAGAATGATGTACAAAGATGTTGTTTTCAACTTTCTAACTGCGAATGGATGGAGACAACTTAAACGTCTATCACTACAGCAGGCTTAAATTAGGATGTATCCAAACCATGGAATGGAAGACAGCCTTCAAAAAGAATGAGGGAAACCTACATATATAATCCCATGTATACTAAAAGGCAACATGTACGTGTATAAACGTTTCATGCACAGAAAAAGTCTGGAAGAATACATACCGCACATACCCAGCTCTGGGAAGAAGGGCCGTGGGGTCCCTCCCCGAACAGACAGAGCCCTGGTCCTCAGTGTGGCTGGTTGGCAGCCAGAGGGCCTCAGTCTTTAACTGGGAATTTATTTCCCCCTCTCTGTATCTGTTTTTTGGTTTAAAAAAGGAAGGCCTAGGAATGTCTTTATAAAAAGCACTGTCTATTTGGAAAGGTCTGTTTACCCAAATCTTTTTATACGGAAACTTAGAAAACGTAATTCCATTTTTTTTTTATTATTCAACATTTTATACATAATAAATACAAACTTTTTACAGCCACTGTAGAGAAAGCACATCGGCGCAGAGGCACTCCCTCCGAGCCCGGCCCTGTGCGCTGTGATGCTGGGTTACATGTCCTGGAGGGAGAGGTTCTTTTTAAAAAGGAGGCATATTTTTACAACTTTTGTGTGTTTTTTTTTTTTTTAAATAAAATTAGCAGCTCTTCCAAAAAATATTTTAAAATATAACAAAAGATTTCAAATAACTCTCTGAGAATGTGGAAAATCCAGATTCAAGGACAATTTGGCTAGCTAAAGAGAGAAGACAAAACTGGGTAGCGAAAACTGCCTGATTTAAGCACTTGGAAGATTGTTTAAAGTGCTTTGAAGATTTTTAACATGTCAGAGAACTTTAAAATCTTAAAAAAGCCACCCTTTTAATTTCTTTTTTAAACTTAAGAATAAGTTTGATAAACACAAAAAGACCTCAAATAGATCAACAGGTTAAGAAATGCAAAAAACAAAACAAAACCCCCAAATCACAGAGAAGACTCGTCACCGGGTGTTGTCACTGACGTGATCAGACGACTAACTGAAGGTTTCTTCAGCTATAACCTGACTTTTGGTCAAAAATCCCATGGGGACATTTGGCAAGCATTTCAAGTTTTTAAAGATTCTTAGGAGGGATGGAGTTTTCAAAGCATAATACAACTTTTAGATTGAATTCTGCAAATTTGTTTTCTTAAAAAAAAAAAAAAAAAAGCAAGCGGCAACATCCCCTTGTCCGTAGGTTCGGCTCCCCTCCCCCCCCCCCCCCCCCCCCCCCGATTTTCCACGGGAGGCGGAGCGCCAACAGAGGCCTCCTCTGGGCCCCTGCGGCCGTGAGCTCGCTGGCCTGTGCAGAGCGCGACCCTGGGCTCTCCCTGTGACACGGAGGACTCGTCTTTCCCTTGTCAGTCTGCACTTGTGCGCGCCGTGCAATCCTTCGGTCCTTTTTCATAGGAAGCCGGTTTCCTCCATGACCCACAGGTTCTTCCTCCCACGGAAAGGTCAGGTCAGGGGGGCCTGGGAAGCTGTACCTTCTGCAGGGGGTTGGCCGCCGGTCTGGAGCAGCCCCCGGCTGGCTGGCCGGGCTTGGGCACCGGCTTGGGAATAAACCAAGGCGAGGGGCCTCCCCAGGAGAGAAGCTCGACAAGGCAAGTGTGTGTCCCCAATTTATCTAGACATTCAGATTCTAAAGATACTGGTCAGAAGAATATATGCTGCAATAATTAAGACGAAAAATACCCAAATACAAAAAGAACATTAAATCGGCTCGTTTCAGATCTGGAAGCTCCATTTCTGTGCCAGCCGCAGCCTCCTTCCTGTTAGTCTACGTGATGGACGAGATTTGGCTGTTAGTTCAGCCCCTCCATATTAGCTCCACTAACACTAAAGGAATGGCGTAAATATTAATACAAAGGACACTGTTACTGTTTTAAATCTGTTAGTTGTGGAAGAGATGTGCGTTAATGCAATTGGCGATAAACTCAGGGCAGTCCACTTTTTTCCAATAAGGTCTCACTTTCTCAGTCTGGGGACTAATTGTGGGGAGGAGCCAGCCTCTCCTGAAATCCCTCCTTCTAGTTCCTTATGTAGCCAACATGATCTGATTAAGCTCAGTCAGACGAGCAAAAGCCACCTGAAGAAAGACGAGGATCTCTGCCACATCCTTGTGGCCACAGTAATATACTGTACGAGTGCACGTGATCGGTTTCTCTGTGACTGTGCCCTGAATGAGGCCTGGTCTTGAGTCTCATATAAAAATGGACCACTGATAGGCATGAGGGCTGTCCCCCTCTGCTTCTAGGGCCCACCAGGATTTGTGCTATGGTAGGAGAGATGACATAGAAAATGACAACAAAAAAAGGCACAAAATATTCAAAATGTGGGAGGAGTCCACCAGGCCACCCAGTCACATAATCCTCCTTGTTTCTGCTCCGTTCAAGAGTCATCATCATGCAAAGGTGCCTAAAGAACAAGAACGGCCAAACACCAAGCCCGGCCTTGATTGTAGCGGTAACGGATGGGCAGACCCATCATCACACCAGTGTGATTTCTACGTCCTCGATCTTCTCTGCTGGCCTTCGGTGGTTCTGTGTAGGTGGAGGGGGAGCTGCCCGGACCTGAGCAGCAAACAAACACAGGATCGTCCGTCAGCTTCCTGAGTCAGTACTGGAAGCGTCCACATCCCAACAGGTCATTTATCCACAATCATGGGCACCCCAGGGGTCTCAAATGCTCTGATCATGAAAGCATGTGCTTCCAAAGTAATTCTCACTATTTCCCACACCAAGGAGTTACTGTTCCGATGAAATGTGTAACCTACAAATCAGGTGCTTGCCTCGGCTGAAAGCTTCACGGGCATGAGTCACTGTAGCCCTAAAAGCCTCATCCAAAGCAAAAGCCTGGAGGTGGAACCCAGAGAGAGCGATGCTTGGAGAACTGAAAACCTTTCCACCTGTCTTGGAAGGAGAGCTGCAAGAGGTAGACTAGAGAGGTGGCCTGGGGTGAAGTCATGAAGGGCCTCATAAAGCTGTGTTAAGAAATCTGAGCCTTACTCCGTAGGCAAAGAGGAGTCTGTGGAGCAGTAGCAGACTCGGATAGCAGCCTGGAGAAAAGGGCGGGGGTGGGCAAGAGTATAGGTAAGAAGACAATTTAGGAAGCTCCTGTAGTCAAGTGAGAGTTGATGTTAGCCTGACCTAGGCACTGGTGGGGGGGGAGGAGAGAAAAAGAGAGTTTGACAGCTGTCTCTAAGGTCAGTCTGGCAGGATTTGGTGACGACTCTGTGGGAGGCAGGGCCAGGGAGCTATCAAGAGTGATGCCAGAGCAGTGGGAGAATGGAGGTTCCACTCACCAAGCCAGGCGAGGTCTGGGAGGGAGGATAATTAACTCGTTGTTGCTGAGTTTGGGGCTCTGGTATATATACACTGAGATGTCCCCAAGGCTGAAACTCAGGGAAGAGACTGGATTGGCAGTTTTAAGTCTGGCAGCTGTCAGTAAGTAAATGGTTATCAAAGCTGTGGGAGCTGATGGAGACTGCACAGGGAGAGTGAGTTCAAGGACATCGGGAGAAGCAGCCCATGGACAGACCCTGAGAAGCATCAGCAGAGAAGGCCGTACAGGTCAATGAAAAAGAAAGGGCCGGAGAGCAGAAAGCAAACCAGGAAAGGACTGTGGCACAAACTGGCCCGCTTCTCCCCATTCCCACTCATACCCAGCAGTCTATGCTGCCATCCCCTCTTGCTTGGACCACTGCTCCAGCCAAATGGCTCCCCATGTCCATTCTACCACCTTCCATTCATTCGTACTTAGCTGCCAAAGCAATGTTTCAAAAATGCAAAACCAGTTACGTCACTGTCCTGCTTACAACTTTGCAACGGCTTCCTATTACATTTAGGATAAAGCACCAAAGTCTTTAACAAGGCACTCAATCCATGTCTGAATGGACGAAGCCCGCAGAAGTGAGTGGTTCTAGGAATGGTGTCAAATGCTGATAAGCAGTTCAAGGAAAATAAAGGCACTGGATGAGCGTGGGAAAATTATGACCCTGGAGCTGTTTCACAGTGAGGCAGGGGAAGGAGTCGATGGCACGGAGTGAAGGGTGAGCAGAGGTGATCATTTGTAAGAGTAGATTCTCCTTGAGAATAGAAGCTCTTAAACCACAAAAAGGCATGAAGTGATCTCATTTCATTTCTGTTCTTCAAAAGAGGCCAAATATAAGCCCGGAAAATAGGTTCTCAATAAATGCTTGCTGGAAAAAAAAAGTGCTTCTGTTTCATAATTAGACCACTTTAATGCTCACAGAGCTTGCTATAATTTAAATACACTTTTATAGCTATCTCACCACTGCCAGTGTAGACTAGACCTTCCAAGATGTGTTGATTTTTACAGCCTTCATTTTTTAAAAAGATTTATTTATTTGAGAGAGAGAGAGAGAGAGAGAGAGAGAAAGAGCACAAGTGGGGGGAGGGGCAGGAAGAGACTCCTCAAGCAGACTCCCCACTGAGCGGCACGTCCAAGGACATGGGGCTCGATCCATGAACCATGAGATCATGACCTGAGCTGAAATGGAGAGTTGGAAGCTTAACCTACTGACACACCCAGGCACCCCTATAGCCTTCATTTTTCAGAGCTCTTCTTCACCGTCCCTAACCCACCTGACCCTTGCATGGGGGAATCAGCAGAACACAGGGGCCATGGGGAGACATTAGTTTTTAACTTTCAACTCGAAGAACTGCGCATTCTTTAACCCTGCCAGATAAGAGACTTACGGGTCGCAGTTTGCCATATGAGGTCTCAGGAGTATGCCTTGGCGCCTGCGAGAATCCCGGCGATTCGGCAAGGAAGCTGTTGTCTAGGGGAGGGAACCAAGCAGCTCATTTTATTTCTGTGGTTCAGCAATTAAAATGCTAATGCAGATCTGTTTGCCCTTCAGCTGAACACGCGGACTTCTGAATGAAAAAGAATTTAGATCCAGGCCCGGAGAACCCTTACCATTTGCTGAGGGAGAGCGTGGGAAGTACTGGGAGCTCCTCTTATCTGGGCTGGGGTAAGGGCTGCTGGGAGGCTGGTCATAGAGCGGCAGTGGAGGCAGGGAGCCCGGCGGCTTGGGGGAAGGAGAGATCTGCCACAAAGGAAAGAGAGGTTCCAAGGTGCTCATCTCAGGAAGGAGAGGCGAGCCGGCTTCTCTAAGTCAGACCTATCACTTTTCTCTACAGCTCGGATAGGACTATTCACAAATTTTGTCAGCCCCATTAGAAGCACGTGAGCTTAGAGTAACAACCCCAAACCCGATTTTGTGGTGCATTTAACTTTTTCCTCTCAGAGATCTCATTACACTACTGATCATAGTTTATCATAAACAGTCATCAAGTCAAACCATTCTCTAGAGTTCTACTGAAAACATACCAAATCGGTCAATTCAGTAAATCCAGTGAAGAACCAAAAAAAAGGGGACAAGTTCCATTTTTTTGTTAAGATAAAGTAACTGGCTATTTCTGACTTTCCCAGGTTTTGTCAATGTCAGACTGAGCGGTCACAGTGTCACATCAACAAGGTACAGAGCCATGTTCCTTCTGGTCCTGGATCTGCCGGGCCTGCTAGGACAGGTCTGATTCAGGGGTTGCCTGCAAAAGTCAAGTTTTGCTACGAGGAGCTGAGCCTCGAGCCACATCAGTGCAACGGGGCTCGGGCGGCTCATCAGGTTTCCGGAAAGGACTGGCCGCAGGCTCTGACACTGACGGACAGAAAGAGCAGTGTCTTCGCTACCTACGCTGACCGCGGAGACAATCCATTCCCTCTCTGGTTTCTCTCTACCCAACCATTCTTTTGTATGTCATATACAATTTATCCTTTTGGTGAACTGATTCAGAGCACAGAAAGTGCGCAAACGGAGGTATAATACGGCCATTACCCAAGAGCCGGGTTGGTGAGTCCCCACTTTTCCAAACTCAGTTTTGAAGAAACCTGGCAACAGAGGCCTGGCGTGGGAAGGCGGGGCTGAGACTGCAGCCCACGTATGCATGGGTCCACCACCCCTTGGGGGTTATTTTCTTTAGACAGCTTTCTCCCCTCTCACGTACCTGCATGTCTCTCATCCGAGGAGTGTCCCCGTTTTCTGAGGCTGAAAGTTCTTCCACTAGCACCGATGGGAAAACTCCAATCCGCCCGCTGAATTCCCCTTCCCAGAAGCCATCGTCGTCCTGGTTTTCTTTGTTCAAGATTCGGATGATTGCTCCCTCAGGAAAGGATAATTCATCATCTGTCTGGCCCTCATAGTCATAAAGTGCTTTCACGAAACAGACTAGGTAGCAAAAGGGAGAAAAATGCGTAAGGACACGGATAGCCAGGTTACTTTCGCCACCACCCCTGTGCTCACGTGACAACCAAAAGGCCATCATACAGAGTAAGAGTACAGCTGTCGTTCTTTTACTCACTGAAGATCTACTTCAGGGTTCTACTGTACAGGATAAATGTGACCAAGTAACAGAAAACATAGAACAGGAATAAAGTTTTGCTTTTTAACCCACTGAAGGCTGACTCCAGGGCAATACTGCTTAGGCCAAATGTGACCAAATAAAGAGTGCCTTGTTTCGGTCTTTACCACTGGCATCTCCGTTGAGGCTGCCTGAAACGAGCTCGGCCTCCGTGGAATTGCTGGATGTGTGTGACCGACTGTCCAAAGCAGCCAAGGACTGCAGCATGCTCAGTAGACTGTTCGAGGTGGGAAACTGTAGGTACTTTTCTGGCACATAACCCACTTGGCCAACTTTATTTCGAGCCTGAGTAAAAGACATGTGACAAAATAGGTTTGCACACACAATCTGGACAGGGCAAAACAAGAACCAAAAGAAACTCCTAAAAATGTCACAAGAAGGGGCGATATGAGCAAAGGAATATACCTTTACCCAGTCTTCCATATCTCCATCTTCAATCACTTCTAACACCTCATGCTCCTCAATGGTCAACTCATCTGGTTGAGAAGCCTGCAATGTAGGATGGTCATGGACAAAATTAAAAAGGTTAGATAAAGAGCAGATGTGTGCTGATCATAACAAAAACTGGGGATCAAAATACTGAAATGATTTTGAAAAACACTGAACATAAAAATTTAAGGGTTGTAAAACTATTGTAATGAGGTGAAGTTTTGCTTTAAAAAAGGAAACAAAATAAAGCACAACAAAACTGGAGAAACGGAATCCTCAAGAGGCCATCAGGTGCAGCGGACACAGCACTCTGCTGGAAGCAGGGCACCAGGGCTCCAGCTCCCACCTCTATCGGTCACGTTACTCAACTTCTTGATGCCTCCATTTCTTCAAAATGACAATCCTGCCATTCTGGGGAGGATGGGGGAGTCAATGTGGGATGAGTGAGCCAAGGCCCATGATGACTTCGGAAGCACAGGCAGGGGAGCGAGCGCTGATTCGGAACTCGGAGCAGGGTACCATGGAGGTGCATACTGTGAAGATGCAAACAATTATGTACATGGACTGGATGACAGCTCGAGCAGTGCCTACGACTGATCTGGAGTCACTGTATGCGATGGCCGAGAGAAGAGAGCTGGGAAGGAAATGACTGAGCTCGGTCACGGTTTGGATTTATTATGCTCTAACTTAACTGCGGAGACTGGGCTGATCTGCTTACATGCTTCTCTACAAGCTGCTAATTGTGATGGTTTTATTATCTCGGACAGCAGGAATCCACCAGCACCGGCCACCGAGATACTGCTCCCGAGACTGCAGAAGCTGACAGCAGACTCCCAGGGGCCCTGCAGAGGGGCTGGAGAGAAACTGTGTGGCTGTATTTCCTAAAGAGACTTGCTGCCACATGTAACAGGGAGAGCCTGCTGGCATCTTCTGGCTCTCTGGTGAACAGTCTTACAAGCGTTCCCCAAGTCCCAAGATTAGTTACAACTGTATAACCAAACTATAAGAACTATAAGACCATATAGTTTTTCAAATCTCACAATCTTCAAATGTAAAACATCTCCAAGTTACACAAGCAAAAATAAGACAAGAAAACGGGTCACTTTATTAAGACTCATTTCTCATTCACGTGCATTATAATATTCCATCAAACTCAGATTCTGGATGTTGCCACAGCTGCTTGAGATATTCAAATAGCACGGAAAACGGCTGACCAGTCACAGAAATACTCCAGGACCAGAATTTTAAGTAAATTACCTGATTTCAAAATCGAGGAAAAAAATCTCATTGATTCACAACAGATTTTCCAATGGAATTTCTTTGCTAATTTAAAACCGCACTGTGCTTTGACTATACCAGCAAAAGGCAACAATATAACAAAGACATCTTCCCTAACTCCATGGCAAGACTTTAAAAAGTTATCAATAGAACTGGGCATCAATGTGTGTGAGAACAAAGCAGGAAGGATAAGAACACTTTAAAATATACTGCTGCCCTTGTAAAGAAGTCACGGAGGTCCATACACGCTGTTCAGTGCTATTATATAATATCGGCTGATACTAGGTTGATCAGACCATCCCCAAACAGTGACCAGTTCTTCCACTGACAAGGTCAAGTCCTCTGCATGGATCTCAAGACTCTATCGAATCCCGTCACTGTGGTCTCTCCGTGCTTTGGCCCCACACCCTATTCCCTATTCTCTGGAACACATCATGTTACTCCTTGTCTCTACGCTTTTACCAGGCTGTTCCTTCTTTTCAGCTGCCCCGCTCCCTCTTTCCCATCTGGTGACTAGATTTAGAGGACTGTGGGTTCAAGTGACCATAAGACATCTCTGAGCCTCAGTTTTCTTTTTTATTCCTATTAGAATGTAAGCTCCATGAAAACAGAGATTTTTGTCTGTATTCATCAATGCCATAACCCTAAGCCTAGAAAAGAGCACAGGATATTACATGGAAGGTACTCAATTAATATTTGTTGAATTAATGGGTTGGTTGATAATATCTTCCATACTGGGTCACTGAAGAGATTAGAATAACATAAATATGGTACCAGGCATATCATATTCCACAGAGGGTAGTTAAGACGATTACTCAAGATTTGAGACCCAGCTATCATGTTTTTCCAGACCACCCACAGTGAGCCGGTGGCTTCTTCCTCCTTTTGTTGTAAGGCCCGCGCGTTTCTCTAACTACCACGAATACCGAATTACCGCCGCACTCTGCTTAGTTGTTTGCCCCATAGGTTCCCACTAGAATGACTTACTTAATGCAGGGAATGTAATTCTTCTCATTTGTCCCAACTACAGAGAGCAAGTGGTCCGGAAATGCTTATTAAATAAACACATGCTCTCACACTGCCTCCTGAAGTCCGAATACCCAGTGACAACCACAACTCTAGAAGCAGCCATGTCCTCCATTCCCACCACTATCTCTCTAAGCTTCCCATTTTCTTTTAAAACAATGTGCTTTTTCCTGATTAAAATAATACACATTTGTTGTAGAAAAGCTGGAAATATGTGTAACTGAAATCTGAAGGTACACGTAATCTGGCATCTTACACTTCCGGCATCACAGATCATTTCTTCTTACATAGAAAACCTCTCATTAATGTAATTTTCAATTATCTTCATAATATTTTATGTATATTACTATATTATATGAATGGTTAATCTATTTAACTATTCCCTTATCGGACAGCCAACTTTGTTGAGCTATTATAAAATAGTATTATGATGAAAGAATATTTTGTATCCAAAACCTTCTTCTATATTGCGGATCATTTCCTTAAGATATATTCTAGTAGGGTCAAGGGTTATGAACATTTTTAAGGCTTCTGATTTTAATCCTTAAATAAAACTTTTCTTTGTTCTCACCAGATTAATCCAGGCCTCCTTTCCAGGTCTGGACTATAGGAACCACCATTAGGCTTATAGTTCACTTCTCTCTAACCTATCATGTATCTATACCATGACCAAGGTTACCCTCTTAAAAACCCAGTCAGGTTTTAGGACATCCATAGGTTCCTACCAGCCAGGATAAAAACTATACTTCAGCTGGTCTCCAAGGCCCTTTACTATCTACAGTAAACATCTTTATTTCCAGCTGCTCTAATCCCCACACTTGATGCTCACCCACTACTGAATGAAACATTTCCCGAACACCCCATATTCTCAGCAAACTGTGTCTCTGTATCTGCTGTTCTTTCTGCTTAGAAGTCTCTTTCCCTTCTCACTGTATTTAGTAAGATCTTTTTTTTTTTTTTAAGATTTTATTTATTTATTTGACAGAGAGAGACACAGCGAGAGAGGGAACACAAGCAAGGGGAGTGTGAGAGGGAGACGCAGGCTTCCCGCCGAGCAGGGAGCCCAATGCGGGGCTTGATCCCAGGACCCTGGGATCATGACCTGAGCCGAAGGCAGACGCTTAACGGCTGAGCCACCCAGGGGCCCCTGTATTTAGTAAGATCTTATTCATGACCTAATTTAAGTGCCACCTCATCTATGAAATTTTTCCTATCACAGGAAGAATTAGCAGTTTTAACCTCTACTATAAATATTTTTATACATATTCTATTTTCCAGCTTAACATTTACCCCCCCCCATACTATACATTCTGGGGGCAGGCAGGAATTGTGTCACATTAATTCTTGCACCCCTGAAACTCATCACATATTGGGCACTAAATGTTTGTTCAGTGATTAACTAGTTAAATAGATTTTTACAGTCTGCTTTATCATAGAGACGTGCCTGGCATATGCCAAAAGAGGGACTGTTGGATGGATGTGAGCTATTTATAATCACTCAGACTCTTGGGATCCTCTCCATTTAAGGACCTTCAATTTTAATTCTGGAACTTCAAAGTAAATATAATATTAAGAGGTGAGATGGGAAAACATTCCCAACCCTAGTTTTATACTACTCTGTAACACCTTTCCAACTCTCTCAGAAGATGCCCTGAAATTTTCAAAATTGTTTGTATTTTACAGTAAACTTAGTTTACTTCAGAAAAAACCCCCAACCCTTTTAGAAAAGAGAAAGTATTCGTAATTTAAGTATATCACGAAAGGATGTTAAACTAACAAATGTGGGGATCACTGATGTTGAGGAGTATATACTGCGAAGTTCTGGCCATCCAGAGACGACGGGAGTGAGACCATCCCCATGTACGGGGTTGAAGATCCTCTCCAGACACTTCCTCAAGCTTCCTTGTCGTCCCTCAAGCACTGAGTGTCCATCAGCACAGGAGCAGGAGGGGGATTCATTCACTTACCCCTTCCTTATAGCATTCATTTATTCATGCACAATTATTTACTGAGGACTGCTGTGTGCCAGGTACCATTCTGCGTGCTGAAGACACACAGACAAGGTACCCAGATACAGACAAGGTTTCTGCTGTTACGGACCTTTAGTGGGGAGTCAAGACACAGAAATATGGAAACAATGAGATTAAGTTTGGCTGGTGATAAGTGCTATATAGTAAATAAAAGAGGGAAAAGGGCAATGGGAAGAGAGTAGTGAATGAGAAGCTGGCTTATACTTAGGTCATCGGAGGGGACCTGAGGAGGCACTGTTTGGGCCAAGCCTCAATCAAGAACAGTATGCAGCCAACCAAAACCTGGGGAAAGATAGTTCCAGGCAGAGAGAGCAGCAAGTGCGAAGGTGTCAAGTTAGGAAGGAGCATGGTGCCACAGTGGCTAATGCGTGGTCAGTGGGCTGGTTAGGGGAATGGTCTGACATGAAGCTAGGGAGACTGTCAGGGGCCAGACCAATCGGAACATTTCAGACCCTCGGGAAGAGTTTGTTTTTCTGTGTGTGATGGAAAGCTTCTTAAAGGTTTTTAGGCAAGGGAATAAAATAATCTCCTTTATGTGTTAAAGATAATTCTGGCTGCAGAGTGGACAACAGACTGTTGGGAGGGACGTAAGTATGGAGAAGGGATATCAATTATGTTTTTTTTTCTTTTACAGTAATTGAAGCAATGGTCTATACCAAGATGGTGAAAAGTGAATGGATTCAGGATATGTTTTGGAGGTAGAGTCGATAGGGCTGGTTGATGGACTGGCTGAGTGGAGGGAAACGTAATTTACTTTGTATGAGTAAAAAGTTTATGTGAAAGTAGAGCAGGGTGAGAGAGATGAAGAACGATTACACCAAATTAGGTTTTGAAATTCTGGCATCTATCTATCTAGGTCCCTGCTTACCGTGGAAACAAGAGGTGGTTATATTAAGATTAGGAAAGGTGAAGTTTAACAAAAGTGTTTTGTAAAGTAATTTAGTATCAGTTTGGAGGGTCGTCCTAATGGAAGGGTCTTGTGCCAAAGCAGGCAAGTGATAATAAGGGTAAGATTTCGATTTACTGAAAATTTACTAGATGCCAGGCACTGTGCTAAGTACTTTGCTATAAAAGTGTTATCTCACTTAATCTTCAAACTACCCTATGATATTATCCCCATAATACAGATAAGAAAACTGAGGCTCACAGAGACCAAGGGACTGGTGCGGTCATATAGCTTGTAAGTGGCAGAGACAGGATTTTATCCAGACAGTCTGATGTCAGAGCCTAGACTGTTCACCATTATATTGTCTCTAATGTTACCTGAACACCAATTTTATAGTAAGCACAGTATGAGAGGCTGGGTAGACAGTCACATGTGTCTGCAGAGTTGCCACAATCTAATATGAGCCATAGGTTAGAGAAATACACACCTTGTAGGAATAAACCACTTTGCAGGTGAGTGGATAATTTCTTAATGTGCCAGAAGGGCTGGAACTGCTGTCATCAAAAACATCCATATTGTCTTCAAACTCTTCTCCTTCTTCTCTTTCAGGATCTGCATTGAGCTAGGGAAAATTAGAAGCCATTGGCTAGCTTGCTTACTTCAAGACAGTGGCTGAAAGCAGGAAAAAACACTTAAAATCTGATTGTTTCAAACTGTAATTTACTTACTCAATTGCACATAGAAAAAAGTATCTATGCTCATTTGCATTTTTCCTGTTATGAAAAGACTAGGTTTCTTTTTTTAAGATTTTATTTTCATTATTTTTATTTTGAGAGAGTGAGCGAGAGCACGACTGTGTGCGCACGTGAGGGGGGAGGGCAGGGGGAGAGAGACAATCTTAAGCAGGCTTCACGACCAGCATAGAGCCTGACATGGGGCTCGATCTCGCAACCCTGAGATCATGACGTGAGCCGAAACCAAGAGTTGGATGCTTAACCGGCTGAGCCACCCAGGTGCCCCTAAGATTTTTTTTTTTTATTTCTTTTTCTATTGAGGCATTTTATTCGCATGTATGTATTACATCCCTAGAAAGAGAATCCCAGGATTTTCCCTCCTGTGTTTTCATCTTGCTTCTTCATGGTCCGTGATGCCAGCGGAGGTTGTCAGTACAATGAAACCAAACTAGTGGGACGGGAGCAGGTTATTCTGCCATTTTTCTAGATCTTTCAGTTACACATCAAATCTGAGGCTGATCACTCCACGCTTGTTTAACGAGCCTGTGAGGCTCATAACAATCTCACCAGCTCTGTGATCATCGGTGATCTGAAGTTTGCCCGTGTAACCACGCTTCAACACCACAGTGAGAAACCGGGCAATGACTTTGGAGCACGGTCTAATAAGAACCTGGCGTCTGCCTCCCTTTTCAGCATCGTTAATGCTCTTGAGAGCATCTGCCAGGACATCCATGCGTATCTTTATGGCAGCACAGAAAGATGGCGGAAAGCAGATTTTATTTTTGAGTAATCTCTACATGCAATGTGGGGCTCAAACTCACAACCCCGAGATCAAGAGTCCCATGCTCCACTGACCGAGCCAGCCAGGTGTCCCGAAAGGACCAGGTCTTAAAAACAAACAAAAAAACCCAAGAGTAAAATGTCTTTCAAATATATAAGAAACGTTTATCAGTGTCGTTTCTGTTTTCACTGTTAAATACTAATAAAGGCCTCTTACCATTTTAAACTGATCAGATGGGGAAACGTTAGAAAGATTTCTAAATGCTACCAAGGATTTGCAGAAACAGGCTTTCTTCTACTGTTGGTAGAAATGTAAATTGATACATCCTTAAAAAAAACACCGGCCTACTGAAATTAAAAACTAAACATACCACCGGATCTAGCGATTTCACTTTTGTGAATCCCTTATGGAGAAATAAAAGCATCAGGAGGTGAGACTATAGATCTTACTTGACTCATAATGGGGTTATGTCCAAATAAACCCATCATAAGTTGAAAAATATCCTGAGTTGAAAATGCATTCAATACACTTAACCTACTGAACATCATAGCTTAGCTCAGGCCGCCTTAAACGCGCTCCGAACACTTACGTTGGCCTACGGTTGGGCAACACCACCTAATACAAAAACTATTTTGTAAAAATAAAGTGCTGAATATCTCATGTAAATTACAGATGGTCCCCGACTTGCAATAGCTTGACTTACAGTTTTTCAATTTTGTGGTGGTGCGAAAGCAATACACATTTAGTAGAAACCATACTTTAAGTTGTGATCTTTTTCCCCAGGCTGGCAACATGGGGTACGGTACTCTCTTGTGACGCTGGGCCGCAGCAGCAAGCATGGCTCCCGGTCAGCCACAAGGCCATGAAGGTGAACAACGTACCCTCACAACCATTCTGTACCCATATGAGGATTCTGTTGTTCACTTTCAGTACAGTCTTCAATAATTTGGTATAAAAAATGTATTTACCTAGAGTACTGTTCATAATATTAAAGTACAAATAGTATTTATGTGAACATAACTATCTGACAAGGGTGAGGCGGAGTAAGAAAAACAAAGACTGGAGAACAGAGATGGCTGACTTGTGTTTTATGCACCTCCGTACTCTCTGATAAGCATGTCTTAGTTTCTAAACTAAAAATCCAACAAACAGGAAACAAAGCAGGCAAAGTTTCTTTGTCTCTAGGTACACATAAGCATTTATTTAGCTACTTTTTCCCATGTTCAGATATGCAAAGGCATGCATGTTTACAACATTAAAGATGGAAGGACTGGACAGTCGGAATTAGGCCTCACAACAGAACGAATAACCGAAATATCAAATCCCTCCAATAAGCCGAACACTGTGCTAGGCTCGTAGACAGGAAACGAAGGAGAGAGTTCGCTTTGCATGAGCTCATACTCTAGAGTGGAGAAACTGCCACCACTAAATGCTGAGTGCGCAGGGGGCCTGTGAATAGGAAGAGGTGTTTGGAGAAGGTCAGGGAAGCCTTCCTGGCATTCAGCGAGCTGCAACACAGAGGCTACCTATATTGTCCAATTCTACTTTTTAATGAATTAAAGTGATTTCTCTTGAGTAATTATTAATGTTTAAAACGGACTCTATTCTTAACTGTTATTTCCCTAGTACAATTCTATAGAGCCTTCTAAAAGAATAAATGGCATATATTTCCTGTTAAATGTATTGCCTACATTTCAAAGCCCTTGTAATATTCTCATGTATAACTACTCCTGGAAATTCTTCACAGTTGAGTGAGATAATTATGTGCCTCATCTTACAAAAAATTAATCTACGGTCAGTCAGGTCAATGACAAAGTAAGGCTGAAATCCTGACCTTTCATATCATCTCAGGCTATGACACCACCGTTTTCTAAAAGGGCACCATGTCATACAGAAGACGGGGATCACATGCTAGAAATCGCCATAAAATGTAAACATATTTACACAGAAGACACTGCTTTCATACTCTAGTAAAGGTTACAGACATTAAAAGAAAACCCAGAACTGGGCATTTCAACAAAACAACACAAAACACCCATACACCTGTAAAAACTAAAGTTAAAGCCAATGTGGGTAGAACATGTTTCCAAAAATATATAAGGAATGTTAATATGCAGTGTGCTGTGGCACTGGGAATCAATCCACAACATCTTATCTTGGCAACACTGTTTGATACTAAACATTCCTTTCTTTCCCCTTTATTCTGAGTTCATTGTCTGATTCTCATGAAGGGAATGAGAAGTTGCACTGACAGCAACAGGGGTCAGGGCCATGTGCTTTTTCATCACTCCAGCAGCTTTCCAAAGTATGTCACTGCTGAATAACTTCTGCTTTTTCCTTCTTTCACCCTCTGTAACTTCGCTGTTACAATGTTTTCTTGACCCAGCATTTCTAAAATCACATTCTTCCTCTGTTTCTTAACAATAGCTCTCTTAGCCCTTTTCCTTCCTGTCACCTGACAGAGCTTCAATTAAAACTATTCTTTCTAGCTGTACTCATGTTTTTCCTTTCTTAGTGTTGTAAAATGCTTACTCTCTTCGCAAGGGCAGATAAGAAAAAGCTTTCTGAGTTGGTATTAGTAGCCATCTCTTTGTACTCAGCAAAATAACCTCTGAAGGGTTTCATCAGCTTTATGGTGCTGTAATGAACTAGAAAGCAATACTGGGTCCTGGGGTCTGACAGACCTGAGTTTGAATGCTGACTATACCATTTACTGTTGTGTTACCCTGGGCAAATTACTTAACTTCTCAACTTACAATGAAGACAATTACTTCTTCATAGGGTTATCATAAGGATTAAATGAGGTAGCATATTAAACCCATAACACATGCTAGATACATAGAACGTACTTAATAAATCATTATTATTATTATTTTTTGATGAGGAAAGAAGAAATTACATAAAGAATTGCTGATATTCAATATAGAGGAAGGCAGCTCCTTGTAACTGACTAGCAGAACTTCTGAGTTTCATTTGGACAAAGAAGTGACCACACTGAACATCATTCCAAATACAACACAAGTAGATTATAAAGGATGACGTTGAAAATATCAGCAACATGGATTTCTGCTTCCAGGTTAGATGGAGTATCAAGGACCAGATTTAAACTCCTTCCAGAACAACTAAAGAACTGCTCAAAACCTACGAACAGTGGAGATCATGCACTGAAACACAGTGCTCCCTGGGGGATGGGAAACAGTCTCCTCAACTTAGGAAACAACTATTTAAATCCTAACGCATCGGAAAGGTATTAAAAACCAGAGCAGAAATCAATGCAACAGAAAAGAGAAAAACAATAGGGAGAAAAAAAATCAATGACGTTAAAAGCTGTTTCTTTGTGAAGATCCATCAAATGGATAAACCTCTAGTGGAATGATCAGGAAAAAAGTGGAGACATAAATAACCAGTATCAAGAATGAGAAATGATACCACACTACAGGTTCTCTAGATAATCAAAGAATAACAAAGGAATATTGTAAATAATCTGTTTCGATAAATTTGGCCAACTTAGAATGGACAAACTCCTTGAAGGACAAAACTGATCAAAGTCCACTCAAGAAGAATAACCTGACTAACCCTCTATCTACTGAAGAAATGGAGTTTGTTAAAAAAAACAAAAAAACAAAAAACTTCCACAAAGAAAACTCTAGGCTCAGATAACTACCTGATGAATTACAGCAAACATTTACGGAAGAAAAATTCTGAATACACAATTGTACATTAACTTCCAGAAAACAGAAGAGAAAGGGACACTTTTCAAATCATTGTAAAACAAACATTACAAGAGAAGAAGATACTAGATAGACTAGTATTTGCCATGAACAGAAATATAAAAATGCTTATGGAAATTTTAACAAATCAATTCCAATCAATATATAAAAAGGGTAACATATCATGATTCAAGTGGAGTTTATCAGTAATGCAAAGCTGGTTTAATAGCTGAAAAATCATCAATGCAATCTATCATATAAACAAACTAAAAAAGAAAAATCATTCAACAAGATCCAACATTCACTGCTGTCAGCCAACTAAATAGGAATAGAGGAAACTCCTCAACATGGCAAAGGACATCTACAAAAACCCTACTGTTAAACACACTTAATGGTGAAAGACTGCATGCTTTCTCCCTAAGTGCAGCAACAAGGCAAGGACATCTGTCAGCTCCAACCACTTCGATTCAGCATTGTACTGGAGATTCTAGTTGTTACAGTAAGGGGAAAAAAGGAAGCAGTAAAAATGTCTTAATATGCAGGTAACATGATTACATAGAAAATCTACACAAAAGCTATTATAACTAATAAATGAGTTTAGTAGAGTTGCAGGATACAAGATCAATATGCAAAAACCAATCTTATTTCTATGTGCTAGCAATGAACAATTGGAAATTAAAATTAAAAAAATTACAATAGCACCAAAAACTATAAAATAGTCACATCTGAAAAAAGATGTGCAAGACCTATACACTGAAAACTACAAAATATTGCTGAGCAAAATTAAAGACCTAAATAAGTGGAAAGGTATTACGTTAATGTACTTGAAGACTCAACGTCATTCAGGTATCAGCTGCTTTCAAACTGACCTACAGATTCATCACAATCCTATTAAAAAAAAAATCCTGGTGGGTTTTCTACCTGCTAGGTAGGAAACTGATTTTAAATTCACATGGAAATGCAAAGGACCCAGATCATCCAAAACAACCTTGAGAAAGAAGAAGAAAATTAGAGGTTAACTAAACTGGATTTAAAAGTTAAAAGAAAAAAGAGAGAGAGAGAGAGAGAAGAAAGTTGAAGGATTTATACTACTTAACTTTAAAGGCTAGTTATGAAGTTACATTAATCAAAACAGTATAGTACTGGCATCAAGCTAGATAAATACATCAGTGGAACAGAGGAAAAAGTCTGAAAATAAATCCACACATACAGGTTTAATTGATTTTTGAGAAAGATGTGAAGGTAATTCAGTGGAAAAAGGGCAGTCTTTTTTTTTTTTTAAAGATTTTATTTATTTATTTGACAGAGATAGAGACAGCCAGCGAGAGAGGGAACACAAGCAGGGGGAGTGGGAGAGGAAGAAGCAGGCTCATAGCAGAGGAGCCTGATGTGGGGCTCGATCCCATAACGCCGGGATCACGCCCTGAGCCGAAGGCAGACGCTTAACTGCTGTGCCACCCAGGTGCCCCAAAAGGGCAGTCATTTCAACAACAAAAAAGAACTTTTACTCATTCTTATATAAAGATTAACTAACACTGAATCATAGGTTTAAATGTATAACCTGAAACTGTAAAATTTCCGGAAGAAAATATAGGCAAAAATCTTTATGACCTTGGGTTTGGCAAGGATTTGTCAAAGAAATCATAGCCTTTTATCAAAGCCACCACACCACACCATAGCATGGTCCACAAAAGAAAAAAATACTAAGTTGGACTTCATCAAAATTAAAAATGTATGCTCTTTGAAAGATATTGTTAAAATGAAAAGACAAGCCTTAGACTTGGTTTGGGAGAAAATTATGTTAACCATTTATCTGGTAAAGGGTTTATATAGAGAATATAAAAAGAACTCTCAAAACGTAATAAAAAGAAAACAAACAACCCAATAAAATATGGGCAAGAGATTTGAACAGACACTTCACCAAAGAAGATATACACATGGCAAATGAGCATATGAAAAGATGTTCAACATTATCAGTGAAATGCAAAATAAAATTACAATGATACACTACTGCACACCTATCAGAATGTCTAAAATTAAAAAGACTGACCATACTAAGTGTGGGCGAGAACACTAGTAGCCTATTGATGGGAATGTAAAATGGTACAGTCACTTTGGAAAACAGTTCGGCAGTTTCTTAAAATATCAAACATATACCCACTGCCTGGTCCACTCAAAACATAAGTTCATAGCAATTTTAGTAACAGTTCCCCCAAAACCTAAATGCCCATCATTGGGTGAACTGTGGTATACTCAAACAATGGAGTACTACTCAACAAGAAAAGAATGCAATGAGCTACTGATACATTCAACGAGACGGATGATCCTCAAAATAACCATGCCGAGTGAAAGCAGACAGACCAAAAAAAGAAAAAGTACACATTGTATGATTCTGTTTATACAAAATTCTAGGAAATGCAAACTAATCCATAATGAGAGCAGATCAGCGGTTGATTAAAGGCCTGGAAGGAGCATGAGGAAACTTTTGAGGGTGGTGGATATGTTCGTTATCTTTTTTTTTTTTTTTTTAAGATTATTTATTTATTTATTTGAGGGACAAAGTGTGAGTGAGAGAGAGCACAAGTAGGAGGAGGGGCAGAGGGAGAGGGAGAAGCAGGCTTCCCGCTGAGCAGGGAGCGCAATGTGGGGCTCGATCTCAGGACCCTGGGATCATGACCTGAGCTGAAGGCAGTCCCTTAAACAACTGAGCCACACAGGTGCCCCGATACGTTCATTAAATTAATTGTGGCAAGGTTTTCACTGGTGTATACATATGCCAAAATATATCGTGTAACTTTAAATATGTGCAGCCTATTATGTATCAATTATACCCCAGCAAAGCTGTTAAAAAATATAGTAAAGCTTGGGAACTTTGTTTTTTTTAATTTTTTAAAAATATTTTATTTATATGTCAGAGAGACAGCAGGAGCACAAGCAGGGGAAGCCGCAGGCAGAGGGAGAAGCAGGCTCCCCCCTGCTGAGCAAGGAGCCTGGTGTGGGGACTTGATCGCAGGGCCTTGGATCACCACCTGAGCTGAAGGCAGATGCTTAACCAACTGAGCCACCCGCATTCCAAAGCTTGGGAATTTTAATGACAGTGGGCCACACAGTACTTGAAGACACTACAAGACCATTAATTACATTGAAAATAGGACATTCAATGATGATTCAACAGAAGCTAAAATAAAAAGAAAAAGAAAAGAAGGAATGCACAGCAATGACACTGAATCATGAGAAAGGTTAGAGGAATAAAGGGTCGTCCACAGAGTAAGAAAGTACGGTAAAGAGCAAGGCTTTAGCGGGAAATCCATCTGGGTTCAAATCCTAGCTCTCTCCACACTAGCTGTGTGCCTTTGGGCAAGATATCTAATTCTTCTAAGTCCAAGTCCTCATCCGTGAATACATTGAAAATTGTTGTGATCATTAACTGGGATAGTGTATGAATGTGCCTGACACAGTACCTGGTACAAAACAGATGCTTTATCTGTGAACTCCCTCCTTTTAGTAGTATTTTAAGCTTAGTTGGTAGAATGAAACTACTTATCTTGAGGTTCAGATTAATGTTTTTGAACATGTACTATGAATAAGGATTTATGTCAGGCAATTGACTTGTTCTTAGGGCTATGCAGAAAGTCAAAGAACTTCTCCTGGAAGTGAGATTCTCCACATCTTTTCAATGCCCATCTTTTTGGTCTTGGCTGTCAGTGAGACTGGTTCTCTTAATCTGTGGATACAAACTCAGCAGACACTATACTCAGTTTGATAACCCCCAGCACCTAGCAAAGGGTCTCTCATGAGTGGTGCTGGTTCAATACATGCTTGCTGAATTGAATTAAATTGATCCTACTGAAATTATGAAATGTCAATTTCACTAATAGTGTGGGCTATTTGGGCATAGAGTTTAATTCAATAAAAAGACCACTGCCCATTTGGAAAAACTGTAAATACAGAAGTGCCCGAAGATTTCTGCAGATACATTCTATTATTTTCTACAGTTTACATTTATTTTCTTACAAAAATCCATTGTTTCCTTTCTTTGGGATTAGTGCAAGCCCAAAACTGACTTTCATATTTCATTACACTGCAAGGACTATTGGGCATTAATGAGGCAGATGGGAACTAAACCACTATCCTGATGCTTAAAAATATTTAGTTTCCTTGACTTTCAAACACATTATTCAGCATGGTCTTCACAATGAGGGAGGTCAGAATTTATTTCTATGCAACTCTGCAAAATGCTCACACTCTTAGGGAGGCTGCACAACAAAGTGGATGTCAGGATGTCTGTGTATAATAGTTGGGGGAAACGGCTGGAGACAAGGAAGTCATGTAAACACTGTCAGCTATAGTTTGAGAACCTACGGGAAATAACTGAAAGAACAGAAACCAATCTTAAAACAAAGAACTATAAATCTCTGACCTAATTATTTTTTATTTTTTAAATTTTTTTTTAAAGATTTTTTTAAATTTATTTATTCGACAGAGAGACAGCCAGCGAGAGAGGGAACACAAGCAGGGGGAGTGGGAGAGGAAGAAGCAGGCTCCCAGTGGAGGAGCCTGATGTGGGGCTCGATCCCAGATCGCCGGGATCACGCCCTGAGTCGAAGGCAGACGCCCAACGACTGCGCTACCCAGGAGCCCCTATTTTTTATTTTTAAGCAATCTCTACATCCAATGTGAGGCTCCAACTTACAACCCCAAGATCAAGAGTCCAATGACTGAGCCAGCCAGGCACCCCCGACTTATTAATTCTACTTCTAAGAATCTATGTTACAGAAAAAATCCCGTGTGAGAAAAATAAATATGTACACAAATATTTTTAGAATATTATTTATTTAGACGAACTTGAAGCAATCTAAATATTGAACCTGTAAGAGAACAGTTAAGTGAATTATGGTATGTCTTCTGGGTTGAGTACTATGCAGATGGTAAAAGAATGATTATGGAGATCATCCAGCAAAATGGAATGTTAGATGGAAAAATACACAAAATTAACTTTATTATGATAAGTGTATTTAAAAAAAAAGAATAGAAGGGGCTCCTGGGTGGCTCAGTTGGTTAAGCATCTGCCTTTAGCTCAGGTCATGATCCTGGGGTCCTGGGATCGGCCCTTTTCGGCCCCCTGCTCAGTGGGGAGCCTGCTTCTCCTTCTCCCTCAGCTCCCCCTCAACCCCACTCACACTCTCTCTCTCAAATAAATGAAAAATAAAATCTTAAAAAAAAAGAATAGTAGAAAGAGGATGGAATTACATGAGGCTGCTAACAGCGGCGTTAATAATAATGGAGCTTTTGGTCATTTTCTTCTCTACTGAACTTTCTGATTTTTTTGGTAATCTAGTTATATAACTTTTTCTATTCTAAAATTCATACAATTTCAAAATTAGGTCGTAAACTGGGTGTGGGCTTTTGAGTAAGAGAAGAAAGGGAAATAAGAGAAGGGAGGAATGATGGACAGAAAGGCTGACTGGGCTACTAGTAGCCATCTAACCACGGGTAGTTATGTATGAGCTCTAGTTAACCATCAGCTGAATAACTATAGTAGTAGCCTGCTCTCTTTTTAAAAAATGGTGCTACAGTCTGTGATTCTTTTTCTCTTTTTCTTCCAAATCCTACATTCTGTACCAGAGCATAATACAGAAGGCAAGGAGTTAATACCCAAGGAAGTTTAGTTTCTTCCTTATTCTATAAGGTAAATAGACTGCATGTTTTAAAAATATTTATCTTCTAATAAAGCCCTTTGCACTGTTAATGTCTAACACTAGAATTAACCATGTTTTCCAGATGGAAGGGAACTCTAAACTTGATGACTAATGCTTTTGTTGGCATCTATAATGGAAGAAATAATTTGGTCCCCAGATGTGTATTTCTGCTTCATGCTCCTAGCCAGCTAGCTGCCAGTGTGAAGAGATACAAATCCTTCTAGATTATTTCAGTGCTGTCATTTAAAAGCAGGTTAAATAAATACTGGGACTTCATTAAGCTATTTCGTGCCTACATCTGATCTCTCCTTTATTTATTCAGTAGCCTCTCCTCCTTCTCCGTGGGGAATAGGTTAAAAGACCCCCCGTGGATGTTTGAAACCGCGGACTGTACCAAACTCCACAGACTATGTTTTTTCCTACCCGTATATACATATGCTACAGTTTAATTTATAAATTAGGCCCAGTAAGAGATAAACAACAACTAATAATAGAATACAACAATCACAACAATATACTGTAATAAAAGTTATATGAATGTGGTCTCTCTCTCTCAAAATATCTTATTGTACTATATTTACCCTTCTTGTGATGAGATGATAAAATGCCTACGTGATGAGATGAAGTGAGGTGAATGATACAGGCACTGTAATGCAGCATGAAGCTACTACTGACCTTCTGACAATAAGTCAGAAGGAGGATCACCTGCTTCCAGAGAGTTGTTTCCATGGTTGACCATAGCAACTGAAACCAGGAGAAGTGACGCCATGAATAAGGGGGGCACTAATGTATTGTTAGTACAGCTTCCACAAAATACATCCTTCAGCTGAAAGCGGGATGACACAGGCTCCATAATACTGACTAGAGGGAAGAAAAGAGTGGGGGAGCGATTGCAAAATGCTCCCTTCACAGAGGATATGATGTTCCGAGATGAGCGGGTATCTTTGGACAGTTCTCAACACTTACTATCAGAATGCACTACTCATTGACAGACTGTACTAGGCATATCTTCTTCATCTCCTGCCTTCACACTCAGAAGCCCTTCCTTATCTCCTGTTGAAATTCTTCAAGGACTATCTCAACTGCCATTTCCTTCATGGGGCAAACATCTTTCCTATTTTTCTATCTGGTATTGAGCTTTTCTGATAGCATTTCACAAAATCATAAAATTTTGGAATCGGAAGGGATCTTAGAATCATTTAACTTTCTCTCTGAAACCCAGAGAGAAGTGACTTTTTTTCCCAAGGTGCTCTGATGAGTTAGGAGCAATCAATTTCAAGTTTGGCACAGAGTAGCCCAGTCATACACTACCATGTATCACTAAGATCTTATAAAGGTCTATCTGCTCTACCACCTATGGGCTTCAAGGAGAGAGACCAAGTCTTGTTCATTTTCAGTATGCCCAGGAAGTAGTCACATACTGAAGTGATAAATGCCTGCCCAGTTGACTTAGTTAGAAAGGGCACTAGTCCAAGGGAAATCATGCATTTGATTGGTTGCCAACAGTGCCACTGAAGATGCCGAAAGAACGTTTGTGCCTGGAATTTGCTGTCATCCTAAGTTCTGTACAACAAAATAACCTGAAGTAGATGGAAACTGCGACATTCAAAAGATGCATTAGGAAGAGATATTCCATGATATGGAGCAACTCGGTTGTACTGAAAACGGGGCAAGCTCTTCTAAACCCCAAAGTCAAGTGGGTGATGTGTGCCTACTTTCCCTAGCCGGATTATCATTAATAGTAATAAAAACAAACAGTTAATGGTTAATAGTAACAGTTAATAAAAATAAACTTTCAATAGACTGCTTTTCCTTAAAATGCATACCCACACACAATCTTTGTTAAATGTGCAAGTGTATTCCCATTAGAAAATCACAATGCTATGTGAAAAAACTGACAAAACTTTCGGGAATGTTCTTAAACTTCAGCCAATTTCTCTAGCAAGGATGCCTTTTATGTGAAGGACACAAGCACTGAAGCAGCAGTACGGATACAGTAGGAAGTTGAGAGATTAAAGTTTTAGCTTCTAGTTTGCCACTACTCCATCTATTCATCCATCCATCCTTTCATTTCTTCCTTCAACGGACATTTACTGAGTACCCACTATGTGCCAAGCACTCTGCTGTGCACAGCAGTAAATCAGGGAGGCATGGAAATTACATTCCAGAGAGGAAGACAGACAAAGAAAACAAATAAAGAAGATAAGTACATACAGTCATAAATGCCATAAGGAAATAAACAGGATGAGAAAGACAGTAATGGGTGGGGAGGCAGCAGCAGGAACTACTCTGACCAGCTAGAAATCATACATACACTTATGTAGTAACAGGCAAATCACTGAACTTTTCTGGCACTCAGATGTCCAACATGAAAAACTGGGGTTGAACTGGATGACATCAGAGTGGAAAGAGCCTTGGACTTGCAGCAAGAAGACACCAGCTCGAGCTCTGGCCTCCTTTGTTACACCATCCCTGCCCTGTGTCTCTGATGAAAGATACAGTGAGCAGAGCATGAAAGCCCTTGGGGCGCCTGGGTGGCACAGCGGTTAAGCGTCTGCCTTCGGCTCAGGGCGTGATCCCGGTGTTATGGGATCGAGCCCCACATCAGGCTCTTCCGCTATGAGCCTGCTTCTTCCTCTCCCACTCCCCCTGCTTGTGTTCCCTCTCTCACTGGCTGTCTCTCTGTCAAATAAATAAATAAAATCTTAAAAAAAAAAAAAAAACAAAAACACAACTTTTTCCCTCTTGCTGCACCAAGTTTAACTCAATTACTGATAGGCTAAAGAAAAGAAACCAAACTGCTAGCAAAACCATTATTTTTTCTTTTAAATTTTGGCTGTTTTCAGGTTTGGCTACACAGTCGGAGAATGGCGTCCTTCAAGGACAGTCTGCCCACCACAGTCAAGACGAGAAGCCCTACCGAGTGTAAAGTGCCGTTATTGGTCACCGCAGGAAGGCGAGCCCATCGTTCATTTTCCAGTTCTTCCATTACTTGATTCATTGCGCTCTTCAGCCATGTGTCCACAGAAACACCGATCTGCTTTAGCAGGTCCAGCCGGGCTTCAGCTTTCAACTTAATTATCTAAGAAAACCAAGAAAATGGTCAGAAATCAAGGCATTTTTTTCCTCAAATCAATGCGTTTTTTTAAGTTACTTCTGATTTATTAATTAAAATAATCTCGATATTCACCAGCACTGCTACCTTGGCATAGATGTTAATTTTCCACTTGGAGATGGGAGGAAACCCAGGAACAGAAATGAGGGCAAATGGCACACTTGCATTTTGACAAGCTACATCAAACAGAACTTATGAACGGGAAGATACACCATAAAGTCTGCATTCTTTCCTTTTAATAAGGCTATGCCTCAGAACATCCTAAAATCTAGCATGTTCCACAGCCTTCTAACCCATCTCCTGGACTTACAAGTTCAGAAATGATCTCATCATGTCACTCCCCTGGTTAAAAACTTCCATGACTCCAGACTGAACTACTGGGTAAAGATTTGAATTAAACTGTGATGTAGCTGTCAGAAATAGTAAGAGATAGAAAATAAAGAGTTCCTAGTCTCCAAATTCAAGAAACGGAAAGACTGCTTGTTCTCTGACTCTTGTTCCAAGCCATAAGCAAGTAACCAGAGCAGCAGTCTAAACCTGTCCTGGTCCAACAGCCGACCTCTGCAAGGCAGCCGGTCTGGGACAGCCTCACTCCAGCAATCATCAGTGGTTAAGCTCCCCTCCTGCGCCCCACAGTCCACCAGTCACTCTATACCACAGCCCCAACCGAGCTAATCTGTAAGACACTTTCAGTTTTGAAAATCTGCCCATCCCTGAAATCCACACTTCTCGAAACCCTATGTATTCATTCTGTTTGTTCAGAGAGATTCTCTTTTGCATAGCAAGTAGTAAATTCAGCTTCATTGTTCCACATAATAGAGAGGTGGTCTCTTCCTTCAACATTTGAAGGTTCCACTGAGAAAATTTTGATGATTTGATAAATTTCAACCCTTGCTTCATGGCTTTCTGTGGGACCTTTGGAGAAACCAATGTGCTCACTGCACCCTGCTAGTATGCAATTCTGACCACTCTCTGGATTCTCAGCTGTGGGAGTTGGTATCAAAATTGAGCTGAGCTCTGTGGGCACCTGGTTGGCTCCGTTGGCAGTGCATGTGACTCTTAATCTCAGGGTTGTGAGTTCAAGGCCATGTTGGGCGTGGAGCTTAGAAAAAAAAAAATGACCTGAGCTCTGACTTGTTTCACTTGAGCTCTCATTGCTGAATTTATTTTGTATTCCTAAGACTTTTAAGCATAAAGATTTTTAAAAATTGAGATAAAATTGGGGCACCTGGGTGGCTTAGTCGGTTAAGCATCTGACTTTGGATTTCGGTTCAGGTCATGATCTCAGGGTTGTGAGACTGAGCCCCACACTGGGTTCTGTGTTCAGTGGGGAGTCTGCTTGAAATTCTCTCCCTCTCCTTCTGCCCCTCCCCCTGCTTGCTTGCTTTCTCTCTCAAATAAATAAATATTTTTAAAAAGGAAGTAAAATTCACATTACATAAACTTTGCCATCTCGATCATTTTAAAGCGTACAATTCAGTGGTTTTGGACATCATACAGATCTTTATATACAGTAATTAGAGTTTTTAGCTTGGAGGTACACCATTTGGTAAATAGCCTTGCAAAAATCTGTTTATTCTTTTAATAATTGTTTTGGTAGTAGCTTTACTGAGATAAAGCTCACATATACCATAAAATCCACCCATTTAAAGTGTACAGTTCAATGATTTACAGTATATTCACGGATACGTGCCACTATCACCACAGTCATTTCTGGACATTTTAATTACCTCCAAAAGAAACCCCATATCCTTTAAGCATCGCTCCCTTATCCCTATTCCAATTACTAATCTACTTTCTCTCTCTCTATATATTTGCCTATTCTGAACACTGAATATAAACAGAACAATATAATACATGGCCTTTTGTGTCTGGCTTCTTCACTTAGCATGATGTCTTCAAGGTTCATCCGTGGTGTAACGTGTACCAGTACTTCCATTCCTTTTTATGGCCAAACAACATCCTATTGTATGGATATACCGCACTTTAACCACTTGCCAGCTGATAGATGGGTTCTTTCAATTTTTTGCCTGATATGAATAATGTTCCTTTAAACACTAGTGTACAAGTTTTTGTGTAAACTTGCTTTCGTTTCTCTTGGGTATATACTTAGGCTGAAATTGCTTGGTCATAAAATAATGCTCTGTTTAACCATTTGGGGAAATGCCAGACTGTTTTCTTCATTTGACAATCCCACCAGTAGGGTAAGAGGGTTAACATTTCTCCACATCCTGAAAAATACTTGTTAATGTCTGCCTTTTCGATTCTAGCCCTCTTAGTGGGTGTCAAGTTGTATCTCATTGCAGTACTGATTTGTATTTCCTTGATGACTAATGATGTGAAACATCTTTTCATGTACTTCTTGGTCATCTGTGTATCTTCTCAGAGAAACATGTATTCAGATCCTTTGCTCATTTTTAAAAAGGGTTTTCTTTTTATTGTTCTTTTTGTCTTTATTGTAAGAGTTTTTCTGTATTCTAGATAAAATCTCTCATCAGATACATGATTTGCAGATATGTTTTCCCATCCTGTGGGTTGTCTTTCACTTTCTTGATGGTATCTTTTGAAGCAAGAAAGTTTTTAATTTTGATAAAATCCAATGTATCTATTTTTTTTTCTTTTGTTGCTTGGGCTTTTGGTTTCATATCTAAGTAATTAATCCAAGGTCGCAAAGATTTACTCCTATGGTGTCTTGTGATTGCTTTATAGATTTTGCTGTTACATTTAGGTGTTTGATCATTTTAAGTTAATTTTTGTATATGGTATGAGGTAGGGGCCCAACTTCATTCTTTTGCATGTAAATATCCAGTTGTCTCTGCACCATTCTAGTATGCATTTTGAACTAATATGGGCAATCAAATGTTTAAGAAGGGAAGAGTGACCAACAAACTCTTTCCTGGAAATCAAAAATCTAAGTCATTTAAATGCAGAAGCAGAGAAACGACAAACAAAAAGTGAGAGCAAGAGTGAGAGGGAGGGAGAAAAATATCAATATATTCTATTTTTTCAATACCAAGTAATTTTGTTTTCATAAGATATATTTTTGTCACTACTTTACCAAACAACTGATGAACATGACATTTGCAAACTTAAGATTTTTAGATTGCAGTTCCAGAATAATCATAGCTATTTTTCCTTCAGAGTCCCAACTGTTGATATTGTATCAACTATTTAAAAGAAGAATTTTCCAGGGTCTTCAAATGAATTTTGAAGATTTGCTGGTTGATTAAAATATGCAGAGCATTGGTCTCAGTAACTTGATTGTATCCCAGATACTACCTGACCAAATCACTTTAGAATTTATAAAGAGATAGAACTATTGAAAATGATTTTTGAAAGCCAGATCTTTCAGAATACGTAATCTTGGTGTATTAACAACGTCAATTAACCAATCTTAATATAAAGTTTAACGTAAGCATACCCAAATGTCAAGCCACAGCTGAGTTTATGAAGCTTTTTGACAGTCATTACAGCCTGTAAATCCATTCTGGGCTTAGTTAATTTACCTTCAAAATACCATTTCTCTAAGGATAAGGACTGTGTCTGTTGGAACCCTACTATTTAGGACAGTGCCTGGCATACGCAGGAAATGAATAAAAGTAGATGATAGTATCTGCCACTCTAAATTACCTTTGGTATCTTAAAAAAAACTACTCCAAACAACTTTTATCTCATGTACTAGGAACTATATGATTATACTATTTCATTTAATCCACACAACAATTCTGGGGATGGATATCATAAACTCTATTTTATAGATGAGAAAAATGATTTAACAAGGTCCTACCGATTTTGGTAAATTGTTATTGCCAATGAATCATGCCTCCTGCTATCCATGTAGTCCCCTCCCACACTGATTCTGGGCTTATCCACGTGACCTGCTTTGATGGACCACATGCAAAATTTTGATGCCAGAAGAGATCTGATTAAGTACAATTAAGCCTGATTTCTGGGAATGTGTCTCCACCATGTCAGGAAGCCTAGTATGGCATATTTGAGGATGAAAGACCATTTGGAAAAAAGGCCCAGCCCTCTAGCAGACCCGCTGGATGAATGTAACTCGAGTAATCTCAGGAAAAACCTGCAAAAGAAATGCACAGTCGACACCCAGAATGGTGAGAGATAATAAATCGTTTTTGCCATAAAGTTGGGTGTGTGTGTTCTAAGGCAGCCACAGATTATTGTGTTTAAATAATTTAATTTCCAAATATCTGGGGATTATCCAGGTATCTGTTATTGATTTTTAATTTAATTCTGATGGGTCAAAGAACATACTCTGAGTGACAGCAATACTTTTAAACTAACCGACACTGGTTTATGGTCTAGTATATGGTCTTGCTGAACATTCGGTGTGTACTTTAAAAGAACAAGTACTCTACGCTTCTGGGGTGGAGTGTTCTATAGATGCCAATCAGGTAAAGTTGGCTGACAGTGTTGTTCAAGTCTTCTGAATCCTTGCTGACTTTCTAGCCCCTTGTTCTAATTACTGAAAGGAATGTTGAAATCTCCAACTACCACTACAGATCTGTCTAGTTCTTCTTTCAGTTCTGTCAGCTTTGCTTCATGTATTTAGTAGCTCTATTATTAGCTACATACACATCCAGAATTGTTGTGTCTTCTTGATGGAGTAGATGACGGCGACCTTATTTTTGATCATTATAAATTATCCTTTTTGATATTTCTTGTCTCGTAGTTTAGTTTGTCTAATATTACTATAACCACTCCAACATTTTAATGGTTAGTGTTACTCCCCGTGGTGAGCAACAGCTAAAATTTCGGCTCAGTTATTTTGCTTTCCAGCTACTGTTTCCTGTCAAGCTCCTGGGAGTTTCTGCTCCACAAATGTATTCAGGTTTGACTGAGGATTTGGAGGTTATTGACATATATGCAAACTTGAGGGCTCCCTGACGTCCACCCACCCTCAAGTCAGTTAAGACGAAGCCTCTGTGCTTGATTTCTAGTCGTGTAGGCCCTTGCAAAGAGCTATTTAATGTAAATATCACCAAGTACGGTCCCTTTCTTTTAAGGGCCTATTCCTTCCTACTTTTTACATGGCTTGGATATCTTCCAGTTCTATTAAGTAGTTATTTTAAATATTTTTACCTCAGGTTAATAACTTATCTAAAGGAGGATTAGTCTAATATGAGCTAGTTCCTTACTACCGGAAGCAGAAACCCTTGTGGAAATAGTCTACATTCAAAATGAACTGCAAAGAAATCTTAAATTTCTCAATAGCTTACCATTAATAATATTTCCACTATAATTCTGAAACTTTAATATACTGCAGAACAAAACAAATAAAATATTATGATAATATTATTAGGAACCAGGATTTTCAATATAAGAGAAAAAAGATAAATATAAAATCAAAGAAGTTCAACAAAATCCTTCCAATTTTAAATTTTAATTGATAACATCAACAAGCACTCATGATTTAAAAAAAATAATAAATTCCTGGCTCCAAAAACAAAGAAAGGGCCAAGACATAAATCACACCCATTACAATAAGCACCTTCACATTCTAGACCTTGGTGTCTAAATATTATCCTCTATTAAAAGAAATCAGAGCTCCTTGGAGAAATGGATAATTCTAAGTCTGATTCAGGGAAAATACAAGGTGAGTCTGTGATAGCAAGCAAGAAACTGTTCAAGGACTAATGGGAATAATGTCAAAAGGACATGGAAGCCTAAATGGGACTCTCACTGGACAAATTTAGACACTATGGGGCTTAAAAGAGGCCATCTGTAATGGAAAATACATTAAATTAATAGAAATCCATAATAAATTGAGAATATATAAGGTGGGACTCCATGAGGAAAAGCAAAGGAAAAAACAACTAACCACAGAGCTGTGAACTGAGAAATTCCCAGAGCTTGTACAGGGCTGAAAGATATTACAATTTTATCCCGCCAGATTGAAAACCCTTGTTGGATCCTTATCGCATAACAAGAAACTACAGAAAGGAAATGCACTGGTAATAGGGCTGAATTTGCCCTACTGGAAAGGCTATTCTAAACCAACCCAAACAAAGCTTAAAAACAAACCTCCAAAGGACCAAACTGATCTGCAATGAACCGGCTGTCGGAACAAAACTCAATAGTCTCTAAGAAGAAAGGAGAATCTAGGACATTCAATAATCAAACGCTCACAATTTCTACCAGGTGTTTGAAAAGCAGACAAACATGGGCCATAACTAAAGGAAAAAATTAATAAGAAAGACAAACAGAAATCACAGATATGATGGAATGAGCAGACAAGGACTTAAAGTCATTATTATAAATACACTTAAGGATTTAAAGGAAAACATGAAGATAAATAGGCATGAACTGGGAATATAAAGAACCAAACAGAACTTATAGAACTGAAACTGTAATATCTGAAATAAAAATTCACAGGATGGCCTTACCAGATTACACACTACAGAATCAAATATCAGTGAGCTTGAATACAGAGTTGCTCATCGAACTGAGCTTAAGACAAAAAGTAAGGCTGGATAAAAACGTGAGGGGTGATCTTTGCATGTGATGCGCAGGACAATATCGAGTCATCTCATATTCATATTGTTGAAGCTGAACTACCCTATACGACAGAAAGCAGATCAGCTGTTGCCTGGCCACAAGAGAATTTTGGGGGGATGACAGAAATTTTTAATATCTTGACTGTGGTGCTGAATTATTTAGAGAGATGCATTTGTCCAAGCTCACCAAACTGTTCACTCGAAATGGTTACATTTTATTGTTTGTATATTACACTTTGATAGAGCTGATTTTTCAAATTCCATGACATCATAATGCTACTCACATTAAGAGCGAAAAATACCCATTTGCCACTACTGGAGGTGACTAGTACTTGCTAGTTGCAAGTACAAAAAAAGGAACTTCAAAAAGACCTGGTAGCACCATCTAATTAAGTGACGACTACTAGCAACATTAGTAGAGAGGCACCTCGATAGAAACATTCTGTGATGAAAAACACAGCATCACCTGTGACGTATTCTTGCCTAAAATACTCATTCGAATCAGGCCTCTAGCTTTAACTTCTATTTTACAGAACAGAAATAAACATATAAAGCCAATATTGCAAAATATTAATCGTTGAATTTAGCATATTGAGAAATATGTATTTACGCTTCATCTTTTATATATGGTTGAAACTTTTCACAATAAAAACGAAGAAAGTGATGAGTCATAAAGTCTGCTGACATATTATGTTACATGAGTACAGTGAAAACCTGCAATGACAGGCCCAGAGGTAATGTAAATCTGCATAGAAATGACTGGAAATTCTGTTTTTATAGCAGGCTCATCCTTAGCATTTCCTTAATCTTGAAGTGACGAGGCCTCATATTTTATGCAAATGAAAGTTTTAGGTTTCTCCTATCACATGCTGGCAAGGGTATTAATTACCATTTTTTGAGTCACTGAGGTACAAGGATGACATAATTTTGAATTCTGGGTGTACAATAGAACCTTATAGGATGATAATTTAAGAGAAAATATTATCTATGAAAATGTGTTTATATACATAATAATTGATTTTTTTTTGGTTTTGTTAATTGACTATGTTAATGTACTTTGGCTTTCAAATGTACATTCAATTCAGATTAAAAAATATAGTTAATATCTTAAAGAAAAAATCATATAGTCTATAGTTCCTTCTGCAGACCTCACACCAAACATCAGTTACTAAAAATTTCTGGGTATCTTTGACTTCTTACATTAACTTTCTCCTCTTTGTGTCTCCTCACTGTCAAAAAAAAGAGAACTGCCCTCAATCCAAATAAAAGGAAAAATTTAAGCATGCAAAAAATAATTGTGTTTTGGAACAATGTAAGGCATGTAGAGCTTCCAAAAAGATGGTATTTAAAATTCTTGGTCTTCTGGCAAGCTACTTTTAAAATAGGAATGGTAAGTCAGATGAAGAAAGTGTGTGTCTTTGTGACAAAAGGCATTTCAAAAAATTCAAATACCTAAATACCAGGTTAAGAAGACTGTTATTAACAAAGTTTAACTTAAGTAGCTATTGCGTTATTTTAATTCTTGCCTTTGTCAGGGGCTGCAAACAGTACCACATCTAATACGAAGATTTTTGTGACAATCATAGGGATCCTAAAAATATAACAATAGTTTATGCATCACTGTATGTGTAGAATATCCATCAGTATCTGGCACATGGCAGGTATTCATTAAGTATGTGTTAAACTAATCGATTAGTGAATTTGTGCCACATTAACCAGCCAACAATTAATTAATCAATCACTATGCTTTGGAAAAGCACAGGCCATTTATATTTTTGATTTCTTATGTTTGGAAAAAGTTTACTACTGAGCATCACAAAGGTTTTTATTCTAATTAGCAACACTGAATGGAAACACAATATAGAAAACTGGATAAAGTAGATTAACCAGTAAGGGAGAGTAACATTCATGTTGGTAGGAGTTAAAAACCAAACATGAAGGAGATAATGGAACTTTAACCAGCTTTTTTCCTTTTGATTAGGTATGTATAATTAAGTAATTAACTATTGAGTGGAAAGAGAAAATCCAATGCAAATGATATACAAGCGAAGGAAAGAAAAAAGGAATCTACAGAAACTACTAATGTCAGTACTTCTGAAGGCTCTTGTGGTCAAGTCTTCAAAAATGTCATTATGACTGTGTGGTAAGTACTACCCCAATACTATACTCACATACTTGCCATCTAATTTTAGCTGGGCTATTCTTTATATCTGATAGGTGAAAATCAAGTGAATGATCATTTTAAGATAGCGGTAGGATTAACTGTATTTCATAGATTTTTAAAGCTGAGATAATGGACCCAGCATCATGGTTTTTAGCATATTCTGTATTTTTGGTAAGAAAATTATCTTTGAGAATGCAGACTTAAATACTGGTATTAGGAGAAATGAGACATTCTGTTGTGGGAATCTCACTTCATATTTTTAGCTTTAAGCTAACAAACACAGGACTGTTTAGCACACTCATGGAAATAACAGGTCATTCAGCCTAAATGCAGACTTTGTGTGACTGATACCTACTACTGCCACTACTGGGGGTTTGGTGGAGCGATGGTACCAGACAGTGACACCATGGAGGGAGTCTGGAAATGGAAAATACAAGAGAGAACACACCCTTCAGAAAACTTCTGAGACTTGTCCTGTTCCACCAAGGCTCTGAAACTGGCTTCACTCTCCTGCTGGATGGAGAAACAAACAGCAGGAGAAAGTCTTATACACAAGCCAGTGTCTCTCAGACCAGGCAAGGGCCTGCCAACAGTACTTGGCCAGTACACTAGGGTAGTGGTTTAGCCGTGACCCTGAATTCAGAGTGGAAAATGGCTATTTATTGTACACCCTGCCCTCTTCATTATGGAGGCCATGGATCATGTGCCAGGAACAAAGGCAAGTTGAGTTTACTGGGGTTTCTCTACACCAGGCAGATGGGAAGCCTTTCTGGTTCAGATCACTTCTGCGGGGTTGTGCCAAAAACATGCTCATATTCCCTATGTTTGCCTAAGCTGCCTCTCCCCTCACCACCCCCTTCCCCCTCAAGCAACCACTAAAACACTTCCTCAAAACCTTGAGTCCTGAGGGGATATATGAAAATCACTGGTTTAGATTAACCTTCAACCAATGCAAGAACTCCTTGTGGAGAGCCCCTGGCAGTATCTTGCACACTTACAGTGCTACACTGTGTCCCAGGGGAGCTTATTCTCTCATCGGGCAAATGAGTGGTACAGAGCATTTCCCAATGCCAGGCTCAAATCTGCCTCCTTCCTACCTTCTTCTTTTGGTTCCAGTTATGCCTCTGGACATTGCATAGCAAAAATCTTGTGCTGTCCCTTTTTCTTTAATTAAATACTACTCATCTGACAACACCCACCTCAAATTCTACCTCTTCTGTGTTACCTGCCCTAACAACTCCCACAGTGGTCTCTGTGTCCTCTGGGTTCCTTAAAGTATTAAGTATACTTGTGTGGACCACTCCTTGGCATTTCTGTTCTACAGTCTTAGTTGTCTTTGGCACTCCTAATGCCTTCCTAACAGGAACATATTCTCCTTGAGGTCTAGAAGTCTCCTTGAGGTCTAGAAAGATTTTCAGTCTTTCTAAAATGTCTATTTTCTACATCCCTTCAACATGTTGCATTGGGTAGATCTGCATACACAAGTGTGCACAGGTCATCCATGAACTGGTCCTAACCACAATTATTTTGCTTACTTCCTACCACATTTCCTCACAAAAAAACTCCACTCTAAACAAATCCAAGTGCCAAATTGTATCCTAGGTCTTCCTCCTTTGCAAATAACTTCTTTCTTTCCATCTCAATCTCTCTTTCTCTAGGTCAAGGAATATTACTCTAGGGTACATGAACTTCTGGACATTGTACACAAAAATGCGGGTTTTTTTTTTTTTTTTTGTGGGAGAGAGGGTTTCACACTTTCATACACAATCCTCAAAGGGTTCCTTGACCCCTCATCAAAATATTAAAATTCACTGTTGTAACGTTTTTTGCCTTGTCTGCTTAACCAAGTCTCTCTCTTTAAAACATCAGCTTATGGCCCCTGGACCAGTGAACCTTCCATTATCAGGAAAGACTTTTCAAGGCTCTGAACATATATATATCTGATTTATTATGTACCTTGTGAAAACTTTAAAATTAGTATCTTTATCATGGTATAATTCTTCTGTTAACTTTTCTTGATTATAAACTCTTCAGATAACAGGTTCAGTGTCTTTTTGTTATGTGTCCTATCTTGTACGAACCAGGTACTCAAAATAACACTCTGGACACAGATAAAGATGCTGAGTCATCTTCAAATTAACCAGTGTATGGAAACTGAATTCTGAAGGTATATATCATAGCTATGATGTTGTGGGAGCTGGGCAAAATGCCACAGTTAGCTGCCACCTCACCTCTGCTTTACGAATATTTTCTCTAGCTTCATCTATTTTCTGTTCCAGCTCTGCTCGGCTTTGCTCTGACACTGCAACTCCGTGACATTCCAGATCATCTAGAACCTATTAAAGAAAACAGGAAAATGATGACTGTTTTTTCTTTTTGTCTTTTTTTGCTTAATTGACTAGTTAGGTAATTTAATAGACTTCAGTGATGAGTGGCCACAATTCCTTTTTTAACCTTTAATTTTTTTCACTTATTGTTAAAAAAAAACCACTCTGGATACCATTATACAAAGTTGCAGAAGTAGTACGGAAAGCCCCCTACCCCTTCCCCCCATGGCAACAACTTATATAACTATACGATATAAAAATCAGGAAATTGACATTGGCACAATCTACAAACCTTATTTGGATTGCATGTTTTGAGATGCATACCTACAATTTCTAAAAAATTAAATGAATATAGGGGCGCCTGGGTGGCTGGTCGGTTAAGCACCTGCCTTTAGCTCAGGTCATGATCCCAGGGTCCTGGGATGGAGCCGCACATGGGCTCTTTGCTCAGCAGGGAGCCTGATTTCTCCCTCTCCCTTTGCCCCTCCTACTTTTCCTGCTCACTCTCTCTCTCAAATACATAAATACATAAAATCTTTTTAAAAATTACATGAATCTAAAGCACTGTTGTAAAACAACAACTAATAAAAAATGGCAAAAAGTCTCTATTTGCACATCCTATTATGCGTCCCCCCACCCCAAGATAATTACTGTCCCACCAATTTACATGTATTTTTCTGAACTATTTCTTACATATTTGTACACGCTTGCACAGTTTCGTTTAAAAAATAATAAAATGATGGGGTGCCTGGGTGGCACAGTCAGTTAGGCAGCCGACTCTTGGTTTTGGCTCAGGTCGTGACCTCAGGGTTGTGAGACTGAGCCCCGCCCTGAGGCTCCCTGCTCAGTCTGCTTGGGTTTCTCTTTCTGCCCCTCCCGCTGTGCTCTCTCTCTCTCTAAAAATAAATGAATAAATCTTTAAAAAAATGAGATCTATCATCCCCTGAACATGTCTGAGACCTTTTTATAATTGTACAAATAAATTGACTTCATTCTCTAATCCACAGATGCAAGAGTTTGGCTGTACCATTTTTATTTACTCTTATTCTACTGCTATTTGAGTTTTCAAATTTCCCAATATTATAAATAGTATCAAACAACCTAGTTAATGACTCTTTGAACACATATAAGAATATTTAAGATAAAAATATAGAATTGCACATTTTAATTTAAATAGACATTGCCAAGAGCACCTGGGTGGTGTAGTTGGTTAAGCATTCGACTTTTGGTTTCGGCTCAGCTCATGATCTCAGGGTTGTGAGATGGGGCCCCGGGTTGGGCTCCCCACTCAGCATGGAATCTGCTTGAGACCTTCTTTATCTTAGCCCCTCCCCACCCCGCCCACACTCTCTCATTCTCTAAAATAAATAAATCCTTAAGAAAAAATTTAAAAAATAGACATTGCCAAATTGACCCCCAAAAGTTGTACCTAGTCTTCTACTAGTGTGTGCGAGCATATTTTTCTGTGTCTCACAAACATTAGCTATTGTCAATCTTTAGCCTCTCTTCATTTTTCTAGTTTTTGTCCTTTATTATTTATTAAACATACTTTTCTCAATATGAGTCCTTTTTCTGTTATTTATGTTATAAATGTTTGCTCTCATTCTATTCCCTTACTCTTAACTTTTTAAAGTTCTTTTGTTTTATAAGCTGTATATAGTCTTAGATCAATTCACCTTACTGAACCATTGTTATGTCTATCTGAGTGCTGGGTCACATATTTTGGGGGGTACACAAGCATATCATCTAAACAATAACAGATGTACCTTTTCCTAATATTTGAACATTTTATATTCAAATGAAAATTATACCTGATGGTTGTCTTCATTTTCTATATCTGCCATAACAAATTACCACGAACTCAGTAGCTTTAAACAGTACAAATTTTTTTATCTCACAGTTCTGTAGGTCAGACATCTGGATGGGCTTGGCTGATTTTACTGCTCAGGCTCTAACAAGGCCAAAATCAAGTTGTTTTAGCTAGCTAAGCTGGCCCCTGGGGTAGAACCCACTTCCAAGCTCATTCAGGTTGTTGTCAGAATCTAGTTCCTAATAACTCTAGGACTGAGGTCCACACCCTAATCCTGGAACTGTTTATATGCAAAATATAATTTACAGATATATTAGAGTTATGGAACTTAAGATAGGGAGATTATCCTGGATTACTGAAGCAGCTCAATCTAATCAATATGACCCCTTATAAGCAGAGAACTTTCTCTCACTGGAAAGAGATGAGAGAGGCCAAAAAGGAAGTCAGGGAGATTCCAAGCATGGGAAGGATTCAATGCTTCACTGATGGCTCTGAGATGGAGGAGCCCATGTAAAAGGATCAGAGAGAGTAGCCTCTAGGAGATTAGGGCAGCCCCCAGCTGACAGGAAGGAAGCAGGGACCTAGGTCCTACAGTTATTAGGAACTAGATTCTGACAACAACCTGAAAGAGCTTGGAAGTAGATTCTACCCCAGGGGCCAGCTTAGCTAGCTAAAACAACTTGATTTCAGCCTTGTTAGAGCCTGAGCAGTAAAATCAGCCAAGCCCATCCAGATGTCTGACCTACAGAACTGTGAGATAAAAAAATTTGTACTGTTTTAAGCTACTGAGTTCATAGTAATTTGTTATGGCAGATATAGAAAACTGACACAACCATCAAATATAATGTTTGCTGTTAAGTTTTAGGAAGATAATCCTTGTTAGAATGAAACATTCTTTATCTTGCTGGCTGTGACTTTTATTTTTTAATCACTAAGAGATAATGAATTTTATCATATGATTTTTGATAATCATAGAATTTTTCATCTTTATTTGGTAAATGCACTTTATTATACTGATAAATTTTCTAGTGTTGAATCATCCTGGCACCCTAATTAGTCATGTGCTTAAAATATAACTGGATTCATTTTTAATAAAATTTATTTAGCATTTTATAAGTTTGTTACAACTTTGTTAAAAATCAATGGACTCTATATGTGTGTGCCTATTTCTAGACTCTTTTTTTTGTTCCATTCATCTGTAAGTCCATTCTTACACCAATACTACATCTTGATTTCTATAGCTTTATGTCTTGAAATGAGGTAGAGTAAGCCCTCCATTTTTTCTAAAGGTCTTATTTATTTGAGAGAGAGAATGAGAGAGAGCGCACAGCGGAGGGGGAGGGGCAGAGAGAGAAGAATAAGCGGACTCCCTGCTGAGCCAGGACCCTGGGATCATGACCTGAGCTGAAGGCAGACACTTAACTGACTGAGCTACCCAGGTGTCCCAGCCCTCCAATTTCTTTTAAAAAGACTTACTATTATTTTGAGAGAGAGAGAGAGAGTGAGCACATGCACATCAGGGGCAGGGCACACGAAGTGAGAGCAAGAGAGAATCCCAAGCAGGCTCCATGCTCAGCACAAAGCCCGAAGTTTAACTGACTGAGCCATCCAGGTATCCCAGCCCTCCAATTTTATTCTTTTTTTTTTTTTTTAAAGATTTTATTTATTTATTTGACAGAGACAGCCAGCGAGAGAGGGAACACAGCAGGAGGAGTGGGAGAGGAAGAAGCAGGCTCCCAGCGAGGAGCCCGATGTGGGACTCGATCCCGTTTCCGGGATCACGCCCTGAGCCTAAGGCAGACACTTTAACGACTGCGCTACCCAGGAGCCCCCCCCTCCAATTTTATTCTTATTTTTCAAAATTGCTTTAGCTATTCTAGATCATTTGCATGTCCATGTATGTTTTAGAGGCATTTTGTCAATTTCTATAAAAACTCCTACTAGATGTTTGGCATGGATTGCACTGAATAAATGGATTAGTTTAGAGATAACAGGTATTTTATAAATGGGTGAAACAGGTGATGGGGATTAAGAGTACACTTACCATGATAAGCAATAAGTAATGTATAGAATTGTTGAATCACTATATTGTGATTCAATCCGAAACTAATATAACATTGTATATCAACTACACTGGAATTAAAATAAAAAACCCCCCTTCAGTTCTCCATGTTAAAAAAATAAAAATAAAATAAAAATATAAACTTCTATTCCATTGGTCTACATGTCTGTCATGACAATACTACAATGTTTTGAATACTGTAGCTTTGCAATAAGTTTTAAAGTCAGAAAGTATGAGTCCTTCAACTTTGTTCTTTTTCAAGGCTGTTTTGGCTAGCCAGGGTTCCTGGAGATTCCATATGCATTTTAGGATGGGTTTTTCTATTTCTGCAAAAAAATATTTTGGGATTTTGATAAGGATGGCACTGAATTTGTAAATCATTTTGGCTGGTACTGCCATCTTAATATTATCTTCCATTCCATAAACACAGGATGTCTTTCCATTTATTTATATCTTATTTAATTCCTTTCATCAGTGTCTTATAGTTTTTAGTGTACAAATCATTTGCCTCCTTGGTTAAGTCTATTCCTAATTATTTTATTCTTTTTGATGGTATTGTAAATGGAACTGTTTTCTTAATTTCCTTTTTGCATTGTACATTGTTAGTGTATAAAATGCAATTGATTAGGGGTGCTTGGGTGGCTCAGCTGATTAAGTGTCTGCCTTTGGCTTGGGTCATGATCCCAGGGTCCTGGGATTGAGCCCCACATTGGGCTCCCTGCTCAGCGGGGAGCCTGTTCCTCTCTCTCCTCCATGCTCGTGTGCTCTCTCTCGCTATTTGTCGCTATCTCTGTCTCTCAAATAAATAAAAATCTTTCTTTTCAATTTGGATGCCTTTTAATTCTTTTTCTTGCCTAAATGCTGTGGCTAGAAATTCTAGTATTATAATGAATAGAAAGTGGCAAAAGGCAGCATCTTTGCCTTGTTTCTGATCCTAGAAGAAATATTTTGAGTCTTATATCATTATCACTGCTTTTTAAACAAATTGATTATGAAATTGACTCTTCTCTCTTTCTGTCTCCAAATAAGTGTCTTTCTTGTTAGATCACATATTATTCCACACAGATTAATGATGTTCTGTTCATTTTTAAAAAGTCTTTTATTTCTCTCTTTCAGTTTGGACAGTTTCTATTGCTATTTATACTTTTAAGCTCATTGTTCTTTTTTTGATGCCATCCAATCTATTGAATTTTTCAATTCAAATATTGTATTTTCAGCTCTCTAAGTTCCACTTGGTTCTTTTGTATATTTTCCTTTTCTTTCTTCAATATGTTCATGTTTGTTTTCTTTTAAATCCTTGAACGTATTTACTGTTCTAAAGTCCTTATTTGCTAATTCCATCATCTTTGACATTTATGGGTCTGCTTTAATTGATTTTTCCTTTGGTCTTGGGTTATATTCTCTTGCTTCTTTTAATATTTAGCAAATCTGACTCTTGACATTGTGAATACTATGTTTTTCTAATGCAATTTTTTTTGAGAGGGAGGGGGAGGGGCTGAGGGACAGGGAGAGAGAAAGGAGAAGAAGAAAATCTTAAGCAAGCTCCACACCCAACATGCAGCCCAATGTGGGGCTTGATCTCATGACACTGAGATCATGACCTAAGTCAAAATCAAGAGTCATTTGATTTTGACTTAAGTCAAAATCAAAAACACTCAGGGATGCCTGGGTGGCTCAGTTGGTTAAGCATTTGCCTTTGGCTCAGGTCATGATCCCGCATCAGGCTCCTTGCTCAGTGGGGAGCCTGCTTCTCCCTCTGTCTGCCGTTCCCCCTGCTTGTGCGCTTGGGCTTGTGCTCTCTCTTTCTGATAAATAAATAATATGACCTCTGGGAATTCTTCAGCTTATCTCCTCCGTCATTCTCTACTCCATATTGTGGAATTTCATCATATGCATGTGGGGTTTAGTATTCAGCAACAGAATGAAGGGGGACCTATGTCAATCTTTAGAATTCTTCCTCTGCATCTCCATACTGTCTGGTACTTTGCCTTGAAATTCATGCCACTTCAGCCACTCTGAACTCTGATCTCTGTCATCTCAACTCAGTGAGTCTGTGGTGCCCTGCTTAAGTTCTCCCTCCCTGCACTGCAATATAGAAAGTGCCTTTAGGCAGAAAACCTGAGAAGTCATATGGCTACTAATTTCATTGTTTTTTAAGTGTGATCCCATGGCAATTTATCATGGTAATTTATCATGGCCAAAAGCAGAACTGGTTTTAGGATTTAAAAAACCCTTAATTTTGTTGCTTAAATTATACCTTACTAGATTAAAGCCTATCGTAGGTCATGCTATTAAGAAATGGAAAAGTTGTTGAAATCTGCCTGTAAATCTCCTAGCAGAAAGACGCAATATGCCTTGACAACAGAGAGAGGAAGCAGACTTTTTAAAATACCTGAACAATTACTTTCAAATACAGTAAAGCATTTTAATGAAACAAAATCTCTTTATGTGTTTTACATTTTGAAGTATAAAGCTGCAGTAATTAATCTAACCACTATTTATTGGATAGATAGTAGACAGATAACTTATCTCTCTAGTTCACAAATTCTTTGAGATAAACTGTGTTAGAGGAACTGCACTCAAGAAGCCTTATCTGTCCGTGAAATCTCATTTACATGACCAGATTTCGAAATTTATACTGGAGTCTGACACCAGGTTTTGGGGGATTTGGGGTAAAGAGGGGAGTTTTATTTTGCATGCAAGAGGGGTATAAATTGTTATAACCAGAAGGCAGACTGTAGAAGACTGTATTTTTGAAAAAAGTTACTACAGTGTTTCCCACTCCACATGTTCTTCTAGAACCTTGCTATCTCCCTACCAAGAAATGGAGTTTATGTTCACTCTCCCTGAACCTGGACAACAGGCCTTTGTGACTGCCTCAGTTAACAAAAATATGACACAAGTAATATCATGTTATTTCTGAGGCTAGGCCAGAAAAAATAACATAGCTCCTACTTGGCTCATTCTTGGGACTCAGCCCCTTGGGGCCCTGCGCTACCATGTAAGAAGTACAGCTAAGCTGAAGCCACTGTGCTGGAGACCATACGGAGAGACCACAGAGAGACTGAGATGCATGAGGAGCTCCAGCTGTTCTAGTTCCCAGTGGTTCGAGTCTGCCTGTTCCAAGAACCAGACATTTCAGTGGGGAAGTCTGTGAGGTGACTCTAGCACCAGTCACTATCTGACTGTAACCACATGGGAGACTCCCAAGAAGTGACACGCTAAGTCCATCCAATCTCCAGGGTGCTAAGAGGCAATTAAAAATGCTCTTTTTTGTGGCATTAAGTTTGAGGTGTTTTGTTTTGCAGCATTAGATTAGTGGAACATTGAACTCAGGGTCCCTATGAGACAGTAAAAAGAAGTCAAAGCAGGCAAGAGGATATGTGTTTACACAGAAGAAAGGCCCAATGTTGGCGATATTAATTTATGATTTTTGGTAAGTGAAACGATGGCACTGGTTGAGAGTGCCTATAATGAGAATAAAGAATAAGGAAAGATAGGGGCGCCCGGGTGGCACAGCGGTTAAGCGTCTGCCTTCGGCTCAGGGCGTGATCCTGGCGTTATGGGATCGAGCCCCACATCAGGCTCCTCTGCTATGAGCCTGCTTCTTCCTCTCCCACTCCCCCTGCTTGTGTTCCCTCTCTCGCTGGCTGTCTCTGTCTCTGTCAAATAAATAAAAATAAAATCTTTAAAAAATAAAAAAAAAATAAAAAAAGAATAAGGAAAGATAGCCTAGTAGAGAACTCTAAAGAATTTAAATATTTAAATATGAGGTGGAGAAAGAAGAACCTATCAAAGAATACAGGAATGGCCAGAGAGGATGAAGGAAAACCAGGACAATGTTAAGTCATGGATAACTAGAAAAGAGAGTGTTTCAACACAAAGGGAGCTGTCAATTGTGAAACTGCCAAGAGGTTTTGAGAAACAAAAGTGTCCATTTTGGATTTAGCGACATAGACACCACTCCTGATTTTGGCAAGTGTAGTCTGTATGAAGTGTGAGGGAAGGGAACATAGGAAAAGTCCAAATACTACGGGCTAAAAAATAAGTGTGAGATTAGGAAATACAGACATTAAATATTAACAATTCTTTTAATAAGTTGGATGTGAAGGTAAAGAAAAGGTTATAAATAAATGGAAATTAGAAAAAATTTATGATAACTTGTGCTTAGAGTTTAGTCTTGAAGATACATTTTCTGGTGTTTAATTTTACTTTTTAAAATTTTAATTTAATTTTATTTAGCTCTTTTTTGTTAAGTAAACTCTATGGTCAATATGGGCCTTGAACTCACGACCCTGAAATCAAGGGTCTCATGCTCTACTGACTGAGCCAGCCAGGTGCCCCCTGAAGATACACGTTCATGGAATCTACAATTAAGTCTTCAAAAAATTTGTCTAGGGCATTAAAGGCTTAATTCAACACAGGCATGTCTCCTCTACTACCTGAAAGACGGTAATACACTATCACTGGCTTTTCTTAGGAAATTTTATGGCAAACAGATAAATTACTGTGTTGCTGCTTGAAGGGCTTAAGGAATTTCCAAGCTAAGTAGATAGGTGAGAGCATACTGCTGAGTGGTTGAAATTACAGAAAAAACATAAAGGATATTTTTCACATTAATAAAACTCAACTCCTTACATTGGTTTGACATTTGACTTAAGCTAAATGTAGCCTAAGACTCTCTATTACACTTACCCGTTGTTGGTGAACAATGTTTTTGTGCTCACGTGCCACACGTGTGGCCCATTTTCGAGCCTCCTTGTTTAGACTGTGCTCCTCTGTGGTCCCAGTTTCTGATTCTAACTGTCGGCTCTACAACATAAGAGAGGACAGAGACCAAACATTGTTATGCTTACTGAAATCACTACTGTTTGTAGGTGGGACAGAGCGCCTTCACAGCACTCAAAACAAGCCAGGCTCCACTACTGTGGGAAGCAGTGTCTCATGTCAGAACATTAGCAGGACGGTACGAAACCATAAAAGGCCACAGGTTTTTTTCAATGTACACTGCTTAATATTAGAGCTACATCTCTAATACTGTGGACTGATCCATTCTGCGTGTGAAAAAAGCTGGCTAAACAAAGAAAAAAAAAGTATTCATGCCAACCTACTATGACACTAAAATAGTTACAGGGGTAAAATGGAAACAACTCAATCGTTTCAATGGGATTTAAAAAAAGAATTAATGGAGAGAAGTGAAGAGAACAAAACAATACAATAACAGCAACACAACCTGTCTGTCCATAAAGATATTGGGTTTAATTTAGTTTCAGGTCCATCACCAATTCACCAAAAACCTTCAAACTAGGTTTTGCCCTTCCTCTGGACTTTAATATTGTACGAAAGAGAGGGGTGCTTGATTAAATGATCAGTAAGGGTTTCTTCTGGCCCTAAAATATCATTATTCTGTTTCACAAAGAACAACCTGCAAAATCTAAATTAGCAATATTAATAGTTAACCCCTACTGTACAAAATACTCTAAAAGTGCTTCACATAATTTTTATAACAACCTTATGAGATGAGTTATACAACCATCTTACAGAAAAGGAAACTGAGGCTCAGAGAGGTAAAATTTCTAGTGTCTACCAGATATTAAATGTTACAACTTTAAGTTATACAAGTCTGATGCCAGAATCAGAGCTCTTAACCACTATTTTAATTTTCTCTAAACTCTTAAGAACCCATGAAAAAAGAATCTAGTAATTGGGAAAGCAAACAATTTCTTAAATATGAATTATCCCAAGAAGATTTTAATACAAAAAAGAAGCAAAATTTTACAATGGAAAGATCTTAGAAAACTGACTTTTGCAAGGCCACACAACTCAAAATTGGTAAAGTAGAATTTGACTGGATTAAAAACTTAATACTTCTGTTTGGGGGATTATAGGCAAGGTTCAAAAACTTTTACTCTATGCAGACATTTCAGCTGAAGCTAGATTATATAATGATAAACACATTGAAATAGAGCAAAAGAATCAAAATCAAAATCTAACCAATTTCACAATTATATTTTATTATTCTGATCCATTCTTTGGGCTATTAGGAATCTGGGAACCATCTCTATTATTATATTTTGCTCTGTCAAAGGATCTAGGCATATAAATTGTAATGCATTCTCAGAAGTCGGGTTTAAAATGTTAAACACTGGATACAGATTGCAAATGCAATCCACATTAACCAGAGGAATCTAATGTATGAATGAAATGCCAGAAACATGTATTCTGAAGAGCCCGGACATAGGTTTTTAAGTCAGGCAGACTGAGTTTTAATCCTCTCTATGTCCTTTATTATCTTTATGATCTTGGGCATGTTATTAATCTGAGTCTTAGTTACATCTGAAAATTGGTGAAAATGCCTATGTCATAAGGGTTAAGATAAAATGAGCTTATATTATTAACATTCTCTTATAGTACCTATATAATTAAGTATCCAATAAATGGTAATTGTTAATGCTAAACACCCAGCTGAAAATTACTTGAAACAAAATCTTGTTATTATTAATAAAATTTCAAATAATTCCTAGGTTCTTGCTAGCCCAAAGAATGCATCAGAAACAAGACTGAAGATATGTTGAAAGATCAAGGCAGATCTCAAACAGAATGAACTTATTGGGAACAGAATATATGAGAAAAGAGACAACTGATGGAGAAATTTTATTTTTATCACTGAGCAACATTTTAGGAACAGGTAAGTGGATTTAAATGTGTACTGGCTGCAGATAGGTCCCAGCCCTACTTGCTCACACATCCTCTCTACCTTTTTACTGAATATTTCCTGTGCTTAAGAGCTGGGGAGGTGAAGATAGGGCCTTTACCCCTTTCTCTTTGGGTTTACTATTCCTCAGATGGGAGTGTCCAACGACCAGGACAGACAACAAATGCCACTGATTGGGAGATAGGATTTTGTGATTCAAATTCGAGTTAATTACTTTTTTTCCCATGAATTCTAAAATCAAGCCATAGAAAGACATGTAGAAGCTACCTATAACTCGGGGTCTAGACAAATGAGAATTTCATGCAAGGCAAATACAGCCCAGGTGTTAATACACAGAGTAATGTCTAATGCCACCTCTACCATCCAAGATTGATACAAATCAGGATCTAGTGTAGATAAGACGGTGGTGTTAGCAGTGGTTGATTCTACCAAAGGAACTGCTAGTGACTGCTTCTTTCTGAAATGTCAGCTAATTTAATCCTTAGTTCACTCTTTTAATGTTTTTCCTTTACTTCTTAAAAATGTATTTGAAACATAAGAGAATAATAACATATATAAGCTATTAAGCACAAAACTTAAAGCACATTGTTATCTGTGAAGCAGAATATGAGAATTTAAAAACTAAAAATTCACTTATTGAACTTGATTATTTTTAAGAGAGACATGTAATAATATCGCAAATTCTCAGAATAGTGGCACAAGAATAATTCAAATAAATTACAAACTGAAGAGAAATGCTATAAAAGGACTGTCCTATCAACTTTTAAGTATAGGATAGGTAGTTTTTCATTTGTCATTTGTCAGCTTGGGTATTTGTTAAGTCAGGTCAACTAAATGTGATTCTTGAGATCTTTGGAAATGTTAGATTTTAGAAATCGTACAAGTTTTAGTAAAAAAAAATTACAGAAGCATATGGGTCTTTTCCTGGAAAATAAATATAAATCTGAACACAAACCTATGCTGTTCCCTCTGGATAAAATAACTTCCTTATCGTTTTTTGTATTGTTCTTCAAATCTCAGTTCACACATGTGGGGGAAGGGGTAGAGGGAGAGAATCTTCAAGTAGACTCCCCGCTGAGCACAGAGCCCAACACTGCTGGATCCCACAACCCATGAGATCAGGACTTGAGATGAAACCTAGAGTCAGATGCTTAACTGACTGAGCCACCCAAGCACCCCTTCAGTGGTTACCTTTGAACAGTGACAGTTCAGGTGAAAACTTTTTACTTCATGCTTTTTTATAATTAGAGAACTATAGAGCTTTATTTTTTTCTAAAAGGGTGCCATCGATTGCATATTTAAGCTCTGTGCTAACTGCTTTACATAATTTAGTTCTCAAAATAATCCTAATAGAGATTCTCAATTTATAGGTATGGAATTCTAGGCTTAGAAAGGGTGGGTGTCTTTTCTAAAGCCAGTAAGTGGTGAATTTAGAGCTTGTATTGAGATCTCTTTGACTTCAGATTCCTTGCTACCTTATGACTGTACTAACTAATCGTTCTATTTAGTTAACGCCAATATTGACAAAATAGAGGCAGTAATATTGAAGAACACATTACTAAAATGCAAATTTCCTTTGAATGAAACTTTGGCTAGGCCATTTACTTAGAGGTAAGACAGCTTTTGATTTCATTTTGTTTCTAGAAAAACAAAAGCGAAACTGTTTCATATGAGTTTAAGAAGGCCTTCAGAGCCTAGCAATGTTAAATTTTTTAAAGTTCCCAATTTTTAATACTTTATTTAAATATTAGCCTTTTCAAATTTATAGTTATTAAATGATTTTAAAGAACTACACAACAGAAATTAACATTCTACTAGTCTTGATATATTAGTCTTTAAATCATCTTAACTATTTTGTCCTTAGTTACCCTCTCAAGATATGATTTCAGTTCACTTTAGCATTAACATAAGGGCATAGAAGGTTCAGACAGGTATCTGAGCATACGCCCAGAAGGGCAAAGTGAGTAGGGGATAGAAAAGCTGATTTCACACAAGAAACACTGTCATTATTTTTCAAGTCTGTTACCAAAATATAACCATTTGAAAGACAGAAAAAGAGATGGTCATATATGATGAATGAAAACCACAAACAGAGCAAAATACTAGCATTTCAACCTAATTTCAAAAGATAATGTTCGGGTTGTCAAGCCAATGTCATATGCCAGGAACAATCTAGTTATTAACCCTCATTCAAGGGATTTGTACTACTTGTAGTTTTCAGCTTATTGGTATATATTTATTGTGTTAAATATTTAATCCACTTTAGTTTTTATGAAATTTAATAATATACTGTTAATTATTTCAAGAAAGTTAATTTTTACGTGTCCTGAAAAGGGCTTCTTGAAGTAAAAAGCATCTGGATCTGTGTAGGTTATTATATTCCTAATACTCATGTTTATATAGATTCACGATCCTATAATTTTGAAATTCACAATGCTCTGAAAATCGCAGGTGTTTTAGGTAAGTTTGGAGCCACAGCTCATTTGTGGCAAAATTTGACTTCAACCAAAGAAACGTTATTTATAGTTTTTATTTATTTAACTTAGTATGACTATTCAAATGTTTTACTGCAAAAATACTATGCTTGATCATGAGGTCCTTCTCCTTGCTTAGGGTGTTATACAATATATGGCATATGGATCACCCTTCTAAAACCTGGATAATTCTGTTATTTTATTTTTTAAATGTTTTATTTTTAAGTAATCTCTACACCAAACATGGGGCTCAAACTCACAACCCCAAGATCAAGAGTCCCACGTTCTACCAATTGAGCCAGCCAGGTGCCCCTAAAAATCCAGGATATCTATGTTATTTTATTTATTTATTCATTTTAAAGATTTTATTTTTTAAAACATATGGAACACTTCACAAATTTGTGTGTCATCCTTGCAGAGGGGCCATGCTAAACTTCTCTGTTATCATTCGAATTTTAGTTATGTGCTGCCAAAGCGATCACTGAAAAATTTTAAATTTTGAAACACATGTGACCTGAAGACTTCCAATGAGAGACTGTGGACCTCTGAGTTACATATTTGAAATATATTACACAACTTGGGAAGGAGTGGAGCCGTGCTCCTCATGAGTCATAACTTATTCTGACTACACCTGGATAGTAGCACTTTTGCTTAGACGAGATGCAGGAACCCATAACCAGGTGGAATGTGCATAGTCTCTCAGGGAAGCAAACAGGGGCCATTAGATACCGAAGGTAAATCTAAGAGAAAAACATGTCCTTCAGTAATGCCATGAAAACAAGACAAAAAAACAACAAAAACCCTTGTGTCTGACACCCTCTAGCTATATGCAGAGGCATGACTGGTTGGAACAGCCATATGAGGAATATGCCTTTATTTTGGTAGCTCTCACAGAGACTCCGCTTTAAGGGCTATAATCACAGGCTAGATAAAAAAGTGAACTCCTAGGCTCCTCTGTGTCAGTGCATCACCATGGCATCTACGGAAAACTCTGGATACCTGTAGATGATTAGAGAAGGCACCAAATCCAGAGAAAGCACAAAGACTCATTATATGGATGGTACGTTTTCTACGACTGAAGAACTTAGGACAACCCCCTCTGAACACCTGACTGCCAGCACTGCTGTTTCTGGAGAGCGACACTCATGTCTATAATCAGGGCTTCTCGTTTTTGGATACTGTGGTCAGTGTACGTATAGGAGGATGGTACCTATTTACCCACAAGGAGGATTTTCCACAAATTTCCTATCACAGTGCTTTCATGTTCATATGCCAATGCTATATGCAATACAAGATTTCCATCAGCAGATAAAGCCACTCACTAACAATGAGAATTTTCAAGTAATTTCCCTGTATGGTATATTGATCCCATATAGTCTTTTATAGACAAGGGTAATTTTTGGTAAATATGTTTTTCTTAGTTTTATTGAGAAATAACTGACATACATCACTATATAAGTTTAAGGTGTACAGCATGTTAGTTTTACATATATTGCATATATTTTAATAGATGCATAAAATGCCCCAGTTGAGCAAAAATTTAATGTGCATTAGTTCTAAATTACAGCAAGTGACCATTTTACTTAATATAACTTTGAATCTTTATAGGGTAGAATTAAATATCACAACTAGTGCCTAAAATAACAGGAAAAGATCATATATCAGAAATTTGTCAGCTATTTTTTTTAGACTTTACTTATTTATTTGAGAGAGAGACAGAGGGAGCACAAGTGGGGGGAGCAGCAGAGGGAGAGGGAGAAGCAAACCCCCCATTGAGCAGGAAGCCCGATGCGGGGCATGATCCCAGGACCTGAGATCATGACCTGAGCCAAAGTCAGCCGCTTAACGGACTGAGCCACCCAGGCACCCCTGTCAGCTATTTTTTATATCTGTGATACTGTGATAAAAATGCCAGTTTATGGTATCTGTGAAGATATTATTATTTGCAGTTCAGGGAAGGTAAAAAAGGAAAGGATCTTCGCATCCCCACCAGGAAATTTGGGGGAAAAGTTTCATAAGTTTTTCCTGCCTTTATAGGTGGACGTGTGTGTTTCCCGTATTATTCCGCTCCCAGGTTGAAAGGAGGATAGGAAGTCCCTTTCGTAGGATGTGATGAAATGTCCTTAAGGGCACACATCATTAGTTCTGGTAATGGAGGGGACGAACACTGAGGTGTATGTAGGGCAGAGGTGCCGAAAAATGTAAAAGGGGTAGGAATGGACGCTAGTTGTTAGCTACTGGCTGCTGTTTATTCTAAACAGATTGCCTTTTAGGCTTATAAACTGCTAAGAAATAGGTTGATGAGATCTACATTGCGGAATGAAAAAGGAGAGTAGAAGTCCCAAGGGACTTTCAATGATCAACTCAGTAAGGGAGTTAAGAGCAGAAGTACCATGAATATAAGAGTGTTACAAGACTTCTTAGTCTTTATAATGTCTACTATATTTGATATTTTGGTATTTCCTAGAGCAAACAGGGGCAAAATCTAAAAAAATGAAATATACTTGTCTTGTGGAAAGATACGGGAAAAAAAGACAGTCAACACTTATTCTGGCATATCTACTATGTGCAAGGTACTGAGTCAAATGCTTAAGTATTTCACTTAATTTTCGAACAGGTGGGAATGCAAGTTGGTACAGCCACTTTGGAAAACAGTATGGAGGTCCCTTAAAACGTTAAAAATTGAGCTACCTTAGGATCCAGCAATTGCACTACTGGGTATTTACCCCAAAGATACAGACGTAGTGAAGAGAAGGGCCATGTGCACCCCAATGTTCATAGGCACATTGTCCACAACAGCTAAATTGTGGAAGGAGCTGAGATGCCCTTCAACAGATGACTGGATTAAGAAGATGTGGTCCATATATACAATGGAATATTACTCAGCCATCAGGAAGAACGATTACCCAACATTTGCAGCAACATGGATGGGACTGGAGGAGATTATGCTAAGCGAACTAAGTCAAGCAGAGAAAGACAATTATCATATGGTTTCACTCATTTACGGAACATAAGAAATAGGAAGATCGGTAGGAGAAAGGGAAGAATGAAGGGGGGTAAACAGAAGGGGAAATGAACCATGAAAGACTGTGGACTCTGGGAAACAAACTGAGGGCTTCAGAGGGGAGAGGGGTGGGGGATTGGGATAGGCCGGTGATGGGCATTAGGGAGGGCACATATTGCATGGTGCACTGGGTGTCACACGCAAATAATGAATCATGGAACATTACATCAAAACTAAGGATATACTGTATGGTGACTAACATAATATAATAAAAAATTATTATAAAAAATTTTTTTCAAACAGATTAAGGTGTTTAACATTTACATATGAGAAAGCTGAATCAGAGAGATTAAATATATATAAACATATAACTAAACACAGCCAGCAAATGGCACAGACAGGATTGGACTCCAAAGCTCATGATTTCTTATTGTATGACACCTGTATCAACCTCTAACACAAGAATGACCCAGGTGACAGCTGAAGGACTTTTCAAAATTGAGATTCTAACATGTATACCTGTCAATTTTCCCTTATAGAACATCCCCTTTTTTGGGGGATAAGGGAAATTTTAGGGTACATCTCATATCCTTCTTAGAATAATCTTGCATTAAAAACTCATTTCAGCAAAGAAAGGTGAACACTACTCTTTCTAGAAAGGATTTTTGACTTTCTGGCATCATCTGAAAAATGGTATTTGAGGATATAAAGAAAGGACACTGTAGAAATCAATAATTCTATATGGACATAAAGATAAGAAAATCTTTCAGTGTTAACCATGAAACAGCTACTAAGTTACTACATCAGACAAAACTTGCCACTGATCATTGTTACTTGTAATGATCTTATGGTTAACGCTAAGATTCCCAATCTAATTCTATGGCTGTACGAAATAGAAATAATTGTGTCTTTATAAAACCATTTTCGCCAGTTTCTTTTGGTATATCACTCTAAAGCATGAGTCAAAATAATCAAATATTAAAATAAAATTACAAGAAATTTCGATTCATCAGCAAGTAAAGATAAGCCAAAAAAAACCCCCAAAAGGGTATACTCATTTCAAGCCTTAATTAATTTTGACAGTAATATTGTGACTTTATGTTTTCATCTGGACATTTTGGACTTTTGCATGAAAAATACTGCAATTTGAAGTGGGCTATATTTAAAAAGGCTTCAGTTTCAAAACCCCTTGATAAAGGCAAGATTAGCTCTACAATTCGTTTCAACATGCCTCTTGAGAAATACTAAGGTTCTTTAGACAAGATGAAAAATGAGAAGTTCAATCATTTCACTATAAATAGGAAAGGAAATCCTTAATTTATATGGGAAAATGGAAAGCCCCAGTTTACGCATTCAGTGGCCCCTACACACACACACACACACACACACACACACACACACACACACATTTTTAATCCCAATACCAAGTCCCACCCTTCATTAACATGCAAACCCACACAACCCATCTCCCCCACCCTTGGCCCACACCCCCATATACCTCAGCTATGGTCATTCTCAGAGCACTGACAGGGGAGAGCTCAATATCCACCAGTTGGGCAGCTTTTAAACTCTGCCCAGTAAAGATTGCACAAGGACAGAAAACAGCATAGTTAGAATTTTAGGGCAAACAGGGACATGCAGCTAAGAACATTTAGCACAGTGTCTAGAAACAGTGGGGTTTAGGAATTGTAGCTGGGCCCTGGACAAGTGAGATGAGAGTCTACTGTTACTCTGATTCTTCTGAGGAAAATGGGCAAAGATAAAATAATCTCGAATTAGTCACAATTTTAAGTCAAGCTTGGTGAACCTGTCCACACCCTGTATTTTCTAATGCTCTGCTTCATTCCTCTCAGGTAAAGAAGTCAAATTATAGGACAACATTGCTGAGTCATTAAGCAAAAGTGGATTGATAAAAAAAAGGCACTAATATAAAGGGCAAGAGTTATAACCTAGAGGTAAATGCTGATTTCCGACATTTCTTTACATAGCCACAAACAGGGCTCCTTAAAATGTAAGAAAAGTAATGACAGTATCTCCAGCAAAGGTTTCTATTAAACTGATACCATGAAACTCTGATATCGTAAATTCTCCTGGTTCTGATTCCAGGTTTACTAAAAGACCTTATGAATATAATTTGACATCCCTCTTGGCTTGCCTACTTTTTGAAAGAATGTGCTAGATGTGCCAACATGTGCTTTCTTAACTTGCAGAAGTTGTCTTTTCTTTGTTATCAAATTAGCATTTTGGTTCTATTTTTTAAAATCCAAATAATGGCAAACATTTTTCATAAACTCAAGGATAAAATGCATGATTAATATCTGCTTTTTAAAAATTGCCAATTTGGCATTTATGTTAATGCTCTGACATTCTAAGAAATCTGAAAGGAATTACAAACGGCCTGTAATTTTTTATAAAGCCAACCAAAATATGTACAGGCACATATTCACTGTTCTGTTTATTGATTCTATTCTGGTTAAAATGTAACCACTGGTTTCTTTGGAAGTGTGTACATGTGAAGAATTTCATAGACAGAAAGTATAATTTGTATTTGAATTGAAAAAAATTTTATTGAGTATTTTTTCTTCTTCCCTCTGTTCAGTTTACAGGTTTTTAGTTACATGTCTTATACCTTAACCTCATTTAAGTTGCTAGCATAAAGATACTGGGTTTTAGTCGCATTTTAGAAAGGAGAAATGTCAGTTTTTCTGTATACTCACAGTTTTGTTATAAAATTAAGGAGACACACTCAGCTTTTTCTGCCCATTCCAAGGATAACGGTTATTTGAGCACAAACATAGCTTAAAAACAAATGGAATGAAAATCTGGAATTCCCTTACAGTATCACTGTCACAGGGCTGGAACTGGAAGGGCTGGGGTTTGTGAAATACAGCATTCTCTTGTAAAAACAGCTGAAGATTATAGTCCCGTACCACCTAAAGAGAAAATAAAGTATCTTTAAGTCTTTAATAAGGTTACGAAGTCCAGTAATTATATTTTAAAGTTTAAGCTTTATTCTGCTTTTCAAAAATGAGAAATCATCCAATGCTATGTGATCAAAAGAAAATGGTAAGTACACATTTTTTTCATTTCAGATAACAGTTGTTACTTGTGTCCTATTTTCTCAATAGTCTAAATATGGAAAGTACTAGTTCAGAAACTAGCCCAGATTTGGGGACTACATAATATGCAATATTTTAAGACAGCAAAAAGATAGCAATTATACAAAACGTTGCTCTTTTTAATGGGGGCAGTGGGATGAGAACAGGGAAGCACATTAGTCCCTTAGGTCTCTCCCAGCTATAAAGTTTTGTAGACCTCTTAAAGTCTGCTATATGGACATTGTCATCCGCTAGGAAACTGCCAGTAAACCCCTTCCACAGCACAAAATAGCAGTAAAACAATTTTTTTAAAGTAGGTACCATGCCCAAAGTGGGGCTTGAACTCACCACCCCGAGATCAAAAGTTGCATGCTCTACCGACTCAGCCAGTCAGACACCCACAAAATAGTATTTTTATAGTACTTCTTGACATCATTTCTAGAATTTATATTCTTTTTTTTTTTTTTTTAAGATTTTTTTTTTTCATTTGCCAGTAATCTCTATACCCAGTCTGGGGCTTGAACCAACAACCCCAAGACCAAGAAGTTGTGTGCTCCACCGAGCCAACCAGGTGTCCCTAGGAGGTTACATTCTAATTACCATCTTAAAGCATACCAAGAAATTCATATAGAAGGGAAACTGATACACAGAATGCAGCAAAACAAATAGTACAGAAAGACAGCCATCCGAAAAGACTCCACTGCACTATATACCCTGGGAAAGGGTGCAAATCAGCAACATTTGATTGTCCAGAAATCCATTTTCCATTTTGCTTATCTTCCATTAGCTCCTCTGCCAGTGGATGGGCAGAAGAAGAAGAAGAAGAAGAAAGTTTTAGGAAGCTCAGTAGCTATACCTTCGTAGTCCTGGGAAAAGAGCTCACTGAAGAGATAAAGTAGGGGTTATATTTTACATTTTATTTACCAGCACAAACCCAGTTCCTTACTGCTCATTCAAAAGCCATTTATTGATAGAGTTTACCAAGCCCAGTGTTAAATGCAGGGGTGAGGGCAATATATAGATGAATAAAGATGAATAAACAAGGTTAGCATCTTCAAGGAATTTATAATCTGGGAAGTGGGAGAACCAGACCATACACAATTAAATACACTGTGAAAATATGTATGTAGAGGGTACTAGGAGAACACAAAAGAGGTGATATTTAATCCAGACTGATGGGGTGAGATGGGGTGAAGAGAGCTTGGGAGAATTTTGTCAGGCAAGGTTGGCTGAATAAAAATATTCTAAAGGGAAATGCATTTTTTTCCTTTCCTGGATTCCAGTTTTAATCTGTGAAAGCTCTTGACACAGCCCTGAGAGCCTCACTAATCGCCATGCAGAAAAAGCTAGGAGGGATCACCCTTATAGTTACAACCTTTTTAGATTTTTAACTTTTATTATCACACATATAAAAGTAGAGACAGCTATAAACCCACCTACCTCTTCCACCCCCAACTATACTGAAGCAAGTCCCAGACATATCATTTCATGCATAAATATTTCAGTATGATATCTAAAAGACAAGGACTCTTTTAAAAACCCTACCCATATTAACATTTACAATGAATGCTTATAAAACCACAACCAACTGTTCAAATTTCCCTGATTGTTTCATATTTTTAAGTCTTTCAAATCAGGATCAGAACAAGGCCCCCACACTACATGTGGATACTGCTGCTTAGGTTCCTTTCATATACAGGCTCCTTCCTCCCTCCATCTCTTTTTTTCTCTCTTGTAGTTTATTTGTCGAAGAAACTTCATTTTTGTCCTGTAGCATTTCCCACAGCCTGAATTTTGTTGACTGCAACCTTGTAGCGTTGTTTCCTATATGTCCTATAAATTGACGCTTGACTGCATGCAGGGTTTTTTTGCTTTTTGTTTCTTGCAAGGTGATGTTTACTTCCCCGAGGAGGGCTGTCTCTGACTTACCTCTTTTTATGATATTAACTGCTAGAGTGGGCTGAATGGTAGCCCCTGAAAAGGTAGGTCTAAGTCCTAAACCCTGGAACCTGTGAATGTTACCTCATTTGGAAAAGGACCTTTGCAGATGTAATTAGGTTAAAGATTTTGAGATCATTCCAGATTCCCTCGATGGGCCCTAAATCCGATGATAAGTATTTGTATAGAAGACACACGGAAAAAAACACAGAAGAGCCAATGTTACCACAGAAGCAGAGATTAGAGTGATGTGGCCACAAGCAAAAGAAGGCCTGCAGCGACCAGAAGCTGGGAGAAGCAAAGACTGATTCTCCCCTAAAACAGTTGGAGGGGATGCAGCTGTGCTGATCCTTTGATTTTGACTTTTAGGCTCCAGAACTCAGAGGGAATACATTCCTGTTGTTTTAGGCCACCCAGTTTATGGTAACTTGTAGTAGCCCTAGGAAACTAATGTAACAGGCCCATGATGATAAATGCCTAAATCTATAAAAGGATGCAAAAACTAGATATTTTTTCTATTTTTTCCTATTATTCTAAACAAGGAATTCTATCATTCCTTTTTCATTTATTAGCTGGAATAATTCTATGAAAGAAACTTTGCAAGTTGACTATTTAATTACCTTGAGGTACAGTTTGTATAAGGAAGACAAGATAAATGGTTAATTCTTTCCCTTTATTATCTAGTTTCCCAACTGAGTTGTTTCCCTAGAAACCTCCAAAGAATGCCTAATTATAAGTTTAATAAATTATTATTATGAAGACACGGCTTTAAAAATCTTCAATGTGTTTTAGTTCACTGCAATTATTAGTGATGCTAAAATTATCCCATCTTTGGCCAGTAAGATCACATCCTGAGTCCTTTTCACATGACCTAGTAGTTTTTGATAATTTTGCTAGTTTCTTTGGCTTTTATTATGACAAATCATTTAAGGTTTATCTTATATATTTCATGCCCCAGGCCTGCAGAATCACACCTACCTTCCTCAAAAGCCCTGTCTCCTTCCCCCATCCCTAAACAAGAGGAGAAAGTATTTAGAAAACAAAATCTGGACACTAGAGGTACTAGGTTAGTCGCTGGTCTTTTTTTCAAACACTTTATTTTGAAAGGAAGTCATAAAGAGTTCCCTATGTGCCTCCCAATGTTGGCATCTTGTATAACTATAGTAAATATCAAATCAGGAATAAACACTGGTACAAAGTGCAGAGCTTATTTAGATTTCACCATTTATACATGAACTGATTTGAGGTGTGTGTGTGTGTGTGTGTGTGTGTGTAGAGGTCTATGCAATTTTATCACATGGGTAGCTTCATGTAACCAGCACCAAAATCAGACACTGAACTAAACCACCCACAAAACTCCCTTATGCTGCTCCAAAGTAGCTATATCCACTCTCCTCATACCTGATTTCTGGCAACCACCAACCTGTTCTCTAGCTCTAGGACATGTTATTTCACAATTATTATATGATGGACTCATGCAGCACATCAATTAAAAAAAAAAAAGATTTATTTATTTATTTATTTGAGAGAGGGAAAGAGTGAGAGAGCATGTGCGAAGGGGAGAGGCAGAGGGCGAGAATCTCAAGCAGACTCCCCGCTCAGTGCAGAGTCCAATGGAGGGCTCAATCTCATGACCCTGAGATCATGACCTGAGCCAAAATCATGAGTCAGAGGCCTGACTGACTGAGCCACTCAGGCGCCCCAGCGCCTATCTTTTCAAGACTGCCTTTTAAAACTCAGCATAATTTCCTTGAAGTTCACTGAATCTGCTGCATGTATCAACAGGTTGTTCCTTTTTATTGCTGAGTAGTGTCCCACAGTACGGACATACCAAGTTTGACCCTTCACTCAATGAAGGACATTTAAACAACTTCCAGTTTTTTGGCTATTATGAATAAAACTACCATGAACATTTGTGTGCAAGTTTTTGTGTGAAAATAAATGTTCCTTTTCCCTGGGATATATGCCCAATCCCTCTCTCTCTAAAGGTATTACTGAGGTATAACAGACATACTATAAACTATATATTTAAAGTATAATTTGATAAGTTTTAATATAGCTGTACACCTGTAAAAACATCATCACAACCAAGAGAGTGAATAGATTCTTATCAAAGGTTTCCTCACCCCCCTTGTAATCCTTCCTCCACTCCCTTCCTGTTTCCCTCTGTCATTCCTTGTAATAACTGAGATGAAGTTTTAAACCTTGCTACAGATGAATCCTTCAGCACCTAGCACAGTGACTTTGCCTAAAATAGCATTCAATAAACAGATGTTTAAGAACACCTGTCTATCCACTGCTGAGATTAAGTAAAAGTATACCCGTATTGGGGCACCTGTTTAAAGTGTCAGTTGTTTAAGCGTCTGCCTTCGGCTCACGTCATGATCCCAGGATCCTGGGATCGAGCCCCACGTTGGGCTCCCTGCTAGGCTGGGAGTCTTCTTGTCCCTCTCCCTCTGCCCTGCTCATGCTCTTTGTCTCTCTCAAGTAAATAAACGAAATCTTAAAGAAAAAAAAAAAAGGAATACCCGTATTGCCAATGACCTCCTTATCATAAGCCTCTTTAGATATTTTTTCCCCTAATTACCCTCTCATTGCTTTTAATACTACAAATATACTGTATGTATGTACATATTGTGGTCTACTGTAATATTTAACCCCTCTCTAAACATCTGGAAGCAATTTTACTCCCTTGGGGGAATATCACCCCCTCTGAGAATGTGCACTCTAGCAGTAACCATCCTACTGAATTTAACCATTCGCTCTCTTTTTTCTTTTAAATATTATTACTACGTATGATATATCTCAAAATGATATTATTTTCTTGGGTATTTTTGAACTCTAAATGGCATCTTAGTGTGTTTGTATTCTTTTGTAACTTGCTTTTTCGTCAACATCGTATTTGTAAGTCTCATGCATATTAATGCATATACCTACAAATCTTTCAATTTTACTGCTGTATAGTAATCCATTATTCATCCTACTGTGGATAGCTGGTTCTAGCTTGTTCAAATCTTATAAAGAAAGTTGTTATGAACATTTTTCCACAAGTGTCCTGATACACATGTACGAGAGTTTCTCTAGGATAATTTCTTAGGAGTGGAACTGCTGGGCCACAAGCTGAGTGCATCTTTAGATGGACTAGATAATGTCAAATGATTACAAACTGGATATACCACTCTGTACTCCCCAGGGCGGTCTATGACTTTCTGCTAATCCATATTCTCACCAATACTCAGTCCTGCCTATATTTTTGTCAATCTTATAGGTATAAAATAGAATCTCGTGTTGATTTTAAATTCTATTTCTTTGATTAATAATGAGGATAAGCATCTGTATTAGTTTCCTGGGGCTGCCAGAACAAAGTAACACAGACTGGTTGGCTTAAACAACAAATCTAACTCCTCCCAGTTCCGGAGACTAGAAATCCAAGATTGAGGTGTTGGCAGAATTGGTTTCTTCTGAGGGCCTCTTTCCTCGACTTGTAGATGGCCATCTTTTTCTAGTGTCTTCACATGGTCTTCCTTCTGTGTCTGTTTGTGCCCTAATCTCCTCTTATAAGGACACCAGTCACATTGGATCAGACCCTACCCATATGACTTCATTTTACCTTAATAACCTCTTTATTTTTTTTTTATTTTTTTAAAAGATTTTATTTATTTATTTGACAGACATAGAGACAGCCAGCGAGAGAGGGAACACAAGCAGGGGGAGTGGGAGAGAAGAAGCAGGTTCACAGCAGAGGAGCCTGATGTGGGGCTCGATCCCATAATGCCAGGATCACGCCGAGCCGAAGGCAGACGCTTAACCGCTGTGCCACCCAGGCGCCCCCTTAATAACCTCTTTAAAGGCCCTGTCTCCAAATAAAGTCACCATCTGAGGTAATCGGGATTAGGACTTCAACATATGAATTTTAGGGGGACACAATTCAGTCCACAGCAGCATCTTTTTATATGGTATGGCTATCAATATATTTTATTCTATGGCATGTATGTTGTATGATATATCAGCAGTTCACTCCTTTTTATGGATAAATAGTGTTCCATTGTATAGATATACCATATTTTATTTATCCAATCATCAGTTGATGGATATTCAGGTTTCCACTTATTGGCTATTATGAATAATGCTGCTTTCAACACCTATGTATGATTTTTTTGTTTTAATACCTGTTGTCAATTTTCTTGAAGTGAAAGTGGAGTCATATGGTGGCTCTAAGTTTCACTTTTTGAGAAATTGTTTTCCATAGTGGCTGCACTATTTTACATTCCTATCAACAATGCTTGAGGATTCTAATTTCTCCACATCTTCGCTAACACTTGTTTGTTACTTTCTCTGTGCGTCTGGTTTTTTAAAATTATTAAAGCCATCCCGGTGGGTAAAAATTGGTATTTCATTGTGATTTTGATCTCCATTTCTCTAACGACAAATGATGTTCAACATCTTTTTATGTGCTGATTGCCCATTTGTATATCTTCTTCTTTTTTTTAAGATTTATTTATTATTTGAGAGAGAGAGAGAGAGCAAGTGAGCAGGGGGAGGGGCAGAGGGAGAGGGAGAGAATCTCAAGCAGACTCCCTGTTGAAAGCCGAGCCCAAGATAGGGCTCTATCTCAATCTCCCATAAGATAGTGAAATTGGGTCATTTTGTCTTTTTGTTGAGTTTTAAGAATTCTTTATATATTCTAGATATTAAAACCTTATTAGACAATGATTGTAAATAATTTTAAATAATAAACAGTAAATAGTAAATAATTACAATAAATAATTTTCCCCTCCTATGGGCTGTCCTTTCCATATTCTTGATAGTGTTCTTTGATACACAAAAGCTTTTAATTTGAAGAAGTCCACTTATCTATTTTTTCTTTGGTTGCTTGTGCTTTAATATTAGAACTAAAAACATATTGCCAAATCCAAGGCCATAAAGATTTACCTTTATGTTTTCTTCTATTGCTTTAGGTCACTTACTCATTTTGAGTTAATTTTTTTCCTTTCTCTAAGATTTTATTTATTTAGTTGACAGAGAGAGAGAGAGAGAGAGAGTGCGTGCGCATAAGCAGGGGGAGCAGCAGGCAGAGGGAGAAGAAGAAGCAGGCTCCCCGCTGAGCAGAGAGCCCAATGTGGGACTTGATCCCAGGCTCCTGGGATCATGACCTGAGCCGAAGGCAGATGCTTAACTGACTGAGCCACCCAAGCAGCCCTTGAGTTAATTTTTGTATTTGGAGTGAGGCAGGGGGTCAACTTCATTCTTTTGCATGTGGTTACACCTTTTGTTGAAAAGACTATTCTTTCTTCACTAAATGGCCTTGGCAACCTTGCTGAACATCAATTGGCCATAAATGTTTGGGCTTATTTCTGGACTCTCAATTCTATTTCATTGGTCTATATGTCTATTCTTATGCTAGTATCACACTATTTTGATTAACTTTGCAGTAAGTTTTGAAATTGGAAGTATGAGTCCTTCAACTTTGTTTTTTCTTTTCAATGTTGTTTTTGGGCTATTGAGGGCCCCTTAGAGTTCCGTATGAATTCGGAGGACTGATTTTTCCATTTCTGCAAAAAAAGCCATTGGAACTTTGATAGGGAATGACAATCTGTAGAATGCTTTGGGGAATACTGAAATATTAGTAATATGAAATCTTTCAATCCATAAATATTTATTACTTCCATTTATTTAGGTCCTCTTAAATTTCTTTCAGCAATGTTTTGTAGTTTCTCAATGCACAAGTCTTTCAATCCCTTATTTAAATTTATTCTTGGTATTATTCAGATATTATTACAGTTGGAATTGTTTTCTTAATTTTCTTTTGGTTTATTCATTGATGGAGTATAGAAACACAACTGATTTTCATGTTTTGATCTTAAGTCTGTAACTTTTGCTGAATTCATTTATTAGCGCTAGTACATTTTTTGTGGTTTCTATAGTATTTTCTATTTATGTCATCTGCAAATGCAGGTAATTTTACTTCTTCCCTTTTAATTCGGATGCCTTCTGTTTTTTCTTTTCTTTTTTTTTTAAAGTTTTTACTCATTTGTTTCAGAGAGCGAGAGAGCGTGCTCAAGCAAGCACAAGCAGGGGTGGGGGGAGGGGCAGAGTGAGATGGAGAAACAGACTCCCTGATGCAGGGCTCAATCCCAGGACCCTGCAATCATGACCTGAGCTAAAGTTAGACGATAAACCAACTAGCCATCCAGGCACCCCATTTTTTTTTTTCCTTGATTAACTGATCTGACTAGGAATTCCAGTACAGTGGGGAAAATGGGCATCTTTGTCTTGTTTCTTATCTCAGGAGGGAAAGCTTTCAGATTTTTACCACTGAGCACGATGCAAACTGTAGGTTTTTCATAAATGCCTTTTATCTGTTAAAGTTCCCTTCTATTCCTAATTTATGTTTTTATCATAAAAGAATGTTTAATTTTGTCAAATGTTTTTCCTTTGTCTTTTCCCCCCCTGTGTTTTTTGAGATGATCATGTAGTTTTCCCCTTCATTTTATTAAGTTTACTTTTTCGCTTAGTCTTCGAAGTATTAAGAATGGCAATAATAGACGATTTAATTTCCCAGGAAATACAGAATAACAGTTTTATTTTCTGAATTGTTTGCAGAGCTATGTTACTAATTAGTAGGAGTTTCCTTCAGCAGACAGAAAGCAAGCACACATGAACAAACTATGAAGAGCAGCAGAATTACCTTTGGAGTTACTATCCTAGAGAAAATATTTATGACAACATCTGCTTCAGTTACATATAAAAAGCATTTCATAAAATATTAAGGAGAAAAGCAAGCTTCATAAATAATTAAAATTAAACGAAAGCTCCTAGGGCCAGGTGTTTCACTTTAGGCGATGAAAGATATAGAGAGCACTGTAACAGCTACAGTGTGTCAGTACGGATTATCCCAAAGTATCTTTGAGAATATGTACAGTTATGATTTAGATATGGTGGGGAGGGGAGAATAAACTCCTTCCCCAAGAAGACAAAGTAATAATGGTGTAGAATAAAAACCTAAAGAGTTTCAAACTTCTCTTTGGGTTATCAGATCACTGCATTTCTTCTAGCAGTGTAATAAGAATAGTGTAACAAGCTCTTTGTAACAGAAAAGCACATGGCATAAAACTTGGAGTTATGAGCGCTCCTGGTATTTGGAACAAAAGGGCTCATCTCCCCTAGTTACATCATTCTTACTTTCAATCTAAACAGAAGAGCATCTCATTTGTACTTCATCCCTGGGGAGCAAGATATTCATATGAGTGACTGCAGAGGAAAATGAAAGCTTATCTCTTTATGTGTCCAAATCAGTTTATACATTTTAAATTTATTTTTATGGAAATAATGCAAGTTAGAGAGATAACACAGTATAGTAGTAGAGCCTGGAAAATGCTACGTGTGAGTGAGTGTGCAACCTCGGGCAGCCACATAAACTTCTTGAGTCTGTTTTCCTCTCTATATAATGGGCATGATAATACCAACCTTAGAGGATGTGCTAAAAACGCCTAGAAAATTGAGTGCTGTGTAAAATATTAGTTATTTTTAAAGACTATATACTTACCTGCTTTATAAACTAAAGGTAGTGTATCCAATCTAACTTATTCTCAGAAAAAGAGATTTCAGACAATTTTGTCCAAGGGGACAATCTCCTTGATAAAATTAGAATGTAATAAAATAAAAACAAAATATAATTTCTAATAAAATTAGAAATGAAAAACGTTACCCTACTACATACTCCCACTGAATGAAAACTGGGAAAACCCACTTTTTAAATAATTCATGGGCTAACAAGGGGGAAGAAGGCAGAAACAACAAATAGCCCTACATATATAATGCAGTTAAAGTAGAAAAAGAAAATTTTTAGTTTTAGATGGATTTACCTGAAAACAAGAAAGACTAAAACAGGATCTAATACAAAAAGAAGCCTGAAAAATAATAAGCACATAAGCTGTAATAAAGTAGAAGGAAATAATAAATATAAAGGCAGAAATTAAGGAAAGAAACAACAACATGGAGGAGTAAAACAAAACCCGGCTCTTAGAAGAGATTAATCAAATAGACTGGTAAATCTGATCCACATGAGAGAAAGCACACACAATACCGGAAATGAAAAAGGAGACAACTGCAGAGGCATACAAGTTTATACACAAACATATACCGTCAACTTTGATAAATGAAATGGACAACTGTCTAGGAAAGTATAAGTTATCAAAATGTACTAAAAAAGGAACAGAAACCTTGAATGGATCAAAAATATAAATAATTTGATCACTAGTCAAAAATCAACCACTCCATAAATGGAACAAAGCCAAGATCTTTTTATAGACTCTTTCCCCTAATATTCTCTTATGGAAAATGTTAAATGTACATACATTAAAATAAAAAGACTTGTATGGAAACACCCATATACACACTACCTAGATTCTTCAATTAACATTTTTCTTTTCTCTCTCTTTTTTTTTAAGATTTTATTTACTTGTTTGAGGGGCGCCTGGGTGGCTCAGTCGTTAAGCATCTGCCTTCGGCTCAGGGCGTGATCCCAGGGTCCTGGGATCGAGCCCTGCATCGGGCTCCCTGCTCCGCTGGGAGCCTGCTTCTTCCTCTCCCACTCCCCCTGCTTGTGTTCCCTCTCTCGCTGGCTGTCTCTCTCTCTGTCAAATAAATAAATAAAATCAAAAAAAAAAAAAAGATTTTATTTACTTGTTTGGGGGGGGGCATGTGGGCACATGAGCAGGGGGAGGGACAGAGGGAGAGGGAGAAGCAGACTCCCTGCTGAGCATGGAGCTCAACTCAGGGCTGGATCCCAGGAGTCTGGGATTATGACCTGAGCTGAAGGCAGACACTTAACCGACCAAGCCACACAGGTACCCCCAATTAACATTTTTTTTTACATTTGCTTTCACAAAACTATCCATCTTTCTGCCTATCCTTCTTTCCATACAGCAATCCTTTTACACCTTGTATTAGGTTCTGGAGAGTAAAAATAAAGGAAAATAGAAGTATGACAGGATTTCAAAGCACCAGACTAGTGGTCTTTATATTTCCATATCAACTTTATATTTTAAAATGTTTTTCTAAAAATAGAATTATAGCTATGGTACACTGAAAACAACAATACATACATAATGAGGTGTTCAGGAAGGAGAGTCTATGGCTCTTTCCTTAAGAAACCCTGATTCTTTTCCAAACAATATCTTAAGGTATTAGCCAGTTCCTGCTTCCCCTGCCAAAAAAAGAGGCCTGAACTGGATCTTTAAAAATAGCCGTTATAAAATGAATATATTTTTACAAATGCATGCAGTCAGGAAATATTTGCTATGCATTTATCAGAATAAAAATAACATTACTAATCACGAGAACAATTTATCTTCAAAAGGACAGTTTTTCTGCTGCAAAAAATTTTAATCTGTCAGATCCTCAAGAATTCAAACAATTTGGTTTGTTTTCTCTGCACACAGTGTGAACATGTCCGTAAAGCTGCTGGATCTCAACACTTTTGAATAAAAAGATTACTATCAAAGAATGACAGCATATAGAAGGTTAGTTTTTAAAAAAACAAGATTGAGTATTCATTTCTTTAACAATTATAAAATCTTTTTGCTACTTTCCTTTCTGTGCCCTTTTAATATTCTTTGTACTGAGACATGACCTTGTTGTTCCCCCATATGAATGAGTTGAGTGAATTCAAAATTTATTTTGAGTGGAAGGTAAAACTCTTTAAATCATTTCTTCTCAAAAGCAACATACATGGCAGCAGACTCATGTCGTGATCTAGACTGTATCATCATCTCCCTTTTTTCCCCTTTGTGCCAACTCATCAAGAAGAAGAGAACACCCTCCAACTTTGTTAGAAGGAACACTGTTTCCAGGAAATTTGCCCTGTAAAGCATTCTTCTAATGTGTTGGTACCTTCATTTTGTTTATATACAAAAACATTTTAGATTCTGAAATGGATAACATCACATATTTCACTAAAGGTAACTTACCTTGCTGGAGGTTTCTAATAAAAACTGGAATGTGTTCTGCACAGCTTGGCATGTCTCTAGCTCAGTCCGGCTGAAGGCTATTAAATAATCCTTCAGGTGATCATACACATTTCCATCAAGAGCCTGTAAGAGAGTAAACAAAAGCAAAAAAATTATGACAAAGCTCTGATACAAAATGCTTAGTGTTCATAAGGTAAATTTAGTTTAATCCATTAATAATGAATGGACAAAAGATAAAGATTGTTATGTATGCATACATGTAAACAGTAAACAATTACCTGGGAAAATGTTGAATCTTTCTAATAAATAGGAACTAAAAAAGAGAAAATCCAATATTGGTAGAACTGTGGGAACGGAACAAAACTTGGAGACAAAGTGGCTAGGTTCTGATCTTTGTCTGTCTGTTTATTAACTATGTCAACCACTGTAGTCACTTTACAACAGAGTAGGTGTGGGAGTTGAATGAAACAATGGATGTGAAAGGATCCAGGCACAGTGCCTGAAACAGAGTAGATGTGCAAACATTAATCTCCATTTTTTTAAAGATTTTATTTATTTCACAGAGAGAGAGTGAGAAAGCACAAGCAGGGGGAATGGCCGAGGGAGTGAGAGAAGCAGGAGCCTGACACGGAGCTCCATCCCAGGACCCCAGGATCATGACCTGAGCCGAAGGCAGATACTTAACCGACTGAGCTACCCAGGAAACCCTAATCTCCTTTTTTCCTCATCCACTGTTTAGGATTATAAGTTAGTATATTCTTACTATAGAACAGTCAGCGAAAAAAACACAATAGAGATAGTTTTTAAAAAGTGACTTGGAAGTAAAGTTTTGGGGAAGAAATAACAATGAAATGTCTCTAAGGAGTTTTAAAAATTCTTTGTTTAAGCATTTAAGAGTAGGACTCACTGAAATTGAAAGAAAAAAAAGAAAATCACCATTTGAAAAATAATCAAGCTATGATATATATATAATGACTAAAATATATATGCCAACAGAAACAGTGGTAACTATAGTTGCAAAAGCATGTATAAATAATGTTAAGCTACAAAAAAGTAGAACAAATAGCATATATTAGCAACAACTATGGGCAAAATAAATCTATAATAATAATAATAATCAAAAAAGGTTCTGGACTTTTGCCAATCAATGGAGACCTTAAAAATTGAGGTAAAATTTGTACGACATAAAATCCACCATTTTAGCTATTTTTTTTTTTTACGATTTTATTTTTATTTATTTGACAGAGAGAGAGACAGCCAGCGAGAGAGGGAACACAAACAGGGGGAGTAGGAGAGGAAGAAGCAGGCTCCCAGCAGAGCAGGGAGCCCAATGCAGGGTCAATCCCAGGCCCTTGGGATCACGCCCTGAGCTGAAGGCAGATGCTTAACGACTGAGCCACCCAGGTGCCCCTAAAGTATATTATTCAGTGGCTTTCAGTACATTCACGGTGTTGTATAACCACCACTACTATCTAATTCCAGCACATTTGCACTGCCCCAAAAGAAGTCCCATATCCATTAGATGGTGACTCCCATGCCCCCCCTTCCCTCCACCTCTGGCAACCATTAATCTTTCTATCTCTATGGATTCGCCTAGACATTTCATATAAATAGAATCACAGAACATGTGTCCTTTTGTGTCTGACTCTGTCAGGTAGCATAATGTTTTCAAAGTTCATCAATGCATTAAGAGTTCATTTCTTTTATGGCCAAATAATATTCCCTTGTATGGATATACCACATTTTGTTTATCCATTCATTGGCTGATGGCCATTTGGGTTGTTTCCACTCTTTGGTCATTATGGATAATGGTGCTATGAACATTTATGTACAAGTTTTTGTATGAACATCTGTTTCCAATTTTCTTGGGTATATGCCTAGTAGTGGAATTGCTGGGTCCTATGGTAATTCCATGTCCAACTATTTGAGGAACTGCCAAACTTTTCCACAGTGGCTGCACCATTTTACATCCCCATTAGCAATGTATGAAGGTTCTAATTTCTCTACATCTTCTTCAACACTTGTTATTCTCTGTTTGTTTTTTAAAATTATTCAAGCCATCTTAGCAGTATCTCATTGTGGCTTTCACTTGCATTTATCTAATGACTAATAATGTTGAGTATCTTTTCATATGCTTATTGGCTATCTGTATATCGTCCTTGGAGAAATGTCTATTCAAGTCCTTCCCTCATTTTTAAATTGGGTTGTTTGTCTTTTGGTTGTGGAACTGTAAGAGTTCTTCATATATTTGGATACATATATTTTATGAAATGTATGACTTCCAAATGTTCTCCTATTTTGTGGGCCATTTTTTCACTTTCCCAATAATGTCCTTTGATGCACAAAAGTTCTTATTTTAATGAAGTCTAATTTAGCTATTTTTCTTTTGTTGCTTATGTTCTGGTATCATATCTAAGAATCCTCAATGGAGGTTTTACAGCAGATAAATTCTTTGTACATCTTACGTCTGGCTAGTCCATTAAACATTTACTACAAAACTGATTTTTAAAAAGATTTATCTATTTATTAGAGAGAGAGAAAAAGTGAGAATGCATGCGAGCAGGGGAAGTGTCAGAGGGAGAGAATATCCAAGCACACTCTGCTGAGCGCGGAGCCCCACGCGGGGCTCAATCCCACGACCCTGAGATTGTGACCTGAGCCGAAACCTAAAGTCAGACGCTTAACTGATTGAGCCACCCAGGCATCCCTATAAAACTGATTTTTAAAAAATACACACATTCTATCCCCAAAGCACAGAATAACGCTGCACGTTCTAGAGTGCTTACACCACCAGATGGCACCATCAAGCACTTTAAATATAGGCAGTATAAATTCCTTTCCATGTAGTTATGCAACATCCCCAGTGAGACTGCTGGTGTTGTCTGAATAAGAATTCCTAACTTAGGACATGCTTTTCATGAACTTGTTAAAAAAGAAACATATAAATTCTTCTAATATGGTTTTGTCTTAGAAATGCTCTTGGTAGATGGTCTTAACCTCATATTTGCAGGAAACAACTGGGGCATTTCATTTAAACGCAGCAAATAGGAAAAAAAAAAAAATCCACACAGCAAATGGCAATATAGGCATCATGAGCTCCTAGCCTCCAAATTTCTTTTTTTTTTTTTTTTAATGATTTTTTATTATATAATGTTAGTCACCATACAGTACATCCCCGGTTTCCGATGTAAGGCTCGATGATTCATTAGTTGTGTATAACACCCAGTGCACCATGCAATACGTGCCCTCCTTACTACCCATCACCGGTCTATCCCATTCCCCCACCCCCCTCCCCTCTGAAGTCCTCAGTTTGTTTCTCATAGTCCATAGTCTCTCATGTTTCATTCCCCCTTCTGATTACCCCCCCCCTTTCTTTATCCCTTTCTTCCCCTACTGATCATCCTAGTTCTTATGTTCCATAGATGAGAGAAATCATATGATAGTTGTCTTTCTCTGCTTGACTTATTTCACTTAGCATTATCTCCTCCAGTGCCGTCCATGTTGTAGCAAATGTTGAGAACTCGTTCCTTCTGATAGCTGAGTAATATTCCATTGTATATATGGACCACAACTTCTTAATCCAGTCATCTGTTGAAGGGCATCTCGGCTCCTTCCACGATTTAGCTATTGTGGACATTGCTGCTATGAACATTGGGGTGCATATCTAGCCTCCAAATTTCTGATTCAGTAGGCTGGGATGGGGGGTGGGGGGCTGAGAATGTATATTTTCTAACGACTTGCTGCTGGTCTGGGGACCATACTTTGAGAATCTCTGGACTGAATAGCTATTTTAGCTGATTAGGTTGAGCATTTATGTAGACTTAGATCCTGGTGACCCTGGAGGAGGGAGAATGGCTAGAGCAGAGAAGTCTACTGTCCTGAACAGGGTCAACAGCCCCAATACAGCAGGTAGGCAGATTAGCAGCTCTCTTCACCAGAAGCATGCTAACACCAGAATTAGAGGCAGCATGATGTAGCATGGGAAAGGACTTGAGTTCTGAAGTAAGTTGGACATGGGTTAGAAGGCCAGCACTGTTACTCATTTCCTCATTTTGATGGTTTTCTCATTGGTAATTAGGGAAAGTGGGAATACCATATGCTCCACAGGCACATCGTGAAGATTAAACAAAGGAAGTGGCACAATGTTAATCTCCTTTCTTGCCTTCCTTAAAACTCTTCACTGGAATGGTCATATATTGGTAACTGTTAAAGCTGGGTAATGTGTACTTTGGGGTCATTATATAACTCTTTTATTGCAGTATATTGGGAATTTTCCATAAAATATAAAAAGAAAGCCTGAATATCAGATCAGGAAAAAAAGTGATGCCATAATTTTTCTTCCCCAATGGCTCCCACTGTATTTTTTGAAAAGCCAAAATTCTTTAACTGAAATCTATGGCCCTTTATGATCTAGTCCCAAACTACCTCTTGTTTTGTTTTTAATTTTATTTATTTGTCCGAGACAACTCAAGTAGGGGGAGCGGCAGGCAGAGCAGGCAGAGCAGGCAGAACAGGCAGAGGAAGAAGCAGGCTCCTGGGGTCATGACCTGAGCCAAAGGCAACTGCTTAACCAACTGAGCCACCCAGGTGTCCCTCCAAACTGCTCTTGTTAGCACCATCTCTCCTCACTGTTGTCTGAATTGCACTCTACATCCCAACCACACTGAGCCATTTTAGAAAAATGACATTCACTTTCATGTTTCCAATTAAGTTATTTTCTTGGCTTAGAATGTCCCCCCCGCCCAACTTCTCTTCATTCAAATAGTAATAATGATGGCTGACACAGGCAGCTAACATTTACTAATGACATTTGACCTAAAGTAGGTGATCCCTGGGATGGAAGCTGAGTCCAAAATAGCCTATTCTTTACCACCAAATGGCTATTCTTCCTACCAAACACAGAAGTCTATCTTCAGTGGAAGAGATTTACACCAACTCACAAGGAAAAGCAGGGACGTCACTTAATCACTGACCTCTACCTCTGAAACCAATAACACATTATATGTTAATTGATTGAATTTAAATTTAAAAAATGGAAAAAAAAGAAATAAAATAGCCAAGGCATAAGAATTTTTACTGCAAGGATTTTACATATTCATGGTAGCAAAAAGAAAAAAACAACAATCATCAGTGTTGTTCAATAATTATATAGATCTGAATTTACTGAGAAAAGTAGCTATTATGTTTAAATTCAAGTTGTATAAATTATAAAAAATGTGCATAAATGTGTATAAGAACCTTTATTGCAAATATTTATAGTAATAAACCATGTCTATAAGTTTATTTTATTATTTTTTAAAGATTTTATTTATTTATTTGATAGAGAGAGAGAGACAGCCAGCGAGAGAGGGAACACAAGCAGGGGGAGTGGGAGAGGAAGAAGCAGGCTCCCAGCAGAGGAGCCTGATGTGGGGCTCGATCCCAGGACTCTGGGATCACACCCTGAGCCGAAGGCAGAGGCTTAACGACTGAGCTACCCAGGCGCCCCCGCAGCTACATGTACATCTTGAAAACTGAAAGTAAGTTAAGAACTACTTAGAGCTTTCAATAAATGGTAAATGTGTCACAACTGTAATAGCTGACGAGGGCATGCATGCTGAAGATCCATCTGAGCCCTGTCTAGCATTTAATGAGCAAGGCACAAGAATGTTCTAAGTACACTTGGTTGTTCATTTTCAAATAAGCAGATGTGTACAAACTTCAATTAATACAGAGAGCTGTGTGAAGAGTCACAAATTTTGTAATGGTAATTACAATGATAAACTAGAATTCATGTATTTGCTCAGAAATGGCAGGAGAGGCATTCTTTCAATGTTTATACAAATATAAGTTAATCTGGTAGTGTGAGCTCCTTGGTGGTCTCTGCTATGCAAAAATTCGGTAGGTAATCCAACCAAATATGTATTTTAAATATAGTCGAAGTTCAAAAAAATTACTTGATACAAATTGCTGAGGGAAGAAGTCTGTAATGTCTAAATTGAGAAACCATAGGCCTTTGATCAGCCACATGTTTTAAAGGTCTAGCAGTCTTTCAATTTGAAAAACTGAATTTAAATTAAGCATCCATGTTCTTTTCTGTTACCATGTTCCTTATATATTATTAACCCTGCCTCTTCACTCATTTGATCAACTTGATCTCTAAAATCAGTTGAGTTTGGAACCCAAACTCATAATAGTAAATACATTTCAAAATAGTAAAACAAAACCCAAAAAAACTGGGATGTCCTAAAGACAAATTCGGACCTTTAAAATACTTGGGATATTCCACAGGAAAAAAATTTTTTTTTTTTTTTTTACAAGAAAGTATAAATTCCCTGGAACTTGCTTAAAGAGGAAAATTATGCTGAATTAGGAGTTAGGAGAAAGAAAATGTGTCATTTTTCTAAGCATCTGATGCAATGTCCCTTATAGTGAGAACTTTAAACAGTGGCCTCCTTATTTAGATCCAGGAAGGGCACAGATTCTGTAGTCACACAGTTATGTTGAAATCTCTTGAGTTTCCTTAATGCAGCCCTAGAAGAGCAAATTCCTTTCTAAGAGCAATGGGCAGTCTAAAATAGTCTCTGGTAACAGTCAAGGATATAAATACCAAGATGATGATAAATATGATCTCTTAAAATTAAATCATGAAATTCTATAGTCCTCCTTTGCTGATGGAAGAGAACAATGGACGGCCTGCCCGCATCCGCTTATCTTTCTGAGAAGACCCCAGCTGTATATAACCAGAGTCAGAGAAAGTAGATTTTTACAAATTTAGAGAGATGAAAGAAGTCACGGGAATGGAAGGTATAGCACAGGGAATACAGTCAATGGTCTCGTAATCATGTCGTGTGATGACATGTAGCAGCTACTCTCGCGGTGAGCACGGCACACACACACAGAGTTGGCCAACCAACATGCTGCACACCTGAAAATGATGTAACGTTGTGTCAACCACACTTCAATAAAAAAAATAAAAAATTAAAATTAAAATTAAAAAAAGAGATAAAAGCAAGTACTGGGCTACATCTGTATCCTTGTAAATATTTTAACACATGGATGAATATGTCAATTGATACAAAGTAAAATTAGAAACAGATCACCCAGGTTGTTTTGTTTAAAAGCACTGAGCTACTTCAGGTTCTGTGAAAGAGGAAACAAATAAGAAAGTTCCCATCTGTGAGTTACAAAACTCCAGGAAAGGAAAATTCAATACTGCTTTTCTTTAACATCTGTGTTGTCCTGCTGAGTTATTTACTAGCATGCATAACTGGTTGTGAGTGTGCTAAAACCAAACCAAAATTTAGGTTGCAACGCAAAAGCAGCACGGTCCAACAGAAAGCTTTGAACCATACACACTTGCATTCAAATCCAGCTCTCCCACTACTAAAAATATTACTCTAGGAAAACACTGAAACTTCCTGAGCTTTAAGCTCCTGATCTGAAGTCGAAAGAGTAAAATACTTGTAAAACATGGATATTAAAATAATAAAGCTTAACCATTTCTATGTTTTACCCAGGATTTTCATCTATTTCCTTTATAGGACCTATAGTAGGGATTTTTGTGACAGACTTGGTTTTGAGTTTTGATTCTATCATGTAAACATTATAACCTCTCAGGGCCTCAGTTTCTCCATTTAAAAAATAAAGAGATAATAATAGTATCTTCTCATGAAATCTGTAAAACAGGCATTTGGGTAACATTCTAATTCCCTTGATGTTTTTTTATTACATATTTTTTGGAGTTATTTTCGTAGTGGTTACCTGGAAATTACAACTAACATCTTAATTTAAAGCAAACTGGTTTGGATTAATGCGAACTTAATTCCAACAGCATACAAACTCTGGTCCTACATAGCTCTACTCTCTCCCTCCTCTGTGCCATTGCTGTCATAAAATAGATCTTTACACATTATAAGTCCACTGACAGCATTTTATGATTACTGCTTTATGTGTTATCTTTTAAATCAGACTTTAAATATACAATTCCTTTCTCAGATTGGTCAATCTTAATTGTCTGACCTTAAATTCATGGATTTTTTTTCTTCTGCCAGCTCACGTTTGCTGCTGAACCCAACTAGAGTATTTTTATTTCTGTTATTGTACTTTTCAACACCAGAATTTCTATTTGGTTTCTTTTTATAATTTCTCTTTGTTGATATTCTCTCTTTGGTGGGACATTATTCTCATACTTTCCTTTAGTTCTTTGGCCTTATGGTTTCCTTTAGCTCTTTGTACATATTAAAAAGAGATGATTTAAAATCTTTGTCTAAAAAAAATAAAATCTTTGTCTAGAAAGTCCAATATATGTGCTTCTTTGGGGTCAGTTTTTATTGACTCCTTTTAGTCCTCTGTAACAGCTATACTTTCTTTTCTTTGCATGTCTCATAATTTTTAAAGAACTGGACATTTAAAGTAATGTAATGTGGCAATTCTGGAAATCCCCAGAATTTATTGTTGTTGTTGTTGCTGCTGTTTATTTTTAAAGATTTTATTTATGAGAGAGAAAGAGAGAGAGAGTGCACGACTGGGAGGATGCTGACGGGAGCTAAAATCAAGAGTCAGATGCTTAACTGACTGAACCACCCAGGTGCCCTTGCTGTTTGTTTATTTAGTGGCCATGTTTCTATCTCAGTGTTCCAGGGAATCCAGAATTTTGCAAGAAGCTTTACAGATTCCACAAATACTTGAATTGGAAATTTTAACATACATCATTCTGACCATTTTTAAATACACATGAACTGATATTTAGTCCATCAGCCATACATTATTTTCCATGTTACTCTACTGCTAATCATTCATCTTCATTTCTAACAAACCCACTAGAATCAACAATCACGTAAAACGTGGTAAAGGTGAGTGACATACCCAGGCAAATTTAAAGCAGTGCGTGCCAAGAGATTCAATCCAAGATCTACTGGCTTGAGTATACTGCTTTAGGAAATCTCTTGCCCTTGTCCCAATCCCAGTAGCCTTAAATCTCTTTTGTTTCTCACATATACTCAATACAATACACAAAACTAATTAGAGCAGTTTTCCTTAAAGTGAAGGCAGAGTATTTAATCACATAATCCTTGCAGTTTACAAATTCTTTGTGAGAATTTAAATTTGTTCTCATTTTAATTAATAATTTTTAAATGATATAATTTAATCCTGGATAACTGGGGAAACTATGGGGTTTCTGTGCTTATGCTTATGTCTATGATCAATGTGTTGAGCAGTTTTACTCCAATGGTCCTAGGTTAATGAGAATAGATCTTGAACTTAATCTGACCTTGAACTTAAAATGTAAATGACATAGTTGCAACACGTGGAGGTCAAATGACATCAGTGAATGTTATATTAACAAAGCAAAAAGGGTGATGAGAGAAAAAGAGGCATTATAGGCATATGGTAGAACAGGCACTGAGAATTCAAAACAAGACAGTATCATAATTCACATTTCAAGTGGCAATTTAGGTTCCACTAATCTTTATCAGCTATCATATTTAATTATTTTCAGTCTGAATTTTACTGATTTATAGATTTGTTTGCATTTAAACAGTAACTGTTTTGGTTTTATACTTACATAAAAACTATAAGCATAAGTTTTTACCTAGAAGAGCTGGAGGGCCAACAGGCCTGCTGGAGGAAACCAAAAGACTTCTGGAAGAAACTATTACCGAAGTTCAGCTCTTTAGGTATATAAACCAGAAAAACATAGATATCAGACAGTAAACAAGACTGCTGCAAACATAAGAATTTTTGGCATTCCAATTTAGATCTAGAATTTCCCCATGTTGATCTTTTGGCTATGGTATTTAAGTAGCATCTTTTGTGTGCACTTTTGACATGGAAGTATTGAAATGCCAGAAAGTATTTAGCATGAAGAGCATAAAGCTTTAGTTTTGGTTCAGGCGGTACTATCCTTGATGCAGGCAATATCAAAGTCCCTTACACTGAAATTCTGGAGAAGAGTTAATATGTATTTTTTGGATATATGGGACCACTAATAGAAAGGAAACAGTGTGATGGCCTTAGATGTTTCCATTATTCCCTTCCAAACTATAATTGGTGGGTGTAACAAATACGGTCTGATCTTTACAGCCCCAAGACAGCCTCTGACTAGAACAATCTTAGATGTATGATATACTCATATGTGACAGCTGAATTTCTTTGCACCTGAATTTTCTTTCTTTTTTTCTTTTTTAAGATTTTATTTATTTGGGGCGCCTGGGTGGCTCAGTCATTAAGCGTCTGCCTTCGGCCAGGTGTGATCCCAGGGTCCTGGGATCGAGGTCCGCATCGGGCTCCCTGCTCTGCTGGGACCATGCTTCTTCCTCTCCCACTCCCCCTGCTTGTGTTTCTTCTCTCGCAGGCTGTCTCTCTCTCTCTCTCTGTCAAATAAATAAAATCTTTAAAAAAAAAATATTTATTTATTTGAATGAGAGAGAGAGAGAGAGAGCATGAATGGGGAGGAGAGGGAGAAGCAGGCTCCCCACAAACAGGGAGCCCGACATGGGGCTCGATCCCAGGACCCTGGGATCATGACCTGAGCTGAAGGCAGACGCTCCACCCACTGAGCCACTTGGGCGCCCCGCACCTGAATTTTCTATGCAAGATGGAATACTATGACAAAAAGGAACCTGTGATAAGCATAATAACAAAGTGATTATTCAACAGTTCAATTCAATAAAATATTTATTGAGAACTTACTCTGTGCCAAGAACTATGCCAAGGATTAAATCTGTTTATATGTGGTGTATTTGAACACATAGCCATGAAGAATTTGGCCAAGTGTTAGGGGATGAGCATGTAATAGGTAATTTTAATTACACCAGGTACTCTTAGAAGAGAGCCACCTTGACAAATGTGGAGGTTTAAGGACGATTTTCTGGAGGAAATGATGACTGAATATATTTGAAAGTCCTTAAGAATTACATTTGTCACAATTTTTATTAAGAGAACAGTTCAATTCTTAACTATTAAAATCAGTATTTATCAAAGTTTGCCTAAGACTAATTTATTACTTTGATTATGTGTTCTTCTAATTAATCAATTCAGGTTTTAAAATGGTCTTTTAGTTGCACTTTATGGCAGATTTAAGATTCCAAATATTTTCTAAAACTATAATAAGGATAAGAGCCAAGAAGTTGGGTCTTTACATGTAATGAAAGTGGCCTTTGAGCCAAACATGTCAAGCAGGATATTTTCAAATTTTAATGTAGCCAAATTGTACTTTTTGGGGCATTTAGTTATTCAGAACATCAAAGCTTTCAAGTACAGAGTCTATGAAAAAAGAATTTGGCTTTTCTTCTTATAAACACTCACATGTCCATACTCAATTCCATTCCAGCAAGAACCTCTGCTGTGCTCAGCAGTATCTGAATCACAGAAAAAACATCAGCTGAGGACATTCAGGAAGGAAGGAAGGTCAAGAAAGACAGGATCCATTTCTTAGCAGCAATGACAGTAATTCCCCTTCTAAAAAAGTTACAACCGAACATATTTCTCCCCATTTACCAAGACTGTAATCGTAACAGACTGTGCTTCAAATACCTTTCTAAGTAATGGATTCAAAATTATGAGAGAAAAATTAAGTTTCTACTTTCTTATTCCAAAGTTCAATGGTACTACAAGTTAATTTTCTTTTTTAAAAAGGATGTATTTATTTTAGAGAGTGCACACACACACACACGCACACGCGCAGGTGCACACGACCGGAGTGGGGGGAGCCGGCATGGAGAGGGAGAGAATCTCAAGCAGACTACCTGCTGAGTGCGAAGCCTGATGATATGGGGCTCAATCTCACCACCCTGAGAGCATGACCTGAGCCCAAATCAAGAGCTGGTCGCCTAACCGACTGAACTAACCAGGAGCCCCAAACTTAAATTTTCTTTAAAGAGTTGTGGAGGTTTATTCAGATTTTAAAAGCTGTGTATTTGGTGAAAACATTCCAGTTTCTCTGTTAGATTTGGTCTATTAGAGAAAACTCCCTGGCTTATAGGAAATCTATGATGATAGTGGGTGACTCTTTCTGTAAACAAGCAGTAAAGTCCCAGGGAGCTTCTTCGACATCTGTGGCTTGCTTAGACTGTCTCCTCTGGCAAGAGCTCCTAGTGTTTTGTATGACAGTGCTATAGTCTCTACGTAGAAAGTGCAAACAAAGCCAAATTGAAAAGGCATTTATAGTCTAACACAGATGACTCTTGGCTCTAATTTTACAGAAGCAGGACAAATAAATTTCAGCCCTAAGTGAGAATTAGCTTTTTTGTCATCCTTACCCTTTCAAACTTGTCTTTACCAACATTCTAAGGACTGAAGATCTTACAACATTATTTAAGTAAAACGAAACTTTGTGATGTGTGTGCATTCTGTGCTATCACAAATGCACCACATTTCTGATACTGAAAGGCCTTTTGCGAAGCATGTTAGTTTTTCAGCTGTTATGAACAAATTTGGCCAGATACATGCATGTCTCCAAAATGCAGTTTCCAACTATCATTTTAGTATTAAAGGAAATAATATATGTAATAATGTTAGCATGGTGTGTGGCAAGTAATAGTTAATGAATGAGGCTACTTTTGTATTTTTATTCTCCTTCAAGGCAACAGAGGCCATGTGGATTTTGTTCTCTATTGTTTCTCCAGGAAATGGCACATAGAAAACACCCAGTAAATATGTTAAATTATAAATGAATGAATGGTCTGAAATAAAAATGTCGGCTACCAGTACTGTAGCTCTCATGTCTAAAATAGCATCTACTAGGATATAAGTATGTAATAAATTACACTGGATGTCAGTTTGCTTGGTATAAAATACAAGCTCCAACTCTGTTAATGTATAATTACTATCCTCAGCATTAACTATCTTGCACCTTTAATGATCCATCCTTTTCTTCAGTTTGTAACTGGTCAGAAGAGTGGTTTAAATAGCACAAAATGAAAATGTTCAACTAGTCAAGAAAAAAATTAAAATATTTAATTAAGAATATTATACATTCATCCAAATTGCTGCTCATACAGATATATTTATTTAGTTATAAAATACAGTTTTGATAAGGGTGCAAGGAAATAGGTACTTTCATACACTGCTTTAAGGAGTATAAAATGATATAATCTTTCTGGAAGGTAAGCAGTCTATATGGAAAGTATTAACAAATCTTTGTTTTTGATTGGGGATGAAGTTATAAGAATGTATCTTAAGAAAGTTATCAAAGAGGTGTACAGAGATCTGTATAAAAGAATCTTTACTACAAATTTATGAAAGCAGACAAAGTAGGACAAGAAAATTTATGGCATATTAATAAATTATTATGTGGTCATTAAGTTATTTAATTATTTATTTAGATTTATTTATTTGGGAGAGAGAGAGCGCACATGTGCATGGGCCGGGGAAGTGGCAGAGGGTGAGGGGAAGGGGAAGCAGGAAGCAGACTCCCCATTAAGTGGGGAGCCCCGGGGAGGATGGGCTTCTGATCCCATATCCCAAGATCATGACCTGAGCTGAAACCAAGAGTCAGATGCTTAACTGACTGAGGTACCCAGGTGCCCCTCAAATAATATTTAAAGACAGGAATAGTTCACAATATTTAAAGACAGGAATAGTTCACAATAGTTTTTTATGCAAAAAAAAAAAAAAAAAAGAAAGAAAGAAAGAAAAAGAAAATCACTTATGTAAAAAAATACTAAATCTGAAGCATGTATATATGATACATGCATAGAAAAGATTAGAAAATTACGCCAAAATGACATTAAGAGTAATTTACTGCTGCATAGTAGGGTTATTTTTATTCTAATTTTGTGCTTGGGTTTCTTCATATTTTGCAAATTTTCTTTTGGTAATCTGGTAATCAAACAGATCATATATCTTTTTTAAAATTGAAGAAAAAGGGCTATAACAAACATGTTATAGAACACAATACTCATATTTACATTCATAAACAATATATGTTGACTATGTTTATGATCTGAAAAAATTATTTAAAATGCCTGCCAGTGCGGCGCCTGGGTGGCTCAGTTGGTTAAGCATCTGCCTTAGGCTCAGGTCATGACCCCAGGGTCCTGGGATAGAGAACCCCAGGTGAGGCTCCCTGCTCAGCGGGGAGTCTGCCTCTCCCCTCTCCCTCTGCCCCTCCCCTTGCTTGCGCTGTCTCTCTTTCTCAAATGAATAAAGATCTTTTTTTTTTTTTTTAAAGATTTTATTTATTTATGTGACAGAGAGACAGCCAGCGAGAGAGGGAACACAGCAGGGGGAGTGGGAGAGGAAGAAGCAGGCTCCCAGCGGAGGAGCCTGATGTGGGGCTCGATCCCAGAACGCCTGGATCACGCCCTGAGCCGAAGGCAGACGCTTAACGACTGCGCCCCAAATGAATAAAGATCTTAATAAATAAATAAATAAAACAGAATGTCTGCCAGCTTTTAATGTAACTTTGAACACCCCGTCAGGAGAAATTCAGAAAATACTATAAACCTATTAAAAACTCACAGCTAAAAAATATGAAGTTGTAGTTAAGGTTAGTAAAGTTCTTGATACATTCTTGGTTATTTTTTTATAAATCAACCACTAAAATATCTGTTATTTCGATTTCACCAAAAATATTTTTAAAAGAGTATACATTTAGAAAGTTAATAGAAATATTTCATTTCTAAAATTACGTTTAATCGTTAAGTCACTAAGTTAAAGCAGATGAGCTATAATATATAATTTAGGTTGGGCCTTATTTTATAAATGCGTAATAGGAATACCAAGGTAAGGCTATTAGTAGGTTATATAAGTATGAATATAATCTTCTAATAGTGAAAACTGTTTCTCATTGTGCCATTCTTTGTGTTTACTTTCCCATTATACAACAGAGCTTTATATTCTTTTGATTTCCATGGCATCTCCTTTAGTCCTGTAATTCTTAATATCATTTCCCTCACCAGGCTTCCTGATTACTACTAACATTTCTCACTAGTATTACTGCAACAACCTTTTTGTTCTCTCTGCATCCGTCTTGTCCACTCCAATACCCCCCTGAACCAGTATTTTTTTCAGCATACTACAAGGGCATACTTCTAAACCAAAAAAACAGCGGCAGAGGGGATGGAGGTAAAGAGATAAATTCTAGATATCTCAGGGTTTGATGACTAGGATACAGGAGGAAAATAAGAAAAGATGAGGGGCCCTGGGTGGCTCAGTCAGTTAAGCGGCTGCCTTGGGCTCAGGTCATGATCTCAGGGTCCTGGGATAGCGCCCCATGTCGCTCAGTGGGGAGTCTGCTTCTCCCTCTCTCTCTGCCCCTCCCCTTGCTTGTGCTCTCTCTCTCAAATAAATGCATAAAATCTTAAAAAAAAAAAAAAAAAGAACAGATGACATCTGGTTTCTGGTCAAAAGAATTGTTAAATGGTGATATTATTTACTGAGACAAAGAATAACTTAAGCACCTGAATATCTGGGTCTGGAAATCAAAAGAAAAGTTTAGGCTAGAAATAAAGATTGTAAACATTTACCTAATAAAACTGAATGCCTATTATGTGCAAGATATAGAGTACACAGCAAATGTGTGTCATACGGTAATGCGTAAAACATTGCTCCTTGTAGTCTTTCTTTTTGAGAATCACCTATTTAAAGATGGGAACTGAAATAACTAGGAATAATTATGACTAAAGAGTGCTGCAGAGAAGAATAACAGAGCCAAGGAAAGGATATTTAAGAGACAATGAAAGCTGAGAAGAGCAGCCAGAAATGGAAGAAATCAGTGAAGTATGGTTCTACCAAACCCAAGAAAAAGGGAGCGGTTAAACATCAAATACTACTGGGACATAAAGAATAATAAAGACTAAGGCAACAAAGGAGTTACTACTGACCTTGGTAAGAACAGTTTTAATGTCCTAGTGGCAGCGGAAGCCAGACTATAACAGCTTGAGCAGTGAGAGGCAAGTGAGATCACAGACAATTTCAAAAAGTTTTTCTATCTGTGTCTGAGTGTGTGTGTGTGGTTAGACCCTCAAAGACACTAAGCTCAGATACAGCAGTGTGTAACCAGAAGTTCAAGAACCAGATCATCCTTAGCTTAGCGAAAAAGGATTCCAGAAAACAGAGACGGTCTCCAATCTCATTTTAGGGATTAATATAACCTTGGTACTAAATGAGAAAAAGGAATTAAAGATCAATTTTACTTATAAATACATGCAATGTGGCAATGGGTATCTTTATTATTTTATTATTATTTTTTAAAGATTTTATTTATTTATTTGAGAGAGAGAAAGTGAAAGACAGTGCACGAGTGGAAGGGGAGGGATAGAGGGAGAAGCAGACTCCTCGTTGAGCAGGGAGCCCAGTGTGGGGTTCGATTCCAGGATCCTGGGATCATGACCTGAGCTGAAGGCAGACGCTTAACCGACTGAGCCACCCAGGCGCCTTGTCGATGGGTATCTTTAAAGTACACCGTGATTAAGTAGGATTCATCCCCCAAATTAAAATTAAAGGAACCTAAACCCTAGAAAATATACTGATGTATTTCACCGTATTTTAAAAAGATTTTATTTATTTGAGAGAGAGAGAAAGAGATAGCAACAGAGATAGTAAGAGAGAACATGAGTGGGAAGAAGTGGGAGAGGCAGACCACCCACTGAGCAGGGAGCCTGATGTGGGACTCGACTCCGGAACCCTGGGATCATGACCTGAGCTGAAGGCAGACACTTAACCAACTGAGCCACCCAGGCGCCCCTGTATTTCACCGTATTAAAAACAAAATCATATACTCTTCCTTAAAATGTCCAAAACAACTCTTAAAAACCAACAGCAACAACAGAATTCAACCTCAATTCATGATTATAAATTTTTTTTGGAAAGTAAGAGTAAAAGGTAGCTTTCTAACCTTGATAAAGGGGTAATCCCCTAAAGCAAATACCATACTTTCAAAAATATCCAGTTTTTCCATTAAATCAGGCATCTTTATATTAGAAACTGAATAAATATAATACGTAGGAAAAAAGAAATGAGCTATAAAAATAATAAATTATTATCATCTGAGGACTACATAACAGAAAAATTGAAAAGAATCTATAAACTATTAGAACTAGACCAACTCAATAAAGGCTGGATTCTAAAATCCATCTACTGGAGTAGACTTCTGCTATGGCAGAGTGAACAGGCTGACAAATCTCCCAAAACACTATGAAACTAATAATTGTCAAAATCAGCCATTAGAGGCTCTAGATGTCAACTGAAAGCAAACAATGAGTTAAAAAAAAACTGCTGACCTTTGGGTAAGAATAATGTCAATCTGTGGCATTCTTGCCTGAAGCTTTTTTTTCTTTATTCAATTCAGTTACTAGTTCTACTAAGATACTGCTGGCAGGGAAAACCAGTGGTTCAATGCCAGAGAGGCTAACTTGATGTAGAACCAAAGGCAAAAAACTCATGTCCCACTTACCAGCAGAAGTAGTGATCTGGGTAGGATCTCGGGCAGGAAAACCAGCAGCTCTGCTAGCTTGAGGCTGTGGTCCCAGCTGGGATAAGCATCTGATTAGCACAGTAGCTAGAAATTTAACATAAAGATCCTGGAAATAAAAGAGCTATAAACTCTCCACATATCCCTAAATGACAGGGAGCCTCTGTGGACATGCAAGGTAAGACCTTAGAAGGCACAGGGAAAAATAAAAGAAAGGTAAGATTGCCTGAACTATGAATATTCTCTCCAACCAGTAAAGGGTAAAAAAGCCTTACTGGTTTGAAGTAGCTGGCACAGCTTCTGACCAGTCACTGACTGATTGCCAAGTTATGAAGACAGAGAGGTCAACCACAGGAATTTCAGCCTTAACATAAAAATAAGAATAGAGTAAGGAACTGAACAGAGATACTGTGGCTGCGTACTGTAAAACAGATTCTACAGAATTAGTCTGGGCAAGCAATGAAACAACCAACCACCCGACCCAACAAAACCGGAAACAGAAACAACCCTTAGGGAAAGGGGGAGAATCCAGATCTTCTACAATATGTTATCTCGAATGTCCAGTTTTCAAAAAAAATTATGAGATATGCAAAGAAACATAAAATGTTACCCACACTCAGGGAAAAAAGGAGTCAATAAAAATTGCCCGAGTGGGTCAAGATGTTAGATTTAGCAGACAAAGACTTTAAAGTAAGTTTTATAAATATGTTTAAAGAAAATTATGTTCTAATAATTAAAAGGAAAATATAACAACAACTCAACAAGTAAGGAATCTCAATAGAGAAATAGAAATAATAAAGAATGAACCAACACAATAATATATTGTTGGTGGGGATGCAAAATGAACAGCCAATTTGAAAACAGTCTGTCAGTTTCTCAAAAAGTTAAAAGTAAAATGACCATATGACCCAGCAATTCCACTTCTTGGTATTTATGCACAAGAAATAAAAGCATTTGCATTTGTACATGAATATTGACAACAAAATTATTCATAAATATCCAAAACCCAGAAAATATTCAAATGTCTATCAACTGGTGAACTGGTAAACAAAAATGTGATAGGATGTGGAGAAAGGGGAATCCTTTTGCATAGTTGGTGGGAATGCAAACTGGTGCAGCCACTCTGTAAAACAGTATGGAAGTTCTTCAAAGTTAAAAATAGAACTACCCTACGACCCAGCAATTGCACTACTAGGTATTTGCCCAAAGGATACAAAAATGATGATTTGAAGGGGCATATGCACCCCAATGTTTACAGCAGCACTACCAACAACAGCCAAATTATGGAAAGAGCACAAATGTCCACTGAATGAATAAAGATGTGGAACACACACACACACACACACACACACACACACACACACAGAGGAATATTATTCAGCCATCAAAAAGAATGAAATCTTGCCATTTGCAATGACATGCATGGAACTAGAGTGTATTATGCTAAGTGAAATAGTCAGAGAAGGACAAATACATGATTTCACTCATATGTGGAATTTAAGAAACAAAACATGAACATAGGGGAAGGGAAGTAAAAATAAAATAAGATAAAAATAGGGAGGCAAACCATAAGAGACTCTTTTTTTTTTTTTAAAGATTTTATTTATTTATTCGACAGAGATAGAGACAGCCAGCGAGAGAGGGAACACAGGCAGGGGGAGTGGGAGAGGAAGAAGCAGGCTCATAGCGGAGGAGCCTGATGTGGGGCTCGATCCCATGACACCGGGATCACGCCCTGAGCTGAAGGCAGCTGCTTAACCGCTGTGCCACCCAGGCGCCCCACCATAAGAGACTCTTAATGATAGGAAACAAACTGAGGGTTGCTGGAGGGAGGGAGGTTGGGGGATACACTAAATGGATGGTAAATATCAAGGAGCACACCTGTTGGGAAGAGCACCTGGGTGTTATATGTAAGTGATGAATCATTAACTTCTACCAATACTATATGATATGTTAAGTAACTTGAATTTAAATGTAAAAAACCCCACAAAAATGTGATATCTCCACAATGGAGTATTATTCAGAAGTAAAAAGGAATGAACTACTAACACATAATATAATGTGGATGAATTTCAAAAATATCATGCTAAGTGAAAGAAGCCAGGCACAAAGTATCACACACTATATGATTCCATTTACATAAAATATTCAGAGAAGGCAAATCTATAGAGATAGAAACCAGACTGGTAGGTGTCTGGGGCTGAGAGTGGGAGTAGGCATTAGCTGCAAACAAATACAAGGGAACTTTCCGGGATGATGAAAATTTTCTAAAACTGAATTGGGGTGATGGTTACATAACTATAAATTTTCTGAAAATGAACTGTGTATTTGTAATGGGTGAATTTTTTGGTATGAAAAGTATCTTAATAAAGCTGTGTTTTTGATAAAGATTTTATTTATTTTGAGAGAGAGAAAGAGCGTATGCGCAAGTGGGGGGAGGGGGAGGAGGAGAGAGAGAATCTCAAGCAGACCCCATGCTGAGTGTGCAGCCCTACATGGGACTTGATCTCACAACTGTGAAATCATGACCTGAGCTGAAATCAAGAGTCAGACGCTTAACCAACTGAGCTACCCAGGCGCCCCAATAAAGCTGTATTTTTTTTTAAAGAGGTCAGTATACTAACATCAGTAGTGTTCATATGCATTGAGAATGTGTAAAGAATGTAAGGAAAAAATATCCAAAAGAGAAAAAAAAAACCCTCTATAAAATAGGAAAAAGTGTTCTACATCATTAGGAAAATTATAAACATTAACTGAAGGATATAAGAAAAAAACTATATATATTGAGATGAAAATCATGTTCTCATGTATGTTTATATACATAAGACTTGATATTAAAATGTATCCAAGATCTATAAATTCAATGTAATCCCACCCAAGGTGTACATAGGATAACAAGCTGATTCTAAAGAGTGAAGGACCACTATGAACTAATACAATTTTGAAGAAGAGACAATGTGATTTTAGACAGGGATATAAAGAGACCAATGAAACAATACAAAACCCAGAAACAGATCTGTATATATATATGGGAACTCATTTATAATGGAGGTCAGTCCAAATGAGACTGTTCAAAAAATGATACGGGGACAAGTGGTTATCTAAAAAGACGAAAAAACCAGAATCCTTACCTTAACCCACAGTATACACAAGTAAATTACAAAAAGATTAAAAGCCTAAATTTACAAAACAAAATTTTAGAATGTTTAGAAGAAAACAAAGATTAATATCTGTATCTCTAGGAAGGGGCAAGAAAAATACAAATAATAAAAGAATGATAATTTTTGAGTACATGAAAATTCAAAATGTCTGTCAGTAAAAGACAATATAAATAAAAAAGCATATTTGTGGGGCGCCTGGGTGGCTCAGTCGTTAAACGTCTGCCTTCAGCTCAGGTCATGATCCCAGGGTCCTGGGATCGAGCCCCACATTGGGCTCCCTGCTCGGTGGGAAGCCTGCTTCTCCCTCTCCCTCTGCCCCTGCTTGTGTTCCCTCTCTCACTGCCTCTCTCTGTGGAATAAATACATAAAAATCTAAAAAAAAAAAAAAGCATATTTGTAGCATATAATAAAGAATATCCAGAAAAGAATTCCTACAAATCAGTAAGAAAAACATAAATGAATAGAAAAATAGGTAAAAGATATGAATAGGCAATTCACAAGAGAACAAACAGGAATGATAAAAAGAGCTCAACTTCACTAGTGATTAGGGAAATGCAAATAGAGAATACCACTTAATACCCATCAATTGGCAAAACTAAAATGCCTGCTAATATTATGTACCGATGTGGATGTGGGAAAATGGGAACACCTGTATACTGCTGCAGAGAGTATACGTTGGTACAATCACTTGGTAATACTTTGTGAAGCTACAAGATGTACACAGTCAGTAATCTTAGTTCCGGGTATATGCCTATTTGTATATGAAAATATGTAAAAAATGTTCACAGGAGCATTCTTTTAGTAGTAAAATATTAGAAACCACTGAAATGTCTCTTAAAAGCAAAATAAGTAAAACAATTGCAGTTTATAAAATGGCATACAGCATAGAAGTTAAAATGTATGAATTAGAGTTGTATATCTTGATAAAGTTCACAAATATAAGGTGTTTATTGAAAGTATTAAGTTGCAGAACAGGCACGAGACAATGCCACTGTACATAATTTAAGAGCACACAACAGTTATATATTGTTTATGAATATTTATGCAAATTTTTAAAAAAGTATTGAAAACACGTGGTGAGAAAGGAAAGATACTATCTTCAGAACAGTAGTTGTCTTCAGTGTGGAAGAGAATAAGAAAAGGAAAGGAACAGCTGAGGGGCACAACAAGATTTAAACTATATCTGTGTCTTGATTTCTTTAAAAAATTTATGTGAATCTAATGAAATGTTACAACTATTTGCTAATTTTAAGTAATGGATACATGGACATTTATAATATTTTTGTATTTTTCTATATATTTGAATTTTTAAAATTTCTTAATGTTGAAGAAATAAGAGATTTGTATACTATTGAATAGAAGTCCAAGATGCCTGACGAAAAGGTTTGAGAAGGGCAGCATTAGAGAGAGACTGCTGAATGAGTATAAGGCAGCACAGAACAGTACGGTATATTAGGGTATTTGGGCAGCATAGAAAGCCAAGGAAGGCTTAAATCTTGGGTGGGGACTTGCAATACTTCAAGAAATAAATTTAGTTCATGGCTAATTTAGAGGCCTTTAAAATTTTTTTTCTCCTTCTTGGTTTTCCTCAATTTCACTAATGATTAAAGTTTCTACCTTTGATTCTGGGAAGGCAGTCAAGGTGAAATTCACACACCTTTGTTAGTTATTAATAGTTTTAATGAAAGGGGAGGAAACTGAAGAGGAGTATTGATGAAGTTTACAGATGAACCACAGAGTATGTTAATTAATTCCCCTTTTTCATTTACACTAATAATTGATTTTGATTTGTAATTCTGGGCAGCTAGCTGTTTTCTGGTCAGTTCCACTCCCATCATTTAAAATATACACTAATTACACCCGTTTATAAAATCTGAAGATACTTTGGCATGCACATCAATGAAAAAAAGGTTAAGTGCTGTAGAATAATATTTCACCTATGCTTAGCTTTATACAGTTAAAAAACATATAAATAATATATATTACATTATATTAAAATGTGTAATATAAAAATAGTACCATACATAATAAAATTTAAAAATATAAGTAATATAGAGTTGAGTTCAAACCAAGTGGGCAGAAATTAACTACAGTGCAATCTAAGTCAAGAGCCTAGTCACTCCTGTGTGGTGGATTGTTCATAAGTGACACAAACATCAGGTTATTCAAGAGATAGCACCAGAAACTAACATGGATTTTGAACTGTATGCTGTGTAATAAGAGCGGTTGAAACGAACAGAATGTTATGGGGTTGGAAGAATATATAGAAGTAATTTTTATATAAAAATCACAGGTAATCTCACTATCTAGAGATAATCACTTCTAAGTACTTTGATGACTATCTAAATATGTGAACATGTATTTATAAAATATTTAAATTTTATTTATAAAATAGACTTAAAAAATAAATTTAGGACTATATTGAATATATTACTTATGATCCATTTTAATGTTAGTACAGTGTTAACATTTTCCATGTCATTAAATAATATTCTACAACATTTAAAAATGAATATAAGACATCATTTGGATATATCATAAATTATCTATAGTTTATTATCAAATATTCAAATTACTTCAAATTACTGAATGTTTTATTTTTAAACATTTTAATTGCTTTTAACTTTTTTATCTCTTTGTACTCATCATGCATGTAGACAAATATTTTCAGAGATACCTATTTATATACTTACAATAAATTCTTAGGACGTAAGTGTTAAGGCTAAGGAAGGAAAATTCAAAGAGTTGTACAGTTTTAGCTCTTATATTTAGGTCTTTGATTCACTTTGAATTCATTTTTACATTCTTTTGTATGTGGATATTCAGCACCCTTTGTTGAAAGACTATTCTTTCCTTCACTGAATGGTCTTGACACCCTTGTCAAAACTCAAATGACTGCAGACATACCGTCACTAGTCTTTCATATTTCTTTTTTTCCAGGCCTTTTGAAATATAACTGACACAGGCATTGTGTAAGTTTAAGGCGTACAATTTGCTGGTTTGATACACTTATATACTGTGTATATGTAGCATTAGCTCTAGCGTTAGCTAACACTTCCATCCCATCACACAATTGCCATTTCTTTTTTGTGGTGAGAACATTTAGGATCTATTCTCTTAGCAACTTTCAAGACTATAATACAGTATTATGAGCTATAATCACCATGCTGTATGATAGATCCCCAGAACTCATCTCATAACTGGAAATTTGTACCTTTTGTCCAGTACCTCCCCTTTCTTCCACCCCCTGGGCCATGGTAACCACCACTGTACTCTGTTTCTATGATTTTGGCTTTTTTAGATTTCACATGGGCTATCACACGGCATTTGTCTTTGTCTGACTTATTTCACTTAACATAATGCCCTCAAGGTTCATCCAAGTTGTTGCAAATGGTAGGATTTCCTTTTTTTCTCATGGCTGAATATTCCATTTTATATATAAACCACATCTTTATCCATTCATCTACTGACAGATAACTTAGGTTGTTTCCATATCTTGGCTATCGGGAATAATGCTGTGCTGAACATGGGGGTGCAGATAGTTGAGGCTCTGTTTTCATTTCCTTTGGATAATATACCTAGAAGTGGTATTACTGGATAAACATAGTATTTTTATTTTTAATTTTTTGAGGAAACTCCATACTGTTTTCTATAGTGGCTGTACCAATCTACATTCCTACCAATAGTTCACAAGGGCTCCCTTTTCTCCACATCCTCACAAACACTTAGCTCTTGTCTTTTGGATGACAGCCATTCTAATGGGTGTGAGGTAATATCTCATCGTGATTTTGATTTGCATTTCCCCAATTAGTGATGCCTAGCACCTTTTCATTTATTCGTTGGCCATTTGTACATCTTCTTTGGAAAAAAGTCTATTTAGTTCATCCCCCCATTCTTAAATTGGGTTGTTTTCTTGCTATTGAATTATTTGAGTTTTTTACATATTTTGGCTACTAATCCCTTATCAGACATATGATTTGCAAATATTTTCTAACATTCCATAGGTTGCCTTCTCATTTTGAGTGTTTCTTTCTCTGTGTAGAAGTTCAGTGATGTAGTCCTACTTACTTTGCTTTTGTAGCTTGCGCTTTTGGTGTCATATCCAAAAAACCAGTGCCAAGACCAATGTGAAGGAAAGAGAGCATGAGAAGACATACCATTCTCTTAAAATCCAGTCCTGGGGCACCTGGGTGGCTCAGTTGGTTAACGCATCTGCCTTGGGCTCAGGTCATGATCCCAGGTTCCCGGAATCGAGCTCCATGTCAGGCTCCCTGCTCAGCGGGGAGCCTGCTTCTCCCTCTCCCTCTGCTGCTCCCCCTGCTTGAGCTCACGCTATCTTTTAAATAAATAAAATCTTTAAAAAAAAAATCTAGTCCTGAAAGTGGCATATATTGCTTCTGCTCACACTGTATTAGAAGAATTTAGCCACAGGGCCTTTCCTAACAGCAGGGGAAACTAGGAAGTGCAGTCCCACCATGTGCCCAGGAAGAAAGGGAGAACAGATTTTGGTGGACAAACAGTTTCCACCACAACCCCTATCTGTGCTGCCTCTAAATATCTGATAAGGCAGATGACAACGTGGGAGTTAAAATGTTTTTATAACTCAATAAGAAAAACAGAAACATCCTAGAAGAAACAAGGAGAAGCTACAAATTCAGTTTAAGAAAGAAAAATACACCCTTGTATATTTATCAACTAATATTTGACAAGGGAGCCAAAAATAGTGAGGAAAGGATAGTCTCTTCAATAAATGGTGTTGGGAAAATTGGATAACCATATGTATAAGAATGAAATTGGACCCCTGTCTTATACCACTCACAAAAATTATATTGAAATGGATTAAAGACTTAAGGCATGAAACCAGAAAACTCCTATAAGAAGACACAAGAGTAAAGCTCCCTCTATCCACTGGACAGAATTTAAGTAAGTCACTGACCTAGGTTTGGCCAAGCTGGTGATGAGAGAAATCAGTTGAGTCACATTGTTACTCTGGTCCTTAAATAATTTCATGACATAGAACCTACCTATCTACGCTGAACTACTGCATGAGAAATAATTAACATCGATCTTATTTGAGCTTTTACATTTTGGGTCTATTTTAGTTGTTTAGCCTTTGTCCTAATTAATATAGAAAGAGTATCTTGTAGTAGGATATTGCTGTAACAAAAAATTAATATAGATGGCATGTGCTAAGCAGCAAAGAAGCAAGCAGTGAGGAAGCAAATGCTGCAAACTAGGAAATGGCTAATAATTGTTATAATGTGGCAAAACATCAGGTGATACCGTTGCCTGCGATTACGTGGAAAGCAGATGAGGGTTATAGACCATAGAGTTCTAGGCCAGTGCTTCCCAATCTCAGCACTTTGACCGTAGTAAAGCACCTACTACGTACTGTATTACACATTAAAAAAATCTGGAATTGTCAAATCTACTACCATATTCCCATGAAGTGTCTACTTTTGCTAGAATACTTAAAATCTCCTCCCCACGCTTAGAGCAAATAAATATTCACCCATGTTTTTGTCTATTACATTTCTCTTTCATGAATCTATGCTTTGACCACGTATGATGTAGGGATCAGAAGTCTTCTTTTTCCAGAGAACTTCAACATCATTACCTTTATAATCTATGATTTTCCCACCGATTTGAAGTCCACCTTTTCAGAGTTTGTTTACACATCCTTAATATCTAACCAAAGTCAATGGTGCTCGCTAGGAAATGAGGCTGGAGTTCAGTATACCAGATAAAGTTCTTAGCCCATAAAGCTTAGGATACATTCTTGTTGACAAGAATACTATAAAAAGACATACTCTTCCTTTTACTTAAAAGATAACTTTCTGAATTCACATGTTGCTGACACTCCCAAAAGGCATACTTAAAGCATTTTTATTTTTGGCAAGAACCAAAAATATCCTTACATCTTCATGATATGTCTGCACATGTCTTACCAAATGAAGATAAACTTACAAAGGAAGAGTACCCATGAGTTTAATGCTTGGAAACTCCCTTTGTACTTTCATCTAGATTTGTCTTGCTTGGTCACTCAGGTGAAATTAACTCTCTCCTCTCTATTTTTTTGCCAGAAAGATAAAGGGAAAACACTAAATCTAATATTAGCCTTCAGCAATTTTGGAGTGAAAACAATTCCATATGCTTTTTTGTTTACTTATATTCACCAACTTTAACTGTTTTGGTAGGAAAATTTAGTTAAGATATGTAAGAACTTATTAATATAGATACAAATTAAGTTACGTTGAGTAGTGGAAGGTCCAGGAAGGTGGGAAGAGAAATGAGTACTCAAAGAACACCTACTACGTGCCAGCCACTTACATGTATTTACAACTCTTGCAAGGATATTGTTAGGGATAATTCCATAGATGAAATAACGAGATCCCACAGGTTAAGAAATATAAAGCAACGAAAGCCTCGCCCTGGAGGAAGGCTTTCTTGATAGAATCATCTGCTTTATCTTAAGGTGAACAGTTCACACTCTCTAGAGGCCCAGGCCACGCTGAAGCTACTAGAACTACTCCACTACTTCTAATATGTTTCAACATTCAAAAATTTTGTTACTAGAAGTGGAAAGAATAAAAGGAATTTATGAAGTTACTGTACTCTGATAGAAAATGAAAGATGGTATTGTATATTAAGAAAAATAAGATATGCCTGAAAACATGAGATGCCTAACAGTCTTGGTGCAGAAAGCAAGCTTACAGTTAGTGAAGAAGGACATTCTTTGAGAAACGGTCTTGAGAGGGTCTGCCAAACATCAGAAACTAAGGCAGCAAGGTAAACTCTGGATCTTAGAAATGTATAGCTGGTGAGAAGCAGACCTCTTATTAATTCCATTAACAAGTTCATTTCAAAATATCTTTAATCTTTAATTCTGCTTTCTGAATCACTTAACATATATTCTGGAATTGAACTCTCTCTTTAGGCCAGGTCATAATCTCATTTGACACTAATTCTCCTTATAAAACAGGTTAAACATCTAATTTACAGCTATAAAAAACAGATATTATTAATATATCATGAAAATCGATTTCACCCAGATGAAAGTATTAAACATGAGTGCACAAAATGTTGTTCAACAAATATTTATCAAGAGTCTACTATCTGCCAGACATTATTCTAGGTGGCGGGGACACTATGTGGAAGAAAAATCAGACCAAAATCTCTGCTCTTAAGTATTATTTCTGCTCATAACAAATACAAGAAACACATAAGCATAAATAAAGACAAAGAGAATGAAAAAAAGAATGCTATCTTACATCGGGTAGGCAGGGAAAGCTTTACTAATAAAGTCACATTTGAACAGAGAACTGAATGAAGTAAGGGAGTAGCAAGTTGTGTGGATGTCTCAGGGAACAGCTTGCTGAGGAAACAGCGAGGGCAAATGCCTTGAGGTGTGAGTGTGATTGTTGTGGAATACAAGAAGGCCAACATAGCTGAATTTCAGTGAGGGAAAGAGGGGTAGATGACACAGAACCTTGGTAAGAATTCTGACATTTAAACTGAATGGGAAGAGAAATTACCAGTAGGTTTTGAGCAAAGGAATGACATAATCTGATGACATATCTGGTTTAGGTTTTAGAAAGATCACTTTGGCTACTGATAGAGACTAGACATCAGAGGGAAAGGTGGAAGGAAGCAGGCAGTCGACGATAAGAATCTTGCTAAAATACATGCAAGAGATCATAATGGTGGCTTGATTTAGAACAGGAGCGGCAGAGGTGAGGGAAATGGGTTCTATTTAAAGACAGAGCTGAAGGAATTTACCACTGGTATGGATCTGGGGTTTGGAGAGGGGTAACAAGAATGACACTGATGCTTCTGGCATGAGTAACTGTAAGGATATAGTTGACACTACTGAGACTAGGTAGATAAGAGAGAAGCAAGTTTGAGAGGGGAAAACAAAGGCTGAGGTGACCGGAGTGGTCAGGAGTTGAGTAATACAAAAAGAGACTGAGCATAAGTAAATATAATGAGGGTAATGGGAGCGAAGTTTCTCATTGTCAAAGAAGGCATTTACGTGCAAATATAGAAGAGGGGGAGGCTAGAAAGAATCCTGAGGCACTAGATTGGAATTGGACATCTCAATGTGAATTTGGTTACACAAACATAATTCACACACACAGACTGATACAGAAATAAATATAGCTGTGTATGTGTGTTCCGTCCACTGAGAGGAGTTAGAAGCAATAAGCACACCAAGTATCTAGAATACACTTTCTTTCACTTCAGTAATTTTGCACTAAAAATGAAATAGGGGAGCTTGAGGAAACAGCTAATTCCAGAATCGGGCAAGGAAAGTAAATGATAAGTCTGGAACATCTTTCACCAGAAAGGAAATGCTCAGACAATGATGGGGAAATATGTGAAGGACAGGTGCCAGTTCAAAGGAACTTCTATTGGTCAAGTATGGGGCAATATGAGCCTATTGAGTGTAACAAATTTCAATCCACTGAATAAAATAGAAATCCATACCCATGATCATATGAATTATATCTAGTTATATGCTCTTCCTATAACCCGGCCCTATCTCTTACTACACTCCCACTACACACTATAAAGATACTGAACTACTTATCTCTGTAGTCCAGAATTATTGTTCTCTCTATATTTGAAGTGTTCTCAATTTGCCTGCCTGCCAGGAAAACTGAATTTGATTCAATTCTATAAATATTTACTGAGCACTCTTCTATGAAGTAAAACACAGTAGTAAGCCATTCACAGTTCCTCCTTTCAAGACCTTACATTCTACCAAGTGAGGCAGAATAAGTCCCAGTTCAAACGCTACTTCTGTGAAGCCTTTCCTGACTTTCCCCTTATTTCCTTCTGGTCTCATGACATCTGTACACACTGCCAGTATAGCATTTCTTATTGCAAAATAATTGTTTACTGTCCTCTTAACTCTGCACTGTAGTTCCACGTGACCAGAGACTGTTTTTCATTTTTGTGTCCCTAGTACTTAGCACTGTAAATAGATTCATGCGTTAATACATTCAACAACTATATATGCTGGGTACTGTGCTATGCTCCAGGGATACAATTACAAGTAAATACAGACGCAACTTTGCTTTCATGAAATTTAAAGTATACTAGAGTTGGGAAAGGAAGGTGAAGAGATAGTACACTCAAGTATACCCTTACAAATTAAGTCGAATACTATGAAGGAAAGAAGGCTGATGCTATCAGAGCATATAATAAGGGAATCTGGTATAGTCTGGGGAAGGCATCCCTAAAGAAATAGATTTGAACTAGGGTATGAAGCACGATTAGAAGCTGAGAAAGTAAATGGACAGAACGAGGAAAGGGATGGTTGTAGGCCACGGTATGAACAAGTGCAAATGCCCTAGAGGAGAGAGGTTAGTACTGGTGAAGAGCTGAAACAGTCCCTCGCTGAAGTGCAGAGTGATGGGGGAGAGATACGAAATGAGGATAAAGAGACAGACAGATAAGCTAAAAGTAGAAATAACCCAAATGTCCATCAACAGATGAATGGATAAACAAAATGTGGCATATCCATACAATGGAGTATTACTTAGCCATAAAAAAGAATGAAGCGTTAATACATGTTATTACACGGATGAACCGTGAAAACAGGCTAAGTGAAAGAAGCCGCACACCCTACATACTACATGATTCCATTTACATGAAATGTCTAGAAGAGGAAAACCCATAGATACAGAAAGCAGATTAGTGGTTACCAGGAGGTGGTAGGAAAACAGGAAATGACTGCTAACGGGGTACAGGGTTTCTTTTGGGGGTAATGAAAATTTTCCGGAATTAGATCATGGTGGTAGTCATAAAACCTTGTGAATATACTAAAAAAAACCCACTGAAACGTACTCTAAAATGGTGAACTTTATGTGAATTATATCTAAATTTTAAAAGATAAAGTTAGCTGAGAACATACACCTTTTAAATTATCTTGAGGTTTTCCAATTTTATCCTCAGAGTAACAAGGGTACAGCACAGATGCTCTAAAAATTACTTTTTGAGCAAATAAAAAGACTTCTTGATATATGACCCAATAGTCTGTAATAGTGAGATCTCCCCGTCATTTTATTTGAAACTGTTATTTATAATTCTGCTTCCTAGAAAATACCTTTAGGCGGACTGGAAACTTTTATTTAGAGTTACTCCTTTCCAGAGAGGCATCTGCTAGATGTGCTATCTTATTTGTAGTTATGTCTTGATGTTTCTGTCACTGAAAGATAAAACATGAGGAATACCAGGGGCCAGATTACAAGTAGGAGTAGGGTAAATGTGGCACAGGTGTCTCAGTGGGGAGCCTCAAATAGGAGCTCTTCTTGCCAAATAATATTTTATCTCTATACTGATGAAAGTTAATCTTAAGTTTCCTAAATAAAGTTTTATTCTCATTTCCAAAATGACAAGGCTGAAATGGAGTTCTAGAAAGCCCCACAAACATGCTACCATAGGCCGTCAATTCTTGGCAGTATTAAAGGCCGTGAACTACTCCATGAGCATAAGGCCTGTTTACGGAAGTCACGATGCTTCTAACTAATCTTCATTCCAGAGATGCACCTGTGCTTCTATGTACCTGAGCTTCATTCTCTGACCAACAATTCTCCTTGGTGCTTTAATGGTTTTATAATAGTAATGTTAAAAGATATGCCACAGGGGCGCCTGGGTGGCACAGCGGTTAAGCGTCTGCCTTCGGCTCAGGGCGTGATCCCGGCGTTGTGGGATCGAGCCCCACATCAGGCTCCTCTGCTATGAGCCTGCTTCTTCCTCTCCCACTCCCCCTGCTTGTGTTCCCTTTCTCGCTGGCTGTCTCTATCTCTGTCGAATAAATAAATAAATAAAATCTTAAAAAAAAAAAAAGATATGCCACAAATTGACAAACATAAAACAAAAACCAAGACCAGCTGGTCATCCCTTCAAAAATTATTGGGCAATAACATTAAGGCCTCATGCAAGGATTCACCTTACATGAAAAACATGGTTTTTGTTATACACACACACACACACACACACACACACACACACACACACACGTATATATATGCTATTACCTTTTATACAGATTTGCTTTGAAATAGCACACCTGGTGTTATCGCTTAGCCTTATAATCGCTTGTTAAGGCTAAGTTAATACTTGAACTCTCTATAGTGCAGAATATTAAGTTCAATGGTAATAATCTACTTATTTCCTTTAAAAACTTTATGAGAAAATGAGGTGCATCCCAACACTTGCTATCTTCATCTACAGACTTACTCCTTCTGGGATCATGTTAGAATGATTTTATTTCATTTGGCTTACAGGTATTTACATTTAGAATAAAAATCAGATTAATGAACTGTGCAGAAAAGATGAGTGGCATTTAGGTTTACTACTTGAACTCCCATTTAACTTTAAGAGTTTGTCTGACAGAGAGAAACAGAGACAGAAATGTATAAAGACCAATCTTTGTCTTAATTTTTTGAAGGCAGAGTTTTTTTCATTTTGAGGTGGGGGAAGGGCAGAGAGAGAGGGAGCAAATCCCAAGTAGGCTCCACGCCCAGCACGAAGACCACTGCAGGGCTCAATCTCCTGACCCTGAGATCATGACCTGAGCCAAAACCAAGAGTCAGACGGTTAACTGACTGAGCCACCCAAGCAGCCCTTGAAGGTAGAGTTTTTATCAAAAATCTTTTTGTCGTCTTCCTCTGTGCCTTCTACAAATTGGAAATTTAGGAAAAATCCTTTTTCTTTAAGACATCACTGAATATTAGAAGCACTGCTGATTAAAAAACATCAAAAGTTTTTTTATTTTTTATTTTTAAACTGAATCTTAGGGGCACCCAGGCGGCTCTCAGTTAGTTGAGCATCTTGATTTCGGCTCAGGTCATGATCTCCGGCTGTGGGACTGAGCCCTGGGTTGGGCTCTGCACTCAGTGTGGAGTCTGCTTGAGATTCTTTCTTCCTCTGCCTCTGCCCCTCCCCACTCCCACGCTCTCTCTCTCAAATTAATAAATAAAATCTTAAAAAAACCCAAAACTCTGAATCTTAGAATCAAGGAAATATGGTTGTGTTGATTAATTTAGTAAGAAAACAATTAGAATGACTTGACATGCATGTAAGTCAGAAATTATAAAGCCATGTCTGAAAATGAAGTTTGGAAAACTCCATAGCACATTATTTGTGATAAAGAAATACAATTCTTAGGTTTAAATGCTTTAATGAATGAAGTTTAAAACCTATACATTGGTCATACCAGATAAACATCACCACACGCACAAAAGTGAGACCTGACTTTCATCACAGGAATGGGGCACTACGCTCAGAAAAACACCTGTCTGTGGCCAACGACTATTTTAAGCCATTTCTAAGCACCTCAGTGATAGAATAAAATCTCTATTATATTTTATGACATCATTATATCAGCCTGAGAATCATAATCAAGGGCCAACAGATACCAATAAAATGAATACCATTTGCCTTTTCAAAATGGTCTGAAAAAGAGAGAGGGAGAGGTCTTGATAAGTGATTTATAAATAAAGAAAACTTCCTAAGGCCAGAAATGGCTAAGAATGTTATCCATCCTCTGGCTGGTCACCTCAAGGGTGTATAGCTTCTGGGCATGGACAAAGCTACATGTCCACCACTGAACTATGGGCACCATGGCCGCTACTGCGAAGATGGGAGTCGAGAAAGAGGAAGAAGCAAGGGCACACACTTCCTCACTTCCTGCTTCTTTCCATGTCACTGCTCACTTGTAGGTAGATGTCTTCTTACGTAGATGTCTTAGTTCTAATTTGTAAGGTCCCTGACAGCAAGGATTCACAAAGTGCTCAGCTCACTTTGTTGGTAAAGAGGACTCAGAATTATTTGCAATGCAGGATATAGATAATAAAAGTACAGGCTGAAACATGAATGGAATTCTAACACGTGCAATAACACAGGTGAATCCTGAAGACATTACACTAAGTGAAATAAAGCAGACACGAAAGGACAAATATTGTATGACTCCACTTATATGAGGTACTTAGCAGTAGTCAAATTCATATACAGGAAGTAGAACAGTGGTTTTCAGGGGGCAGGAGGAGAAAGGAACGGGGAGTTATCATTTAGCAGGCATGGAGTTTCAGTTTGGGAAGATGAAAACGTCCTGGAGATGGATGGTGGTGACAGCTGCACAATATTGTATGTGTACTTAATGCCAGTGAACTGTACATACAGAAATGGTTAGGTCCATATCACACTTCTGGGGAAGGCAGCCAAGTAGGAGGATGCTAAGCTCACCTTGTCCCACAGTACAACTAGATAACACTCACATCAGTGTAAATAACGCAGAAAACAACCTGAAGACTGGCAGAGCAGACTCTCCACAGCTAAATATAAGGGCCACATCAAAGAGTGTAGGAAGAATGGAGACACAGGCGGGAGCTAAACCGATCCACGGAGCTGTCCACGGGAGGGATGCTGTGGGCTGCAGAGGGGAGAGAAACAGACCCTCGCGCCAAACACCCCAGGCACGGGGAACTCGGGGAACTCGAGTGGGGAAGACAAATCCCCATAACATTTGGCTTTGAAAACCAGAGGGGCCTAATTTCTGAGTTCTTATAATCTGCAGGGCTTCAATTAACACTGGGAACTTTAAAAAATCAGTGGGCTCAGCTCTGGGAGAGCCTGAGGGCAAGAAAATAATGAATCCCCACCCTTAAAGAAATAGCATGCAGCCCTGAGATACAGCATAGAAACAGCAGTTTGAAAAATATCTGGGGCTATACGGGAACATTCATTTACGAATCTGAGCATGCACTAGAGGGCAGGGATTGTTGGGATATTTCTCCAAGAATTAAAGAGCTGGTGGGTGCCATGTGCCTCCCCTAGCCTATATGCACAGACACTCCCAGAACCATTTCAGTGCCAACACTCTCCACCTAGTTTGCTAACAGAATGTCCTCCCCCTCACTTCCGTAGATCTGTCCCCTCAAATCAGGCCAGCCTTGGCAAGAGTTGTGGACAGCTGCAGCTCCCCTCACAGACCTGTGCAAACCTTGCTAACACCTCATGGCTCTCCCCCATATTCCCTTGCAGACCTGCCTCCTTCCAACACACCCTAGGCTGAAGCCCATTCAAAGTGATGCCACAAGCCTGGAAGTGCGTAGGAAGTGCCGACGCGGGCCAGCACCAGTCCAAAGTGACTGCTGCCCCAGTGATGGCGGAAGATAACCACATACACTAGCCGGCCTGCGGCCCCAACGGTAGGCTGGGGCAGACATCTGGTCCAACTGCAGGCCCCACCCACCAACAAAAGCTTCTCAGGGGACAGACAGTACAGGGAAAGTGCCCTGCACTTCGGTGCTATTGTATCTCTAGCAAATGGCTGGTCCAACTCAACTGAAGCCCAAAGTGACCCAAAACTGGCCCCTGCCCACGACAGGCAAAGAGAGCCACTGCGGATGACTAGACTGAAGGTAAAAGCGGCTCAGCCACAAGAGTACAGCACACGCAATATACGTAGACACCCCTGAAGTTCCGGGAGCTGGTGAACAAGAAACACTGCATTGTAGGGCACTACAGGACTTCTTCTTTATAAGGCCACTACTTTCAAGAGCAGGAGATAGAGTTGACTTTCCTAACACACAGAAACAGACACAGAGTTAGACAAATTGAGAAGATGGAGAAGTATGTTCGAAATGAAAGAACAGTATAGAATCATAACAAGGGACTTAAACAAAATGTAGATAAGCAATATGACTGATAGATAATTTACAATAAGGATCATAAAGATACTCACTGGACTTGAAAAAAGAGCGGAGGACCTCAGTGAGATCCTTTGCGAAGAAACAGAAAACACAAAGAACCAATCAGAGATCAAGAACTCATAACTGAAATTAAAAATACACTAAATTAAATAAATAGCAGACTAGAAGAAGCCGAAGAATGGGTCAGGGACCTGGAGGAGTGAGTGATGGAAAGCAATCAAACTGAATAGGAAAGAGAAGAAAAAAAATCATAAAAAATGAAAATAGGCTTAGGGAACTGAGGGACACCATCAAACATCGTAACATTCACATTGTAGGGCTCCCAGAAGGAGAAGAGAGAAAAAAGGGAGCAGAAAATTTATTTGAGGAAATAATAGTTGAAAACTTCCTGTATCGGGGGAAGGAAACAGAAATCTAGATCCAAGAGGCACAGAGAGAGCCCCCAACAAAATCCACCCAAGGAGGTCCACACCAGAACATAGTTATGAAAGCAGCAGAAAGTACTGATAAGGACAGAATTTTAAAAGCAGCAAGAGAAAACAAAACAGTTACATACCAAGGAAATCCCATAAGGCTATGAGCTGATTTTTCAGCAAGAACTCTGTAGGTCAGAAGAGAGTGGCATGATATATTCAAAGTGCTAAAAGAAAAAAAATAGGCAGCCAACCACAGTCTATCCAGCAAACCTGTCATTCAGAATAGAAGGAGAGATAAAGAGTTTCCCAGACAAACAAAAGTTAAAAGAATTCATAACCACTAAACCAGCCCTACAAGATATGTTATAAGGGACTCTGAGTGAAAAGCAAACAACATAAGTAAGAGTAAGAAAAGCAGGGAGCATGAAAGCAATAAAATTCAGTGCATCTATAAAAATCAGTCAAGGGATTCACAAAACAAAAAGATGTAAAGTACGACACCAATTATCTAAAATGTGAAGGGGACAGAAGAATGGGTTCATGTGTCTGTTGGCCATCTATAGGTCTTTTTTGGGAAAATGTCTATTCATATCCTCTGCCCATTTTTTAACTGGATTATTTGTTTTTTGCTTTGTATAAATTCTTTATATATTTTGGATACTGACCCTTCATTAGATATGTCATTTGCAAATACCTCCTCCCATTCTGTAGGCTGCCTTTTAGTTTTGATTGTTCCCTTGGCTGTGTAGAAGCTTTTTATTTTGATGAAGTTCCAATAGTTTATTTTTGCTTTTGATTCCCTTGCCTCAGGAGACATATCTAGTAAGAAGTTGCTATAGCCGATGTCAAAGAGGTTACTGCCTGTCGGTTCTCTAGGATTTTAATGGTTTCCTGTCTCACATTTAGGTCTTTAATCCATTTTGAATTTATTTTTGTGTATGGTGTAAGAAAGTGCTCCAATTTCACTCTTTTGCATGTTGCTATCCAGTCAGTCAGAGAAAGACAAATAACACATGATTTCACTCATATGTGGAATTTAAGAAACAAAACAAAAGAACACAGGGAGAGAAAAGAGAGAGGCAAACCAAGAAACAGACTCCTAATTATAGAGGATAAACTGATGGTTATCAGAGGGGAGGTAGGTGGGGGGGTAGGTTAAATAGGTGATGGGGATCAAGGAGTACACTGGTTGTGATGAGCACTGGATGTTGTAGGGAAGTGCTGAATCACTAAATTCTACATCTGAAACTAATATTACACTGTATGTTAACTAACTGGAATATTTTTAAATAAAAACTTGAAGAAGAAGAAAAAAGAATGGGTTCACACTTAAATGACCATTAACTTAATATATAGACTACTCTATGCAGAAGTTGTTACATACAAACTTAATGATAACCACAAATCAAAAACCACTAATAGACATGCAAAAAATAAAGAGAAAGGAATCCGAGGATACCATCACAGAAAGCCAGCAGACCGTGAGAAAAGACAGCAAGAGAAGAAAGGAACAGACAAGAACTACAAAAACAACCATAAAATAAGTAACAAAATGGCCAAAGTACACACTTACCAATAATTACTTTGAATGTAAATGGGCTAACTGCTGCAATCAAAAGACACAGGGTGATGAAACGGATAAGAAAACGAGACCCATCTAGATGTTGCCTATAAGAGACTCCATTCAGACCTAAAGACACACATGCAAATTGAAAGTGAGGGGATGGAAAAGCTTTTATCATGCAAATGGAAGTAAAAAGAAAGCCGCGGTAGCAATACTTCTATTGGACAAAATAGACTTTAAAATAAAGACTGTAAAAAGAGACAAAGAAGGACACTATGTAGTCATAAACAGAATGATCCAACAAGAAGATATAACCATTGTAAATATTTATGCACCTAGTGTGGGAGCACCCAAATACATAAAGCAGTTGATAACAAATATAAAGGAAGTAAATGATAGTAATACAGTAATAGTAGGGGACTTGAACACCCCACTTACATCAATGGATAGACCATCCAAACAGAAAACCAATAAGGAAACGGTGGCTTTGAAGGACACAGAATGTTCCATCCTAAAGCAGCAGAATACACATTCTTTTCAAGTGCACATGGCACATTCTCCAGAATAGAACACATTTTAGCCCACAAAACAAGTCTTAAGAAATTAAAAAAGATCAAAGTGTTATCAATCACCTTTTCTGACCACACGTTATGAAATGAGAAGTCAACCATAAGAAAAAAATCTGGAAAGAACACAAATACATGGACGTTAAATAATATGCTGCTAAATGATGAACAGGCCAACCAAGAAATCAAAGAGGAAATAAAAAATACACAGAGAAAAATGAAAATGAAAACACAATGGTCCAAAACCTTTGGGATGCAGCAAAGGCTGTTCTATGAGGGAAGTTTATAGCAATACAGGCTTATCTCAGGAAGCAAGAAAAATCTCAAATGAATGACTCTGGAAGTGCCTATCACCTAGTACACACCGAAATACCTGCTAAGGTTAACATGACATGCAAACAATGTTAAAAGGTATAATAAAAAGTGCCCGTAACACAATCTGACACTCTGGTAAGGCTGCTAAACACACTACTCCTAGGTATACTTCCTCAAGAACTGCTTGCAGAAGTACACCAGGAGACATGCGCAAGAACGTTTGATAGCAGCACTGTTTTGTTTATAAGTAAAACAAAAACAACAAAAATTTCCGTTGAGAACACCAATAAGTAACTTATAAAATATACACAATGAAATACTATATAGCAAAATGATAATGAATAACTAAGGTTAAAAATCCATATTAATCCACAAATATAATAATCAGTGGGAAAAAGCAAGGTGCAGAGTATGATATACTATATATTGTCAAAAAGGTGGTTACAATGTGGTGGATGAGAGAGATGTATTTTAGGATGAGTCACATAGGAGGCTTCCATTTTACTAGTTTGTTTCATTTATGAAGTTGAGTGGTGAGTTAATGCGTATTCATTTATATCAACCTTTGAACGTACTTATATTTGAAAATTTCATATTCAGTTTAAAGTCCTATACCAAGGATCAGCAACTAAGGCCTGGGAGTCAAATCCAGCTCAATACCTATTTTCGTTTTACTGGAACACAACCATTCATCTGTTTACGTGTTGTCAATGACTGTACTACAAGGTCAGGGTTGAGTGGTTGTGATAGACAAACCTAAAATACTTACTACTAGGCGCTTTATAGAAAATGTTTGCCAACCCCTGTTTTATTGCCAAGTATAGAGTGCAAATGAAGAAGACATTAATTCTGAAATAACACAAATATAATCATGGTCATAGTTACTGAGAAAAATGATAAGCACATTTGATGACAGCCAGAGAAAGAAGGATGGGAGGAAAGCAAGTAAAAACTAAATAAGCTTCAGAGCACTGCTGTCCAACAGAACTTTCTGTGATGATGGAAATACTCTATATCTGTATTATTCAATATGGTGACCAAGAGCCACATGAGGCTTTGGAGCACTTGAAATGTTGGTATTATGACTGAGGAACAGAATTTAAGGTTTTATTTATTTTTAATTATTTTAAATAGTCACATGTACCTAAGGACTACGCTGCAGCTTTAGAGCTCTGGAGGACAGACTGACAGCAGCTGTCACCTGAAACCCAGGATGGGGTTGCCTCCAGTTTAGAAAATTTCAGCCACTGATGGAAAGGCAAATCATAGATAATCATAAGGGTAAGGCTAACATATAGATTTGGGACTAATATTAATAAAAATTGGGCCAAACGATTACTCTTTCTAAGAAAGAGGATGTAAAGAAAGAGGATGCAATGTAAGAGAAACAGAGGGCCAAAGTTGAGATTTGGGAACTTCCATGATAATTTGTTAAGTGAACAAACATTATTAGGTGAAAGAGAAGTACAACAGTTAGAGTTATGTGGCAGGGAAACCAGAAGAGCTATGCCTTAAAAAAAAAATGAGCTCCATAATTCCACATGTGAATGAGGAAAACTTCTGCAATAATTAGTGGTTAGCTGGAAAAGCCATGAAAATAAGGGACTTGGATACCAATAATGTCTTTCTCCTCATTTAACCAAAACAAGTGTCTGCAAAAGATATGCCATATTATCGTATTTTCTAGATTTCTTTCACGTAGAAAGATGTTTAACTTTTATTATTTTGCTCAATTATCAACTAGTCCAGATACATTTAGCTTTCACTGAAGACAATAAACAATTGCCTAGAAATAAGGTCCTAGTATTATAAAACTTTTCAAATTCTCATTAGCTGGACATTTCTTCCCTTTTCTACTTTGATGCACTGTGCTTCATCCTTCCTTATCCAAACCACTAAGAATATACTATACAAACTTATAAAAATATCATTTATATACTGTACAAGAATATGCTACAAAAAGGAATTTTGAGGAACAAACTACCTTACTTCCCAGCAGCCAGTAGAACTGCTTTCTATAGATGTGCTAAAATCAGTTGTCTGGTTTCCATGGCCCAGCAATAGCTTTTTTGCTTTGTTTTAGTGTGGAGTTCAAAAATACCTGCCTGATGATATACAGACACAGAATGGTATATTTAGTATCTGGTTTAATCAGTATTGGCATAGGAATACAAAATATTCCTTGGGGAACCTGTCTAAATATTGGTATTTAGATACTGACATGATCTTATTCTTTAGAAATAACTAGAACAGGGGAGAATTGGTAATTTTCAATTATTAATTTTATCTTACAGTTCTCTCAGAACTTAATTAATTAATTTATTTAAAAAGATTTTATTTATTTATTTATTCGACAGAGATAGAGACAGCCAGCGAGAGAGGGAACATAAGCAGGGGGAGTGGGAGAGGAAGAAGCAGGCTCCCAGCGGAGCAGGGAGCCCGATGCGGGGCTCGATCCCAGGACCCTGGGATCATGACCTGAGCTGAAGGCAGATGCTTAACGACTGAGCCACCCAGGCGCCCCTCAGAATTTATGATATTCACAGTAGGCTACTACTGCTTAGACTCATCTTTACTATCAAGAAGATTGGAATGCAATGTAGAAGAGAACACAGTGTGATATCTAGTAAAGAACACAGGCTCTGAAGTCAAAGAGACTTTGATTTAAGTCCTGAATACATAGACTTTCAGTGAACCTCACTGAGGCTCTGCTATCTCATTTGTAGAACTGGGTAATGATATTTAGCTTGAAAGCTGTTATGAAAACTAAATGAAAGAAGGCATTTATAGTATCTAGACAGAGCACCTGGCCATGCTGGACACCCAACAGTTACTTCACTCTCACTCTCGGGCATTTAAGGTCTCTTCTACACTCTTTTTCTCTTCTACACTTTTTAACCTAAGAATACATCTCCGAGAAATGTAAGAAGAAAACAGAATAATCAGCTGTTTTGATCTGGAGAAGGCAGAAGAGAATGAGATGTCCCAAACCGAGGTGAAAAGATCATCTTTAGACAGGAGAAGCGACTCTGCTATTGAGGTTCCTTGGAGGAATCTTGAACACACATGAAGGCAGGTAATGGGAAAACAATGGAGTTCCCTTTTAATGGCTTGTATTTTCTCTGTAAATTAGGAAGACCATTTGCTAAGTGTGAAAGAAAAGAGGTAAATTTGAAGTGTGAGATGGAAAAAAGTTGAAAAAGTGTTAAAAATATTAGGGAGTGAACCAGGGAAATGTCCAAATGGACCCAAATGCTCAGGGTCCCTTTGAGACCGGTTCCCCATCAACTTATGAGCATGAATGTGTTCTATCTGTTGAAAGATTGTCTTCAGTAGCACTTGGCTACTTGGATGCGGGTACAAAGAAAGAGGTTATCTGGATTCATCTTGAGTTGGAATTTCATTTCATTTATAGGCTAGAGTGTTACTTAAATAATGAACTATGAACTCTAACCAGAATAAAGAAAAAAACGATAAAGGAGAATATGCCTAGTGATTAGGACAATGCCAGAACAATATTAAGCAATCAAAAAAAAAAAGGATAGCTGTTAATATTACTAATTATGGTCCTCAAGCAGTAAGTAATTTCATCATTCTAATTTGTAATCATTTCTATGTTATTTCTCTCCCTTCCACTAGACTGAGCTCTTTGAAGATAAAAAGAGTGTCTTACTCATCTTTGCTTCTTCCCAAAGCAAAGCCTGGTACCTACCATACTGTAAGTGACTATTAAATGCTTATGATTAAATCAATGAATCAAACCTGCTTCCAAGCTATTCATATAATTTGTTTAAAGAGATTCTAGCTAGGGCATCATAACCTTAATAACAATTCACAAAATAAGACTTTTCTAAGAAAGGCACTGAACGGCCACTGTCAATTCAATGATAGAAACTCATTAAGTAGCTAACAATATGACTGATGACAGTTTTCCAATACTGCAGACTACAGAATTAACATGAGGAAGAAAATGAATTCACACACACACAACATGAAAACTGAGAATACATCTGTCTATTTTTAATGGACAAAAGAGGGCTCCTGCCTCTATTTTTATCATTCCAGTACCTTACAATGTCTCATGAAATGAGTAATCTGAAGCATAACCTACCCAATGCCGACGAAACATCTGCATTAGGACTTCAAAGCAAGTTCAAAGATATATAATCTGACAGCTGGCCAGGCCCATTAACTTCCTCTTTGTTTTGGGCAGAAGGTACACCCCCAAAATAATACTGTACCTTTCCTAGTTTATCAAAGGCTATAGGGTTTTAAGAAAGAGGTCTTTTTTGGCTGTGGATTCAATTTAAAAAACATAAAGATTTTATTTTTGCTGCTGCTTCAACTAATATGTTCATTTTGAAGTATTCAAAAGGGACAGCTTTGATTTAATAGTGGACAGTATACAGGGAATCACAACTTTAAGTGCAAACTGTATTGAGTATCTTCTTTAATAAATGGGTTGTCTAAGACTGAATATACATATATATTTCCCTAGAGAAAGCATGTTATAATGGGAGGTCAAGTCTCTAGTTGGTTCTTGTAAATCTGAAGTGCTATGTAACACCCAGTAAGATACTAAAACACCTAAACCTCTAGGTCCAACATTTTATGAGGAAACGTACACAGAGCTCTCATCTGGGATGTCAAAACGATCCCGTCTCTCTTACCACCTGTGTTCTAACCAGTAGAATTCAGAACAGGATAGAAGCTAGGAAAAGGGGAGTTCAGGCAATGAACAAAGAGGAAACAAAAAATTTTGCAACTGGATACTTCTTAGCCCAGTTTGACTCTATCACTCCTGTTTTTCCCTGAAGGTACCAGGGAACGTCCTGTCTTTTGAGGAAAGAGCTTAATGATTTCTAGACAGAGTTTATCTCTTTCTCAGAGCCACTGCAGAAAAAAAGAGCACCCACTCCTGGTGCATCCCCATTCTCAAAGCTTACGATTTTGTAAAGCAAGCAATTCAATTAATGTGTTTTGATAGTCATTAAGAACAATATATTTGAAAAGGATGGGCTGAAAATATAGGAGAAAGGCAGAATAATCAAATGTTTGGGTCCTTAGGAAGACAGAGGAAAATGAGATACACTCTCTGTAGAAATTGTATACCAGCAACAGGGAAAATCTGGCAGTAGATTAAAAAGGTTTTCTTCTCCACCCCTTTTCTTTTACTTCAGTGAAAGTTAAAGAAACATATATATGTATCAACAGGGAAAGACCAAATTGAGTTTGAGTACACAAGAAAGTGTAATACAATCTATCTACACTTCAGAGTGATACCTAGGGTATAAGACATTTTCATATAACTACTAGACATTTCCTCTTCTTCTCATGGGTCACTCAAAATCATAAAACATTAAAATACAAGCTTAGCTATTAATTAAAAATAAAATTATGAAATTTAAAAAATCTAAGCTTTAAAATAATCTTACTTTGTATCTTATATATTAATAACCATTATACAGTAAATATCTGCCACTGCTAGAGACTAATACAGTCTCTATAGTGTGATTTGGCTTTAAACACTTTCTTACATTAAAAATTAATTCAGAATTACCTGAAAGAGAGGTTACCAAACAGTATCAAGTATAGTTCAACGAACTGCAAAGAAGCCTGGCTGCTATTCTGCTGACTCAATTCCATCTACCCAACGGTCGACTCATGAGTTGTTTTTGTCTTTAATGAAACAAATGACCACACATATTAAGGCTGTATTACCTTCATAATGTTAACTAAATCTGTTTGATAGTAGCGATCCTGGTGTGCATTTGCTGCTGCTAATGTAAGAAGATAATCATTCCTTGCGTGGGTAGCTTTAGAATTACATTCAGATCGCCGGGCTTTTAACTAAAACACAGTAAAAGAGAAAAAAAAATCAATGCAAACTGACATTGCACTGTAAGATACATGAGGATACCATTCTTAGCTACCAATTAATGGCTCCCCAACAAGAGTAAAGGTAAACATGTGGAGAAATATTCATTTGCATATAAAAATATTCAATACTACTGAGGAATTAAATAAACGATTAGAACTGTTACATGGGGTGAGAGTGTCTTCACATGTTTGTTATTTACACTTAATATATTTCCAAAGCTTTTCAAAATACTTCAAAGTATTTTACTCGTTTAATTCAGACGGGAAAAAAAAGGTTCCCAAATTAAGTACCTTCTCTTCAAAGACATAGATAAACCTGCTGGAGTTAGAAAATCTTTTTAAAAAAATCAGCATTCCTCATGTGCCAAAAGAACTGTGAACACAGTGTGCCAGTTAGGATCCTGGCAGCCAATGGCAGGCCACTAAACTTCCTTATCAGGTAATTCTACAGCTTGAGGGTCCCACAGGAAAATCTCACTTGGATCTGGCCCAGAGTATCTGTTCAAGGGTATAAATCTGAATGAAATGGATTTTGTAGATTTTCTAAAGCCCATGGACTAAGTCTCTTGGACTAGAAGTTATAGATAACAGGCTACCTAAGCAGGTAAGGTATAGAAACCTATCTCTGAAGCAATGTTGAGAAGCAAGCAGTGTCTATAGTCCTGACATCTAGGCGGAAAACTTCCATGAATTGGAAAGGAAACTTCTTCCCTAAGTTACTGACTTTAAAATGCCTGGTGAAGGGTATTAAGGAGGGCATGTATCATACAGAGCACTGGGTGTTATATGCAAACAATGCATCATGGAACACTACATCAAAAGCTAATGGTATACTGTATGGTTACCAACATATAATAATAAAAAAATTAAAAAATAAAATGCTTCTCTAAATTAGGTGGAAATAACTGACTTCAACCCTCAAAAAACCCAATTCTTTCTTAATAAGCTAAGGTTTCTCAATTGTGAAATACAGTTTTCAAAAACTCACCTTTACACTTGCTTTCTGTAAACTGATTCTTGATTGAAAAAGACTAAGTTTAGATCTATAATAAAACAGAAAACACAGTATGTTTAATAAAATTATCAAATTATATCATATTAAATTTATTAAGTATTATAATTCCAAATTTTTAAAACAGTGACCCAACGCTATTTCCCAACACTATTCCAAAAGAGAACTAAAAAATGGAAAACCAGGAGCAATGATTATTTTGTTTTATTTTACTACGGGAAGAATATTGTAGTGCAACAGGAAATAATGGGATATTTAATAAAAATATCCTGAGTGACAAAAATACAACTTGACATATACAATATATTGGTATCTCTTAATAAACAAGAGTTATCAAACTATAGGTTATTCCCAGTCTCATACAATTACACACACTTTAGTTCGTGCAAGAAAGCGTAAAGAAATCCAGGGATAACCAATCTATGGAGGCAAAAATTAGCAGGCTTTCAGGGCTGTGTGCAATAGGCTGTAACAACACCTGCAATGCAACCTACAGTATGATATTACCAGGCTCTTCAGAGTCCTTAATTCCATTATTTCTCCCATTAAAAGTCCTTCTGGTTTGGGTGCCAGCCTGTGTGCTCCCTCCACTCTTAACATAGTATTTGGAACACAGTGAGAAAGTCCTTGGGCTCTCTGCCCTATATGATATTGTTCTATTTAATTCTCCCATTCTGATGTCCTTATTTTCCTCAATCCCTTTCAGTGTGGGAAGGAAACATAATCTAACAATCAATGTAAAAATATGCTGGTTTTACCCAAACAGCTAGAGAAAACCACAAGGAGAAAGTCAACAGAAGAACAGTAAGGAATAACAACACTCCCATGACCAGTGATTTTTGAAGCTGCAATGTTTGTCTTGACAGCAGTGTCATGGTGATTGCCATGGGAGAATTCAGTGCATGTGCTGGCAGCTAAGCCATAATACAAGTAAAGTTGCAGACCCCTTGGGAATGGAAGGTGGAGCAAGCCAGTCTCTGCACAGCAAATGTGAGGAGGATAGCAAAAGCAGCCTATCATCTGTCTAACAAAAGAGAAACATTCAGGGACGTACGCTTACGCATCCTAACTACTTCTCCACCGTTATAAAAAAAAAAAAAAAAAAGATTGGGTCCAAGATACTCCTATTATTTTCTACCTTGCCATATTCGTATTTCCTGGGATTTTGTCTATTTTTATTAATCAGATTCCTATTCGTTTCAATCTAGAAAAGGCCACAAACTTTAAAATTTGAGAGAGCCTAAAAAAAAAAAATTGAGAGAGCCTGTTAAAGATTAAAAAAGACTGTTTGGGGTATTCTCAATTCTCCTTTTTCTTGCAGTCGTTATCCAAACAGTCTGAGTTGCACCTAGATTTTCCAATATAAGGTTTTAAGTTTCTGTTTTCTGTTTCATTTGCTAATCCTCATATAATTCTTGTGTGGTTCTTAAGAAGGTATTAGCAGTAGATAAAATACAGTTCCTATGCTCAAAGATTATGATCTACAACAAGTAAGATATATGCAACTAGTGAATTGTCCTGCACACTCCTCCTCCTCATCTGCTTCCAAATGTTAATGCTCCTTAGGGTCCCAATCTCAATTTCTTCATCTCATATATGATTTCATCCCTGTAACGATCATCTGATAGGTAACCAACCCCCAAAGTGAGATCTTCAGGCCCAGATTCTCACCTGAGAGTTAGATACATAACTCCCTACCAAACTTATTCACGTCAATGTCTCACAGGCTCTTCAGAACCTACATATCCAAAATGGAACCCATCCTTCCTTTCAAATGGTGTCCCTCTTCCTTTTCACTCTCTCTCTTAATGTGCACATCTCACCGTCTATCCAATCGTCTATCAAAACTACACATAGTCCAGTCTTTACTTCCCCTTCCTGAGCTTCCTTCTCTCATCTTTTTCAAGAGTCTGTGCAAACATCACTTCTATAAAGGTTTCCTTTCTTATTAGGCAAAATTAATCTATTTTCTATGCTTACAAAGCAGTGTTTTCATACAACTACAGTAAACATATTAGTTACTACGTGAGTGACTTTAGGCACCTAATTTGAGTTTACTGTGAATAATAATACTGTGAATCATGAAGTTACTTTTAAACACATTTGCCTTTAAACACGCTGGCTTTAAATTTCTTGAAGATGCAAAGCTTATCTTACTCATCTCTGTACTCACAGTACCCAAAATAATTATTCAATAAACATTTAGAGAGTGAATGAAGATAAAGCAGCATTTCTTACTCTGTAGTTGAATGAATTTTCCAGAAAAGTTACACACTGAAATAAAAGGTCTCATTTGTTGTAACCCCTTTGAATTTGGGCCATATTAGAAGGCAGTGTTTTGTGATGAGCATCTGTGAATTAGTCCCTGTCAAGTCCACACTTCTTAGGAACTGCCTAGGAATTGTCCCCATTTTCGCTCTGTGGGCCTTGGCTAAAGTAGGTATTTATATATGCTCTAACAGATCTGTCAGCTCTGTTGTGGAATCCCTGAAGTTTTAAAAAAACAAATTCCCCTAAAAAAACCCACCATGACAGGAAATTCCTATTGGAGATCATCTAATCTAAAATCTTCAGATCTTATTGGAAAGATGGGTTCACTGACTCTATGAAAGTATGGGAAATATTTGTATGCTCACAAAAATAAAATAATAAAGACAACAAACTAAATTAGGGAAATATTAAATATGTTTTAAATATTTAAAAATGTTAAGTACTTTATGAGTATTTATCTACCAGTCCTTGGTACTAAATAAACTTTGGAGGAAACCCTAAATTTTCACAAGATGCTTATGAGATTGCTTAACTTCCTGTACATAAAAACATATTAGAAAGAACCCCCCTCCCCCCACTGGTTGTTAGTCTGTACGAGTGTTCATAATCCTTCTGATTTCATGACTAGGAGTTCAGAGTCAGCTTTCCTAACAGACCTCTTTAGAGTCCCATTCTATGGTACAGGTTTATTTTTTCTCAAAAACTTTTTGTCTTTCCTCAACTTGTCATATCAAAAATCTGTACTGCTCCTTTATATCTTTTTATTACCAATTGCCAGTTCCTTCTTTTCCTGATTATTCTCCAAATAAAGGGCTTATGATTCACATATACTAAAAGTAAAATTCACACAGCTGCTAAAGCATACATTTAAAAAGTGTATATATTAGAATTTCACACAATAGAGAAACTGTGCCTAGGGCAGGATTTCTATACTGAGGTCAATGCTCTAATTTTTTTGAGATGTCCAAGGTGCCTTCAATGGCATGCTGAGGATCAGAGATTTCCAACGACAACTGATTTAGAGTTTAACATGAAAAAAATGAGGCTCTTAAACCCAGATATTCAGACACCATAGCAACTTCGACCAGCTTTCACTAAGCTTTCAATACAATGTTCATTTGTCCTTTTTCCTTTTCAAAATTCAATTTAATGTGAAAACTGATCGAATAGTCTCATTTTGCTATATTAATTTAAGTGAGATCAGCCAATATAAAAGAAAAATTTGAAAGTATGTAACCTTTATAGGTCATATGAAACCAACATAACCTAAGAATGAGTGTATGCTCTGTATTAACAGAAAACAAAGTACTGGCAAAAATAACATTTATTTGCATAATTACTTTTTCAGAAATGCTAAAACACATACTTTGCTTCGATGTCAGCTTTCTCTCGTACTGCATGAGCCATCTGTTCAGTCTCAAAGTACTTCTTTTTGCCTTTAGCTAAATCTTTCACTGTCTCTTGTAATTCAGTTTGGATCTTTGTCAACTGGTCCACACACTGTAAAATACAAAGTGTAATTATTATGATATTAGTTTTCAGGCTTACCGAAAATGAATTTGTCCTAAGGACTATGCACTATGCCCTCAGGATGGAAACCCAGGAGAAAAATCAGCACTTTTAGTCTCCTTCAAATTGCAAATTAAAATCCAGTGAACAGCTGGTACTCCCATCTCAAGAAATGTATTGAATAGTGTCCCAGTTTGCTTAACAACTCTGCTTTGAGAAATAACCTCAGTGCTGCTGAAGACTGACATTAAGGTAAGGCATGAGAAGAGCAACAATGAAAATGCTTTTATTGTTGGAGATATCAAGGCACTAAAGGCAAAAGAATAAAGCAATTCTGTATTTCTTCATAATCTTTGGGCAGGGGCCATGCTAATCTTTTCTATAACATTCCAATTTTAGTAAATGTGCTCCCAAAGCGAGCACTCTTCAAAATCTTAATAAAGTCTATGTTTGGGGAACTGATGGTGCAAAGGGTACTGAAGAATTCTGCTCTGGGAAAGAAGGAGTGTAATCTGACAAGTCTAGCATAAGTCCAAGATGAAGGAGAGAAGCAAGAAACCTGGGTATCATGTAACAATTACTACTCAAAATTACTGCCAACTCAATTCTTTGGATACATATACACATTCTGGGAGAAGGGACAGATAAAATTAACTCAAAGAAATGTTTAATCAATGAATTCTTATAACACATTGGGGCCAAGGTAACATTGCTTAAAGGACTCTTCTGGATATCCAAAGGAGAAACACTTTTCCCAGTTTGAAATAAACCACTGCAAAGTTTCACCAGCCTGAGGCCAATTCAGGGAAGCCTCCCCGGAAAAACTTCTGAGCCTGAAACAGAGTTTGGTGAAGACTGACAAAAGCTCAGCAAAGCAGGAGGAGACATTGGCGAGGAACTATTATGAAAGGCTGAACAGCATGGAGTAGAACAAGGACACCGGAACAGCAAGGATAACGCACAAATAAACTTAACACATGTGACATACAGGCTAGAGTTTCCCAGAAATTGTTAGGTGGTAAGAAAAGGACTACTTTACAGTAATAAAAAACCAGGAAGATTCCCTATGAGTGTATTTATTGAGCACTTAACAAGTGTCAGGCTATAAATAAAGGGTTAAGAAAAACGTCACCTCTTTCTCCTTTGCATGAAAACTGGACCCTTGCTTAACTTTTTATGTCTGTGTTTTAATAGAAACCTGATAAAGACACAATGTCAACTGTATTATTTGGCAACACCGTGTATGGACCCTGATAGATAAACTGCATTAATCTGGAAGAAAGTGCAAATGAACTATAAATATCTGATGGAAAAGTCTTGGCTTTAGGCTTCTGTATGGTAATTCCCATATCTGGACATGTCCTTTGCAGAGACTCTGGAAACTCTGGTGTAATAACTAACTAACTAAAGTTGTAATAAAAGCTTTTAGTCTCCTTTAGGGCCTGTGGTTACCCCTATACATGTGAATCTCATTCTCTTACCCCAGACCTTTCACCTGAGGAACCAAGCAGAATAACTGTGGTTAGCTATGCAGACTGAGGCATACACCAGTGGAAGAACTAATTATACTAGCGCTGGATGCTGCCCTGTGTTCCCTGTTCTAATGTCCTTCTAAGTAAACCTCATGCCACGTATGGCCTAGGATAATCATGACAGTCTCCGTGTTTCGTTACACTTAACAAGACTCCCTATGGGCACGCCAGGCAGAATGCAGTTTAGTACTTCATAAATTTTAGTACTTTAAAATATTATCACATTATCCTATTATCATATTCTCACATTTACTCCTCCAAATGACTCTGGTAAAAGTATTCCTATTAATCCCATTTTAAGATGAGGAAATACAGGGCGCCCAGGCGGCTCCGTCAGTTGAGTGTCCGACTCTTGATTTCGGCTTGGGTTGTGATCTTGGGGTCATGGGACTGAGGCCTGCGTCAGACTCCGTGCTCAGCACGGAGTCTTCTTGGGATTCTCTCTCTCCTTCTGTACCTCCCCCAGGTTGTGCACACTGCATGCTCTCTCTCTCTCAAATAAATCAAGTGATGATATCACTTACCATGTAACCCACTGTAGTACATACCCAAGTTTTGTGACAACCATGTTTTTAAAGTCTTTATATAGAGATACGTTGTCTTGAAATAGTAGCTTTTAAAAAATTGACATGTAATTCACAAACCACAAAATTCACCCTGTTAAAGTGTACGATTCAGTGGTTTTTAATATATTCAGAAGGTCGTAAAACCATTACCATTACATAATTTCAGAACATTTTCATCGCCCAAAAAAAAAAACCCCATACCAATTAGCAGTCACTCTCCATTTCCCCCTACTCCTAGTCCCTAGAAACCACTTTCTGTCTCTATGAATTTCCTGCATTTCATATCAATGGAATTATATAATATCTGGCCTTATATGTCCCAAGTCTTCCACTTAGCATAATGTATTCAGGGTTCATCTATGTTGTATCATGTATTAATTCTTCATTTCTTTTTGTGGCTGAATAAAATTTCATTGTATAGATATACTAAAATAGTAAGCTTTTATCTTGCAGAAAAATCTTCCTTTCTCTTTAATTTTAATAGTCCTTATCATAAACAAATCTCTTATTTAAACAATAGAACAATGAGGGGTGCTGGCTGGCTCAGTCAGTAGAGCATGTGGCTCTTGATCTCGGAGTCATGAGCTCAGGCCCCACCTTGGGCACAGAGATTACTTAACAAAATAAAAAAAAAATAAATAAAATAAAAATACCATGACAACCTGACACTACCACAGAAAACTGTGAAACTTCCCGATAATGCCACGTTTGCAGGTGTGGAGAGCTTACAAAGCGATCCACAGCTTCAACAAGAGCTTAAGAACCAAAAACTGGGGCATGGTCTGAAAAATGCAACTATGTTTAATGGGAAAATGAGATGGATGATTTGTTTTGTTTTAATTTTATTTAAATTCAATTAGTTAGCATACATTATTAGTTTCAGAGATGAATTATTTAAAAGAGGAGTCTGGTGTAAGGTTTCTTTAACCAAAATTTTCATCTAAAACAACAGAGCTTGGCCTCAGAAAGAAGGGAACCCAAGAATTCGGTGGTGATTTACATGATAATCAGTGTTTTGAGAGGAAACTAAGCACAGTAGGTCAAAGATTTTCCTGGGGATGCAAACCATGTGGCTAGGATCTCAGTATATTCACACAAAGTAAATATCATGGGTACGTGACAACATATGGGCACATGAGTGCCAAGACCACACACAGCCACGCACTCCTCATATCCCTACCTTTTAAAGAATAAGATGTCTTTCTTAGTACTGGGTAACCAAACATCTTATGGAAATTACTTAATTCATTTTCATCTATAAAAGGCTATTAATTATATTACTTTTTGTATGTATGACAGTGTCAAGCTGGGTCTTGTGATAGTTCTTATCTTTAAAAGGATTTCTCAAAAATCTCATCAGAAAACTTAGGGTGATTCTTTTCTTGTTTTTTTCTTTCCCACAAGTTTCTAAGATACTGTTCATCAAATAATATTAAATAGATAGCCTATGTGTGCAATGAAGAGATCTCTTGTGATCTGTTCTTCCTTAGCCTTCAGTAAATCCATAACCAAATGTTTTCCATCACCCGAATGAACTCAAGTCAGAGTAATTTGGGTTTTTGTCAAAGGAAAGTGCTCTGCACGTAGCAAAATACAGGCATACCTCATTTTATTGCACTTTGCTTTATTGTGCTTTGCGGATATTGTTTTTTTTTACAAATGGAAGGTTCAAGACTTCAGTGGAAGAAGTAACTGCAGATGTGGTGGAAATAGAAAGAACTAGGATTAGAAGTGGGGCCTGAAGATGTGAGTGAACTGCTGTAATCTCATGATCAAACTTGAATGGATGGGGAACTGCTTCTTATGGATGAACAAAGAAAGTGGTCTCCAGACGGAATCTACTCCTGGTGAAGAATGTTGAAATGACAACAAAGAATTTAGAATATTAGTAAATTTAGTTGATAAAGTAGTGGCAGGGTTTGAGAGGACTGACTCCAGTTTTACAACTTCTAAATGTGGGTAAAACGCTATCAAATAGCATCATATGCGACAGAGAAATCATCTGTGAAAGAAGAGTCAATGGATACAGCAAACTTCACTGTTGTTTTATTTTAAGAAATTGCCACAGCCACCCCAGCCTTCAGCAACCATGACCCTGATCAGTCAGCAGCCATCAACATCAAGGCAAGACTCTCTATCCCTAACAAGGTTATGACTCACTAACCATTATCACTCAGGTAATGCTAACTCATCTGAGTGATAAGGGTTAGCATTTGTTAGCAATAAACTATTTTTAAATTAAGGTATGTACATTTTTTTAGAAACAGCTACTGCACCCTTAATAGCATGCAGTACAGTGTAAACTAACTTTTATTTACACCGGGAAACTAAAAACTTCACTTGACTCACTTTATTACAATATTTGCTTTATTGCAGTGGGCTGGAACCAAACCCACAATATTTCTGAGGTATGTCTGAACCAAAACTATTTATTGAATAAAAGTCATCAAATTTAATTTGCAAAGATTACCTAGGATTTCCTTTCCAACTTTTAAAGTAAATTTCTTCTGCAGGAATCCAGTTTTCTGGGGTAGATTAAGTTATATACTTAAAAAAGAAGCTTAATAATGCCTATATGTTAAGAAAAAGACTTGGTGTGGTACAAGCCCAGCTCTTTCCCAAGAGTTATAAGCACTGAGCACTGATGAGCACAGAAATGAATGTACAACTTTACATTAAGGCTAAGGGATCATATGAAATGGTGACAAACTTGGATATTAGAATTCTAGTAAAGAAATTAAAAGTATGCTCCCTGAGTATGACACAGATCGTGGATAGATATACTGGCCGTTAACTTAAAGACAGGAATAAAAGTAAAAGTAACTTGAGCCAATACATTAAAGTCCTACAAACCAGTAGGTTCTCTGACCCTGTATTCACGTCCTGGAAATTCACCCTAAGACAATAACTTCTAAGAAAAAAAGTTAAATTTTTATTGTAGAGTTAGTGGTAATGTCCAAAAACAGAGATATGATTTTAAAAAGCAGAATAAATTAAAAATTCATTCAGAAAAAAAAAATAATAGAGGTGCCTTGCCTCGGTGGTTCAATTGGTTAAGCGTCCAACTCTTGATCTCAGCTCGGGTCTTGATCTCAAGATTGTGAGTTCAAGGCCTGCACTGGGCTCCATGTTGGGCATGGAGCCTACTTAAAAGAAAAATAATAACAATAAACATAAAGGTTGTATAGAAACAGGAACAATTAATTAGGAAATGGGAGAGAATGACGAATATATCACAAAAAATGATCAATGTATTAATTACAACTATTACAAAAACAAAGAAGATAAAAGGAGTAAAGAAATTAAGTAGTCTACTAAGGTGAAGAGGTGGTATGTATTTTTCTGTAAACCTATTTAAATATTAAACTTCAAGTGTTTTTAAAAGATTGCAAAGGATTTGGAATTAGAAAGTAGTACATTCAAATTCCTGCTCTGTTATCTACTACTAAGTCTCTTTAACATTTTTTAGCCTCAGTTTTGTCATTTGTAAAATAATAATATTTACATACCTAACAAGTGCATATGAAAATCAAATGAGACCATACTGGATACAGTAGCAGTTTACAAACTCTAAAGTGTTATTCAATGTAAATCCCAACTATTTCAAAGGAATGTAAACTCTAGTATACATAAGAAAGGTACGAACTGGAGTGTTATTAATTAATTATAAGAATAATGGATGTTAACTGGACTTACTGTAGTGATTATTTTGCAATACATTTTGTAATATATATAAATATCAAACCATTACATTATACACCTGAAATTAATATAATGTTATGTCAATTATACCTCAATTTAAAAAATGACAAATGCCTTAAATTATTGTGGCTCATTTTGTTTTATAAGCAAATGTCACCATATAGGAAATGATTTAGAAAAAGATATGATATGATTCTCATTATAATTCTCTACACAATGGTCAGACGCTTTATAATATGCCTGGATTTATCTTCGAGTATTAGAAAAGAAAACTGTCAAAATGGAGGAAGTTTTTAAAAGAACATGAACATTAACGTGTTATGGAGGGAAAATTTTAAGCCAACTTGGTTGTGATCATGACAGAACAAGTTGTTTCAGACTCCCTTCCTCTAGGCTAGAAACTGTAAAAGTTGGGACACTGGTAACCCACTGGACTTACGGGACTGTGATATCTGGAAGAAGGGAAGCTCTATATTTAAGGTGACTTTTTTCCTGTTGAATCAGGGTACAAAGAAACATGCATTCTTACTAGACTGAGGAAGCAGAGGTTGGAGTTTAAGGATGCTGAAAGAGTAGGAACTTGAGAGGCTAGGATCTGGAAAGAAGGGTGCCACAGAGAAGCAAGTCCAAAGATCTGTATGCAATTTCCCCCAGTCTTCGGCTGACTTCTAAATGCATGTACCGGTGAAAGTCCAAGAAATCCAGCAAAAAACAGTAGCTGAAAGGCTAATGAGCTGAGCAATTACCTGAGGATCAGAGCAGCTACGTGATGTTGAAGAAGACAAAGGTGGGAGCCAAGTCTTGTCAAAGTAGAAGGGTTTTGGTGGGCACCCCACACTTTCAGTTAAAATCCTGGCAATAAGGACAAAGGTGAAAGAGACCAGCCCTAAGAAAGGCTAAAACCAGACCCTAATAGATCAAGGTGATCTGACAGTATTCTATCTGCCTGCCAGAAAACTTAATTCTTTGGAAACAAAAAATGTCTTCCAGAGCCTCTACAATTTTTATTCACAATGTCCAGAATTGATACTAAAACAGTTGACCCCAATAACCAAAAACCAAGAAAAACGGTAAATCATAAAAAGAGACCTACAGTGATTCAGACATTGGAATCATGAAATAGAGATTAGGAGTAACATATTTAAGAGAGTAAAAGAAAAACATGGAGAGCTGCACCAGGAACACAGAATCTATTTTTTTAAAGATTGATCGAGCGATTGATTTTTGAGAGACAGAGAGAGTACACGCAAGTGAGAGAGCATGAGTGGGGGGTGAGGGGCAAAGAGAGAAGCAGACTTCCCACTGAGCAGGAAGCCTGATGCAGGACTCGATCCCAGGATCCTGGACTCATGACCTGAGTCGAAGGCAGAAGCTTAACCGACTAAGCCACCCAGGTGCCCCACAGAATCTATTTTTAAAAACTCAACTAAAAATTCTAGAACTGAAAAATACATTGAGATTCCAAAAGATGTTTTAAAAGCAGATTAGAAACAGCAAAACAGAGTATTAATGTACTGCAAGGTATTGGTGGAAAATATTCAAACTCAAATACAGAAAAAGTGAGGAAACAACCAAAGTGTTGATCAATCAAGAATGTATAAAAAATGTAGCACATACACATAATGGAATATTATTTGACCTTAAAAAAGAATGAAATCCCACCACATACAACAACATAGATGAACCTGCAAGACATTAATGCTAAGTGAAACAAGCCAGTCACAAAAGGACAGACACTGCATGATTCCACCTACATGAAGTATCAAACTCATGGAAGCAAAGAACAGAATTGTGGTCAGCAGGGGCTGGAGGAAGAGGAAAGAGAGAACTGCTAACCTACCAAAATTTTGGATATACAAAATAAGTTCAAGGTTAGTTGCATAACACTGTGGCTATAGATAACAATACTGTACTGTACACTTAAAAATCTGTTCAGAGGGTAGATCTCATGTCAACTGCTTTTATCACTCTGAGTTAAAAAAAAAAAAGAAGAAATGAAAAATATAAGATTAATTCAAAAGAAGGCAGAAAAATGGGGGGAAGGTTAGAGAAGCAAAGGAAAAAGAACTGGTGATCTGTTTATCTCATGGAGTCAATCTGTTGTAAAGCTTGGGAGGTATAATCGAAGAAACCAACTATAGCAGTTACTTGTTTTTGCTGCTCTGTCTCTATTTCCCTTGTTTTCCTTTGGAAACTCATCTCAATTTCCTTTTGGAAAATCATCTTTCCCCATTTTTAGTACATATAGTTTGCATGAGGACTGTCACCCCTAACTTGGGGGAAGGCCTGTGACCCAAGACAGACCAATCAGCCTTAATTTGGGTAGTTTTATTGGAACTTTCAGGAAAATGGAAAATGTGGGATTGCTTGCTGTAAGATTTGTAAATCTTGCATTTGGGGGCCACCATGCAGAGAGTTGCTAACGAATGAAGCAGACCTAACAGATGGGAAGACAGACTGAACTGTAATACCATCATTTGAGCACCTGGATCTACCCCTGGAATTTTCAGTTACACAAGCTAATAATACATTACTTTCTTGGCTTAAGCTAGTTGGAAGTAGGTCTGTCATCTGTAATCTCAGAATCCTAAGAGGTATGCCCAATATGTACTTAATGTCTAGATGGAACACAGCACCATTTTTATCAGATATAATATAAAACAAATTAATTCACAGATCTGAGGACTTGTCAAATCCCACCAAAAATCCTTTGCCCAGGAATGCTGGTTAAATTCAGGGCGGAGACGATTCTACCAATGGCAGAGAAAAGCACAGTGGTCAACTTTTTCAAAATACTCTTATATTAAGAAAAATAGAACTTTCCAGTAATTCAGTTAGATGTGGTGAATGCACTAGCTATCTGAAACACACTATTTCCTCCCAGTTAGGAAGTTATGCTAGCATTAATTCTCTGCCTCTATCTCCTACCCTCTCTTTGCACACATGGATAGATATTTACAAACTAGACATACAACATATTTTCTTCCAACTCAAAAGCACAGTTTGGTCAGTGGTCATGTAGTTTATTCACCATGTTTTCTTTGAAAGAGGTAATTCTGAGCAAAGACAAAACAAAGGCATTCTTATACAAATATGTTAAAACCAACTGATAATATTGAGTACTTGAAAGAGAGGAAAATTTTATATACATTCAGTATACATTTAACATACCGATCTTATGCTACTAAAATCATCTTTGACAAATAAGTAAAATTAGTTTTTTTAGGTTTTGTTTATAAAGCAATTCTGAAAACTCAAATGACAATTAGAATTAAAAAAACTAGATGGCTTCTGAATTACTGCTTTCATAAATGGTCACTTTAATATTTTCTAAAGTATTTAATGGTTCCATAAGAAAAATTTACTTACTTATTAGGCATCATGATAATCTGTTTTTGTAACTCTATTTCCAAAAAAGGACACAATTCAGTCAACTACTTTCAATAGCAAGCTTTTCATAAAAATCACATTTAATAGTGATTTTTTTTCTATGAATTTTTAATTTCTGTATAATCAAAGAAATAGATCTATTTGAAAACTTTACTTCTTTATAACCCATATAATTAAACTTTAGACTACACTATTTTTGGTAGTAAGTTTTCTATATTTGGTCAAAATGTGCCAACTTCCTTTAAATTATTACGCAAAATGGTTCAAGTTAAAACTAAGACAAATTTTTTCAAGACTTAGTGGGATTAATAACATTGTAGCTACTTTAACATGCACCAAACTATACCAATAATCAGTTGAGGTGAAGAGTGGTATTTCTAAGTGTTCACTGAGCTTTTAGAATGTCCAGATTCAAATTACACTCACTTTTGTCAGTTAATAAAACACAGTAGTTAGAAAGAATATGATGAAATCAACAAAATTCTAGTAACATGCTGAAATCAGAAAATCCATGTTGAAATCAGAAATATTTGTGACCATATAGAAAAGCTCAAGGTGTTAAAATGCAGTTTAATATAATCGTACAGATTATAAATGGAGCACTGAGATATTAATATGCATATAAGAAAAGAATAGAAACAATACCCTTTTTAGTTGCTGTTCTTTTAAGCTTCTCACTGTCCTTGCAGGCTCAGAAATGAAGTTTTTATAGTTTTCACATATATTGATCCGAGACTGGGCTACCTGCATTGTTCCCTCAAGAAAAGATTTCCAAACAGGATACATGCTCCTAAATTCAAAGAGGGACAGAAAAGTATTAGGCAGGGAAAAGGAAAAAAATAGCTGGCTAACCTTATGCTCACTGGCTAGCACTGTGAAACAGAATGGATGTTTTCTTTATAGTTGAAAGTGTATTTGTACTGCTTTATAGAGAGTAATATTTTTAACATATACAGGTAGAAACATGACATATATTTTATTCCTCAAGAGCTCTGCAATGGGCTGTCTTGATTCATCAGCTACTCTCAATATTGAAATAAAGTGATACGATTATAATTCCAAACAAAGTTAACACTATAAAAATTAGTGAATAATTCAGACTGTCCAGACCTTTCACTATCTCAGGGTCATCGCTGTGAACAACAAATTTCATTATTTCATTAAGACATTCTCCTGCGGTGCCTGGGTGGCGCAGTTAAGTGTCCAACTCTCGGTTTTGGCTCAGGTTGTGATCTCGGGGTCGTGGGATCAAGCCCTGCATCAGGCTCTGTGCTCAGCATGGAGTCTGCTTGAGATGCTCTCTCCCTCTCCCTCTGTCCACCCCACCCCACCTCATTCCCTAAAATAAATAAATAAAATCTTTAAAAATTTTTTCTAAAAATATTTTCCTAATTTTAGAGATGGGTAACCGAGGCTCAGAGAGATGCAGAGAATCACTCTAGACCACACAAGAGGGTGGTAGTACTGAGATACAGATGAAGCCTGGGTACCTCTAAAGCACATTCTCTTTCAAACACATTGTATTACTTTCTTACATAAACTGATATGGCTGGAAAAAGAAAATCATGCACAACTGTTTATGTGCTTGAGAAGTCTACGGTACCTTTGTTCTACATCTGTTTCTGTGTTGTAATAATGCTTAGCCAGCATCACACTGTGGCCTGGAACCATGCCAAGCAAGTCCCATCACCTTTGCTTGATAAATGTGTTCAGCAATCTCTCCGTAAAGTCAAAGATTATTCATCCTTTGCTTTTTGTAGCCAATATCCTTGTCAAAGCTTCTCTTCTACTTTGCTAAACACCTTAGTCAGTTCTAGTATGCACCTGCACCAGTTAAACGTATTTTATAACTTATCATAACAATGGATGGTGTTTTGTTTTTAAAAACGAAATACTGGTAGATTATAACATTCATCTCCTAAGATTTTCTTCTTGTGCCATGTGGATTTTCTACTATAGATAGCTATAGTCGATACCTTGTGTTACATAAATGCTAGCAGTGGGTCAATGGATGAAATGGATGACAGCGTAAAAACAAGAAAAAGAAAAATTGCCTGAGTCCCCATCCTACTTAGAACTAAAAAAACCCTTGTAACTGTATTTTTTAACTGAGGAAATGGTTCATTTATGCAATGAATTAGTTTTTGTAATACACCAAATGAATCCGTTTAGATGGAAATATTCATTTATTTAAGCAGAAGTATATCACGTTCCCTTTGGAAAAAAAGATTCAGTGTGTTGTGCCAGCAAAAACTTCCAGCATAAAAGCAAAATGAATGTGAGATGATGGATGGTAACTAAACCTACTATGGTAACCATTTCACAATATATGTAATCAAACCATCACGTTGTACACCTTAAACTTATAGAGTGATGTATGTCCATTATTTTTCAATAAGGCTGGAAAAAAAAAAAAAAGAACAGCAAAATTAATGTCCTCCATGGCCTCGCTGCATGACAACTGATGGAACCTGGGAGGTAAACTCACCATGGGCCCTCCTAAAGCAGTCCAAATAACTGATTTTCTCAGAAAATGCAGAGAGAAAAATTCAATACTATGCTTTGTAACTATTAATTTACACTTAAAATACATTTTTAAATCATAATGAAAATGAGAAAGAACCATTATGAATTGTGATAGGAAGGAAGGAGGGTAAGAAGGACAGGAAGAAGGAAGGATCCCTCATCGAGGCTCTGCCCTTAGGTAGCACCTTCTTCCCTCTACCTCTTTGCCTGGTTGACTGCTGTTTATCCTTCAAATCTCAGCTTAATTGTAACTTCCTTAGAGAAGTCTTTCATGATCACCACCAACCCAACCCACAGACTCAATCAAGTCCCTCTCTGGTATTCATTCACATGGCTCCAGCATTTTTCAATTATACATATTTTTATGTAATTATTAGTTAATGTCTGTCCTTCTCATTATAGTGAAAATTTCCTGAAGGTAAGGATACATGTCTTTCTTACTATCCTAGGGCCTAAACGCACAGCCTAACACTTAGAAAGGTTACAGTAAGTATGTGTTGCATGAAAAAATGAATGGATATAAAATTATAAGGATTATACAATAAAAAGAAAAATCCTTTCCTTACAGAGGTTAAAAAGAGATCTTTAGAGATTAGCAGATCTACAGCAGGCAAACATATCCCCAATAATGACACACCACAAAAAGAACAGAATTCAGTTACCAGTTACTCAGAAGACCTGGGCTCAAGTTCTAGTTCAACCCAATAATCATATGTAGGATACTTCACTATACTTTCATTTCCTCTACTGGCAAATGGAGAAAATAACAAAAATACCAGCACCACGTACCTCACAGGGCTATTCTGACAGTAAATGCAAATGATGTGAAAACCCTTGGCACAGATTCTTTTAAATGAATAAATAGTAACAGAAGCAGAACTGTAATAGAAATATAAGTGCTTCTTAACATAATAGTGATAGCTGCAATGGTACAGTGGTTTTCTTTCCAACTAAGGAAAAATAATAATGGGTATAGAGTGATTTTAAAATGTTTCTAAAATTTCACTAGGCTTCATATATGATTTTGAAGCATAAGGTGCTAAGCATCTATTATTTTGCTATTCTGCTCAGGTCAGGAAATAAGGTTCAAAATTATGAAAGAAAGGAAGGAAATTCTTTTAAGAATCTATCCCATGTTAACACTATGCCATGTATTTTTACGTTTACATTATCATTTAATCCTCATGTCAACTTTGTAAAATAGGCAATATCTCCATTTTTCAGGAGAAAATTAAGGCTTGGAGAGGTTATAGATTTTTCTAAGGCTATTCACCAGGAAATAGCGCCCCCATGGTCATAACCTGGACTTTGCCATTACCAGTAACTACCCCTCTGCTGTAATCCCAAATTAACCATCTAATCCCTGACCAATACCTTCTGTTTCCATTCTTTCCCTTTAGGTTTCTGACTCCAACAATTATTCAAACTCTATCAGAACCCACAATCCATTTGATCCACTGTCTCTTACCCCTCTCATAATTTCCCTTCTCAGCTCCTTATCCAGCCTAAATTTCATGGTCCACCATTATAGACACTCCGTATGTATACCCTTATGACCCTGGCCCCTCTCTTTTCATCATTCTAATCTACAAATTTCAACCTTGGTTAAATCCAAAATTCTGTTTATATACCAATCTCTCTGCAGCAGAACACTACTGAAGAAAACCATCATCATGCTGCCTTGGTCTCAGTTTAACTTGATGTCTAATAAAATTCTAGTAACCCCTTAGTGCTATGCAGCAATTCTACTATATTCCCCTAAATCCTCTTACTCTCTCAATCTTCTACACAATTATTTCCCACCTTTCCCCCTCATCTCAAACCTCTAATATGACCACACTTTCAGCTGATAATGAAGCTACCAGAAGACAATGTCCATATGGTCCCACCACATCTACCACTCTCCCTACTTCGGCACCCATGCACTCCGTCATCTCTCCTTTTACCTGTGCTCTGAAGGCCAACCCTTCACATTTGAACTACATTCTATAACTCACTCGAGAATAGCAATCTAGTAACTGTGCTCTCCCTACAACATCTGCTTTCCCCTCTTTACTAGATGGATCTCTAAATACGCTATAATGTCTCCCATCTAAAAACAAGAACAAAAAACCCTCCCTCAACCCTCCATTTCTCTCCAGCTACGACTCCAATGCCTGCTCCCTTTCACAGCAAAACTCTATGAAAGAACTGTCTGAAATTACTGTTTTTAAAATTCCTCTGCTCCTGGTCTCTCTCTCTTTTTTTTTTTTTTTTGAGAGAGCAAGCAGAGAGCGAGCGTGCACAGGAGGGGATTGGGGTGGGCGGTGGGGCAGAGGGGGGGAGAGAGAGACTCTTAAGCAGGCTCCACGCCCAGTACCGAGCCCAAGAGGGGCTTAATCTCATGACCCTGAGATCAGGGCCTGAGCTGAAATCAAGAGCTGGACATTTAACCAACTGAACCACCCAGGTGCCCCGCTCTTGGTCTCTCTGGGTTTAATTTAAATAAGGTCTTAGCCTCCACCATTCTTTTGAAATTGCTAGTCAAGATCATCAAATATCTCTTATGGCTAACCCAACAGTCAATTCAAGCTTTGGTCCTATTATTCAATTTATCAGCGGAACTGACCTAGTTTATCCTTCTTGAAATGCTTTCTTTCCTTAGCTTCTAAGACATCACTCTCTCTTGGTCTACTCCTATCTCACTAGCCACTCTTTAGTCTCCTTTGCTGATTCCTCTTCATCTCACTGCCCTGTAAATGCTGGAGTGCCCCCAAAGTTAGTCCCCAGGCCTCTCTTCTCTAACTACACTCATTCTTTAGATATGCTCATTGAGGCTCCTGGCTTTAAATACTGTCAGTATACTAACTATTCCTGAATTTTTACTTCCAGCTCAGACATCTTTCCTAACCTCCAACTGCCTATTTAACATATCCAACTTGGACATTTAGTAGGCATCTTAAAACTATAATGTCTAAAACCAAATTCTTGATTTCCCTAAAATCTGTTGTCAGTTGATTCCATCTCGTTGATAGCTACTCAAACCTTCTAGCTGCTCAAACCAGAAGCCCTAGAGTCATCATGGATTTCTCCTTTTTCTCTCACATCCCACATTTGATCCACAGAGAAATCCTGTTCAGTAGACTCTACAAATATGATGGAATCTGATTACTGTCTGTCTCCTCCACTGCTACCATCCTGGTTTGGGGAACACTGTCTTGTGCGTGGATTACGGAAACAGCTTCCTAAATGACCTCTTGCTTCCCCGAAGTCTCTGCTCCACACAACACAGCCAAGGTGGTGCCACCACTTCCCACGACACTGCAGTCTCCTTACTGTGCTCCTTATCACCGACACATAATGTTTAATTGTTCGTATGTTTATTGTCTTGTCTCCTCTCACTAGAACGCAGGCTCCATGCAGCAGAAGCTTTGTTTCATTCACTTGTGTATATGCAGCACCTAGAAGAGGGTCTGGCATAGCAGGCATTCAATACAGATTCAGTGGAAGAAAGAGAGGAGGGAACGGCGCGGCCTAGACGTGAACCCAGATTTGTCTGGCTCCCAAACCTCTGCTCTGCTGCTGACATAAGATTGCTCTTGGTCCCAGCAATAATGCTAACGAGAAAGAAGGGTTTCTTCACTCTGATAAGGGTACCAAGCTTTGTGTATCCTAAGTCCTTTGCGTATGTCTAATATGATTTTTGCCTCAATATCTCCTACACTATTATTTTCTTACCTTTTTTTATTAACATGACTCACCTTTTAAATTAAAATGGTATTTTATAACTTCATACTCTAACTGAAAAACAAAGGACACTTGCCATAATAATTAAGTTATAACTAGTAAAATTTAAAAAATGTTCACCCATATACCACCTAAAACCATGCTGGCATATCTCCCATATGGACATCACAATGGAAAACAGAGAAAACTTTACCAGGAAGAATCATAATTAAGAAACACACCAAACAATTTACTTTAACTGTGGTGGTGGTCACAAAAATCTACAAATGTGATAAAACCCCACAAAATTTAATATGAACACACACAAATCAATGCATGTAAAACTGGTGAAGTCTGAATTAGATTGGTGGATTCTATCACTGTAAGTTTCCTGGTTGTGATATTGTATTATAGTTATCTAGGATATTACCACTGGAAGAACTGGGTGAAGAGTATAAGAGGGCTCTTGGTATCAGTTTTTACAACTGCATGTGCATCCACAACTATTTCAAAATAAAAAGTAAAAAATTAAAAAATAAACAAAACCATACATTCCCTAGGCCTAAAAATGTAACACTGTACATCAGAAATATTCTAGAAAATATGGTATATAAGCTCATAATTTAAGATTAATTTATACAGTAACTGACAGCAAGGAGAAAATACAGTGTTTAATAAATAACAGCACTGTAGTGCTATTCTTGCCAATAAGAAGGGAGAATCTCCTAAGTGTAGGTAACAGAGGTGAAGGCAGGGAAGATGACTGATTCCAGTCTAGTCGAGGTGCAGGTGTGGTAAGAACTGCAATACAACTGCAGCTCGAGATGTCCGCAGGTTAGGCAACTAAGGATAAGAAAATCAGAAATGGCCACAGATGAAGAAAGAAAGGTAATTTGGGGCCAGGTTTCTTCACGGCTTTGAATACTATTTAAAAATGTTTTGGGAGTGCCTGGGTGGCTCAGTCAGTTAAGTGTCCGACTCTTGATTTCAGCTCAGGTCATGATCTCAGGGCCATGAGATGAGATTGAGCCCAGTGTGGAGCCTGCTTAAGATTCTCTCTCTCCCTTTCCCTCTGCCCTTCCTCCCCACTCATGCTCTCTCTCTAAAAAAATTTAATAAGTAAAATAAATAAATAAAACCTTTTAAATTTCACCCATTGGCAAGGAGAAACAGGCGATTTTCAAGCAGGGGAGTGACACTAGGCCTATTTTGCGAAGATACACGGGGAGTTGGTGGTGGGAGTTGTGGCTAATGAAATTACGGAAGGGAGAGATCGCAGGCAGAGAAGCCACTGTTTAACATTCCTAAGACAGGATGAGATCTAGAAAGAAGTCAAACTTGGAGGCAGTTGACTTTTTGGTTCCCAAGCTAAAGTGTTAATAAAAACATACAATCATTACTAGTTTATAGGCAGTATTTAAAGAAAGGAATAAGACAGATAAGATTACTTAGAACAGTCACTAGAGAGCTGAGGGAACTTTGAGAAACACTTATATAAGAAAGGACTTGCTATGGTCTGAATGTCTGTGTCCCCCCAAAACTCACATGTGGAAATCCTAACCTCCAAAGATGATGGTATCAGGAGGTGAGGCTTTGGGGAGGTGATTAGATCGTAATGCAGATTAGTGCCCTTTTAAAAAGAGACCCCACAGAGCTCCCAAACCCCTTCCACCATGTAAGAGCATGCTAGAAGTTGAGAATCCTGCAACTCAGAAGAGGGACTTCCCCAGAACCCATGCTGGCATCCTGGTCTCAGACTTCCAGCCTCCAGAACGATGAGAAATAAAATTGTTACTTATAGGCCATCCAGTCTGTGGCATTTTGTTGTAGCAGCCTGAACGTAAGACAGAGCCGGACGCCTGCCCTGAAAGACTTAAAAAAAAAAGTCCAAGAGAAAGTAAAGTCACAGTTGTCTAGTTTTAAGGCAAATGGGGGTGGTTTAATGCCATTAAACAGTTTATGTTCCATCAGACTGACAAATATTTTAAAAGATTAATCGTATGTTCTTTTGGTAAAAAATAAAAATTCTAATCAATTAGAAGAAATGTAAAATACATTGATATAGAGTTTATGAAGTATAATTTATAATTTATAATGTCAACATTTTAAATGCATAAACCCTTGACCTAGTACTTCCCCCTTTAAGAATTTATCCTGAAAAAAAAAAGAATTTCCCCATAGGGGCGCCTGGGTGGCACAGCGGTTAAGCGTCTGCCTTCGGCTCAGGGCGTGATCCCGGCGTTCTGGGATCGAGCCCCACATCAGGCTCCTCTGCTATGAGCCTGCTTCTTCCTCTCCCACTCCCCCTGCTTGTGTTCCCTCTCTCGCTGGCTGTCTCTATCTCTGTCAAATAAATAAATAAAACCTTAAAAAAAAAAAAAAGAATTTCCCCATAGATACACTTTCATATGCACAAAGATATAACTACATGCATACATGAATTATCCACTGCAGCACTATTTGCAATTGTAATAAACTGAATAATTACCAACCAAAAAATGGGTAACGAAACTACAGTCTACCCACACTATAACATTAACTCAAACATCTAAAAGAATGGGGGACCTGAACGTACAGACATGAAAGTCTAAACAGACTTCTTAAGTATATGGAATGTGGGGTAGGGTGGTGGGGAGAGTTATAGAAGCATATGTATACAATAATTTCAGTTCTGTTAAGAAGAAAAAACTGGAATGTTCATGTATGTGTCACACAGGAGAGATATGGAAGAAGAGGCCACATGCTTTTAACAGCACTTACTCTAAGGGAACAGCAGTAGGAATGAGAGGCTTGGGAAAGAGGATGAGGCTGCACTTTATACTCTATACTCTGTTGCACATGTCTTACTTTGATAAGCATTTGAAAAATACAAACACAAATAGAAATACAAAAAAAGTTAAAAGAGAAATTTAAAATGACTAGAACTAAAATAAACTCCTAATAAACAAAAAAAATTGGTAACTGCCATTCTCACCCTGATCCTGATCTTTCTATTCCCTTTTTTCACAAGGCCGCCATCATCCTCTCAGCTACCTAAATTTAAAAACCTAGGGGTCACCGAGGGTGGGAGACTCAGCCATCAAAAAAGAAAAAAAAAAAAAAAAAAAAAAGAAATCTTACCATTTGAGACGAGGTGGAGGGAACTAGAGGGTATTATACTAGGCAAAATATGTCAATCAGAGAAAGCTCATTATCATATGATTTCATTTATATGTGGAATTTAAGTAACAAAACAGGATCACAGGAGAAGGGCAGGAAAAGCAGGGAGACAAATCATAAGAGAGTCTTAACTACAGGAAACAAACTGGGGGTTGCTGGAGAGGAGGTAGGAGGGGGGATGGGGTAACCGGGCGGCAAGTGATGTAAAGAGCACTGGGTGTTATATGCAGCTGATGAATCACTGACCTCTAACTCTGAAACTAATAATATACTATATATTAATTAATTGAATTTAAATAAAATAAAATTAAAATTAACAACAACAACAAAAACCAAACCTCGGGGTCATTCTATAGTCCTTCCTTTCCTTCCCTTTACTTCATTCTTCATTCAGTACATCTTTACCAAGTGCTTTCTATGTTCCAAAAGCTATTTTAAGATACTGAGAAAACCACATTCTAGTTTGATAGTTATAGAATATTGTTTATAGTTTGTCTTAGAACAAATTTGACAGACACAAAAAACAAAACTCTGTCAAATCAATTGTAAGTCCTCTAACTTCCATTTCCTAAATACCACTGAAATCTCCCCCACCACCTAATTCCTACTGCTAATTTTTAGTGTTCAAATAAGAGGTGATGAGAAATTAAATTCCTGCAATTTTATCCTTTCCAAATTCTTCACCTCTCTTTAATCCACCTTCATACTATTAAAAGTGAAGTTGAACACATCATTTCCCTTGTGGAAATTTTTCAATGCTTCCATTATCTTCTGAATAAGAAAAGAAACTGACATGCAAAGTCCTTCCTGATGCCTGTCTACGTAACCTCTGGGTCCACCTCTCTTCTCACCCTCCAACCCGTATACGTCACACGAGCCGGGCAAACTGCTAGGTTACCTGACATTCATATTTTCTCATGCCTCCATGCCTTTAAGGTGTAATGTCTGCTGAGAATTCCTTTTGCCCAACCCTAGCAAACTCCTGTACATTCTTTAAGACTCAGATTTAGAAGCCTAGGTTTTCCTCTACAGTCCAAACGTGCCTCTCCACTCCTAACCCAGTACCACAACTGTTTATAGTAGCTATCTCCTGGAAGTTCCGTACAGGCAGGCACCACACCTCATGTCTCTCTGATCCTAAAATGTACTTTAACAACTAGCATGTAGTAGGTATTTTACATCCATGTCATGAATAAGAATGAATCAATGACTGCTTAAACAGTGATGTGACCTTGAGTAATAAGGTGTTTAATCCAAGACTTCGTTTCCTAACATATAAAAGGAGGATGACTGTATGTACCTCGCAGGGTTGTTCTGATAATCACAAGCTGAAATTCCTAGCATGGCGTCTGGGAATATCTAGTAAAGGTTGGCTTAACATACTTTTGGAAATAAGGTTGTACAAGCTATTCAGGGAGCAGAGCCCTTCTCTCCTTACTTCTTTGGTAACCTTAATCCTGAATTTCAAACAAACTTGGAATACAACCTAACTATAGGCTGGCATCCTTCTTTATTCTCCAGACAGCAATCTCTTCCTTGGTCAGGCTTTCTTCATGCTAGCAATACTGACCCATCTAACATTCTTTCTCTCACTCAAGGTTTTTGCTCTACTTGTCTCTTTTGCCTACAATTTCATCTCCTCCCTCTTTCCCTCTTAGCTGAATTTTAAAGATACTGGAAAGTCCACAAAAAAATATCTAGTTTTGTTTAGTTTCCTGTTTTGCTCTGTTGGTCTATATTGCCATTATACAAATCTATTACTTAAAGCTGATCATGCCACCTTCCACGTTATCAGTCAGTCCTGCAACTGTGAAGAACTATTAGTTTCTTATTTATCTTTCAGTTTTCTAACGCTGTTAAGAATTTACCTGATGATGTCAGTCCTCGCTGACAATCCAGCAACATGATTTCATATTCAGACTCCAAGCCATACACTTGAATACTGAATTCTTAATTATCCTGGATTCTCTCTGCTATTGTGTCATGGGCATTAGTTTTAACTGCAAGCTCTGAAATCTTGCCTTTGAGTTCTGGTTCCTTTAATACTAAGGACAGTTTGAGCATTAAAGCCAATAAACACTTCCAAATTAACTTCCAAAAAAAAAAAAAAAAAGACATCAAATCCTAAACAAAATTACAAATACTTTAAACATATCTGTAGGTCACTGAGGACACAATTTATATTCCATTGTCATGTACCTTCTTTACAATTTGTATGTGGAATATTGACTAGCCAATTTCTGGATACCCTATTCTGTGTGTGTGTGTGTGTGTGTGTGTGTATGTGTGTAAAACTTAGAAACTCTTTTCCCTAGGCTCACAAAATTCCCTCTCTCCAAATTTAGAATTTCAGAATTAAAAAACATGACAGAACTCTATAATCTTGTTTCATTATTGTTGCAATAATGTGTTTCGTCTGTAGGTCACTGAGGATACAATTTGTGTTCCGTTGTCATCTACCTTCTTTAAATTCCATATGTATTAATCAATTAAACAAAACACAACTTGGCCTAATACATAAGAAAACTATTTTATACATATTATTTACATACATTGTAAACATTAACATTTTCTGATAATTTTGAAATTATGTCTAAAAACATAGCAAAGAAAAGCAATTTTTTAAAACACTGAAATCTACATTATCTTTTTGTGACATGGCTCTGAATGAAACCATTTTTAGAGAAAATGGGCAAGATCTATTTACTGAGTTACCTGTAATCATTCCGATCATCAGCTTTTATTCCAGGCCAATCTCTCTTCAGATATTGACTAGCCAACTTCTGGATACCCTGTTAAAATACATATATATACATATTTTATAAAATAAGTACTGTGCCATAAAAGAAGCTCTTTTCTTTAAAATACATTACTTGGAAAATCTCATCTTTTCAAATGTATATTTAATTCAGAAGGACAAATGATAAATGGTAGAACACTGTAATAACCTGGTTCATTATTGTCACAGTCCTCTCTTCATGGTGGAAAGGGTAAGTATAAGGCTTCATTTTAGGAAAGGGTGAGTATAAGGCTGGAAAAACTGAAACTTAGTTAATAAGCTTTTCACTTCACCAAACTACCTGACCAGCCGTAAAAACAAACTACCTCTGGAATATCACAGGGAGCACATCTGTCCACCTTCTCAGAGCTCTGATTACCCAGCTTGACATCTCGATTTCCCACCATTTTTCTGCTGTGGCGTGTACCACATTTCTAAATCCAAACTCTCATATATCATGAAAGGCAACAACACTTTCAGTTTGGAGCAGACAGATACACGTTCTCATGTAAAATTAACGAACATACCTTAGTGCTAGCTATCCCACAGTAGTCATTTTGATTCAAGACAAATTTTAAGGTTTTTTTTTTTTCCTTTTTAAATAATACCATGGTGCAAGTCACTTCAAATAAAGAAATCAGACTTACAAAGAAATATGCCCACTTATTGTTATCCATACAAAGTGAATGTGGAAAAAACAATATTTATCTACAATAGGTACAGTGGGTATCAGGATTTGGACAGGGAAGACTATTTTATTGGCAAGTGAGGTTAAACTACTCACTCTGAACACAGAATGTATTACTTTTAGATGGGAACATATGTGGTCCCCTAACACTCTAACAGGTGCTCAGTGTACTGGATTAGAAATCATATACTTTAGGCTACTCATCTCTACATGCAACCTCAAACAGAATAAATAAAATGCTGAGATGAAGAACAATCACATTAATTAACAGATTGCCTACTTTAAGCAGAGGCTGCCCACATAAAATCAATGCTGCACTCTATATATGGCACCCTTCTACTAAGATCTACTGCCAAATCAATTTGGCATTAAATCCATTGTTGAATTAAATCTATTGCTGAATGCCTCTTATTTATCATTATTTCAATGAACCCAAAGGGCAGCAGGAACTGTAGAGAAGCTCTTCTGAATCTCAAGTTCCTCCCGAACTTGGCAATAGTTTGGTTTCACTACTGCAAGGCACTGTGTATTCTGAGAACTCACATACAACTGTATATACACAATACTTCCATTTACATCCCTCGTATTTTGGGGAGACCAATCACTAAGATTTCCCTGAATGCGTACAGTATTTTTTCACCTTTGTACCTTCTTCATACTGCTATTTGCATGAAATATCTTCCCATCATGCCCATTCCTACCTGCTGAACTCTCACCACCCTCCCTTTAAGCTGATTTTTAAATTTCCTAACACAAAATATTCAAAATTATATATAGGAAAATGTGAAAACTTTTATTTCCTAGGTATTTAATTTCATTTCATCAAAATAGAATAGTTTATTCTTCTTTCTGCATTTATTAGCTGGAATTCTTTTTTAAAGAGCTACCTCTCCTGAACTATTTGGTTATCCTGAGGTACAGTTCTTAGAAGACAGGCAAGATAAATATTTGGTTGTCCAGTTTTGCCCAAAGGTGAACAATGAATTTTTAAAGTAACATTATGAACTCAAATATTTTAAATAATGGATGTGTTTCTATTTATTGCAGTCACTATTCTTTTGATTCTCTAATTGTTAATCTGTGGTAAGGAGTCCCTCCCAGTTGGCTACCATATCATGACCCCAATAGACCTTGACAGTTTGTTTTCTTCTACAGTTTCTATTCCAGATCGGCACTAAGCTAGTTTTCTAAGAAATTCTGATTCCTTTCAGAGAGAAACGAGATTTAGAGACCACAATCTAATCATTGCGCGCAAAGTAGCTCACCCTCCACCCAGTTACTCTCTCACACCACCCCCACTTATTCATAATCCTTATTATACTGTTACTGTCTGGTTTAAATATATTTTATCTGTTTACTGATTATAAACTCCATCAACTACGCATCTTATCCTTTTTTTTTTTAATCATGATGTCTCCAGGCTATAGCAAAGAAGCTAGCATTTAGTTGATGCCAATAACATATTCACTGATTGCACAAATAAATGCCACCTACATTATTCTATTTCAAATGCATAATGCCCAAACTCCTTTTGTGTTTTGCCATTCTGAGTTAGAAACGTCTAAATCAAGATTTCTCTGGTTCCTCACTTTTCCTCAGGGGAGAAAAAAAAAGTACTAGATTTCTAAGATTATGACCAGGTGGCTTTAATATAATAAATAAGTTCCTTTGTAAAATTACAGTCAAATTTGACCATTTCCACTATTGGAAGAAAACACACGTGTGGATACTCCAAAGCAATGAAAACCAGAAGTACCAGAAATTTATTCCATACCTAGAAGGCACTGCACATTAATTTGTGCAGGTTCAAATAAATGAAAAGAACTCATAATACGTGGACAGGAGTAAGAAGTGTAACATAAAATGGGAGGCAACACATGGTTACTACCAAGTAAGTGGCAATATGTGATGTAATCCCCAGAGGAAAAGATCACCTGATATTTTCTTAACAAATTACATCTAAATGATATGATAGCCGACTTATTCAGTTTAATGACTGCCAAAGTGGTTGCAGAACATTTCATACAGATCACGGGGTATATAATATGAGCCTCGGATTACGAGTAGGACTAAGAAGGCAGAATGACAGCACTCAAAATTTATATAAAACAAATGAACTTGACAAGCATTTCAACACATTTATTTCTCTTAACTCTGTTAGGCCTTGTTATAACCACAGAGAAAGTGGACATTCAAGACGATACATAATTCGCTTAAGATCATATAACTAGTTAGGTTTGAATAAGAATCCCTACTTATTCTAAATCTTTGCCAAAAAAAAAATCATTTTAGAGTGGATTTTATCTAATTCTTCAAAAAATTTCTGAAATTACTTTAGCTTTCTTTTTTTGTGCATTGTAAGTTACAATAGCAATTTCTGGAGCTCGGAACCACAAAGTGGAACTGTATTAAACTGAATGAGCCCTTTAGAGATGAGATGAGGGATTCATGAAATAGATAAACAGTGAGGTCTTTAGATGAAAGACTTTATTCAAGTTAGTTCACAGAGGCAGGAGTCATGATTTCTGTGTGCTCCATGCAGCTGTTCCAGATCTATTCTGTATGGGTGCTCAAGAAATACTCCATGGCCATTACAGGAAAGGTCTTAAATAACATTTCATGTCTCTGAAAGCATTCTATACTTAAATTAACTGGGTTCCCTTTTATGTTATACTTACAGCTACATCTTATGAATAAAAAATCTGTACACATAGAAAATAAAATGTAATTAAGTGACTAAGAAAAATCTACGGCTAGAAATTTTCTAAAAAGTGTTTTTTTTTTTTTAAATCATTCCCCCATGCCACAACATTATTCCCGTTTTAAAACTGGTGCACTAGACATATAATACTTATTTATATTTATCTGAGCACCACTGAGGGATCACATTGGTTTGATTTCCAATAAAGTTTACCCTGCAGCAGTGGTTTCCATAAAAACGTACTATCAATATACTCTTTGGAACATCCAATAACATCCCGTTCCAACTTTTTAAAAAGCTATCAGTGTCTGATGTAAGACTTGCTTTGTTTTACCTCTCAATAACACTTGTTATATTGCTCTAACAAGAGAAGCAACACAAAGAAAGCCACTGTTCAGCAGACACTGGGAAACGAACTGATGGCTTAACCTTTTGCCCATTTACAACAGCAAGCTGAGCAAGAGTGTGCTCCATGGCTCAACACAGGTTATTCTGTACCCGTGCCACCCCTTTAACGTACAGAGAAACTAATATTTAAATTTTACTAAGGGTTTGCCATCAGATGGCTCTTCAAAATTATAGGACACCATTTATTTTTTTAAGATTTTATTTATTCATTTGAGAGAGAGAGAGTGCATGAACGGGAGGAGGGGCAGAGGGCGAGGGACAAGCAGACTCCACACCCCCCCACCCCTGCCAAAAGAGGAAGCCTTACATGGGGCTTGATCCCAGGACCCCGAGATCATGACCTGAGCTGAAGTCAGATGCTTAACCGACTAAGCCACCCAGGTGCCCCAGACACCATGTTATCTATATACTATACACCTTTTTGTTGTGAAATTCCCAAGATTATGCAAATGACTTTAAAAAATTAACAAGTCCATTGCATAAGCAGGATAGTTCTCAAACTGACGTAAATTATACCATAATTGTCTTTACTATTCTTAAATTATTTTAATAGTAATGGAGAACTTCACACCTACCCTTAAGGAAAGTTTTGAAATATTTTTCATTGTTTTCTGTGGTACATAATTGTAGTCAGCATTAAATTGATCAGCATATTATTTTAAAGTACATAATAAACATAATATTATTAAACTCATATAATGTATTAAACACTAAATATATATTTTTATCCTTTTCCTTTTATCAAAAATGAAGATTTTGTTTAAATTAATTACACAAGAAAACAAGATTTTTAAAAAATATTTTATTTATTTGGGAGAGAGCGAGAACACAAGCAAAGGAGAGAGGCAGAGGGAGAGGGAGAAGCAGACTCCCCACTGAGCAGGAGCCCTATGTGAGGCTCAATCCCACAACCCTGGGATCATGACCTAAGCCGAAGGCAGATGCTTAACCGACTGAGCCACCCAAGTGCCCCAAGAAAAACAAGATCTAATGACATTTTAAATGACTTATCCTATCTGATTTGAGAACCAAATAATACTAAAAAAAAGAAATTTAATATTCATTCTTGATTAAAAACTCTCAAGAAACTACAATCAGAAGTATATGAAAAATGCCGAGTATCTCTTGTCATTATGGAAATGCAGATTAAAACTACAAGATACCACTACATACCTATTAGAATAGCTAAAATTTTAAAAACTACAGTATCAAATGTTAGTAAGGATGCAGAACACCACGATACTCCTTCACTGCAGGTAAGAATGCAAAATGGTACATCTCTTTGAAAGACAGTTTGGAAATTTCTTGTAAGGTTAAACACAGACTTCCCATATGACGCCTAGATATTTAGCCAACCAATTTGAAAATTCATGTTCACATGAAACCCTGCACACAAATGTTTCTAGCAGCTTTACTCATGAAATGAATAAATGATGTCCTTCAACAGGTGAATGGTTAAACAAACTATGGTACATCTTACAATGCAGTACCATTCAGTAATAAAAACCATTCATTCATAGAACACTAGCGAAATTAAAAAAAAAAAAAATGTAGGTTGGTCTCTGTTCCTGGCTCCTGACACCAAGCTCATAAAACTCAGAATTTCTGGGGTGATAGCAGTGTCTTTTGTTCCAATCAGGTGACTGTTGGTGGCCTACTGGATGGGGCGTGGTTACCAGAAAAACCAAGTCATGTTTTTGGAATTTTCTGCCTTAGTTCCCATTCCCCAGAGAGGAGAAAGGGGCTGGAAATGGAGTTAATAATCAATCATGCCTATTTGATAGAGTCTCCATAAAAATTCCAATTGTAAACAGTCTGAAGAGCTTCTGGTATGAAGGTATTGGCAGAGTGGTATACCCAGAGAGGGCAAAGAAGCCCCACACTCCTTCCCATATACTTCGTCCTATGCATCTCTTCCAGCTTGCAATTTCTGAGTTATATTCCCATTAGAAGACTATTGTAAGAAAGGATTCTGGGAAGATGGTGGACTACGAAGCAGCAGCAATCTGTCTTCCAACCCAGACAACAGACTCAATGGCAGAATCTGTCTCATGTAACTATTCTGGAACCCTTAAGTCTTTTCTATTTTTAAAATTAAATTTAATTTACATTCAATTAATTAACATATAGTGTATTATTAGTTTCAGAGGTAGGGTTCAGTGACTCATCAGTTGCATATAACACCCAGCGCTCATTACATCACATGCCTTCCTTAATGCCCGTAACCCAGCTACCCCATCCCCACCCTCTTTCGCTCCAGCAACCTTCAGTTTGTTTCCTATGGTTAAGAGTCTCTTTTGGTTTGTCTCCCTCTCTGATTTCATCTTGTGTAATTTTCCCACCCTTCCTCTACGCTCCTCTGTTTGGTTTCTTAAATTTCACATATGAGTGAAATCATATGATAATTAGCTTTCTCTGATTGACTTATTTCACTTAGTATAATACCCTCTAGTTCCATCCACATAGTTGCAAATGGCAAGATTTCATTTTTTTGACAGCTGAGTAATATTCCATTGTATATATACACCTTTTTTAAAAATTTTTTTTATTATGTTAGTCATCATACAGTGCATCATTAGTTTTTGATGTAGTGTTCCATGATTCATTGTTTGCGTATAACACCCAGTGCTCCATGCAATACGTGCCCTCCTTAATACCCATCACCGGCCTATCCCAATCCCCCACACCCTCCCTCCCCTCTGAAGCCCTCAGTTTGTTTCCCAGAGTCCACAGTCTCTCGTACACCACATCTTCTTTATCCATTCATCTGTCGATGGACATCTGGGCTCTTTCCATAGTTTGGCTACTGTGGACACTGCTGCTATAAACATTGGGGTGCAGGTGCCCCTTTGGATCACTACATTTGTATATTTCGGGTGAATACCTAGTAGTGCAATTGCTGGGTTGCTGGGTAGCTCTATTTTCAACTTTTTGAGGACCCTTCATACTGTTTTCCAGAGTGGCTGCACCAGCTTGCATTCCCACCAGCCATGTAAGAGGGTTCTCCTTTCTCTGCATCCTTGCCAACACCTGTCATTTCCTGACTTGTTAATTTTAGCCATTCTGATGGGTGTAAGGTGGTATCTCACGGAGATGGTATCTCACTGTGATTCTGATTTGTATTTCCCTGATGCCAAGTGATGTTGAGCATTTTTTCATGTGTCTGTTGGCCATTTGTATGTCTGGAACTCAAAAGTCTTTTCAAGGGTTACAACTTCCAGGGGACAGCTTGGACGTTAAATGAAATAAATTTCAGCCAATTCCTGTACTTAGTTCAGTAGTAGTTACCTCTTACCTCCCAGCTGGTGGGCAGACAGCCATACACTTATTCCTGAAATAGCCTGCAGAAGATAGGGTGGACAGTAAGGGCCCTGTAATCCAAAAGTCATGAATCTGTGCTCTGATTACCAATTGCTGCTTCTGATCAAGGAGGTGGAGACAAAGAGGCACCAACACAGAGGTGGGCAGCCATTGTTGCATACCTATCCCCAACTGAAGGAAAGTCAGCGCCTAAGAAACTTTTAAGACACCATTCAAGTGGACCAACATACATACTGTGGGAGTCCTAGATGAAGAAAAGAGAGAAGAAGAGACAGACAGAAATAATGGCCAAAAACTTCCCAAATTTGACAAAAGACATGAATATAAACAGTCAAGAAACTTAACAAATTCCAAATAGGATGAACTCAGAGACCCACACTGAGACACATTATAATCAAACTGTCAAAAGCTAAAAGCAAACAGAGAATCTTGAAAGCAGGAGGAAGCAAATCACTACATACAAAAGGATCTTCAATAAGATTTTCAGCAGATTTCTCAAAAGAAATTTGGAAGGACAGAAGACAAGTGATTCATATATTCAAAGTGTTAAAAGGGAAAAAAAAAACCCTGTCAACCAAAAATATCATATCCAGTAAAACGGTCTTTAAAAGAGAGGAAGAAATTAAGACATTACCAGGTAAACAAAAGCTGAGGTAGTTTGTGATCATTAGACCCACTCTGCAAGAAATGTTCAAGGAATTCCTGCAGGTGAGAAGAAAGAACACTAGACAATAGCTCGAAGCTATAAGAAGAAATAAAGATCTCACTAAAGGTAAATATATGGGCAATTATAAAAGATAGTATTAACATAACAGTGGTTTGTAAATTTACTTTTTGTTTTCTATATGATTTGAGACTAATACTTTTTTAAAAAATTGTTAGTCTTGGGGTGCCTGGGTGGCTCAGTCAGTTAGGCTTCTGCCTTTGGCTCAGGTCATCATCCCAGGGTCCTGGGATCAAGCCCTGAGTCGGGCTCCCTGCTCAGCAAGGAGCCTGCTTCTCCCTCTCCCCCTGCTTGTGCTCTTTCTTGTTCTCTCTCACATGCTCTCTCAAATTTAAAAAATCTTTTAAAAAATAAAAATATTAAAAAATAAAAAAACTGTGAGTCTTTAAAAGCTAATATTACTGTAATTTTGATTTTTACATAATTTAAGAGACTAGTGTATTAAAAAAATTTTGGTTTATGTTTTTGGACACACAATGTACAAAGATGTAATTCTGTGACACCAATAAATGAAAAAAGTGGGGACAGAGCTGTAAAGGAGCAAAGTTTTTGTATGTTTCTGAAGTTAAGCTGGTATAAATTCAAATTAGAGCATTATAACTTTAGAATGTTCAATGTAACCACAAAGTAAGTACCTACTTATCAGTAATTACTTTAAATGTAAATGGATTAAACTCTCCAATCAGAAGACAGAGTCGCGGGGTGGGGGACAGCACTTGGGTGGCTCAGCTGGTTAAGTGTCCAACTCTTGATTTCAGCTCAGGTCATGACCTCAGGGTCATGAGATTGAGCCCTGAATGGGGCTTCACAGTGGGCAAGGAGCCTGCTTGAGATTCTCTCCCTCTCCTCTCCCCTCCCCTGTGCATGAGGAAGCTCTCTCTCTCTCACACTCTGTCTCTCAAAAAAAGAAGATCTTCCAATGTCTTTCTTTTACCTAATTCAGACTAAAAGCATCATTACTATCATAGCACTTAAAATAGAATCATAAAAACACATTTAAAAAGATGTTTCCTTGGAAAGTTACAGTTCTAATAATAATTGGGATTTACCATCTTAAGCTAATTTACTGTGTTTACACAAAATTCATAATGTTGCCTTTAGTATACATAAGAGATAAAAGCCATCTGCCTGAAATATGCTTAGTTCTCCACATAATGTTGCTATTATGACAATTTCATAAAAGAAAGTATATGCATAAATCCTGCTCGATTTAAACAGAGTGGACATATTAAAAGTCCAGTTCATATAATGCTGTTGCCAATATAAGAAGATAACTTGAAAGTTTGCTTAATAAAAGGTATCTCCCCTTTAAGAGGCACAAGTCCAAATCTACCTGATATTAAATATTAAATGCCAGTTATTTAATCATTTCCATGTTTACTTCAACCATTTTCTTCCCTCCAGTCTTGTTTTTCCTATAGAATTCCTTCATTTATTTCCAAAGCAATTTATATGCAAACTTTAATCAAGAGAAAATCCTACTGACTGAAAGGCACTAACTTAGGTTACCTCTAATATTTCAATAGTTTTTATTTCACTTTCCATTTTCAGTAGACAGTTTAACTAAGAAATGATGGCTATACTTTTATGAATGTTTTTTCTTTCCCCCACATTTTGTAAATTTTTCTTTCCAAATTTCTGGGAACTATTAGTAAGAAAAGCAATATATTTCACTGTGTATTACAGTCATCTTCCAATAAAGATTAAAATTTGTTGGCAAATAACAAATTTGAGGGAGTTTATTTTGTAATATTTAAAACATTATCAATTGGAAAACAAATTATGGTTTATAGATTTTTAGAGCAAAATATATATAATTTTGGTTTACTGACATCATTAGAATCACTAAATATTGTTTAAATTGTTAAGTTTTTCAATTTTTTAATAAAAGTTTTATTTCATTAGCAGATACGTATTTGTAAGCCTCTCTGATATGAAGGTTTTTACTGGGGGGGGGGGAACAAATTGGTTGCTGTTGTTTTTAAACAATAAGAAAATTGTTCTATTAGTCAGCATGATTGAACTGCCTACTTGATCTCAAAGACAGCTGGAAAAGCAGTTCCTCCTTCAGCGCAGAAGCTGGAATGTATCAAATCAGCAAGCAAATAATAACTTCATGTACTTGACCCTTACTGATCTCAAATTAGAGAGGGAAAATCCAGAAGAAATGGCCAAGTGTAACTGAAGAAGATATGTGACTGAACATAAAGGCCAGTAAGAGCCATTCTTCACTTGCCTTGTTAGATGGAGAACATACAACTAATCATTAGGACTAATATTTGAGTGCTTACTATGTGCCAGATGCTTCACATTTACTAACTAACATTTAAAACCACTGCCTTATGCAGTAGACACAACAGAAATTTTAAAAGGCTAAGTAATTTTTATAAGATCACCTAGCTAGTTAAGCCTGGGTTCAAATGCAGGTCTTATTTCAAAGTTTCAAACACTTTCTGACCACTCAATCCATTCTGCTATAAACATACACTATATATCTTGGCTAAGGGTTGCCTAAAAGTTCTTTAAAAAAACAGGGCTATAAAAAATCTAACATAGTTCAGTCTTTGCTCAGTAACTGCTGAACTGAATCATTACCCATTTTGGTGAACAATTATACATACACATTTTTAAATTAAGAGAGTTTATTTTTTAGAGCAGTTTTAGGTTACAGAGAAAATGAACAGAAAGTACAGGGTTTCCATATGCCCTCTGACTGCACAGATTACCCTAATATTCACATCTTGCCTTAGTGTGATATATTTGTTACAAGTGATGAAACAACACCGATACATTAAAATCCACAGTTTACATCAGGAGTCAATATTTGTGTTGTACAGTTCTATGGGTTTTGCCAAATGCACAATGTCATGTACCCACCACTGCATTCTCAAAATAAACCCTAAAACTCCCCTGGCTCTACCTGTTCATCCTCCCTTCATTCCCCTCCCTCCCAACCCTAGGCAAATACTTACCATTTTACTGTCTCCATAGTTTTTTACCTTTTCCAGGATGTCATATATTTGGAATCATACAGTATTGCAGCCACTTTCAGGTTGGCTTTGTTTACCTGACAATATTCATTTAAGGTTCCTCCACGTCTTTTAGTGGCTTAAGGTTCAGTTCTTTTTATCACTGAATAATATTCCATTTTCTGGAAACACCACGGTTTATTAATCCACTCACCTACTGAAGGACATCTTGATTGCTTCCAGGTTTGACCAATTATGAACACAGCTGCTATAGATATTCATACACAGGTTTTTGTGTGAACTTAAGTTTTGAACACATGTGGTCAAATACCAAGGTGTCCGATTGCTTGACTGTATGATAGGCTGTGTTTAACCTCCAAAAGTGGCTGTACCATTCTGCGTTACTACTAGCACGAATTTTGAAAGTTCCTGTTGCTCCACATCCTAGCCAGCATTGGGTGTTGTCAGTGTTTGGATTTTAGTCATTCAAACAAGTGTATGTAGTGGTATCTCACTGGCAATTCCCTAATGACATATGATGCTAAGCATTTTTATATGCTTATTTGCTAACTGCCTGTCTTGTGGAGGTGTCTGTGCAGGTCTTTTGCCTACTTTTTAATTGGGTTATTTGTTTACTTATTATTGAGTTTTAAGATTTCTTTGTATAATCTGGATTCAAGTCCTTTATCAGATACATGTTTTGCAAATATTTTCTCCCAGTCCCTGGCTTATCTTTTCATTTTCTTAACAGTGTCTTTCATAGAGAAGTTCTTAATTTAATACCTATTTTTTTTTGCTTGAGAGATTTTTTCTTAATAATATTTTTTTTTATATTATGTTAGTCACCATACAGTACATCCCTAGTTTTTGATGTAAAGATCCATGATTCATTACTTGCGTATAACACCCAGTGCACCATGCAATACGTGCCCTCCTTAATACCCATCATTTTTAACATTGAGTTCTCATTAAGGTTAAGGTCTTCAGGCTTTAGGAATCAGATCAGTGAAAAATATCTAAGCCTTGAAGGTTAATTCTAATAACGGATTAAGTATGAAATTATCCCTAGGTGTGTTTCACTTTAATGCAGTGAATTGATGGTGAAAATTACGTAAAATCTAAATTTTGTGAATAAACAGAACTCTGAACTAAACTCTTCATAAAATAGAAAATTTTTATGCAAATCATTGTTTTGTAATTTTGCTGTTTTGAAAGTTTCAGTCGCTATAGTGTTCCCTTAAAATATGGATAATGCATGACATCCTATTCTACATAAATAATTTCTCATTCTTAATGCTTCTAACAATACCAGCAAAGAAAACAATTTTCGCAAATTCAATTCAGTAAGTCTTTGTTACTTTGTTACAAAGTTACAGGTTATCTTGTTTTTGAATAGTCCTTTATCAATAAAAGGGTATATTACAGTTATATAAAAAGTGCTATGGGGTAACAGCAAAAACTGCTGAACAGATCTGAGAGAGAGAACAAGGAGAGCTAGGGTAAGTTTCCCAGTAAAAGTGATCATTTGAGCTGGGCCTTGAGTGAAGAAGTATAAAGGATTTCGCACTGACCAAACAGAGAGGAAAGGATATGCATGAACGAATATATCAAGCATAAAAGAAGGAAGGGAACAAGGAGTCAGATAACACTGGGTTTAAATCCTGGTTCCATTACTTTCTAGTAGTCAATGCTAAACAAGTTATATCTCTTCTCTAACAGTTATTTTCCTTATCTTTAAACCAGAAGTAAATTCATATCTTATAGGAAATGTAAAATTTAGGTAAAGTTGCTTTTAATAAGCATTCAATAAATATTAAATAACCCTTTGACATTTAAAGGAGAGAGCCATAATCAGATCTTTACTTGAGAATGATGACCATGGTGCTGATGTGGAAGACACATAAAGAGAAAGAGGAAGCAGGGTGATCTAATCAGGAAGCTATTGTATTTGGTCTCAGCAGTAGAAAGAGGAAAAAAAAAACTGACTAGTAATAGGTGCTCTAAAACAGAAGTGACAACCTGGAACTAATCAGATATAGGAAGAGGGAAGAAACCGTAATCGAGATTGACTAAGTATACTTATGAATTTCTTGCTTAATGTTGATCATATATTAAAAATCTAAAAGCTACTTGGCTACTATCAAAACAACAAAACAAAGCAGAAAATAAGTGTTCATGAGGATGTAGAGAAATTAGAACCCTTGTGCACTACAAAATAGAGAATGTAAAATGGTATAGCCACTACGGAAAACAGTATAGAGGTTCCTTAAGAAATTAAACGTAGATGGGGTGCCTGGGTGGCTTCCAACTCTTGATTTCAGGTCAGGTCATGATCTCAGGGTTGTGAGATGAAGCCCTGCATTGGACTCTCTGCTCAGCGGGGAGTCTGCCTGAGATTCTCTCTCCCCCCTGCCCCTCCCCCACTCACTCACATTCTCTCTCTTAAAATAAATAAATCTTAAAAAAAAAATTAAACATAGAATTACCATATGACCCAGCAATTCCAATTCTGGGTATATACTCAAATCAACTGAAGGCAGGGGCTCAAAAAGATATTTATATATCCATATTCGTAGCAGCATTATTTACAATAGCCAAAAGGTGCAAGCAACCCAAATGTCCATCAACGGATAAACAAAACGTGGTACACAGATACAATGGAATATTCTTCAGCCTTAAAAAGGAAGGAAATTCTGCCACATTCTACTACATGAATGAACCTTGAGCACATTATGATAAGTGAAATAAGCTGGTCATCAAATGATAAATGCTGTAAGATTCCACTAGTATGAGACCAAATTCATACAGAAAGAAAGTATAATGGTGGGTTCCAGGGGCTGGTAGGAAGGGGGAATGGGTACTTGTTCACAAGATAAAAAAAGTTCCGGAGATTGATCGTACAACAATGTGAATATACTTAACACTACTACCCTGTACATTTAAAAATAGTTAAGATGGTAAGTTTTCTGTTTCGCGTACTTTAACACAATTAAAAATGATTGTAAAAATTTTTTTTAATCTAGTAACACCACACACAAACTAAGGACAGTCTGAGATTTTCTTTCTATAAAGGATCAGTTTAGTTTTTCACCCAATTTCATGTATGGCATTCACTAAAATCTCTCACAGTTGCCTCCTCCAATCAAGGACAGCAACACATAATTTAACACACACACACACACACACACACACACACACACACACACTAAGCTGTCATTTTGGTAGCTTTGTTTTAGGATTTATAACGTCATGGGTGTGTGAGTGATCACAGTGAATATCTTGGCAAAAGACAAGATATCTGCTGGACAGTCCGCACTTCTGCGAAGTACTGGAACAGACTGCAAGAGTAGGTATAAGAAAAAGTCCTGTCCTGTCTTCTAAGAGCTGATTCAATAGAGATTACCGTCAATGAAACAAATAACACTTGTAAATACAATTTACTAAACTCAATTTAGTATACATAAATACACCCAAATAAGTGAGTATATGGTTTTACACCAAACAGGAAAAGCAAAAGGAAGGATTATACATGTCTCCAGAGCCCTAAACACAAAGTAACATTCAAGAATGTCACAATTTCCTGGCATTATAAAGCCTCTTACACATCTCTCAATTAGAAGTAACCTAAAGCAGTGTAACTAGAAGATGCTATTAACTGTTAAGGGACTAGTCTTCTACTTTGTCCCAGTCTGGGGGAAAAAACACTTCTGAAAGATAATTATGACCTAATCTTATTTATGTCTCTTTCATTATGTGCTCCACTCCCTAAGCATCATCCTGATGACCTTAACTTTTTAAAGTCAGTGGTAAATCCTTTAATCTATTTACAAATCTTACCAGAGATACAAATCAATCCACATAATGAACAAAGAAAAAGATATAGTATTAACATTCACAGGAGGTGTTACTTTTACAAAATATTTTTAACTGTATTATATTATCTGATCTTTACTAAAACCGAATGTAGTACATATTTTATTAGAATCTGATCAATAAGGGATTGTACAAAAAAGTTAAGTGACTTAGACACCTAGAAAGCAACACTGCCTATACCCAGAACTCCTACCCATGTCTTCTAAGACTAGTCCTCACTTTATTCTATTCTGCCTCATTTTAGGAACTAATGTAGCATAGGTAACCAACACATATCAGGCAAGAGCCGGCACAACAGCCTTTTCTGCCACAGAAAGCATATTCATTACTTACCCGGCACTGTGCTAGATGCCGGGGAAATAACAGCAAACATTACAGATAACACCAATGCCCTTATGGTGCTTATATTCTTCCAGGGATGGATTAAATGAGTTAATATTCATCGAGAGGAAATTGGTTAATTAAATTATGGTAATCAACACTCTGCAATGTTATGCAATTATTAAAAATGTTCTATATGGATGATCTCAAATACTTTTTTTTTTTTTTTAAGATTTTATTTATTTATTTGACAGAGAGACAGCCAGCAAGAGAGGGAACACAAGCAGGGGGAGTGGGAGAGGAAGAAGCAGGCTCATAGCGGAGGAGCCTGATGTGGGGCTCGATCCCATAACGCCAGGATCACGCCCTGAGTCGAAGGCAGACGCTTAACCGCTGTGCCACCCAGGCACCCCGGATGATCTCAAATACTCAATGAAAATTTAATGAAAATGCAAGTTGCAGAGAAATATGAATACTGTCATCCTATTTTTGTTGAAAAAAAACCCCAATATATGTAAGCACATACGGTCTAGAATACATGTGAAGTTGGAAATGGGATTGAAAGGTATGAGCTTTTCCCTGTACCACTGAATGGTTCAATATTTTTAAAGCAAATATTCATTACTTTTATAACTGGAAAAAAAACAAAAGAAAGAAAGAAAAACCCAAGAAATCACCATTTGGTACAGGCGTTTCAAAAGGAAACTGGGGGGGGGGGGGCGCCTGGGTGGCGCAGTCGTTAAGCTTCTGCCTTCGGCTCAGGGCGTGATCCTGGCGTTATGGGATCGAGCCCCACATCAGGCTCCTCAGCTATGAGCCTGCTTCTTCCTCTCTCACTCCCCCTGCTTGTGTTCCCTCTCTCGCTGGCTGTCTCTGTCAACTAAATAAATAAAAATCTTTAAAAAAAAAAAAAGGGGAAACTGGGAACATAAAGCAGAGAGATCATACTTAGAGTCAGGAAAGGCTTCACAAAGGAAATGAAACTTGAAGTCTAAAAAAGAGCTTGTAAAGAGAAGTGGGGGTCAAGCAGAAACATAGCACCTTCAGGGAAGTAGAACTTCAGTATGGAAGTATGGATAGAATAGAGATTGCAAGAGAGAGAATGGCGTTAAGGTGAGGCTGGGTAAGTAGTAAGCAAGGGCCAAATCACACAAGGAGTTTAAAGTGTGTACTATAGCAAGGCAATAGGAAGCCACCATTTTAAGCAGAGGTGACATGATCAGATTGAAAACACTGTGTTCAAAGATGATAGACACCGGACATAAAGCCTTGAGAAATGTTTATGAGGCAGGTTTTAGTGGAAACAATTCTAAAATTACGGACCAAACAATGTTAGCGTTAAAGAAATTTATCATGTGGTCATTACACATAGAAATAATGGGAATTTAAGAGACAGTTTTAATACTAGCAAATATGTCTTTTAAAAAAAGAGTTGTTTTCCTTCTAAAGTTTTCTTTAATTACATTTAGAGATATCTTAAAGCTGAATTTTTCAAAAAGCCTTTTAAGACAAGTGCTTATAACTATTTCAAAACATGAAGCTAGAAACTTTCAAGTAGGTTGTCTAATTCAACTCTGGTAGCATGCAAAAATGCAAACATTACTATTTCCCACAGAAGCAATTTCCAGCTGTCTAAAAGTACAACATAAGTGATTACTCACTAGAAACTGTTACTAGTGTTAAAATCAGGTACCAGAAGCTGAGCTTGTAATAATAAAATAAAGATCAAAGTTCCCCTCTCCTGAAAATATCTCGTGAGGAACCACGTCAATAAAACATAATATCCCAGTCCTCAGCAAATTAAACTACTTAGTTAAAAAAAAAAATGTCAACCCTTTTGATACTACATACCCTACATTGCTCAAATTAAAGAAAACTTATTAGAAAAAAAGCAACTCTTTTTTTTAAAGATTTTATTTTCAAGTAATCTCTATACCCAATGTGGGACTTGAACTCACAACCCCAAGATGAAGAGTCGCAAGCTCCACTGACGAAGCCAGCCAGCTGCACCCAAAAAAGCAACTTTGAAAAAAAAAAAGGCCATGTATTTGCTAATAATATTTAAATTGTCTCTTGAATTTCCAAATTTCTATGTGCAATGGTTACATGATAAATAAGATTTCTTGAAACAACTAATATTATTGAATGATTCTTTATCATACCCATTGTTCATCATCACGTTTAACCTCACAGTCATACCATCAGATAGGTAAACATGCTAGTTTTTAACTGGAAGGGGAAACTTACCAAAGCTTGTTAGTTTGATGACTTATCTAAGGATAAGTACAACTAATACATGGCAAAGGCAATACTCAAAAACTTTATATAGATTATTTCATTTACTGAGTATCAGGTGAATTGTGACAAAGAACTTCTAAATAGCAAGAGAATAAATTATAGAAGAACTAAAAATCAAAACAACAAAAACAGTCAATCTGCAAATCAGTAACTTAACTGAAAATCCTCTGGGTGCAAAGTGCCACCAGAACCGTTAAAGCAAATTAAAGAGGTCACGCTACCTAAACAGACATTTTCCCAAAGAAGACATACAGATAGCCCATGGATGTAGGAAAGGATGCTCAGCATTCGTAATCATCTGGAAAATGCAAATCAAAACCACAATGAGATATGACCTTCTACATGTCAGAATGGCCGAAATAAAAAAGACGAGAAATGACAACTGTTGGCAAGGATGCAGTGAAAAAGAAACCCTTGTGCACTGTTGGTAGGAATGTAAATGGTACAGCCGCTGCAGAAAAGTGTGGCAGTTCCTCAAAAAATTAAACAGAAATACCATATGATCCAATAATTCCACCACGGGGTATTTATCCAAAGAAAACGCAAATACTAACTTGAAAAGATACGTGCACCCTATTTTTACGGCAGCATTATTTAATATAGCCAAGGTATAGAAGCAGCCTAAGTGTCCAGCAACAGATGAATGAAGATGTGGTATAATATACACAATGGAATATTATGCAGCCATAAGAAAGGATGAGGGTTTTTCTTTGTTTTTTTTTTTTTTTTTTTTGCCATCTGTGGCAACATGGATGGACCTAGAGGGTATTACACTAAGTGAAATTAAGACAGAGAAAGACATATGATTCCATTTAAATGTGGAAGAGACACTATATGATTCCATTTAAATGTGGAACCTAAAACACAAATGAATAAAGAAATAAAAAGAATCAAACCTGTAAATACAGAGAACAAACCGCTGGTTCCCAGAGAGGATGTGGGTTGGGGGATGGGCAAAATGGGTGAAGGGGAGTGGGAGATACAGACTTCCAGTTATGGGATGAATAAGACAAGTGAATAAAACATACGGCATAGGCAACACAGTCAATGGCATATGTAGTAGCACTGTATTGTAAGAGATGGTAACTACACTTGCGGCGAGCATAGCATAATGCAGAGAATTGCTGAATCACTGTGTTGTACACCTGAAACTAATGTAACATTGTGTATCGACTATACTAAAAAAAAAAAGAGAGACTATAAATATTTTTTAATATTGGATTGACATTTTTGGTATTTGGTATATGGATTTCTCTGATTTTTTTTTTAGGTCCTATAGACCAAAATAAAAAATTCAGCTACTATGTAACTAATATTTACCTTCAATACCTAACACTGATTCATGATCATTTCACTGAGGAAACTGAAAATTAGTAATTGAGTGTATTACATAGCTTAGAGCTACGTAAGTAGATTTTTCATATAGAAGTGTTTCTCTCCCCAGGAAAAACAAAAACAACCAAAACTGAACATATGGCAAAGAAAAGTGACAGCCAGTCAGTGAGTCACTCCACAGAGCAGGCAGGGTACTATAGAATAGATGTGACCTGTAGAATTAGAGACTCTAGAAGTGGGGCTAAGATATCGACAGTTAAACATCGCAAACATCACAGCTGATTCTGATGTGCAACCGTACTGAGGATCAGTGCGCTGGTTAAGAGCACAGACATACAAGCTTGTTTAACTCGTGGACCTTCCTTGGCAAGTTACTTGTCTTTATTTTGCATTTCCTTATTTCAAAAATAAAGGTGGTAATAGTACCTACTTCAAAGTGATGTTGACATAATTAAATGAGTCAGTGCTTATAAAGCACCGGGCCCAATGCCTGGCATACATTAAGTGCTCAATGGTTACATTCATTCAGCAAAAATTTCCTGAGCATTTACTACGTACATGCTATTTTACATACTGAACACTGCTGAAATGTTCACTGATCTTACTAATATTGTTGTTAAAATGAGAATGGTAAAATATTTAAACAAACTTTTTACTTTTAGGTGAAGAAACTAAAGACTAAGAGTAGATCAGGTTGGCCAGTACTTAAAGGGAGCCAGTAGCAGGAATGGGATCAAAACAGGCAACTTCTTATTTCCAGGCTTCTTTTATTCCCCCCCCCCTTTTTTTTGAATGCATCTTTTTTTTTTTTTAATTCTGTATTTAAATTTAATTTTGTTAACATACACTGTATTATTAGTTTCAGGGGTAGAATTTAGTGATTCATCAGTTGCATATAACATCCAGTGCTCATTACAGCAAGTGGCTTCTTAGTAGAGCTGAGTATTGGATAGGTTTAAAAAGGTAGAAAATAACACAATCCAAAGCACTGAAGTATTAGAGCCAAGATAATAATTTTGAAATGTGTTCAAGGAAGGAAACAACAAAGAAAGCATAGGAAACCTAAAAAGCCAAAACAAGCAAGCACACTTCATAGTCATTATACCGGTACAATATTATAGTGTTACACACAAGTCTTTGGAGTCAAACAAATCTGGGTTCAAAGTACCAATCTAGCATTTACAAATTATGACACTTAATTTCATTAACCACTATGAGTCTTAAGTTTTCTCAACCGTAAAATGGATATAATAATGGAACACAAACCTCATGATTAGACCAATGCCTGACATATAGCAAGTACCTGATAAAAGGTAATCATGATTTCTACCACACAAGAAGCCTTCCTCCAGGCATATTGTGTTCAGTCACAATTATTTTTCACCTCTACATTTTGGATACCAGCCTTCCACTGATAAAGAATGTACCCTTTTCTATATCCACTCAATATTTCTGCTTTCTCTAGATATGCCAATCCCATTTCTCATGTCTTTCTACAAACTTAGGGCCCTTAATGATTATGTCACATATGTGGCAGTTAACCATACAAATCACATAGAGCCCTACTAATAGTATGTACTTTGTAACTTTTTATGTACACCTATCTGACTTTGTCAGTTAGATTTAAGGTTCTGAATATATAAATACTAATTTCCTTTTAACTCTGCAAAAGCTAACAAACTTGATATGCACAGAGCATCCCCTTAAACACAGTAGATGGCTTTAGGAAAAGAAGAGGGTTGTTCCCTAGGATATTCAGAGTACATCCTTTTGTATCCAAATCCCTGACCAACTCTACACTGAAGAGTAGGAAAATATGTTATTTTTATATGAAACAGCCATTCCCAAAATAGGGATTATTCTAACAAAAAGATTCATCAAGTTGAGCTTTTTCCACATACAAGTCTTCTGGAAGATGTAAAAATAGTTTTCCAGCTGAAATATTAAATACAATACCATCTTTCACTAAGAAATTTTGATGACTGATTCTAAAAGGGAACTTAGATTTATCTAGTTGAATTCAGATGAAGAATACTGGGAACTTATTCAAGATTTCTCACTAAGTAACAGGGCCAATAATCCAATATAAATAATGATATGACTCTCACTTCAGCGTTCTTTTTCCAGAACATTTTTTTTTGGCTCGGCTTCTCTAAGGACCCTAGCCTAGTGTTTACAACCTTCTATCAAATGGTATCAACTTAGCATATTTCCTTACTTCTTTCCAATATCATGTAAGACTCCATAGTAATTCCAGAAACACTGCTTATTTTTATCTACAACCACTTTCAAGTGTAATAATACCCTCTACTACAAATCCTATCTTTTCCGCAAAGACTAGCTCAATTGATTTAGCTTAGTTCATTAAATAAGACCAAATATTCAATTGTTACTCTATCTTATTTTTTTAAGGGTATGTATGTATGTCATCTCTACATCCAACATGGGGCTCGAACTCACAACCCTGAGACCAAGAGTCACCTGCTCCTCCAACTGATCCAGCTAGGTGACCCTATTCTACCTTATCTTGAAATGAAACCATTTTTCTGCTCTACAACTGAGATTCATAGATGAAGAAATTAATATTTTGCTTTTTAAAATTGCACAATTTTGAGGCACCTGGGTGGCTCAGTCGATTAAGGGTCTGCCTTCGTCTCAGGTCATGATCCCAGGGTCCTGGGATCAAGCCTCGCATCTGGCTCCCTACTCAGTGGGAAGCCTGCTTCCCCATAGTCCTCTGCCCCTCCCCCCTTGCTCGTTTTCTCTCTCTCTCAAATAAAATCTTTTAAAAATGTACAATTTCACTCTTTTCATGATAAAATGTCATTTGGGGGTAAGATTTAAAAAAAAAGAAAACTAGCTCTGGGAGGAAGTGATCTGTTTAACTTGGACTTGATCTCCAGATTCCTCATGAACAGGTCTTACCTTCCTAACAGAGCCAAACTTTCTACAGAGTAAGGGCTATGCCTTTGTGCCAAATACTGTGCTATACCCATGAAACAAATGTTCATCATTCAATAAATACTTTAGAAAAGACTCACCCCATGCCATATTATACTGGGCGCTGGAAAGAATAGAGATGATTCTCGTATGGTCTCAGCTCTCAAAAAAGCTCAATGGGTACAAATCTTCAAATAGAAAAAATGCATAAAAGGAATGCAGAAGTTTGATAAGAGAGATGATAAAGGGAAGGTTTTCTTTGTTAATTTACAAATGGAAGAAAAACTTACAGGCTGAAAGAAGCAGCCAGTGGTGAAAAGAGGGATTGAAAATCAGGAGAAAATAAGGTCAACATAACTGGAAAGAGTTAGGGTTAGGATTATACAGATGAAGGGTTGGTTAGAAAGATGAACCCTCTTTCAAACAAGGAAGAGAAAATAATAAGTACCCGATAAATTGAAGAGGAGGAAGGGTATAAAATTGAAATAATTCACTTTTTAATTAGCATGAGACCTCTGAAAATGTACTAATTGAGAATAGGGATCCCCAAACTTTTTAAAATGTACAACCCATCAGTAAAAAAAAAAAAAAATAAATTGAGAACATGTCCCTAAAATATCTATATTTAGTTATAAATCATACTGAGATATTTTGTATTTATATATTATATAGATTATAAAACACAAGAAAAACACAACTTTAAAGGAATGAGATAAATTTGCAATAATTAATGTTTCTAATGCTTTCCCAATGTGATTGGTTCGTAGATATCAATGACTACTATTTCAAGACAGTTACAAGTTTAGGGTAAAGTTCCTCATTATGAAAGTGGTACTATACCACTATTGTAATGGATGTATTGTAATTACAAGTTATTTTTGGCTTACTCTCTTCAGGTCTGTGTGAGCTATCATAGTTTTCATCTTATTATTAAGCTGATGAACAGCTTTAAGAGAAATGTCATCTTTGCTCTTCTCTTGATGTTTGCTTATGCTTGCATTATTAAAATTATCCTCAATGAGTTCTCATGTTTCTCCCAGTGATACTTTAAAGTTATTTGTCCAGTTTGTGCAATAGCTTAATTTAAGTTAGAAAATATCATCTGTAAATCCATTTAATCAGATGAAAACTGTTATAGCAACACACGAAGGCCAACAGTGAGCGTGCTGTAAAACCCTCTCAATGTAGATATAATCATCCTGTACACCCCCAACAGCAGAGCGCCCTACTCCAGACATTACTGATTTAGATCATGGGCTTTGTGCTCAGGCGTGACATGTATTATATACACGCAGATTTAGGCAAATTACTTATCTTCAGACTCATCATCTGTAAAATAAAGATAATACTTCAGTAGGTGAATGGATAACTAAACTGCAGCACATCCAGACAATGGAGTGTTATTCAGCACTAAAAGAAATGAATTATCAAGTCATGAAAAGACAGAAAGAAAACTTGAATGCATATTACTGTATGAAAGAAGCCAATCTGAAAGGCTACATACTGACTCCAACTATATGATATTCTAGAAAAGGCAAAACTATGGAGACAGTAACAAGATCAGTGGTTTCTAGGGGTTGGGGGGACAAACGAGTGGAGCACATAAGATTTTGACGGCAGTGAAACTATTCCGTATGATACTAGAATGCTGGACACATGTCAAACACCAAAAGTTAACCCTAAGGTAAACTATGAACTTTGGGTGATAATGACGTGTCGACTGTAGGTTTATGGGCTGTAACAAACGTACTACACTGGTGGGGAATGCTGTTAGTGGGGGAGGCTGTGCATGTGCGGGGGGCAGGGGGTGTGTGGGAACTCTGTACTTATTGCCCAAAATTACTATGAATCTAAAACTGCTAAAAATTAAAGTCTATTAAAAATAATACCATTTATCTCAAAAGATAGGTTGTTGAATTAATCACATGAAATGGCATATATAAAGTACCTGATGTGTATACACTAGGTATTCGATAACGTCTCCTAATAATATTCAATCTTCCACTTGATAAATATTTAATTAGAACTCAGAGAGTGATTACTGTCACAACTATGCAGATTTTGCCCAAAAATAACCTGGCAAGTAATTTTTTTAATGTTTACTAACTCACTGACCACTTATTTGATATTGAGACTTTTCTTGTAAGTATGATTATTGAGTCTATCAATTACAACTTAATTCTAACATGAAAATTCAATTCAGTTGGTCATTATGTACAAGAAATATCAACATTATGTCACATGTAGTTTTCAAAAAACTAAGATATTTCCCACCACAGGCTGAATATAGATGATTACTAAAATTAGTCAACATAGCAATGTGTTCATTGTTAGGGCAAAAATATCCTATATGGGGTTAATTATCAAGGAAAATGAATGAAGTAGGACCAGTTAGTATTTCAAGACCTTAGATATTTCTTCTGCCTTTGCAGACCAAAATGTTTAATTAATTATTCCACATAAATGCAATGGACTCCTAGAAAACAGTAGACAACACTTAATTTATAATTTATAGAAGGATGAATACAAATCATTTTGAAGTTTCTTTTTAAATTCTCACATCCCTAATTAATATTCATGAGGATAATTTCACAAAAGCAGTTAAAAAACTATGCCAGAGAGGGCACAGAAATATATAGTTGTGCTTGTGGAAGAGGCAAGAAATTTCTCTCTTTTCAAAATGAAAGATTTAGATTCAACACAAACATTTCCTAAATAATAGTTTCATAATATTTTAATCAAATTATTTATTACTCAGAAATAAGACTGTATAGAAACAGATAATAATGCTGCACAAAGGCCGAGTTCATTTGTTCTGGACAGGTGGCCAGTCTGCGGCTCCGTGTCAGCAGCCCAAACCCGCCCACAATAGCCCTAAAGACGATTATGCAAATGCCAGCCAACCCAGCTATTTTCCCAGGAACAGGAGAAGAGCTCCTAGTAGAAGCTATAATTGTTCTGCAGTCATGTGGAAAAACAAGCAGTTTTTTCTTGCTGGAGGCAGGGTGTTTTCATTAAGGGCACTACTACAATATGTGTGAGATACACAAACACACATACACACACAAACACATGTCATGAAAACACACAGAGGAACCCTAAATGCATATTACTGAATGAAAGCAGCTGATCTAAAAAGGCTACATGCTGTATGTGTGATACGAGAGGGCTGCCGGTGTGTGTGTGTGTGTGTGTGTGTGTGTGTGTATGTCTGAGGTACACATATCGCTCAAACACCATACGCCACTTATTCCATCTCTCCCCCAAGCTCCCCTTGCCAGGCAGCTCTGCCTTGGTTATCAATACCAGGTCTCTTCTGTTGGTTACACCTTCTCTTGCCAATAAGAAATAATATTGACATTTTACAGAAATGTATTAACTTTTGACCACTGCATCTCATAAGCAGGAGATAAATATTCTCCGGCAAGCCTGGCATAAGAACCATTCTTACTTCATATACGTAAAGTATTTTTTTCATCCTGTGGCAAAATGAAACAGGCTGAAAATAGAAACCCATTGGATTTGAAGTATAACACTGACAAAGGAACAGTGTTCCCCAACCTTTATTAATTAATGCTGTTATCAAAGTTTTTTAGGTTTTATTTTTGATTCTACGTTATCAGGTTCCTTAGTTTCTAAATGGCAGTTTTCAAGTTACCAGCTCTGACACCTGATTTTACCATTCTTTCTGGAATTAAAGTTATTTCAATATTATTGCTGTTGGATTTTTTATTCTACACTATTTAAAAATGGTATTTTTTTTCTTTTTTCTTACCTCTCTTGCCCTCCTCACCCCTCAAATTTTCTCCTTTGTAAGATAAGACAGACATTATCTGCTTTATTTAGTAAAAGGCATAGGATATTACTACTTTCTCTACTTACATAGAACTCGACAGTTTCCAGGACTCATGTTATACCGTAAAATATGACCAAGTCCTTCTGCCCTAAATTTGTTTAAGGGAGCTTTTGCCTCAAATGCTTAGAAACAGAGATTATGATATTCTTCACAGACGTCAAATATGTTATTTTAAAAGAAGATATTACAAATTTTTAAATGTTTAGTCAAGAATACACGTATTGTTAAAATTAAACCAACCATAAGTAGATAACCTCTCTAACCTCAATAGTGTTACTGACCTAAGATTTACTTAATATAAACTCCACTGTCCATAAAACAAATTAACATTTAACATTTAAAACTCTTTTACTATTATTTACTTTCTTTAGTAGGCTCTATGCCCAATGTGGGGCTTGAACTCATGACCCTGAGATTAAGAGTCACATGTTCTACTGACTGAGCCAGCCAGGCACCCCTCAAAACTTTGTTAAAATGATTTAGCTCCAGCTTTGAAATGATTGTTTCTTCTAGTAAACACTCACAAAGCACTTTGCTTATGTCTCTTGAAGTACTTATCATGTTCTTACTTTAACACATTCAATCACTCAAGCACTCATTCCTTGGTCCTAATTCAAACAGATGAGTAGGTCACAGTCTCTACCCTCAAGGAACTAACACTAGCTAGTGAGAGAAATATCCGAATTTTAAAAAAAATGTTTTTAATACATTCTGATGTAAGTACATAGTAGACAAACACACAAGCTGAGTACAGCAGACTATATTTACTGTTTTTAAAACTTTCCCTACCACCTCACCAGGATAGCTAAATTAAAAAAAAAAAAAAAAGGTAATACTAAGTGTTAGGAGAATATGGAAAAACTAGAACCCTCACATGTTGCTGATAAAAATGTAAAATGGTGCAGCCACTCTGGAAACAGTTTGGTAGTTCCTGAAAATGTTAAACATATAGATATCTAATGACCCGGCAATTCCATTCTAATTGTACACTTGAGAAAATATATATCCACTTAAAAACTTGTACACAAATGTTCATAGTAGCATTATTCATAATAGCACCAAAGTGAAAACGTCCTCCACTGATGAGAGGACAAATAAAATGTGATATATCCACAGGTATATCCATCCAATGAAATATTATTTAGTAGTAAAAAAGACTGACGTACTGATACATGCTATAAAACGGATGAACCCTGGAAACAGTATACTATGTAAAAGAAGCCAGAAGACCACATATTACATGATTTCATTTATATGAAATGTCTGGATTAGGCGAATCCATAGAGACAGAAAGTAAACTAGTGGCTGCCCAGGGATGAGGAAATTGATGGGAAAAGAGGGGGAGACTGCTAATGAGTATAGGGTTTCTTTCTTTTTTAAAAAATCTGTATTATTGACGTACAGCTGACATATAATGGTATATTAGTTCCAGGTGCACAGTTAAGGACAGGGTTTCTCTTTTGGTGATGGCTGCACAACTCTCTGAATATACCAAACCCACTGAGGTGAATACTTTAAATGGGTAAATTATATGGTATGTGACTTATATCTCAATAATCTCTTTACTAAACATAAATACAAATATAAATATATTACTGAAGACATATATCTACTCTATTCTGTTAGACTCTAGTTTGAATTGCAGTGTTTTTCTGTTTCTGACAATGGCATCACAGAGCAAAGTAGGGCTCTAACAAATATGCCTCAAGTGAATGAATACCCTTCCAGATGTCAGTAACAATACATTAGATCAGGTCAGGAACATAAAAATAATATTCAATAAACCAAGAGCTAAGCAGCAACCAGGCTTAGACAGATGTCTACACAAAGGAAAACAATAGTTTTTCCCTCTACAATTTGCACAAAGTTTGATTAATAACCAGAATAGCTAAAATTTTAAAAGACTAAAAATATCAAGACTTGGCAAAGATATGGAACAATTGGAACTCCCATATGCTGCTGGTGAGAGTGCAAATTGGACAACTTTGCGGTACTATTTAGCCATATCTGGCAATGAGACAGAGATACATACCCAATGACCCAGTAGAAATGTATACAAATTTTCATCTATGGTATACCCAGTAGAAATGTATACAAATTTTCATCTATGGAAATGTTCAAAGCAACACTTCTCATAACTGTCAAAAACTGGAAACAAGCCAAGTGTACATCAACAGACAGATAAATAAATAGTGGTAATTCATATAATGGAATATTTCTCAGCAATGAGAATGAAATTTACTTATATTAAACAACACATTAAGAATCTCACAAATACAATGTTGATCAAAAGAAGTCAGACCAAAGAGTATTTGCTGTATGATTCCATTTAGATTAGTTCAAAATCATGCAAAACAAACGTAATTGCTAGAAGTCAAGCTAATCATTACTTTTTTGGAGGGTGGCTAGTGACAGAATGAGCAAAGGGAGGCTTCTGAACGCTAAATTGTTCTAGTTCTTCATCTGAGTAGAGACTGACAAAGGGTATGTCAGCTTCATACTAAAAATCATGTACATGTCTATATTATATATATTTCAATAAAGAATAACATTAAAAAAACAAACACACTTCTAAATAAACCACTGGTTCAAGGAGAAATCACAATGGAAGTCAGAAAATACCTTCAACTGAACAAGTAAACACTACATGATAAGATTTATGGAATGTCAATGTAATATTTAGAGAAAAGATATATCCTTATATTTGTAAAAAGGAAAACCTAAGAATCAATTTAAGCATTCCTCCCTCCTCCAAGAAGTTAGAAAAAGAACAGCTGACTAAACCCTAAGAAAACAGAAGGAAGGAAATAAAAGATAAAATCATAAATGAATCAACAGAAATATAACATATAATAGAAAAGATCAACAAAGCCAAAAGTTAATTCCCTGAAGAGACTAATAAAATTGACAAACCTCTGGTGAGACTGTTCAAGAAAAAGAAAAATGAAGCATAAATAATCAACACTGGAATGAAAAAGAAGAAATCATTAAAGAAGCTGCATAATATAAAAGAAAAATACAAAGTTATTATGAGCACCTATGCCGATAAATTTGAATATCAAACAAAACAAACAAATTCCTAGGAGAAAACATTACTTTACTAAAATTTATACGAGAAAAAAAATAGAGACACTCATCAGTCATATTGCCATTAAAAAAAATAAAAAGTAATTTTAAATCTTCCCAAAAAGAAAAGCCAGATCCTAGTAGGCTTCACCAAAAAGAACTTCCTAACAATGGAAAAAGAAATAATTCCAATCTTAGAAAAATTCTTCAAGAAGGCAAAAGAGGGGAACATTCTTCAACTAATTTTATGAAGCCCTGATACCAAAATTTGAGAAGAAAAAGTATGAGAAGGAAAATTACAGTCCAATTTCACTCATGAAAAAATATTAACAAATTGAATCCAATAGTATATAAAAAAGCTAAAACATGAAGATCAAATGGGTTTTATCCCAAGAATGCAAACGTGGCTTAGCATTAGATCAATTAATATCATTTGCCACAACTTAGTAGTTACAGATCATATAATCATTTCAACAGATAAAGCACTGGTAAAATCCAACATCCATTCATGATAAAAATTTTTCACAAACTAAGAAGAAGGGAGCACTGTAACCTGATATATTTTTTAAAAATCTACAGCAATCTACTTGATGAAAGATTAAAAGGTCTTCTTATGAGGGGCACCAGGGTGGCTCAGTTGGTTAAACATCTGTCTCTTGATTTTGGCTCAAGTCATGATGTCAGGGTTGTGAAATCAAGCCCCACATGGGGCTCCACGCTGGGCGTGGAGTCTGCTTGAGATTCTCTCTCTCCCTCTCCCCCTACCCTCGGCTTGCGTGCACATGCACGCTCTCTCTAAAAAATTAACAAACAAATAAATGGTCTTCTTTTGAGACCAGGAATAATACAAGGATGCTGTAATCACCACCTTCATTCAACAATATACTGGAGGCCCTTGCCAGTGAGATAAAGCTAGAAAAAGAAAAAATTTCAGTCAGGCCTCACTTTGCATGGTTCCGAGTAAATTTCAATAACTACAGTTGAATTAAATTAAAACTCTCCCAAGGACAGTTTTAATTTTAGTTACCATGATATAGTAAACTTTATATAGTAACTGTAATAAAGTACAGACCTCAGTGCTAGCTGTTCAGTCCACAAATCACTGCTAATAACAGATACATATCATGATCAATGACCAATCACATCACTTCTTTCAAAGTCTGTTCATTGTGCATCTGTTATTCAGTTCACAAGCAGACAGTAAAGACGTAACTATGTTGGCTGTTTGTCTTACAATGATAAACCCACTTGACATTTTACAAAAATATATAATCAATACAGGGAATTAGCCAACAAAGATGAAAGGGCAGCAAAGAAACAAAAAGTGATAGTGCTGGAAATGAAATTCTAACCAAATGTAAATGAAAAAGCTAACTAGAGGGATACTGACACCGTTGCTAGTTTAGAGACTCTAGATACGCAGTCAGAGAGCGAAGGTGAACATAGTGACATAAAGAAAATGGGTGTGAGGAAAAGGATGCAGTTCTTCCAGATGAACACAACTGGCAAAAAAAATTCATATTACAGGAACTCTCCAAGATATTTCATGATATTAAAAGTGCAAAGGATAAATGTTAGAAGCTAACCTAAATACAGAAAAGAGCATAACAATTCACCAAGGCATATGACAAAAAGAAGGCCATCGCTGATCCCTGGGCAGGGCTTCCGGCTTCTGGTTCCAAATGTAAGGAGCTTATTTAAGTCACCATTCTGTCCTAATAATAAGTACAAAGCTGAAGAGATTAAACAACTCTTCTTGGACCTGAAGAGAAAGGAGGACACAGGGCAAACTTTGGCCTCCAAGAATGGAGACAAACAGGCAAACACACAGAGTCACAGCTTTCCAGTGCAGAGACTCGCAAGTGGAAACCTCCTAGGAAAGCAGTGCCCAGTAGGCAAACATGAATTGTAACTAACGAATTCTAGGCTCTTTGTGGATAACTGGAGTTAAAAATCAGGGGGACACAGTCACAGTCCCCCTATAAACCAACAATTTTGTGCAGTTTACCTCCAGGAGCTCAATCAGGTTCCCACAGTAAATATCAGAGAAACACCCCCCCAGAACCCTAGCAGAGGGAGGGAAAAAGAAACCGTCTTGAATATGTCAGGGCCCTCGGTTCTTAACAAGGCCTGCTCTCAGGAGAAACAAGTAAACCAAACCTTAACCTGCTGAAGTATATTCAGTGCCTAAGTGACCTGGGAGGAAGAGAAATACCCAACTCTAGTCAGCTCTACCCTTCCACGTAGGAGAAGGGAAATATCCAATTTCAGTCCATTCAAGCCATCCCATCCCACCTAAGGGAGGAGAAAAAAACTGAGAAATACTTGTGAAGTTCACAGTCCAACGGAAGAGGCTCATTAAAAGGCAGAGACCTAATCAAAGAACTATAGAACACTTCCCCCGACCCCCACCTTAACACCACATCACCAAAGACCTATTTACAGCATTGCCCTTTACCCAGTCCACCAAGAAAAAATTACAAGGCATAATAAGTGGCAAAAATACATTATAAGAGACAGATCCAGCATCAGAATCGTAAATGGCGGGGATGTTAGAACTGTCAAACAGAATTTAAAACAGCTATGATTAACATGCCATAGGCTCTAATGGATAAAGTAGACAGCATACAAGGATAGAGGGGCACTGCAAGCAGAAAAATGGAAATCCTAAGAAACAAACAAAAAGAAATGCTAGAGATGAAAAAAAACCTGTAACAGAAATGAAGAATGCTTTGATGGGCTTACTCGTAGACTGGACATGGCTGAGAAAAGAATCTCTGAGCTTTAGGATATATCATTAGTAACTCTGGATACTGTAAAGCAAAGAGAATAAAAATGAAAGAAAAAAGACTATCCAAGGACTGTGGGACAACTACAAAAGGTATAATGTATGCATAATGGGAATACCAGAAGAAGAATAAAATAGGAGAAAGGAAAAGAAATATTTGAAACAATAATAACTGAGAATTTCCCCCAAATGAATGTCAGAACCAAATCACAGATCCAAGAAGCTCAGAGAACACCAGATAAATGAGAAAAACCTACACCTAGGCAGATCATTTTCAAACTATAGGAAATCAAAGTTAAAGAAAACAATCCTCAAAGAAGCCAGAGGGGAAAAAAGCCACCTAACCTGTAGAGGAACAAAGATAAAAGTTACAACCAACTTTTCTTTTTAAAAAAAAATATTTATTTACTTATTTGAGAGAGAGGAGCACGAGCGGTGAGAGGGGCAGAGGGAGAGGGAGAGAGAGAGCCTCAGGCAGACTCCCCACTGAGCTCGGAGCCTGGCGCAGGGCTCCATCCCAGGAGCCTGAGATCATGAACTGGGCCCAAATCAAGAGTCAGATGCTTAACCAACAGAGCCACCCTGGTGCCCCTGCCTATGGAATTTCAAATTTAATACCTTACACTATTTCACCCAGTATATCCACAATTTCAGCATGTAATCGATATTTTAAAAATAGGAGACATTTTCCATTCTTTCATACTAAGCTTTCAAAACCTCCTATTACACACTTACAGCACATCTCAGTTTGTATAGGCACTTCTTTTTTTAAACTTATAGACATAGGGGGCGCCTGGGTGGCTCAGTCTTTAAGCGTCTGCCTTTGGCTCAGGGCGTGATCCCAGAGTCCTGGGATTAAGCCCCGCATCAGGCTCCTCCACTGGGAGCCTGCTTCTTCCTCTCCCACTCCCCCTGCTTGTGTTCCCTCTCTCACTGGCTGTCTCTCTATCAAATAAATAAATAAAATCTTAAAAATAAAATAAAATAAACTTATAGACATGGTTTATTACTATAAATATTTGCAATAAAGGTTCTTATACACATTTATGCACATTTTTTATAATTTATACAACTTGAATTTAAACATAATAGCTACTTTTCTCAGTAAATTCAGATCTATATAATTACTGAACAACACTGATGATTGTTGTTTTTTTCTTTTTGTTACCATGAATATGTAAAATCCTTGTAGTAAAAATTCTTATGTCTTGGCTATTTTATTTCTTTTTTTTCCATTTTTTAAATTTAAATTCAATCAATTAACATATAATGTGTTATTGGTTTCAGAGGTAGAGGTCAGTGATTAAGTGATATAAAATTAGTCTTACATAATACCCAGTGCTCATTACATCACGTGCCCTCCTTAATGTTCATCACCCAGTTACCCCATCCCCCCACCTCCCTCCCCTCCAGCAACCCTCAGTTTGTTTCCTATATTAAGAGTCTCTATGGTTTGTCTCCCTTTCTGATTTTGTCTTGTTTTATTTTTTCCTCTCTTCCCCTATGATCCTGTTTTGTTTCTTAAATTCCACATATGAGTGAGATCATATGATAATCGTCTTTCTCTGATTGACTTATTTTGCTTAGCATAATACCCCCTAGTCCATCCACATTGTTGCAAATGGCAAGATTTCATTTTTGATGGCTGAGTAGTATTCCAACAAGCAACCCTCTTCAGAAACCATACAAATAAGAAGTAGAGTAAAATATTTATTTTGTATTTATTTTTTAGATTTTATTATCTAATTTTATAATCTGCGAAATTACCTTTCAACAGTGAAGGAGAAATGAAGACTTTATCAGACAAACAAAAGTGGAGGGAATTTGTTACCAGAAGACCCTGAGGTGTAAAAAATGTTATAAGTAGTTCTTTAGAGAGAGGGAAAGCTTGAATCTACATAAAGAAAGAAAGACCATAAAGCAGGAATGAGTGAAGGTAAAATAAAACTCTTTACTTTTCTTATTATTAATTGATCTAACAGGTAACAGTTTGTTCAAAATACTAAGAGCAACCATGTATTATTCTATTGTGTATACTTATGTATGTATCTTACATATACACAGTTGATCCTTAACACAGGTTTAAACTGCAGAGGTCCACTTATAAGTGGATGCTTTTTGATAAATACACTATGGTACTATAAATTTATTTCCTCTTATGATTTTCTTAGTAACATTTTCTATTCTCTAGCTCACTTTATTGTAAGGCTACAGTATATAATATAAAAAATAAGTATTCATCAACTGTTTATTTTATTGGTAAGGCTCTGATCAACAGTAGGCTCTTAGTAGTTAAATTTCTGGGGAGTCAAAAATTATATGCAGAGTTTTGACTGTGTACCCCTAACCCCCATGTTGTTCAAGGGTCAACTCTGTATGTATGTGTATATACATTATATATGCTTGTGTATAGATGAAATAAATAAGAGCAATGGTTCAAGGGATGGAAAGGAGGAATTAGGATTATTTTATTATTATAAGACACTCACACTACCCAAGAAGTGATATAGTGTCATTTGAAAGTAGATTTGGATTAGTTGTAAATGTATACTGCAGACTCTAGGGCAACCACTAAAAATAGTTAAATATATATGACACACATGTATAAATAGGTACATCTAATAGATAGATAGATTCCTAATATTCTAAGAAAGGAGAGAAATTGGAATCATATTAAATGCTCAGCTAGAACTACAAAAGGCAGAATGAAAGTGGAAGACAAAAACAGGAACAAAGAACAACAGCAAGAAATTGAAAATAGTAACCAATGTGGCAGATATAAGTTCAATTATATCAATAAGCATTTTTTCTGTCAATGGTTTAAATGTACTAATGAAAAGACAGAGACTGTCAGAATGGTCAATAAAAAAGATCTAAAAATATGCTGTCTAAACCCATTTTCGACATAAGGACATTCATAGGTTAAAAGTAAATGGATGGAAAATAACATACCATGCTAACTAACACTAATCAAAAGAAAGTAGGAATAGCTATATTAATTTCAGACAGAGCAGACTTCAAAGCAAGGAAAGTTGCCATGAATAAGAAAGGGTATTATATAATGATAAGAGAGTCAATTCTTCAATTAGACGTAACAATTCTTAATGTGTATGCACTTAACAACAGTATATCAAACAATGTGAAGTAAAACCTAATAGCACTTCAAGGAGCAATAGATGAATCCACTATCATACTTGGAGACTTCAACACCCTCTATCAGAAACGGACAGATCCAGCAGGCAGAAAATCAGTAAGGACAAGTGGAACTCAATAACACTAATAATCAATGGGATATAACCAACATCCATAAACTACTTTATCCAAGAACAGCAGACTATACATTCTTCTCATGTTCACATGGAACATGCACAAAGACAGACCACATTGTGGGCCATGAAACACAACAGATTTTATTTGAGAGAGAGACAGAGAGAGAGAGAGAGAGAGAGAGCGCGCACAAGCAGGGGGAGGGGTAGAGGGAGAAGCACTGAATAGGGAGCCTGATGTGGGGCTGGATCCCAGGACCCGGGGATCATGACCTGAGCCGAAGGCAGACGCTTAACCGACTGAGCCACCCAAGTGCCCCAAAACATAACAGATTTAAAAGAAAAGAAATATATAATATCTGTTCTCAGACCACAATGAAATTAAACTAGGTATCAATAACAGCAAGATAACTGGAAAATCCCAAATTTGTGGAGATTAAATAATACATTTCTGAATAACTTATGAGTCAAAGAAACCTCAAAAGAAATTTTTAAATATGTTAAACTAAATGAAAATGAAAATGCAACTTTTCAAAATTTGTGGGATGCAGCAAAAGTAATGCCTAGAGGGAAATTTGCAGCACTAAATGTACATATTAGAAGATCTAGAATCAATAATCTAAGTTTTACCTTAGGAAGCTAGAAAAAGAATAAAATCAATCCAAAGTAAGCAGAAGGAAAGAAATAATAATTATAGAAAAAAAAATCAAAGACATTGAAAACAGGAAACCATTAAAGAATATCAATGAAACTAAAGGTAGTTCTTTGAAAAGATCAATAAAATTGATAAGTTCTAGCCAGGCTAACTAAGCAAAAGAAAAAAGAGAGAGAAAAGAAATAAGCTACAAATATCAGAAATCAAAGAGGAGATATCACTACAGATCGTATGGACATAAAAAGGATAATAAAGGAATACTATGAATAACTCTATGACCATAGATCTGATAACCTAGACAGAATGGAGTAATTCCTTGAAAGACACACTCTGCCATAAACTCACACAAGAAGAAACATATCCTGAACAGATTTATACATAAATATAGCTATATCTACAATTTGTGTGTTATTAACAACATATGTTATGTTTTGTTTACTGATCTACTCTGACAGTCCCATTTGGTGTATGTACTTGCCAAAGTGAGGATGTGGACAGTCTCTTTTAATTGATACATTTAAACAATTAATTTTCAAGTGATTAAAGATATTGAATCAATAATTAATAACCTTCCAAAACAGAAAGTACCAGATCCAGGTATCACTGGTGAGTTTTACCAAGCACTTAAGGAAAAAATTACACCAATTCTCTACAATCTCTTTTAGAAGATAGAAGCCGAGGGAATATTTCCTAACTCAACTGATGAAGCTAGCATTACCGTAATAACAAAACTAGACAAAGACACTATAAGAGGAGAAAACTACAGACCAATATATATCATGAACATAGATGCAAAAATCCTCAACCAAGTATTAGCAAATTGAACCCAATGATGTATAAAATACATCATAACCTGGTGGGATTTATCTCAGGTATGCAAGGCTGGCTCAACATTCAAAAATCAATTAATGTAATCCATCATATCAAGAGGCCAAAAAAGAAAAATGACACAATCATATCATTAGGTACAAAAAAAGAACATTACAAAACCCAACAACCATTTATGATAAAAATTCGCAAACTAGGAATAGTGGGGTACTTCTTCAACATCATAAAGAATATCTACAAAAACCCTACAGCTACATCATACTCAATGGTAAGAGACTCACAGCTTTCCTGCTACGATCAGTAATAAGGCAAGGATGTCCCCTCTCAACACTCCTTTTCAACATCATACTGGAAGTACTAGCTAATGCAGTATTACAAGGAAAAGAAATAAAAGGTTTACAGACTGGGAAAAAATAAAACTCTCCTTGTTTGCAGATGACATGATTGCCTCTACAGAAAATATAAAAGAATCAACAACAACAACAACAAAAAACCCTCATGGAACTAACAAACAATTATGGTAGGGTTGCAGTATACAAGGTTAATATAAAAAAGTCATTTTCTGGGGCGCCTGACTGGCTCAGTTGGTGGAACATGCCATTTTTGATCTAAGGGTTGTGAGTTCAAGCCCTATGTTGGGTGTAGAGATTACTTAAAAGTAAAATCTTAAAAAAAAAAAGGCATTTGCTTTCCTAAGCATCAATGTACAAGTGGAATTTGAGATTAAAATCACAACGCCATTTACATTAGCACTTATGAAATACTTAGGCATAAATCTAACAAAATGTATATAAAATCTGTATGACGTAAACTACAAAACTCTGGAGAGATAGTCCATGTTCATGGATAAGAAAACTCAATATTGTCAGGATGTCAGTCCTTGCCAACTTCATCTGTAGATTCAATGCAGTCGTGATAAAAATCCCAGCAAATTTTCATGTGGATATCAACAAACTGATCCTAAAATGTATATAGAGGGGCAAAAGACCAAATAGCCAACACAGTATTGAAAGAGGAGAACAAAGCTGGGAAAATGACACCATTCCACTTCAAGACTTAAAATTAAGCTACGCCAGTCAAGACAGAGTGGTATTGGTGAAAGAACAAATAGATCAATAGAAAAGAAGAGAGCCCAGAAATAGAGCCACATAAATAGTCACCCGATCTTTGATAAAGAGCAAAGGCAATATAATGGAGTAAAGAAGTCTCTTTAACAAATGGTACTGGAAACACTTAACATCCACATGCAAAAAAACCGATTCTAGACACAGACCTTAACACCGTTCACAAAAATTAACTCAAAATGGATCATATACCGGGGAGCCTGGGTGGTTCTGTCAGTTAAGCATCTGTCTTCGGCTCAGGTCATGATCCTAGAGTCCCAGGATTAAGCCCCAAGTCAGGATTCCTGCTCAGCAGGAAGTCTGCTTCTCCTTCTCCCTCTGTTCTTCCCCTGCTCTATTTCACGCTCTCTCTATCTCTCTCACTCTCTCTCAAATGAATTTTTTTAAATGCATCATATACCTACACATAATATACAAAACTATAAAACTCTTAGAAGATAACATAGGAGAAAACCTAGATGGCCTTGAGTATGGTGATGATTTTTTAGACAGAACATGAAATCCATGAAAGAAATAATTGATAAGCTGGACTTCATTAAAATTAAAAACTTTAGCTCTGTGGAAGACAATGTCAAGAGAATGAGAAGACAGGCCACAGAATGGAAGAAAATATTTGCAAAAGACACATCTGATAAAGAACTATTATCTGAAATATATCAAGAACTCTTAAAATTCAACAATAAGAAAACAATCCAATTAACAATGAGCCAAACACCTTAATACACATGTCACCAAAGAAGATTTACATATGGCAAAGAAGCATATGAAAAGATGCTCCACATAATACGTCATAACAGAAATACAAAATAAAACAATGAGATACATTATGTGCCTATAAGAATGGCTAAAATGTGGATCACTGACAATACCAAGTGCTGACAAGGATGTGGAGCAATAGGAATTCTCATACATTGCTGGTAGAAATGAAAAATAGTATAGCTACCTTGGAAGACAGTTTGGGGGGGTCTCTTACAAAACTAAATATGCTCTTACCCTATAATCCAGTAGTCATACTCCTTGGTTTTTACCCAAGGGAGTTGAAAACTTATGTCCACATAAAAATCTGCACATGGATGTTTATAGCAGCTTTATCCATAATTGCCAAAACTCAGAAGCAACCAAGATGTCCTTCAGTAGGCAAATGGATAAATGGTGGTACATCCAGACAATGGAGGCTTATTCAGTGCCAAAAGGTAAGGAGCTATCAAGCCATGAAAAGATATGAGTCAATCTCGAATACATATTACTTAGTGAAAAGAGTCAATATGAAAAGGCTACAGACTGTAGGACTTGATCTTTTGACATTTGGAAAAGGCAAAACTAAGGATAGTTAAAAAAAAAAAAAAAAAAACAAACAAACAGTGATTGCCAGGGCCGCAGGGGGAATGGAATATAGACAGAGATCAGAGGATTTTTAGTACGATGAAACTACTCTGTGTATTATAATGATGGATATATGTAACTGTACATTTGTCCAAACTCACTGAATGTACAACACCAAGAGTGAACCCTAATATAAATCATAGACTCTGAGTGATTTTGGTATGTCAATGTAGGTTCATCAATTGAAACAAACGCACCGCTCTGGTGGGGGATATTGGCAATGGGGGAGGCTATACTTGTGTGGGGGTAGGTGGTATATGAGAAATCACTGTATCTTCATCCTGATTTTTTTGTGAACCTAAAACTGCTCTCAAATATATTGTCTTAAAAAATATAAAGCACTGCTCAAACTATTCTTAATATTTTAAGTATACTAAATATTAGTTTTACTATTTTCTATTTCCTTATATCTTTATAGAAGACAGTAAAATTTTTAACAAAAAAACATTTTAAAGTCACAGAACAACTGTAATTTTTCCATTAAGATCACTTTGCAGTTTCAGCTTGCTGCATCATTTTTGCACAATCCTGCACCTGCATGGAAAGAAAGTGAGGACTGTTTGTGTAAGGATTGGAGAAAGAAACAAAACTGAAAAAGAAATAAAACTGCTATCACTCTCAAATAGCATGATTATTTACATATAGGGAAAAATTTTAAGATAAACAATTAGATCTTAAAGTGTCCAGCAGAATGTTAAATACAAAAATCAAATTCAAAACTCTATATGATCAAAAGGTAAAAAATGAGTTCTTGAAAGATGTCAATTTTAATAAAGGCCCACAATTCCAAAATGTAAAATGATCTGAAAACAAAGTTTATCTGTAACTCATTTGGTGGCAAAACAAGCCCTGAACAAAGATGAAGCTATTTACAGTCTTTATGTGCCAGACAATGTGGGGGATATAATATATGGTATACAGATTAAGCATCTAGAATTAAGTTTAAGAAAAGTATTCAAACCTTCTATTGAGAAAATCATAAAACTTTTATTGAAAGACATTAAAGAATACCTTTGAAATGGAGGGACATGCTAAGTTAATTGATTGGATATCTCATTTTGTAGTATTGTCAATTCCTTATTGATTTACAAATAAATGTAATCTCATTTGGTCTTTTTGTAAATCCCAACCGGTCTTTTGGCAAAACTTGACAAGTGATTCTAAAATTTGTATGAAAGTACAAAGGGCTAAGAATAGTAAAAAACAGAGATGAACAATATGAAAGGAACTGCTATACCAGACAGCAAAATTTACTGGAAAGCTGTATGAATTAAGACAGTGTATTCATACAAGGATGAAAGACCAGTAAAAGAAAGAAAGATCCCAGAAACTGATGCACAGATATATGGACAACATATAATAATAGTGACTCTGCAATGACTATCTTTATTCCAAACTATTTCTTCAAGGACATCTGTATATCAAACAGCATTGAAGGGTAGAAATAGATATCTCTCTATGGAGCAAAAGGCAGGTCTGGTTACTGGCCAGTATGATACAGATAATGGCTCTTTTCCAGGACAAAATTCAGATTTGCTTACTGTCCATTATAAAAGATTGAGGTTCCCTAAACTAGGCGTTCCCCTCATATAATGCAACCCACAGTGGCATTTGGCCTTATTTGCATTGCCCTGTGGAAACTGGAGCTTAGGAAACGAGCACCCAAATGCTGACGCTCGCTATGGCTATTGCCATAAAGTAATAAAGTCCTTTGTGCTGGACGGAGTGTTCCAATTAGTTTCTTCCAATACCCAGGAAAATTCTTAGCTTTCAAGTAGGGTAAAATCTCAGACCTTTCCCAGTTCTTGATGACTATTTCCAAGAGTAAATTAAAAAGAAAAAAACCATCATCCACACAGTAACATGGGTTACCAAGTCTTTACTCCAAATATACACGGAACTATAAATCAATAAGAAAAACAAATACAAATTTATGAGAAAATGCTAAATACTTCACAAAAAAGGATATATCCAAACCAAAAATTTTTAAAGGTTTTCAATTTCATTAATAGTAAGGGAAATATAAATAAAAGCAAATAAGACACAATTATAACCCACCAGATTGGCAAATATTTAATCTGACAATATTAAGTTTCTGATAATGTATTATATGGGAACTCTCATACATTCCTGTATTGGGTAATTGCTACAAACTCTTTGGGAAATCATCTGAGAAAATTGAAGACACATATAGTCCTATGATTTAGCAATCCTACTCCTAATACCTGACATAGAAAAACTCATGCGTATGTGCAACAGGACACATGTACAAAGTAATCACAGCAACATTTTTCATAAAAACCAATAAAAAGAAACAACTCAAATGTCTATCAACAGTAGAATGGACAAATATATTATGGTATATATACATAATAAAAAACTATACAGGCATGAAAATGAACATAATTATAGCGAAACACAATAACATGGCTTGAATCTTACAAACATAATGACAAACGAAAGAAGACTCAAAGAATACATTCAGTGTGACTCCATGTATGTAAGGTTCAAGAACAGGAATAAGTACATTATATTCTTTAAGAATGCATATATAGCTATAATGAAAAGCAATGATTATCAGATGTCTGGGTAGTAGTTACCTCTGAGGGCAAGTAAATAAGACATAATTTTAAAAAAGGACACACAGTTCCTGGCTCCATCCATATCGTTGCAAATGGCAAGATCTCATTCTTTTTTATGGCTGAGTAATATTCCAGTGTGTGTGTGTGTGTGTGTGTGTGTGTGTGTGTGTGTGTGTGTATTTTATATATATACCGCCTCTTCTTTATCCATTCATCAGTTGATGGACAGGGGCTGTTTCCATAATTTGGCTATTGTAGATAATGCTGTTATAAACATCTGGGTGCATGTATTCCTTCAAATTAGTATTTTTGTATTCTCTGGGTAAACACCTAGTAGTGCTAGAGAGTATTATGCTAAGCAAAATAAGTCAGTCAGAGAAAGACAAATACCATATGATTTTGCTCATATGTGGAATTTAAGAAACAAAACAAATGAGCAAAGGGGGAAAAAAAGAGGAGCAAACCAAGAAACACCCTTAACTATAGAGAACAAACTGCCAGTTACCAGAGGGGAGGTGGATGGGGGGATGGGTAAAACAGGTGATGGGGACTAAGGAGGGCACGTGCTGTGATGAGCTCTGCGTACTGTATGGAAGTGCTGAATCACTATATTGTATATCGTACACCTGAAACTAGTATCACACTGTATATTAACTCCCTGGAATTTAAATAAAAACTTTAAAAAAAAAAACAGTTTCCAGAGTGCTGGAAAATTTCTATTTCCTCACTTAGACGCCAGTTACATGGGCATTTGCTTCATGGTTATATATTTAGTGTACACTTCTATTCCTTGCATTTTTATTTACTTCTATTGTTTTTCACAATTTAAATAAAAGATCTAATTTTAAATGACTAGACCATCACATCATGCAAACTTGGAGTACAGAAATTTATACCAAATACGCAAAATGGAAAGAATCTTATTTCCTAATTATGCTACTTTCCCAATTTCTTTATTCCATTGGTTTATACATAGCAGGTACTCCGTAAAAAAGCGTAATTAACCAGGAGAGAGGAGAGCTCAGAAGATAACACAACAGTACCAAATCACAGGATCACATGAATCATTTAAAAGGATCTAATAACACTAGAGACATTTAACAATGTAGGCTAGTACTATAAACCTTTAAAAAGGTACAACAGATTAATATTTAACATTTATATAATATTTTTACTTCTCTGTATCATATCTTAAATCACTAAAAGGCACTATTCAGTAGTGAATGCAAATATTACTGGTTTTCATAGGCAAGTATTCATCACTCTAGCCACTTTTCTGGGCAACCTGCCAAGTAATACATAATTTAAGTTTTCTATTTGTTTAATTTTTTCCTTCCTATCTTGGTTACCAGATCCACCATAATTGTTTGTGTAATTGAAGGAACTAATCAGTTAAATTACATACTACTTTTACTGTTCTCTTCAAACATCGACCCAATGTACACAGTATAGATAAATATTTTCAGATTAAAAAATTATTTCTGCATTTTTAAATCACACATATGTCAGACTGCTAGTTTTACTGGTATCCACGTCCTCCTCTTTTCAAGGCATACACATTGATGAGATTTTCCCAGCCTCCTCTTAAATCATATGTGACCATTAGACTGAGTTTTGGTCAATGGGATATAAGGAGAGGTAATTCAGGTCTGGCCCATCAAGACCTCCTGTGTGCAATCCTAGGTCTCCTTCCCCTTTCTACTAGCTAGATGCAGAGGATCCAGCAGAGGACTTGAGACCCTGAAGAATTTCAGAGTCTCAAGATTAATGGACTCTGGATCACTAACTAAATCATCACATCAAGGCCACTTACCAAATTCCTGCAATAAAGTGATACATGAATGAGAAATAACTTTTTTTTTTTTTTTTGCTAAAGCCTCAGAGATTTTCAGGTTGTCGATTAAAGCAATTAACCATCCTGACGAACACAGAACATTTACCAGTAAGACTCTATATTTGTAATTCATTCTGTTTCCACATGTTATTATTGATACATTCAGGGCCTGCCACTATCCTGTATGTCAAACTTTGTGTGATTCAGAAAAGCGACCATTTTAGTACATAAATTAGGAAAAGGCGCCCCCTCTGGGAGGATACACCTCCACAGGAAATAGCTTGGCAAGGCAACTGTATCTCTGTGTGAAGGAAAGGGGTCTCTTTCTACAAGCGTCAAGGACAAGGCATTCAGTTTGGCAAGGAAAACCAGAACTGGATTTCAAGTTTCCATTTTAACCTCAGCTTAGCAAAGGTACAAACCGTACAACTATTCTCTAAGGCCCTAGGCATACTTCTCTACCATTCTTTTTCCTACCACAGGAACATTGTGCTCCTAAAGTTTCTATGTATGATATTTCACATATCAACTATATTTCAGTAAAACAGGCACATATAAATTTGTCTGCATACAGGCAAGATAGTTTTTAAGATAAAGAACCATAAAATATAATTCTTAAAAGATTTAAGATAGACTGGTGATGGGTAGTAAGGAGGGCACGTATTGCATGGTGCACTGGGTGTTATACGCAACTAATCAATCATCGAACTTTACATCAGAAACCAGGGATGTACAGTATGGTGACTAACATAATAAAAAAACATTAAAATAAAAAAAATTTTAAGATAAAACTCCTATTTAAATTTAGGTGGTCATTATTCTAATAAATTTCAAAAAGAAGATTGTTTTTCAAAATCAAAAAGTTTCAAGCAAAGTACATACATAATTTTCACTATTACTAATTTAAGTTTCAGTTTTTCTGACACTTTCTAAAATTAAGGCTAGGGTAACTACTATGAAGGACAGTGGAAGGAATCCCAGCCAGGCCAAGACATTTGAGCTATAGCACTACTTGCTAAAGAAAATCAATTAACTCCTTAGCAGCTCAGGCTGGTCATCTGAATAGTAAAAGTGCTGCAATGGATATCTCCAACATAGACCCTGTTAAAAAATTTCTTCAAAGTCTGACCCATGGAGATTCAACCAAAGGGATACAATTGGTATGAGAATTAGAATGAGCCTAAGAAATGCCTAGCACAGTGACTGGGATACAGCAGATACTGAATAAGTATCACTTCATTCTTAAGCTCAACTGTAAAATTCTATGACTATTGCCTCTATTCTTACTGTTGAATTCATTAACTGAAAAAAAAAAACTTTACAAAAAATATTTCCAAAAGGCACTTCCAAATCTTAATTCCAAGATTCTACCAACCTACAATGACAAAATTCAAACTCCGCCTTTTAGAGATTAAGCACATACATTAGAATACATATTAAAATTAGTCAAATAGTGGATACTGTATTTAAAATAATAAGCATATAATATACGAAAATAATTCATTAATTCTCCTATGTTAAATAAAAATATTCTGAAACAAAAGATGGGAAGGAAAGTAAAAAAGACCTCTTGCCTGGGAATTCCTGTAAGAACTTTCAAAAAGCCCCTATGAATTGATTTTAAAAAGAAAAAACAACCAATAAAAGAAGTATGTGAATAGCCAATACAGCAAAAAGGCACTGCAAATACCTACAAACACAGGAATATGTATAAAACACCAATAATGAAAGAAATGAAACTTACAAATTAAATACTATTTTTGGTACAGCTTGTCAAAAAAATTAATGACTGGCAACATTCATTTCTGTAAGGGTGAGATGCACCAAATTCTCTTTTAAATCATTAGTAGAAATATAAATTGCTGTAGCATTTAAAATTTTTCACCTATTAGGAAAACAATTTCTAATTAAAATTTTCTATGGTTTCTACTTGTTTTAACTATTAGTATCCATTAATTTTTTTTAGAGTGAGAGTGTGCTTGCAAGTTGAAGGGGGAGGGGCAGAGGAAGAGGGAGAGAAAGAATCTTCAGCAGGCTCCACACCCAGTGTGGAACCCGACACATGGCTCCATCTCACAGTCCTGAGATCATGACTTGAGCCAAAATCAAGAGCTAGACACTCAACCGACTGAGCCACCCAGAGCCCCTATTAAAATTTTTATGTAAATATGCTTTGCTGGAGGGATGCCACTTTTCAGAATTATTAAAATAAAAGCACAAGTATAACAAGATAAACATGGATGTTCACTGCAGTGTTGCTTTCAACTTGAATGGGATGTGGATCAATCAGTGTGGATGTTAAATAATTAACATCTATAACATGAACTATGATGTTGCCAAAAAATGTAAGATCTTTAAGTATTCACCTGAAAAAAAAGTCAATGATAAAAATACTACTAAATATGAAGGACAAGATGTAGAATAAATTTAAGTGTGATCCTAGTTTCTTACAAAGGATAAAAAAACATTTTAAATGAGCATACATAACAGGAAAAGATTCATGCCAAACATAAGAGAATGAATTTGAAAAGAAATAAGACAATTTTACTTAACATACCTCTGTATTATTTGAATTGTTAAAACCACAATTACCTTTTAAATTAAAAAAAAAAAAAAAAGATTGGGGTGCCTGGCGGCTCAGTCAGTTAAAGATCTGACTTTGGCTCACGTTGTGATCTCAGGGTCCTGGGATGGAGCCCTGCATCAGGCTCCCTGATCAGCAGGGAGTCTGCTTGTGCCTCTCACCCTGCCCCCCCCCCACGCTCATGTTCTCCCAAATTAAAAAAAAATTTTTTTAATAAATTAGTAAAAAAAATTTTTTTAAAAGATTATAATGAAACAGTCAAGATGTCTCATATGTGCCTAAAATAATACAAGAGAAAACTTGTCAGCTTCATTATTTTTACTGTATCTTACCCAAGTTTACGAGAATATAATTATCTGTAATACTAAATGACATGATATACACACTTGAATTTATATTCAGAATAAATTAAAGAGGAAACAAAAGCACAAGGAATCTTCTTATACCCTGCCTTGGATTTGTATCTTTAGATGATAGAAGAAAAAAATATTTAAAAATACCAGCTATTGACAGTATCTATTCACTTCCAAAGATGATGCAAAAAGAAGTCCTGAAATAAAGTATTAAGCCATGATGTAACATAAAACACATCTATAAAACTGTCCCACAATTTCTAGTGGCAAATATTTATGTTCCTTCCTCCACAAATAGAAATGGAAATTTTTTTCTTTTCTTTTCTTTTTTTTTTAAGATTTTATTTATTTATTTGACAGAGAGAGAGAGAGCAAGCATGACCAGGGGAGCAGCAGGCAGAGGGAGAAGCAGGCTCACTGTCGAGCAGGGAGCCCAACACGGGGCTCGATCCTAGGACCCTGGGATCATGACCTGACCCAAAGGCCGAGCCACCCAGGTGCCCTAAACCTTCTTTTCTCTTCATCTGACATCAATGTGATACCAAGAACTTCCTAGAACTGTGATTACCAAAATGCCATGAAATGTACTGAGTTTTTCTACCACATACAAAGTACTGTATCCCTCGAAATTCACTCGGTATTTGCTAGAAGACTGTATATACAAACGACACCAAGCCAACAACCTTGTCATCTCATTTCAGCTTATCAACAACTGTGAGTTATTTATTAACCCCACTATGTAGAGGAGGAAATGGTTTATATAACTTATTTACAGTAACTGTGTTCACAAACTTAGAGCCACAATTAGAACTCTAACTATCTTACTCAATCTTTACATAGTACATATAGCCTATGAAAATATGAGCTGTTTTCAAAACAGTAGGAAGAGAATAAAATGACAGAAGATGAGGAAGAAAAGGAAAACAGAATAGAAAGCAGTACAAAAACATGACAATGGTATGAAGTCAAACTGCAAAAAGAACTTACCCAAAGAATATGAGGCATAGCTAGAGCAGGAGGACATATCTGTGTATCCTGTTTGGTTAGTGTAGTTCCTTTCCTCAGGGAGGATCTCTCACTTCATTCCATGCCAGGCACCTCAGAACATATGAGACCCAAAATTTACCTCTGATCTCCTTTACCCAGGTTTCATGACGGTCTAGTGTTGGCTTAATTTATTTAAGGGAATAGGCATTTCAGAGATAACTCCCCATGAACAGAATGGCTTGGTTAACTCTGTATGGGTCAGCCAGTACTGAATCAATGCTGCATAACAAACATCTCCAAAGATGCCAGTGGCTTATGATATTAGATGCTAATTCCTTATTCATGAATTCATGTTGGCTAGAGCTCTCCAGCTTCAGGTTGTGGGTCAAGTTCGATTCTTCTTCACTTATCTTTCATTTTGGGACACAGTCTGCAGGGGCAGTAGTTACCTGGGGCAAACATTTCTTATAGTAAATGGCAGAAGTACAGGGGAGCTGGAAGAAATGTACAAGACCTCTTAAAACGTCATCTCCAAAATGACCTACTGTCACTTCTATCTCCATTCTGTTGGCCCAAGTAAGCCATACGACCAAGTCCAAAGTCAGGAATATATGCTTCACCCCAAGGGAAAGGGTGCAGAAGGATTATTTCTGAGCAATACTTCAGTGTACTATAAGTTCTAAGAGAAAGTCCCAGAAAACTTTCACATCATTCGATAATGAACATGCAAGTAATCACTACTGATCAAGTAATCCACTACTATCAAATTTTCATGACAAAGAATTAAGATGAACAGTAAATATGCGAATGACAGAATCAAGATGCAAAAACTTCTCAATATACTGGTACAATGGGCTAAACTCAATACAATAGAATCTCACAGGAGTCAAAATGCTGCTATGGTTCAGTATAGGATAGAGAAGATCTGATTTAATAGCAAGATATGTAAGACTTACTGGTTTTGAGTTTAAGCTCAGTAAGAGCCACTAAAATGATATAGCTCCCTAAAAGGATACTGCACCTTAGTCCATATTAACAGTTACCAATATACATCACTGAGTGACTAATACACATGAAGTACACAGTAAAACTTTAAAAAATGAAAATAAAAACATAGGAAGAAATAGTCTGCTCTCTCTGAGACAATTATACCCATAGGTTTATTAAATTCAGTTCTTATCTGAGTATCAATGTCTGGGGAATAATGACAAAAAAACGAGATAGGTAAAAGGATTAAAACTGAGCTGCATAGGTCATTCAAATGTGAACTGAATAAACTACAGAATTTTAGGGCTGGAAATGCTGGAAGTGGGATGTGAACCTGCAGAAAGAGACAGAAAAAGCATAAAAGTTGCCTTCAGGTTCCTAAAAAAACCATCATATACCCAAGAAGCTTATTTAGAAGGGAATATTTTTGTTCAATATAAATAGGAACTTTCTTACTAGAAGATGAATGTCCTAAGAAACATCACTAAATTCAGAAAGAGGCTGCAAAGCCTCTGTACTAGAGGTTGGCAATTCTTTTTTCTATAAAGTGCTAGGGAGTAAATATTGTTGGCTTTGCAGCTATACAATTCCTGTGTCAACTACTCAACTCTGCCAATGTAGCAAGAAAGCAGCCACAGACAACATGTAAATAAATGAACGTGACCGATGGTCCAATAAAACTTTACTTAAAAAACAGGTGTCAAGTCAGATGGCTACAGTTTACCAACCTCCTCTCTGTATTAAAAAGACAGAACGTAAAGAGGGTTGGAATATATAAACCTTTACGCCACTTCCAGCTCCATGGCTCCATAAAAAGTCATTAAAGCAATTTAATAATATACAGAAATAGACAAGGGAAAAGGTCATTTTTTATATTTTGATATACCCCATGCATATATGTGTACGTTTATAAATCATATATAGAAAGGAATTTGCTATAAAGGGAAGATACACCTTCTCTGAATGAGGCAAGAGTAGTAAATGAAATAATAGAATTTCAAAACAAGGAAGACCCAAGAGTTCATACTAATTTTACTTGTAAGTATAATTCAAAGTGAAGTGCTAAAACCACAATGTGTTGTTTGTAGAGATGCACTGGCTATGAAACAATAAAACCATCAAAGCCTAAGTGACATTTATACAGAAAATATAAAGAATTAAGCTCAAAACCAAAAAAAATTTCAAAATGTGTATTGAATGACAAAGCCAAGAGAAGCAAATGTTCCTTCTCTCACATATAAACTTAGTACTTTTAGGCTTCTTATATAGTAGTAGCTCTTCAGGAAATTAAAAAACACACACACACACACACATATTTAAGAGAGAGGGGGAGAGAGACATTAAGAAAAAGTTTCATCAAAGATGTTTCCTTGGAAATATTCAGTGACTCTGCAACAAAAAACCAATTTCTAATGATACCACCCATGGTTCCATGCACCCATGGTTCCATGCATTCCCTGACTAATGATAGGGAAAAATAATCCACAGAACATACAAACCTAGCAGTGTTTTTTAATAAATGCAAAAATAACATGGCAATCCCTTTAGTACATTGTGTGATGTGAATAGGATGGTGTTAAGAAAGATTTTTTTTTCAATTTCACTATCAAACATAACTCAGAACTGTATAAATCAATAAAGGATTATGTAGTTAACAAATGTGATTTGGAGTTTAAATTTTGTATAAGAGTATATTCTGATGGTAAACTATAATGACAGGAAAATATTCTGGACAGTTACCCAGAATGTAAATCAATACACTGCCTCCTTCATCAAGAAACTCTTGCTATGATTTAAAAAAAAAAAAGTCACCTGCCTAAACAGTATGCTTAGTGATATAGTATACTTGTGGATTATTTAAAGGCTAATGTAATATGTTAAAGTATTCTCCTCCTTGAGTGATAATATGGGAACTGATCATATACTAATGTTACTACATGCTAAGCTTCCACCGTTATCAAAGAGAAAATGGTCTGTCAAAAACAAATAATGAAATAAATTCTCCGTGTTTCTACAAGATTAAAAAAAAAAAAGGTTTGGTCCCAGTGTTTTAAAGATGTGAACTGGACAGCCAGATTTATTTGTCTTACATATTTGGCATTTTAAGTATCTTCATACTTCCATGTAAGGAAGGCATATGAGTGTTTCTCAATGGCAATGAGATCAAAGCAAAAAGTAGTATAAAAGATCGTTGTTTCATGTAGAAAACAAGAAAGACTCCAGCAAAAAATTGCTAGAACTGATATAGGAATTCAGTGAAGTCGCAGGACACAAAATCAACATACAGAAATCTGTTACATTTCTGTACACCAACAGTGAAGCAGCAGAAAGAGAAATCAAGGAATTGATCCCATTTACAATTGCCCCTGAAACTATAAGATACCTAGGAATAAACCTAACCAAAGAGGTTAAAGACCTGTACTCTGAAAACTATAAAACACTTATGAAAAAGAATTAAAGCCAACACAAAGAAATGGAAAAACATTCCATTCTCATGTACGGAAGAACAAATATTGTTAAAATGTCTATATTACCCAAAGCAATCTATATATTTAATGCAACCCCTATCAAAATACCAACAGCATTTTTCACAGGACTAGAACAAGCAATCCTAAAATTTGTATGGAACCAGAAAAGACCCCAAATAGCCAAAGCAATCTTGAAAAAGAAAAGGAAAGCTGGAGACATCACAATTCCAGACTTTAAGTTATATTACAAAGCTGCAGTGATCAAGACAGTCGGGTACTGGCACAACAACAGACACACAGATCAATGGAATAGAATAGAGAATCCAGAAATGGACCCACAACTCTATGGTCAACTAATCCTCAACAAAGCAGGAAAGAATATCCAATGGAAAAAAGGCAGTCTTTGGTACTGGGAAATGGTATTGGGAAAACTGTACAGAGACATGCAGAATTAAACTGGATCACTTTCTTACACCATCCAGAAAAATAAACTCAAAATGGATGAAAGACCTAAATGTGAGGTAGGAAACCATTAAAATCCTAGAGGAGAACACAGGCAGCAACCTCTTTGACATCAGCTGTAGCAACTTCATATTAGATATGTCTCCTGTGGTAAGGGAAACAAAAGCAAAAATAAACTATTGGGATTTCATCAATATAAAAAGCTTTTGCACAGTGAAAGGAAACAACCAACAAAACAACCTTCCGAATGGGAAAAGATATGTGCAAAAGACATACCTGATAAAGGGTTCGTATCCAAAATCTATAAAGAACTTATCAAACTCAACACCCAAAAAACAAATAACCCAATTAAAAGGTGGGCAGAAGGCAGGAGTAGACACTTTTCCAAAAAAGACATATAGATGGCTGACAGACACACGCGAAGATGCTCAACACCATTTATCATCAGGGAAACGCAGATCAAAACTACAATGAGATATCACCTTATACAGGTCAGAATGGCTAAAATTAACACCACAGGAAACAAAAGATGTTAGTGAGGATGCAGAGAAAGGGGAACACTCTTACACTGTTGGTGGGAATGCAAACTGGTACAGCCTCTCTGGAAAACAGTATGGAGGGTCCTCAAAAACTTAAAAGTAGAACTACCTTACAATCCACCAATTGCACTACTAGGTATTTATCCAAAGGCTACAAAAATACTGATTCAAAAGGATATATGCACCCCCATGTTTATAGCATTATTAACAATAGCCAAATTTATGGAAAGAGACCAAATGTCCATCGACAGATGAATGGATAAAGAAGATGTGGTATATATAACAATAGAATTTTACTCAGCCATGAAAAAGAATGAAAATTTGCCATTTGCAAGACCTGGATGGAGCTAGAAAGTATTATGCTAAGTGAAATAAGTCAAAAAAGACAAATAACACACGATTTCACTCATATGTGGAATATAAGGAACAAACTGAAGAACATCGGGGGCGGGGAGAGAGAGGCAAACCATAAAACAGACTCTTAATAATAGAGAACAAAGTGAGAGCTGCTGGAAAAGAGCGGGGTGGGGATGGGTTAAACGGTTAAATGGGTATTAAGGAGGGCACTTGTGATTAGCACTGGCTGTTGTGTTTAAGTGATGAATCACTAAATTCTACTCCTGAAACTAATATTACACTATATGTTAACTAACAAATTTAAATAGAAACTTCAAACTACCAAAAAAAAAAAAAAAGAGAGAGACCAGAGTTTCAACAGCTACTAAATTATGTTCCATAATTTAAAAATAATTTTCAATGAAATAGGTATGATCAGATACTGTACATTTGTTTAAAGATTATCACTTCATACATTACATACATACACATTTCTTATCTTTTTCGCATCCAAAGAAAATCCAAATATAGGAAATCTATGAATCTAGAATCCATTTCTTTGAGAGATAATTTAAGTTTAACTATAACTCAATAGGATACTGTTGGAACAGACTACTGATGAAAAGATTGAAAAATGAATTTTGAAAGTAAAAAACCACTTCATCTTGGGGGAAAGTTAGAAACGTATTTCCTGAGTTTGCTGAAATTTCTTTTAAGTCTCTTCTCCAGTTCAGTTCTCATCAACATTCTTCCATGAGTCTAGTTTCTCTATACTGAATATCATTAAAACAAAACATAAGAACAGTTGAGATATACATTATCTTTTGTGAGTAGCACTGCTGTGAACCCAACCTAGTTTAGATAAATTAACAGCAAGCGGTAAATTTGTCACATGAGAATTTTTACTGATGTATACAGTACTTGTTTCGTGTACATATAGGCACTTAATAAATGGGGAGCTGCAATTTCACTCAACTTGTTTAGTTAGTATGGTAGAAAGACAAAAAAGCTATGACTATCATAGCAACTCTCTATTTTAATAGGCTAGAAGATACTTTCAGGTGACAACATTTACAGTTTTGCTAATTCTTTTTCCTTATGTACAACTGTTCTAATTATCAAAATGTAATTTATTATCTATTTAAATGAAAAATTTTAAGCTTGTATCATATGTCCTTTTCAATTTCATTTTCCAGTAGTTTTTATTATACTTTATGGAAGTGTCCGTCAATGAATTACTAGAAAAAGAAAGTCTTCACAACAGACAGTTTAAGAAGCACAACTCTAGTGCACAGGTTAGCAAGTTATAGCCTGCAGTCTATTTTTCTAAAGTTTGACTGTAATACAATCACATCTACTTGTTTACCAATTGTCTATGGCTACTTTCATAGTAAGGCTGAGTAATTTTGAAAGAGACCATATGACCCTCAAAGCCTAAAATACTTACATCTGGTTCTTTGCACAAAGTGTTTGCCAACCCTTGCTCTAGATGGCTGAGCAAAACACTGAGAAGGCCTTTCTATTTTCCTCTCTCAATCATTCCGTAAGCAAAGACATTGTTACAGCTCAGGACTCTTCAGATGATTAAACACTCCTAACTGCGGAGGGCTAGAAGAATTGAAGTTTAGACACTATTTAGGTACTATCATTGAGAGGGAATGAAGGGCATATAAACCCATCTACATGGTCTCTGTGTCTCCCAGTATCCTAAAATTCTAATTTGTGTGTCTAATTTTGATTTAAAAGAATCACTACCTGGGCCCCCAGGGTGGCTCAGTCAGTTAAGTGTCTGCCTTACGCTCAGGTCATGATCCCTCATGGGGATCGAGTCCCTCATCGGGTTCCTTGCTTATAGCGGGGAGCCTGCTTCTCCCTCTGCCTGCTGCTCCCCATGCTTGTACTCTCGCTCTCTCTGTCACTCTCTCTGGCAAATAAACAAAACAAAAAAAAGAATGACAATCTGATCCAGATAGGAGAAACAGCACTAAATCTGGAAGACCCTAAAGAATCTTCAAACCAGACACATAATGCGGGTTCCAACTACAGGAGCTGTGCGCATGTGTGTATGTGTACACACAGGAGGAGCAAGAGAAAAAGGACCTTCTCCAGCTGTAATTTTTATCTAACTGCACTTTTAATATTATCAATAACCAGTATCCTATATAGATCTCAAGAAGCAACAATGAAAACAGTAGAAAAGATCATTTTAGTTTGATGTGCTTTAGATTTTATCTGGAATCCAATCTTAAAATGACATGTTACATCTATAATGGTTATCTAATTCAATGTCCATGGTTCAATTATTTTAAAATAATAAAATTATTTATATAAAAACCTATGCCCCGAGTAGGTCATTATATTTTTTTTATGGGCTGGAAATGTAAAGTCTATAAAATGGAAGGATATCCTGTTATTCTGATACCTCACTATTAAACACCTCAGATAGCTTCCTATCATGATTTTTTAATTCCATAATATACATCATAAATATATAATGAATACAAATTCTTGAAAGTTGCTGAAAATTATACATTAGGATTAGTTTTAGAACTCAACTTTAGAACAACAGTGCTAAGAATGTTCTGAGCATAATATCAAAGAGTCAATACATCAACAAATATTGGGTTATTTCTTTCAAGAAGATCAAAAGCCACAAGGAATAATGATATACCACTCTTGGCTTTAAGCAGTTCATAACCTAGCTGAGGTCCTCAACACAGTTTAAAAGCAAGAAATGCCTCTAATGGCTAATGGTATGGAAGACTGTGTCTGTCTTCAAAGCTTTTATCAGCAATCATATCCTAAAGTATTGCAAATTATAAGAAAACGCTACAATTGTATGAACCATAAAATACTTTAAAAATTGGTTAAGATGACTTTGTAGTATCTTTTTTCTGAAGCTCAAACCCCCCAAAAAAGCAAATCTAATTTTGAGCATTTACAATCAGAAGTCTTAGTAACAAAATTAACCACAGTGGATTCAGTCCAAAATTTAAATAAAGCATATAAATAAAGAAGAAGTATTAAAACATCAACTCTGAATGAAAAAGGGGAGAAAATGAACCTTTCAAAAACAAAGCATATCTGAGGTATTTGGATGGAAATGTCCTTATGTCTGCAATTTACTGTGAAATGCACCAAAAATAAAATGAATTCATGAACGGTAGAATGATCAATAAATGGATATGTGATAAAACAAGTATACTAAAATGTTAATGGTAGAATGTAAGTGGTATAGGAGTGTTAACTGTTATATTCTTTCAACTTTGCTCTATGTTTGAAAATACTCATAATAAAAGGGAACGAAATAAAGCATATTAACATTTTAACATCCTTTCAGCATGACATCAGTTAAAGAATTTAGTGAGTACAATATACTTGGCTCCAAAAAAAGAATTTGGAATGTTCCCAATTTTATTCACAAGAACAGATTAACTGATTTGAATTACCAACAGAGATACAAAGAACTCGTTAACAGCACACAAAGAATAATGGAAAATTAAATAGAAGAATGGGGAGGGGTCTCATTAATTGTTCACTAATCATTTTTAAGGAGTAGGAGAAAATATTTTAAAAAGCAGAGAAGGTACTTAGATACTAAACTGGCATGCAGACTTTTAGAATCCTTCCAAACCTAAAAGTCAATGATCTCTAAAACATCTTTGGTAGCAAAGCAGCAGCTACTCTCTCTCTCTGAATCCTGGGACACAGATTTAAAAAATCTGTGCTAAAACACTAATTTCCCCTGCTCTTGTTTTCAGGATAGTTCTAGTTTCTAATCCACTGTACTACTGGAGTTTTAGTCTACACACACACACAAAGAATCTTGCTCATCTTAGATTATCCAGCCATTTGTTCTGCTATGAAGTGTTTATTCATGAGAAAGCATACTCTACTAAAAAAGCGAAGACAAATAGCAACCTGCATTACCATTATCATTATTCTATCTTTACAGATTGGTAAACTGAAGCACAGAGTGACTAAGTAAACTGTCCAAAGTTACACAGTGAGTAAGTAGCAGAGCTGGGATTCAAACCATATTCTTAACCATCAGGCTATAATCTCCATTTAGAAATTCCTATCCTCCAAAGACCCATTTTTAATAAATACTCAAGATTTCTAACTCACGAAAATCTAAATATTTTGAAAAGGGGCCTTAGGGTTTAAGAACTAAGCCAAAGGGCAATGGGGGCCTCCGTGTTTAAGAACTGGCACATTTCATTCCAACAGTAACTGATATTGAATGCTGTACCAACAGAAGTCTTCCCTAATCATTCATTACTAGTATGGATTGTTTCTCTACTTATAACCTTGTTGCACATAACTGTGATTTGGAAACTACTTCATTCTGCCTTATGCTATACTAGCTCATTTACATATTTTTTATCTTACTTAATTATAAACCCTTTGAGGATAAGAGTCAAATTTTATGTTTGCATCTACCCTGAAAAACTGACTTAAGAAACCATTTGGCTCATATTACTCAATAATTCAACATTTAAGTCACTAAAAAAATTTTTGAACCAATAACTTCATTAAAATAAGCTAATAACATTAACAACAGTTCATTAAAAACGAATATTCCTTTGAATCAATGATGCTTGGTTTACATTTACTAATGTATAGAGACCAAGAGTATAATTCTGCTAAACGATACATACATATGTTTTTAAGACTAGAAAAAGGTAAATGTCATGAAATGGACATAAGGGTTTACTCCTACTACAAAAAGTATATAAACTTTTTGCAAACTATTTCAGTGTAAACTTCATTAAATTATTAATTTCTGAGAAAATAAAGGAGTAATTTATACTGCATGACTACATAAGCTACTTCTGGCTTTCAACTACCAGTCAAAAAATATGCTTTGAGTTCCTTCTAGCAATATCACTTTCTTCACTTAAGAACATCAATTTGAGGGACGCGTAGGTGGCTTGGTCAGTTAAGCGTCTGCTTTCAGCTCAGGTCGTGATCCCAGGGTCCTGGAATTGAGTCCCGCATCTGGCTCACTGCTCAGTAGGGAGCCTGCTTCTCCCCTCTGCCTGCTGCTCCCCCTACTTGTGCTTTCTTTCTCTCTCTGACAAATACATAAATAAAATCTTTAAAAATATATATCATTTTGATTCCTACCCCGAATTAAAATTTCCAACACAACAGACATAAAAGCAGCATTCTTTGTTTCATGCATCAAATGTTATTTAAGCACTTATGATGTGCCAGATATTGTACTAAGTACTAGAAATAAATCATGAGGGAACTATATCCTGTATTCAAGGACTTCATAGGTGAAGAAGTGAGGTGTGGGGTGCTATCATGGAATGTTTCCTGGATAGTATTATGGTTCCCTCTTTTCAAATAAAAGCATTAGGCGGGCACCTGGGTGGTTCAGTCAGTTAAGCAACCAACTCTTGATTTTGGCTCAGGTCATGATCTTAGGGTTGTGGGATCAAGCTCCACGTCTGATGCTGGGCTGAGCACGGAGCCTGCTTGAGATTCTCTCTCTCTCTCTCTGCCCCTCCTCCCACTTGTGTTCTCATTCTCAAAAAATTAAAATTAAAATTAAATTAAATTAAAGTAAAATAAAATAAAAGCATTAGATCACCTCCTCCTTTCTCAGAACAGCCATGAAGCTAGTCAACTTCGAGAATTAGAAAGGGCAAGGGCTTAAGCTAGAGTAATGTTGGCTTATAAAATTAAATTTCTGTCATTATTTTCCCCCCACATATCACATTAAAGGTTGCATGGAGGGGTACCTGGGTGGCTCAGTCAGTTAAGCATCTGCTTTTGGCTCAGGTCATGATCCCAGGGTCCTGAGATCAAGCCCAGTGTAGGGCTTCCCTGTTCAGTGGGTAGTCTGCTTCCCCCCCCCCCGGCCCTCCTCTCTGCTCATGGTCTCTCTCTCAAATAAATAAATAAAACCTGAATGAATGAATGAATGAATGGTTGGATGGAGTTTCATCTATTTTGGATGTTTAGGACCATATGATTTAAAATACAGGTTATATTGCTTATCCAAAATTCACTCTGGTGGGGTGCCTGGGTGGCTCAGTCAGTTAAGTGTCTGCCTTTGGCTCAGGTCATGATCTCAGGGTCCAGGGATCGAGCCCCGCATCAGGCTCCCTGCTCAGCAGGGAGTCTGCTTCTCCCTCTCCCCCTTATTTGCTCTCTCTCAAATAAATAAAATCTCTAAAAAATTCACTCTGGCAAGTTGCAGGGAGTGCATCAAGAGAAAGGCAGTCCCATTACAGAACAACTCATTCTCAGAATCAAAAAAACAAGAGACCTATGTGATTGTTGACTGTAAACAACATAACATATACATTAAGAGGAAAGATCAAAAGTGTCTTCATATATAAATCACAAATTCAAGCTCACCTGAACTGATGATCTAAAATGCAGACGTTTCTCTCACGTAGGTAATACTATGAAGCAGTATTCTAATAAGGAACATTAAATATGCATTTAGGATAATGATTCTCCTAGGCAAACCCAGGTGGGCTAGCTTTATTTCTTTCTATTTCTTCATAAGAATAAGACTTATTCAAAGACAGTAACCACGTCCTTTTCACTTTTAAGAAGAATGCAATTTAACACAGAAATTAAATCCCACAACAAAGTATGCAACGCTGCATTTTTTCCTTTCAATGAATGCAAATGAATAAAATACTTCATTTTGCAGAGACTGCTTCTCTTCTTTCAGATTAGATAATATCCTAGAAAACCTATCCTTCTTTATAGTTCTAAAGCCTAAACTATGTGTATTATCAAATAAATTACCCATATATACTACTTTTCCCACATTTTAAAAAACTTGTATTACATATTTGCAAATAGTTTTTATTTCCTTTCCCCAGTCCAATTAAAATGTTCCTTTTCATAACTAATAAAAAGTATTTATATCTGAAAAAGAAATAATCTAAATTTTATCAGTGATACCCTCAACACCTAACAGTGCCTGCCACATGTCAATTGAACTCCACTGCTAATAAACACTTAGATAAGAGGCTGGATGGAGAAGCTTCACACTTAGGCTTCTGATCCCCACAATATTTCAATATTCATTCTGAAACGTCATAAATCCCTCAAAACACCTATAATCAAACATAATCAGAAAACCATCACGTTCAGGATTGTCATCTCCTTCCACTGAAGACAGAGAACAGGTTTGATTTTATCCATGACCAGTCATCATAAAAAGGATAGGTGATACCCTACCAATTAACGCTAGTCTTTATCAGCAATCACTCCATCTTCTGGGCTCTCTGAAATAAAAATAGTCCACTGACCATTTGTTCTGAATGGTCTATTTAAAGGTATTAATAAACAAAAATGAATATTCTCATCATTCGGATTCTCTAGACATAATTCTAAAGTTCCTGGAACTTCCATGAGAAATTTCTGGTACTCCCTGGTTTCAGCTAGTCACCAATCCCAGAGGAATAGAATGACACAATTTGATTTTAGATTCTGGCCTCTGGCTGAAAATGAGAAATGCGAACAAACACTAAAGTCGTATAAAACTCAGAGCTTTCAGAAAAGGTTGGCATATTTAAGGGAGCCACCATTTTTTTCTTTTCTAGATTATACAAAAGTAAATTGTGAGTTAAAGACGAAAATCTATAAATTCCAGCTACTGCCACCAAGAAATAATGACCTCTGTAAGTGTACAGAGACACAGTGATAGAGGAAAGAAAACACAGGCTTGTTTTATAGCCGGATACCGATGTTCCTACTGTGTGAGGGTTGCCATTTCTGAGCCCTGGTATCTTTAATTGTAAAAATAACAGCCAATATCTTATTCGTAAAGAATTTAAATGAAACAACGATGTCTAGCATATATTTAGTGCTCCAAGAACTTATCGCTTTCATTTTAATTTAGGTAGGAGAAGACCCATTTTTCTTTTTTTTTTTTTTTTAATGATTTTTTATTATATTATGTTAGTCACCATACAGTACATCCCCGGTTTTCGATGTAAGGCTCGATGATTCATTAGTTGTGTATAACACCCAGTGCACCATGCAATACGTGCCCTCCTTACTACCCATCACCGGTCTATCCCATTCCCCCACCCCCCTCCCCTCTGTAGCCCTCAGTTTGTTTCTCATAGTCCATAGTCTCTCATGTTTCATTCCCCCTTCTGATTACCCCCCTTTCTTTATCCCTTTCTTCCCCTACTGATCATTCTAGTTCTTATGTTCCATAGATGAGAGAAATCATATGATAGTTGTCTTTCTCTGTTTGACTTATTTCACTAAGCATTATCTCCTCCAGTGCCGTCCATGTTGTAGCAAATGTTGAGAACTCATTCTTTCTGATTGCTGAGTAATATTCCATTGTATATATGGACCACAACTTCTTAATCCAGTCATCTGTTGCAGGGCATCTCGGCTCCTTCCATGATTTAGCTATTGTGGACATTGCTGCTATGAACATTGGGGTGCATATGGCCCTTCTCTTCACTACGTCTGTATCTTTGGGGTAAACACCCAGTATTGCAATGGCTGGATCATAGGGTAGCTCAATTTTTAACTTTTTAAGGGACCTCCACACGGTTTTCCAGAGTGGCTGTACCAACTTGCATTCCCACCAACAATGTAGGAGGGATCCCCTTTCTCCACATCCTCTCCAACAATTGTTGTTTCTTGCCTTGTCTATTTTTGCCATTCTAACTGGCGTAAGGTGGTATCTCAGTGTGGTTTTGATTTGAATTTCCCTGATGGCTAATGATTTTGAACATTTTTTCATGTGTCTGTTAGCCATTTGTATGTCTTCATTGGAAAAGTGTCTGTTCATATCTTCTGCCCATTTTTTGATTTGTTTATTTGTTTCTCGTGTATTGAGTTTGAGAAGTTCTTTGTAGATCTTGGATACCAGTCCTTTATCTGTAGTGTCATTTGCAAATATCTTCTCCCCTTCCGTGGGCTGCCTCTTAGTTTTTCTGACTGTTTCCTTGGCTGTGCAGAAACTTTTAATCTTGATGAAGTCCCATAAATTCATTTTGTCTTTTGTTTCTCTTGCCTTTGGGGATGTATCATGAAAAAGGTTGCTTTGGCCGATGTCGTAGAGGTTGCTGCCTATGTTCTCCTCTAGAATTTTGATGGATTCCTGTCTCACATCGAGGTCTTTCATCCATTTGGAGTTTATTTTTGTGTATGGTGTGAGATAGTGGTCAAGTTTCATTCTCTTGCATGTAGCTGTCCAATTTTCCCAGCACCATTTATTGAAGAGACTGTCTTTTTCCCACCGGATGTTTTTTCCTGCTTTATCAAATATTAGTTGCCCAAAGAGCTGAGGGTCCATTTCTGGGCTCTCTATTCTGTTCCATTGGTCTATGTGTCTGTTTTTGTGCCAGTACCATGCTGTCTTTGTGATCACAGCTTTGTAGTACAGCTCGAAATCCGGCATTGTGATGCCCCCAGCTTTGTTTTTCCTTTTCAACAGTTCCTTGGAGATTCGGGGTCTTTTCTGATTCCATACAAATTTAAGGACTATTTGTTCCAGTTCTTTGAAAAACGTTCTCGGTATTTTGATCGGGATAGCATTGAAAGTGTAGATTGCTCTGGGTAGCATGGACATTTTAACTATGTTAATTCTTCCGATCCATGAGCATGGAATATCTTTCCATCTTTTTATGTCTTCCTCAATGTCTTTTAAGAGTGATTTATAGTTTCTAGAATAAAGGTCCTTTACGTCTCTGGTTAAGTTAATTCCAAGGTAACGTATGGTTTTTGGTGCTATTGTAAATGGGATGGATTCCCTGATTTCTCTTTCTTCGTTCTCGTTATTCGTGTACAGAAATGCAACTGATTTCTGAGCATTGATTTTGTATCCCGCCACGTTACTGAATTGCTCTATAACTTCTAATAGTTTGGGAGTGGCTTCTTTTGGGTTTTCCATATAGAGTATCATGTCGGAGAAGACCCATTTTTCAATCACATTTATACATGTTGCCACATCAAGCGGCCTAAATTCATATTTGAATAGGAAAATTATGCTTGGTTACTAGTTTCCCAGAGCTGTTATAACAAAGTACCACAAACTGAGTGGCTTAAAACAACAAAAATGTATTTTTTCACAGTTCTGGTGGCTAGAAGTCCAAAATTAAGGTGTCAGCAGGGCTGGTTCCTTCTCAGAGAAGCTGAAGGAGAATTTCAGAGGCTCTGAAGGAAAATACATCCTCTGCCTCTCTACTAGCTTCTGAGGGTTGCCAACAATCCCTGGTATTTCTTGGTTTGTAGATTCTTCACTACAATCTCTGCATCCATCTTCACATGGCATTCTCCTCTCTACCTCTTTGTACAAATTATTCTCTTCTTATAAGGAAACCAATCATTGAATTAGTGATTAATACTCTAATCCAGTATCATCACATACTAACTTGATGACATTTGACAAGAATTTGGGGGTAGAGGAGATACTGTTCAACTCAGTACAGTTACAAAATCTTAGTTTAAGAGAGTAAGTGAATAAAAAGTCACCAACTTAACTGGGTGATGGACATTAAGGAGGGCATGTGATGTAATGAGCACTAGGTATTATATAAGACTACTGAATCACATATGTACCTCTGAAACCAATAATACATTATATGTTAATTAATTTAAATGTTTAAAATGTTTAAAAAAAAACAAATATGCTTGAGCTTTTATTCAGTCCATGAGTTACAGATTTTTCACCATATTTTGCAAGAATGTGGGGAAGTATATGGGTATCATACAATTTGGGAGAAAAGTCTTATTACTGTATAATAACACATGAGATAATTATAGCACAACTTTCTCTAGAAGTAGGTTCCTTTTATAGATCAGTAGTTTGTAGAAACTTCCCAAAGCTTGGGGAAATTTAATAATTACTACATTGCTTTAGATGCCATGATATTGTGAATGAAGAAAAATCTTAGAGGAGATAAATATTTTGGTTCATAAAAAAAAGTCACCATCCTAAACTAAAGCTTTTAAAAACTATTATAAGCTCTTTGAGAGCAAGGATTTTATGTATCTCAGTGTAGACTTTGTAAACTTATTATTGATGAGACTGGTGCTTGCCAAATCCAACAAGATATCATGAGAAAGAAAAGTGGAATCTACACAAGAATATTACTATTACCTGGCCTGATATCATGTTTCTACTCTTGTGATAAAACTATAAAATAATTAACAATGATTAACCAAGTCACTCCAGGGAAAAGGTATTAGATGACCAGACCAGAGCAGTAAAACTGAGGTGAATGTACTCCATGCGAGTAAACAAATACATCTACATGGACATATAAAGAAAATATTCATACTATCTGTATTTAATTTCATCAAAAAATAAAGAAGTTAAATCGTACTAACATTTAAGCATAGGTATGCTTTTGGAGCATCCCATCCCCACTCCTCACTTGGACAGACTATCAGATGATAACAGGCCATGTACAGTACACAAGTTATTCTGTGTTATACCACACAGACAGGTTACAGTAACATCCTGATTCATGCATTCACTTTCAAAGTATTTGAATCTACTGCCATTTACATGTACCTGGTTGAGTCCACTTGTGGATTTAATATTTTAATTGGCCCCCACAAAATAGATAACCTGCTTTAAAAGATTCCGGTTAAGAAACAGACTGAAGTAAATATTCACATACAAGCAAATGACACTTTCTAACAATACAAGGAATTCTTTATCAACAACAATATAAAGTAGATACAATGACCATCCAATAAAATCTATTAAGCAATCAGACCACTAGAATTTTATGCCTCAAGATATAAGCTAATATATAGCTGGAAGCCATCAAAAAATATTAACAATATATTTTAAATAATACTTCAATCTTTAACCTTTTATGCATATTTTATAATGTATACAATATATTACTACAAAGCACATGTATATTTAATTTAAAAATAAACATACACATATATCACTTAAATTTTTTATAGATGTAATATACAATTCAAAATATGTTTGAAAACTACTACTTAGACAATCTCCAGAATAGAGGAGTAGAATGTCCTTTTGGAACACTTAACTCCAACAGGGCAATTATTATGGGATTACATGATTCAATTTATATGAAATATATATGAACAAGCAAATTCATAGAGACAAAATGTGGATCAGACAACATCAGGAGTAGGGAATGAGGAGTTACTGCTTAATGGGTACAGAATTTCTGTCTGGGGTGATGAAAATGTTGTGGAAATACTGATGACAGTTTCAAAATGCTGCAAATGTACTTAATGACAGTGACTTGTACATTTTATTTTTTTTACTTGTACGTTTTAAAAAGGTAAATTTTATGTTTTATATATATATATATATATGTTCTACCAAAAAATTTTTTAAAAAATCTGATCACAAGCCCCCCAAGAACACTGAACTCACTTCCTCAATTCAAATTCAATGTTTATTAAATGATCTACTGATCCATGAGCTTGTTTCCTGAGTGCCTTAAAGCTAATTAACCTGCCTAGATAAGTCTCTTATTGTGAACAGATTAATTAGTAGGTTGTTAGTTTTATTGGGAGATTTCTTCTAGATAAACTAAAACATCAATTTTCTAAACTTAAGAGCCAAGGTATAAACAACCTGTCTCCATCTTTAAAATCTCTTAGATGGAAACAAATTACTATTTGATTTATTCCAGTTATGTCTAACCACTAGGGAATATAGGCATCAGCGCAGAATATTGTTTACCTTCAAGAAACATAACCTTTTAAAAATTATTTTTTGTTTCCTTAGATCCTAAAAGCCATCCATGTTCACGGCAAATTACTACTTTGGTACATTTGTCTCTTCAACTTTGCAAAAACAAATCAATTATAACACTCCGAATGGGGCAAATTTCAACTAAAGATTACTATCCTTTTCAAAACCTGAAACTGTGTTTCTTCATTCATTCATCCATCCATCCATCCATTCATTCATTCCTTAAATAAACATTCACCAAGTATTTAACACATACCGGATACTATGCAAAATGAGTGAAGAGGAGGGGGATAACAGGACAGTAAGCGACAGACAGAAGCAAAAAGGTGCTACTGGAGCACACTGAAGGGCTATCAAATCCAGAATGAGTAGTAACAGATGAGGTAATAAAACACTCAAACAGGCCAACACTTGATCCGCATCTTGAGGGACATACTAAAGCTATCTAGAGACAGGAAAAAGGAGCCTTGTAGTATTTTTTTTTTTTTAAATGAAGGACTGAATAAAATACTGTCTTTGTGACTGGCACAGTACCTAGGACACAATATATGAGTTCCAGGCATAGACACTGAGACCACAAGGAGAATCAAGACCAAATGATTCCTTTTGGAAGAGAAATCTGTAACACTGCACCAGCATTTCCTTATTGTGGGAACTGTGGACGTTCCAAGTTACCTCCCTGCTTCTGTCTTCACAGCACTCTGTATTATAGAGAATATGGAAAACTATATTATAGAGAATATGTGTAGGGAAGTGTAGGGAAGCAGGGAGGAAGGAAAAGACACCTATATAACTACATATTCACCTCTTTTACGTGGCCATCATGACTATTCCATTTTACCTGATTTCACTTTTTACATCAGTCACTACAAGATACCCAAGATGCCCGGTTTATCTTTCATCAACAAAACTTATTTTCAAAGGGTTCTGTATATCTCCTAATCTAAATCAAGCTAAACCTTTGACACTTTAAATCAGAGCTTCCCAAATAACGTATTGCACACCCACAGCTATACCAGGAATGGGTACCCCTAAGCTCTGGAGAAAGCTAAGAGGGGCCTGAGGCACCGGGGCACTCAGGACTGCCAATGCTACATTAAAAGTTTTGTCACTTTTTTCTAATGTCATAAAATCGGTCAGACTTATGCCGTAACAATTTGGCATTAATATCTTTGATCATCAGGTATTATACAGCGTACCACTTATAACAATATTCAGGCAAAAATGGACAGTCTCAGATGTAACATACTCAATAGAACATTAATATGACTGAAAGTCACCATGATTTGCCCATCAATCACCTAAAAATCAAACTGACTACATTTCTGATTTTACTACTACTACGACGACACATGATAAAGTTATATACATAACTTACATACAAAAGGATGTCCACTCAGCAGTTTTAGCCAACATAGTGCTAGAAGTATTAGCAAGAGCAATCAGATAAACAAAAGAAATGAAAAGCATCCAAATTAAAAAAAAAGGTAAAATGACCTCAGTTTAGAGATGATATGATCCTAAATGCAGAAAATCCTAAAAACTCCCCCCAAAAACCTGTCAGAATAAACAAATTCAATAAAGTTGCAGGATACAAGAAATCAACATACAAAAAAAACCAGTTACGTTTCTTTACGCCAACAATGGTCTATATAAAAGGAAATCAAGAAAACAATTGCATTTATAATAACATTTATAATAACAATTGCATTTATAATATATAAAGTATATATATATTTAGGAATAAATTTAACCAAGAAGGTGAAAGATCTATACAGTGAAAACTGTAAAACACTGATGAAAGAAATTAAAGATACAAATTAATGGACAGGGATTCCACATTCATAGATTAGAAAAATTAATACTGTTAAAATGTCCATATTACCCAAAGTGATCTACAGAGATCTGCAATTTCTACCAAAGTCCCAACGGCTTTTTTCACAAAAACAGAAAAAAAATCTAAAATTTATAATGAAACACAAAAGATCCCCAACAGCCAAAGCAATCTTCAGAAAGAACAAAGCTGGAGGCATCATGCTCCCTGACTTTAAACTATATTACAAAGCTATAGTAATCAAGACAGTATAGTACTAGCATTAAGAAAAAGATACACAGACCTATGGAAGAGCATGGAGAACGCAGAAATAAACTCACACACATACAGTCAAGTAATTTTTGACAAGGGTGCCAAGAACACACAATGGGGAAAGGAGAGTCTCTTCAACAAATGGTGTTAGGAAAACTGAATATCCACACGCAGAAGAATGAAATTGGACCCTTATATTACACTATACACAAAAATCAACTCAAACTGAAGACATAACTGTAAGACACGAAACCATAAAACTCCCAGAAGAAAACACAGGGGAGAAGCTCCTTGACACTAGCCTTGGCAATGATTTTTTGGATATGACACAAAAGCTCAGGCCACAAAAGCAAAAATAAACAAATGGGACTACATCAAACTAAAAAGCTTCTTTACAGTAAAGAAAACAATAAAATGAAAAGGCAACCTAGAGATTCGGAGAAAATATTTTTTTTTTTTTTTAAAGATTTTTATTTATTTATGTGACAGAGAGACAGCCAGCGAGAGAGGGAACACAGCAGGGAAGTGGGAGAGGAAGAAGCAGGCTCCCAGCGGAGGAGCCCGATGTGGGGCTCGATCCCGGAACACCGGGATCACACCCTGAGCCGAAGGCAGACGCTTTAACAACTGCGCTACCCAGGAGCCCCCGGAGAAAATATTTTTAAACCACAGAGCTGACAAGGGATTAATATCCAAAATACACAAGGAACTCATACAACTCAATAACAAAATAAACAACCTGATTAAAAATATGAGTGCGGGACCTTAACAGACATTTTTTCCCACAGAAATGGCTAACAGGTACATGAAAAGGTGCTCAACATCACTAATCATCACGGAAATGCAAATCAAAACCACACTGAGGGATCACCTCATGCCTCTTAACATGGCTATTGTCTAAAACATTACAAGAAAACAATGCTGGTGAGAAAGCAAAGAGAAAAAAACATTCGTAAACTATTGGTAGGAATGTAAATTGGTACAGCCATTAGGGAAGACAGTATGCAGATTCCTCAAAAATGTAAAACCAAAGGGCCATATAATCCAGCAACCCAAGGAACTGAAATCAGTACTTTGAAGAGATACCTGCGATTCCATGTTCACTGCAGCATTACTGACAATAGCCAAGATACAGAAACAACCTGAGGCTCCGCTGATGGATGAATGGATAAAGAAACTGTGGTATGTGTACACAGCTGACCATTAACAACATGGGTGTGAACTTCTATGTGGATTTTTTTTCTATAAATATAGTTTGGTACTGTAAATATATTTACTTAGAGTTTTCTTAATAACATTTTACATATAATATGTGTTAATCAACTATTTATATATCAGTAAGGCTTCTAAGTCAACAGTAGACAATTAGTAGTTAACTTTGGGGAGTCAAAAGTTACACTAAGAGGTTTTTTTTTGTTTTTTTTGTTTTTAAAGATTTTATTTATTTATTTGACAGAGATAGAGACAGCCAGCAAGAGAGGGAACACAAGCAGGGGGAGTGGGAGAGGAAGAAGCAGGCTCATAGCGGAGGAGCCTGATGTGGGGCTCAATCCCATATCGCCGGCATCACGCCCTGAGCTGAAGGCAGGCGCTTAACCGCTGTGCCACCCAGGCGCCCCTACACTAAGAGTTTTGACTGTGCAGGGGTGGAAGCTCCTAAACCCCTCACTGTTCCAGGGTCAACCGTCTATAATATATAGTAGTTATCCTTAAAAAAGAAGGGAGTCTTGCTGTTTGCAACAGCATGGATGAACCTAGAGGATATAACGCTAAGGAAAATAAGCCAGATACAGAAAGAAAAATAACTCATGATCTGACTTATATGTAAAATCTAAAAACGTGTAGTATATGGAAGAGAGAACAGAATGGTCATTAGAGGAGTAAAGAGGTACAAGAAATGGACAGATGTTGGTCAAAGGATACAAAATCGCAGTTATATAGGATGAGTAAGTCTAAAGATCTAATACAGAGCGTGATGACTATAGTTAATAACACTGTACTATATATTGGATGGTTGCTAAAAAATGTAGATTTCAGGTGCTCTTACAGGAAGGAAGGAAGGAAGGAAGGAAGGAAGGAAGGAAGGAAGGAAGGAAGGAAGGAAAGGAGGGGAGGGAGGGGGAAGGAGGGAAGGAAACTATTTGAGGAGATGGTTAATGTTAGTTTCACTATAGTAATCATTTCACTATGCATATGTATATGAAAGCATGTTTCACACCTTAATATACACAATTTCATTTTTTCAGAATAATAAACCCCATAACAGAAAAGGATATTTTACACTACAAAGTTATTCCCTTCTCTTTTAAAATTAATTTCTAGGATCCGCTTTTAAGATTAAAAAGTTACAAGGGAGGCTACAGAAAACATTCTGTCAGAGAACAGCAAGCTATCAACGCTGCACTTCAATGGGGTCATAAACTACAAATACAATTGCCGGATATTACCATCCCTAAAAATGAGGCATGCCCACGACTACCCACTCCAGTTCTGTCTTCTACTAGGTTTAGCTTGCTGAAGGTCAACCAACACTTCTCCTCTTTCCAATGTTATGAGAAGCAAAACTAGCTTTTAGTCTATGAAAATTCAAGTTTCATGCATCCTAGTACAAAATGGAGTCCTGAGAAACTAATTATGACTTTATTAAAATTTTCCTCTGTGGTTTTTTTTAAGCTACCAACACTTTCAAAATTCTGGAATTCTAATAGCATTGATTCTCTTTCCAAGACAATGAAAACCTACAGTTAAAGAAATTACATCAGGTTTACCATATCCTCAAGTAATCCTTGTTAACATAAGAAATCTTTTAATAAACTAGCCATTTGTACCAAAACTTTGTTTATACCCACAGAAATCCTACCCTAAAATCAGAAGCACCTCACTTACACAGTTACCAGTACATCTTTAGGTATTCTTATTTTAACACAACAAACGATATTTTATCCTATTATACTCACAAACCCTACTAAAACGTTCTTTTAATAAACTAGGGAGAATATACTCCCTTCAAAGATAACCACTAAAAGCCTAGCCCTAACCTCCACAGGATAGAAGAGTTTTGCGTTTTTGTGCTCCCACTCAGAGGCAATGAAGGAATACATTGTAGTCAGTTTCCCAGGAGAATGATCAGCAATATACCATATAATGCCAGAGCCAAAGGATGCCATAAAGACTGAGAAAGACTCTGAGTGAAGATTATAAAATAAATTCATGTTTTCACGTACTGTCTACCCATCCTACTCAAAACATACATGAATGAGATTAAAAAAATAATAAAAAGAGAAAACAAATAAGACAAGAATAGGCATTAAATGAAGTAACTATCTCCCTAGACCAGAGAAGCAAACCTGCAATCAGAGTTAAACGTCAGAACACACTAGACTGTAGGTTAAAAAGAAGGCAACAGGAGGAGGATTCTGGGAAGATGGTAGAATAGACCGCCTCAGGAATCTGTCTCCCCATCTAGAGGATAACTGTTATCCCAGAATCTGCCTGCTGTAACTATTTTGGAACTTTGGAGACTGTTGAAGGCTTGCAACTTCCAGGGGAAGACTTGGAAGAGTAAATTGTGGTTAATTTCAGTCAATTTCAGCTCTTAGCAGATTAGCAGCTGTTCATCCTCCAGACACATGGCAGGCAGCTATGTGCATGTTCCTGGAGCAGCTTGCACAAGGCTTGTGGAAACCAAGGCGGGCAAAAGGACCCTAGCCTCCAAATACTGGAAATCTCTGTTATGATTGCTATTGCTGCTTCTGATCACAGAGGTGCAGACAAAGAAGCAGGCAACAATTCTGTTTTACCTCCCCCAACTGTTACAAGCCCCTCTAGCTGAAATGACTTCTAGGAAATTTAAGGAACTAGCACCCTTTTCCTCACCTTCATTTTTTTGCTTTTTTCCCCTTCAGGAGCTAGATATTAAAGACTAGAACATTCAAATGAACAACTATACCATGCATATATTGGAAAAATTAGAAAGTGATCGTGCATGCACAGGGAAAGGCTCAGGGAAAAAAAAAAACCAAAAACCAACTTGATAAGACCTTAAATTTAAACTCTCAGGCTGATCCTCAGCACAGGGACAGCCTACAACAATCAAACAAAAATAATATCAAAAACCAGCAAACCCTAGGTAAGAGGGAGAATTTGAAGTCCAGAGTTACCACATTATTAGACTAAAATATCTCATGTTCAACAAAAAATTACAGGGCATACCAAAAAAGTATGGCTCATTCAAAGGAAAAACTAAATCAACAGAAGCTATCCCTAAAAAAGAACTTACAGCGCATAAACTAGACAAAGACTTTAAAACAACGGTCTTAAAGATGCTCAAAGAACTAAAGGAAGATGTGGAGAAATTAAGAAAACAATGTGTGAACAAAATGTAAATATCAATAAAGAGATAGAAAACCTAAAAAGAAACCAAAAGCGAATTCTGGAGCTGAAGTGTGCAATAACTAAAGTGAAAATTTCACTTGAGGGATTCAATGGCAAGTTTAGGCAGGCATAAGAAAGAATCTATGGGGGCGCCTGGGTGGCACAGCGATTAAAGCGTCTGCCTTCGGCTCAGGGCGTGATCCCGGTGTTGTGGGATCGAGCCCCACATCAGGCTCCTCCGCTATGAGCCTGCTTCTTCCTCTCCCACTCCCCCTGCTTGTGTTCCCTCTCTCGCTGGCTGTCTCTATCTCTGTTGAATAAATAAATAAAATCTTTAAAAAAAAAAAAAAAAAAAAAAAAAGAAAGAATCTATGAACTTGAATATAGGACAACAGAAATTAGTAAGTCTGAGGAAGAGAAAAAAAAAGATTGTAAAAAGTGAATAAAGCCTAAGGAATATGCTGTATGATACCATCAAGCAGAGTAACACATACATCATGTGAGTCTCAGAAGGAGAAGAGAGAACCGGGCAGAGATTTGAAGAAATAATGCCTGAAAACCTCCCAAATTTCTTGCCTTGCAAGAAATGCTCAAGGGAGTCCTGTAAGGTGAAAGGAAAGGACACCAGACAGCAGCCTGAAGCTGTCTGAAGAAATAACGATCTCATTAAAGGTATTTATGTGGGCAATTACAAAAGACAGTATTATTGTAACAATGATTGATAACTATACTTTTTGTTTTCTACGTGATTTAAAAGACTTATACATTTAAAGAAAAAAATTATCAGTGTAAAAACAAGTACTAGTATAACTTTGGTTTATAACTCCAAATCTTGTTTTCTACATAATTTCAGAGATTAACACATTACCAGTTTATATTTTTGGGCACACAATGTATAAAGACGTCATTTTGGGATATCAACAAGTGGAAAGGGGGGATGGAGCCTTAAAAGAGCAGTTATTGAAGTTAAACTGGTATAAATTCAAGTAAGAGTGTTGTAACTTTAGGATGCCAAATGTAATCCCCCCGGTAACCACAAACACAATAGCTACAGAATATACATAAAAGGAAAGGAGAAAGGAATTTAAACATTTCACCAAAAAAAAAAAAAAAAAAAAACACAAAAAAAAAACAACAGAAGACAGCAACGCCGGAAATGAGGGACGAAAAAGCTATATACGGCACACAGAAAACAAAGAGCACAATGACAGAAGTCAGTCCCTCCTTATAAGTACTTTAGTAAATGGATTAAACACTCCAATAAAAAAAAAAAACCAGAGATTGGCAGAATGGATAAAAATACATGATCCAACTATATGATGTCTACTCACTTGAAATCCAAAGACATAAAAAGGTTGAAAGTAAAAGGATGAAAGATAACATTCCATGCATATAGCAACCAAAAGAGAGCAGAGGTTGCTACACTAATATCACACAAAACAGACTTTAAATCAAGAAAGGTCATGAAACAAAGAGGACATCACACATGAATAAAAGTTTCAATACAGTGAGAATATGGAGTAATTATAAATGTTTATGTACCTAAGGACAGACCATCAAATTATATGAAGCAATAACTGACAGAATTGAAGGGAGAATTAGACACTTCTACAATAATAAAGACTTCAATACCCCACTCACAATAATAAACAAAACAACCAGATAGAGTATGTAAGGAAACAAAGAAGGTTGAAACAGCAAAACTAACATAGATCAAAGACATAAACAGAACACTATACCCAACAACAGAATACATGTTATCCTCAAGAGCACATGGGACATTTCCTAAGATAAACCATACACTAGGCCATAAATTCTCAATCGATTTTAAAAGATAGATATCATACAGAGTATCTTTTCTGTCAATAATGGGGAAAAGTTAGAAATTAATAAAGAAGGAAAAGTGAAAAATTCACAAAATTGTATAAATGAAAACACACTAAAACACACTTTTACACGACCCTAGCTCAAAGAAGAAATCACAAGGGGAACTAGAAACTACCTAGAGATTAATGAAAATGAAAACACAACATACCAAAAATTATGGGACACAGCAAAAGCAGTGCCAAAGGGAAAACTGATAGCTAAAAATGCTTATATTAAAAAACAAGGAAGATCTCAAATCAACAACCCAACTTTAGAACATAAGGAACTAGAAAAAGAAGAGCAAACTAAACCCAGAGCTAGCAGAGGGAAGGAAATAAAGATTAGAGCGAAAAGAAATGTGAAATAGAGAATAGAAAAACAGAGGAAATCAATGAAACCAAACGTTAGCTCTTCAAAAAGATCGACAAAATTGGCAACCCTTAAACTAGATGGACTAAGGAAAAAAGAGAGGATTCTACAGAAATAAAAAGGATTTTAAGAGAGTGCTATGAACAACTGTATGTCAACAAATTAGATAACCTAAATGAAATGAACAAATTCCTAGAAGTATAAAACCTACAAAGACTAAATCACAAAGAAATAGAAAATCAGAATAGAAGTATAACTAGTAAGGAGACTGAATCAGAAGAAAGAGAGAGAGAGAGAGAAAGAAAGAAAAGAGAAGAAAAGAAGGAAGGAAGGAAGGAAGGAAGGAAGGAAGGAAGGAAGGAAGGAAGGAAGGAAAGAAAGAAAGAAAGAAAGATAAAAGCCCTGGACTTGATGGCTTCACTGGTGAATTTTACCAAATATTTAACAAAGAACTAATACTGATCCTTCTCAAACTCTTCCAAAAACTTGAAGGGGAGGGAACACTTCCTAACTCATTCTATGACGCCCTTATACACTGATACCAAAGCCAAAGGCACTATAAGAAAGAAAACTAAAGACCAATATCCTTTATGAACACCAATGTAAAATCCTCAGCAAAATACTAGCAAACAGAATCTGTTTTTAAAACATTAAAAATCAGGGGCACCTGGGTGGCTTAGCTGGTCAGGGTTGTGAGATCGAGCCCCACAGTTCTGCACTGGGTGTGAAGCCTGCTTAGGATTCTCCCTCTCCTCTTCCCTCTGTCCCTCCACAACTCCCTCTCTCAAAAATAAATAAAATAAAACACTGAAAATCAAACTATATCAAGTGTTTTGAGAAAAAAATTAGTCTGCTCTTCTCCCCAAATGTATTTCTTACCCATAGTTGTTGCAAGCTAAGAAACTAATAAAAAATTTTTTTAAATTTAAATTTAAAAATAAGAATCAACATAAACACAGAAAATAGCCCTTGATCTCTCAAGATAGTTATCCCCATTGTTCTACAGGAAGAGGTTAGCAGAACAAAAAGCTCCAAGTATGCAGTCCGCCATTTCAAATAATTTTGCCAATGCTTCTGTAATAGCAATGGCCAGAGAGCTAACTGCACACAGCTAAATTCAGTTACATTTTAAACCTCTATGCTGATGAAATTTACCAAAAAGAACCCCGCCACATACACTAACTTCTTGGGTAGTATGCCCAACTCGTCTTCATAAATTTATTTCTTGAAAGGATAAAAATAGCAAAAACTCTAGGGGCAACAGTGTATCACAACAGGCTATTTGACAAGGTGTCCATATTTGCTCCATGTTTGTCCTCAAGCAAGGAGCCGCCCTTAAAGTCCACAATCTTTTCCTGCTCCTTCTCTCAAGCCACAGTAACCTTTTGTATCCTTCTTTCACTAGCAGCATTCTGCCAAAGACTACAGGAAGTAAATTAATACACAGAACTTGCCCTTAGCAATTTCAGTCTGAGTATTGCAAATGATTTTACCAACACCTCAAGTGGTTAGCTAAAAGTAGTCAAAAGCCAGATTTGATTTTACCCTAATATTTAAGGGTGTTTAGTGACTCTTACATGGCTTCTGTGTTTTCAGAGATTCATTTATTCTGTTTGTATAAATAGATATGCAACACATCTGTTATTTCTGGAGAATTACAAAGTGAATTTCACAAACCACGCTTAAAAATAAAACATTAATATTCCTGTAGGAAACTAAAAGTACCAAACAACTTGAAAAAGTTCAGGGCTCAAATCCCTTCAAAGTGTAAATAAGGTTATGCAATATTAGTTTCTTTCTTTCTTCTAACATTCCCCTAAACTAGATTACAAATTTACTTTGCATGTGCTTCAGGTACTGTTTTTCAAACTGCTGTCATATGATCAATCCACTTGAATTATTTTCCTTTATAATATTTCTCTATTGGGATGGCTCATCTGTATGCTCTCTAAATTTCACAAGTAATACTCAACCTTTTTGGCCAATCAATCCTTTGCCTAGAGGATGAATAATTCTATAAAGGTCATATCAGTGTCTTTGAAGGAAAAGAAGTTAATGTATTTAATTGGAAGATAACACACAACCATAGAATGTAAGCCCTCGAAGCGCCAGAACTTATCCTTTTCTTTTGGGCAGTGCCATAGTACCTGGAAGAGTGCTCAATAAATATTTCTCAACACATGGAAACTAGTATATCTCAAAATAAACTTCTAATTTAAAAACAGTATTTTATTAAATAATTAAATGTAGTAATAAATCCTTCTAGAGCACAGATTCTCAGTCATCTTATGGTCTAACTAAGGAAACATCAACATTCGCAAGATTGAGTGCTCCTGACAGAGGTGAACCACCAGACTAAAATATTAAAAAGGAACCAAAACACAACCACCATTTTTTATTTTTTTTTATTTTTTTTTTAAAGATTTTATTTATTTATTCAACAGAGATAGAGACAGCCAGCGAGAGAGGGAACACAAGCAGGGGGAGTGGGAGAGGAAGAAGCAGGCTCATAGCGGAAGAGCCTGATGCAGGGCTCGATCCCATAACGCCGGGATCACGCCCTGAGCCGAAGGCAGACGCCTAACCGCTGTGCCACCCAGGCGCCCCCACCATATTTTTAAAGACTGTTTTAACACTGGCAAAACTGATAGAGGAGATCAAGTGTTCATATAAATTGCAATTCCATTTCTTTTTGAGGTATTTAGATACTCTCGACTACTTAGATATGTACCAATGACAAATAATAGCAAAAGCTATGGAACTTCCCAAAAAGGAAGCCTATAATAGCATCATTACCAAATATTACTATCAGACAGTTGGTAACAAAGATGTTTCACATACTCTGAATTTAACAATTAGCAGACTCTCTAATGGAAATTCCCTAAATAAGGCCAGATGCTCTAATTTTCAGTTGATTTTTAAATGTGCCTAAGTATATTGGCTTTTATAATAGTGCTTAATCTGAAATGTATAAGTTAAAATTAAATTCTCAGATGTTTGATCTTTCTCCAATTGTGCCTTGCCAAAATTTTAATGTAACAAAACTTCATTTTTTTTAGCGCACCAGCAATATGTGATACGGAAAAAAAAATACACAGCTATGGTTTGAGACAATTAGATAAATGATTTTTAAAAATCTATTACCATTATTACAGATTCAATCAGGCTTGAAAATTGGCACTATCAGTGATGTTGTGTTCTAATCCATCCAAGTCACCAAAACAAACCATAAAATCTTTTTAGGCCCAACATCACCTACATAGTATTTCTGCTCATATTTAACGGAAATCTAATCATGAAGGAAAAAAAGGAAAATTCCAAATATAAAGCATTCTACAATACAAATGACCAGACCTATGAAAAAAATCAATGTCATGAAAAACAAAAAGGTGGAGGAAATATTCTAAATAAAATCAAGAGACATTATTCACCAAATGCAATGTGCAAACCTCAATTGGATCTTGGGAAAACAGCTTATAGACATTTCAGGAATAAATGAGGAAATCTGAATATAAACTAAGTATTAGATTTTACAGAATTATTATTCATTATCTTGGGTGTGATAAAGACACTGTAATTATTTGGGGAAACGTTCTTGTTCTTAGAAGATGCAAAGCAAAGTATGTAGAAGTATGATGACTGCAGCTTACTTTCAAACAGTACAGCTTAGAAAAAAATGTGTATCGACACAATACTAATGTAGCAAAATGTTAGTAACTGGTTAATATAGAGGCAATTAATACTATTCCTTTTAAAAAAATACTATTCTGCAGTGTATTATTCTTTCAACATTTCTGCAGATTTGCAGTTTTTCCAAATAAAAGATGAGAGGAAAAAATGTCATTAGGTAAGTTTCTTCATATTTCTTTTTTTTTAATTTTATTTGATAGAAAGAGAGAGAGCATGAGCACAAGTGGGGGGAGGGGAAGAGAGAGAGGGAGAAGCAGCAGACTCCCCACCAAGCTGGGAGCTAGGAGCCTGATGTGGGGCTTGATCCCAGGACCCTGAGATCAGGATCCAAGCCGAAGTTTGACACTTAACCAGCTAAGCTACCCAGGCGCCCGTCTTCATATTTCAATTCAATTCAGTAAAAAATTCCAAAATCTAAAGTTGGTTAACTCAATGAAAATTTCATTTTGTAAATCTCTTATGGCTTAAAGTAATAATTGATTCTTGTTATAGATACATTTTAGATAACTAGGATTATAAACCAAATTTCAATAAAGTTGATCCTATGGCATGGATTTCTACTATAAAATCTGAGTTACTGTTGCATTTTTGAAGACTTAAAAAAGTTTTCAAAGACTTTAAGAGATAGTTTTTCAAAAAATTCTGGCATAATAAAAATAGTTAAGTAGTTATCCTAATGAAACAGTGGATGTTCTCATAGTGGGAGAATTTTTACAATGCTTCCCAAAGGCAAGAAGGTCCTCCCACTATTTTACCTCATACTATTTCCCAGACACATTAGGACTTGGAATACCTAATGATACATGCAAAGGTCCACAAATTTAATTGATCACTCTCTTTCCACTAGGGAAATCCATTATCTAACAAAGCCAGGTTACAACAATTTACAGAGATAAGTAAAACTGAGACACTAAAAACCATAAAGACCACCTTATACAGGTACACACAGATTGGGAAGCAATTTCATCTCCATATTCATTAGCGTATCCGACTAGCCTGAAAAGAAGGGAGGGGAGAATGGTCATCATTCTCCTTTCAAAAATGAAGGAAAAATAAAAGTCAGAGAAGTAATTTTCCTAGTATCATCAATTTGATGTATTTTAGACGGAATATTCCTGCTTTGAATTAGTGTCCCGTTTCTTGTCCATAAAATGAAAAATATGTAGTCAGTGGCTACAGTAATAAATATAAATAAAGCAATAGATATCTACTCCCATTCCCCCCCAAATACCAAAAGACAATAGCCCACTATGAATATATTATATACAATATATGTAATGTTAGGAATATTTTATTTTGCAACATATTCCTCAGTCTATGAAAGAGAAAAGTCATTAGGAGTATCCTTTCTTAATGTCCCTTCCCACATTTCAACTTTTCTTCAAACAATGAAACCTCTACATAGCGTGAAAAAAAAAAAAAATAGCTAATCAATTCCATTAAGACACGTATTTTTTAAAACATTTTAAGATCTCTAACCACTGACAACATCTCACAACCGCTGTCAGCATATACGAGAAGCTGGTGGTTGTTCTGTTGGCTTGAGGACACAACTACAACTCTTACATATTTCCAACAACAAACATTTAAAAGTCAGCTGAGTACTGTCTAAAAACCTTCACTGCCACTGTCTGCTAAGATCAAGACACTTCCTTCATGAAAGCTTGGAGAACGGTATCAGGAAAGGGGGAATATTTCTGGAGACAACACTGGGATATTCTGTTAAGAAATGTTACATTACTAATAAACTAAGGTGCAGACAGGTAACATAGTTTGGGAAAACAAGTAAGCTAATGGCTCTGGATCTAAAACTTACTCAGAACAGTCAGACTCTGAATAGGAAGTCATTTTAGAAATATCTTTATCAATTTATTATATTTATATTTCCCTTTTAAAATATGGTCAAGAAATATGTATTTTAAAATATCACTTCTAATTAATGCTGAAAGAGTTCTTTCAAAAACTGTAAGCAAATGATAAAGAAACCACAGTGTCACACACAGTTTAAATGGATTTTTTGTTGTTGTTAGAACAAAAATATGAAATTTCTCCTAAAAACTAGGCCGCAAAATATTTATAATTATATCATCTAATAGGAGCAATAGCACAGAGAAAAGCCACTCATATACTGCTGCTAAGAACATAAATGACTATTTTTTGCAGTACATTCATTAAGATTACTAACGCTTTAAAAACGTACAAAACTTTTTTTTTTTTTTAGATTTTTATCTATTTATTTAACAGAGAGACACAGCAAGAGAGGGAACATAAGCAGGGGGAGTGGGAGAGGGAGAAGCAGGCTTCCTGCTGAGCAGGGAGCCTGATGTGGAGCTCGAGCCCAGGACCCTGGGATCATGACCTGAGCCGACGGCAGACGCTTAACGACTGAGCCACCCAGGTACCCCTAAAAATGTACATAACTTCTGACCCGGAAATTTCACTTATAGGAACTGGTGCAAGGAAATAATCAGAGATGAATGTAAAGCAGTTCAGTCGAACAGTGTTTATATCAAAAAAGTAAAACTAGAAAAAAAACTAATAAATTTAGTTAAATAAATGTTAAATAAATGTTATGCCAAATAAAATGAAATATAATTATTCCAAATTGTAATATGCAGTTACTTCAACAATGATACAGGAAGAAAGATGTTCACTGTTATTGGTAACTAAAGAGAGAATACCCTGAACAAAACAATACATTTGTAAATTTTAAATATATATGTGAATTGTATATATGTTCATTAAGAAGAACTATAAGGTTATATGCAATCTCTACAAGATGGGGGAACAAATTTTTTCTCCTATTTGATTTCCAGAATCTTCTACAAAAAATATGTTTAATTTATGTTATATCCATATGAAGGAAATTGTGCAGCTCTTCAAAACCAGATCAGGGATTGTATTACAGTATTCTGTGTGCTCAGAGCTGTTCTTTACAAAATTTTATTAAATTATAGTGAAATAATAAATATAAATATAAAACCTTTTTAGGAAATCACTGTATGAAATGTTTCAAAATAAACTGTGGGGTAAACTAATTTATTAATTTAATTAGAAAAACAGGACCAAGAATCAATGAATCCAACTCAAATAAGAGTTTGCGGCAATTTAGAGAAAACACAGGTTGAAACAGAGGCTGCAGACTCAAGAAAAAGGCCTCCAAGAAAATGGAGGTTTTGATGAACTACATATGTCATATTTAAAATACTGGAAAAACTGAGAAAAATACAAGAAGAACTAAAGAAATAGTGATAGTTTAGAAGAGTTAACATTGTTTAACTGTCAGTTCTTCCCAAATTGACCCAAGGATTCATAGCAATCACAATCAAAACCCCAAAACCCCAGGGAAATGAACAAACTGATTCTAAAAGGTAAATTTACGGAAATATAAAGGGCCAAGAGTAATGAAGACTCTAATACTACCAGCTATCAAGGTTTATTATAAAGTTACAGTAATTAAAACTGTAATATGGGCAAAAAGATTTCAAAAAGATACACTAGTGGAATAGAAGTCCAGAAATAGACTTACACATACACAGCTACCTACATATGCTGCTCATGGGAATGCAAAATTATACAGTCAATATGGAAAACAGTTTGACTATTTCTCAAAAAATTAAAAATAACCTTACCAAATGACCTGACAATTCCAGTCCTAGGTATACACCCAAGAATATGAAAACACAGGTCGAAATAATGACTACTATGTGAATGTCTATAGCAGCACTATACATAAGAACCAAAATTGGAAACAATCCAAGTATCTAACAATTAGCGAATAGCTAAACAAAATGGTGTGTGTGTATCCATACCATGGAATATTACTCACCAATAAAAGGAATGGATTACTGATACATGATAGAACATGCATGAACTTCAAAAACATTTGCTAAGTGAAAGCCAGGCAAAACTACATATTATTGTAAGGGTACATTTTTATGACATGTCCAGAAAGCGCAAATTTATAGAAACATAAAGCTGATGGTTGCCTTAGGCAACAGAGATTGACTGCAAACAAGTACAGAAAACTCACTGGATTAGTAGAAATATTCTAAATCTAAACTGTGCTGACAGTTGCATAAACCTGTAAATTTGCAAAAAAAACATTTAATTATATACTACAAATGGATGATATTTAATGATACATAAGTTATGCTTCTGAAAAGTATATAGCAAGGGAAAGCAAGCAGGAAGCTATAAATGAAATGTTTGGTAATGTACTGGTAATGGTCGAGGCCAGGTAACAGCCAATAAGAATTCCCTGTTCTAATCCCTACTTTCACACATGCTTGAAAATTTTTCATAATAATTTTTTTTTAAATAAGAAAACAAATAACTTTTCCTAATTGGCAAAAGATTTGAACACTTTACCAAAGAACATGTACCAACAGCAAATAAACAGATGCTTAACATCATTAACTATTAGGTAAATGCAAATTAAAACCACAACGAATACCACTGTGAACCTATTACAATATCTGAAACTGAAGACTATATCCAGTGTTAGGGAGAATGAAGAACAACTGATACTCTCATATAATGCTGGTGGGAATATAAAATGGTACAACTTCTTTAGAATATAATTTGGCAGTTACTTAAGAAGACCCAGACAGTCTACTCCTATGTATTTACCCAAGAGAAATGAAACCACCTGTCCACACAAAAATGTTCATAGAACCTTTATTTATAATATCTAAAAATAGAAACAACTCAAATGTCCACCAAGAGGTGAATAAATTGTGGTAAGTCCATATAATAGAATACTGCTCAGCACAAAAAAGGAGAAATAAATACACAACATAAATTGTAAAATAATTATGCTGATGAAAGAAACCAGACAAGAAAGAGTATATACCGTATAATTCCATTTAATAGAATTAAAATTCTTAAAAATGCAGACTAATCTATAGCGATAAAATGTAGATTAGTGATTGCCTGAGTGATAATGAGGAAAAGACAATCACTGAGGGGCGGTGCCTGGGTGGCTCAGACATTAAGCGTCTGCCTTGGCTCAGGTCATGATCCCAGGGTCCTGGGATCCAGCCCCGCATCGGGCTCCCCGCTTGGTGGGAAGCCTGCTTCTCCTTCCAACACTCCCCTTGTGTTCCCTTTCTCGCTGTCTCTCTCTGTCAAATAAATAAATAAAATCTTAAAAAAAAAAAAAAAAAGACAATCACTAAGGGGTGAGTGAAGGGGAGGGATTATAATGAGACATGAGGAAACTCTCGGTGGCTATAGACATGTTCTTATCTTGATGGTGATGATAGTTTCACAAATATATAACTCAACAAGGCTGGGTTTTTTTTTTAAGATTTTATTTTTTTCAGTAATCTTTACACGCATAGTGGGGCTCAAACTCACAACCCTGAGATCTGGAGTTGCATGTTCTGTCTGAGCCAGCCAGGCACCCCAAAGGCTGTTTAAGAAAAAAAGCAGTATAGTGAACACCTGTGTAAGAGTGAGAACAGTAAGAGGGGAGGCACAAGAGGGATTTTGGGGGTGGTGGTAATGTTCTGTTTCTTGACCTGTATACTAGTTATATGGGTGTGTTCACTTTGAAAATTCATGGAGCTATAGTCAGGATTTATACACTTCTCTATATGCACGTTATACATCACTTTTTAAACAGCCTATTAAAAAGAAAATAAGATATTACTATACATTCCTCAGAATGTCACTATTTAACTTTAGACAATACCAAGTATTGGCAAAGATGTGGAGCAACTAGAACTCTCATACATTGCTGCTGAGCATGTAAACTGGTATAATCACTTTGGAAAACCAGTTGTAACTATTAAAGTGCTAACATACATATATACCCCGCGACCCAGCAGTTCTACTCCCCGGTGTTTACCTAACAGAAATGCATCCATATGACCACAAAAAAACATGTACAACAGTTTTCCTTAGAAGCAACAGTTAAAATCATCCCAAACTGGAAGCAACTCAAATTTTAATCATCAGTAAACTGGAAAACAAACGGTGATATATTCATTTGGTGGGTATTATATAGTAATGAAAAAGAATAAGCTATTCCTACACATAACAACATATATGGAAGCTCAAAACTTAATGGTAAATGAAAGAAATCAGACACAGAAGAGTGCACAGTACCTGATACCATTTCATTTAAATTCAAAAACAGTAAACAATCCAAAGGTAACTATTCTGATAAGAATCAGCATACTGGGGATACCTGGGTGGCTCAGTCATTAAGCATCTGCTTTCAGCTCAGGTCATGATCCCAGGGTCCTGGGATTGAGCCCCGCTTTGGGCTCCCTACTCAGCAAGAAGCCTGCTTCTTCCTCTCCCACTCCCCTTGCTGGTGTTCCCTCTCTCGCTGTGTCTCTCTCTGTCCAATAAATAAATAAAATCTTTAAAAAAAAGAATCAGCATACTGGTTACCACTGGAAGGTAGCAGTAATGACTGCTTCTTGGACCCTGGCAATGTTCTACATCTTAATCTGAATAGTAGCTACGGGACTGTGTTCACTTCATAAAAATTTATCAAACAGTATACTCAAGATTTGTCCATCTTACTGTATATATGCTGTATTTCAATTTCTAAATGTTTTTCTTTTAACCTCTACACCCAATGTGGGGCTTGAATTCATGACCTCAAGATCAAGTCACATGCTCTACCAACTAAGCCAGCCGGGCACCCCTATTTCAATTTTTAAAATCTACCCCCCAAAATTTCAACCCTATACTGAGCCAGAGAAGGAAAGAAAAAGAAATAATTTAAATAGTCCAGCTGTCCTCTCTGACTACACCCCATCACCAGTGAGGGTATGTCCTCAGACAGCAAATGCAAATAATAAGCCTGGCATAATCACTGCATACTGGCAAAATCCACAGATAGAATGTCAAGTCATTCGAGGGTTTCTCTACCAATTGAGAAAAAGTAAAAACACTGTTGAGGCAGCTAAAGAAGAGTGTAGAGATGACTTTGTCTACATCATCAAGAAATAAACTGAAAAACTGGAAAAATATTGAAGAGTAAGAAGAACTGAGAAAATCACCTAAAAAGTATGACAAAGAGCAAGAAAAATCAGCACACTGACTCTCCACAAATGTGCTCACGAGCAGAGAGACACTGAACACTTTAATTCTGAATAGTATTCTTCTATGAAATTTTAAAATATACATTAGGTATCTTACAGAGTTTATAGATTATCATATAGAATTGCATAAACAAAACCAGGTATAATTTACTTAAAAGACATTTAAAGAAATTTTTCAAGAATAAATTAGACTGCTCTGTAAAATGCAATTCCACTGCACTGTATACATACATTTATACACAAAAATACATATATCTACACACAACACAAATATATGTTATAAACACACGAACACACATAAAAACATATATATATGCACTTAAGAGAACAAGAGATAGAAGTCTAAATATATTATCTAGAGCTAGAAAAATAACAAAGGCACTAAAATAGTGCCGAATTACACTGGAAAGAGTAGGCCAAAAGGAATGGCTTAGGAAGCTAATTTCTTATTTATTATAAGAAATTATCCAGCAATAATGTCTACAGTTGACAAATCATGAATCAGTTATAAGCACATTATTTAAAGATATGGAAATGATCACCAGGAGAACCAAAATAATCATCTACTTTTAATCTTTTCTCTGAGGATGGTGATTGCGACTGGGACAAAGGATTGCTAATTTTCAGGCAATTTAATGTACTGTCTTATATTTTTAATCATGAGCCTGCCCTATTTATTTGATTATTAAAACTTTAAATTATGTTCCAGATAAATACATTATACAAAAATTTTCACTTCCTATAACTTTTAAGAGCAGATCATATACTTTGGTCCCAGTGGAAACATACATATAAAAGGCATAATAACTGGTTTATTGAGAGGATTACACCACATAATGTATGTAAAATAATCAGCAAAATGCCTAGTACAAGGATTCAATGAATTTTAGCTATCATTACTAGTACTTATTATATTTGTATAGAATAAGGTTCAACACTAATTACTAGAACTGACACTAATTCATTATGTAAAGTACTTGATTAATAAGTACTCAATAACTAATGACTGAATTAATGAATTAGTCTATCTAGCTTTCCAGAAATAGATAGTTATCTTCTAAGACTACCAAATAAAATATAGTTACCTTGTTAACTACAGTAAAATCAGAATAAAACTAAAATCAAAACCTGACATTTATACTTTTGGGTGCGGGAGGAGATCAATTTTAGAATTCTATTCCACATAGAAAGTAATTGCTTACAAGGGCCAAAATTTCCAAATCACGTCAGACTGTTTTTATACAAGGAAAAGTAGTTATTAATTCTTAACATATCTACAAAATGGTATGCCAACATAATTTTTTCTTGGCACATTTAGTTATCTGGGAGCAAATAAGATTCTAATTAAAATAAAAGCAGAAAATGGTTAAATTTCCCTAGAAATAGCACTATGCCATCCATTCAAAGTACATCATTCTCTATCAACAGGGTCCTAAATAGAAATAAATGCCTAACTGGATAAAATAAAATTAACTTTCCATAAGACTGAAGAGAAGAGGATATGTAAAAGAATGGATATACAGCTGACCCATGAACAATGCAGAATTACGGGCGCCGACCCCCAACGTAGTCAGAAATCCACATATAACTTTGACTCCCTAAAAATTTAACTACTAAAAGCCTACTGCTGACCAGAAGACTCACTGATAACATAAGCAGTCAAGTAACACATATTTTGTATATTATTATATACTGTATTTTTACAAAAAAGTAACCTAAAGAAAACGTTAGTAAGAAAATTGAGGAAGAAGAAATACATTTATAGTACTGTACATAAATTTACTGGGAAAAAAAAACCATGTCTAGGCAGAACCATGCAGTTCAAACCCATGTTGTTCAAGGGTCAAGTATATATACTTATAAAATGTATGCATTATTATTTACACTTGTAAACACTTTACAAATTCTATAAATATTATCTTCTCTCCAAAGGTTCATAACCCTCACTGTAGTAAAAAGCAACTTACCTTCTCATCTAGAGATTCAAATGGAGTAAAAGGAGGATCAAAGTGAGACAGCCAGAAATAAAAAGAAAAACAGGATGCAGGGATAACAAAGTTTCTCTCCAACAACCGTAACTGCCTTTAAGCCAAGAAGAAGTATACCTAGAATGGTCACCTCAATGTCCAAGCTTACCTGTGCATACTCTCTTTCAATGGCAGCCTTCTTCTGACTGAATGTCCTAAAAACACAAATAAAAATTCATTACCAGAAATATAACAATAATTTTATGTAAATTTATCAACCTATCCTCAGATACCACCTGGTAAACTGTGTTCAGGGAAAGGACAATATTTTATTCATTTATATTCCTAGGAGTACTGTTGACAAAAACTCTGGAGTCAGAAAATCGAATCAACAAACATTCAAATCCTGCCTCCACCATGTACTAGCTGTATGACCTTGGTCAAGTCACTTGATTTCTCTGTGCCTCAAAACGTGGATAGTAACAATATCCACATCATAGGGAGAGTGTAAAGTTTACCTAATTAAAATATATTAAGTGCTCAGAACAGTGTCTAGCACACAGTAAAAGCTATATATGTTAGCTACTTTTATGACAATGGCTAATGCACAGTAGGCACTAAAAACGTTAACTGAACTTAACCAATGTAGAGGGAACTATAGAAAACAAAACAAAAATTAAATTTGGGGGGCACCTGGCTGGCTCAGTTGGTAAAGCATGTAACTCTTGATCTTGGGGTTGTAAGTTCGAGCCCACGTTGGGTGTAGATTACTTAAAAATAAAACCTTAAAAAAAAATTAGGGGTGCCTGAGTGGCACAGTCAGTTACACATCTGACTGTTGGTTTTGGCTAAGGTGGTGATCTCAGGGTCATGAGACTGAGCCCTGGTTGGACTCCACGCTCAGTGCACAGTCTGCTGAAGACTGTCTCTCCCACTGCCCCTCTCCCCCCATGCACTCTCTTTCTCTCGCTCTCGCTCTCTCTCTAAAATGAATAAAACTTTTTTTTAAGAAAAGAAGAACATCAAATTTTGATCAGCTTAGCAACATGAAAAATAGTCAAATCAATTCCTTCATTCCAGTCCTTTGTAACAAGAGTTATAAAACAAAGTACAAGGCCACTAAATTTGGTATGATGTGTGCAACCTTTCCATATGTGTATTATATTTTATACATTCTGTGGTAACGCTTTTCACATTTTAACATTCATGATATTGGGATTCATCTTCTAATAATGATTAGCAGTATTTTCTTCAACCTTAACAGTACATGAAATAACAGTACATCTTATAAACCATAGGCAAGGTAGTCAATGAAATATAGTCTAAGTTTAAAGACTTTTCTCTTAGGGGCCAGGTATCTGTACTCTTAAAAGCATTTCACTAAGATAGAGATATCAGAATAAAAAGTGAAAAATATGAAGAAAAGGGAGGAATTTGAAAAAAAAAGACAATTTAAGCTAAAACTTTCACTTTAACAATTATTTAAATTTACCAACATGACTATTCATTTCTTATATAAGAAAAACAACTAGGAGAAGAGAGGGAAGAAGAAAGGGGGGGTAAACAGAAGGGGGAAGGAACCATGAGAGACTATGGACTCTGGGAAACAAACTGAGGGCTTCGGCGGGGGGCGGGGGGGAATGGGATAGGCTGGTGATGGGTAGTAAGGAGGGCACGTATTGCATGGTGCGCTGGGTGTTACACGCAACTAATCATGGAACTTTAAAAATATAAATAAATTTATTTTAAAAAAAAGAAAAACAACTATTTAAGATCTTGCTACATTTGTCTTGAATAACTGTTACTTAGCCTTAAAAAGGAAGGAAATACTGACATACATGCTGTAACAAGGATGAACCTAGAGGACGTTACACTGAATAAGTCAGTCACAAAAAGACAAATACTCTAGGATTCCATTTATATGAGGTACTTAGAGTAGTCAAAATCATATAGACAGAAAGAATGGAGGTTTCGAGGGGCTGGAAGGAGAGGATCAGAAGTCATTATTTAACCAGTATAGTTTCAGTTTTACAAGATGAGGAGTTCTGGAGATAGATGATAGTGTTAGTTGCAGAACAATATGAAGTACTTAATACCACTAAACTGTACACTTAAAAATGGCTAAGATAGTACATTTTATGTCATACACATTTTATTACAGTAAAAAAAATGGAAAAATAAAGTAGAGTGAGACCCTTTTCCTTAAGGGGTACTGCGCATTTTAAAACATTTAACAAAGTCCTTTAAAATACAATTAGTCTACTGTCCTTAAAACATATAAACGATGTATTATATATGTATTTATATACTGTTTTATGTAACACACACACACACACACACCCCAAAATAGTAATTAAGTTTTCTCTGGGTAGTAGAATTACTGGTTTTCAACTTCCTTCTTTTGCTTTTCCTTTCTTCTATTTTCTGATATTTTAGTAAGAATACCTATCACATGTGAAAAAAAGTAAGTCCTTATTTTTAAATAAATGCACACACATAAACACATGCATACACCTTTTATGTACCCGTGTTGTTTTACTAAAATTGTACCAGAAATTATTATGACTAGTACACTACCAAATATGTGATCTTCCCACCTACTACAAATATCCAGGCAAACGAAACTAATTCAAATGAACTAACTTATACCTTCCCCACTAAAAAATCTGAAAACGTACCCATATTTGGAAGGAGGTAGTATTTTTTATATTTTACAAAACGTGAAAGCAAATATATAAGCTATTCACTTAGTAGTATTTATTTAATACTTAATATTTATTTATTTAGCTTGAATGCTTAGATATAACTCATCTTGAAATAAGGATGTTCAAGTGAGGTTGCCAAGAAAACAGGAACTCTTTTACTCTGAACACACATATCAACTAATTTTAAAGTTCTCAGTGGAATTTTTAGTTGTTATGAAACAATTACATGTCTACTAAGTACTTTTCTGTTCTAACAAAAGAAAACAAATCCAAGTTGACAACTATTCAAAATCAACATCATTAATATTAGAAATCTATTTATTATAATTCACAGTCAAGAGAGCAGAACAAAAAAAATCTTCTCATAATCTCCATATAAGATGAAAAGGCATTTGTTAAAATTCAACATCAGTGTCTCATAACCGTCTTTAGAAATATTAATGGGTGCTGTAATTAAACAGATGGACAAGAACAAGTGATGGCAGGGACATGGAGAAATGAGAGCTCTCATACAGTGCTGGTAAGGAATGTAAAATGGTGCAGCTGCTTCAGAAAATCATAGTCTGGGAGTTCCTCAAAAGGTTAAACACAGAGTTACCATATGACCCAGCAGTTCTATTCCTTTTTTTTTTTTTTTTAAAGATTTTATTTATTTATTCGACAGAGAGAGAGACAGCCAGCGAGAGAGGGAACACAAGCAGGGGGAGTGGGAGAGGAAGAAGCAGGCTCATAGCGGAGGAGCCTGATGTGGGGCTCGATCCCATAACACCGGGATCACGCCCTGAGCTGAAGGCAGACGCTTAACCGCTGTGCCACCCAGGCGCCCCCAGCAGTTCTATTCCTAGGTATATACCCAAGAAAACTTAAAACATATGTTTATATAAAAACCTGTGAATGAATGTTCACAGCAGCATTATTCATGATCGCCAAGAAGTGAAAATAACCCAAATGTCCATCAACTGATGATCAGATGAACAAGATGTGATGTATTCATATGATGGAATATTATTCAAAAAAGGAATGAAATACTGATATATGATACAATATGGATGATCTTGGAAAGCACTATGCTAAGAAGTCACATAAAAGGCCACATATTCTCAGGGCGTGATCCCGGCGTTCTGGGAGTGAGCCCCACATCAGGCTTCTCTGCTGGGAGCCTGCTTCTTCCTCTCCCACTCTCCCTGCTTGTGTTCCCTCTCTCATTGGCTGTCTCTCTCTGTCAGATGGATAAATAAAATCTTAAAAAAAAAAAAAAGGCCATATATTATATGATTCCAACCATACAGAATGTTCCAGAATAGGCAAGCCTATAGAGACAGAAAGTAGATCAGTGGTTGCTAAGGGTTGGGGAGTTAAGTCGGCCATTATTTCAAAAATATTTTTCTTTTAACTAGATAGGTTGATTATAAAGTTCATATGGAAAAATGAACATTTAAGAATAGTTATAAACATTTTGAAAAAGAATATTTTTAAAAGACCTACTTTCACTAGATAATAAAAATTAATTTTAAAAGTGACAATACTTAAGACAGCTTGGTAATGGAACATGAGTAAACAGAGAGATAATGAAACATAAGTCAGAAATATACCCAAAATAGAGTTACCCTACAACCCAGCAATCACACTACTACGTATTTATCCAAAGGACACATAGTGATCCAAAGGGACACATGCACCTCAATGTTTAAAGCAGCAGTGTCCACAATAGCCAAAATATGGAAAGCTCCCAAATGTCCATCAACAAATGAATGGACAAAGAAGATGTGCTATGTGTCTGTGTATGTATGTGTATGTGTATGTGTGTGTGTGTGTGTGTGTGTGTGTATTGTGTGTGTATGCATGTGTGTATTATTCAGCTATCAAAAAGAATTAAATCTTGCCATTTGCGACAACATGGATGCAACTAAAGGGTATTATGCTAAGTGAAATAAGTCAGTTACAGAAAGACAAATATATAATTTCACTCATATGTGGAATTTAAGAAACAAAACAAATGAACATGGGGAAAGGAAAGAAAAATAAAATGAAATCAGGGACACAAACCATAAGACTCTTAACTATAGGAAACAAACTGAGGGTTGCTGGAGGGGAGGTGGGTGGGGAGATGGGGTTCCTTCCCTCCTTCCTTGGGATAGGGTTCCTTTCTCCCTCTCTCTCTCCTCTCTTTTTTTCAGTGCCAGAAACAAATTATTTACTCTGGATGTTCCAGTTCGAAGTGATTCAATGCAAGGAATTGGGTGCTTACAAAATTATTTGAAGACGTGGAGGAGCAAGAGGCAGGGATCCACAGGTGGGCTTAACAGGTTACCAGCATAGATGGGACCCAGATCAGGGAGCACTGACTGATCTCACTGCTATGACTTGAGGTGTGGCCTTTGCCCTTGGCTTCTGAGGAGTAATCTCTAAACTTTTGGAATGTTATGACTGATAACAGTGTTTTTATTTACCTGGGGACTTTAGGCCATGCCAGATAGTCTATGCTGACAATGTGATTTATTGAGAGTGGTATGGAGAAGAGGGGGGTTGGAACACCTGGTATCAACTCAGCCTTTGAAGGAGATGGAAACTAAGGTCAGCCCCATGGGCAGGTCAATCATATCCAAGTAACCAAATATACCTCTTCCCTTGGCTGATTTTAGATTACATCCTTTCACCATAAAAAAACACAACCTTCAGTAAACTTTCAGTGAGTTGTGTGAGTCCTTCTATGAATTATCAAATCTAAGGGTGGTCCTGGGGACCCCTGATCTTGCAAGTCATTTCAGAAGTGAGGGTGATCTTAGAGACCTCTTAATTTGCAGTTGGTGTCCAAAGTGAGAGTTATCTTGGGGACTCCCTAACTCCATAATTCATCACCAGGATCAGAAGAACACCTAAAAATGTTCAAATTATGAATGGTGTTGATAGCAATGGAATATCAATAACCATAATGATGAATGTTAAAAATAAAGATAAACATACGCACTAAATAGCTAAAATTTACAGGACTGGTAACTATAAATAACGTGAGAATACAGAGCAATGAAACTCTTGTTAGTGGTGGGAATGTAAAATAATACAACCACTTTGGGAAAAAATATGGTATTTCTTATGTAACTAGGCACATATCTATCTTGACATAACAATTTTAAAAGTCGGCATTTACCAAGAGAAATGAAAACATATGTCCCTAAAAACACTTCACAAAAATATTTATAGCACCTGTATTCACAGACAGACAAAAACAGGAAACAGGCCAGGTATCCATCAGTGCAATAACAGATCAACAAACAGCAATATATAGCCAAGATATATAAAGAACTTCTAAAACCCAACACCCAAAAAACAAGTAATCCAATTAAAAATTGGGCAGATGACACGGACAGACAACCTTCCAAACAGACAGATGGCCAACAGAGACACACAAAAAGATGCTCAACATCAGTCATCATCAGGGAAATGCAAATCAAAACTACAATGAGAGATCACACCTGTCAAAAGAGCTAAAATCAACAACACAAGAAACAACAGGTGTTGACAAGGATGTGGAGAAATGGGAACTCTCCTGCATTGTTGGTAGGAATGCAAACTGGTACACCCATCTCTAAAAAACGGTATGGAGGTTCCTCAAAAAGTTGAAAATACAGCTACCCTATGATCCAGCAACTGCACTACTAAGTATTTTACCCAAAGAATACAAAAATACTAATTCAAAGGGACACATGTACCCCAATGCTTGTAGCAGCATTACCTACAATACTCAAACAATGGAAGCAGCCCAAGTGTCCATCGACTGATGATGGATAAAAAAGATGTGGTATATATGTGTATATAGATATAGATAATGGAATATTAGCCAAAAAAAGAATAAAATCTTGCTATTTGCAAGCATGTGGATGGAGCGAGGAGTATTATGCTAAGTGAAATAAGTCAGTCAGAGAAAGACAAATACCATACAACTTCACTCATGCAGAATTTAAGAAACAAAAACAAATGAGCAAAGGTAAAAAAAAAAGGGGGGGGGAGGGTAAACCAAGAAACAGACTGTTTAAACTACAGAAAACAAACTGATGGTTACCAGAGGGGAGGTGGGTAGGGGGATGGGTTAAATAGGTGATGGGGATTAAGGAGGGCATTTGCTGTGATGAACACCAGGTGTTGTATGGAAGTGTTGAATCACTATATTGTACACCTGAAACTAATATTACGCTGTATGTTAAATAACTTGAATTTAAATTAAAAAATTTTAAAAAGTGATATATTCTTAAAATGGAATAAAACTCAGCAATAAAAACAAATGGACTATAAGATGACTACTACATTTTTATTATCCTGAGTTAGTTCACCCCCATTACTTTACAAATAACACTGTGTAAATACAACTAATATCAGGATATAAAAATAATTTTTTAGCATGCACAGAAAACTGGGGTAAGGGAACCAGTACTTATATTATCAGCATGCTGACAACTCTTTCATTAAAAAACTTTTATAGGAACGCCTGGGTGGCTCAGTCGGTTAAACATCTACCTTCGGCTCAGGTCATGATCCCAGGGTCCTGGGGTCCAGCCCCGCAACCAGCTCCCTGCTTAGCAGGGAGCCTGCTTTTCCCTCTTCCTCTGTCCCTCTCCCCTTGTGTGTGCATGCACTCAAAAAAAACTTTTAACAAAGCAAGTAGAAAAAAGAACTGAAACTATACAAGTCTGGCAGAGAGGAAATTATTTGGCTCCTAATAAAAATATTCACCAGCAAAATTCACTGAGTATCTTCTGAATTTCAGGTATTTGGCTAAACAGGCACAGGAAATATAAAGATGAATGAGACATGGACTATCCTCTCAAGGGATTCACTAGTACAAGGTATAAATGGATGATGCCAAGATTCACAAATACTATCATCATAAAATGGAAAGTAGAAAGTGTTCTTATTTCTTATTAATTAGGCAACACTGGGCAAGTTAATTTTCCTGACTGTGCTTCAGTTTCCCATAAAAAGAACACCTACCTCATAGGATTATTATGAGGATGAAATGTACATATTTGTAAAGCACTTAGAACACACAGGGCACATACTAAATGCTAGAAAAGTCTTTGTTAAGTAAGTGCAAATACATTCCACATTTTATAATTATGAAATTTAATCCCGTTTAAATATTTTGACAACATGAATATGCAAAGCACTAACAAGAAAATACATTTTAAGTAACTCTGGTCTTGACGACAGAGCAAAGTGAGAATATCCCTACCCCTTTCGGCAATAATAAATAAAAGCAATAATAAATAAAAGCAATAATAATAAAAGCAATAATAAATAAAAGCAATAATAATAAAAGCAATAATAAATAAAAAAACATAAATGCAAACATGATCTCCAATAAAACCAGGAAACGTAGGAAAGGTAAGTGAAAAATAGGCCAAAAGAGAGACAAAACTGCAGAAAAAGGGTGAACATAAGTCAGGAGGCTCCAAAACTCAAGGGGAGGGGGGGTACGTTTCTCCAAGTGTACTTCCTGAGGTATAAAATGAAAACCGTATTTGCAACAACAAAAACAGGAGACATGGGCTGGGGGAAAGAGCTTTGCTGCTCATAGTTTGAAGAAGTAGAGGAGACAGTACTAAATTAGGAATCACACAAACAAGCTACACTAGCAGAAATTCGGCTGCTGGTGTGGCAAAAAGATAGTGAGACAGCCTACACTATGAACAGTCCTACAGCAGCAAATCTTCTCTGGCAGGGGAGAAATGAAATAAATTCATTCACACAACCCTGGTTATAAAGAAAATTACTGAAAATTTGGAAGACAGTAGCTACCCTGAGACACCTACTTCTGATGTCCTAAAAAGTAGTACAGGAAGAACTCTTTTCATTCAAAAATAAATAACCCAAAAAAAGAAGTAGGAATAGAATATATAAATGCAATACTTAAAAAAGGAAAAAGAGTAGCCAAAGGACTTACTCATGAGAAAAATGCTGCCATGGAACAGATTAAAAAATGTAACCAAATATTTCAAATGAATTTTTTTTTTAAAGATTTTATTTATTAATTTGACACAGAGAGACAGCCAGCGAGAGAGGGAACACAAGCAGGGGAAGTGGGAGAGGAAGAAGCAGGCTCCTAGCGGAGGAGCCTGATGTGGGGCTCGATCCCAGAACGCTGGGATCACGCCCTGAGCCGAAGGCAGACGCTTAACGACTGCGCCACCCAGGCGCCCCTCAAATGAATTTTTAAAACTTAAATAATAATTTAAAAAACTAATGAAGCAAATATCATGTACAGATCTAATTACAATGTTTAAATGCCAGAACAGCAGTTTTGTTGACTCCCCAAAACCTTAACTACTCATAGCCTACTGCTGATAGGAAGCCTTACCGGTAACAGCCAATTAACACATATTTTCTATATGTATTACATACCGTATTCTTATAATAAACTAAGCTAGATAAAAGAAAATGTTAAGAAAATCACAAGGAAAATAAATTTACAGTACTGTACTATATTTACCAAAAAAAAAACTGGACCCGTGTGGTTCAAACCCATGTTGTCCAAGGGTCAACTGTATGTTACTGTGGGTTTTTGTATGGGCCCTGTATCATATTAAGGAAGTTTCCTTTTATTCCTAGTTTACTGAGTGTTTTTTAAATGTATCTATTTATTTAAAATTTTTTGAGTAGTTGACACACAATGCTACATGTGTTCACATGTGTTACAATGTTTCAGGTATGTAACATACTGATTCAACTTCTCTATAAATTATGCCATGACCATCACAAGTGTAGCTACCATCTGTCACCACACAATGCTATTACAGTATCACCGACTATATTTTCTATGCTATGCCTTTAGCATTTTTATCATGAAGAGGTGTTAAATTTTATCAAATGCTTTCTTTGCCTCTACTGAGATGTTTATGCGGTTTTTGTCCTTTGTTCTGTTCGTCTGGTGTATTTCATACACGGATTTTCTTATATTGAACTTCTGCATTCCTGGATGAATCTCACTTCATCGTACCGCATAATTCTGCAACCGTGTTGTTGGATTTGGTTTGCCAGGGTTTTGTCGAGAACCTCTGAATCAGTGTTCATAAGGGATACTAATCGTTAGTTTTCTTGTGCTGTCTTTGTCTGACTTTCGTATCAGGATAATGAGGACCTCATAGGATGTGAGTGTTTCCTCCTATTTTTTGAAGTGTTTGAGAAGGATTGGTACTAACTCTTCTTTAACTATTTGGTAAAATCTACCCATGAAGCTGTGTTGTGTCCTGGACTTTTTGTTGGAAGGTTTTTGATTACTGATTCAATCTCTTTACTTGTGAAAGGTCTGTGGAGAATTTCTATTTTTTTCTTGAATCAGTTTTGGTAATTTCTATCTTTCTAGGAATTTGTCCTTTTTATCTAGGTTATCCAATTTGTTGGCATACAATTGCCCATAATACTCTTTTACAATACTTTTAACTTCAATGGTAAAATAGAGAGTAATGTCCCTTTTTTTTTTTTTTTTTGAAGATTTTATTTATTTATTTGACAGAGAGAGAGAAAGTGAGAGAGAGCAGCAAGGGAAAGGGAGAAGCAGAAGCAGACTCCCCACTGAGCAGGGAGCCCAACGTGGGACCTGATCCCAGGACCCTGGGATTATGACCTAAACTGAAGGCAGATGCTTAACCAACTGAGCCACCCAGGCACCATAATATCCCTACTTTCATTTCTGATTTTACTTATTTGCATCTTCTCTCCTTTTTTCTTAGACTATTTAAAGGTTTGTCTCTTAAGAATCAACTTTGGTTTCATTAATTTGATACTATCTTTCTATTCTCTATTTCATTTATCTCTGATCTAATCTTTATTATTTTCTTCCTTTTGCTGGCTTTGATTTGGTTTGCTCTCTTTCTAGTTTCTTGGGTGTAAAGTTAAGTTGATCTGAGATCTTTATTTATTTTTAATGTAGGTGTTTAGAGCTATCAATTTCCCAGAGTAGTGTCACTGCATACCATAAGTTTTGGTATATTTTGCTTTTGCTTCCATTCCCGCCAAAGTATTTTTTAATTTTCCCAGGGATTTCTTTTGACCTACTAGTTGTTTAAGAATATATTGTTAAATTTCCACATATTTGGAAATTTTTCAGTATTCCTTCTATTAATTGATTTCTGTAGCTTCATTCCATTGGGGTCAGAGAAGATATTTTGTATGACTGTGATCTTTGAAAATTTATTGATAATTTTTCATGGCCCAACTTATCATCTATCCTGGAGAATATTCCATGTGTACTTGAAAAGAATGTATATCTTGCTTTGTTGGGTGGAGTGTTCTGTTTATGTCTGTGAGGCTTAGTTGGTTTATATTATTTTTCAGTGAAATGGAACTGATGATCCAGAAACAAAACCAAACATCTATAGCCAACTGATTTTCAACAAGGATGCCAAGACCAATCAAAGGAGAAAGAGTAGTCTTTTCAACAATTGGTGCTAGGACAAGTGAATTTCCACATACAAAAGAATGGAGTTGGACCCCTATCTCATTCCAAATATAAAACTTAACTCAAAATGGATTGAAAACTAAATGTAGTAGATAAAACTATAAAATTTTTTAAAAGAAAGCACAGAAGTAAGTCTTCAAGATCTCCAATTTGGCAACAGGTTATTTATTTATTTATTCAGTCATTCATTTATTTATCCCAGAGAAGACAGGGGGCAGGGGAGAGGGAGAGAGAGAATCGTCAAGCAGACTCCCCACTGAGCATGGAGCCCAAAGTGGGGCCCAGACCCAGGACCCTGAGATCATGACCCAAGCTAAAACCAAGATCTGGACACTCAACTGACTGAGCCACCCAGGCACCCCTTGGCAACAGGTTCTTAAATAAAACAACAAAAGCATATCAACAAAAGAAAAAATAAGTAAAATGAGCTTTAACAAAATTAAATATGTTTGTGCATCAAAGGACATTATCAAGAATATGAAAAGAAGGGGTGCCTGGCTGTCTCAGTAGATAAAACATATGACTCTTGACCTTGGAGTTGTAAGTTAGAGCCCTACATTGGGTGTAGAGTAAAAAAAAGGGGAGGGGTATGAAAAGATAAAAGAATGGGAAAAGTATTTGCAAATCATATATCTGATAATGGTTTAATATCCAGAATACATAAAGAACTCTTACAAATCTACAGTGAAGAGACAGATCAATTTTAAAAAGGGCAAATTATTAAATATACATTTCTCCACAAAAAATATACAAATGGCCAATGAGGACGTGAAAGCACATAAAAAAGATGTTCGACATCCACTAGTCACTAGGGAAATGCAAATCAAAACCACCATGAGATATCACTTTGCACCCACTAGAATGGTTATAAAACAAAAGCAAAGTGGAAAAGAACAAAGAGTAGACCAGGATGTGGAGAAATAAGAACCCTCCTATATTGCTAATGAGAAAGTACCTGCTATGGAAAACAGCTTGGCACATCCTCAAACCGTTAAACACAGAATTACTATATGCTATAACAATTTCATTCCTCAGAATATACTGAAAAGAACTGAAAAAAGATCCTAACCCAAAAGCTTACAGACAAAAGTTCATTGCGGCATTATTCATAATAGCCAAAAAGTGGAAACAACCCAAATGTCCATCAACAGATCAATGAATAAACAAAATGTGGTACATTCATATAATGAACTATTATTTAGCCGCACAAAGTAATACTGATATATACTACAACATAGATGAACCTCAGAAACACTACGCTACATGAAAGAAGCCAATCACAAAAGGCCACTGTATTTATAAGGTTCTCCAGAGAAACAGAACCAATATGATGTGCGTACGTATAAAAAGAGATTTACTTTAAGGAACTGGTTCACGTGATCATGGAGGTTGGCAAATCTAAAATCTGCAAGGTGGGTAACAGACTAGAAACCCAGAGAAAAGTCAATGCTGCAATTTAAGTCAAAGGTCATCATCAGGCTAGAGACCCTCAAAGGAGCTGATGATGCAGTTCAAGTCCAAAGGCCATCTGCTGCAGAATTCTCTCTTACTCGGGAAAGAGGCCAGTCTTTTGTTCTATTCAGGCCTTCAGCTAATTATATGAGGCCCACCCATAATATGGTGAGCAATCTGCTTTATTCAAATTCTACTGACTTAAATGTTAGTCTCATACAAAAACATCTTCAGAAAAACATTCAGAATAATGTTTGACCCATATCTGGGCACTGTGGATGGACCAGCCAAGTTGACATACAAATTAAACATTAAAGCCACATACTGTACGATTCCATTTATACAAAATGTTCAGAGAAGTCAAATCCACAGAAATAAAAAGCAGATTACTCATTGTCATGAGCTCAGGGAAGGGGGTGAAACAGCGAGTGACTGTTTATTTGCATGGGGTTTCTTTTTGGGATAATAAAAATGTTCTGGAATTAGTGTTGATACTTGTACAACACTGTGAATATACTAGAAGCCACCCACTATACACTTTAACATATTCTGTTATGTTAATTTTACTTCAATTTTAATTAAAAAAATAACTTACTGATGTTTCCTGCAAATAAGATGTGGGCCCAAAAGGGCGAGCATCAACATGTATACTGTCACATACCATTGAAAAGGGCCACTTGGTGGGTCAATGGGCCTTAGAAACAGAAAGAAGTAAACCACTGAATTCCTAAGGGCTACAAAAGCAGTATGCAAATAGCCAGAAAAGAGAAAAATATACGGGTCAAGGAAGTGCAAAGTGAACCATGGGAGTCCATGGGAAGTGCAAAGAACCTACAGAAGTGCTCCAAAAATTTGGCAATCTAGATGGACAAATTCCTTGAAGAACACAAAAGACCAAAAATAAAAAACCTGTGAAGCCTTACAACAATTTAAAAAGTGTAATTTGTAATTAAAAGCTAAATCTCTACGCTACCCAAAGCAATCTACATATTCAATGCAATCCCTATCAAAATATCATCAGCATTTTTCACAGAGCTGGAACAAACAATCCTAAAATTTGTATGGAACCAGAAAAGACCCTGAACAGCCAAAGTAATGTTGAAAAAGAAAACAAGGGGCGCCTGGGTGGCACAACTGTTAAACGTCTGCCTTCGGCTCAGGGCGTGATCCGGTGCTATGGGATGGAGCCCCACATCAGGCTCCTCCGCTATGAGCCTGCTTCTTCCTCTCCCACTCCCCCTGCTTGTGTTCCCTCTCTCGCTGGCTGTCTCTCTCTCTGTCAAATAAATAAATAAAATATTTTAAAAAAGAAAAAAAAAAAGAGAACAAGAATTGGTGGCATCACAATTACGGACTTCAAGCCCTATTACAAAGCTGCAATCATCAAGGCAGTATGGCACTGGCACAAAAACAGACACACAGATCAATGGAACAGAACAGAGAACCCAGAAATGGACCCACAACTCTAATCAACTAATCTTTGACAAAGCAGGAAAGAATATCCAACGAAAAAAGACAGTCTCTTCAACAAATGGTGTTGGGAAAACCGGACAGCTACATGCAAAAGAAGGAAACTGGACCACTTTCTTACACCATACAAAAAATTAACACAAAATGGATGAAAGACCTCAACATGAGACAAGAATCCATCAAAATCCTAGAGGAGAACACAGGCAGCAACCTCTTCGACCTCAGCCACGGCAAATTCTTGCTAGACACGTCTCCAGAGGCAAGGGAAACAAAAGCAAAAATGAACTATTGGGACTTCATCAAGATAAAAAGCTTTTGCACAGCAAAGGAAACAGTCAACAAAACCAAGACAAGTGACAGAATGGGAGAAGATTTTTGTAAACGACTTATCAGATAAAGGGCTAGTATCCAAAACCTATGAAGAACTTATTCAACACCCAAAAAACCAAAAAATCCAGTCAAGAAATGGGCAGAAGAGGTGAACAGACATTTGTCCAAAGAAGACATACAAATGGCCAACAGACACATGAAAAAATGCTCAACATCACTCAGCTTCAGGGAAATACAAGTCAAACCACAATGAGACACCACCTCACACAGGTCAGAATGGCTAAAATTAACTCAGGAAACAACAGACGTTGGCGAGGACACAGAGAAAGGGGAACCCTCTTACACTGTTGGTGGGAATGTAAACTGGTACAGCTGCTCTGGAAAACAGTATGGAGGTTCCTCAAAAAGTTAAAAATAGAGCTACCCTATGACCCAGCAATTGCACTACTGGGTATTTATCCAAAAGATACAAACACAGTGATTCAAAGGGCCACATGCACCCTAATGTTTATAGCAACAATGCCCACAATAGTCAAAATATGGAAAGCTCCCAAATGTCCATCAACAGATGAATGGATAAAGAAGATGTGATATATATATATATTATGGAATATTAATCAACCATCAAAAAAAATGAAATCTTGCCATTTGCAAAGATGTGGATGGAACCAGAGGGTATTATGCTAAGCGAAATAAGTCAGAGAAAGACAAATACCATATGATTTTATTCATATGTGGAACTTAAGAAACAAAACAAATGAACATAGGGGAAGGGAAGAAAAATAAAGTAAGATGAAAACAGAGAAGGCAAACCATTAGAGACTCTTAACTATAGGAAACAAACTGAGGGTTGCTGGAGGGGTGGGATGGGTTAACTGGAAGGGTGATGGGCATTAGGGAGGGCTCTTGATGTAAAGAGCACTGGGTGTGATATGCAACTGATGAATCACTAAACTCTACCTCTGAAACTAATAATACAGTATATGCTAACTAAATTGAATTTAAATAAAAAATTTTTTAAATAGCTCATCTCTCAAAAGCAAAAATCCCAGGCCTACATGGCTTCACTGGTTAATTCTATCAAACATTTAAGAAATAATAGCATCATATATAAACTCTTCCAGAAAGTAGAAAAGAAAGAGAACATTTCCCAATTCATTTTATGAGGACAGTTTTACCCCTACCCAAAAACTTAAAAAGACAGCATCAAAAAACAACAAAAATTCTACAGCCAGTATCTCTTATAAATATAGATGTAAAAGCTCTTAACTATATATTAGCAAATCAAATCTATTCTATATTTTTATATAAAAAGGATAATACATAATGACAAATAAACTCAGGTTTATTTGAGGAATGCAAGCACGGTTCCAGAACCAAAAATTCATCAGCATAACTCAACACAGAATAAAGGAGAAAAGCTACATGATCATTTCCATAGATGCAGAAAAAATATTTAACAAAATCCAATATCAGCAATTTAACCAAGGAGGTGAAAGATGTGAACACTGAAAACTGTAAGACATTTATGAAAGAAATTGAAGATGACACAAATGGAAAAATATCTTGTGTTCACGGATCAGAAGAATTAATATCGTTAAAATATCCATACTAACCAAAGCCCAGATTCAATGCAATCTTTCCCAAATTCCAATGGCATTTTTCACAAAAATGGGGAAAAAACCTAAAATTACACTGAAGAGTTAAAGCAATTCTAAGAAAGAAAAACGAAGCTGGAGGCATCACATTTACTGATTTCAAATTATATTACAAAGCTAAAGTAATCAAACAGTAGGGTACTGGCATCAAAGAAAGACACACAGACCAATGAATCAGAATAGACAGACCAGAAATAAACTCATGTATACACAGTCAACTAATATTTGTCAAGGAAGCCAAGAATACTTAATATGGAAAGGAGAGTATCTTCAACAAATGGTACTGAGAAAACTGAGTATTCACATATAAAAGAATGAACTTGGACCCCTATTTTATACCACTGACATAAATTAACTTGAAATAGATTAAAGACTTAAATGTAAGACCTGAACCCATAAAACTCCTAGAAGAAAACATAAGATAAAAAAGCTTGACATTGATCTTGGCAATAATTTTCTGGATATGACACAAATACACAAGCAACAAAAGCAAAAATAAACAAGTGGGACAACATCAAACTAAAAAACTGCAGAGCAAAAGAAATAATCAACAAAATGAAAAGACAACCTACAAACTGAGAGAAAATATTTGCAAGCCAAATATCTGATAAGGTGTTAATATACAAATTTCATAAGGAACTCATATAACTCAATAGCAAAAAAATAAAAATAACCCAATTAAAAATGGGAAGAGAACCTGAAAAGGCCGTTTTCTAAAGAAGACATACAAATGGCCAACAGGTATGTGAAAAGGTGCTCGACATCACTCATCATCAAGGAAATGTAAATCAGAACCACAATGTGATATTACTTCACATGTATGTACAATGGCTGTTACCAAAAAGACAAGAAATAAGTGTTGGCCAATGTGGAGAAAAGGTAACCCCCCTGTGCACTGCTGGTGGGAATGTAAACTGGTACAGCCACTATGGAATACAGAATGGAAGTTCCTCAAAAAATTAAAACCATATAATTCAGTAATCCCACTTTCTGGGTATATATCTGAAAGAAATTAAATCACTTCTTGAAGAAATATCTGTACCCCTGTGTTCAATGCAGCATTATTCACAATAGCCAAAACATAGAAACAACCTAAGTGTCCACTGACAGAATAATGGATAAAGAAAATGTGGAGGGTGTGTGTGTGCACGCATGTGTGTATACACACACACACAAATACACACACACACACAACGAAATACTATTCAGCCATAACAAAGAAGGAAATCTTGCCATTTGCAACAACATGTATGGAACTTGAGGACATTGTGTTAAGTGAAATAAATCTGACAGAGAAGACAAATACTGTAATGATCTCACTTATATGTGGAATCCAAAAAAGCTGAAAATAGAAACAGAGAGTACAGCAGTAGTGGCTAGGGACTGGGGGAAATGGGGAGAAGTTGGTCAAAGGGTAGAAGCCAGTTACAAAGTGATACGTTCTGGGGTATACCATACAGTTCTAAACATACACCAGGGTAACTACAGTTAACAATTCTATATTATATATTGAAAGTTGCTAAAAGAATAGACCTTAAATGTTCTCACCACACACAAAAAAAAGTTAATTATGTGATGTGATGCATGCATTAACTAACTATAGTGGCAACCATTTTGCAATATACACATGTATTGAATCATCCCATTGTATACCTTAAACTTACATAATGTTACATGTCAATTATATCGCAATATAGCTAGAAAATAAATGAAATCCAACACCATGACTTAAACAAAAAATCCTCAAGAAACTAGGAATAAAAAGAAACTTCCTAGACCTGATTAAAGGTATCTACAAAAAATTATAGCTAAAACGTGCAATGACCAAAGTCTCAATGGTTCTCACCTAGGATTAGGAAGAACGGAAGGAGAGAGTAAGTACATCCACTCTCACCACTTCCGTTCACCATTGTATTAGAGGCCCTAGATAGTACAAAAGGGCAAGAAAGAGTAATGAGGCATAAAAATTGGGAAGGAAAAGTAAAACTATGTCTACTTTCAGATGACATGACCATCTACAGGGAAAATACTAAGAAATCTCAAAATAGCTACTAAACTAGTAAATTTGGTAGATCACAGGATATAAACTAATACTCAATTTCACTTCCATATCAGCAATAAACAAGAAAATGAATTTTTTCAATGCTCCATTTACAACAGCACCAAAAAATAAAATACCTATGGATAAATTTAACAAAAGATAAGGAATACCTGATACAGAAAACTGTGAAAAACTGTGAAGGAATATCAAGTAAATTAAATAATACCTCAATAGAATTGAAAATAAAACATGATAAAAGCGGTAAATAAAGAAATAACAACTATCGTCCTTTTAAGTAACACTAATTCAAAATCTGCAAAAGACTGACATAAAAAAATGTTGGTTTATGGGGTGCCAGGGTGGCTCAGTTGATTAAGCCTCTGCCTTCGGCTCAGGTTGTGATCCCAGAGTCCTGGGACAGAGCCCCGCTTCTCCCTCTCCTGCTCCCCTGGCTTGTGCTCTCTCTTTCTCTCTCATAAATTAATGAAATCTTTTAAAAAAATTTTTGGTTTATCATTTCTGAAAACTTAATGTGCTTCCATTTTTATAAGATTTGATTAGAGTTAATTTGGGTATCATCTCTTCCAGAAATCATTGCCTGAATCTCTATGCTGGACCAAGTATCTGTCTGCTACACTCCCAAAGCACATATGTGTCTTATTGCTAACCAGGTTATAGTGAAAATACCTGTATATAATGCTAAGTGAAATAAGTCAGTCACAGAAAGACAAATACCATATGATTTCACTCATATGTGGAATTTAAGAAACAAAACAGATTAGCAAAGAAAAAAAGAGACAGAGACAAATCAAGAAACAGACTCTTAACTATAGAGAACAATCTGATGGTTACCAGAGGTGAGATGGGCGGAGAGATGGTGAAACAGGTGATGAGGATTAAGGATTGCACTTATGATGATGAGCACTGGGTAATATATGGAATTGATGAATCTATACTACACTATACTATATAGTATATGTTATATATATACTAATATATATTATTCTATACTTTATACTATTACACTATATTATACACCTGAACTAATATAACACTGTATGTTAACTTTACTAGAACTAAAATAAAATAGGAAATATATGTACAGAAAAAAAAAAGAAAATATCCGCATTTCTGTCTCTCTCACACATCTCTGTATCCCCAAACATTAAGTTTGCTGACTGGCACAGAGATGCTCAATTAAACTGAAATGAATCTATACGAAACCTACACATAAATTATAGATACATATATTTTTCAAGAAAATAAGAAATGCCAAAAAGGAAAAGGGGCGTGTTAACAGCACTCTTTATATTATTTTTAAATGTATGCAAATTTATTTTAGGTATTTGTAAATCTAATTATAACAAGCTACATTAACTGGACATTCTGTTCCTCTAATTCCTCTATTCCTTCTAGAATCAAGCAAATCCTCCTCCAGAGGTTTATAAAAGCCTTTAATTTTTAAAAAATCACTCCTGTATCCTGTATTTTTGCAATATCTGAAACAAGGTGCCTAATGTCCCAGTAACTACCACCAGTGCAAATGCTAAGACAAAAGTATCAAGAAATATTTTCTGTTATTAAACTCTACACAGCGCCAGAGGACCCAACAGTCACATTTGCCCACTATGCACAGAGCTTATCTTAATAAGCTGGCTCAGTCCGTGAAGCCTGCAACTGTTGATCTTAGGGTTGTGAGTTCGAGCCCCACGTTGGGTCTAGAGATTACTTAAAAATACAAAAATATGTAAAAAATAAAAATAAATAAAAATAAATGCAGGCTATAATATAGGTGTTAGTAGCTGCACTGCAATTCCGGTCCAGCTCACTTGGTCTGCCATTTGGTTTTAGTGAGAAACGCTCTGCACACTTTATACACAATTAAATAAACACACAAGGTATTACCACTTCACTCCATTTCTAATCAGAAAAGACAGTACAAACTTACTAACGTAAAGCAAGAGAGCTAGAGCACTAAATGGTGAAATTCTGAATTACAGAGTATAGTTTCATTACATTTCAACAGAATACATTTATTTAAAAGCAGGCCAGCAATGGACTGAGCCACAAAGACTGACATGCAGCAACAATTATCCCCATTAGTAAATAAAGCATTTCAAAATTTTCGAAGTCCTTTCCCATTACAATCCTGTGAAGAAATCAGAAAAGGTTATTTCCATTTCATAAATGAAGAAAGTTACAGTTCAGAGCAATTAAAAAACACACAAAATTGCTAGTAAGTAGCTCTGGTTAGGTAGGAGGAGAAACTGGGAAAGGAACCTAAAACCAATTTTATCTAAGACATTTTCCATGATAAATAATATGTTGTAAAAAACCATGACAAAAGTGAAGCCAAACGGGTGCCTGGGGGGCTCAGTTGGTTAAGCATCTGTTTTGGCTCTGGTCGTGATCCCAGGGTCCTGGGATGGAGCCCTGAGTCAGGATCCCTACTCAGCAGGGAGTCTGCTTCTCTTTCTCCCTCTGCCTCTCTCCGCCCCCACTCATGCTCTCTCTCTTTCTCTCTCTCTCTCTGCGCCCTCTCTCCTCAAATAAATAAATTTTTAAAATATTTTTTAAAGGGGCGGCTGGGTGGCTCAGTTGTTAAGCATCTGCCTTCAGCTTGGGTCATGATCCCAGGGTCCTGGGATCAAGCCCTGCATCAGGCTCCCTGCTCAGTGGGGAGCCTGCTTCTCCCTCTGCCTGCTGCTCCCCTGGTCATGTTTGCTCTCTCTCTCTCCCTCTGTCAAATAAATAAATAAAACCTTTAAAAAAAAATCTTTAAAAAAAATGAAGCCAAAGATAAAGAGAATAAGGACAATGAAACAAAGAAATAATCAATTTTACATGATCTCCATACTTCATTGCCTTCCCTTCCACTGTCTACAGTACACCTTCTGTGTAAGACATCACCACGCCTCACTAACCTAACTTTCCTAGGGAAGACCTCAGAAACAAAAATACACTAGGGAAGTGGAAAGAGAACAGGTTAAAAAGAAGTCCTGAATTTTTCTAATCCTGGCTTTGGGTAAGTACCTTCATCTCTTTGAGCAACAATTTTTATATCTATAAAATCACATATATCTTACTAGGTTGTTCTGCAGATTAAGTAAAATAAACAGATATAAAAGCACTTTGGGAAATGTAAAGAACTCAATAAATGTTTACTATTAGGCTACAAATACGTGGTGGAAAATCTATAACAGGTGTCTCACACAATTGTGCTAATAAATCCAAACTATTCTAATTATTTACAAGTTTTACACAATCATACAATTACTTTAAAAATATTTGCTGAATGAATAGCCTATTGCAGAATTAACAATTTTTAAATCTGGTTAAGTCTGAATGAAGAAAATGCACTGTATTACAGAACTCTAATAAATCTGACAAGGTATCTGGTAAAACAAGTACCTGTAAAGTTAGCTGGTGAAAGTAGAGCCTCAATCTTCATAGGACTCTCTAAAAGCTAGTATTTGCATCCAAAGATTTCCGTAATTACTTAGAAATCATAAAATCAGAGAACTGAGATAAACTTTAGAAATCATGCAGACAACACCGTTGATTCACAGAAAAACTGAGGCCAAAAAGAAAGAATTTTACAGAATTTTGAAATTTCCCTTACTGGACCAGAGCGGTAGTGGGGGGGGGGGGGGAGACATCAAAAATAAAATGAAGCAAGAATTTCCTCCAGTTAGGCTCTTAAGTCCCCACTGCCCTTGTTAAAGAATCCTTAAGTATAATGACCGAAACAGCTATAGGAAGTTACAGAATTTCTGCAGAATTATAAAACTGGTGGCTTGAATAACTACAATTCAAACCATAACATTGCCTAAGAATTTAATTTTGACAGAGACAGAAGAATCACATCCTACAGGGTTACTAAACATATTTATTTATAAATAAATACTGTGGAAAATTTAAAAACTATCACTGGATATCCAGAACTCTGAACTTCTTACAGTCTAGTTCATATCTCATAATTCACACCACTATTTACTGGAAAATCTGCATTCTTGAAAGTGATTTGTATGGGCCCCCAAGTGGCTCAGTCGGTTAAGCATCTGTCTTCAGCTTGGGTCATGGTCCCAGGGTCCAGGGATCCAGCCCTACATCGGGCTCCCTGCTCAGTGGGGAACCTGCTTCTCCCTCTGCCTCTGCCCCTCCGCCCACTCATGCTCTCTCTCTCTCAAATACATAAAATCTTTTTAAAAAGTGCTTTGTAGGGGCGCCTGGGTGGCACAGCGGTTGGGCGTCTGCCTTCGGCTCAGGGCGTGATCCTGGCGTTGCGGGATAGAGCCCCACATCGGGCTCTTCCGCTGTGAGCCTGCTTCTTCCTTTCCCACTCCCCCTGCTTGTGTTCCCTCTCTCGCTGGCTGTCTCTATCTCTGTCGAATAAATAAATAAAATCTTTAAAAAAAAAAGTGCTTTGTAATATTTCTCTAAATTAAAACTTTTTACACCCAATTTAAGTCTAAGAAGTTCACTTTCGTAAATACTTGCTTTAACAAATGTTACATAAATTGATAAAGCAAAGGTGAAAACTGAGAGTGAAGCTTACTCATCTGGTATCTTCAAATACTACTTTTTAAACTACAATAAGAAAGCAATATAGGGGCGCCCGGGTGGCTCAGTCGTTAAGTGTCTGCCTTTGGCTCAGGGCGTGATCCCAGGTCCCTGGGATCCAGCCCCGCATCAGGCTCCTCCACTGGGAGTCTGCTTCTTCCTCTCCCACTCCCCCTGCTTGTGTTCCCTCTCTCGCTGGCTGTCTCTCTGTCAAATAAATAAATAAAATCTTAAAAAAAGAAAAAAAAAAAGAAAAAGAAAGCAACATATATTTAACAGTCATCATCTCTGGATGGCAGGACTACAGAGTGATTTTAACTTTCTATGAACATATTTTAACATAAAAGTACAACTAAAAATATAAGCAAACATCCATGTAGTTACCACAAATGTTACATTTACATCTTGCTTCAGATGTATTTCAGAGAAATGTAACTGCACAACACACTAAGGCTCATCGCTTCTATTACCGTACCTCCCTTCTCTTCTCAGAGGCAACCAATACCATGTCCTTCCTACTCAAGTTTTTATACTTCAAATATATAGGTTTCTATCAACAGTACACAGTATTTTGTCATTCTGCAACTTGGTTTTTCCAGTGAACATGAAGACTGAGATCCACCTAAGAGATGTATTTCTTTCAATTGCTGCATTATATTTCATCATATTTATACCACTATTCATTTATCCATCCATCCCCCTAAAAAGCACTTTAAGTTGTTCCCAAGTTTTTGCAATAACAATTTGCTTAGTCTTTCTATATAAAACATACATATATAATAAAATGCACAAATTTCATATATACATTATGTTGAGTTTTGACAAACATACACACCTGTGTAATCCAAATGTCTATCAAGATATAGAATGATAGCACCATCCCGGAAAGTTCCTTCATACCCCTTCCTGGTCAATTCCCTCCCTTAACCTGCAGAGGAAATCACTGTATTGACTTCTTTTCCACCATACATTACCCGTTCTAATACTTAAGGTAAATAAAATCATATATACTCTTTTTTATGTGGTTTCTTTTACTCAGAATGTTTCCTTCATCCACATTGTCATGTATATCCATAATTCACTCCTTTTCATTACTGAACAGTATATGTAAAGGTTTTGTCTCTTATTTGGGGGTCACTAAAACTTAGGTACTATAGTGTAGTATAAGCTCTTCAGGTACACAAAGGAAAATAAAACTTGAGTTTAACAACAATGGAGTCTATATTTTAAAATTTATTTAAAAACTGATTTGGTTAACAATGTCTTATGTGGTAACAAATATTCCTTCAGCATCTATGTACCAGGCTATGAAATATACAAAGATAAAAGATGGTCTTGCTCTCAAAAAGCACACAGTCTGGAGGGGAAGATGTATAATCACACACACGTGCACACACATGATTAAAATTTTGGAAACGAATATTGAACAATGGATTAGTTAAGCACTGGGTAAGTAAAAAATAAAAAACCTCTGTAAATAATAGTTATCATTTGTAACAGTGGTCCTCAAACTTTAACATACGTAAGAATCACCTAAAAGGACTTGTTGAATCACAGATTGGTAGGTCCCACGCCCAGAATTTGTGATTCAGTAGGTTTGGGATAAAGCCCGAGAAATTGCACTTCCAACAAATTCCCAGTTGGTACTGATACTACTAGTCCAGAGAACAGTTTGAGATTCAGAGAATTATAAAACTACTCACCCTTCCTTATCCCACCAAAAACAAACAAATAATTAAATCAATTTATATATCTATCTATATCTATATATATATATATATATATATATATAGTTTTTTAAAATATATAGCATAAAAGAAGGGAGAAAAACACCTAACAGCAAGCCAAGCCACCACTCTCTTACCCATCCAATACAACTGCATTAAAAGTAAAATAAACTTGAAAAATTATTTCACTGACACTTTCAACCTACAAATCCACTCTCAATTATTCAAGGTTGATTATTATCCAACTGATAATTTTATACATCTTGGAAATCCACCTCTCCTGCAGTATCTGTTTGCTAAGGAAATATTTTATGGAAAGCCTCAGCTCGGGAAAAAAAATCTGAAATTCATATCAAACAAGAGTGGTAACTCCTATCTAGAACAGCAGTTCTCATCCTTACTTACAAACGAGAATCACCAACTATGCTTTTATTTTTTTTTAAAGATTTTATTTATTTATTCGACAGAGATAGAGACAGCCAGCGAGAGAGGGAACACAAGCAGGGGGAGTGGGAGAGGAAGAAGCAGGCTCATAGCAGAGGAGCCTGATGTGGGGCTTGATCCCAGAACGCCGGGATCACGCCCTGAGCCGAAGGCAGACCGCTGTGCCACCCAGGTGCCCCACCAACTATGCTTTTAAAAATGCATATGCGCAGGCCTCTCCCCAAATCTACCAACTCTGAATCTTAAGAGTAGGACCTAAGCATCCGTAATGTTATGAAGTGCACGGGGACTCTTCCTTATACAGTGCATTACTGTATCCTCAATTTAAGCTATGTTTAATTCTGAGAATTCAAAATATTTCAAAGAAGATAATGTTATCATATTGTGATGGCAATATTCAGGAATCTGAAAAAGCTCTATGATCTTCCTCATCACATAACCATCCTTCCCCCTCACACCCCACTTCCCAACATCACAGAGGTTGGGGAATCTCCTCTCACGACTGATCAAACGTGGTCTAAACAGAGCTGCTTTTTCTCTAGTTACATGTGTTGACCAACTGAGTTATTTTAATTGGGCATCTCTGAACTTCTTTGCCTTTCAGCTCTTGATACACACTAAATAAAGAGAAATAATGTCCTCAACTGAATTACCTGAAAAGAGATAATTTTATCATAAAGAAATTGAAGTCAAATTTGTCATGAATAGGCCCTATGATGAACAGAGGCATAAGACATCTTCCAAAGCTTTTCATCATAACATCCTTTAAGTAGTATTTAGGTCAAGTTAGTAAAAACTGCATGACGATAGAAGATGACTATGTCCTTCATTTTTCAAAAGTATTGATATCATGGCACACACACACAAAAAGACCTGGGGAAGAAGAGGTTAAAACCCCCAACGAAACCTGTATTTTCAAGTAAAAAAAATTACTTTTCATTAAGATTAGTCAATATTCATCGAGTTGCCAAAATCACCTTATCAGGAGATCTGTAATCAAGTTCACCTCTGAACACCATGACTTTAAAATGTTTTCATCTATGATATATCATGTTTAATACCCAATTTAAGATGCCAAGTTTTCTTTGCCAGGAAAAGAGTTGGAGACATTTATTAGTTAGATAATCTTTTATTAAAGTGGAACACACATTCCTTTGAGATCCTGGCAGAAAACATATCAAACATTTTAATCAAATGAAAATTTTTGCTATTTCTATAGAACACACATAAAAGTTAAATAATTTTTTTACTACATTATCTATCTTTAAACATTTCACTGCAAGAGACATCTTATTCCTTATCCTTGAATTACATTGTACATTTAAAATATACATCATAAAATTTTCACAGCCTTCTGCCTGGCAGAGTTACATAAAAATAAACACTGAGGTCTTTTTTCTTGTTTTCTCCTTCCTTAAAATGTTACTGACGCATAACATACAGGAGGTTTGAAGACTTAATTTTAATACATGTGTACTAATATATCAACACTAGATCTGGATCAATGACAAAAGGCACAACATGAACAAAACATGCATTGTCAAGGCTAGTTTTAAAGTTTTAACAAATTATTGTCATTTGTTGTTATTATTCTTTTATATTTTTTATAAACTAATAGAACTCTGAAAATCTGGTATGTTCCTGAAAGTAAATTTAGGATTATTATGTCTCTTGAGAAGAGTATCTGTCCTCATCTGTATAGCTATACAAAATATCAGCCAATGTAACTGCTTAACAGCACTTTATTTTCTAGGTAGAAGCATTTCAATAACTTTTGTAACTTACTGGTTTCAAACATGTAAAGAATTTTTTTTTATTAAAGTGAGTTTACTACGTAATACGAAGTCTTCTCGTTCACCCAAAATAAGCTGATTCTAAGCTATTTGTGGAGTATATTTTATTTTAGGTACATTGCCAAAAAGTTAAAAATAAACATAATTAGGTGGCCAGAAAAAAAGCCTTGCTGGACAGCAAGACTTTAGCTATTCAGAAACTTTGTATCCCTCAATCACCACAAAACTGCCCGAACTTAACTTACATCAAAAAAAGATAGACAAGGCTTTTTTGACTATGGAAGTATCTCAAAATACAACCTAAACCCCAAATATAATTATCAGAAGAGCCAGAAGATTCCCTAGAAGTTCAGTTTTTCACACAATCCTTCAACAAGCCTGGATCTGAAAAAAACATGAAACTCCAGACCACGTATCTTCTTCCATTTCTATACTAATCAGCCAGACTAAAAGCGGTTCAAGGTTGAATCTTACACCTCTTCTTTGGTATCTATTCTAAGTAGTAGTTCTTGAAACAAGATACCATACTCCATCCACAGCGTCTGGACAAGGTGGGCACTGAAAATAGTGTGCCCCCAATTATTTAAAATAATCCCAAGTGAAAGACATCTGTTTTCTACTTTCAAGAAAACTGAGTTCAGCTATAAAACCAGGGAAGTGATGGTCCTATGTTCCATGGATTCCTACGAAGATCTAATAAAGGCTAAGAAAATATGCTTGGAAATACTAGGAAAATTTCACTTGATTTCAATTGCTATTATCAAATACCTTTAGAGACAGTTTTCAATGAGAGAAAGAACTTAAATTTTAAAGTCAGGCATACACACAGGTTCAAACCCAGTTCTTCCATTTCTTAGTTCTAATCCTTGGCAAGTCACTTAACCACTCTGTGCCTCACTCTCATCTATAAAATGGGAATAATAATAATAATTATAGAATGCATAGCTGCTGGGAGGCTTTTAGATATAATTAGTGTTCAGCAACAAGTGTTGACAAGGATGTGGAGAAATCAGAACCCTCATAGATTGCTAGTGAGAATGTAAAATGGTATAGTCCTTTTGGAAAACAGTCTGGCAGTTCCTTGAAAAAACACAGTTATAACATATTACTCAGCAATTCCACTCCTAGGCATATATAGTCAAGAGAAATGAAAACACATGTACATGAAAAAAACCTGTACATGAATGTTCATAAAAGTGTTATTCATAATAGCCATAGTGAAACAACTCAAATGTCCATCAACTGATGAATGGATTAATAAAATGTGGTATATCCAAAGAATTGAATATTATTTAGCAATAAAAAGGAAAGAAGTACTGATAGATGTTACGACATTGATGAACCTTGAAAATATTACGCTAAGTAAAAGAAGCCAATTGCAACAGACCACATATTGTATGATTCCATTTACATAAAATGTCCCAAACAGGTAAATACAGAAAGCAGATTAATGGTTGCCTAGGGCTGGGCAAATGGGGGTAAGAGGAAGGATAATGGCTAAGGGGTATGAGGATTCTTTTTGTGGTAATAAAATGTCCCAAAATGGATTGTGGCAATGCATGTACAACTTTGAAATACTAAAAGCCACTGCATTATACACTTTACATGAGTGAATTACATGGTTTAAGAATTATATCTTAATAAAGCTGTTAAACAATGCCTGCGCTACAGAATACATTTATATATTGAATATCCAAACTCACAATCTAAAAGCAGAGGATGAATTAGGAGTATATAGATATTATGTATAGATAGATAGATATAGATATATAGATATAGATATATAGATATAGACATATATATGTAAATACATCATCTTACTTATGTATTTAAAGACAGTTAAATATCTTCTTCCAATACATCTATGAAATGGACTTCTTTTTCTAGCCATGACGAAGTAACTGATACCAGACTAGTCCTCCTTGGGTAACATCTATAAAACTAGACAAAATATATGACTCTACTATTTTCAGGAGTGAAACAACTGGCAGTATCAGTATACCACATCTGCTCCAGCTTTCTGCCTGGGACACTTCCCCAACTGCATCACAGGAAAGTGAAGCCTAAGCCGAGCATGATGGTCTCATGAATTGAGAAATGAGAGTTCCAGGCTAGCAGAGTGGCTAGACTTCATAGGACAGGATAGTGGAGAGCAGGCAACAATGCAGAAGGGGTGGCCCCAGAAATCTGCATGGGAGTTTCTTGGGTACCTTTGGCTGAGAGTACCAGACCACACATAAGCCAGGGTGAGATTCCATGAGGCCTAGAAGAATCACTACTGCAGGCCTGAGAGCTAACAGATAGCGGAAGCTGCACACTGCTGGGAGACATCAGAATTCCAGTTCAGCCAGAGTGGAGACATTTCTGCACACCCTGGGCACTCAGGCTTTCAGTGGAAATGCCAAAATTCAACACTCTTTAAAGAAAGACAACATAATTAAGACTTCCTATAATGTGCCATCTACAAAGTCCAATAATCAAAAATTACTAGATATGCAAACAAGCAGGAAAGTGTGACACAAAATCAGGAGGTGGGCCAGAAGAAGCCAATAGAAACAGACCACAAGAAGACTCCAATGTTGAATACAACAGACAAGAGCTTTAAAATGGCAATTATAAATATGTTCAAGCACTTAAAGGTACAGTATCAAAAATGAAAATTTCACTGGATACGCTTAAAAGTAGATTGAAAAGTACAAAAGAGGGGTGCCTGACTGGCTCAGTCAGTACAGCATGTGACTCTTGATCTTGGGGTTTTGAGTTCAAACCTCACTTTGGGTGTAGAGATTACATAAAAATAAAACCTTAAAAAAAAAAAATTACAGTGGAGCCTGGGTAGCTCAGTCAGTTAGGCATCCGACTCTTGATTTCAGCTCAGATCATGGTCTCTGGGTCCTGGCATTGAGCCCTGTATCAGCTTTGAGCTCTATGGAGAGTCTCTTTGAGGATTCTCTCTCCCTTACCCTCTGCCCTTCCCCCTGCTCACGTTCTCTCTCTCTCTCTCTCTCATAAATAAATCTTAAAAAAAAAATTTTTTTTTAAATACAGAAGGGCCGATGAGCCAGAAAACAAATCAACAGAAACTATAAAAGAGTATGAATTATTATCAAACAGTTTAACATATGCAAATCCTTGGAACCCAAAAAGGAAAAAAGAGAAAACAGAGGAGAAAAAAATATTTGAAGAAATAAATAATGGCCCCAAATTTCCCAAGTTTGTTAAAAATATCACCTATGGATCCAAAAAGCTCAGTGAACCACCAGGAGGATAATTACAAAAAGAGACCACATTAGTCACATCACACTCAAACTACAAAAAAACAAAGATAGAGGAAAGACGCTATCAGGGAGGAAAAAGGGCACATTACAAAGAAGAGAACAAGTATAGGAAACTTCTCATCAGAAACAATAAAAGCCAGAAGACAATGGAGTGACCCAACTGTCAACCAAGAACTCAATATCCTGCAAAAATTATCTTCCAAAAATGAGCGTAAAATAAACACATTTTCAGACAAGTGAAAGCTAAGAGAATTGTCACCAAAACTTCCTAGAAACACTGAAGGAAGTTCTTCAGCCCAAAAGGAAATGATACCGGATGGAAACTCAAACCTACCTAATGGTCTGGGGAAGGAAAGAAAAGTCAAAATTGGTAAATATAAAAGACTTTTTTCTATGTCTTAATTTCTTCAAAAGACAACTGTGTTTAAAGCAAAACTAACATCATATTATGAGTTTATAAAGTATGCAGCACAAAGTCTGGGATGAAATAATTAGAGCTGGACTTCTTGTAAGTGTCTTAGGTGCAGTGGTATAATATTAACTCAAAGTATACGGTGATAAATGAAAGATGCATGGTGTAACACCTAGAACCACCACTTGAAAAATAGAAAGAGGTACAGCTAAAAATGCAAGAGAAGAAAAGGCAGTACTAAAAAATATGCAATTTGCTCAATATAGCTAAGGAAACTATTACATAAAATACCTCTATAGTAAAACAGAAAACAATTCCGCCATGGAAGAAGTTGGCTTATAATGCAAAATACATTTTGCCACAGAAATAATACTTTAAAATATGACTATATTTTTTAAATATTATTTAAAATGTTTTAAAATATGACTATAATATAAAATCTCTGCATAAAGTTAGCTAAAATAAAATTTGAGGCTGGACAGGAATCTAACCACCTAATATGTATACTTCTTTCAGAATAAAAAAATTCCACAATGCAGAAAGAAAGAAACACAGTAGTACACAGAGCCTGTTTCGCCAACTCTGAACTATAATCCGCTGAAGATCCGTCATTTTAAGAATGGGATAGGCTGGGGGCGCCTGGGTGGCACAGCAGTTAAGCGTCTGCCTTCGGCTCAGGGCGTGATCCCGGCGTTCTGGGATCGAGCCCCACATCTGGCTCCTCCGTTAGGAGCCTGCTTCTTCCTCTCCCACTCCCCCTGCTTGTGTCCCCTCTCTCGCTGGCTGTCTCTGTCTCTGTCTAATAAATAAATAAAATCTTTAAAAAAAAAAAAAAAGAATGGGATAGGCTGGTGATGGGTAGTAAGGAGGGCACGTATTGCATGGTGCACTGGGTGTTATACGCAACTAATGAATCATCGAACTTTACATCAGAAACCAGGGATGTACTGTACGGTGACTAACATAATACAATAAAAAAAATTAAAATAAAAAATAAAAGAAAAAAAGAAAAGTTTATAAACCAAGTATTCTTAATATTTGTACATATTAGAAATAAACTGCAAAGTCTGTTAATATAAAAATAACTTCACTAAAAATTAATTAAAAGCCAAATGTTTAGCAATACTGAATCATTTAATTTTAGTCTTCAGAGTAGGTAAAATTCACATAACTGAAAATTCAAAACATAAAAAAAATGTATATAATAAAAAGTCTCCGTCTCTCACACCCATTCTCCAACCACCAAAGAGGAAAAAACAAATACCACTGAAATATAATCAAGGAGTATAAACTCCCAATTGTTTCCTATGGAACCACAGACATGGTAACACTTTTCCTAACACCAGAAATAACATTTTCTTTTTGAATCGGGATTATGTCAAATTCACAAAACAGAAAACATCTGGATGATAAGACATGTGAATGACCAAAAAAAAAAAATCAAATGGAACGTTAAAATAAAGCATGACCAAGGAATACTGTGAAGACAAAATAAGATGAAATAAAACTATCAGCTAAGGTTCTATTAAGTCAGTCCCGACCAACACGTGACAGGAAATCTGCAGCAACGGAACAAAAGACAGGATTACAAATCTCGTGCCTAGTTCCCAAATTAGTCACTGAAGAACGGACGGCACAAACCAGACTTGGAAACTAACTCCTGCTTATGCATCAGATCATTCCTGAAGACTGACACCAATAAAACAGAACGGGATCTGTGAAATTCAAATGAACTTTCAAAAAATTTACAAAGAAAAACATCAACTTACCACCACAGGACTCCTTAAGCACTTTACGTTTCCAAGATTGAACTGCCAATCCTCAATTATTAAGGGACAAATTATTCAGCTAGGAGTAATTCTAGCTCCTATTTGTCCTTCTCCACTTTCAGTTTAGCCACTTCACTACTTACTAATGCTTTCACCTGAGAAGTCAAACAAGTTCAGCAAAACCACAACTGCCTGGAGGGCCCTTAGGCCACCATTTCTCCAAATTATCAGAAGACCAAAGTGGCGAGATTTTTAACCACTCCTGCATTGCTAAGAGGAGAATACCAAAAAGGCCACTGGCCTGTTGGGCCATTACCTACAGCAAATACAAAAACCTACTCCTGACCTAAGACACTGAATTCAGAAGAAGTTGGTAAGAAGGCACAGAAGTGTTTTCTAAGGAATTCATTATTCCAGCTATATCTTTCACAATCAAACCCCAACACATTTTTTACACTTTTATGGGAAACACTAGAAGTAACTTAGAAATTGGTCCCTGTGGCAAACAGAGCAAAACAGTAATGTGGCAAAAAGCCGTATCACTGCCACCAATACGTTATTTCTTGCTGGCAAAGACCACCTCTCCAAGAATATAATCATATTCCCAGCCTCCTTTGCAACTGGGCATGCACAGGCAGATAAGCAAACTCAACCAAAAGATATAAAGGAAAGTCTACTGGGATATATCTGGTAGAAATTGTCTTCTCAGAGGAAAGAGGAGAAGAAGGGAGGGAAAATTTGCATTAAAGATCAATTGCCCTTCCCTCCTCTTCCTCCACTAATGTTGTTGTATAAGATTCTCCTGCTTGGAGTTGTAGAAGCCACCCACCAATCATAAGAAGAATCATCACCAACACACAGAAAAATGAAGGTACCTAGGACATCCGAACTTGGTGAAGGAAATTCTTAATATTACTTGACCAATTTATCTTTAAGGCTCATTGCATTTTTAACCTACAAGTTAACTCTTTAGGGGATGAGTAAGTCACAGACCATAATTCTGAATCGATGTTCTCAATGACTTAACAAAACTACAATCCACATGCACTCACTAGGCATTTATTACGTCACTATGCAAGAGAGCTTTTATATGCATTACTTTGTTTTAATTATCAAAATAATCCCATAAGATATTATAATTATTACCATTTTACAGATAAGATCCACGAGGCTCGGAGAAGTTTAGGTGACCTGTGGTGATTTAGGGCCAAAGTCACACAGCCAATAAGACATTAAGACTGGGATTCATACCCCGGTTGTGTACTTCTAAGCTAGTGCTCGTTCTGGTATATCACAGCTATCCCACCACACAGATCACCCTCACCACCTCTCATATTTATATACCTGGGTATGGTTAAAAAGACCAAAATTTTAAAATGTGCAAACAAAAATTCTTCCAACACCTCTCTTCTTCTATTCCACCCACCACGTGGTGGGCAACTTTCATTACTAAGCCTTAGTTTAATTTCATCTGGCTCATGAAAGTATCCCCTGTTCAAATCTATAAATCATACAACTTCTCCTGCAGCGGGTTGCAATAGCCATCCCATCCAGAACCAAGTCATCATATTTTAGGAGCAGATAAGAATCTATGAACAATGGCTTATGAGCTCATAAACCATTAAATAGCAATAGGAAAAGGTATTGTTAAAACCCTGACTCTTTCAAGTAAGCAGTGGTCTGTAACAAAGCTTTAGTAAACGGATTCTTTCAAACTGTATTTCCCTATTTCCTCCTCTGCCTAGTTTGTACCTCCTACTCTAAGTATCCCCTCCAGAACTGACCATAATGTGGAAGTGTATATCTAAAATGTAAATTCATTTAGTCAGTTAAAGTTCCATGTTATCCTTTCATTTTAAAATCAGGTAATCTTTTTTTTTTCATTCAAAGAAATGTTAAGTACGGTCCTACTTGATCTTTTCCCATGCAGCCCTCTTTTTTAAAATTCTCCCCTCATGATTTACATCATTTTTAAGTTCTCATTTGAAAGAATACTAAATTGAGGGGCACTAGGGTGGCTCAATCGGTTAAGCGTCCAACTCTTGATTTTGGCTCAGATCATGAGCTCAGGGTTGTGAGATCAAGCCCCGAATCAGGCTCCATGCCCAGCCTAAGATTCTCTCTCTCTCCAAACCATAAGAGACTCTTAATCACAGGAAACAAACTGAGGGTTGCTGGAGGGGTGGGGGGTGGAGGGATGGGGTTAACGGGGTGATGGACATTAAGGAGGCAGGTGATGTAATGAGCACTGGGTGTTATAGAAGACTGATGAATCCCTGAACTCTACCTCTGAAACTTAAAAAAAAAAATTCTCTTTCTCCCTCTCCCTCTGCCCCTCCCCCCTCTAAAAAAATAAAATAAATTTTAAAATTTAAAAAAAAGAAAGAACACTCAATTGAGAAGCAATACAATTTTTGAATGAATGAAAAAAAGACCTGGGTCCAGTACCTGGTTAGCTACTTCCAGTTTTCATCATATCAAAAACAACACTCCAAGACACATTATGTTCCACTAAGAACGCTGCCAACTAAATTGATACAATACCCTCTCACAATTTTTATTTATACTTATTAAAAGAGTGCTTTTAAATTTATTTAGTCAGATTTTTAGGATATATTACTTTTGTGCATAATTTTAAAAAGATAAAATAAATTCATGCATAAACTGGTCACACGCAGGAGTCAAGCTCTTTTGAACCACTTTTTTGAATCAATCATTGATACTTATATTTTCCACACAATATCATCCTCTGTGCCATCAAAAGCCCGGGGGACATTTGTATTCCAACCATTAACTCTGGGATTTTCTTTCAAGCCTGCCAATATGTATTCTTCAAGTTCTATGCATAAAGAGACATTGACAACTAGATCAAAGCCAAAAGCAACTCTAAGATGTACCTGGATTTCAGAAGAATGTAAAAAAAAAAACAAAAAAAAAAACTGTGCTTCTTAGAATTAATGAAACACAAAAACCTCCACTGTTACCTTGAATAAGACAATGATCTTTCCCAGGCTCTAATTTCCACTAACAAGAGCAGCTACCAATGATGGAGACCTACCACGCTCAGCATTTCACATATCTCATTTAACTTTTACAGAAAAAGCAAAAAGGTAGACATTAACCTTGTTTTACATACATGAAATATGAAGCTCACAGAACCTTAGTAACTTGTCCAAGATTATCCAACTAATAAGTGGCAGAGTTGGGTTTCAATCTCTGGTCTACCATCGAAGTCCTTATTCTTTCCACTGCTTCAGTAATTCTCAAAATTTAATGAATGTCTGAATCACTTCAGGTGATTCTTCTAGAGTAGGAAAAATATTGCAAATACTGTATATATTTGCAAATCAAATAACTTACAAAAATATACGCACATATACATAAAGTACTCTTCGAATGCAATAAGACAAATAACCCAATTCAAAAACGGGCAAAAGATCTGAATAGACATTTCTCCAAAGATATACGAATGGCCAATAAACACATGAAAAAATGCTCAATATCACAGACTATTAGGGAAATGCAAATAAAAGCCACAATGATACCACTTCACACCCAATAGGATGGCTATAATCAAAAGACAGACAGTAACAAGCATTGGCAATGATGTGGAGAAACTGGAACCTTCATAACATGACTGCTAGTGGAAATATAAAATGGTGGAGCTACTTTGGAAATCAGTTTGAAAGTTCCTCAGAAAGTTAAACATAGAGTTACCATATGACCCAGCAATTCCACTACCAGATTTATACTCAAGATAAATGAAAACATGAGTCCACACGAAAATTTATACATGAACGTTCAAAGGAACATTATTCGTAATAGCCAAAAAATCTATCAGCTGATAAGTGGGTTAATAAAATGTGGTGGTATATCCATCCAACAGAGTATTACTCAGCAATAAAATGGAATGAAGCGCTGACGCTATAACATGGATGAACCTTGAAAACACTATGCTAAATAAAAGTCAATCACAGAGACCGCACATTGTACGATTCCATCTTACAGATTCCATTCCTATAGAGAAAGAAAGTAATTGCTTAAGGCTGGAGAAAATTATGGAAGTGACTGCTAATAAGTAGAGTGTTTCCTTCTAGGGGAAGCAAAAACGTTCTCAAGTTAAAAAGTGTTGATGTTTGTACAATCCCATGAATATACTAAAAAAAAAAACTTTAAACAGGGTAATTGTGTGGTATGTGAATTGTATCTCAATAAAACGTTTTTTAAAAACAGTCTAGACCAGATTACGTCTAAGGTTCCCTTCTAGACACAAGTCTCTGACACCATGAAAAAAATTCTCAGAGCATCCATAAACAGACAAGAATCCAAACCCCAGTGAGTCCCACAAACCTACAGTTTAGAGAAGGTAACATATAGTACAGTAATTCCTCACTTGAGGTCACTAGACCTCCAGATGTCTACAAAGAAAGGACAGGTGCTTCTTAAGCCAGTTCCATTTTTCAGAACATCCGTGAGAAACCATACACCCAGCTTTCTCTGAGGTAGTTTCAAGTATCTGCCTTTGTCTGGATTCATGTTAGTAGTTTTAAAATACTGATTCAAAGCTGACTGACAGCATGATGTATGAAAAGTCAAAAATAAGAAAAATTTTTAGCTAAAATGTACTTTTTGATAAGCAAAATGTTTCAAGAAATGGGACTTATGATGATTTCCTTGATTAAAACCTTGGGTTATACAGAGAGATGGGATAGTGCACTGGTCTAGAAATCAGAGAAACAGCTTAGCATTTTTTTCTCAATATGTGCCTCAGTTTCCATTTTCATCAACAAATATGACTGTGTTCAACTGACTCTAAAATTCTATGGTTTTTCCATATTACATAATGACCTAAAAATGTCTACTAAGAAGGTAGTTCTTTATATTCAGGATCCCTGCAAAGAACTTTCTTTACTGACTCTACTTCGTACATCATAAGAATAAACAATACTAGGTATATATTAATAAATAATACATAGGCTGTAGTATTTAGAAACTTACTTATAAGTGGTCTTGGAAAGCAAAGAGAAAAATAATAATAATAAACTAAAAAGAAAGTAAAGTTTGCTTGTCTACCGCTGACAGCACAAGTCAACAGGAAACACTTCAATATAAAATCTCCCCAAAGCATGGAATGTCCCTGATTAACAACAAATGAGTTCTCTTTCCTTCTCATATTTTACTCCCAACACACCAGCTTCCAAATACATCCCTGGAACAAATGAACTGAAGAAGGGGAGGAGAGCAAAGGAAAAATACTGTATCATAATTGGTTTCCTCCCTTCAAAATTCCAGAAGATGAGAAAGGGAGGAAGGGAGTGGAAACTAGCCATAACCCAGCATGAAATTCTCCTATTTAAAGCTTAATACACTACATCTCCTGTTACATCTCTTACTTACAGCTTAATAATTATTGCGGTCTTCTAATTTTTGACTCTTTTTAAAGTCATAAAAAATTTTTTCTGCCTACTAGTAATTTCTTTATATTAAGAAAAGCTATTTGCACATTTTTTTGAGTGAATTCACACTAACTTAAATGGAATATAATACTGGTTGGGGAATCGGTGAGAAGAACTACTATCAGTGGGGCTTTGGGGAGGAGGGTGATGGGAGCCTCAAAAAACGAAAAGCAGAGGCACCTGGCTGGCTCAGTCTGTATAGTATGCAACTCTTGATTTCCAGGTTGTGAGTTCAAGTACGATGTTGGGGGTAGAGATAACTTAAAAAGAAAAAAAAGAAGGAAAAGGAAAAGCAGCAAGCAAGATCTTTTATAACACAATACATATAAAAACTCAAGTTCCAAGATTTCGAATGAATTTTTAAATGTCATTCTACTTGCTAGGACAGACCAGAAAAGCCAGACTAGCCCCCTTCCTCAAGCAACTAAAGTTATTATGAATATCAAGAGTATGCACTTTTCAACTTCCAATTCAGTATTATCATTGAAAAAAAAAACAAATCAGAAACCTAAACTCAGCTTTTAGGAGGTAATATAGTATTCTGCTCAGAACTACACAGGAGTGAAGGGATTCATTCCAATAATTTAACAGAAAAGAATATATATCATTCGAATAAAGAATCTATTAATTCTTGGAACACCAACAATCTATGTATTTACATATTATATGTAAATACAGATATAGTCAACATCAAATAGCACAGTATGTTTTAAAGTGCCCACATGAATCAAAGTATAACACAAGCCAAACAGACACCACTCTAACCCCCTACGGACAGAGCAATAAAACATTTCACCTATAAACAAGTAAGGTGCATTTAAATACAACCAGTTACATTCATTTAACAATTTGGCCAGCCTAAACGAAGACACAAAAATGAATTAAGACTTACCCCCTGACTTCAATGAATTCACATGAGGGGTGAAGCCAAAAGCAGGTGCAAAATCAAAATCCTCTGAGATCACAGAGAACAACAAACTTGCAAACTTAGTGGCAACCAGAATTTGCCAGGTGAAAAAGTGGGAAGAAGGGTATCATGGCACATATAAAGGAATGAATGTACAGAGCACAATTTGATAGCCAGAAGTCCTGAGTGGCCAGGGCAAGGGGAATAAAAAGGAAGGATGAATAAGCATGAAATGGCAATAATTACACAAGGAAAGGAAGCTTGTGGCTAGGTTGCAGAGGGCCATATATGCTACCACAAGGTGTGTAGTCTTTATCTAGAAGGCCATAGAGAACCCAGTATATAATAAACAATGTTTTTAGAAAGCTAACTTGTGGGGCGCCTGGGTGGCTCAGTTAAGCGGCTGCCTTTGGCTCAGGTCATGATCTCAGGGTCTTGAGATCAAGTTCCCCGCTCAGCAGGGAGTTGGCTTCTCACTCTCCCTCTGCTCCCCCCCTTCCTGTGCATGCGCTCTCTCTCAAATAAATAAAACCGTAAAAAAAAAAGAAAAGAAAAAGAAAAAGCTAACTGGTGACAATGTGGAAGACAGACTTAAAAGAAGAGATTGGTGGGGTAGAAGATATGAGAACACTACTGCAAGAGTTAGGATATTTTTCCAATAATGTAAGTGAAATGTGATGCGGTCGGTAGTAATACAAACAACTAAACAACAGTAGCAGAACAACCTCTATCAACTTAGCAGTGATTGTGTGTCCCTATACTTGACCATAAGCTCCAGTCCCAAGGTATAGGCAATCGGGGGGAAAAAAAAGAAAAACATAAGCAAGAAGTCTTTAGAAGATAACCACAGAGCTTAATGACCACTGACCTTCCATACCCCACAGAGAATCTTCACTTACACACTAATTTGTCATTTCTAAATTGCTTCTAAAATTTATTACTTTCTTCATTTAGAGATTTCTACTAAAATACCTTATTTCACTTAATAGATGTTTAAAAACTTTTCATTTTTAACCTTATGAAGAGTTTCGGGTATTTTGCACAGGAATTATTTAAGTCTAAAAATTCCCCTGTGGCCACATGAAAAACAAAAAGAAACAAATGTAAAATTAAAATAGAATACTTCCCAGTGAGAAAACAATGATCTCGGCATATCCAAGTTTGGATAAGACTAAATTTATATGCCCTAGTTAGAAACCTTGAACAGACAGTAGAAATAGTCACAAATAGTACCTAAATTAAATACGAGGCAGGAAAAAAAGAACTTTTTAAATTAAAATCTTTGGGCTCCAAACAATTCGGCTATACAAACACATAATTTTATTATAACAACACACAGTTCATATTTTTCATGAAATCAACATGAGGTTATGTACCACAGGAAAAACAGGCAACTGAGAAAGCTTACACACCCAACTCCAATTTGATGTGTTACTAAAGGGAAATAAGAATTGCAGGCCCTCTGTTTCAGCATGCAAATTATCTTCCATCCTTTATAAAAATGTTTGTTGAGCTGTCAATTTGTATTACAGGATTGTTAAAACAGTGGTGTCTCTTCCAATAAAATGAGTCATGCTTCCCTCTATAATAAAGATACTGATCCTCACAATGTTGGCAAGCTGGCTTATCTATTTAAAGTTATCCTGATTACGAATACAGGTAAGTTTAATGACAAAATATGATAAACACATGTCCCACTAATTTAATGCTCAAAGACAACATTACATTTGTCATGTTCTAACAAACAGTGCTAGTGTGCAATCATCTGAGGTTGACGGACTCACCCCCAGATATTAACCATTAACCAGAGGTGTCAGTTTAGAAATCTCTGTGAAATCATTAAGGTCAGTAAATGTTACAATTTAGTGGAAAGATTATTTAAGTAAGAATTTCCACTTTAAGGATTAAAATTTGATAAATTTTTAAGATCCTTGTTTTTTCATGATAGTATGTGTAGGTTATAGGTTCCACCACTGAAGGGAGAAAAAAAAAAAAGTTTGTATTGCGTTAGTTCCAGTTATAATTTCTAGCTGAGTCAAAGCTCTAACAGCCTTAAAGCAGGAAATCCAAAAGGAAATTCCATCATCAGTTCCTGGGGCTTGGTAACTCAATGGTTCTTTGAAACAAAGATATAAAAGTTCTCAAACTATTTACTATAACCTTACCTCATATCTTCAAGTAAATCACATTCTGCTTGATGTTTGGCTTGAAGTTTTGTCATCTGCTCAACTTGAATGTTTTTCAGTTCTTGTGTAACTTTCACCTAAAATATACCATATATTATGAAGGCCTTACTGCAACTTTAACAACAACAAAGTAATTACTTAAGCAAAATACTTAATACCTGTCACAATATATACCTCTTGCTTGCGTCTCCCCTAAAGGCCATAAATCCATTATTAGCCACTTAATTTTGCTTCCTGAGGACACTTAATGAGAAATCTAGCCAAATATCCTGAAAGAGGTTAAATGAAAGTAAAAGAGTATAAAAATTACAGATTAAAGAGGTGCAAAATAAACTGCCAGGCATTCCTTTTCATGCACAAGCTCAGTACATATGTTGTAGGTCTTTTTAGAGTTTTAGGAGTCTGTCTTCTATTTCTTCCAAAAAAGATTCAAAGATTTTAACCACCAGGAGAGGGGAGCTGAGTATAGATGGCAGAAGTGAGTATAGGAATGCCCAATAGATAATGGCCAAAATTTACGCAATCATGAAATTATATGCATAAATTGACTACATAAATTATTCCATAATGGCTGCGAGAAAGCACACTGTCTCAGGATAATGCCAACTCGCTGACAGCGCATCAAATCACAATCTCTTCCTCACAAAGGAGAAAGCAAAAGTGACCTTCCCGCATATGCAGTGCTTTTAAGCTACCCCAGCAAGCCGGTCCCCGTGGCGGCTCCACTTCAAACAGAACAGCAAATGCAAGCTGTCCAGTGCCTCGCCAGCCAGGCCCGGACCCCAGGGTTCCAGGTTCCAATGGGCCTGGAATCCCCGCCGCGGTGGAGCCGGGCTAACCCGGAGAGGTGGGGGTACATGTGTGAAAGAAAAAAGAGTCACTTAACTGGAGAAACCCGGATTAAGAAAGAGAAAAGGAAGCAGACACGAGCGAGTTGGGCATTCGGCAAATGTTTGCCCACGAGGGGAGGACAGAACAGCCTTCTCCACCCAATGCCCAGAGTAGACACTGAGTAACCATCTGCAGGATTAAAAAGACAAGGACACAGCCTCAGCCCTTGGGAACCCTGGGGAAGAGGACAGTGAACCAGTTCTCGTAGGGCGCAGGGGGGAGCCGCTGACACGCCGAGAGCACCCGTCACTCCCACCCCAAGCCCAGACCGCGGTGCACACGCCATGCACTGCCCGGTTCTCGATGCACTGCCCGGTTCTCGCTCTCCCGGGGCAGCACCATCGTCCCCTGGCCCCTCAGCTGGAGAGGCGGGGCAGGATTGGGGGGGGGGGCTTAATTTCTCGTTTTCCCCTGGGGTGGGGGGCGGTGACTAGTCCAACTTCTTTTCGGCCGCCCCGTGGGAAAAGCAGGCCGAACCTTACGGCTAGGCTGGAAACAAATTCCCTGAAAATTACCAAATGGGCGAGGGTGGCGACATGCAGCTGGAGGGCTCAAACCTGGCGCAGACTAAACAATCACACAAGCACAGGCTCTGCAAAGCTGCAGGGGCTCCCCGCCTCCCCTCGGTGCAGCCCCGAGAATGCACTTTGCAGTGAGCAGCACTGCCGTGCGCGCGCGCACACACAAATGCACACCCGAAACTCTTGCGAAACGTCTGGGGGTCTCCCGTGCGGTGGAGGGAACGAGCCCGGGCCGCCCCTTCGTCGGAAAGACACCTCATTCGCGTGGCCCCCGCCTAGAACCGGCGGCAACCCGGTGACAAGCCCGGAGGCTACGGCGGTCACGGCCCCTTGCGGAAAGGGGGAGGGGGCGCCCCAGCCGCGTCCCTTGTACACATCCCTCCCAAAGTCCCCCAGCTGCACCCTCACCTTCCTCGGCGGCGGCTGCATGATGCTGAAGGGACATCAATCCTCCCCCGACGGCGGCGTCAGCTAGGACGAGGAGATGGGGGGCCGTGAGGAGAGGCGGCCCGGCAAGCGTGCGTGTGTGTGTGTGTGTGTGTGTGTGTGTGTGCGCGCGCGGGCGCGAGTAAGGAGAGCCTGAGAACGAGGACTCGCCCGGCAGGGAGCAAGGCAAGGCCGGCGGGCGGCTGGAGGAGCCGGGTCGGAGGGCGAGTGTGAAGAGAAGGAGGAGGAGCGCCGGGAAGGCCTGGGGCTCGGACGGCCCGGGGGGTGTGTGAGGGAAGGAGGCGGAGACCGCGAGGGGGCGGGGGCCCAGAAGCTGGGGCGCAGGGTCTCCTAGCTCGCCGAGCGGCTCTTGAGCAGCAGCGTCGTCCCGCTCCCCGCCCGCCGGCGCCGCAGCTCCTCGCAGACGCGGCCCCCCGCCCCCACTCAAGCGGCCCAGCCCTCGCTGGGCCCAACGCCCCCGCCCGGCCCGGGGAGGTGGAAGGCGGTGCCGCGCTCTCGGCTTCGGCTTCTCCACTCTGGCCGCGGGAATTTCCGGCCCCACCGTGTGGCGCAGCGCCCCGCTCCGGCGGCGGAGGGGACAACTGAGTCCAGACCGGGGTTCCAGGGGCCGGGCCACGCTGTAGGGAGGGAGCGTGGCCGCGGAGCGGGGCTTCGGATCTCGGCGGGGGACGTGGGGGAACTAACGGATCGGTCGGCGAATAGGAGGGGCAGAAACGCTAGTGGAGCATGAAAATCCCCCCGTTGTCTCCGAGAGTGGCACGTTCCAAACGCCTCCTGTCCTCCCTCCCCCACACAGAGAGCCAGCCGGGGGCTTCACGCGCGCTTTCCCGCCAGCCGACCGGGCGCGCGCCTCCGATCGGGGCCGCGCACGTGGGCGGGATAGGGCTCTGCGCCGACGCACGCGCACAAGCCGCCCCCGCCTCCTGCCGGCTTTTGGGCTGCAGTGTTTCTGTATATCGGGGGCGACACTCAAGAGTGAAGTTTTTGCCATGGCGCGGAGGGTAGCATGCATGTGGCAGTAGGAGAGTTTCGTTTTTTACTTCTTTTCGGTCTTCAAACACCCCTTTCTGGCGAGTGAATGCGCTGTCCAGATAGGCAAGCGTCAGGGGGCGAGCATCGACAAGTTCTTTCTCAGCCCGCCACAGGTGCCTGACTGCTGCGGGGGCGGTTGCGGGGCAGAGAGGGATGTCTAGTTGCCCTGCAAAGAACAAAACGGCTCTCGGATGCGGCACATTCACGTCAAAGAGCGCAGACTCTGCTGAAAGGGAACCGTGAGGTCGTTAAGCATCCCCAATTCACAGATGGGCAGGCTAGTGCCCATAGGAGAGGAGAGACTTTTTTGTAGGTCACACAGCAAGACTAGACTCTCTGGGTCACCAAAAAACAAAAACAAAACAGGTGCAGATGATAACCATGAGGAAATGTAGAGGAGGCAGCAGGGGCAACGGAGGAAGCTCTTGTCTGGAAGTCAGGACGTCTGGGTGTCGGTCTGCTCTGTCTGCCTCTGACTGGCTGGGTGAGCTCTGCATTCTTCATTTGTTGGTGAGGCTGTTCAGCCAGCCAGCCCCCTTCACCCACGTTCCTGCCCTGTCCAGATCATCTGGGGATAGGGGTATGAGCCTCCCTTGGGGTCGTTAGAAGAATGAAAATACCTCTTCTGGAGCCATATGGATGTGTGGAGGGATGTGTAGATCGCCTCAAGGTTTTATCAGAAGTTGGGTACCAGACGTCTGTTCTCAGAAGTGTAGTCAGGCAAAAGAGAAAAGTGAGGCCTGGAGAGACCCGAGTATATTGCCCGAGGCCACAAGTGGCCAGAAATTGGGAAGATGGAACTTGAATCCAGGTTGTTCACATTGAATTACCTAGATTCTTGTACAGGAAGGTGATAGAATCAGAGCTGTGCAAGAGTCAGATTGTGTAGGAACTAGGAGATCGGGCTTGTTTTTTCTAGTTTCCTTGAGGCTATTCAAAAGTCTGCCCTAAACCAGAGTCCTCAATCACTGTCACGGAAGGCCTGGGGCAATGGAACCAGTGGGCAGAGGCCCAGCTCCCTGACAGCTGTGGGGCAGCAGTGAGAGCTCAGGTCAGAGGTAGCCAGGCTGGGCTCCAACCTCAGCTCCAGCACCAATTCATTGTGAGGCCTTGAGCTAGTCATTTTCACTGCTTTCAGCCTTTATTCTCTCACTTGTAAAATGGGGTATAATACCAGCCCTGCAGGCTTGTTGCAGTAAATAGAATTTCTTCTACCACAGGCCCTGGTACATAGTCTGTGCTCAATAAACGCTTACGGATTCATCATTCATTACAAAAATATTTTCTAAGATTCAAGCCCTGTGCCAGACACTGGGGATACAGAGGTTAGCAAGACAGAATCCCCCTCAGCCTTCAGCAAGGCTAAGTTCCAGACCAGCCATTCCATGAATAACACTAGACTAGTGGGGGAGGGGTAACAGTGCTTGCCCAGATGCAGTGTCATGCACACAGAAGGTGCTTAGCAAAGATTTACTGGATCTTAGTCCTGGGTGCAACTAGTCTGGCCCAGAGATTATCCTCCCTTTACCTCTTTCCTGGAGGTGAGGACTAGGAGTATAAAATTGCTAGATGTTGGGAGATTTGGGATCCAGCCTCTACCATTGATAAGCTGGGCCTTTTCTGGGTCTTGATCCCCAACTACGAAATAAAGTAAGTGAATGAGCCTAGAATTTAGTAGGCTCTTCACAGATGAAGTACAATCCCGGGGCTCTATTTTGCGGGTTTACAAAGGCATCCTCCACCTGATTTGCCATTATTCTAAAACCAGGAATAGCACTGACTTTCTGGGATGACTTCCTTTGAAGGTGTGATAAAAAGCTAAGGGGCAACACCAGATGACCTGCTAACTGCTTTTTCAAAAATGTGTTTGTTTTAAATGTGTTTAACATTTCCTAAGTGCCTTTCCCAAACTCCAAACTTTCGTATTACTTTCCTGAGCCAATCTTCACTATAATCCTGTGAGACTGTTCTTTTATTCATTTTACAAATGAGGAACTGGAGCCTCCGTGAAGATAAGTAATTTGCCCTGAAGTGATGGATTTGGGACCAGAATCCAGTTCTCCTATTTGCCTCTTGTTCAAAGGAATTGAGAGAGTTCACCCAGGAAAAAAGCAGACTTGGGAGGATACAATCCATATAATCCAAACTCTACAGGGATGAGGAAAGGGATTTCTATGATTTATGAAAGCCTGACTTAAAATGTACTCTTTGAACCAGGCTGGGAACTTCCAGAGCCTTGCTCCTACAGTGCAGGTAAGCAGTGTGTTACCAGATGTAAGATCTCTTGAGATTCTTTGGGGTAATGCCACAGAGCTGTCCTGTGGCCACGAGCAGCATGCATTATGGCCCCAGAGACAGAACTGGGACAGGTCTCAGCTGCATCTAAGGAGCTTTTCCAGGCAGAGCTGCCCCTCGAGGGGCTGAGCTCCCCCATCCCTGGGGCAGTGCAAGTAGCTGTTGGCTCCTTTCCATCAAGGAGGCCACAGATGGGATTCTCACCCTGGGAAGGAATTAATAACAGCTACCATTTATTTTGCCTCTTCTGTGTTTCAGGCACTGAAGTAGGCATGGTATTTACATTATTTCTAACCTTCACAACTTCTCGTGGTACACATGACCCCGTTTCACAGATTTCACAGACAGGATCAGAAGCAAAATGACCAGCCCAACGTCACACATCTAGGACAGGAGAGCCAGGCCTGGCCCCTGGGTCCCTCTGGCTCTGAAGCTATGCTCTTCCTCCAGGGTGCATGCTGCTATACAATCTCCCAGAAGGAACGTGATTCTAAATTTAAGTGAGACCCAGGATTAAAAGCTGGCCTAGAGTAGGCATATGAGTAGGCATTGGAAGATGAGCTATTCCAATACTCCGCAGGGCTCCCAGGAGATACTCCAAGGATGTGAAGTGTGCAGCAGCCCTTGAGCATGACTGGAATGTGAACAGCACCCGACCACAGTTGAGAGTGGCCACCCAGGACAGACTGGCACTCCATCCAGGGCTCTAGAGAAGATGGCCACCATCCCATACGCCCATGCTGCACCAGGTCACCTCCCTGTAGCTAAGGTTCACATCCTTCCCTGCTCCCTTTCCTGCTCTATCATTATCCCTCACTCACATTGGCACAGGCTGTTCAGGAATACCTGTTAGCTCATCCAGATGCTGGTTTTGAGCCCCACTGAGGCTACCTGGCTGTGCTGCTGCAAATAATGCAGTCTGCGGACCCTACCCCCATTCACCTCCCTACTACCCTAGTCACCTTTCTCCTTGTACTTCCACTCCCTGCCTCCCTCCTCACACACACATATCAGCTTTTGCTCCTGCCCGAGCTAATCCCCTCAACACAGCCCTCTGGTAAGCCTAGTATGGGAGCATGCCTGCATTAGTTAGCTCTCAAGACAGAGAATCACAGCCCACTCAAATGAGGCTTCAAGATGAGTAGAAGAGGGCAGCGGCTCTCCCTAGGACACAAAGTGAGTTCGTGGCAGAACCAGACCTTGGATTCTATCCAGCATCACTCAACAAGTCCCTTCTTCTGGGCTCAGTCATGAGCAGGTCTCTGGGATAAGACCCAGGCCCCGGCTCCAGGAACTCCCAATCTCAACACATGGACCAAAGGTCATAGCTGTGAGTCCAGAACATGCAGGGTCAGGAGAGTCGCAGGGACCCAGATTCCGCCAGGTGGTAGCAGGGGTCTAAGGCCAGAGGTAGGTCCCTGAGAGGTAGGCACTGGGACAGGGAATTATCTGGTCAGCTGGTGCCAGGGAGTGTTACAACTTGGGTGGGGGTGAGGGACAGCCAGTCCCAGCTCCCCAGTAGGAGCTGACAGTCACATGGGTTTGATATCAGGAAGCAGGAAACCAAGGTCCCAGTCCTGTCTTTGCCAGGCACTTGCTGAATGTGACCTTTTTGGCACAGCTATGTGCTCTGTAAAGACCTGAGGAGCTATGTAAGCTAGTGACTGCCCATCTTGGGACACATCAGGGAAGGCTGAGTGACTGCCTATGTGGGACACCAACAAGGGCCTTCCCACTGGGAGCTGCACTGTGATCACAACTCTGTGAAGCTTGGACTGATGGATAAAACAGTCAGGTTTGGGAGGCGGGTTGACATCACAGGGACTTGGGGGCAGGTAAACCGGGGTTAGATGTTTGGTTCCTCTTCTGCCTAGCTTTGGGCTCTTGACCAAGTTCTGAAATCTCCTTTCAACTGAATTCCCTTGCCCTTAAAAGGGGAATGATGACTTTTTGCAGGGTTGTGGTGGGAATTAAATGGGAATGTTTACATAAAATGCCTGCAATGGTCCTGGCCCACCAAAGTGAGTTTCCTTTGTATGTGCATGTGTTTTCCTTCAGTTTCCCTTCATTTTGCTCTGGTTTTGTTTGTAAATGTAAAAAACAAAACACAAAAAGAGGAATTCCCATGGGAGGGTGTTGAGCCCAGCTACAGTCCCAGTTTTGCCCCTGACTCATTGTGAAGACCCGGGAAGTCCCAGTCCTCCTTCAACCTCCGTTTCCTCATCTGGGACACAGGGACTTCCACCGGGGACTTTCTTCAAAGCCCAGCTTGAGATGCTACGGCTTTGAGAGTCCCTTCTGTGTAGAGGACCCCCCAGGCTGAGCCGGCGGGGGGGTGGGGGGTGGTCAGGCAGTGACCAGGGGAAGGAGGTGGGAGTTGTAGGGGAGGGACAGCAGCATGGGGAGGTGGGAGCTCGGCAACAATGGTGACCTAGCCTGTGAAACAAGCAGGCCCCACTCAGCTTGGGAAGCCTGCCGCCTATTTTCCCACAGCCTGCCCAGTTAGTGCCAAAACAAAACACACTTGTCTGCTCCGTGCTGGAGGGCAGTGGGCCAAAATGAGTGTCCTGGAGGTCTGGCAGATGCCCTGGCATGCTGCCTCTCCTCCCTGGGCACCCGCCCTTCCCCCGTCTGCAGCACATCCACACACCCGTGGCCTGTGGCCTGTGGCCTGGGCGAGCTGAGCACCACCCTCAGCCAAAACCAGCCCAGGCTGCGGAGAGGAGCTTCCCCAGGACCTGTCCTCCCCCCTCTTATTTCCAGGGCTTCTAAATAGACACTCCAACACCTAAACCTGCCTGTCTTTCCAGTCCAGCCTTGGCCCTGAGATGTGGTCTAATTCTCCCCTTGCTGCTGTGGGCAGAGCACGTGGCATCAGGAGCCGGGAGCTTCTGTCAGTCACTACGGGAGGGAATTCCCCGGCTCAGGAAAGCTCTTCCAGAGGAAGGGAGCAGGTGGTGCGTCTCCCCGAAGAGACAGACACCGCCAACGCTGTAGGCAGAGCCAATCCTGGGGTAAGAAGCACCATATCCACCACCCCCGGCTTCTCTCTGATGCTTGTCTACACGGGGCACAGTAATAATAATAGCTTATACTTTATAATAGTTACTGTGTGTCAGCATTCACATAAATAATTTAATTCTCACAATAACTTTGAAGTAGGTACTATTATTAGCCCCTTTTTACCCTAAGGTCATACAGCCAGTAAGTGGCAACCTGAGATTTCTACCCAATTAACCAGGCCCAGGGTCTGTGCTGTTAACTATTGCCAATCTGCCAGCAGAAGAGGGTAACCCCCGTAAAACCCAAGTCCAAACTCGGAGTGTGGCAAAATGTTTGCCCTGGTCTCCTACAATCCAAGCATTGACCCAGACTCTCCTGAAGCTGGAGAATCACCTAGGGCTGCTTGTTTAAAACACAGGGCCCTCCTCTGAGGATCCAGTAAGTTTGACCTGGGAAGAGAGGCAGTGCCTGACATGTGGAAATTGCCAGAAAAAAGTATTTGTCAGAGGAATGAATGCCCTGCCTTCTCTGAGTCTCCGTTCATCGCTAAAATGGGGTTTCAGTTCCCCAGCCGGCCCCATCTCTAAGTGCCGCTGTGTGCTGGGCTGTGTGTCTGTACCAGCTTTGCTTGGGTGTGAGGCGGTGTTTGCAAGCACACCCACTGGCTCCTAATAATAGCCGTAATGACAATAGCTAACATTTCTTGCATGCTTATGAAGTACCAGGCACAGCTCTGAGGGCTTCGACTGTGTTAACCCATTGATTCTCACAACACCCCATTATCCTGACTTTAAGGATGGAGAAACTGAGGCTCAGAGAGGGTGAGTAACTTGCCCATGATCGCACGATAGTAAGAAGCAGGATTTGAACCCAGATGTTCCTGCTGTAGCGTCCAGAGGTTAACTACTCTGTTATAGTTTCTGGTCTCCCCCAGCCCCTCCCCTTGGGAGCTGGGCTGTCGCAGTTGAGCAAATGGTGACTGTACCTATCGTGTTCAGGAAGGGGAGAATGGAAATTAAACTAACAGAGACAAGATTTAGAATCCCCTCACTATTGTTTGAGCCTGAATAAGAAATTCCAAGGCACGGAATCAACATGCTGTAGCCATTCCACGTGGGGAAGGCTGCCTCTGTCGAAACCAGGGGACCCCAGGAGGCTGCCTTGGAAGTGGCCCTGGAGGCATGGGAGATAGACACTCCCAGGAGAGCAAACACCACAGGCTGGATGGGCTGAGCCATGTTTGGGGACAGTCTGAGTATCCCAAGAAATGAGCCTACAAATGTGGACTGCAGTCTTGGCTGTCCCACTTGGATATTTGCTCTAAATTCTGAAAAGCGATCTTCCTTTCTGGTGTTTATCACACTCTGTAATAGGCGCGTGCATTACTTATCTCACCCATCCTATCAGCAGTGCTTCCATCCCCGCAGATCTCGGGAGGAGATCTTGTTTGTCGCTGTACCACCAGCACCTAGGACAAGGCACGCTGGATGGACAGATTTGAAGGCCTGAAGTCCCAAAGGTTTACCAGCCATGGAACTTTCAGTGTGGGCAGCCAGTCACAGAATAGAAGGCCCAGGATGGCACCCTAAGGAAGGGTGTGCCCAAGGGCCTGTGTCCTGTTTGTATTCAGCCCTCTGTCCTCACACGCTGCACTGAGGTCCCAAACCCAGTGACCTCACTGCTATTCCTCCCGGGTGGAGGTAACATGATTCCTGCCCCTCCTTCAGCCCTGGTCTCTGGGTGGGTGCCTCCCCATCCTTCTGTTTGTTCCCTTCACCTGCCCACATCTCAGGACAGCCCATCTTTCACTTGAACCTGAGAGGTGAATTGCTGCCTGCTGGCCTCCTGACTAATATAGGACCTCCCACCTGGATCTGCCTATTTGGTTCGGTTAGTTCAGCACATTTCCCAGAACAAAGAACCAACCAGCCTAGCCCGTGAACAGCACTCCCGTGTGCCTGCTCTAGGGAAGGCATGTGCAACCTGGCTTCTTGGGGGCCCCAGAGTCTGATTCTGACTTCCTGTCCCTCCAGAAGAACTCCTGTGGGCAGCGTCTGTTGAGACAGAGGCACCCGCAGCAAGGTGACATTGACTGGCACGGTGAACCAAGACCACAGAACAAAACAGGCCTCAAGACAGAACATGGTCGCACCCCACCTCGGCAAGGTGGGTGGCAAGGCTGTGGGAAACCAGGAAACTGCACTGCTCAGGGCGGGCCTCCTGAAGGGCTGGGAAGGGCCTGGTTGGGAACCACGGGGTGCTGGAAAGGCAGGGAGAAGAGGGAGGAGAAGTTTAGCTCGGGAGACAGTTGAACAAAGGCTTGGCTGGAGGAAGTGGGCTTCCTGAGGGCAGGAGCGAGGGCAGGGACTTGGTGGGGCACACCGTGGTCCGTGGCAGGCTGTCCCTTGGCCTCCCTCAGGACATAGCCTCTCACCCTACCCTAGCCAGGATCAAGGCTCCCACATTCCCTCACAAGGTATCCCACCTTCCCCTAGTTTGGGCTGCCTGTCAGCCCAACGGTTTCACTTCCCTTGCTAACCGCACCTGCCCAGACCACAGCCATAGTAAGGCCCGGGTTTCAGGTCTCATTTCCTCCACAGCTCTAGACTCCTAAAGTTTCAATTTCTCAATAGGGGTTGGGCCTGACACTGACATAGGTCCCCTCCATCGTTTGTCACCATCTCTCCCCCAGCCTGGCTCCTCTGCCTTCCTAGCAACAAGAGCAAGCCTTCTGATAGGCTATTCTGGCCATGCAGTCCTCTGCTGCAGACACTTCTATGGCTCCCCCCACCCTACAAATTAAGCCCCACATTCTTAACATGACATTCCAGGCCCCTCACTGCAGGACTCCTGCCAGCCTCCCTGACCTCATCAGCTTCACCATTTTAGACATGCTTTGTTCCCAACACAACATATATATGCATTTTTCCAGAACTCATCAGGTTCTTTTAGCAACTTCACACTTCTGAATATGCTGTTCCCTCTGCTTTCAGCCTTTCCCCCTTTCCTCTGCCTGATAAACTCAAATTTACTCTTCAACCCCCCCGCCCCCCGCCAAAAACCCTGCTTCTTCCTGACATTAGGTCAGAATTAATGCTCCTGTTCTAGTTTCAGATCTTGATGATAGCATTAAGTTCTGGTTGACCAGACTTCTATTTAGTTATGTCTTTCTGAACTCCCCTTCCTTTCAAGTCTGGCCCAGCTGGATTGCTTTTTTTGCTATGTGACCTTGGGCAAGTCACTTAACCTTCTCTGGAGCTCTCCCTGAGCCTCTCTGAGGCTGGGTTAGGTGCTCTCTGTTGAGAGTTTTTCAGCACCTGTATGCACGTCGATAATCATGATTTATCCTGTGATTCTGTAACTATCCCCCACCAGACTATGAATCCCTTGCTGACAAGGTAACAGGCCAGATTTCCTTCCAACCAAATTGTCTCTGTATTCCCAATGCCCACCATTCCGGAAATACTTAGGGCACAGGCAAATTTAATCCCAGTTCCATGATTGCAAGTAGGGAAACGGAGCCCAAAGAGGCACAGAGATTTGCCCAGGGACGTGAATCAGCTTCAGGGCTTTTTCCTCTGCCCGCCCCCAAGTCCTTGGGCCAGCCTACTCTCCAGGGACCTCCCCTGGCCTGTGGCCAACCTCTGGACCAGAGAACGGGCCTGCACAAGGCCTCACCTGTTGCTGTCCCATGGGCTTTCAAGGTAGAAGCGGCCAGATGCTCAGTTTTACTTCCCTCCTGGCTGCAGAGCGCTGAAAGCAACTGTCAGACCTCAGGCACTTCCGTTGTGCTCGCAGCCAGCCTTCCTTTTCACTCCTTCCGTAGGCAGCAAGCATACCAAGGGCAACCGCCTCTGTGCCAGCTCCTGGGGCATTCTGTTTCTCCTTAGGGGGCGCAGCCCAGACACCTTTGTGGTGGACTTCCCCTAAGGACAGTCTCTACCCTTGGGAGTTTGTGGCAGAAAAGCCTCATTACCCAAAACCCCAGAAGACTGGAGTCTGGGCCTTGATGAAACCTATGACCTGTATGGTTGGGGAGTGAAAGGCCACACGTGAGGAAGCTTCTGCAGAATCATAAACTCTCAGAACCCTTGATGGAATTTGTTCGCTTTGCAGATAGGGAGACTGGGGCCCAGAAAGGGATTTTCCTAGAGCAGAAATTCAGTGATCTACCCAGGAGCATTTACTTGACCCTGAGCTAAACGATCCCAATCTGGGTTGCGCTTAAGTGCTTCTGCCAGTGTAATATTGCTTTGTTTTTCTCTCTCCCTTCTACCGGCCCATCAGGTGCTTTTCTCCCAGTGCCTGCCTGCAACGGCAACTTCTCAACCCCCAGCAAGGCTGCCCGCTAACCCTTAATGCACTTACAACAAGATCACCAAAGCCATAATACTAATGTGTAAAATATGAATAAATGGCTCAGACCAAGTGCCTGAGGAACATCTTTGGGATGCCCAGGGGCCTTTTATACTTAAAGTCTGGTTTCTGTGGCCTTTCCTCAGCAGAGAGAAAAGTCCAGGGACAAAGATGGGGCTTGGGAATGTATTTTCACTGCTCTTTATCAGTCCTTCTCCCCAGCTCACACTTAATCCACAGGTGCTTGGAGGGTGCTTTTGGAAGGAAGACAATAGCTTGCCCTCTGCTTCTCTCGCTTTGGTAACTTATATCATCCTGAAGGCTAGGGGGGCAGGGCATAAAAGATCAGGCAGTTCAACCTGGAGTCCAATTCGGACATCATTTCTCCACCTTTTTTTTTTTCTCCACCACCTTTATTGGGCTCCTGCCAGATCCGGTGCTTGCTGCATGAAGATCCGACAGGGGCTCGTCTTCAGGGAACTCACCACCTGAGGCTGGAGACAGACATGTAAAGAGTGTGTCACGTGCCCAGGTGAAACAGTGACCAGGTTTCTCCGGGAAGAAGGTGCTTTCCCAGGATCTTGAAGGATGAATTCACCAGAGAAGGAAGGGAAGGGCTCCAAAGAGCTCTCTATATTCCTACACCGAGAGCCTGCCATCAAGCAGTCCCCTCGTAGATCAGGCTCCCTGGCTTCTGCACAACCTTTTGCTTTTCCCCCAGGTGTTATTTACTCACCTTGTTGTCAACCAACTTATCACACACTTCATCTGTGAAGATGCTATGCTGGGCCTTGCGTACTCCTGTCCTCAAGGAGCCCCCAGCAGAGAGAGACAATGACCACCCACTGTGGACAGGTGGTGTTGGGCGAGGACAGAACCGGAGAGCTAGCAAAGTCACCTGACCTATTCTGGGAGGTCAGGGAAGACTTTCTGTGCAAAGATTTATGACCCGGAATCTGAGATATGGAATCTCCCTTGACCCTCCTGACATTTCTCTAAGGTAGGTCCTATTTTCTCCATTGTAAAGGTGATAAAATTGAGGCCCTGAAAATGTCAGTGCCTTACCCAAGATCATGTGGTTAGTAAGAGGGAGGGGGCTGTTGTGGGGTGTGTTGACCCCTGGACACCTGGCAGCAGAGGGTGGCTCCACTGGAAGGGCTGAGCCTGGAGAATGGAACCAGCGGTGGGATATTCAGAGGCATGGAGGGAGGAGCAGAAGCTGAGAGCCCAGAGCTGGGTGGAACCAGCAGGACATGCCATCTTCCCCACACACAGTGGAGCAGAGGAGCAGATAGGAATTCCCAACAGGCCATCAGGTCATGGCTTCAGAACAGCAGAGCTGGCTCAGTCCTTGGACACCATCTCATTCAGCTCCCATGAAACTGAGAATCAACCAGAGCAATTGATGAGGACATACAGTATCACAGTGGCTGGCCCTGGACAAGAAGCCCAGCTCTGTCCCCCAGCCCAAGTCTCCGTGCACAGCCTTGGCTGCCACTGCACCATTAATCCAATCTATGTCTACTTAAGTGTGCTCTGGCTTAGACACTCTTCTGGGGACCAGAGGGACCACAGGGATCTTCCGCACCACTGCTGTCAGGGGGTTTACAGGAGTTTAACTGGAGTGGGGAGTCAGATCTGGTTTACAGACTGCAGGCAGCATATGAGAAGCGAGGGGACCACAGGCATAAATAGAGTGCTGGGGAGTGAGGTGGAGAGGACATTCGTGTCTGAGTGTCCCAGGCACATCTTGGACCTCAGTTCTCCCATCTGTTCCAAGAAGGGACTGTTGTCAACAATGTCTGAGATCTCTCCGTTCGGGCAGTCAGGCCTCTCCCCGCGCCTGCCTTGGGAGGTAGGCTGGGTGGTGGGAGCAAAGGAAGTGGCTTGAGCTGCTTGACCCATTACCAGCAGAGAAATCACAGACTCAGCTCTCAGACATCTGGGAGGCGTTGGGCAGCCGGAGTATTTTTAGAAGGCCAGAGGCAGACATGCCCGGAATCCTGGGCGTTGCTGAGCCAAAGAAATTGGGAGGCCAGCAGAGGGTGAACCAAAAAAGGTGGCCTCTGTGCTGGTTCTTCCTTCCTCAAGGTCTGCCCAGCTTCCCTGTCCCTGGAGGCCAGTGCCCAGGCCTATGGTGCGCAAGCTCTGGTGTCCCTGACTTGCCGTTGATCACTGATCTGCTTCCTGATGTGGAGTCAGATGCAGAGCTGTTACAGGGCCTCTGGGGAAGGATGTTCGTCTGCAGCATTTCATCTACTTTAATACCTTCGGCTCGCCCTTTGAGTGCTTTCTCTGGTCCAGGTGAGCTGCTGGGCCCTAAGGATACAGAGAGAAAGAAAGCGACTCTGGAGGCTCAGTGCTCAGATTTCTTGGAGGGGCGGGGGGGGGGGGCGGGCATGAGCACAGATGGTAATAACACCCCGAGATCACTTTGGCAGAGGAGGACAAATGGGCCTGGGGGAGCTTGGAGGAGGCCTGTGGGTTTCCCAGGGCCGCCACAAGGACCACATCATTATCTATGGACAAAAATGTAAGCTGCAAGTTAGGGGGCAAGCTCTGGGTTATAACTAAAGGGTGATTATCAGTCTTTCTAGAGCCATACCTTTCCTCTTGCATTATTTCTGAAAGATGTCTCAGATTTGGAGTAAAGGGTAGATGATCTTTTCAGCTCTGGACCTACCAACTACCAGAAAAATCTGTCCGGCTTACAGGGGCAGCTCTAACAAATGGATGCCCCTGCCCCCCTCCCCAGCCCATTCCCCTCAGACCCTCCTGGCAAGTGCATTCCTTTGTATTATAGATGAAGACCCAAGGCCCAGAAAGGGGCATGTCCAACTCAGGATCCCTCAGGAAGGCCTCAGGAAGGACTCTGACCTCTGTCCGGAACCTGCAGATTTCCACGTAGTCAAAACCACGGGAAAGACACTCCCAAGCCCCGTCACAGGGCAAGGGCTGAGGTGTGGGGTGAGCAGAGGGCAGGAGTCCAGCCCCACACTGTGTCCCATCACAACTGACTCTGCAGCTTAGAGCTGGCCTGTTCCCACCCCCTCCCCGAGACCATCTGTCCTTCCAGCCCAGCAATTCCTCAAACCAGGCTCCTAAGTTTCTTGAGGGTTTCCAGCCTCAGTCACAAGTGGCTACAAATATTCTACCTGAATTTTTAAATGCAGTATCTTCGCTTTAATGATAATCTAAACAAATTAATATGAGAATATTCTAGCTTAGTGGGAATGCAGAGCATCTCATAAAAGAAGCAGCTCTAAGTGTCAGTGTTGGTATCTGGGTTTATCAGCAAACTCGTGCCAAAGAATCCCCTAAAGAGACCACATTTAACTTCAGTGCAGTGTCTCAGCCTAACCTACCAAGCCAGAGACTCATTGCTCTACTAAAATGCTCCTTTCTTTCTTTCTTTCTCTTTCTTTCTTTCTTTCTTTCTTTCTTTCTTTCTTTCTTTCTTTTCTTTCTTTCTTTCTTTCTTTTTTTTTAATATTTTATTTATTCATAAGAGACAGAGAAAGAGAGAGAGAAGGAGGCAGAGGGAGAGGCAGGCTCCCCGCTGAGCAGGGAGCCCAATGTGGGACTCGATCCCAACACCCTGGGATCATGACCTGAGCCGAAGGCAGATGCTTTACCGACTGAGCCAACCAGGTGCCCCTAAAATGCTTATTTCTTTCCTGCAAGATCCTGGGCAGAGAAAGAAGGCTTTCAGTTGGGATCAGAAGGCCTGAGTCTAATTTTGTCTCTGTTCCCAGCTCATGGAATAGCCTTGGATAACTCCTTACCTGGGTCTAGGTATGGGTCTAGATTTCTTCGTTTGTAAAATGGTCAGCTTGGGTTAGACAATCCCTATGACCTCATCTGGCTCTCACAAGACAAGATTCCAAATTGTGATGAGCTACCCTCTTATCCCCGCCCATCCCCCAGCCCCTACTCTCCACCCACCACATATCATAACCTCTCCCCCCCCCCAGTGCTGTACTGGGCTCCTGGGAAAAGACATGGGCAGAGAAGTGGAGCCTCCAGGAAAGCAGGTATCAGGCAAAAATAAAGGATGCCACCCAAGGGGGTCTGGAGGTCATCAGGAAGAAGGCCACCAGGCCAAAGAGAATTCTTACAACCAGTCACACTGCCAGCTAAGACACAACCTCAAAGCCTGGAGGTTCCTCCCAGGGTGGTGAGATTCCACATCCTGGACTCCTACAAGGTCAGGGAGCTTAGTACTCACTGGTGTGGGGTTCACCTCTGAGGCTCCCCAACAGGCCATATCCATTCCACCCCACCCATCCCTCCATTGAGGGACCTGAGCCACCCTCTCCTCTACCCACTCCTTTCCCGGCTCACACTGGGGCCTCAAGGCACAGGGGCCCCAGGCGGTGCTGGACTTACTTTCTCTGACCTGATCGCCATTCTCTATCTCCCACCACTTGGACCTGCCCAATTCCCATAGATTGCCTAGATTTCAAATTAGGAGTCCCCCTGTCAGGAAGCCCTCCCAGATCCCCCACCCCAGGCAGGGTCAGGCTCTTCATCCCTCACCCCATGGTCAGTATTAACCTCTGCTGCTGATCCACTGTAAATATTTTCTGTCCGTCTCTCCCTCCAGACTCCCTGCTGCCTGTGTTAATTCAGACATTGTGCAGATGACATTCTCTTGTAGCTGAGAGCTTTTTACTTTAACAGAACTTTTTGGGAATCAGCTCTCTGCTGGGTGCTGCTCTGTGAGGAGCTGTGCTAGAGGTTAACTCTGGCCCTCCGGCCTTTTTCATCAGAGTAGTTCTGGTGTAAACTTGCTGTTTGCCCCCCAGGGCTGGGAGTGGGGGTCTATTAAACCTCTCTGCCTTGCTGGGAAAAAGTTTGAAGTTCTGTCCCTTGACCAGGGAGTTTTTAGGCCTTGTAGAGCCGCTGGAGTAGGAGGAAGTGTCTGCGGGCCCCCTGACCTGGGCCCCAGGCGTGCATGCCCGCTCAATCAGTGTTCACGAGAGGCTTGGCAGGCTCTTGACAGTTCGAGGACTAAACAATTGAACCCGGGCACCCTGCAATGCTGTCCCATCAATTTGTTCTGTCTTGTCACCCTTTACCTGAAGGGGTCTCTTGGGGACACAGGCTAGAGGAGTGGACAAGAGCACTGTCAGATGGGAGGGGAGAGCACAATAGGGTAAGGGAGGCCAGGGGAGGGAGTATAGGTAGGGAAATGCTTGGGGTAGGTAGGGCATCCCCGCCAGACCTGGGTGGGAGTGGCTGCCTCTTCCCCTGGCTGTGGGACCACCCTAACTTTCAGTAGCTTGATCCCCATCCAGTCCCAGCTGAAGAGGCTTCAGAGCCCAGAGGTCATAGGTCATCACTTCCCAGAGAAACACTGCAGGTCTCAGGGTGGTCTGTTCTCAGCACCCCAGTCCAGGGGAAGGGGCACTGAGCAGTGAGTCAGGAAAGTATACGACTTTGGGCAGGTCATGCCTCATCTGTGAGCTTCAGTTTTCCCATCTGTACAGTAAAAAATGGACTCTGTAACCCCTAGAAGCCCTCCAGTTAAGACAGTATATAGGCAGGATGAAGTGGAAGAAACTGTCCCTTCGTGCAGGCTGCTAGCTGGGTGCTCCCGCATATCTCATCCCATCTCATCTCCAAGCCACAGAGCAAGAAAAAAATATCTCTGCCCAAGTACAGCTAATGGAACCGAGGGCACAGGCGGCTCAGACCCCTTCAAAAATCATGCCTTTGGGCAGGGAGGGCCTTAGAATTGAAGTGAGGCTACCAAATTTTTGCTCTAGGCAAAGAAGAGTGGCTTGGATAGGATTTGTTTTTTGGTAAAATATAGAACAAAGAATTTATCATTTTAACCATTGTCAGGTGTGCAATTTGGTGCCATTAAGTACATTCATGATGTTGTATAACCATCACGACTATGTATTTCCAGATTTTTCCATCGTCCCAAACAGAAACTCTGTACCCTTCAAACTAACAATAATTCCCCATGCCCCTTCCCCTCCCAGTCCCTGGTACCCTGTTATTCTACATTCTGTCTCTATGAATTTGCCTGTTCTAGTACCTCATGTAAGTGGAATCATCCTATATTTGCCCCTTTTTGTCTGGTGTATTTCACTTAACATAATGTCTTCAAGGTTCACGCTGTAGCAGGTGTCAGAACTTCGTTCCTTTTTAAGGCTGAATAGTATTCCTTTGTATGGATGGATCACAATTTGTTTATCCATTCATCTGTTGATAGACACTTGAGTTGTTTTCATCTTTTGGCTCTTATGAATATTGCTGCCATGAACACGGGTATACAAATATCTGTTTGAGAGGTGCCTGGGTGGCTCAGTCGGTTAAGCATCTGCCTTCGGCTCAGGTCATGATCCCAGGGTGCTGGGATCGAGCCCCACGTCAGGCTCCCTGCTCAGTGCGGAGTCTGCTTCTCCCTCTCCTCCCCGTTTATGCTCTCTCTTGCTATCTCTGTCTCTCTCTCTCTCTCTCTCAAAGAAATAAGTAAAATCTTTGGGGAGCCTGGGTAGCTCAGTCGTTAAGCGTCTGGCTTCAGCTCAGGGCGTGATCCCAGAGTCCTGGGGTCGAGCCCCACATTGGGCTCCTCCGCTGGGAGCCTGCTTCTTCCTCCCCCATTCCTCCTGGTTGTGTTTCCTCTCTCACTGGCTGTCTCTCTCTCTCTGTCAAATAAATAAATAAAATCTTAAAAAAAAAAAAGAAAGAAAGAAAATCTTCAAAAAAAAAAAAAAAAACCGAAAACAAAAACTAAACAAATATCTGTTTGATTCTCAGCTTTCAAATCTTTTGGTTATGTACCTGGAAGTAAAATTGCTGGATCATATGATAATTCTATGTTTAACTCTTTGAGGAAACACCAAACTGTTTTTCACAGTGGCTGCACCATTTCACATTCCCACCAGCAATGCGTGAGGGTTCCGGTTTCTCCTGGGGACACAGGCTGAAGATACTTGTTATTTTCCTTTTTATTATTTTATGTAATAATAGCCGTCCTGATGAGTATGGTGGTATCTCATTGTGGTCGGCCTGGAATTTTTTTTTTTTTTAACAATTTTAGCTTGTAGAGCCCTTTTGTCAGAGAAGTTACCCAAAGGCCACGTGATGTCTGGGAGAGGAGCTGGCGGTAGTTACTTGGCGGCGAGATGGGCTGGTGAGGTGAATGTGCGTGAGGGGTGCTCATGTGTGAGAGTCTTTTCTCTTGGTCTTTCCTTCCCTGCCCTGCCCTACCCAAAAGTCCTTAAGGTCTTTATGAGGAACCTGGTGGCACAGTGTAAAATGTCCCTGACTCACGGTCACTGAAGTCACTTCCCTTCTGGGGTACTAACTGGAGGAGGCCAAGTGTAACAGTGGCAGGAAGCTTCTCATTTTTTGTCCTTGGGGCAGGACTTTGCCAAGGAGGAGGCCCTCTCTGTTTTGGCAGTCACTTGAGGTTATCAGATGTAAATAGGCCTTGGCAGAACAAAACAGGACCCTGTGTGGCCTGACAAAGGCTGCTTCTTCCAAGATCCAACGGGGATGCAGAGCCCAGCAGAAAGGAGCTTCCTGGGTACAGATGGAAGAAGGCCCAGCCCCTGCCCTGGAGAGGTCCAAAGTTGGTCAACTCTCTCCCCAGATAACCATCCCCAATAAACGTCACTGGGGAGCGAGAAAGGGTCGTTGGGTCCCCAAGGGGAACTCCGTGGTGTGGGAAAGGAGTCTTGTACTGGTGCAAGACTCAATTTTGCTGCTGAAGACTGAGAAGACCTTTTGAACTTTCCTCCTGGAGAAAATTGCCTGAGCTCAGGAATGTGGATGAGAGCTGGGGCCCTGGAGTCCTGCGTTCGTGGCTGCCGGGGCTCTGAGCAGCGAGCTGGGGCAAGGCGGGTGCTCAGCAGGAATCTGGAGTGAAATGAGCTAGCCCAGGGGGGTTGAGCAGTCCCAGGAAGCAGGAGAAAAGGCCCCCAGAGGGGCAGACTGGATTTCCTCTTGATAAGATCTTGAGGGAGCTCAAGCAACTAATGGGGGAGAAGTAGGAACATAATTTGTGCCCTAAGCTGGGAGAGTGACCAGACCAGCTACATGTAGTTCTCAAGGTCTTGGCTTCTCTAGCTTCCGGAAGTGGGGCAGGGTGAGGGGCACCAGACAAGTGTATTATCCCTTTCCGAACTCAGCTTAAGACAACCCTGGGGAATGTCTCTGAGCCTCTTGCCTTACTTTGGTTCCCTACAAGTCCTTCTCAGATACCCTTCAAGAGCTCCCTGGCTGTTCCTTATCCTCAGCATTCCACCATGCCCCCTGCCCAGGTCTGTAACCCAGCATAGTACTCAAGCGCTCAGGTTAGTTTCCATTCACACCCTTTATCAAAATTTATCCAACCTGTGCCCCGATCCCTCTGAACCTGACAGGGACACTGAACTCAGCTGGAGAAGCTGATGGCAATAGCAGTTGGTTAACCTAGCCCGAGAAGACAGTAATTTCTGCCTCCAGGTGAGGGGCCAAACAGACCAAGCCCCAGGTGTGACCTTTAGTTGCACTTCTCTGGCCAAGATGCTAAGTTCACACCTCCCATGAGTCCTGAAGCAGGTTATACCAGTCACCACGGGCATGTGCCTGGGCAGTCAAATTTGCCTAAGATGAAATCCTGATTATGCAAAAGGACTCTTTAGCCTACAAAATTTTCCACACCAAGCACACAAAAGAAAACATTTCTTCTTGACTACACTTAGAAGGAAAAGAAAGACAAGCAGGATAAAGGGCAAGATAAAAGAATACAATAGGAACCAAGGAACTGAATCCTACCAGCCATCAAACCTTCATTCAACCGGCCCGCTTACCGCACTTTATGTTTGCTAATTCATTATTTCAACCAACCAACAATCTTCATTCAGCTAATCAAAGAATGAACAAGTCTTCACTCAAATACCTTTTATTCATTGGAGTGGCCAGTCAATTTCATTCATTCATTGATTCAATCACTTTCTTTAACCAATCAACCATCATCCAACCAACAAAGTATTAAGTAGTCATTCGGTCTTCATTCACTCAACTATGTATTCCAAACACCGAAGCTCAGGGCTGGGAGAGACCTCAAAGGCCACCTAGTTCAGCCAATTCCATCTTGTAGAAATCCTTTCCATTGCAACCTTGCCGGGTAGTCACCCAGGCTCTGTTGAACACCTCTAATAACGGAGAGCTCACTGTCTTCAAAGGCTGCCTGGACTGTTGTGGGACAGCTTTGGCTGGGAGAAAATATGTCTCAAGCTCCCTTGTAATATCCATATCTGTTTCTGTGTTGCTTTTCAGGACACTCAGAACAACTCGGTTCCTATGCTAAGGCAGTGTATCAGCAGGGACAGATGAAGATTGTGTCCTCTGGACTCCCTCCCTCCCTCACCTCACCCGTGTGGGAACTGTTCCCTCTTTGTTCCAGTCTCTCTCTTTGTTCCTATCTCTCCGGTCAGATAGGGCTCCCTTAGTCCAGGGCTCTCTCCGGGTTTGGGGATTGGAATGGGAGGTCACATTCCAGGTGTGATGGGACCAACTCTGAGGTAAGGGGACGATCACCTCCAGTTCTGAACAGACTAAGACCCAGAGTGTTTCTCATGCCTGCTATTTTGCTGAAAGGGTCTCCCCTCACCCTGTTCCACACCCCCCCCCACCTTCCCTACAGGTGAGCACCCTAAGGGCAGCTGGTCCATGAACTTGCTAAAGACCCCAGAGATGGTCTGACCCAAAGCTCTGCCCAGACAGGGTCAACAGGGATTCGGTGGGCCAGCCAGTCCTTCTCTGAGGTCTGAGGAGAGAGCTAAACCATTGGAAGCAGGAGATGAGGCAGGAAGACAGAAAGAAGGAGGTAAGTAGATACTTGAGTCAGTACAGGCCACGAGAAAGCAGAGGCTGAGGGAAGAAAATGATCCACTACACCAGTCAGGTCGTGGGAGCAAGTGGCAGGAACAAACTGACCAATTTAAACAGAAAAATAATTTCTTACAAGGGACTGTAGGTGACTTGCAGAAACTGGTTTCCAGTTACAGGGTGACTTCGTGGTATATATTTGATTCTAAAGAATTACAGCACATGGCAGGAAAAGATGCATGTGTTTCAGAAAATTTAAAACCTCCCTTCCCCCGTGCCTCCCAAGAAGATACATCCAGGTAGCTGGGGGGGTTTTGGCTTGCGGAGAACAGTCTTGTTCAGGGTGATGATGGCCTTTCCTAGATCACAGCCTCACCTCATGGGTAAGGAAGAGAAGCCCAGAGCTAACTGCGCCACAAAGAAGAGGGAGGTAAGAGAGGTGGGTGTAGGGCCTGGGGTCACTTGACGGGACCAAGAACTCCTGGGGGCTGTTAGATGTAAAACCCTACTCTATCTCTAGATCGAAATCTTCGCTACAACGTCCATTTCTCACTAAAACCTGTGTTGAAGATTGATTCCGGGATAATGCAGTGCTGAGACTTGCTCCTTGTGAAAGAATGTGAGTGGAGGTTGTGGGCCATTACACCTGCACTGTGTTTTGAGACCCTGCCCAGGGTTTTCAATGGTAAATTCAATTCTTAACTGAATTCGGGTTTCAGTCTTTACCCTAAATAAAGAGCCAAATGTTTTACAGTGTACCTAGAGTTAACAATACTGTACTGTGCGCTTAAAATTTTGCGAAGAGGGTAAATCTCACGTTAAATGTTCTTGCCACTATAGAAAATAAAAAGCCAAACATGTGCCCCCTCCCCCCCCATTGCTGCCAAAGTACCAGTGCAGGATGATCCAGCCAGAGCAGAGACGGCTTTGGAATATTAGCTCAACAGCAGCGGAAATCTGCGGTTGTGAAGTCAGCATTCTGGCACGATCAAAAATGGTTTTTCAAAAGGTATATTAATCAGGATCCTTTGTTTGTAAATCATGGAAATTCATCTCTAATGTGTTAAGCAAGTCAAACAAACAAACCCAAATACATAAACGGGAGGGTGGAATTATTGGCTCACTTGAATGTGAAATCCAAGAATAGTGCTAGCTTCAGGAATAGCTAGATCCAGGCACACAAGTTATCAGAGTTATCTCTATCCCACCACTTAGCCTTTCTCTGTTGGCTTCTCTTTCAGAATATGCTCCCCACTAATGGAAAGATGACCCCCAAGAGCTCCATCCTGATATCTTCAGCCCTACTGGAAAGAGCTTACTTTCCCATTCATTCTGAGGAAATGACCAGAACTGAGTCTCATGGGAGATCAATTGGATTATTTCCCCAGCCCTGGAGTTGGGAGGGTAGGGTCAGCCACACAGGAACTCCTTGAACTGAGAGTGTAGGCAGGAAAGTCTCCCAAAGGAAATGAGGGTGCTGATACCAAAAACGGGAACAGCAAAACAGCAGTCAGTGAAAAATTAAGATATACACCCTATGAAGTGAGCTCAGGAGACTGATGTAAAAAAACAAAACCCAAAAAACAAAACAACACCAAACTTCCTTGTGTGACCCCAGGCTGGAAATTGATGTTTAATCCAGCCATGAAGGACGCATGATTTATTAGGAAACTACAGTGTCTCCAGGAAGGGGCGAGGTGGACTGGGGCAGATCCCCTTGGCTGATTTGGGCCCCCACTCCCTCCCCTTTTAGCTTTAGCTTCAGAGACAGGATTTCCTGGAGCAGGAGCTGCCGCTGTGGAGCCGGCTCCCAGACAAGTTGAAATCTCTGGTCAAGGCCGCATGCTACCAGACAGGAGAGATGTTCGCAATGAGCACGGCCCCAGGGACAAGAGAAGAGGATGCTGACCGCCTCTGAAGTGTTACAGGGTGGTGGGAGACAGGGAGATAAGTGGCAAAAATTAAGAGGCTTTAGGCTCTGGCAGTAGGACTCAAATTCCAGGCCACAGATCAATGCCTCCATCTCTGGGCAGGAATGACAATTGCCACCTACAGGGAGATGCAGTGAAGGGGGGAGGTGCCAGGATTCACAGGACTTACAGACAGCAAGGAGACAGGTGCTCCCCACACGTGTTAAGACTGAAGAGACCCGTGCTATGAGCCAAGGGACAAGATGGGACAAGATGCACTTGATGGCAGCCTGGAGAATCTGGCCCTGCTAGGACAGCTGCAACTGAGGAGACCTTACGGACAAAGGTAGAATTCCCTGGATTTCCCATGCGGGATATCTTTTGTTCTCTCCCCTTCCCCTGCTCTCTGGCCCAGGAAGCTGACCTGTGTAGACTTAATTAACAGGAGCCCTGTGCTTCTGGCTCAGGTTGGGTTTGGCCAATGGAGAGTCCCAGCTGGAGATACGAAGAGGGAAGGAGAGCGAGGTCAAGTGTTTCTTCCCTTGGCTCCCTTCTTGTGGCAGAGCCTTGGGCTGGCTCTGCCCTCAACTAAAGGTCACTCTTCCTCTCAAGGAGGCCTACTCCACGTGACTCTCATTCCACCTTCCGGTCACCACTCCCCTCCTCCACCTTGGCCATTCAGGCCTAGAGGGGGTGACAGCTCTAGGTTCTGGGACTTGAGGCTCCCCTGCACTTTGTAAACGGTCCCTATAATAAAGAAAACCTCCTTCCATTTTCACTCCAGCGGGCCATCTGTTTGTTGGTGGGACCCTGAATGATACTGTCCCCGAAATTCTCCCTTTTAACTTAGCAGGAGGAGGAAGAGGGGGAGATGAGGACAGTCCTCAGAGAATAAGAAAGTGCAGCAGGGTTTTGGCTGGGTCCGCAGAAGGGATGTAGATACTCGCAGCCCCCGGCTTCTGAACACAGACTAAAGTCCTGGGCATCCTTTTTTTCTGCTAGGAAGAGTCTGGTACCCAGGGGGATTGGCACTTGCTGGCACCTAACAGGTCCCTATACTTGCTGGTCACATTGGAAGGCCGACTAAGGAATTCCAAGGACTCATACGAGTTTGAAACACTCACTGTGACCAAGAAGGTCATCTGTGGCAGACATGCCTCTGAGTGAACGACTAAATGCCTCATTTTTCCCCTTCCCAAGAGAGGAGGCTCTGGGAGCTGAGGCAAGCAGGGACTTCCTCATGCTGGGACGGGGGATGGAGCTTGTCTCTGAGGGCAGAGGAAGTGAGAGAGAGGATCCAGGCTGAAAAATCCACCAGCTCACCAGGCCCCTTTTAATGCTATTGCTTCTACATTTCAACCAACAGTGGCTCCAAATCTCCCTCGTTTCTCTTCCCCATCAAAGCTCAGTGTGTGTATATGAGGCCTGGGGGAGGGAGAATGGAAGCATCTGGGAGGCTCCCTTGAGGAGACTGGGGGAGGGGAGCTCCTGCCACCAGACGCTTACTGAGCTAGAACCCCACAGGCTCATCCTGGTGGTGCTGCTGGAATAAAGTACGGTGAGAAAGCAGGAAGAACCTGGGCCATGGTCCCATGAGACTGTGGGTGTTTGTGAACATAGATAGTGAACCAGAGAATTCTGAAGATCGGAGGTTCCTGAAAGAGCCTGTATGAACAAGCTTGTCAGGACCAGGATGTGGTGGGCCTGGGAGGAAAAAAATGGGTCTACCCTGCCCAGTTCCTCATACTTCCTATGGCTCCATGTGACAGAGCATTAGGGTTAGAAGAGGGACAGGAACCAGGGAGCTAGACAGCAGCCACTGGGCCAAGCAATGGGGCCCTGGCTTGGAGGAAGAGCTGGGGACAGGCAGTCCGTAGGCAGGCGTTGGGAAAAGTCGGGAGAAGTCCTTGGCAACGAGGGGGCCATAGAGCTGAAGAGCACTGAAGAAACCAAGCATATCTCCTCTGCGGAGACCACCATATCACAGAGACTCCCCAGGGCAGAAATACCCAGAATAAGGTCAGGAAACCCTTTCCACCGCAGAGCGAAGTCAGGGTGGCAGGAGGTCTCACAAAGCTTCCTCCCCACCCCGAAGAGTGGTCCATGCACTCACCAAGCCCCCATGGTCACAATTCTGACCTGGGTGGGGTAAGAGGATTGCTTTGAATTGGCTAGCAGATTAAAGTTTTAAATTGGACTGGTGTGAGTTATAATAACTGAATGAGACCAGAAAGTTATAAAAAGTCTACTAGAGAGAAAAAGACTCAGGGTTGCTTCAAGTATCTACCTTAACAGGTTAAAACTCCTCAACAACCGGTTGTCGTCACAACACGGCCACTCGCCATTCCACCAACCTGAGCCAAAGGGAGCACCTGTGAACCAGAATGTCTGCAAAAGTCCCGAGATTCCCTCCGACCAGGCCGTCTTGGGTGACAAAGCCGCTCCTGAACCAGTCAGTGTTGCGGGGAAACGGCATGGGCTGATTATAGTCAAGCTTAGGTCATATTTGTACCCCTGGAGTTGGCTTCCCTGGAACCACAGGGTTCCCCAAAAGGATGTGGGTATTACAGGGAAGAGGGAAGGGAGGATGAATTTGGGGAAGTATTGCATTATGGATTTCCCCCATTCACTCCTCTGAGAGCCCCAGGAAGGGAGTGGAACTAAAACGAAAATTCCAGGTGTTTTATAATTCCCAGAATAAGAGCCAGTGGTGCGCTTGAAGACAATGCCGACAGGTACACAGGCGAGGCAGAGCAGAATTAAATATCCCTGCAGGAAAAAAAGGGAGTGCGAGCGCTCCTGTCAGGGACCTGCCTGTGATGGACACCACGAGGGAGGGGGAACAGGAGCGGGCTGCTGCAGGGAGAAAAGTCATGTCTGAGGGGCATTTTTCTGAAGTCAAATTGTGAAAGAGAAAGTCAAAGAAGCCACAAAAAGAGCCCCCTCCTCTGTTGCCCATAGGAAACCAGTTGAAAAGTCAATTTTCCTGTTACGCACCAGAGTGGGGAGACAAGGGGACTAAATGCAATGTGGTATATTGGATGGAATTCTGGAACAAAAGAGGACATTGCTGGAAAAACTGGTGAAACCCAATGAAAGTCTGCAGTGTAGTTAACAGCAATTACCAATGTTAGTTTCTGAGCTGTGTTAAAGGTACCATAGGAGGGTAAGATATGAACAATGGGGGAAGCTGGGGAAGGGGTGTGTGGACCCCTCTGCACTATTCTTGTGACTTTTCCATAAATCTAAAATGATTCCAAAATGACATTTATTTTTTATAAAGTCAGTTTCCCATTTTTACTGTGTGGAGAAGCCCCCCATCTGGGACTATCCATAGAAATGAACACTGATCTGTCTTTAGGTCATCACGGCATCTCCAGTACGGTGTGGGGGTGGCGGAAAGAGCCGAGCGCCAGCCGTAACTCCTCCGGGATCCTGTGAACTGGGCGTGCGTGGATGAGACGGAGCCCCTGATGCACTCAGCCCAGGGCCGAGCACATAACTAGCGCCCAGCAGAGGTTAGTAGTCTTTGCTCCACCCACACCTGGAGTTGTTATAATGTGCCTGCCTTCCCCTCTTGGCCTCCCACATCCCTTGTCTTGGAGGTGGGTGAGTTGTTCAGCCGCTTCATCGAGTCTTTCCGCAGGGCTAAGAACCCCAGCCCTGAGGCCTCTGCATCTTTGGTGCGAGTTGCCCATGCCTCACCTCCTGGCACGTATGTGCGTGGACAGCTGATTAATGTCATTTAATCCTTACATCATCCTGGGAGGGCAGGGATCACTGTCCCCATTTTACAGATGAGGGTTGCAGGAGCTGGTATTTGCTCTCTCTCAGAGCGCTCTCCTGAGGCAGATAAGACAAACAGCACCAATAACTGTGAGGCCAGGTGAGCTGGTCAGCAGAAAAAATGGAGAATGCTGGAGAACTCAGAGAGGACAGTTCACCTCTGCACCTCACAGTTAGTGGACTTTGGAGCCAGGAGGATTTCCAGGGAGAAGGGGATGAAAAGAGCATCCAAGAGGTGGAAGTAGTGAGAGGCTTGGCACTGAGATGGGATTCGTTGAAGTCCAGCAGTTCTCAGGCAGTCTGTCTGGGTGGACTAGAGCCCGGGATCCATGCAGAGAGTGGGTTGGGACCATAAGCAGAAGGATTGGTGGGACCCCATAGGGCTCTTTACCTCCCACTCCCTGGGCTGGATCCTGCCCTGAGGCTAACACCCACATTCCGTCATCTGTAGCTGAGGATTGCCTACTCTAGGACCTCTTTGTTTTTGTTGGAAGGAGATCCCTGCTAGGGCGTTTATGGGTCACTGCTGGGAGGACTCAAAATAGGGCATGGATGGGAGAAACAATTCAGTATCTATTTTGTGCCAAGCTGTGGGGATCAAGATGACTCAACCCCCTTGTCCTAGGAGCATGCGGGCTGGGGAGTATACTGACTGCCGTGCACAATGTGGTGAGCTAGTCCATGAGAAACAGGGCCCAGGACTGTGGGTGCTCAGAGAAAGCCCCCAGACTCTAGGGATGGAGGGTCTCCCCGGCGAGACTGGGCCAACCTGGTAGCTGGGTGACCAACAGAATCAGCAGTCCTATTGGGAAGGAGAGCCCTGAGTTCTTTGGCTGCCTCTTCAGGAGGACAATCAGATCCAGGAAGCAGTGGGACCCCGCCAGAGGCCCAGCAGGGTAAACCAGCCACCTTCCCACAGGAGGGCATTATCTGGGCACGGCCCCGTGAGCAGGGGCTTGGCTTCCAGAAGATGTGATGGCCTCTCACTGTTCTACAGGACCTCTGTAGCTCATACGATGGGAGTGATGCTCTGAACTTGCCATTTGCCGGCTGTCTGGCACCAGACTAACCCAGCAGACCTATTCTCACCTCGCATGCTAAGGTACCTGGTGCCAGGACTCTCTCAAGTGCTCTGGCTGCTTCTCTAAGGACATGCATGGTGCTAAAGTCCTCTGGGCCTATAGCCCAACTCAAAACTTGCATTTTTCTACAGAGCCTCGGGGAAAGGGTTGTCTCTGTGTTGGTGAGAATGCGGGCACCATGCTTGTGCACTTGTAAGTGTTGTCCATTACTTGGGGACCTTTCTTCATGCAGCATTCTTTCTATTCTTGTTAGATGAGTAGGAAGGAGTCAAGATGATTCCCTATTGGAGGAAACCCCATGATTTCAGGGAAGAAGGGTCTAGAGAGACCTGGAGATATATGGACACTGAGCACTAGGAAGGGAACAGGGGGAGTAAGAGTCTCAGTAGCTCTCGGGGTCTTAGATGAGATGTGGAAAGAAAGACCATGAGGCTGTATACAAGGCGGATCCTGCCACAAACATGGGAGCTGAGAGGATTGCTATAGGTGGGGAGACGGAGAGGGGCACCCGTGGATAGGGGGCCTGCCTGGGCCTGTCCCTGACCGTGTCAGGATCCCAGGATCCTGGATCATCAGAGACAAAGGAGCTATAGAGCCCCTGGCATCCAATCCATCACACTGAAGGGAAGACAAAGTCTAGAGGGAAACATGGCATGTCCTAGATCCTCCAATGTGTCGGGGCAGAGTCCAGCCTCAAGCCAGGGTCCTGCCTCCCAGATCAGAGCATTTTCTTTCCCTGCTCAGGCAAGTCAAACCCAGCAGGCAATGTTCTGTCTGGGGCTAGGGAAAGGGCCTGTGGAGAGACTGGTGTCTCTGCCTTATTTCTCAGATAATGAAGTGTCAGAGAGGGACAGGGACTTGCCTGAGGTCAGGCAGCCAGAGAGCAACACAACCCACCCACTAGACTCAGGTGTCCTGACGCCCCCCCCGCCCCGCCCAAGGCTTCTCACTGTACCAGTCTCCTAAGGAGAAGAGAAAGGAGCCCACATCTACTGAACATCAGATCCTTGACACATACTCTTTCCAATCCCCAAAACCTTGGAGACAGATGTTCTTGTCCACTTTTAAGAAATCAGAGAACAGAGGTTCAGAAAGGCGAAGCGACTTGCCCAAAGCCACACGCCTGGTAGTTGGCGGCATAGAAACTTAAGCCCAATTCTCTCTTAAGCCTGTGCTCTCGTTCCTAACCAGGCTAGGTTGGGTTTGGGACTCAGGGCTGACAATGCAAGGAAGTGGCTGGGGAAGCCAGGGGCAAACCGTGGGCACTGCCCAGGCTCCCAGCCGCCCAGTTGTACCCGTGATAAAGATCAACAGAAATGACCTTGGGACAGCAGGCTCCTGCCTCCCGCTGACAGGTTTTTTTTTTGTTTTTTTAAAGGTGTATTGATCCACACCCTGCAACAAAACCACACAAAACAAACAGCTGATGGCATAGTTTCTGGTGTTGCTGAGATACTCATTCCCACGTGGCTTGGAGCCAAGACACCACTGACCTCAGAAGCTCAGATTCCTAGACTGGTTTAGGAACTTAGACTGTCTCACAGCTCTAACACGGAGGGGCCTCCCAAGCTGTCAATCGACCCCAAGTAGGGGGAGACTTCCCAACTAGGCTCATCCAACCCTGCTTTCACCTCACTGCCTATCCCTAGAAGCTGCCCCTTCTGCTGTGGGACTGCCTTTCTCACTCTGAGCTGAGACCAGCATTCTGGGACATCCCCATAGTCTCTTTTGGGGGTCCAAAGTTAGCTGCCCTGTGGCACTGGGTGGCACTAGTAAGCTAGGGGGACAGTGACTGCATATTCTCTGCTCTGGGTCTGAAACTACCTGGTCAGGGGCATCAGTCCTGAAGCCATTCCTAAGAAATGGGCACAGGGGCGCCTGGGTGGCTCAGTCATTAAATGTCTGCCTTCGGCTTAGGGCGTGATCCTGGCATTCTGGGATCGAGCCCCACATCAGGCTCCTCTGCTGGGAGCCTGCTTCTTCCTCTCCCACTCCCACTGCTTGTGTTCCCTCTCTCACTGGCTGTCTCTCTGTCTGTCAAATAAATAAATAAATAAAATCTTAAAAAAAAAAAGAAATGGGCACAAAGCTACAGAGAAGAGCTGATTGTTCTCCTCCTACTTTCTAGGCTTTATGCCTCTGCTAATACAGCCAGGCATGAAATCCACCTTTGTGCTGACCACATCCCACTGTGCTCTTGTCATCTCAGATCCCAAGCCTTTTGAAATTGATCCAAGAATAGGATCTTGCGTTTCTTTTTTAATTTCCGTCTTGTAAATGTTAGCGATTCATAGTGCTTTACAAAGGTTTACATAGAGCCCCTTCAGGTGCATCGTCTCCTTTCATGTTTAGGATAGTTTGCTGGACCCCAGGGAGATGGCTGATGTGAAGTGTCCCTTGGGGAGGCTGGTCCCAGCAGGAGTCCCAGCAACAGCTGCCGAGATGACCATGAGCATTAGGCAGTCAGGATCTTGTGCTCTAAGGAGTGATAGATACCAAACCACAGGAGCCCGGAGCAGGGAAAACCATGTGCAGCCTGTAAGGATATCCATATTGAGGGATGCGTCTGAGGCAGCCCAGAGCCTGGGGCAGGGCTCCAGGGACAAGCGTGATCGGGAGCCTGCAGGATGAGGGGACAATGAGTGGAGCCCACCTGCTTTGGGTGGAGTCCTTCCCAAAGCAGAGGATGGGCCAGATGCTTTTGAAGGTTCCCCAGCCAGTGTTTGGGTCCCTTCAAATAAGTATTACCAATCCTCCTTCCCTCTCATTGGCTGAGGAGGAAACAAGAGCTCAGCCAGGACTGGAGCCGAGGTGTCCTAGATGGCTCCCTAGCCAGGGATCTTCATCAACCCTGAACCAGGCCAGCCCGACAGTCTGTCCTGCGCTCCCTCAGTTGGCTTGAGGAGGAGAAAACTTGCCCTTGTCCTCCTGGGCACCCGTCTGGTTGAGAAGACAGGCTTTCTCATTTTGTGTGAGGTCATTTAGGCAAACGGATTCCAGGAAGGCTGATGGTGGAAACCGGGCACAGGTGACAAGCCTGTAGACATCACTCTGGAGCTGGACCAGCATCCCATCTCACGCTCCTGTCTCTGGGCCTAGGATGGGTTGTTTGGGAGCTGGGTCTGACTGGATCAGAGAGGACCCACCCCAGTCCAGGGGCCAGGCCCATGGGTGGGTCGAAGCTAAGCTTCCACACAAGGGTCCATTGTGGTTGCATGGGCTGGCCCTGGGCTCCGCCAGCCCTTCCGGCTCCCGGAAAATGCTTCCCGTCTGGCAGCTCCTGGAGCGGTCTGTCCTTGGCCAAGGCACCAGCCCCACGCCCGGCCTTTCTAACCCAGTGGGGATCCTGGAGTCTGGCAGCTTCAGAGCTCTGGGGTCCAGCTCCCATTTCACAGCCGGAGTCCCTGAGGCTCAGGGGGTGTGGACACAGGTCAGAACAGCACACCAGGACCAGAATCAGGATCAGAACCCAGGACTCTGAGGCACCTGGCTGGCTCAGTTGGAAGAGCATGCGAATCTTGACCTCAGGGTCATGAGTTCAAGTCCCACATGGGGTGTAGAGATTACTTAAAAAAAACTTAAAAAAGAAAAAATGAACCCAGCACTCTGGCCATTTTTTCAGTTCTCACTACCCGCAGGACGCAGTAGCATTTGGTCTCAGAGAAGGGAAGGGGCTGTCCCATCATACAGCCAACTGTGGCACAGTCTAGGTGAAATGACTGGTTCCTAGGTGGCTGCTTGCCTACCCTAGACCTCTTGGGAGATCTGGGCTTTTTCGGTTCAGCTGTGTGGCCCTAAGAGGATGGCTCTCCTCTGTGTCTGGAGGTTAGGGGGGTTTCAACTCGCAACCTAGCCCTGACATCCTGAGTTTTCAAGTCAGGTAGAATGCACTGGATGGGATGAGGAAAGCTCTGGAATCTGGGGGTTTGGCAGCTTGCACCGGAGCTGAGGCTCTGGGGGCCTGAGGCTCCCCAGCCCTTGCCTAGGCTCACAGCGCCACCTGGGGCCCAATCGGTGGCATCCCACTGGGGCTGCCACTATGAGCCTTCACTTGGTGAAGGCCCTCGGTGCTGCTGGGTGGTAGGGGCGCTGGGATAAAGAAGGGGCTCTGGCCCCTGGTGTAAAGGGAGTAGCCCACGGGGAGTGAGCGCTTGACATGAAGTGACAGCAGAAAGTCTAGGGCAGAGGAGGGGCTCTGAACACCACAGGGCCGTGGAGGAGAGGAATTACCATCATGGCAAATCTCACTGATTATCCTCTGGGCCAGCCCTGGGCCAGACCCTGGGGACCCTCAAGAAGTCGATCACGATCTCATGGAGATGGAGGAAGTGGAGGTAGGAGCCCAGGGACAAACACATGGAGCTGGATCTTAGAGAATAGTAGTAATTTGCTTTCTGTACTGAGGGTGTTGCAGGCTCAGAGAAGAGCCTGTGCCAAGGCATGGAGGAGCGAGTTTATATGTGTCAGCTTGAGGGTGACGGCTGAGGAGAGAGGAAGTGCCAGAATATGAGGTCAGAAAGGTCACAGCCCTGGGTACCTGTGGCCGACACAGCTTCCCCACTGTTACCCCCTCCTCCTGCTTTGACCCCCAGTGCTGGCAGGAATAGAGCCCCTGCCTCAAACTCTAACCCCATCTCCTCTGAGTCAAACTACCCAGCTGAGGTCCTGATTTCTGGCATCTTCCTTCTTCCCCAAGGACAGAGGCTAGGTCAGGCTGTCCACAGGCTGATCCTAGGGACACAATCCTGTGATCCCTCTGGCCTCCAGGGAGTCCAGGCATAGCCCTTGGACCAGGGGAAGAACCTCCAAGTAGTTACTGAACTCTGGTCTCAAGTTCCTCAGCTGTTACATGGGCATAATAACAAGGCCTACCCCGTGGAGATGTGGTGAGGATTAAATGAGAAAATGCATATAAAGCCACCTTGCTAACCCGGGTTGATGCCAGCTAAAGAGGCTTCTTTCTATTTCCCATCCCTCTGGGTACATCCCTTCCAGAAGGGAGAGCTCCAGGATCCAGATCTTGCCCCCCCTGCAGCCCTCCCCAAGGCCTCAGGTCTTTTTCTACTTTCCTGAGCCCAGAGACGCTCTACTGCGTATTATGTTTCTCTCCCTTTTTTTTTTTTTTTAAAGATTTTATTTATTTATTTGACAGAGAGAGAGACAGCCAGCGAGAGAGGGAACACAAGCAGGGGGAGTGGGAGAGGAAGAAGCAGGCTCCTAGCGGAGGAGCCCGACGTGGGGCTCGATCCCATAACGCCGGGATCACGCCCTGAGCCGAAGGCAGACGCTTAACCGCTGTGCCACCCAGGCGCCCCATCTCCTTTTTTTTTTTTTTTAAAGAAAATATAAACTACAAAGGAAAAAAGAAAAGTATGCAATAGACATCCATATGCACCCCTGGATTCAACAATTAATGATTTGCCGTATTCACCTTATTGCTTTCTCTCTTTTAAAAAATCTGAACCAGAGTGCCTGGGTGGCTCAGTTGGTTAAGCATCCGACTCTTGGTTTTGGCTCAAGTTGTGATCTCAGGGTCATGAGATGGAGCCCCAGGTCAGGCTCCATGCTCAGCAAGGAGTCTGCTTGGGATTTTCTCTCTCTCCCTCTCCCATGGCCCCTCTCCCCCCTCTCTAAAATAAATAAGTCTTTAAAAATAAAAATTTAAAATGTGAACCATTTGGGGGCACTTGGCTGGCTCAGTTGGTAAAGCATGTGACTCTTAATCTCAGGGTCATGAGTTCAAACCCCATGTTGGGCTTGGAGCCTACTTAAAAAAAAAAAAAACTAGGGGGGCGCCTGGGTGGCACAGCGGTTAAGCGTCTGCCTTCGGCTCAGGGCGTGGTCCCGGCGTTCTGGGATCGAGCCCCACATCAGGCTCCTCTGCTATGAGCCTGCTTCCTCCTCTCCCACTCCCCCTGCTTGTGTTCCCTCTCTCGCTGGCTGTCTCTATCTCTGTCGAATAAATAAATAAATAATCTTAAAAAAAAAAAAAACTGAACCATTTTAAAGTAAGTTGCAGATACCATGACACTAGGTGACACTTAACACTTAACACCTGAGCATCCAGCTTCTGAGAACAATTGACTACACCATCATCATCACAATCCTGAGAAAAGGGTGAATAATCCATACTATCATCTAATGTCCAGTCCCTACTCGTATTTCTCCCGATTTCCCCAAGTGTATTTTACACCTGCTTTTGGGGAGGGATTCAGGATCTGATCCATGTTTACTCATTGCATTTGATTGTTGGCCTCTTCGTTCTCTAGTAAACACTTTTTTCTCCCCCACAAATAAAAGTAATCTATAATCTGACCACCTTGAGCTACCCACTTTTGGCATTTTGGTATTTTCCTTTCAATTTTCAGGGGCACCTGGGTGGCTCAGTTGGTTAGGTGTCTGCCTTCGGCTCAGGTCATGATCCCAGGGTCCTGGGACTGAGCCCAGACCAAGCACCATGTCGTCAGGGCTCTCTTCTCAGCAGGGAGCCTGCTTCTCCCTCTCCCTCTGCCTGCCATGCCCCCTGCTTGTGCTCTCATTCTCTCTCTTTGTCAAATGAATAAATAAAATCTTTAAAAAAAATTTTTTAAAGATTCCTAATATATATGGCATTTAAAAAATAATATCTCCATTGAGATATAATTCACATACCACTTAACTTATTCACTTAGAATATACAATTCAATGGTTTTTAGAATATTCATAGATACACAGCCCATAACTACAATCCATTTTAGAACATTTCCATCACCTCAAAAAAAAAAAAAATCCTGTACCTTTAAGCTATCACCCTGCAGCCCTAAGCAACCACAAATCTACTTTCTATTTCTATAGATCTACCTATTGTGAACATTTTATATAAATGGAATATATGAGCACCTGGCTGGCTCCGTTGGAAGAGCATGAGACTCTTGATGTCAGGGTCATGAGTTCAAGCCCCATGTTGGATGTAGAGATTACTTCAATAACATTTTTAAAAACTTTTTTAAAAAATGGACTTATGTAGTACGTGGTCTTTTGTGACTTCTTCCACGTAGCGTAATGTTTTCAGGCTTCATCCATGCAGTGGCGTGTATCAGTACTTCAGTCCTTTCTGTGGCCGAATGATACTGCATTGCACGCACACACCACAGTTTGTTTATCCGTCCATCAGTGGATGGACATTTGGGTTGTTTCTACCTTTCAGCTATTATGAATAATGCTGCCATGGACATTTTTTGCATGTTTTTGCATGAACATACATTTCAATTTCTCCTGGGTAGATACCTAGGAGAGGAATTGCTAAGACACGATGACTCTGTTTAACTGTGAGGAACTGCTAAGCTGTTTTTCAAAGCAATTGTACCATTTCGCATTCCAACCAGCAATCTGTTAAGGTTCTGATTTCTACACATTCTCCCCAGCATTTGATAGTTTCTGACATCCATATGCACCCCTGGATTCAACAATTAATGATTTGCCGTATTCACCTTATTGCTTTCTCTCTTTTAAAAAATCTGAACCAGAGTGCCTGGGTGGCTTAGTCGGTTAAGCATCCGACTCTTGGTTTTGGCTCAAGTTGTGATCTCAGGGTCATGAGATGGAGCCCCAGGTCAGGCTCCATCTTTTTTTTCTTCCAAATTGTAATTTAAATTCTAGTTAGTTAACATACAGGGTATGATTGGTTTCAGGAGTGGAACTGAGGGATTCATCACTTACATACAACACCCAGTGCCCATCACAAGTGCCCTCCTTAATACCCATCCCCCATCTAGTCCCTTCCCCACCCACCTCCCTCCAACAACCCTCAGTTTGTTCTCTATTTTTGGGCATCTCTTATGGTTTGTTTCCCTCTCCCCTCCCAACTTTTGTCCCCCTTCCCATATGTTCATCTGTTTTGTTTCTTAAATTCCACATCTGAATGAAATCATGTGGTATTTGTCTTTCTCTGACTGACTTATTTCGCTTAACATAAGACACTCCAGCTCCACCCACATTGCTGCAGATGGCAACGTTTCATTCTTTCTGATGGCTGGGTAATATTCC